>NC_085055.1:15921203-17223703 GCF_963662255.1 Cinclus cinclus
CCGTCACTGTCGCTATTTCCTCAATCCATCAGTGTCCAACCTCTGAAGAAAAATGTTGAGTTTTTCTGGACAAACCCTTTATTTATGATATATTCCCACAATCTGATCCATCTGCTAAAGCAGTTTCTTGTTAAAGAGCATTAATAATCTTCAGTGTGTCTGACCTCCTTCACTTGCCTGTTGAAGATCATCCTGCAATACCCAGTAAAGGCCTGATGATAACTCAACATGCAAGTATGACAAACATTGCCTGAGATGCTGCCCCAAAATAAGTGACAAACTGGCCTAAAAACATTCATGTAGTCATGGAATATAATTAGTGTAATGCCTTAGGATGCAATGTTTTCATGTATAACAACAAACTCCATAGAGAGTGTTAGCTACTGCTTTCCTGTTTTGGTCAGACAACACAATTCCTCTCCTGGCTTGGGAATTGAGGACACTTCACTGTCTTAGGCCTTGAGAAATGTAAACAAAAGTGAGTTGGATAAATTACTTCCTTACCTGAAGGTGCAATTGGAAGATTAACCCTCAATATGCAAATAGACCAAACTTCTAAAAGTATGAAAACCCATGACCCATCATCTATTTTTTAGATGCAGCCCTTGGAGGTGGGGGGGGAGCTTCAACTGCTCTAAATGTTCCTGAAGGCCCTTCAATAAAAATAACTCCTTTTTATTCCCTTAATTTTATCTGGCCTCTGTTTTCAGGTAATCCCAAAAAGGCATCAGGTTTTCTTCATGAAAAACGTGGGCCACATCAGAATAAAGAAATCGTGTTTTATCTAGACAGCTTAAAGGGTAAGTATTCTTAGAGCAGCTGGCTGGGATATACCCTGAACACAGAGACAGTTCTATCATTTACAGTAATAAAAAGTCATAAATGTCTCTATTAAAGAGTGGTTTTCTACATAATGAGGAATAAAGGACTGAGGGGTCTCACAGGTGAATGTGACTGTATGGGTAAGTTATTTTTTTCATAAAGTATTTCCACACACTGAACAAGAAGTCGGGTTTGAAATCCCAAACTGACATTGATTCAGATGCTAGCTTGAGGCCATGCTTTGGATAAGTGTAGTATTGCTCTCTGTGTGGAACACAACAGATTCGCTTATTGCAGCAACAGCAGCAGAATTGCATTAAAAAAATTAAAGTCTGCCTACTGAACTCTCTTGAGGCTGCAAAATTTTGTAACTTTGTGCCAAAACCTACCATTAAAAAACAAAGAAAACAATTACCATTTTGTCTTTAAGACTATTTCCTCTGGTAACACTCCAACACATTTAACAAAAAACATATTTTATAGAACTTTAAAAAAAAAGTCAACATTGTACAGCAACACTTGCCACAGGCACAAAGGCTGGGCCAGAGGAACTTTTCAGTGTAAGACTTGCATCAGGGTAACTTCTGCCTCCAAATGAAAGACTTCCAGTAAATATATTTACTGATGAGAGAACCAATATGAGAGATAAAAATCTCCCTTAAGCTTTAAGGGAATGGAGTCTATTATATTTTTGAGCTAAAGTTAACTTTAAGTCATCAGCTTAGTATTGACACCTGCCAGGAGATACCTGAATCCCTGGGGTCTTCTGAAATGGAAAAGCAGAATTTTCACCTCATAGCAATATTAGTCATCTGCCTTCCCACCCCTTGAAATCACCTGAGAGAAGTTTTATACAAGCTGCAGTCCTTGGCAGGCATTGTCTAGCCTGGATCAGAGTTTACAGCTTCATGTCCTTCAGCTATGTGCATGATGCTTTCCTGTTGGCTCTGCAGCCACTGCTCACAGCCCCTCACAGCAGCTTCCTCGCCAGGACACAACAGCCTGACATTTGCAAGCTTTATACAACAAAGGAGAAAGGCAAAGAAGAAATAGTTCCTTCATGAAAGGCATTTTAATGCCTTTTCCATCATTACATTCAGCCACGTTTCCTTCAGTTGCAATAAAATCCCACAGATTTTAAGCCTTTTCTGATAATGCTATGTTACATGGTTTTCTCCTGATGTTTTACAAAAGAGTCTAAATAATGCCCTTCACCCACACAATGAATTTGTTGGTGGTTCAGGGAAAGCCGGCTTCCTCACGGGTTTCCATGAAACTGGGCAGGCAATTCTAAGTTGGATTTCTAAAAGAAATATCATTTTGTTTCGAATTGAGCAATCAGGGACTCATTTATAGGCAAGAGAAATACTGATATTCCAGAAATAAATTCATAAGGTGGGACGTGTGAGGCACAAGCTCCGGACCCACAGCAAGGGACAGTCGAAGAGCTCAGTCCCCACATGGCCCTTGGGAGGAACTGAGGGTGGGGCCCCAATGTAGAACTTTAATTTTAAGGCACTCATGAACTCTAAACACCCTGTGTGACGGCTGTGCTAGTTTCTGATGAAGGTGCCTTTTCAGCACGGTCAGCCAGAGTCATTGTTTGCCCTATATCGCTGGGAGCCCATTTTCAGATGTTTGCCGAAGCACAGCCGGGACGAGGCCGTGCCGGTGCCGGTGCCGGTGCCGGGCTGTGCTGATCCTGCCCCAGCGCAGGGACGGGCGCTGAGGCTGCGCCATCGACCTGGGGCACGGCGCGCTGCCACGAGCTCCACGGAGGGCACGGCCTTGGGTAGGAGGCTGCTAACCAAGGACGGAAAGGCCATGCACATAATTAAGATTTGTTTTATGGCCCAGCTCATGTGAAAATAAGAGATTTAAAAAAAAAAAAAAACCAAAAACCACCACAATGAAAAAAAACACTACCACCCGACCTCAAAGGAAAAGCATTTTAAATAGTCACTCCTGATAGAAACTGCTGTGAGAATAAACTGACGTACGCATCTTCAAGCATTCTAAATAGGTCAGTTAGACTTTTCCAGTAAGTAATAATATTTTAATTAATTTTAACACCTTAAAATTAATTTATTTTATACCATACTTAACACACACCAGATCTATCACAGACTGAAAGCCATGGGGTTTTTTTCCATTCCATCCAAAAGCTTTTGTAGTATAGTCCACCTTTAGTGCTACAGGGCTCCCTCCAGTCAACAGGCAGTTCTGAAAAAAATCGTTTTAATTAAAGCCCTTTTAAACCAAATTTTTTAGTTCATCCATGTCAGGAAATGCTTTGTAGTAGGGCAGCCATCGGACTGCCGTGGGAGTGGGGTGTAAATGTACATTTCACATACATTAATGTTGGGGCTTAAGGGGCTGGGAGCAGTTTCTGTGGTGTACTTCTGTTTGCCACATCCCAGCTCCAAGAATGCCAGGGATGTAGTAAGGGGAATTTAGCACAGTAGTAAAAATTCTGACTCTTGGTGAGGTGACCTCAGATGGATACTGGGATCTTAATCACTCTGAAAAGCACCACATAACAATGACAGTTAAGAGCTGAACGCTTCTGGAGTAATTTCTAAACGTTTG
Organism: Cinclus cinclus; assembly: GCF_963662255.1. Classification (NCBI taxonomy): domain Eukaryota; kingdom Metazoa; phylum Chordata; class Aves; order Passeriformes; family Cinclidae; genus Cinclus; species Cinclus cinclus. The sequence goes on from NC_085055.1 coordinate 15,924,615, forward strand.
TTAACTCAGATGCCATGGTAACATTAAAATATGAAAACATGTGCTAGCACTGTCAGAGTCAAGCAGCTTCAGGAGTCCTCAGCAAACAAAACCTACCTACATCTTCAATCCAACTGCCTCTACTGCCCAGCTGGTTGGTAGCCCAGATTACTACAGTGAGACTCACTGAGCTCCCAGACTTATCATCTTGGCTTAAAAGTCATATTATTCACTGTTGTACTTTGCTTCAGAGAGATATACAGCTATTTTTTCTGGCTGCTTGTAAGGAAATTACTGTTGGCTGTAGCAGATGCTGGTTCTGATTCTGTAAGTTTACATACCCAAAAAGACTATGAAAATATTAGTCAGGTCAAGAATTCAGAGTAGGATCAGAAAAAAATATTCAAATATCTAAAAGTGACAAGCTAATTTATGACTGAGCACTGAGACCAGGTAATGGTGGAAGCAACTGAGACATGAAATCTATGCATTTCAATACTTCCTCTGGAAATGTTCCATAAAGCTGGAAGAGACTGGAGCTCAGCCTGACAGGATTTCAATGTCTTTAAAACCAACCTAAACAGCAAACTAAATCCTGTGTATGAGGATATTCTGAGGAGGTGGCCAGTTTTCTAAATAAAAATCTTTGATATTTAATTGTCACTTGTTAGAATAGAATGCTGCACTTAGAGAGACAAGCCTCAGTTAGAGGCAGCACAGGGAAAACAACCTTTGCTTAAATATATTTTCTCCTTCACATCTGTTGTTGCTATCCTCAACTCATACTGCAGTCATTTAATACAAGGGATATTGTTCTATTTCTATGCAAAGTAAATATAAATACAGCTGAACTGCTCACAACTCCAGGTCTCAAACAATACCAGTAACTCAGGAGTGTTGAGCAAGCCTGGAAGCATGATATTGATGGAGTTGTTTAATAAACATTTCTGTGCAAAGTCAAGACAGCGTTGTTTATTCTCTATTCTGCTTCAAGTTTTGTGCTATTTAGTTTATTTCTAAAAGGGTCAAGTTCTGACAGGAAGCATTAATTGAGAAGCTTAGTTTCCATAAAAAAAACCCAAACAATTGTAATATTCATGACTGAGAAAAAAAAACGTCAAAGACAAAAATCTAAAGGGAAATATAACAAGAAAAAAAACCCTTGTTTTTTCTTAACCTGCCATTGTTTACACATGGTTTACTTATGTGGGGATTTTTAATCCTTGGAGTAGCAAATACTGACATTTGTACTTGGCAACTTTATTGCAGATCCTTTCCATCAGAACTAATATGAATACAGATCAATCCACTGGTCAGTGCAGATGATCTTATGACAGAAATGTAAGAGTTTTGTTATTTTGCACTGCTTTTTATGTTATGAATACAGCACAGTCAGTTACCCTAAGGAAGGTTTACAGAGTAGTTTAAACTGACAAAACAACAGCTTGCCACTAAAAACAAACAAGACTTTACACCAATAACATATTGGCTATTTTTGTCTTGTTGGTCATAAGAACGTTAGCAAATAAACCTTGCTTTGTTTCAACAAATAGTTTGACACAGTCACATGTACAGAGTAATCTGTGCTCTTAAACACTCCAAAAGAGACATAACCATAATCATATTAATTTTCTAATACCAGAATTCTTAAATATAATCAAGTCAGTAAATAGTAGTAAAGAAATAATTCCTAATAAGAACCAATTTAATTTATTCTAAGGCCTCACTTGTAATACTGTAACACAATGTTCTCAAGCAATGGTCAGACCTATGCAACAAACTGCAATGTCACAGAAATTTTCCCTAGTAGAGAGAATTCAACAGGAAAAAAACAGGGCAGCCTGGGAATAGCCAGTTGAGACAGGCTATTCATGCAGTTGAAAAATTTAGGGAAAGCCCATGAGCTAAATCATAAGAGACATGTAAACAAAAATAATCAGAACAAGCAATGTTGCCTACAGGTACCAGTACAGTGTCTACCATTATAATGCATAACTGTTATAATGGAAATATCAGGCAGTTTTAGAATTTCTCATATTCCAAGAAACAGAACTGAAGATTTCCCACATTATCTGTTCCATACTGGGTTTACTGGGTCTTTTTCTTTTTTTTTTTTTTGGACCTTGTCTCAGAACTACTTCGATAATTTATAAAAATTTGCATTAGCAGAAACTTTTTTCTCCTGCTAACAATATCCACAACATTTTTTAGACATCTTGCTATGTATGTGTGTTCCTTGTCATCAGGAATGTACTCTTCACCATTTCTATGAAAGCTACTACTTAGTTGTTCCCATGCAGTTCTCAAATGCTCAGTCTTCTGGCACCAGCAGGAGAGCCCAGGCTGTCAAGGCAATAGGCAGAGAAACCCAAGCAGAAACACACTCTCACTCCTGGGTTTCAATGCTTCTGTGCCTCTCACCCAGACAATATGGCAAGGAAAGCAGACTGGCAGGTGGGACAAGAGACAGGATGAGGAATTGGAAAAAAGAACAGACAGAAACAAGAAAGCTGCAGGTAAAAGACCAAAAAGCACAAGGTAAACTTCAGATTTCTGTTTCTGTTGTCTTTGACTGCTAAGTTTGTAACCTTGCTGTCCCCCTGCATAACTTTTGTTTTATGAAGTCAGATGCTTTACCAGATTTCTTTTCTTAGTCTATATTTATCTGTGCATTGTTTGACTTAACAGATAAGACAAGTATTTGCATAATCATGTTGCTACTCTGAACATGTACAAAACTCCACATATGTAGGAATCTGCAGCATCCTCAGTTTAAAAAAATCATACTTAGTGTCCTCGCTCCGTAGAACTTTTCAATATAAAGTAATGACATATAATTAATGCTACTTCAAGTATCCCCAATATGACTTCTTTCTAGTTGTAACCATCTTCTGTGGTACAGCTGTGATGTTAGCAGATGTGAAATGGCTTCCTGTTATTTGGGATACTTGGGCACATGATGAATCAAGAATGAAGGGGTACTTCTGCACTGAAATCCCTTTTAGATCTTGGCATCAATAACCCATTGGAAATGCACATGCACCCCAGGGATCTAACTAACATGACTGATGTTAGCATTTATGACGTTGTAGGAGCAGATATTTAACATGAGCTATAACTAGATTCAGCCTACAGTATAAACTCATTCTTCCTTCTGCTCATAGGAACAGCTTTAAAGCAATTCGTGTTTTGCCCTAGCTCCTTATTTCTCCCAAGACCACTGAACTCTACAGAGCTACTCTTCACTAACATTTCATTCACTGTAACTTCTGTTTGCCACATAATATACCTTGATGTTCTCCATGCACTTGGAAAGAGCATTTAGTGCATCAAAAACAGTCAGTCAATGTAATTATATAAATGTCTGACTATGTAACCCTTGATACTTAATCCCCTCACCCACCCCCAAAAAAACAAAAGGAAAAAAAAAAATAACCAAACATGCGCACACATGTACTTTGTTCTTCAGGAGTAGTTGTTGTACACATAATTCATACTTCCCTTTGGCTTTGATATTAGCCTAAATAAAATGACAATATCATGGTAGTGGAAATCCATCACCTTCTTGCTGCTATGCAGATAATCTGACAAATGCTCTATATATTCAAATTGTCTCACTGACATCTCTGTTTACACTAGTAGCAGTAGCTTCTGCTTTCTCTGAGCCACATCACCATTTTTACACATCTGGGAATTGCTGCTCAGGACTTGCCTGTTACATATCACCTACAGCTTCTAGGAAGCAACCCTTTGTCATTAACCCTTGGCACTTACATTTTCCAAATCACAGGATCAGGGCTCTTTTGCAAGCATTTCTGCAGCTTGTGTAGCCACTATAATCTAACAAATGGCTGCTCAAATTCATAGGCAGTAGCCTGGAAAGACAGTGAAGAGAGAGAATTGAGAAGACAATTAAGAGAGAAACCTGTAGTTATTTAATCACTTGCGTCCCAGCTTTGCACAAGCACATTCATTCCAAACAGTGGTTGTTCTGATGTCAGTGAAGTTGGTTTTGACACAGGTAATTACCACCAATATTTGCCTGATCTGCTACCTCACCAGTAGGTAGCAGATCAACAGTGCCATTAGAATGCTTGTAACCATCTTATGCTAAAATTTGTCCTGTGAATACAATAGCTGCTGCCTGCTTTGTGCTGCAGTTGTGTTACAATTAGCAACATCAGCCACACATCTGTCAAGTATTAGGTATTTTTCACACAGACCATCTGCAGGATGATCACTGGGTAAAATCCTCTGGGGGATGCTTGTTCAGATTAATCATGGCATAAAGCAAGATACGTGAGTGTAACTGAACAGTGAAGTCACTGTGCTCATCTCTCATGCCCATCACCCAGAGAGATGTGAACAGGCAGCTTGTCTACACAGAGCAACACCACACCCTGCAAAGCCAGGCTCTGCAGCTTGGTCCTCTTAGTCCTACAGATATTGCAGGCAGCTGACCATTCTAGGTCATCACTCCTGAATGAAATGTTAATACATTTACAAAGCTGATTAGTTGAACTGACCCATCTTTTGGTCAGCTCTTCAGTTTGACTTCAGAAATCCCATAATAGGATTTACTCTTCTGCTGCAGCTTTCATAGGAGCCCTGTAAATTTAGGCCCAGAGGGCTTTTACGAAAGGAAAATGATGTGGTGCATCATTTCACTGCAGTACACTTCAAATACATGTGCAAAAAGCATGAAGACCAGCCAGGTTCAGCATTGATTTGCATGAGGTCATATCAACATGATTATTGTTCCTATAAAAAGCACATGTGTTGTAGCAAATATAAATTGCATTGCAAGAACATGAAAGAGGGAGAACACGGAAACTGCCTCACCAGTTTCCTGACCCACTGAACAAAAAAGACAGCAGTCAAGAAGTTCAACAAAGTAAGCAGGAGGCCTTCATTTGGCAACTCATCTCTATACACAGCTCCCTGTCAGAGCAGTGAGCAAAGTTCCTCTGGTAGCACATTGCAATGCACAACCTCCATCCAGATACACAGAAATTGATAAAATCTGCACATGGCTGAAATTTTCTGTTTCAACCAATCTCAAGCTTTTTCCTAAGATGAAACATGTCTAATAGATATTAAAATAAAACTATCTAGAATAGGAACCTTAAATTTAGAAGAATACACATTGTGCATATGTTCTGTGCTGTTCCAAATCTGAACAAATGCTGCAACTTTGAAAAATGTCATGTCAGTGAACCGTGGGACATGTCAGACAAGGTAAAAGGGTGAGGGAGCAGTGGGAAATATTGTGGAAAGTTCTAGTCTCCTCTCAAAAAGTAGGGTTAGACAGACCTCACAGAAAGGCAACAAGGTTGTCTAAAAGATAGGGAAATGCTTGTCATTAATGTCCAAGATTTGAAATCTAGAAAAGCAAACATGCAAATGAAACAGATCTTCAAAACTGTGACTGTCCTAGAGATTGTAAGATTAGATGCCCACCCACCATCTCTTTTAGTGCAAGAAGCAAGTGGCCTCAAATGAGGCCACCAAAACCCAAACTCAAAACAAACAAAAAGGGTTGTTTTTTTTCAAAACTAGTAAAGTTGTGGATTCTCTTACATATAACAGTAAAAATTTGAAAGTTTTTTTTTTATTCAAGAGGAGCAAGAAAAGTTTGTGGAAGAGATATCTGTCAGCAGTTACTTTTTACACAATATTATTTGAATATGTTTCTGTATTAAAAACATGTGGGGCTAGGGAAAGGACTAGAGGATGGTGGAAATATACATATCTGTTTGTCCTGTTCTCATTCTCAATCCTAGATATTTGCTTTTGATTTTTGTTGCAGGCAGGGCCTTGGGACCTAGAGTTTTCATTTTAAAAAATTAAAAGTAGCTATTTATATGCTGCTATCTCTCAAGTAACTGTAAGCCACAAAGAACAGGTAATATGTCTGTTTGTGAAGTCACAGAGATTTTAAACAAACCTTAATTAGACAGATCCTAGAGCACATCTAATGGGGTCCTCTTTTTTATCTCATTTTATTCTTCCCAAAGGCTGGCATGTTCTGACTTTCCTCCTTGAATACCCACCCTAGCCCCAAGCACAAGGAAGAAGGGGGAAGCACAGCATGGAGTTTATCTCAGCTCACACACAGAGGGGTCACATTAGTCACTGTCAACTTGCAACTGTTATATAAAGGAGGCAGTTTGCCCAACAAAATATGGAGGAAGAGGCTTCAGTGGGCTTCTCCCAGACAGTGATTCAGAGTTCTACACCTACTCAAAAAATCCTCTGAAGGTGTTTCCATCTCTCCTAGGCAGACTAGAAGACAACCCAGAAAACACAGACATCCAAGGAAAATGGCTAAATTTAGGCAGATAAATACTTCTTGTGCAGATTGGAAATAAAGGCAGAACCTAAAGAGATAACTATCAAATAAATTGCCAGTGATTGCTTTTGAATGGCCCAGGAATGATGGTATTTTATCTTGTCATCACATCTAATAAACAGAAAATGCAATTGAGTCACTCAGTAGGCAATTGGATTTGATTTTTCATTTCCCTTTGATGCTTATAATTCCATTTTATGTTAGCAACAGAGAGGGCTGGGCTGTGACAGTGATAGCAGATAATCTAGTAGTGCATATTTTTTCCTAGAACATCATGAAAGTAGCAAGTCGTGATAACCTCCAGCAGCAACAAGGACTAAGAATGAGACTTTCACATAGAGCCTTTTTGCAGCATTACTGACATCATTACACTGCTGCTCTGTAGAAATCAGTTGGCATTTTTCAGCATGATAGAGCAACCTAACCTTTCCTTCAGTAAAATGCTGGTGTTAGCTGAACTACTCTGGAAAGCCTGGAGGGGCTCATTTACACAGGGGTTAATGTACTAAATTTTGCATTTCTGTTCCCAAAATACAAGTCTCCATGCAGACATTCTCCCAGTTTTCATATCATTCAGCAGCCTTCACTTTGTGTTCTTCTGATCAAATATAAATTGCATGACATAGGTTTTTTTACAGCTGTATATACTACTTCAACTAATGATTACCTAACTTTCACAAGCGTAACAGCATTTGTATCACCAGCAAATCCTCCAGACAATTCCACTCAATTCCTCTTCTAAAATCCTTGAATTGATGTAGGTTCATAATTATCCAAGTATACTCTTAATTGTTTTCACATCAGTCCTCTTTTTTTTTCAGTCCCTCTCAATTAGGCTCAGTTTAAGTGCTTCCAGCTGAAACATCCCGAGATAAATATCCTTGTGACTACCATGACAATTGACAGTTCAAAGCACAGCATAAGTGTAGCAGAATCTATCTGTTTGAGAACCCAAAAGCAAGACAGTATCTTGAAGCTGGTAGTTAGATAAATGAAGTTGAACCTATATGTCTCCTGCTGTTTTAACTCAGTGAGTGTTCTGTGCTTGTGACCTGTGGTACAGGGGCACCTAACACTGCAATAATGCTGAGGCACAGGAATAGATTATCTACAGTGCTTATGGAAATGTCTAGCAGAGGGAATTTTTAAGAACGTGTTGGACTAACTGCTTCTGACAGTTGCTTAAGTATAGTTGACATTACTTTCAGAAAAGGGGATTATCTTTCATGGGTTTTCCCAGACCTATTTTGTAGAATTTCATGGCATACCAACATTAAAACGGTACAAATTTATAAAACAGCAGCAGTTCACATATCTTGGGATGTGGTGTGACTGTGTGGCCTTTTGAAGTTCCTTCCAGCCTGACATCCTGATTCCCTGGGTAGCTGTGAAGTTTGCTGTGGATCCACTGTTCTCCTCTGTGCTCCACTTTGATTTTAGAGTCAAAGCATCAAATATGGAAATTTATAGAGGAGGTTGGTGACATAAATGCCTACATACAACTATGGTTCTTGTACTGCACCTTTCTTACCCCTAATCCTGGTGTGTGCATACATATTGTGATCTGTTTGTCCTCCCTTTCTATTTCTTTCAGCTGTTCTCTTTTCCTCTAGGAAGCAGCATATTTTGAAGATTTTGGTGGACACTTCTACCTGTTTAGAATTTGTCCAAAGTGTTTACCATTCTGAAAGATCTTCACATCTGACTGAACTGTATTTACAGATTAATGTTTGCAACAATGAAAAAACCAACACATTCAAATTTTAATTTCCAATAGGAATAACAACTTGGCTGCTACAGCAATAAACTTTTATGTAACTAACTTTGTGAGGCAGTGAACACTTTACCCTATAAGTAATGGATTAGAAGTATGTAATACATTGAGTCAGCCCTGAGATCTTAATATGGAGATAAAGAAACAAGCTCAAAGATATTATCACCTTAGAAAAAAATCAAATGTTCTTGAGTTCAATCTTCAGTTACCAGCTAGTATAAATGAGCTTTTGATCCATGGTGCAATTTACATGTCTTTATAGCGTGTTACAAACCCACACAATAATTTTATTTCTTTCTCTAGAATTTGCTTCTTAGCAAGTGTTTTCTGACAAGAAAACATCTTCATGGCTCCATAACAACAAGAATATTTGAAGATTCTGGTGACAGATAAAAACTAGCTATGTCCAAAACACCATTAAAGCCATAAAGCAAATCTATTTTTTCCCCTTAAACTTAAGGACTACATAGCTGATTGTAGTCTTTTCCCTATTATTATTTCTGGTTTCCTACTCCTTAGTTTAAGAAAAATTTTTAGCTGCTGAGAACCCAGTTGAGATATGAAAACCATGCAAAACCCCTTGCTTCATAAAAAGAGAACTGTCAAGCTTAAGAAGTTCAGAGGACTTGACCTTGGTTCACACAAGCCACGGAGAGGAGGAGTTATGGCATCAGTAGTTTTTGTATTCCAATAATAAATCAACTAAGTCCACATAGTATAAAACTTAACCTTAGTCTTATGTTTATTTCCTGATGTTTTCCTATAAATCAACCAGAAATTAAGAATGAGCTTGCCTTTAGATTTCTTAAATAAAAATAGAAATAAACCAAAATAAATTAAAAACAAACAAAAAAATCGCTTGTCCTCTAATTAAGATCATTTAAAACCTATATATATCAGACAGTTCCTGATGCAACATTGAGTAAAGCCATTGGCTTACACCTAGAATATAAGTAGGATTTTATTTTCTCCCACTGTCCTTTGGATGGAAAAAAAAAAAAACAAATCCCAAGCAAACATGCTGTGAGCAATATCTCACCCTTTAACATCATATCAAAGGTGAAGATCAAGCCCTTGTCTACATAAATATTTAGTAAGAGTCCCTCAACACAAGGGACTTAAAAGGGTTTAGGCAACACACAAGACATTTTGATGTTCCATTGAGAAACAAGATCAATAAACTGCAACCAAGCTGAAATATTAGTTCCAAGAAGGATGATAAGGTCCTTGCATAAACGTTGGATTGAAGATAACTATACAAGATTTCAGAGAGTATATATACTAGTTTGCATTCAAATATTTATATTTTATCCCAAATCTTACAAAGATACTACTGTGTGACATTAATTTTAAGTACTACATATTAATATGCAATCTTAATAGTGTTTGAAGGAAGGGAAATGACACCCATTACCCTACTTGTCCACTCCCTCCTCACCCAGCATGTGTTTAAATTCAGCCTATGGAGTACGAATAGCATAGCTGTCCTAAACACTTGATAAAGCAGTCCCATATATCCAAGAAGGTAGTATTTACTTTTAAGACTCAAATGTGCTAGGGAAATGTAAGAGTTCTGCCATCATTGCTGTAGAGAGCAAGACTGGATGTTAAAGTAGATTTAAAAACAGAAAAATAATCCTAATAACTGCAGGGCCTGGTAACATTATGCAGTGTTCAGCTTTATATGAGAGTAGGAGAATGGCTGCAGGGATTTTGGCTTGGAGGACTAAGAGTGAAGAAATTTGAGCATGTACCAAGGAGCAGTGAGTGACTGCATACTCCTGAGGCTACTCCAAATATTATATTTTATTTTATGCATACATAAAGTTTTACCGAAGTTGTACCAATTCAGTATGGCATAAAATAAAAAAGTAAGGCATTCAGAGAAGCAAGTCACAATACAATTACCATCAGCTTTGCCTTTCCCTAAAGTTTAAGAACCTGTAATTGAGAGCTGTGGGAAACACCCATCAAAGTAGGTCTAATTTTATCAGGCTTTACTTAAATTCCTGAACTACAAACTCAATTTGACAAAGCTGCTTTAGTATGGCTCTACTGTTATTCCATTTTATCTTTTATTACCAAAACTAAAATTGAAATTCAAGGCTTACATTCAGGAAATTATTTAAGTATACTTCTATCGTTAGAATGGATTGTCCTTAATAAGGTCTGTACATGCAGTATAGTATCTTGCTGAAGGCTGATTACAGAGATGTTTAAAAAATTAAAAAGGAAACAAAAGAGCCCTAAATCAGAAACTGGAAGCCCAAACACGAGTTTTAGCCTACTCTCACCTGGGCTCCACTGCTGCTTGCTAGAGGTCTGAGCTGCTTGGTGCCTGCTCAGATTGTCTGAACTGCATCCAGGAATATGCTGAGCTGTTGACATGGCAGATGTCAGAGTTGCATGAGTGGAATCTCTGGTGTGTTTGGCAGGAAATTTAAAGCTTAAAATTGGGTATGACTTTTTGGAATCTGAAAGCAGGTGGTACACTCCAACTTGAACAGGAACAGAAACTGCCACTGACTTCAGTGAGAGGACAGGACATGCAACCTGAGAGATCAGGGATCAGTAGAGGTGCCCAGCCTGAATTCAGACCACTACTCACACTGCATTTCTTACAGTCCTGTCCAGGCTTCCTGCATTTCCTTCTCCAACTAGTGAATTGAATTTTGGGTTCCTGGAAAGGCACAGTGAAATAGGCCATTCATTTGTGAAATACAAACATTTTGGCAAGCCAAAACGGTGCAAAAGTCAACTAGAAGGTCAGTCTTACTGTATATGCCAGCTCCTTCCAGGAGCTGTGAATGGCACTGAAGATTAGAAGAAAAGAACAGACCCTGTATCAGTGCACTGTCCCTGCTCAGCCGCCCGCAGCTACAGATGCCTCAGAAACCTGAGGTGTTAGAGCAAAGTTTTCTGCTATACCATCACAATTTAAAACTCAAAAATAATACAAGATAATTAACATCAAGACCTATTCAAGAAATTTGTACTTTGGCCAAAACATCCTCAGCAGATGACATGGTCACAGGAAGCCCAAAACCAGTGTTAGCACATCTATGTACACACACCCAAACCCAGACTGTGGCTGTTACGAGGATGGGTTTAAAGTGCAATGAGAAGTCAATGAGATAGGAGACTGTTTTTTATCAGTGCTCTTTCCTGAGACCATCTCAAGAGCACTCAGGAAGAAGATGTAGACTGCATTTGTTACATTGGTAATATACATCTACTTAAAAAAAAAAAAAAAAAAAATCCCCAGACTCCTCTTTCCTGGGGAAATGTAGAATGCAAAAGGATTTGCTGGCATGAGTGTAGCAGAACACATAAGGAATAAATACAAAATTTGGGAAAAGTTACATTTCTCATGCATGCACTGTGCTCTTGTACAGGTTCAGAGCACATACACAGAGAACTCATGGTGCTGGAGATTCAGTCAGAAGAGACAACAGGTATAATTTATGAAGAAAAATGTTAATCCTGCAGAGGACCAAAATTAGCCTATGAAAAGACTTGCACAGAATATAACATTTTCCAGATTCCAAACTAGTTGGCAATTCCAATCCTGAAGGTTATAATTTAAGACTAGTTTCACTCTGCAAAGAGTAGTGGAGCTGGCACAATATTTTTCTTGCTTTTAGATGGTCAGGAGAGGAAGTATGACAGAATGGCAAAGAAAAATCTATGAAGAAAGATGAAGCAGTTCTTAAGTTTACTGAATTATCAATTACTGACTGACAGTGGGACTCCTAAAAATCCCACTGGTGCAGTATGACATTCAGTATGGATAGTGTGCATAACGCTGACTGGTTTTGAAAAATATTGTTAGTTGAAAATGTAATACAGGAAATGTAGAAAGTGTCATTAGGCATGTCAGTAAAAGCCAAAGGTACAAGTGATAAATGCTCAGTGCAAAATGTGAGTTTGGGAGAATTCTGTGGCTCTTCATAGGATCTTCACACAACTCTTCTAAGATATTAAAACCGAACAAACAACTTTGCAGTGGTTTTTAAATTTTAAGTTGTCATAATTTACACATGAATTAGGCAGTATCCTGTTACAAACTTCAGTAAGTAGAAACACCGCAACATTCTACATCCAAACCAACCAAGGACTAGCAAAACCTCTGCCCTGTTTTAAGAGACTTAAAATGAGATGTCCATGACAGATATTTTTACAAATTCATCCTACTATCATTTCTGGTCTTGACTTCTGTTAAATCAGCAAAATATTTCTCATTTCAAGAACAAATACTTAGTAATTAATGCTTTAGGCTTTTTTAAAGCAATCTAAATTCTAATCCTTCCTGTTCCAAAATAAAATAAATAACTAGCCATTACTTATCTACTTGTAAATAAATATGGCCCAGCTTTGGAAAAATGAAAGGTTAGCAACAGACATAATGAAATCTAAGCCATATTAAGAAATCCCTACCAGTATAATAAAATTTTTCCATTTTATCACACCCTTTTTCATATTATGTACTTTCCCAGAATATCAGCATGCAATAAGAAAATTCTTAAGAATTATTTCCACATTTTCTGCAGGTCCTTAAACAGAGGCAGTCTCCATTTCTTTAGACTGAAAAGTTATCCTTATACACATTTTTGTTGTCACTGAATTATTGTGGCCTGATTAAAGTTTAATGACATGGCTACTCTGGTGATGAGTCTCCAGAGAGTACCACGAGCTGATAGATCTATTTGTTTCAGAGACCAGAGTGCTAAAAGTACATAAAAGCAGTAGCTGTACAGTTTCAGGTTAGCACTGCCTTCTCTAAAGGCACACAGTGCAGCCAGTGCAGCCTGAGCCTGTGATGTGACACATTGCTCACAGGCTGCCCCACAGAGGTTAAAAAAAGAGCCCAAACAATTACTTAAAAATTATAGATCTTTATCCAAAATTTCTGAAGAGGGCTTCCAAGAGCTTTGTGTTTCAGAGCTCCATTTCTTCAACCTTTCTCACACAATCTATTCCTATTGCACTACAGAAATCTCCAAAGTGCAATAAAGCACCACAATGTCTACAAGGGTTTCTCCACTTGTGTGCCTTATCTTATTTTTTCATACTATAGCAAACTAATCTGTTCAAAAACATGACAGATCCCCTTTTGCAGCAACAGAAACAACCAGGATCTGCCAATGCAGACTCACCAAGTTCTAACATTTGCATCAGGGAGGGTATTAGCATTAACAATGGTATTAGCATTACTGTGTTCTTGAAACACTAGAAAAGAAACTGGATTCTTGAACATAAATGGGAATTAGTCATCTTAATCAACAGTTTATGAATATGAGTTAAACCTCAGAAAGTCATTTTCCATTGGAGGACATTGATGTGAAACAATGTTAATTTTCCAATATTTATTCATTCTTTACCAACAATAAAAATTCATTCTGGACAACAACCAAAAAATTATTAGCTCTTGAAAACAAAGTTTCATATGTATTTTCTCACCTCTAAGCAACAGTAATTTTGCAAATTCTGTTCTAGTTTCTTCATGGTTAGGCCCAGTGATGCTATGGTCATAGCACTTTAGAAATGCAGTGGTGCAGAATCTAATCCAATGTATTTAAATAGCTTTAGAGAAACTTCCAAGGTCAAATAATTATCTCACGTGGACTACCAATAATCAGCTGGTGTAAGTCAGTGAAAAAATTGGTCACAATCTCTTCAGCAATTAGAAAAACTTCACCTATAAGCAAATAGACAAATTCTACTATTTTTAACATTATCACTCCACTTCAAAAACAAAAAATAAGGCCAAATATTGGCTGTGACTCTTGCAGTTGTCATCCCTGAAGCAGGAGGGTGTGCATTAATGTATTCTCAGTAACCTGTGGGAACTAAGGGCTAGGTAAGGCTTGTGATGCTTCCAGCTGAAATTTCCTGATGCAGGCAGCAGAAATGCAACCCTTCCAGTGAGAACCAGCACTCCCTGCACATGCTGGGCACAGAGTCTGGGCTCTGTAGATCTCTGTACCTAGATATAATACTATATATCTAACTCTATATCTAACATTGCCATGCATCAAACACATTCTGCATGGACTAATCAAGTGCATGGTGCATTTTCAGTTACCAAAATCTTTCCCCACCCTGTGTGGCTTCCAGCATGGGCACTGCAGGAAGACCTGGGGGTTTCAGCAGTCAGGGGCCACAGGGGAGCTCAACACAGCAGTTCTTGTTGGACTGAAAGCCCAATATACAGAGATACTGGACAAATGGTGAATCCACACAGAATTAACAGTCTGGGGAGAGTCCAAGGAAAAAATCATTAACACACACATCTAGAAATGACTCCTGACAATGCTCCAGGGGAACCAACCACCCATTTGACTGGTTTCACTTTCACCTGATCTATTCAGGCACCTTTCACACTTTTCTGACAAAGGACTCAGACAGAGGAAGTTGTGCACAGCTTCCTCCAAGTGAACAGGTGGCTGTTAACTCAGCTACACACCTAATGGGTAAAGGTTATCAAACGAGGGTGATCTTTGAATATATAGTCTGCTAATTAGAACAGTAATACAGAAAATTAAAAAACAGGGTCTAATATGCTTCACTAGGCTCAGAGCCATAAAAGGTGATGCTTCTGTCACCTCAGACAGCCTCAGATAGCAAACCCCATATTCCAATGCTGAAGTTACTCTATTGTGTGTAAGATTTTAAGAATCAATGACATACAAAAATACCAGAAAGGGAACAAAATTCACCTGAGAAAATACAGCCTTCACTGCACTCCATACTCCCAAGCTAATTATCCACTTTGTTCAAAGGATGTTTCTATTTACATATTGTATCTTTGAGCCTCCAGTTATAAATCTATGAGGCCAAGTAATGAATTTTCAATTAAATTCAATTTATCAAGATTTAAATTTAGTACTACACCAAATATGCGCACAAACATACTCCAAATGCAAAACAACCTGTAAATATTAGCTTTGCAGAGCAGTTTTCTGTATGAAACCATATAACTGGCAGACAAAATTTTACTACACCACAAAATATGAACTATAGCTTAAAAGCCACAAAATGCCATCTCCTGATTTTCACATTGGAATATCATAATCAAAACAGTGTAAGAAATATATTTTTATAATTTAATAGTTTAGTAACAGAGATCCTTTAACCAGAATTGAAATTTAATAGCATTATTCACCTGGATCAATTTTTAACATAACACCTACACAGAAAGGGCCCAATCCTTCCTTCACATTAGTTTACTGTACAATGTCAGAACCAAACTCTTAATTTATAGCAGCACAAGAAGTTAATCTCATGGGAGAACTCACTGAAGTGTGATCTGCTGTTCTGCTAATATAGTTGGGGTTTGTTGGTGTTTTTCTTCAAATAAACAAAATTAATTTCCATTTTTTTCACATTGCATACAGCAACTGGTACTGGCAAAAACCTAAAGAACTCAGCAGGTTCATATTGTAGTATCAGTGTAATTAATACACTCATTCAGTGTAGCTAAAGTCATTCCTTACTGATGGCTTCCCAGCCACTCCCAAGAGTATCCTGTGATCCCACAGTAATTTTCAGTGACTGACTATCTATAAATTTCCAGCTGTTATCTAAACCAAATTTCTTAAGACTCTGAGAACCCCTAAGTACTGTGGTCTGCAAGGACAGCAGACCTTCATAATGCTTTAAATGTAACCACAAATAAAAAATACGAAAATAGAAAATTAGACCTAGAAAACCCCTAGCCATCACCAAACTAGGACTCATTAAATATTTACTGCATGTTTGCTCATTCTGGGTGTGCTTAACCATGCCAGAAATATTTGTAATTTTGTCCTCCACAAATTCCCAAAATACACCATGAACAAAATATCTCTCAAACTATTACAACTTGCCTTCTAAAAGCCCTCCAAAAAGCTGGGGGGTGAGAATAATTTTTCAAAATTTTTCATTAAAGGGAGAAAAGGGTTTTTTTTACCTACTCCTCTTCCAATCATGAGCAATTCATCCAATTCAAGTGAAGTTGCATGGCGTATCCACATGAAACACTCACTTATTTCTCAAATATGATGATTCCCTAGATGAATCTTCAATTACCTTTTTAAATGAGGCATCTCTCTGACTCCAGCTAATTGTGCTTTTAGGAATTAGAAGTCAGACACATAGCAGAAGTACATGTAGCTTGCTTCATTTTTATTACATTTTATTTCTATTTCCTATATCAAAATGTAAATAACCTAAACACTGAAGTGCAAATTCACTGACATAAGTCAAAAAGCATATCATGAAAAACAGATTTATGGAATGAAATGCCTGCCTTCACACGCAGTTATATGATCGTAATTTTAATTTTTTCTCATAAATCTGAAAATTATTTCTGGATGTCATCAAGCTCTAAACACTCCCATCTTCTCCCCAAATCAAGATATGCTCTTTCTGTTCAGAACTATAAATGAAATTGCCTTTGCCTGCTTGAAACCTTTCCAAAGTGTGCCTTATTGCTAGTTATCTGTCTTTTTCCTGGGTTTCCCTACTAACAAAATTTCATTCAAAAGTGCTTCTGCCCTTACAGATTTAGGCTCTGATGCAGTCCTGGTCTCATGGATATCTCAAAAATTTATCATGCAACTTTAACAAGCCTACTGAGAAAATACAGTGGATTATAGGTGTGGTGGTCATGTTATTTAAATTTCCTCAGAACACAGAGTAGGTCTGAACTATGATAAAAGGGCAGTGCAGAGGGGCTTTCATGCCTGTGTACCTATTAGAGTGGAAATACACATTTCAGTTTAACAACTGGTATTTATGATTCTGGAAATACCATTAGCTACTATGGTGATGAAAATTGATTTCACGGTAATTTTGAAACTTTTAACTCCATAGGATTTTGTACGTGACTGTAGGCATCTGTTTACAGCCTCCCCTCCTGCAGCTATTTAAACAACTGTACATGGTAATTTAGCAGCCTAAAGTATGAAAAACATGAAAGGTCAGACTTCCACATTTATTTAAGTCCTTCTGATTTGTAAAAAGGTAGTTAGCTTTTTGTTATTCTCTTGCAAATTCAGCCAGAGATGTTCAAAATGAGATTGAAGGACTGAAGATATTTTTATTTTTTTTACCAATAGTAACTGTCTTGCTCTTTTCATACACCTGTATTTTATTGTCAGCACATCCTGTCATTTATTCAAATATATTGCATGACAAATTTCTCACATTGCATCTCATGAATATATAATCCACTCAGAAAACTAGCACACAGCAGTTGGCATACTCTTAGATGAAAAATCTACCAAAAAAGTAAAGCTTTTTACTCCTTTGCATTTTAATTGTATGTTCATACCACCTATGCAATTTTTATGCTTCAATAGCAATCTTACAAGGCACAGAACACTATAGCTACAGACAGCCCTATCAAATAAAACATTTTGCATTATCAGTTACGTTGGTACTTGAATTTTATTTTTCAGACTCTTTTTTGACCTCTTTCATATTTTCTTTTCTACCTGCCTATTGACATGAAGGAAAAATGGATAGTTGTTATTGATAGCTACTACAAGATCTGTTTAGTAAGTCTTTTGACTTGACCTCTTTTTCGAGGGACATACAAAATATATTACCTATTTAAAGTCTAACTGCTCTCAGCACTTGAAAATTTCACCCAGGAGAACAGCCAAAAATAAGAAGCCTGAGGGAAACACTACATTGGAGGATGGCAGCTAGAATTTAGATAAAAATTTCCAAAAATAATTTAGCAATGAAAAATGCCGGTGATTTTCAGGAAGATTCAGAATTCCAGATCATATTTTCATTACTTATTCAGAATAATCTAAAAATTCTACATGTATTCTGAAAACAGAGCTGAGCCTTATGACCACAGCCTTTTAAGTGAGCAGCAGCATTCCGAACAACCTCTGGAGCTGCAGGAAGGGCCAAGAGCAATCACATAGCAGTTTTACAGTATATTCTCTCAGCTCATGGGACATTAGGTTTGGATGCTCAGAGAACAGGGGAAGCAAAATCATTTTTTTCATCTTTTTCAAAAAACCCAGGGCAGTATAGATGAACTCAAAGAGTGTGTTTGGGAATGTGTCACCTTCTGTCTACTCTACATGCATCATCACCTTCAGATGCCTAAAAGATTTCAGTTAATGCTCACATGATGGCTCATTGCCTACCAGCTGGTTATTATTACCAGCTTCTAGCCCTGTTCTGAATAAAATGAGTTCATTACTTTTGACCTAAGAGGAACTGCATGGCTCAGTTTATGGAATAATACAGTTGAGATCAGCTGGAACACTCAGTTATAGCAGCTCTCTAGTTTACTGGAATGAGAGGGACAACAAACTATTCAGAATTTCAAAAATATGTGATCAACTTACTATTCTTGATTTATCTTTCAGAATTTAAATGCTATCTCCTAGTCTTTTCACTTCCCTCATCTTATCCAGGCACGCAGGTAGGCTGAAAATAGAGTGAAGGTTGAGAGCTAGAGAGAGATGGGCAGACAGACAAGGTTTAAATATTAAACTTGCCTTTTAACTCAAAAAAATGAGGTTATCTTCAGAAAAAATTCTCTTTGTAGTTGCAGATATGTACACAGATGAAAAATAAATCATCTCGCACCCACGCCCTATGGCAATGAGCTGCATCTATTAAATGGGGAGCTGTGTCACCAGTCTGGAGTGAAGCAACAAACAACTGTTCATTCTCTTGACTACATTCAACAACTGTCTTGGCCAGACCATCTTTCTCTAAAGCTCCTGGCCATTGTCAGTAAGAATCTTGTCGGCCAGATCTGTCCTGATATAAATTAAAGTAAGTCATGCTACTTACTTGTTGCAACACATTATGACACCGGTTGTGGTTTGTTGACTGAGGGCGCTTTAGACACAGCCCAAGTACCCATCTCAAAGGGAACAGGACTTTGACAGAAAAAAACTTTGCAACTGTAAAAAACTCCAAATCTAAATCAAATCAAAGCAACAAACAAAACAAACAAGGTACTGGACAACAAACATTGTCTGAAACACTAACATACAAAAGGTAACAACATAATCCTCAATGCAGTCAATTTAACCAGTGCAATTCTACAAGCAAAACGCACCTGGAATTTTGGGTAAAAGAGGTGTCCCTCTATAGTGTCAGTGCTCAACCAATCTACTAAGCAACAACACAAAGAGAATTATGCAACCTCATCAATAACCTGACTGCACAAGGTCATTGTTTATGCACAATAATCAAACACAGCCAACTGCAATATCCATTTTGGTAAACAAACATCTAGTAGACAAATATAAACCATGTTAGGTGGCTTATATTTTTAAAACTTTTCAGTAAGTACAGGACAACCATGTAGACCCCTTTAGTAGTCATTGGAAAAGGGATATAGTTTAATTGTAAAGGACTAACTAAACATCCATCAAAGCAGTAACCTGTGTGCACACACCAACTGCACAGCAAACATGGATGCGGAGGATACACAGAGGTTCACCCTAAAATACTTCTTGATTAACACTAGTGTCCAAAGTATTAGGTGCTCCTTGTCCTAACTGCATCAATTTTTTTTTTTTATTATCGAAAAGAGATGGTCCCTGTACTCAGGACTTGACAACATTGTATTTATTCTGGAAATATTATGCTTATACCTAGAAAATGCCAAAATGCAGACAGGTTTTTGATCCTGCTTTTGCAACATGCTAAGCTTTCCACCTCTGTGCTTTTAATTAGGAGAGTTTTGTACAAGGCAGCTAAAGGACAAGTAAAGAGAAGTGGAAAGAAAAATGCTGTTTCCTCCAGTCTCCTACAATATCGATCTATTCCTGAAAATACCATCCACTTACAGGGTCAGTACAGAGTTGTAGAGTTCCTGAGACAAACCGAGTCATTCATAAGCAGATTTTTTGGGGAGAGTTTTTCACAACAACATAACATCAAATCGGCTAAAGCACAGAATCTTAGAAAGCACGGAATCTTCTGAGCTGGAAGAGATCTCTTGAGAGCACTTAGTTCTGCTCAGCAGTGTCAGCTAGAGCAGGTTGTGCAGGACCATGTCCAGATGGGGTTTGGAATATCTCACAGAATGGCTGAAATCTAATCAAAGTCCTAGTATAAGTTTGGCTCCTGATTTTCAGGAGTTAACTGACATATTTTCTTAGGAGACAGTTTAGTTTGGTGCTATTGTTTCACAGTTTCTGTCAGTTCAAACTAACAGCTGTGCAGCAGTTTCTTCTGATTCTTTTCCCAACAGAAGGGCTGACTAATTATTTTTAAGCAGCCCTATGGGTTTTTATAAAAGTTGAAATCAGCAAAATCTTAACTGGAATAGTCTGAACCCTTAAAACATAAAAATATTGTATTCTCTGGCCATAACCTTCTGTCATCAAGTATGGGAACAGTGTCCTAGGCTGACACATAAAAGACAGCTAACTAAAATGCCACAGTATTCTCTTCCTGTTGTCAATTTATATCTAAAAGCTGAGAGAAAAATACACTCCTAGTGACAGCTTTGAAACGAGTCAATGTGTGACAGTAATCAGTTCTCTTCTGTCAAGTTGGATTCCAGGAAAAAGAATAGGTTTTTTTAGGCTATGTGCCAACATTGTCAAGGAATAAGAACAAAGGCACAAAGCAGTACTTGGCTAAATCACTCAGAAATAAAGACTATTGGCTTTCAGTGAAGAGGGGTGCTGGCTACCTGAGAAAAGGATAATTCTGGTAGATTGTGAAGAAGTCAAGTTGTAATGGCTGGCTCAAAGAAGGGCTCTGAAATGGAAGCAGCCATAGAAGAACATATGTCTGTGCAACAGGTTTGTGGGGTTTTTGCAGGATGACAGAAACAGAAAAGAAAAATTTACTAATGCAAAAACAAACAAAAAAAAAGAGAATAAATTAAATTATGTGGGGAAAATCAGAGGGCTCCACATCATCTACAAGGATATGATAAAAATCAAACAGAGAAGCAGTACATTGGTAATGTCAGTGCTATCTGCTGGAGTGAGTGAGCATTGAATGGCAGGGTCTATGATAGAAAAATGAGGCAAAAACCTCTCCTATCTTTTCCTGTCTCAGAGCCCTTCCCTTTTGTCAAATCCCAAGAGCAAGAAATCTGAAATTAGAGAGTAGAAAACCTGTTTTAAACTTCTGGAGTGACAACATCACTGAGAGAAAATGGTAATTTCCTTTCTTAGTGCCCTAGTGAAGGTCTGTCTGCCCTTCCCCTTCACAACAGAAGCAAAACATTTTAACCATACTGAAGAAGCTGTTCTGCAAACCCAGGCATATGAGTGTGAAAACCATATTTGTCAAGCAAATTGATGGGCTTTAATCCGTAACCAAAATGCAGCCTAAGAGACAGGTGTCTCTTCAGCAGCTTCACAGAAATCCAAGACCTCTGGAGACCATCAAGTCCAACCCCCCTGCTGGGCTGTTGAGTCTCTATTGCCTCAGCTTCTCTACATTTGAAACCCAACACTTCTCTTTGCTTTGATTCACCTTTAACTTTAGTGAGCATGATGTAGCTGTTAGCCTTTCTGTCTCTTATGTCACTTCACGTGTTGGCAGAAGGTGCAACCCATATCCTTAGCACAAAATCTTGAGATATTTGAAAATTAAGATGAAACTTCTCCCCCTTGGTTATGGGGAAGTCACCAAAAACAAACCCTTCAGGTTTCAGGTAGCTTTTCTTCACAACAAAAAGTGTTGATTCGGTCAGTAAATGATGCTGTGCCTCTGGCCAAAGTTGGTTAAGAAATTTCTGCACTATAAATTGGAACAGAGAACAAAACCTGATTTTATATATAAAATAATTCTCTCCGCATGCCCCAGGCCCTTCCAAAACTCACTAAACTGCACAATTTGATGATGATGTGCCAGCTAAAGGGAATAGCAAGGTGTAGAAAAGGCAAAGGAATTATGTATTTACAGAAACACTGAATCTTTATTGCAGAAAAAAATAAAAATGTGTCCCAAATACGGATTTACTGTCCTTGCTCCCTGCCCTTCCTCTTTGTCTTTGAATTCACACAAAAAAACCTGAATAGGGCATTGACTAAAGAGCAGGGAATCACCATACATGAGGCAAGCTTTCAGCAGCATTTGTAGATTTGTATAAAATGTTCTTGCCATAGTTTTACTGCTGAATTCCTGTTGAGCAGTTTGCTCAGTAACCAACACAAGCACGATACTCATCAACTAACAGGACAGGGCAGACCTTGGGCTTTGACTTTGAGACTAATCTTCCTGAAAACAAATCTCAGCAGAAGTGGAATCTTGCCAGCAACTACAAGGCAATGCCAGTTGTCTCCAGCCCTCCAACTTTCACACCTGAGGCAAAAGGACTCCTGCCAAACGCAGGAGGCTCTGAGTTCAAAACAATCTTTGCACCGCGCATCTATCACTTAGGATTCAAGTACTTCTAAACGCTCCTTTAATGACTAGAGACCAATGCTAATCATTTGCACTGCGCAGATTCTCTGTCATGGTTTTCCAAACATGACAGATACCGAGCCTGAACGCACTCTGCATTTTCCTGGAAAGAAAAAGCAAACAAACCAGGAAAAGTTTGCTGCAAGTAACCAAATAAAATAGTCTGAATGAGCTCAAAACAAGACGTAAGTTGTAGTTAACTCGAGGCTTCTTCTCTAAGTGCTCGAGTGTCACATCTGACAAGTCAGAAAGAAACCCCCGTCATTTCAATCACATGGTTTACGGGGCTGGGGCGCCAGGAGCATCCTGACATTCCTAAGGAGGATTCGGCAAGGATCGCCCGCGTCTCTCGGGAGTCAACGAGCAGTGCTCCTCGCTGTCACGTCCGTTCCCACACCGCAGCCAGAGCACAACGCCAGCAACTTCTGCAGCCGTCCTGAACTCCGGCAGCCGCCGCCTCCATCTCTCCGGCGAACAGCTCCCGACCGCCCGCGCCTCCCGCATGTCCCGGCCGGGCACCGCCTGCCAGGCAGCGGCTCGCAGGTGCGAGGAGCGCCGGGCACGGCGCTGCCCCGCGGGGGGGGGGGGGGGGGGGGACGGGACGGCGCTCGCCGGGGCTCCCGGGGCCCGAGGCACCGCGCGGAGCCCCGCACCGCCCCGGGGAGCGCAGGGCCCCGCGGGGCCCGGCCGCGAGGGAGGGCCGGGGGAGGCGGCGGGGCGGGCGTGGGGAGGAGTGAGGCGGAGGGCAGGGCCGGGAGGCGCCGCAGCGCCGTGGGACGCGCCGTGGCTGCCCCGACACGGCCGGAGCGGAGGGTCCCGCTGCCTTCGCCGCCGCCATGGCCGGGCGCCCCCCGCCCGCCGCCCCCAGGTAGGGCCCGCGCCCCTCCCCGCGCGCCGCCGCCTGCGCGCTCCGGGCCGCGCCGCTCGGGGCCGCGCCGCCGCCGGGGCCGCCGGGTGAGTATCGGCGCCGAGCGCCCCGCCCGGGATCTCCGCGGCGCGGGAGCCCCCGGCCTGAGAACGGTCGCGGAGGAGCCGCGCTTGGGGTGTGCGGTGCCCGCGGCGGAGCGGAGCCGCCGCCGGGCGCGGACGGGCTCCGGGAATTCGCGTGCGGCTGCGGAAGGGCGGGCGGCACGCTGCACCTGCCTGGAGGTGGTCGGTCACCCGTGCCGCTTTGCCCCTACCCTAAAGCAGGTATTAGAGGGCTTTTCTTACGACAGAGAGACAAAATAGACATTGTCATCTAAATGTGCTCTGACAGCTGCTTTTCATGCCGTAGCATCTCGAGAGAGTCGGTAAGTTAATTAGTGCTAATGATACCTTTAGGATGTTGTGCTTAAATCACTTCGACGCGCGTCCACTACCAGGTAAATCAGATTGTTTCACGATGAAAGGAAAACCTTAAATATATATATATATATATGTATATATATCACTGTATTTCTGTTATCCTGGCTCCACCAAACGTGCATTTATAGCGGTCATGAACAGCCGATTAGCACAAAACTTCCTGCAAGACGGAAATGGATGCACGCGTAGCAGGAGCCTACCGGAGATGCAAGATGCGGTTAAGCATAATTTTCAACAATCACAAGTAAATTGCATTTTGATAGAAGCAGGCAGACAGAAGTATTATAGAAATGGTACCATTTAATGCTATCATAGATAAAAACCATGTGTTGTCGATTATTACAAGTCGTTTTGGTTTAGTTGCTCCCAGTACAATATCTAAATGAGTTGCAAAAAAACAATAGAAATAAAGTTTAGAGAACGCACAGCCTTAAAAGAGATAGGGTGAAACGATGTATAACGACCTAAACAGGCAAGAGCAACTACTTTGGGGGAGGGAGAGACAATGACACCTGAGTGGGTGATAATTACTTTTAGAAGAAATTGCTTCTATTTACTAGAAGGAAACAAAAAGCTTTAAAGGAATCCCTTAGAGAGACTGGATTGAATAGTGTTTCATATCAATAAATATTTACTGACCAAAGCTTAATAATGATTTTGCATTTTGATCTGAATTGTCTGATCTAGAAATAGTCCTTCCCAATTTTTCCCTGTAGCATTTTAGAGTGAAATGAAAAGATTTTAGCTTTGTATTTTTTGCTATTAAACATGGCAAGTAATTTTTAAATGCAGTTTTTACACTGTGAAAAACAAAGATTAGAGTAACTTTAGTATTTTATGGGAAGTCACAATCTGAGAGACTTTTAAGTTATCTGATACAACGTCTTGTATTTCACACTCTACAAAAATTGGGCAGAATGCTGTCTTTACCGCAAGATAAACAGACATTCCAACAAGATAGTCTTCAAGGTATCAAGAACTGGACAAGCTGCTGCTTTCCTTGCCTATAGTCTTGTTCTCATTGTTACAGATTTACCTTCTCATATGCCTGCAGCCGTCTTCCAACTCTGCCATTATTGCTAAGCTTTTTGTCACTGTGTTTAGGAACTGAGGAAACCAGTCCTACTCCGTTTCCAGAGCTCTACCATCTGGTCATCTCTTCACCTCTGCTATAGGCCTATTAACCCAGATAGAATTGCCTATTTCTGTAGCAAGGCAAAGGCTAATCTTATTTATGTGAGCAAGGTACCTCTTTCATCTTCCTGTGGAGTGATTCTCTCTTCAGAGCTTAAGCAGGTCAGACTTCCCTACACCAAGAACTACTTTTCTCTCTTTCTTACCTCCTGAGGCTCACTGTTGACAGCTGCTTGTTATTTGTTAGTCAAGGTAACCCTTTCTTTGCTGAAGCTTTAATTTTAACCTTTCTCCCTGTGAATAAGGATCACAGGGCTCCAGGAAGGGTGACCAGAACAGCTAGTAGTTTATTCAGTTATTCCCATCTTCACCAGGAAACCTTGGGGGGGGGGGGGGGGGGGGGAAAGCACGTCTGGGAAGCCACAGGACAGGTAACTTATCATACAACTTCAGCTCATTATGCCCACTACACAATACTTAGGCAACTTTTAATTGAGATTTAGTTAGAGCAGCTGTTGAGAAATACAAACTTGGAATGTCAGCATTTAGGAGTTAGCTTTACTGACCTCACCAAAGAAAGTCTTCACCATCAAACTATTATAAATCAAAGGTATTTTTCATTTTCTTTACAGAATCACTTGAGGCATTAACCTGTTTCTGTGGCTGTTTATGCCTTATCTTAGTCACCTACACACATCTTCCTAAATCAAGGGCACAGCTCTGCCCACTTGCTGACTGTTACGCATCACCATCACTCCCAGAGTTCAACAAAATCTCAGGGTGCACATCAATTCCTGCTCAGTACCTTCCCTTCCTTTGGCTTCCATAGCAAAAGGCAAAACCATAAGCCCTGGGTTGGGGTGCCAGCAGTCACTGCAGAGCAGAGCAGGCAAGTGGCCTTCAGGCTTCCACTGATAATTTAGCATTTGCAGCAGCAGCTTCTTGCAGTGAACACTTAGCCTGGGAGTCAGATGAGCAGCTGCAGAGAACTGCACAGAACTGGCCACTTTTTCTTCAAGCAGCTAAAAGACATTTTGGATGCATGTTCCAGCTGGGAAGCTGGAAATGTATAAGGATTTGTTATTTGGGGGTTTTGTTTGTTTGTGGTGGCTGGTTTTTGTTTGGTGGGTTTTTTTTAGGGAGGAGGATAAAACACCCCCACGTTAAAAACTTAAATATACCAGCTTGCACTTTGCCTCATCGGGTGAGAAATGGAAGGAAAATCCTTGAACTTTTTACATATGAGGCAGGAACTTCCTCATTTCTGGCCCCCTGTGTTAGTGACTGCTGCACAGCTGCTTAAGGGCATACAACCACCCCCTTCAGTAAAACTGCAGTTTCTCTGCTCAAGCTTACAAAACCAAACCTATAAACATATGCAGTTTTTGGCTAATTGTGTCTCTGAAAGAAATCTTGGCTGCCAAATAAGTGTCTTCCAACATGTCTTTTGGACTGGCACCTGCTTTCAACCCACCTTTTGTGTAAATACTAGAAAGACATGGAGGAATTAAAAGTGCTCTTCAATTCAGAATCGAAAACAGCAGTGGAGCTCAGAAGCAACATTAGACTAAATAGTAATTCAGATAAATTAAAGTGCCTGTACACTCAACAGAGATGAGAAGTAGCAGGTTTTAAAATTTAAAAAGTGAAAAGACAAGCCCAAAGGAAATCTGGCTATTTCTGAGAGCTTGCTCTGTGCGTAATGAAAAAAAACATTGTATCACCAACGCAAAATGACGTTTGGTACATCTCTGAAATACCTGGTGCAACACGTAGTGCAAGAAGAATGGCTAGGAAAAGCCTTTCTAGTTTTACAGGATCCTGATGGGAAATGAAGCACTGTTTACATTTGATGAACATGCTAGGGCTGGCCACAGATATAAAGAGGTAAGTTAAAATAGTTAAAGCTGAGAAGACATCCAAGAGCAGTGGCTGTATCAGAGCTTCCTTACAGGCAGCAGGTATGTGGCACACACTCAGTGCCACTGGAACATACACAGTGATACTGTCAGAGACAGAGCTGGCAGCTGCTCTTATGCTCCAGCAAAGCAGCCCGGATCTTGTATAACAGAGAAAACAGATTTGGTGGCTTGGAACTAAGATGCTTTTAGGAATTAGTGAAATAAAACTTTTGCCCTTTAAGGAGACAAGGTTGCAGGCAAAAATCTTCACAACAACCATGGACTAAGCTACAGATAATTAATTTGAATAAATCATTAAAGATAAGAGAACACCAACAAAAATAAACAGAAAGGCAAAACACAAATGGAAATAAATACAGAAAATTTATTCTGAAAAATTATGAGTGATGAGTGAAGTTGTATAAGTGAAGAGGAACAATAGCAATGTTTGGTGGAACTGACCACATAGACCACATCTTACAGGTCTATTCTCCGCATTTTTTCACCTTTATGAGTAGAGGAAAACCAAATGAATGACAAATCTTATTTAAAAGAAAGAGAGCAAATAAAGCCTGTGAACAATTGAGTAATGTCAGAGCTCCCATTATCAGGAAACTACATGCATTAGAGCAGCAGCTGGCATCACATATGAGGATGAAATTTATTTTTCTGCACTCATGCAGAACTAGTGCTGCAGCCCAACCAGAGGAATCTGTTTAATACATGCTGGGTATGCTTTTTATTTGCAAGTTAGCAGATGATTGTACCAGATATTATGAGTGGAGCAGCCAGAAAAATTACCTGGTAAGTCTCAATATTTACTAACTTCTTCCAATGCTAGTTTGAGTCTCAGTGGTTGGAATTCCTGAAATGACATGCTGTGCCCTGTTTTTATGGGCAGTTACTAGAAGCAGTTCACTCACCTGGCTAACCTGTGTTGTCAAACATAGGCAAAATTCTCAGAGATGCTTTTCTTCCCTGAGGTCAGGGGAGAAAAACAATCAGCAAAAACCATAAGGAACCTAAAATTCTCAAAGGTCATAGGATTGTGCATGAGGAATCTAATCCCTTGAGGAATGGGACTGAAGGTGAAGGGAGGAGGGAGACTTTTAGAAGTAGTAAAGAACTTCACTATAGAATTTCCATGCTTTGTTTCACTAACCCACTTGCACACTACAGTGACCAAACCACACTGCTTATGTCCAGGCTCAGTATCTCCACTTCTTCCTTATTTAACCAATTCCATCTGTTTTGAACTCTTTAATCCTGCCTACCCTAGCCTCCCGCATAAATTTATCACTGTTTTCCTGAAAATATCCATTAATCTCCTCATTCAGCTCTGACTCTAATCCTGTGCATCCCTTCTCCCCTTTGTGACTGCAGTAGTTGCAGTAGTGTCAGTCTCTCTGTTCACAGTCTGCCTGTGCATACCAACCCTTCTTTCAGTCCTCTCCTTCTCCAGTCAGACTTGAGAAATACTAACAACTATCAGTGATAATTTGGAACATCCATATTCTGTAGCTATGCTGCTCATTTTTTATATGATTTAGGTTATGACCTCCTCCCAGTAATCATTGTAGGCAGACTCACTAACTCATTAGGGTTTTGTCATCTCCTTCCTCAGCCCTACATTAATCACTTTACTCCTTCTCGCTAACTAGCTGAGAAAGCAGGGAGCAGGAAGGCATAGACTCTTGAGAACCTTTAATTGCACTATGGATAATGAACCCTGGTCACTCCTCATGCAGCTCTCCTACCCTAAACTTGAGTGTAGGAACACCCTCTAAAGAACAGTATTTTAAGCTATGATTGGCACCTGAACAGCCAGAAGTCACATATGCGGACAGCAGTGAGGTGTGCCAGAGGTGCTGATGAGCAGGAACAGGCTGAGAGGAAAGCTGAGAGGGCTCCCTCCTCTGAGGATACCAGCCTGGGATGGCAGGATCCCAGCAGTGTTCTCTCCAGGCTCACTGCCCTGTATTACACTCACTGCAGCCACTCTCAAACACAGTATTGACTTATTTCAGTGGAGAAGTGGCTTCAACATGAAGGACCAGGCATGCAAGCACTAACAGCCATGTAATTTCGAGCATTCACGCAGAAGTCCAGCAGGCAGCTTTAGTTTTTTCTCAGAAGAAGGAAAATTAATTAAACTTCTACATCAAAACAATAGGTTTAATTGGCAACTCACTGGATAAATGCAGCAGCAGCTCCTCTTCTCCTGGTGTGTTGTACAGGCTCTTGGCTGTGCTCTCTGGGGAGAAGCAGGCAGGGGAAGCCTGCCTGGCACTCACAGGGATGAGGCACTTTGAAAAGATTCACATCTCTCAGGATCCCAGTGCCAGAAATTTGTGGGGGTTGCTTCCCAATTTTTTAACAATTTTGCTTATCAGTGGATTTATCAGTGCTTCAGACTACACACACAGTACAGCTTTCCTTCCTCTGCTTCACTGAAACAGACAGAAAAAGATCATATGGTGTATTTCTGGCTTTCTTTTAACCAGAACTACGGAGTTAGCATGTGCAGATTAACATTACAATATCTGGGATTTATTTGCTTCCTAGAATAAATTTTAAAACTTTTTTTCAGTCTTGTCAACCTTTGGATTGTTGTCATTAATCTCTTTAGTTTCTCTCAGTAATTTTCTTCACTTGAAGACATGCCTGGTTGTTATTATTAAGTATCTGGCTACTGCAAGTGTCCACAAAACACAATAGGTAGACAGTTTTTTGTGGTAATTATGTTGAGACGGACATAACTGACACCATCACCAGTCTTTTGTTAAAAACTTTTCATGCCTTCTTTCAGGAAACTGACTCCTTTTCTTACAAGCAGCTCCACACACCACTGACTCCTTCCCTCCTCTCTGCAAGTTTCCTTCTACCTGACTGGCTAACCCCAACCCACCCCTTACCCAGCCACCTAACCCTGTCTGTCCCTCACACAGCATCTCCTCACCTCATCTGTCCCTTGTACAGACACGTCCCTTCCTCCCCATGGCACAGCCAGCACACTCCATCCCAAACTGCAGCAGGCTCTGAGTCTCAAGCTCCAGCTGCAACTTGTGGCCAGCTACCCCACTCTTTTATAACAGCCACCCTCACTGGGCAGGCAAGGCTGTTTCTACTCCTTGGTAATCAGTACAGCTGCAATTCATTGTGAAAAATTGCCTTCTGCACTATCCTTACAAACTATTCTCCTACACTTATAAGCTATTCTCCTACAGTTTCTATCAAAGTTGTGTTTCCTCTTGGTAGTGTGGTACTCATGTAGTCCCTGTGGGATTGCATAGTTACCAGAGTTTCAAATACAGGCATTCTGTCAGCAGTGGAGCTGAGTGGTTCTTCAGAATATTAACGGGAGAAAGTAATGGTGTCTCCTAGTTTCCAGAACTGTGTTTAAATTAGGTTCCAATCCGTTTCCCCTAAGATGCATTTATAACCATCTGTGCTATTTCAGTTTGAAAAGGGAAGAGATCAAATCAGCAGGGTAATGTTTCAACAACAGACTTAGAGTTGTTCCTCTTCTATGTTGTCAGGGCAGTGTCCTCCTTCTCAGTGAAAAATGTGTATTACCACCGTAGACACCTAATAAAAATGAACAGGTCATTTATTTTTAAAAGTAAAACATTTGCGTGCTGCGGTGTTGAAATGAAAACCTGTTATCCTCACATAAACTCTGGAATAAGGCCTTCACCCTCAACTGGGGGAAAAAATTGCTTCTTGAGTGTTTAAAAATACAGAAGTAATAGCACAGCTCTTAGGGAGCTTAGTTATATGATCACATTGTATCTGCCAAGACCTTCAATCCTAAACATAATACATACCATAAATTCAGTGAAATCCAATGGGTCACATTATTCACATGCCCAAAGGTAGCATACCTGTATCAGTGTTTGCATGACGTAATTTAAATGTTAGTATAGCTGTTAAATACAGAGTTTTGGTACTCTTACAAATATACCCATACTTCTCAGGTTTTAGAAATCTGTGCATTATGGAACATTGCAGTGCACATGACTAGAAGAGAGAGGTGTCCCTTGGTACTAGCAACAGCAGCATATTTTTGTTTCATAAAAGAAAAATTAACTCATGGGTAAGTAGGTATTTGTTGAGTGCAACAGGTGATTTTCTGATTCAGAAGGAAAGGCTTTTAAGGCATCACATATAAGAAAAATGACTACTGAAAAAACATAGTGACAGACCATAAACAAGTAATACAAACACAAATACTAGCCCTAGTCCAGTAATGAAACAAACAAAGAGGCTGTAGGGCTGGGTTTACTTTGCATAGGTTGTTTTTGCATACACAGAATCAGACCTCTGTGTTACCTGTGTTCTTGTGTAGCTGCAGTCATTACAGTGACCCCCACTAATGAAACAGTAGGAATTGGGCGAAACCTGGATTTCAGAGAATACTTCTGGTTTTGTTCTGCTGAATTGAAAGAGCTTAGTGTTGATCAGAATAAAATTTAAACACACCCAAAGGCATGAAGCAAGTGGCAACCTCTGCTCTTAATGAAGTTAATAGGAAGAGCTGGTTTATATTTTTTTTTTCTTTAGGCGTAAGTGAAGGAATACTTATTTGGCAAGTACTCACCAAATCACGCTGCAGGCAGTGATAAAGTTGTCTGAGAGCTTAACCTCAGTTCAGTCTATGGTGTAGATGGTCCTGCTGGACCTTGTGCATCCCAGTGGGAACAAGTCAACTGTGTCAAGCCCAGGTATCACAGCAGTTTCATAATTCATCTGAAGTTCATTGCAAAGCAGTGGCAGTTTATCTACATCATGTCACCAAGGAATTAATTAAATTAATAACACATTGACCTGATTCACTGTTAGACTCCCAAAGATCATGTCCCATGTTCACTATAGAGAGTATGAAAGGTTGTAGATTTTAGAGGGTAGAAAGAAGTATTCATCTTGCCAAAAAAGCTCAATCAGAGTTTCTTGCATGAAATCTCATGCTTTTTTTAAGCTGGTGTAAGTGAGGAAAAAGTTGTGAATGTTGCCTTCACCTACTGCCCAATCCCCTTAATCACATTACAGTACATGGAAAAAAGAAAGTTTCACAAACTGAAGCAAGTTAAACCAAATACAATGTTCTCAGAATCTTGACAGCATGGCACAAAAGCATATTTTATCATATTAAAAGCCAAGTTGATTAGAAGCAGCTTTATTTTGTTCACATCTCTGACAATGTTATCATGCTTTTTAAAAAAAAAAAACTTTTAAGTGGATGAGTTTTGAGACTTTTTCTGTCTGATCACAGATTGTACTCATTGACATACTCATACAGCATCAAAATTGAAAAGGTTTGTCTTTGGGATATTAGTAGAAAATCTGAATTGTTCAAGAATATTTCAAGTATGTAAAATACGCTAAAATAAGATTTGTTGTGAATAAGCAAAGACAAAATGTATTCTTTGGCATTAAAATAAGCAGAATGTACCCTGACATTTTAACTAGATAAGTTTATGCATATAACTGCAGGTGGTCATAGAAACAATACTGGATTAAAGAGATTAGGAAATTTCTGTGAATATTTCAGATGAAAACACTTATTTTTAGACTGTTGTTTTACTTTTCTAGTATCATTAGTCAAGGTAAAAACATATTGTTTTCTGAACTCTATTATAATCCTAGACAATGTTTTAGAAGGTTTAGAAGGAATCTAACCAACTTGGCTTTCATGCAAATTAAAAAGGGCTGGGAAACAGAAAGGAGTTAAAGAAATAAGTACATGCACTAGAAAAAATACATGTGCTGGATAGGTACTTTTGAATGTACTTTATATACTGTTAAGGTAAAATATTTGCAATTATCAAATTGAGTTTAGTAGGGACCAATATCATGACTACATAGAGTGATTTTGACCAGTTATTTTTTTAATGTATGGATATGTTGGTATAGGTGCTTGACCAAAGGAGCTAATTACAACAGGCTACAAATCTCCTTCATTTTACAGCTGTAGAAATGATGTTACAAGTGGACAGTGTTATTACTGAGAACAGAGGAAGAAGAGCAGACTCTCCTTAGCAGAATATCAGCCAAATCTCCCGGCCTTGCCTACAACAGCAAAATCTTGGTTCTCTTGTAACCACAAGAGAAGAAGGGATGAATTCAAGCACTTGGGTTCAGAACACCTCCTTAAATCTTTTCTGCCAAACAGAAGAACGAAATGTCTGGTGGCTTCCAAAATACCTGCAAGCACCATTGTGTTGAGGGTGAGACTAATCTGGCTTTTTCACTTGAAGCCCTCCCTGCTTCATGACTGAGCATTCACACAGACTGACCTGGTTATTTATTTGCTGGTAGGAGGGATTGCTCTGCAGTGTCACTGTCCCTGTGTCATAAAAGGCATGGTATGACACTGGTTCAGTCAGTGCATGCCTTACAGATGCCTGATAATAGGAATTCCTGAATTCCTGATCACCTCACCATATTTATCTCCCTCTGCTTTGATTGACTTAGGTCACAGAAATGCTTCTCTCCCCTATCTGCCCCCCCCACCCCCCCCAAAAAAAAAAGTTGTCATGCTTTACTGATCAGTTCTGTGGCTTCCCAGTGTGGAGTCTTCAGGCTTTTGGAATAAATATTTTGTTATAGTTTCCTATAGTACTCAGAGACATTAACTTCTGTGATATGGAAAGGTGCAGCTTCACTACACTGAAGTAAATTCTCATGGTTTGTAATAAAGAACACTGTACATCATGATACTATAAGCACATGGCTTATCATATGCATACTTTTCTGTTTCCAAGACCTCAAGCTGTTCCATAATTCAAATTCTGTGTTGAAAAATCTGGTTTTCTGGTATCAGTAGTCCATTTTCACTAACAGTTTTGCCCTTTATGTTTTTAAAAGTAGCTGAAAATGATACTACAAAAGTGGGAAATTCCCAAGCTCCTATCTTAAATATCTGTATTTAGGTACCGACAGGACCCTTTTCTTAATCTCTTAATTCCAAAGCCAGATTTATTATTTCTCTGGAGAGATGGTACAAAGAATTTCAGAAAGTCTGCTGAATATTAGGAAAATGCCATTCAAAAGATGAAAGTGATGTTCACCTTCTGATCATGTGCATAATCCTGACTACCTACCACATTTCAATTATGCTTGTACAGTCTATTTGATTTGTAATCAATCTAAAAAGGAAACCACACGAATAGCTAGCACGTTGTGATTAGCTACACGCATTTTCTATTCAAATAAAATCATGACATAGGCATTTACTTCTAAGTTATGAATGTCTTCATCCCATTACTCTTCCCTTCAGAAATATTCAATATCTGTCTTGAATATAATCGCTGAAAAGCTTTTATAAATTAAATCTGAGATCTTTAGAGGATTGCCTTTAGAAAAAGTTCTCAGACAGTGAAATACTTGTTTGCATGTGCTGTGCTTTGAGGCTTGTTTTGTCAGTATTTTACTGTTGTTGCTCTGATGCTCCAAATGAGAATCACATTTGTTGGTGACAAAAGCTGGTTGAGAAGCTTGACTGTGATGTTTGGCTATATAATATAAATGGGATGCCTAAAATACTTAATTAATGAGTTAAGGCAAGATTTACATCCTCCACATAAAAACAGTTGTGTCTTCCTGTGTCGTGTTGCACTGCTTGTCCTGAAATGCCCAGCTGACAGTTTGTGCACAGCAAAAGGATGAGAGGAGCAGGCAGTGAACACAAGTAATTTGTTAGATACAAGAAAAATACAAAACAGGCTGTGAAAAATTACCCAGCGATTTATGGCATGAAAGCCTAATTTTCAATGTCTTTGATTTTATCCTGAAAAGTGCTGAGAATTTCTATTTCTAGTTGAAATCTGTGGGAGCTGCTTGCACATTTGTTATGTATTTAAATTGGACCAAATTTCACCAGTTTCCAGCTGTGTCACAATGTTTTTTTCTGGTCTTCTTAAAGGAGAATCAGATAACATCATAGATTTGCACTATTACATTGTGCTGCACTAACAACATATCCTATATTAAGATGGCATTGCCATCAAAATTGCAGAAATAATATAAATTTCTTAATAAATACACAGTCATGAACATTTTTGCTAGAATGGAAAAACAATTATTTCCTCTTTTGTTCTCCTTTCCACAGCACAAGGACTAGTAACATTGTACAGTACACCTCCATATGCTAAGTGAATAAGGATTTTTTTTTGTGGGACATCTTTTTAAGAATATTTCAGATTTTATGTTGGTCTTTTTCTGACTTAGTACACTTAAATAGTAGCAATTCCACTGCCTTGCTGTAGAGGAGATGAGACTGCCTTATTCTGATGTTTCTGTGGTTCCTGTGCCTATATCTCTCTAAAATCGTGTTCCCAATCAGCACTGCTCACTTAAGTTTTTTGTGTACAGACTAATTGCTCAAAGAATCCTTCCTTTAACAAGACTTCTTATCTTTCCTGCAGTCAAACCCTCAGCAGAGCCTTAGTTTCCCACTGGCTGGCACTCCAGACCTGAGTACAGACTCCCTGCTTTTGGGGCAGAAAAGCTTTCTCAGTTGTCTTTCAGTCCATCTCCATAAGGTAAAGTCCTTTAGCCTTCCTTGCATTTAAGCGTCTGTTCCTTAATCTTTTCCAAGTCAGTCATTCTTCTTCATCAGACCTTGCTGGTCCCCAGTTGTTGATCCAGGTTGTCTTTTCATACCTTCTAGAACACCCTCCACCTCCAGAACTCAGCAGAAGTTCCTGTTAGCTGTGGGCATTTCCCACCAGAAGAGATCTCACAATTCCTCCTGTTCTTTCCTGTAGTTTCCTCTGACTAAGATCCAAGGCTGTTCTTTCTGGAAGGTTTCCTTAGTAAGCAGCTATTCTTAACAGCATAACAAAGGTCCATCTAGAATTGTCTTAAAGCCATGTCACATCCAGGTAGAGGTGGGGACAAAAAAGGCAGGATGCCTGTCAGCTGTGTGCAAAAGCCAGTTTTATATTGGGTTGACTCTCTGTCAGTAAATTACTGAAATACAGTTAACCATCAAAACCCACCAGCCCAATCATCTGTCATTCAGCTCCTGAGTGCCAACTCTTTGATTTGATTGTCAGCTCTCTGAACTGAATATATCCTGCCATAGCTATTGGATGTGGAGGAGTTTGGCAGATTTGTACATAGAGCCTTGTTATTTTATCTTTAGTAATTCAGTCAGTAAACTCAGGAAGGAAGGAATATTTCTAAGTAGATCATAAAAAATTAGTCAGTTTTGTTTACATGTATTCTTCAGTAAAACTTGTCTGTTCTTTTATTATTTTTTAAAAACATGATCTGAAGGCTGATGATTGCTACTGCTTACAGAGACTTACAGATTTATTTACTGGTTTAATTTGGAGCAGAATAAAGGTCATTCAGGGCTCTTTGGGCATTGTGAAGTGTACCCCAGCATGGGTTGTCTTTTCTCTGCATCTGTTTTTCATCAGCATGTAGTTAAAGACCTGGTCTTTTGGCAGTTGTATCACTGATAGAAATGAAATGTAAATCAAGAGGGCCCAACAGACACTATGAAATGAGCAATCTGAATATAAAGCATTTAAACTTCCAGTCTTTTTAGTGTGCTGATCTGTAAAACCCAATCCTGTACCTGTCAGATTGCACAGACAGTGAAGGGAAGTATTCAGTATTTTTGTTTCCAGAGAAGCCAATAGCAACCGTGGGAGACTGAAACAAGTTTGTGAATACCTTACATGATGTGGTCCTGATATTGCCAGTGATTATATTCTGTGCTTGAACTCCAAATCCATAACAAAATCAGAAAGACATTTGTTTGAGGTATTTATAGAGAGTCTGTTTGACTAACCATCTGTGATCTGATTGAAGTATACACATTGTCCAGACTGAATGAAAACCATTTATATGGATTAGAATGGTAATTTTGACACTCTTACATATAAAGACTTTGCTCCTAGTGACTTTACTGACCTGTTTACTTGCAAAGGTAAATTTTATAACTGCAAAATTTGAAAGCATGAGGAAAGAGTATGACTAGTCTGTCCACTTCAAAAAGGCTTTGAAGGTAAGAGATGCTGTTTGAACACTGCATGCCTTTCAAAACTGCTTCTTGCTTAGGGTGTGGATTAAGCTGGCTGCCTTCCTCAGTTGCTTAGTAGCTTTTGGGTTTATTTGGGAAGGTAGAAGTAAGAAGATGCTAAGGTACTTTGCTCTGCTTTCACTTCTCTTATATTTCTATTTCAAAATGAGTTTCATCCTTGTTTTGTTGTTCATGATGTTCACTACAAATATTAGCAGAACACCAGAAATGTAGCTCACTGTAGTCTGGCGTTAATTACACTGAGAAACCTCGCTGTGTTCATTCATTTGCTTCCTTCAAGATTATTCTTTTCATGGGTCAGTACATTTTCTGTTCAAAATGCCAAGATTAGGAGTCATAATGAAAAGAGGAAAAGCAGCAGGCTGTAGTATGATTGATTAAATATATATATATGTAATGGTCACTTATTATTTATTGAGATTGCTCCTTAGGAATGATTATTGAAAAGCAAGTTTTGGGAAGCTGGCAGTGCTTGTTCAAGATGGCAGGAAATTGAAGTTTCTGATATTGTTTCACAAGATTAATTTTCTTTAGTGATAACCTGGGGAATTCTTTAAATTACCTCATCTTAGTTGATGTAGCACCATCTGCCACATCTGCAATGGAGATAATTATTTTTAGGAGCAGATGTGGGTTTTTTGATTAAGTCTTGAGTCATCGAGGTCAGTATTTTTGAATTATTTAACATAGGAAAGATGAAGCAATTCGTTTGCGTTTTGGACAGTAATACACGATGTGTTATTATGACAGTGATATAAATCTCATAGCTATTTACTACAGTCCTCTAATTTCCAGGAAACTTTTTTGTATACTTTGCGAATGCATATAGCTTGTAGGAAAAAAATTATCAGTTACAATTCATGAATCAGTAAGACAGCACCTGGTGACACGAGTGTGGAGACTTTGTTAATGTAAAGGCCAAAGTGAAAATGGTGCACTTAGCACTGCATCTTAGGTCCAGGTTACCAACTTCAGTTTCAAAAGCTGAATTATAGATTAGGATCTTTCACACCAAAAGAAAACTCTCAAAATGAGCCATCCCTTAACAGAGATTGCTTGCTGTGCCTGTGACTTTTTGTGATACCTCCTCAGATGAGCACATCTAGCATTTTCCTTGACATTCTAAACAAGGGAGCCAAGAAGACTTGAGAACTGAGACCTAAAAACTCCAACAGCTTTCTTTATCTTGTAGTGAAAAGGCTCCAATCTGTGCCAGATTTCCTGAAAGTCCAGCACTTGTGTAAGCTTTTAATGTGAAGTAAGGAGCACAGTATGTGAATGCAGATCTGTCACTTGATGATGAGCTGGCTACATCTCTGCAAGTTTCTCTCTGTTTCCTGCTATTGAGGAACTAATGAGAGCAGAAGCTTCTCAAAGCCAGAATAGTTTTATCTCTGGAGAGGTAATGAAAAATAGGTTTATATTACTGCCTTTGCTACAGAGGATGGCAGAGCTGTATGGCCTGAGGAGGGTCTCTTGAGAAAACACCTGTTGAAAATGAAAGCTTAGAAAGGGTACCCATGGGATAAAACGAGGAAACTTTGTCCTAACTGAGAGTTGAGATAATTGAAAAAGAGATGTTGAAAAGCTAAATCCGTGTTCCATGTTGGAAGAAAGACTGGTGCCCCTGAAGGTATCTATGCAGCACCTCATACTGCACCTCCCTGAGTTATGGAAGACTCACATTTGTGGTACTGAATTCCCAGCCTGCAGAAGCACAGCTGGGGGCTCATTTTCCCATCAGTTTGCATTGCTGCAAATGTCCTTTGTGCCACTCCTAGGGGGGTTCATGTACCTGACTGACCAGAAGGAGCGGGTTTCCCTACGCTGCTTCTAGAAACTATGTAGCCGTAAACTCCATAAGGAAGAGCCTGTGGAGTCTAAAACTGAATGTAGCTCTCCTACTCTGACACTTCTTTGTTAAAATTTTTCGGCATTCCAGTGACTGAACCCTAACCCTGAAGCTGTTTGCAGGCGGTGGGAGCCCAGAGTTCCTGTCCCTGGCACAATTCAGGAGTTGAACTGCAGTGCAGCATGAGAATAGTTCTGCTCTACAGTTACCAAACAGGAGATGGGAACCCAAGACAAAAAGAGAAGCTCTGAAAGTGTTAGAGATACTTGTAAATGTATTGTGCCTTGTCCTGTGAAACATGGTTGCTGATTTTTTCCTGTGCTCCAAGTAATCAGCTGGATGTGAAATACAACTCTGAGGACTGGGATAGGTGATGAGAGGATTTAGGTTTACCAAATTTTGGGAACACCAAAGGCTGTTGGGTTTCCAGTCTGAACTTTAGTCTCAGTGGGAGCCTAGTCTCATGTAAAATATTTAATGGCATTTATTTCAGTTGTCATGTGTTTTTAACAAGTATTTCTATATTTGCCAATGAAAAGTGGGCTTATTTTGAAAAGAACACAGATTTTAAGGGATTAAGAAGCTTTTACAGATCATTTCACTTTCCGCATGACTTGGAGGAGAGCTTTACTTCTGTATGGGACATGTCATGTGCTAGCCCTTGCTGAAATACTGTCCAGAGATACCACAGATTTCTTGATACTCCAGAATGTGACTCTTCAGCTCTATGCGTTAATGTGATATTCTGTTTCTACTGTTAAATTAAGTTCCAAAGAAGGCCTTCAGGTAGTTGTCAAATTATCTTTCTTGCTGTTAGACTCGGCAACACTCGGGCACCGAAGTTCAGTTCCCTGCAGACCGTGGAACTGAGAGCAGATAGTCATCATCAGCCCATCAGCTCCCTGTGGCAGGGCCCCTCAGTCTCGGCAGTACAACAGGCCTTGTACTCCAACCTGCAGGTCAGCCTTGATTGCAGAGGTGATGCACCTTATAAACAGAGGCAGTGCACAGCTTCTGCTGGGAGTGGTGAGTTCTACCTCGTCCAAAGGCTGCATCTCAATGTGGGCTTATCAAGGAGGATACTTAACTTACATAAGATTTCACCATCTGAATATGAGGTTCCTACTTTAAATGGAGATAGAAAGCCAAAATTTACTTCATGTGTTTAATTTCCCTCATTCTGTTACAGAACTCAGTATAAGGCTTATAAAATGTCATTTTGCTGTGTCAAATGCCAGAATTACTGCCCAGAAATATTACTGTGTATCTCTATCATCTGAGCAATGAAGCAGAGTTTTGTAAACAGGCAAAAGTCTTCTTTCTAAGTACAAGTGATGCTGGTATCTTCCAGAATACCAAGTAAGACACTTTCCAAGCGAAGTCAATTAACCCTCTGGTCTCTCTTGTCCATCTGTATTCAGTCCTCCCATGTGATCCATGAACCTTCCCCCCCAGCTAGCAATTAACAAGTCCTAAATTAGTTTTATATATTTTGTTCAGTTTTCGAGTTCCAGCACATCTAGATACTTACAGAACTTAAAGTTCCTTTCCAGTGGAAATGCATATATTCATAGGTAGTCCTAAGCAGTATCAGGTGAAAGGTGCATGCCTGAATCTTTAAGGGAAAGGTAGCCTTAATCATGCTTGGCTCTGAATTCCAGAAAAAAAGTAAGTGTGAATGGCCTCCTTTTAACATACTGGTTTAAGGTGACTGAGGAAAACTACTTTAGGTTTGGGCACAGCAGGAGGTTGCACGTGGGCTGTTGTCCCATTGGAACCAATGAGAGATTATTACTTGAGCCATGGTGACCTTGTCACTCTATGGTCCATCGCAACATGTTCCATCTATCCCCATAGGTGACTTGCAATAATTAAAAGCACTCCAAAGACCCAGTCTGGGAAGCAGAACATGATTGTGTAGGATACTTTAGCCCTAGTACGTTCCCAGATAAATCGTCCTTTAGCACATGTGGCCTTTAACTGTGATCATGTCATGACGAGAAGGAGAAGCTTCATTAATTCTGGACCAATGTAATTATTATACAATGGAAGATCTTTGAAGACTGGCCTGAACTGTTCCAAAAGAAAAGTGTGAGGGTTGGTTCTTGCTGTGTGTGCAAATAATTTGGCTGGAGGAACTAGTTTTTATGGTTTTGTGCTTTGTGTCTGCGCAGTCCCAAAGTAAATATATTTGTTGTGTACCACTGAACCACAAAACAGAATATGTGCATGACTTACCTTAGCCCTGAACCTACAGTGTATAGAGCTGTTCCATCTGGATTACAGAATGCTGCCTCTCCTGTTGTGTTCTTTACTTTGTAATCATTGCCCCTTTACTTCTGTCCTGGCAGGTAAAAATGCAGCAAATATTTCTGTTGTTTACCAAGCAGAATTGATGCAGCAAGTATTTAATTTGCTGCTCCAAGCTGCCTGCTTGTGAAAACAGGCTAGTACCACTTTTTACAGTGGCATTCAAGACAGACAGGTCTGGTTGTAGGCAGGTCTGGTTTTATGCTTTCCTCTAGTCTTCAAAAGACATCAGTCTGTTATTTTATATCCAAAGTGTGTAGCTCAGGATATTCTTCCAAAAACTGAAAACTAAAAATAAATAGACTAATAACATCAGCTAGGAGAATACAAATAGCATCTAGTATTCTAAGTTACATCTCTTTACTGACCTGTGTTTTGGTGTTGAGTTATTTATGTAGCTGAGTCACTGGAAAGATTTTTGGGGGCTTGTTTCTTTTTTGTTCTTCAGCAACTTTGAATCTCCACTGATGCATGAAGTCCCAGAGCGCCAAGGCAGCAGCACAGACAGCTCTGCAAGCAGTTTGGGAAGCTCTGTCACAGCATGTAAGAAGGTAACTTTTAAGTTTATCTTATATTCAA
Source organism: Cinclus cinclus (assembly GCF_963662255.1). Taxonomy (NCBI): domain Eukaryota; kingdom Metazoa; phylum Chordata; class Aves; order Passeriformes; family Cinclidae; genus Cinclus; species Cinclus cinclus. The sequence continues at coordinate 15,966,300 of NC_085055.1, forward strand.
AGTCTAGTATATATATATATAGCTTTGCTTTTTAGCTTTCAACTTTAGTGAGGAATATAAAATTTAAGTGATACTTAGAAAAGGTTTGATACAGAAAAATAACTTAATGGTGGTGTTATAGTATCTTGCAAGTTTTGTCTGCCTGGTCTATACTTGTCTGGTCCCAAAATACATTATACATATTTTGGAGGTAAACTCCCATTGAACATTTCTAATTTACCTCATTATCTGACATTTCAGTATATGAAATAAAAGCAGTGCATAGCACAAATACCTTCAGGACTGCTCTGGAATAAATGACAAGTTTCTGGGACCCAGACAGAACTTTGCATCTCTCAGTCAATGCAATGGAGGGTCCTTCATGAAAAAACTTTGACTGGAATGGTTTCTACAAAAAGAGATGGTACAGACTGCTATTATTGTTTTCTAAAACAAGGAAACAGGTTTATATGTAATAATTTAATTTAGAGCATGTGGAGGGAATAAAGTGACACATCTCTGTGTATGTATGTCATTAGGAGAGGTTGAATGTCATTTTGTGCATGTAGCTAATTTCAGTACAACTGATAATACAAAGGTGAAGACCTTTTTATGGCAGTACAGTCTGAGGGAAGGGGACACTACCAGAGACTACTGAAGAGGACAGGCTGTCTTCCACATCTCACTTTGCATTAAACCTCAGAGCTCTACTGTCTCACACAGGCATAATTCTAGAGCTGAAAATAGCATTCTTTTAAACTTTTACAGTTCATTCAGTCCTCTCATAATTCTGACTTTTAATAATGCTTTCCTTCTGGGTTTGGAGTTTTTTTGTTTGTTATATGTAAGAAGAGTGAAGGATAAAACATGTAGATGTTAAAGATTTATTTTCCTTATACTGAAAACTGCACACAGAAATTTTGTTAGATATAATATCATTGATACAGAAAGAGAACTCGATAAGACATGTATGCTGGGACTGGGCTTCCTCACCCCAACATGGCTAAAAGATAAAGTGTCAATATTTCATTTGATCAAAGTGTTCATTTGCAAAATAATACTTGGTTTTTAAAAATGCTGCTGACTGTAATTGGAATCCTCATATAGGCAGAAAATTACTGTGTGGGAAAACATTTTAAATTTTTATTTAATCTCAGAGTTGTTTACATTATGTAAGAGTGAAGGACAGTGGCACAGCACTAAGTCCCACCACTGCCTTTACAAAAAAAAGGCTCCTGCTTGGTCATGTTCAGAAGTATCACTTTATTTTAAAGGGTAGCCTGTATCACATGGTTGAGAGCTGCTTCACCTGTCCAATCCCATACATTTGAGCTGTTCATTTTAAAATAAGTCCATTTTATGATTGTCAGCACTCTAAAAGAAGTTGTTCTCTTCTGACAATAGTTCTGACAAACAGCAGGATGTTTTGGACTTCTTTACACCACTGTCAGAGAAAGTTTACTTTTTGTGTGTGTGGAAAAGGGTGAAGAATTCTCTTCTAGCCTGTGTTAGGTGATTTTGAAGTTAAATGTGTAATTGGTGGTGGAGTGAAATGCTGTGGGGTCCTGCTGCAAGGGAACAGTTTAAGCAGTTGACTTGCGGGTTTGAGTAATTATATTTGGCATGAATAGCTCCTGTCAGAAACCATATGAGATGTAGCCTGTTACTACACAGACCAACCTAAACAAATGCAGAAGATGTGCCCCTTGATATCTCGTTTTATTCTGTATGTCCCACTTTCCTATCTTTTTTTGATGAGTAGTAATTAACCAAAGCAATTAAGATGTTCAGTCACGAAGACACAGATGTTTCATTTGTGGAGCAGAGCCTTTTTAATGCTGTCTCCGTTATAGATATTTACTGTATTTTAATGCCTTGTGATCTAAATCAGGGAGCAGGAAGCTGTTACACTAAACTCATATGCAGTATTTTCCTCTGGGAAAGAGTGACTTTTCTAATACACACTCTGCTAGAGACTGATTTAGTTCATTGATTCACAACACACTGAGTAATGCTGACGGCTGAGTCTCTAGATGAGAGTGGGAAACTTTTTTTTAGAACCATGAATTACTGCTGATTTCACATTTAGTGCATGATGCAGATTCATCCTGAATTATTTTCTGAGTGTGATGATCCTGCTCCAAACCAGATATACAGCAGTATAGTGTGTGTGCAGCTGTCACATGAGTATGGTCAATGAATCAAATTCTGCTTTCAGTTTTCAGATGATAGCAAAAATCTTAACAATGTGTCAGTGGGATTGGCCCTGCACTTGTCTTAATTAAATAAGAATGAAGAATGAAGAGAAGTACAGGACAGGAAGATAAAAATTTGGCAAGTGATACTGTTTGCCTTAAAGTGCAGGACTGCAGACTGACAGCTCAAGAAGAGGGTTAGTTTTCTTGCCATTTGGGACAGATCACCTCAGTGTATTTTGAAAAAATGTTTAAATGCAAGAATGGCAGTGGTAATATGCTGGTAGAGATACAAAGAACACCAGTTCTCACATTGCTTTTGATTAATTAACTAGCTCTGTTAATTTAGATTGACTCCTTCAAGCTCATACACTTTTGATCATAGCAGTCATATATTATTTTACTATAAGAAGTTAAGTATGTTCTTTTAAAAGCATGAATATACCATCAAATTTTCATGCATGTGCAAACTCCCACTTTGTCTAAACACATGAACCTGTTTAACAGGGAGAATTGCCTCACAATAGCAAGAGGCTGTAAGAAGTATTCCATTTATTCTTACCATATATGTGTCTTTGTCCACAATAATACTGTCTGTTACCAAAGAAATATGCCCAAAAGTTCACATGGCTTCTAGAGATACATTTTTGCACAGCAGGTGTGTGTAACCCTACCTGTTACCAGCATTGCAGGGTGGCCCAAATTATCTTTCCTCCACAGAAGTAAAACGGGAAAGCTCTGAACAGTATCACGTCTAGAATGGTCCTAATGCAAGAACTTGTGTTTCATAAGATGGAGTTTAACCTGATCCAAGGTTTACCCCTCACTCCTGCCACCACTGACTCAAACCTCCATCTCCTGAGCACCACTCAGACCTGCGTAAAACCAGACCATGTGCAAGACACCTCTGGCACACATTCCTGCATTCCCCCATTCCCACGGAACTCTTTTCAGAGTAGTTTCTGGGGCCATTTCCGTATGATTTTGAGCCAACCTCTGTTCCTTAGATCTGACCAGCTGACCTCTGCCAGCTTCTGCTGTGTGGACTCAAGCATATCTGGTTCTATTTTTCACCTGTCTTGTACAAATCCAAATTGTCGTGAATTATTTTCCGCAGCCTACAGTATTAAAAATGTTACACCTATTCACCCCTCTTTGCACTTCTGGATACATCCTCAAGTGTGTGTGCAGAGCTCCTCACACACAGGAGAGCAGAGTCTGGCCCAGGGAAAATGTAATCCTACCAATGGTGTTCATCTGCTTGAGGTTGCTTGGAAACCACATGCTGTGCAAAACTTCCATGTAGTAATTTCTACCCCTGACTTCAAAGTCTGTTATGAAAAGATGCATACAAAAATTTAAATGCAATATAAAGCCTTGGAACTTATAAACCACCCTGGAGTGACTCAAGCTTGGCAATTGTGACCTGACCTGACCAGACCAAGACATTTGGTCAGGAGAGTTATTCCTCTGCTGCTGCTTTACCAGTATTTGCTTCCTGATAAAAACATTCTCTGAAAGGAAGTTAGAGCTACCAAAGTGGGTGAAGTGTGGACTTCCCATCTCATTTCATGGGTTTATCATGCACAATATACATCTGCTATGATCGAGCTGCTCCAAAATGCACACCAGACAAAGACAAGTAGCACCAAGGATATCTGCAGCTTGTTTCTGCATGACAAATTTCTGCCTATCACAGTTTCTTAGAAACTGTCAGAATTTTGGGAAAGAAAGATCCAAAGTGATTAAGGTTGAAGAAAAATTCACTGTGATCTTTAAGGAAATGAAACAAGATTGCTTGTTACAGCAAAAGCTGTTTGAGCTAAAAAGACCTCTTTCTTGTGTATGCAAAATTTTAACAGGTTATTAGAACTTCAGCCCTTGAGGATGAGAATGTCTAGAATCTAATTAAATCTGAAATCACATATGTATGTGAGTGTGTTGTGTGGTTTTGTATATGTTCAATTCTATGTTGTCTTCATAAAGCTCAGAGAATGGTAATTTTTCAGAAAGAGCAAAATAATGCTGTATTCTAGATTTTGCCAATCTGTTCATAATGCTCCAAGATTTCCTCAAAAAAAAAAAACCAAACCCACACAACAGTTTATTACACTAACAGGAAATTGTTTCTTTGGGATATGAAGTATATTATTTTCCCCATCTAATCTCAGAGTTAGTTACGATGGCAGGAATGTTTTTGCACTGAGATGGGAGGTTATAAAATTTATTGAGTGCAGAGTGGTTGCATTGGTAAGCAAGATTAGCTAGCAGCCCCCAGGAAGATGCTGGTGTTCATGTGAAGCATTCATGAGCCTTTGGCATTCTCAGAAGAAAGTCTTTGGGCACAGTACTTCCTCTGAGTATTTTGTGAACCTTAAATTTGAATTTTAAAGCTCTTTGGAAGAAAACCCATGGTTAGGCTGATGTACTGAGAAACAACCACAAAGGTGGAAAGTCTCCATGGAGAGCACCAGAGAAGGGCACTGAAGCAATCCAAGCTCAGGGATTGCAGTGTTCCCCATTACCTCCTCATCCTCCCCTGCTGACTTTCATTCAGCAATCAGTATAATACAGGGAGTGAAATATTAGCAGTGTAACTGACTTTCTACCAGAACGATAAAAATGAGACTGGGTGTTAGTTTGTGGGTGGTAATAAGCTTCTGGATGCCCTCAAGTATTAGGAAACTGTGTCAACTGGCCAGATGAGCTTTCCACAGTCATTCATCTTCCCTGAGAAGTGAGAAGGCCCCACAAGTTCTTCTCACTTCCCTTGCTAAGGAAGGGATCTAGGCTTAGAGATCAGGTGTTCTTGAAGTAGGACAAATGTGTGTCAATACCAAATATGCAGTCAAGTAAAGGAAAGTACTGTAGATAGATTTTCTTTCCCTAGGTATAGCAACAATTTTATATTTTTAAATATCGTTATTAAAAGTGCAAAAATTAGAGTTCAGGCTGTTTCTATGTAATACAAGAATTGCAAGAAGTAAAAATATAAAATACACATCTATTTCACTAGCATACTTCTTAACATTGCTGCCTAGGGAAGATGATAAGCTATAGAAAATGTTCTGTAAGTAGCACCAATGGTGCACCAATATTTTTCCTGCTGTTCCCTAGCTGCTTTAAAGATACTAATGGTCTCTCTTCTTCATGGTAGAATATTAGTACAGAGGCAGAAAGTAAAGAATTCAGTTTAATGTTAGCAGGAGATTCACAGACTGGCTTTGCCTCTTTAAAGTCTGCAGATCTCTGTAGCCCCATTTTGGTTTTGTTTGAGTGGAGGCTGTGGCACAAGCTCTAGGGCTAAGTCAAGACAGAGATTAAACACAAAGGTTTGGTCTCAGGGTGCTGACTGGCATCAGGACTCATTACAGAAGGCCCAAAGTACTCCAGCTTCTCAGAAAACAGAAAAATTTGTTTTAGAAGGAGTTTGGAGCCTTGGAAGTCCCAGAAATGAGGCTGCTGACAGACTGAATAGTGCTGATCTGCTGTGGGGAGAGATACAGTCAGTCATAAAGGCTGCAAATTTGTGTATTCTGGTGTAATTGAATAATTAGTTTTCCTAAAATGTCTGTTTATCACTTTAACACAGAACAAAACTCATAGCAATATTTTCCAATAAAAATACTGGATTTGGGCATTTCCTTCGAGTGTCTATCTCCAAAGAGTCCCAGTTCTGGAAGAAAATAGGCTCGTACTTTAGGGGATATGTAAGTGATGTGACTAAAGGTGCAGTAAATGGACCAAACCAAACAGGTCTGTCTCGTCCATCTTTCTCCCCCCACCCTGTTCCAAACAATTTTGTCAAGAAAATTTCCGTTGAGTTACAACAGTAAGATTCAGGCCCCCAAAGCACAATAGCACTCAGAAAGAACTGTAATTATTTTAACTGTTTTTAACTATTTTAACAGATTCTCTGCAGCAACAGTCTGCTAGAATCAACAGACTACTGGCTGCAGAATCAGAGGACACCATGCCAAATTGGCTTTGTAGAAGACAAGTTGGAAAGCAACTGTACATCAGTAAGTACTCACTGCCATCTCCTCTGGAGAAAAGTTCCTTCAGATTTACTTGGGTAGGGTGTGGGGCTGACAACAGTACATGTTAAACTAAGAAAAGTCTGTAATTTCCAGTTTTCTTTTAAAAGCAAACATATAAACTAAAAATACAGACTTCTATACAGAGTGCATTAATAAAGACTACTGCAGAGGTTTCCCCACATTTGGCTTTCACACTTTGGTGGCTCTCTATATTTTTTTATTTTCATAATCTGCAACTCTCAAGAAAAAAAAATAAACCAAAGAGAAAATTATTCCAAACCATAACTTGTTAAGTGGCAGGTAAAGAGCAGATGTTTAAAAGGCTGCTCAATGTTCCTGGAAGCAGAGAGACACAATTAAGGAGAAAAAGCTTTTTCCATGTTAGATGAGGGGAAGCTGCTGAAGAGCTCAAACAGAATTGTTTTGCACTTGAAATTAAATTCCAGTCTCATTATTGTGGGTTATAATGCTATTAAGACCAGGTTTTGTTTAACAATGTGCATGAAGAAATAGGAGTTATGTTGCTTTATAAACTGTCTACATGAAACTGGATGGAAATATATGGCTATGTTTTTAATAGTTTTTTACTTGATGGAGGACTCAGAAGAGCAGATCTTTCCTCAGAATGCTATTCTCTGGTCTCAGTGAGAAAGAAGGGCTTTAGAAAAGATCAGCTTTATCTCAAACACACTGCCTGTGCTGCACACAGCCTAAAGACCAGCTGAGGGCTCTCATGGAGTCATCTGGGATTCCCTCAAGGACATGGACATTCAGGCCCAGCTGATGAAGCCAGACTGCTGCTGCCAGGAAACTGAACCTCCATCCCATGGTGGCTTCATGCCTGGGGTGATGCAGAGTGCCTGAGAGCAGCAGGAGTGACATCTAGGTCAGAGGTTATTTGGCTTAGTTCAGTCATACTTAGCGCCGGTCTATCAGTTTCCACAAAACAAAGTGAGCAAAACACACAACCCACTCCCAGTGTGCAAGCGAGCAACCTTACAAGGTGAGAACCTGAACAGGTTCTTAACCAGAGCAGGTTCATCAGGCAGGTAATCTGTGGTATCCTTGTTTTTTCATATAGGAAGGGATTACTTTTAATGCAAAACATACTTACTACAGTCACTTGATTTTACTATTTAGTATTTAATATTCTAAAAATAAGGCTTATTTCCTCTGAGGAAATTATTACCTCAAATAATAATATAAGAATTAATTATGGCTTGCTTTTTGACCTGTTGAGCTTTGACTTTTTTGCTCAATTTTGCATAGAATCTTAGAGGAAATTATCTCTGATAGGCTGGACATACCAAGCAAAGCTAAGTCGTTACAGAAAGACGATGCCATTGCTAACTTCTTTATTTCAGGCAACATTTTCTGATTTTACCATGCTGTCTGCTTTAAAATGTTAAACTGCCTCAAAGAGCTTTTTCCTCTGCACCATCATTATTATAAGGGTTTTTTTTAATCTTTGGAGGATATGTGTCTAATTGCTACACATTTCATTAAACTTACTTCAATTAACAGTGGTACTGTTTAGCAGCAGTTTACCACTGAGATTAGGATACATAGTTTCCTGCTAATATGATCAGGTAGTATTTTGAAAGTAGTTTAATTATGCATGTCTTGTTTTGTTTGTTTCTACAGAATGAGAGCTTAATCAAAATCCACCTAATAGAATAAAATGCATGGATTTGTGAGACATAATCATGCATAAGCTCCACAAACTGATTTATAAATGCAATTAAAATTTCTGTAATGTGACATTCTTCTTACCCCATGGAGTGACCTCACAAAATAACAGTAGTTTCACATAAAAATATATTTTTGCTTAGTTCACTATTTATAGTTTTTTTCTAGCACTGGACTCTCCTAAAGCACAGTCTCTTCATCTTGCACTCAGAAATGTCAATTATGATTTTATCTTAGCAGTTGCTAAGATTTAACACTTTTCTTCGCAATATTTCTACAGTATCTCCTTGTTTAAGGTGGTATTGCCACACTGCTAAAGATGTATCTTAATTTTCTTTTAGGAATTCCTCACGAACATGGTCATGAAACTGTTATTTAGGAAAAAAACAGGATACAAAACTAAATGAAGGGGGAATAAAAGGTGGTATAGTCCTGCAGGATATTTGGCATTAATTTGGTTCAAGATTCTCGTAAGTGAATTTTCAATAAATTCTCCAGCCTTTCATGCTCCAGGCCAGCAAAAAGCCATTAGAAATTATATTTGCACTGAAAAAAAAATTCTCTCAAAATGGACCCAGACTTCAGTGATCTCCTCACAAAATCATCACACCCCAGTGGCTCTTTGTATGACCATCCTTTCCCAGTATGGGGACTGGGAGAAAGACATTCCCACTCCACAAAGCCTAACACGGAATTGTCCTTGAGAAGCACTGATGCAGGAAGGTAGAACCTCTCCTTCCCAACCAGCGTGCCTTTTTAAAAGGGACAGTGGATTTCCAGACTGGCAAAAATCCTACAAACTGCTTGTCAAATATCTTGGAATAGCAGGAACTTTGCACCCCTAAATGGCAGTGATGGATATGGAAGGTGGAAAATACCTGCTGTTCAATTAAAACAAAGCACTAAGAAACAGTGCTCATTTCTTACTTAGCATAACAAGATAACACCTCTTAAAGAGTAAGGATGTGGCAAGGGCTCATTTTGAATTGTTTTATATCTTCTTAAAGCTGAGCAAAAAAACTGGATTTGCAGGCAGATGGATGAGAGAACAGTTTCAATAAAGTGTTAAATGTTTTGAAATATTTTTGAAATAGTCCAGCAGCTTTTCCATTTGCAAGTGCTCCTACTCTGTAACTACAGAAATGCTCACTCAGGAATGTTCCTAATGCATGCTGTATGTATAGATATAGGCAGTGGGATATTGGTTAGATCCAGCCCAAGGGAGCAGTGGGAATACATGGCCAGAGCAGAGGGAAAGGACAAGGACAGCAGCCCAAACTTCAGTCGCATTCAGCCATGGCAAAACACCTCTAATTGTTGGCTGCTTTTTTGTGCCCCTGTGCCATTGGCGCTTTTTGGGAAGTGGTCTGTTGATGATGGTGATGAAGGCACAAAGGAGAGTGGAAGACTGTGACTGAGGGAGTGGGACAGTGGAGACAGAAGCAACCACTAGGTGGGCTTATGCCACTAGGAAAAACCCTAATCCATCTGCAGCGCAGAAGGAGAAATAATTACAGTTGAGGGTTGTAATCTGGTTATTTTAGTGCAGGAGAACATACCCAGCCTAGGAGACAAACTTGAGCTTTTCAAAGAATGCTTCACCTTAGTGAAGTGACAAGTGAGAGAGAAACCAGATCATTACCAAAGCAAAGAAGTGACGTGATGATGGATCATATGGTGTGGGTGTCTCTCACTAACATAGTGAAGAATGTCACTTTGCTATCAGAGCAGCTGGATTTTCAGAACCAGTTGCTTGCCTTGCAACTGCATGGCTTTGCTGTCCTAGCAGGTATTTCAGCATTATCACTTTCATTGCAGTTTAGCCATCAAGCTTTCAAACTTCAGGAGGAGGTTAAGGATGCCATTATGCACTAATTTGAGCTGGTCAAATCAGGGCTTCTGTGGTCTCACCTCCTCCTCCAGCTCCTGCTTCATCTCATTTACTGCCCTGGCATTTGTACAAATGCACGGTAAATAATTTCAGAGAGAAAAGTAACTGTGAAATTAAGAAATTAGTTTTTCTAGCCAAGTCTTCCTTGAATCATCTCACCACATTGTGAGATAAATGCCAGTGCTCACTCAAGGGATGGAACAAAAACATCCAGGAAACAGTTCCCACAAATTAATTCAAACTGAATGATAACATATGCAGAAAGGAAAAATCTCTGGCAAGGTGTATTTTGATGATACAAAGGACAGCAGCTTTCACTTGAATTAAAATAGATTATGAGTAGTTTTCAATCCTTTCTTCACCAAGTCTTTTTAAAGATATGGCACTACATGTCTTTTGATGCTTAGGTACAAATACACAGATTTTATTTTTTTTTTTGCATTAATCCTTGATACTAGATTACATCCTTGCTAACAATACCTTGCTAACAATAGTGCAGATACTGTGTCAGGAACATTTTCTATCCCTTAGTCAGGGCCCCTGTATCCCATATGTTCTTCAGAGTGTCCAAAGAATGAGAGCATGCACTCACTGAAGAGTGATGGTGTAGTCTTACAGGAGCTCAGAAAGAAGGCTTATTCCCAGGGCCAGTAGTAGTCAACAAGGCTTTTTACTCAGGTAAGTACAGAAGTGCAATATTGAATCCCAAAGGAAGAGATTTTTGTTTGTTGGCTCGTTTTAAAACAAAGCCATGTTCCTGAATAGTGACCATGCACAGCTGAAACAGGTGCTGTGTTTTACTGTGTTTGAGTGAAGTTTTACAGTTCCTAGCTAACATAGCAAAGTCCTACTTTCCTGCCTAAAACCACCAGACCTACGTACTAAGACCTTTTTCCTCCCTCAGGAGATTGCTTGCACACCCCAGCACTATGTCATAGACAGGGAATTACAAGGGTGTTTATTTTACCTTTCACTTCGTAATTATTCAACCATCTTCAGGAACAGCATTGTCTCTTTCAGAAATCAAAATCTATTTGTTGCTTTCCAGATCTAAACCATAATTACTGGAGATATTTTAGGCTTAAGTCTCATCTCCCTATTCAGCTTGACGTTACCTTAATTACATCCTGACGAGGTGCAGGAATCAACAGCAGCAGGCTAAATTGTGGCATTGAGTTGTAGTCCTTCCTCAGGCATGTGTGGGTGTTCATGCTGCTGTGGTAAGGAGTTGTACCTTCCAGAGAGCCCCTCTCTGGCTAGCACAGGGAAATAAAACCCCTCCTCTTCACCAGTGGCTCTCTACCTTATGGAGCTCAGTGCAGGCAGACTGAGTACTTGCTTAAAAGGCCACTGAAAGGATTACTTGTATAATCTGTAAAACATGTTTTTCATTTTCTGCTCTTGTACATGGCTCTGAAAAATACATCTTCACATATGAGCTAATGTTAAGACAGAATTAAAATATGCCCTTAAAGGGTTGCACTTCCACATTTTCAGTACCACACGTATATCCTACAGCAGTCAAAAGCTGCCTCATGAATTCCAGAATGTGGAAGACTAACAATAGATTTTCTTCTCTTTCCTGTCACTTCAGGCTTGTGACAGTCTTTAATCTTCGGTCTAGATCTGTCCTCTTCTTTCCTGTCCCTCCGTGGTAGTCTCACACTGCAGTGTTTTTTTATCTGTGCTTAAGAGAAGCGGATGCTTAACCTTAGTCTGACAAAACTATAAATAAGCACTGGGAGGATCAAGCATGGCATTGCAGCTGTATCCTCTCCAGCATTCCACTCTAGCTTATTCTCAGTGCCTCCATGACCTGCTTTATCAAGAAATGAGATTCTTACACTGCCTCCAGAGTGGACATCTGTGACTGTGCTGCTGTTACAACCACAGGCTCCCTCTAATATGAATTGCAGGCTGAGGTTCACAGAAATTTGTTAAACATTAAGTATACAGGGCACTGGAGAGAGTAGATGGTGCATGTGGCATAAATATTTATTGGAATATTTTCTCTAAGTCATAAGTGGCAATTAATTACATGAAACCCAAAGGAATAAGCTTTAATGGGAAGAAAATATTCACAGCTGGTTTTGAAGCAATGGATTATGAAGAGATAACTTGGGAAGATTCATTAATGCAGCCCAGCCATTAAAATAGGGATAGTCTCTAAAATATCAAGAACCATAAATCTACCAAGTCATTTGTGATAAGCACTTTCTGAAGAATAATTTGAACTAAATTTCAAACACATTATTGCTAAAAATGCTCGAAGGAGAGGAGTGCAACATATCCTTCTGACAACATATAAGGTGTACCTAAAAGAGAATTACGCTGGGCTGGGGAGACAAGGGAAAGTCATGTCAGGACCTTATTTAGGTGAGTTTCAGTGGCTCATACAGGAGATGCACTCAGTTGTCTCCTTTGGAAACATTCCATTAGGGCCTGCAAGAAGAGTGATTGGAAACCTTTTCTCATGTTAGATAGCAATTGTGCAGCTCACAGGAGAGGCTTTTACATGAAAACTGAAAGGAGTAATGTGGCTTTTGTGACCATCCCAATGAAAATATAGGGCAAGAATGGGAAATAGACTTCCTCCATTCCTCCACTCACAGCTAGAGATGGAAATTGCCTCTCTCAATCATGCAAAGGACCACACAACAGAAGGAAAGCTCAGATCTCATTTCAAATTAATGTTTCCTCAACCTGCCTTGCATCCTGTTGTAATTTTGGGCAGAGAAACTGTCAGTAGAGTTCCATGGTCCTACTTCAGCACAAATGGATTTTTTGATGGTAGGCTGATGACTTTGGTGAGATAAGGAAGGTACCTTATACCACTGTACACCACTGAGAGATACCTGTCATGAAGTTTTTTGAGTTATTTGCAGTACAGAAGATGGGCCTGAGCTGCTTCATACTCTGAGGTTACCACTGTGTGCAGTGCTGGAAGTAATTTCATTCACAGTGGCTAGTGTGGGGCTATGTTCTGGATTTCTTCTGAACACAGGGTTGATAATAGAGAGATGCTTTTGCTATTCCTGAGCAGGGCTTGCACATAATTAAGTCCTTTTCCCTTGTAATGCCCCCACCAGTGAGTTCACTTGGGTGCAGAGCAGGCTGGGACAGCAGACCCCCACTGGCCCAAGGGATGTTCCCTAGATGTGACATCATGCTCAGCACAGAAAGCAGGGGGGACAAGGAGAAAGAGGGGACAGAAATTCTCCCACCTGTATAATAGTGCTGCTTCACATTTTCATTCATGCAAATCCTTTTGCAAGCAGCTAGAGGGCATATCTAGTAGTTCCAAACTAATATTTTAATTTCTACATTTCACAGCTGGTTCGTCAGCCGCAATCATTTTGGCAAGATGGAAATTAATGCAAGACAAGCACTGCATCCAAATGCTAATGGATGATTAGCTCTGTCTTCTAAAAACTTTTTTTTTTAATTCTGAGTCACTATCAGGCTATTTCAAACATCTCATATAAGACCTATTCCAGCTCAAGATCCTCTTTAACCATTTAAATACAAAAGTCACATTTTACAGTGCATGGAGGAGAGAGCTGCATCTCTCATTCCAAGTCTCCTATCTACTAAAAATGTGCACTCTGCATATTAGTGATAACTACTAATGACCCCAAAAGAAGTGATGAGAGTCAATGGCAGTGAAAATAAGTCATCAGAATTTGTTCAGTGGAGGAAAGGAAATTGTAATCTAAAAACAAATACCTGCAACAGAAAAGCAACAATTTCCTTATTTCATAAAAATATTGCAGATCTTCACAAAAATATGTCAATCCTTAAAGCTATATACACAGTATATATATATATATATATATATATTTATATTTATATGTATGCTATATACACAGTATATACTTCTTCAGTAGATACTTACCTGTATGCTCAAGAAAAGGAGACATTTTCGGAAGTTCCCTCACTGCATTCTTACATCCCAAGACAGCACACCAATTCAATAGCAAGGCATGAAACAAAATCCTGCCTGCTTCCCAAAACTACTCCGAGGTGCAGTAATAGAAGGCAAAATAATAGTAATGATTAAATAACAAAAAAGGTAGGAAGAACACTCTGGAGGAACACTCTGAATATTATTACCTGAAACCCACACATTTCAGCTAGAAGTTTGGTAATGGTTGATATCTCTCTTTCCCAGAAATTACAGGAAAGTGTCTTTTCCATTACATGCTTTGTAATGGCAGTGTCACAAGCCTCACTGCTCTGCATGAAGGCATTTTAAAGACTACTATAAAACCAGAAGGAAGGTGAATAAAGCTGACACGTTGGGCATTATGAAACCATATGCAAAAAAAAAGCCACATGCACGTTCCTGCTTCAGATAATCCTCATCTTCATGTGTGTGTGTGTGTGTGTGTGTGTGTGACTGCACAGTTACATCTTTAAATAGCTGAGAAATCTGAGTGGGTGCAGGAGCTGTGTGCCCCCAGGCAGGGTTTCTAATTGCTCTGCTCCAGCTGAGGCTGCTGCTGGCTGTGGCAGCAGAGCTCCTGAGTGAAATGAGCAGTTGTTTATCACACAGATAAACACACAAGCCCGGTGACAGAGTGAGAGCTTGAAGAGCATAGCAGGTTGGAAGTTGTTCTGCACAGCTTTGTGCTCTCAGTGTGGAACCTTAGATTCCACTGTAGGTTGCACCTAACTGCAGCTGAGTGTTTTGCCACAGGTGTTCTCTTCTCCAAAGAGCTTCTGTTGGGACCTTGTGTAGACAAAGGGTGTGTCATGTGCCCTGTGAACTGAAAGATGCACTGCAGCTGTCCATACAACATCTGTAAGTTAGAGAGCTAACAGAAATCACCACCCATTTCAGGGTCACTGAAATTACCAAAAACACCCCTCCTTATTGTACTGCAGGAACCTAGCTCAGGCTGAGATTTCCAGGTCCATTTCCAAAAAGATCCAACCCAATCCTCAAGCAGATGCCAATATTTCTCATCTCTTTGGTCTTTTGCAAACAGACTGGAAACTATGGAAGCCCAGCCTTGAATCATCAGCCTTGAAGTCATATTTTTAAAGTAATTTTTTGTAAGTATATGGGAAGAATTTGTATCAAATTCACCAAATTAATTTTTCCAGTTAAAATCCCTTTATTTACTATGAGACTTTAAAGAATTTCCCCATTTGCTTCTTGAACAGTGTATTTGGCTAAGCAAAGTCCTTCCAGATCCACACATGCACCTGCACCCTTTTTGTTTTTTAGTTCCCTTAAAGTGCTTGAAGAACTCCGTGAGAGGAAATTATATAGCTTTACTATTTTATACTGGATTGAGGAATTCAGTAAAACAGACCTCAACTGGGGAAAGACCTAAATCTGTCCAAAAATACATGTGATTAGGCATTCTCCCAAAGCAGCTGTGGGTTTGTGTCAATAAAGTAATTTGACAAACTCGTTGAGTTAGATTTAAATTAGTTTAATTTTTCTAAAGAATCAAGAGAACACCTGCGATTACAGCCTAAGTATAGATGCATTATTATGGTTTCTCATTGCCTGTTTACCAACAAAAATAATTTCAGGCTCAAATAAAATAGTAAAATAAAACTTTTGAGCTTACTGGTTCCTACAGGTTTTATGAATAGAGATGAAACTGAGGAACTGTAAGGGTGTGAACTCAAACCTTTCTTACACAACAGAGAAAGCAGACAGAGCTACACTTTTAATAAAGTCTACTGAGAGGAGAGTGGCAGTGGCAGAGCTTACACATCAATATGCTGAAAAGTTAGCCTTAAAATGGTAACAAGCAGATAAGCAGACTTTTCTAATCTCAGCACTCACACAGCCAGTCAGACAAACAGCTGTTTTCCAGACTGAATCATAAGCACAAGAACCTGTACCATTCCTTCTTTTTCAAGTATTCTTGCTGCCTTAGAGCTCTATCTATTTATAAACTGTCTAACTGCTGGGGCAGAGATGCCCTGAAATTTGTAGAGCATGCATGAGCAGACAGATGCTGTGCACGTCCAGTGCAGGAGAAATGGGGGTCAGTCCCAAAAGGTTTGATTAAAAATGACAGAAACCATCAGTGTCACCAAACTGTATCCATCACAAAGCTGTAATTTCTGTTGCTTGTAACAGTGGTCAGCAGTAGCTCGAGATTTTGTATGCTGAATATAAATTCTGTGAATGGAAGGGTGAAACAATTCTTTTCAAGGGGAGAAAACACGATGGTATTGGTATAAAAATTTAATTTTATGAGCCAGGAAGCAGGAAAGAGGACTGGGGCCAGGATGGGCCTGGTGAAGAAAAGGAAGAGCTGAGGAAATTACCCGGATCAGTTAGATTTTGCAGTCCTAATTTCTTATGGTGTATAATGGTGCATATTTATCATACAAGTGAGCTCAATCAAAACCCATCATCAGACCTGCATGCTTCCTCCCTTAATTCTCACCCCATCCTCTGAAAAGCAGAGAGAACTTACAGAATTATCTGCTTTTAGTGAAGAATTTTTTAATCAGAGGAGAAAAGGGACCTGTTTATAATCTAGAGACAATAGTTTCTGATCTACTGGATACAGTCCTGAAATCCCTTCACAGAAAGCTTTGAGTAGAGATTTATCAGGAAGAGATTCATAAGGTGTGACAACCATGGAGCTGCTGACTTTCCCTGCTGTCCTGCAAAGTGCCACCTCCCTGTTCCTCCTTCCCCCAAATGTATTCCATAATAAAAGGCACCTAAGCCTGGGAGACTGCAAAATACATCAGACCTATCCCACTGTGTGAAAAACAGAACACAAATGAGATACATGGTCTGAACTATTATTCATACTAACATTTCACATTAAAAGATGGGGATGGAACATGCTGTGTATTATAATGAAATGATAAGTATAATTAGAGTAGTAGAGGCAAGTGAGGAAGAACTAGCTCAGTTTAAAAACTCAAAACCAAATACACTGTTCCAGATATTGGTGTTTTAGCCACTGATCTGAGACCTGAATCTGGTTGTATAATGCACAATTGACTTTTTCTATCTGCTGACAGCTCCACTTACACCTTGGTAATTCCTGCTCATCCTGACACCCCAGAGACCTGGAGCAGGCAGAACCTGAGTCTGATCCGTCTCTCACAGGCACTGCTATGGCGTATTTTCACTTGACATCTTTGTTTAGCAAAATCATTTGCATTTTTTAATTAGGCTTAGCCACACTGACTTCCTCATCTTTCTCAAGTACTGAAAAATCCTGTAGAGCATCACAGAACAGTTTGCTGTGCACAGATAAGCAGAATGGATTTAAGTGCTTATAATGCTTTAATCTTGTTTTGTGCTTCTGCATGTCACATAAATGTCTTTGAGAAAAATAATTGATTTTTATAGTAGTTCAGAGCAATGCTGTACCAAATAAAAGTATCTAGGTGTGTTAAAGACATTAAACAAATACTCAACTGTCCCAGAAATTTGAGCATTCATTTAGTAATGTACCATCAGTGTTCTCTTTTCTGTAAATCAAACATCATCATAATTTCCTGCTTTAGTTGCTTACAGGATTAAAGAATTCATCTGTTTGTCTCTGTAACCTGCAGGCAGTTGTATTTCTTGGTTTACCAAAACCAGCCTGGGCAGAGACTGCCAAGACAATCAGAATTTGGGGCTGCAGGGAGTCAGCCTTCCACCTTGGTTTCATTGTTAAATGGCTTGTTTTTTGAAACCATCAAATAGTTTATATTCTTTGGTGCCTTTGGTACAGTGTTTTTAGCCAGTGATGGTTTCAGTCATTTTAAACAAGACCTTTTGGGATTTCCCTCTGTTTCTGCTGAGTTATTTAGCAGAGTCTGGCCTATAATTAACCACAACAGTTAAAACTTTATTGCATCATTGCATTTTGGCAGTTTAAAGTTTCAACAGTTTCTATGAAATCTTTTCCCTGGAAGCGTCTAAAATTCGGAAGTCCTGTTTTACGACGTTTTGTCCTTTTTTTTCTGGAGCAGCCTGGTCACTGACACATGTCTGCAGACTGTGCTTGTGTTTCAGTAACAGGCCCACCCTGCTGAGCAGGAGGGCAGAGGAGGCAGGAAAAGGATAAGGTGCAGGGCTGGCTTCTGAGCAACCCACAAACTGATTTCAAGTTACTACTTATTATTTTGCTCATGAACAAATTCTCCTTTAAAAATACATTGCACTTCCTGCAACAGTCTGATGGAACCATAATTTTTCCATACCAACAATTTTCAAATTAAGGAAATGGAAAAAAGTCAATATTAACTTGAACAAAGCTAAATGATGGTATCAATTATGGTTTATTGGTTTATATTAATCTTTTTTTTTTATTTGGACTGGCCTTGAAATCAGATCTGTTAACTGTCACAGTTATATTATCTAGTCCTCTGAGATTCTATTTAACGTTTAAATGGAAACAGAAAGAAAATAAATAAGCATAAGACCTATCAAAAATATTAAGAAGATTAATGCAGGCATATAAGGTTGTACAGAAATGTACATTAACTCTTTAGTCTTGCACAAGCAGCAATAATTTCTATTCATTCTGCAATAAAAATTCCTTTTGATGCCAGTCTATAAATAAAAGTGGTGACAGGAAAAAAATTAACTTTGTAATGGTAATGGGGAGACAAGCAAAGGGTAGAAATATTAGGCTGGTTGTTGTTCCTGGCTTTGATGGGTGCAAAGTGATTTCTGTGAAGGAAGTTTTACACCCAACATGTGCATATTCATTGGGGCAGTCAGAGAGTGGTCGATAGCAAGATTCCCATCAAATGCAGTGAATTTGACCAAGAGCACAAATGTCTGAGGATGCAGTGTAGGGAGACTTGTACTCTTCAAAGCCTGAGTCACAGAGAAAACCTGACAGCACCTTTTCAGCACATGAATCAGAACTATATTGTAGAATTTATACTGAGAGCTGGAGCCATAGAGGCTTCAAATATCAGTTATGAAAGTTTTCTTTTAGTAAATAATTGTGGTGAAGTGACCAAAGCCACAAGCTTCCAAAAAAAGTTTGCAGTCAGCCTCCTTTCACACAAGTCCTACCAGACATAGATGATAAAAAACTGCTCAGATCTTCAAAACTATTAGATTGATTCCTTATTAGCTAATAGATGATTTTATGCGACATTTTAGAACATTTATATAGAAACCATCATTTCACAGGTATTTGGTTTTTATCTTTCTAAAAAAATGGTGCTTGAAACTCTGTTGGAATTACAAGAGTTAAGAAATTGCAATTTTAAAGAACAGAGACGTCAGCGATTAGGGGACCTTACAGACAGTACACGTGTATGTACTATCAATTAAATATGTATATATCTACACACAGGTTTATATCCATATATCACAAGTAGTCCAAGGTTTTTTATTTAGCCATCACATTAGCATAAATAAGACAAGTGAAAATAAATGCAAAGTTCTATTTGGGAGCTTTGCAGATCAGCATTTTGCTAGCCATCAAAACAAATGCTCCTGTCACACTAACTGGCTGTGTGGATACAATCTGCTGGAAAAGACATTTTTTGCCATCCTAATACAAGTCAAAAATACATGAGTGATTCGGGTCATTTTCAAAGAGACAAAGCTCACAGCAGATTTCTGGACAGAATCTGGCATGCTGCCACTCCTTTGATATTTTCTGTGGGTTACAGTTTACTTTGGCTCACAAGTACAGGGTAAAACAATATTTTTTCCTCAGGCTTTTGCTGACTTCAGCTCCTGAGGGAGCCCATCATGCACCTGTAGGTTCTCTGAAATAGTCATCATTTCAGTGAGCAATGCCTTGGAGCAGCTCTATTCTGTTATTGTGCTGTGGGGAAATTACAGTGATCTAACCTTTCTAGAGCCAGGAGACTCAGATTAGGTCTAATAGAAGTTTAGAGCAACTGTATTGTTTTTCTACTTTGCAGAGATGAAATTAGGATGAGAATAGGCTCAGAATTAGAAGTCTGCCATCCTATCACAGAGTTATTGCTAAGAGCAGAAATTATTGTGGTCAAAGATTCCATTAAATCTTTAAAACAGCTGTCACAGCAATCACAGTTGATGTAAAATTCAATCACCCCCTTCACAAACTGTACCTTCACAGTCCTACATTTAAAAAGGGATAAAGTGTTCTGAATAATAGTGTATAAGAAACAGCACACACCCTGAGAATAAACAATATCTAACCAAAATATGGAGGGAAAACAACATGGAAGTAAAATGCCAAGCCTTTAGTATTTCAAAGGATAATGCTAAGTAATAATCATAATGTCATTGCACTGGTGTAAGATGCATGTCACTCACAAGCAACAAGGCAAGATGCAAAGAAGTGCAGCAAGGTGCATGTTAATTTAAAAGTGGCACTGGGAGAACTGCATACCTGGTCACCCAGACCAGGACAGAGAGGGCACAGCTGGCTGTCCTGACACACAGCTGCCTTCTGCTCCTGCCACTGCATTCTGGTCAGCAACAGAGGGTAACATTTAAAGGGGACAAAATCACTGCTGAGGGCATGGGAGGAGCTCTGACTGCGAGGGAAGCACAGTCTGATGCTGCCTCTCCTGCTCTGGAGCTGCAGTTGCTGCTGCAGTTCTCTGCCTGAGGACTGCATTCCCACCAGCACTTAGCAGCTGGTTTTTCAAATAAGAACTACCTTCAGTCCTGGGCTCAGCAGTGGCTCACCTTCTCATATCAGTTGTATCCTGCACATCCTCAGGTTTAGGCATTTACACTGTTTTAACTTGGCACCCAGAAACTGCCTGCTCAGAACTACTTTCTCCTGAGATCTCTCCTGGGACCTTTTTCACTTCTGTTTGTAGGAAATTAAACATGAGTTTTATGGGCAGATAGAAGAGCAGTCCCAAAAATGTTCTCCCTCTAAGTGTCTCGTGGGGTGTCTGAATTGGCACCTGGCATGAATTAACTCAGTGATGTGTCCAGAGGAGGATGGGAAAAGCAGAACAGCACACTCTGGGAGATAGAGATTCTATAAGCTCATTTTCTAGACAGCATTTACATCCTGGCATACCAACCAGGACAGCACAGAGCATGGAGAGTTCTACACAGTTCTGCTGCAAATCCAAACATCTGCACAGACATTTAGCCTCTCTGAGGTGTATGGCACCAAAGCCAGCCTGCTGGTGACACCTAGGCCAAAGCTGAGGATCAGATGGATGGGGGCAGTGGTGGAATGACAGGGATGAAGCAGTTTGTGTCACCCGCATAAAGTCCTGCTACCACTTTGATAGTCTATTTAACTGTGTTGTCCTAATCCAGCTATTGATGGATTAGAAACTAAGAAACTGTGTTTAGGAGTGTTCTCTAGGTTATAAAGTCATGGGCTCACATGTTAGAAAATGGCAGATACAAAGGACTCTGATTCTACATAATTTTCCCCCTTTTTGCAGCTTTCTATTCACGGAATCAGGCAGGAATACTGCATTGCATAAATGTGGACATAGGAGGTAAAATTCAGGTTGCACAAGCCATCTGTATATAGTTCTCATTTTTGAGTCTTGTCTCTTCATTTTAACTTCCTTTCTTTTAAAATAGATACTGAAATTTTTGGGAGGGTGGTATAATGTTGATGTATTTGATTTTATGGGGGAAAAAAGCCCACCTCCTGCAGCACTTCAAGCAAGTGTTGACCGTAGTCCTTCACAGCATGGAACACAGGACTGTGGCTCTCACTTTGCTTGCCAGGTTAACTATATCCTAAGGCCATTTGTCAGTGAGGAAAATAAACTGTGTTTACTTTACATCCTTAAATACTTTATAAAAAAGAATTTCTTAATATATAGTTCTTTAAGAAGTGAGGTGTCTGCATAATTTCTACGCCAACTCAAGAGCAGATGGTCAGGAGTTCACTGATGTATAGAATTTACCCCATGCACTTCTTACCAGTCATAGAAATTATCATGCAAAATACAGAAGAAAAGCCACGAACAAAGTTTCTCTATTTTCTTATTATACGATCCTGAAAAGTAAAGACTTCTTCAAGAGCTCAGCAAGTTAGTGTTTATAACCTGCCTGGAGCTATCCTAGTAGAAATGCCTGGAGGGTTTGATGAGAGGAAGTTTGGGGGTCACACCCAGATCTGTGCTATTGATACAAGAATCTGCATAGTGCAGAAGTTGCTATTAACAGTGTGCCTGTACATTAAATGGTTTAGGAACATGTAGCATCCTGCTTTGTTCTACATTTCAGTGCATTGGTACATTTTCACCAAAAGAACAGCACTTTTCTCTCTTGAGCAAATGGGGTTTCTAAACTTGGAAAAACTACTGAACCAAAAGTAGATACTGGCATCTACCCGGGTTGTGGGTGACTATCTCGCTGTGTAAAGCCTGAATTTGGGTGGTGGCATGTTTCCTTTTTGTATTACGCAACACCATTTAAATTTTGTTGTTTTCTCCCTCCAAAATAAGTATTGCCTAAGACAGAAAAAAAGGTGATGATATGAAGTTTCTCTATGGTTTTCAGACAGTAGATCAGTGTAAGTGGAAAGCAGACACATTTTTGGAACTGAAAAGGTGTTTGTGGGAAGTCAAGGATGTGAAGTGTAAAGAAGTGGCTGGGAAAGGATTGACATTTAAAGATACCTTGATGAGGAGAACGTTGGGTTACAGCTAAACTAAGCTGCATCTGACAAAAAGAAAAAAAAAAAATCAGAATTACACTGAGGTTAGCAAATCCTGACCTGAACTTGGCTCTTCCTTCATAATTTATGCAGTATTTCCATCCTAAAGATTATTAATTGTTCTCTAGTGTTGTTTTGCCTTGTTTTGATGGAGGTGTCCCTGATAATTACTAGAAGTTAATCAAGCAATGCAAGCTAATGAGAGCTTAAAACTTGTATCATGTAAGCAGAAAACAGGGAGAGATTTTTCATAATAGATCATTTTGTCTTTGAGCACCATTGTGAAGTACCTCCAACAAAAATATCCTACAGTGAACTTCCTAGAAGGAAACAGTAGTGCAGAGCAGGCCAGGATGGAACTGTAGAGATAATTTATGGTTACAGTACCTCCCCATCTAGTCCTGCCCCCTGCTCACAGCAAAGGGAAAAAATAGATGAGTTTGTCAGTGTCATTCACCACTGTAAAACTGTTTTTGTTTAAAACTGCCTCTAATTAAAACTACAAAATACACAGAACAGGAAATGCTAAAAGACTGCATTGGAAGCGTAATAAATCAATATCAATGGAATTTGACAAATGTGTTTGGAAACAGGATTCAGTACTGCTGCAGGTTTTATAGTGCAAGTTCATTTGGTTCTGAAAATCAAATTAAAAAATTTAAAAAGAAAGAAAGATAATGTGACTTAAAATACTAGATATTCCTGCTTGTCCTGAGGTTTCTTCTGTTGAGGTATTAGTGAGTTACGTGCCATATACACCTGAGATGATGATTGTTTTGGCTGCTTGGAGAGGGCCTGGCTTTAGGATGGCAGTCAGTGTCGCTGGTAGCAGTGCCAGTGCTCATCACAGCAAAGACATGAGCCCTCATCCCATGGAGGCAGCAAACCAAGGTTTATCAGAGAATCAGGTGTTTGGCTGGAACGTCCCTGAAGACACAACTGCTCCTGTGTAGTTTTTTCACAACACTCCTCAGTAACAGCTCTACCTTCAACATCGGGTGACCATGCTGGAGAGGACTTGAAACTGGCCCCAGATGTCCTACACTCTTGCCCTGGTGTCTAATTAATGGTTCCCTAAGCAAACACACCTCCATGCAGACTCATACCTCATATTGTGGGCAAGTTCATGTGCAAATCAAGAGTGCAATTTTTTAATGCTTTTTGGTAACTACCTATTGTTGGTATGTGAAATGCTTACATGTGGAAACCCAGTAGAAAGTCAGAGAAGTGTTTGTCTAGTCAACTGTAATGTGTTTAGGACATTACATAACCACCATACTACGGTGCTAGAGGGTATTTTTAATATTTTGCAGCTTAGAAATTTTTATAACTATTTCTTTTAAGTTCAGCGGGTGATAGTGGCATATTCTGATTGTTAACATTATCAGGCACAGAAGTATTTTTACTAAAATTGTAAAAGGGCTGGAAAATATGTTTGTAAGTTCATGTAAAGATGACATTAAACTATTTAAAAGGGCAAAAAGCTTTCTTCTTCACTGGGTTTTGGTTTTGTTTTTTGGGTTTTATTTTGGTTTGGTTTTTTTTTTTTTGTTTTTTTTTGGTTTATAATGGGAGCACTGGCTAGATCTTTCCATCTGCTGTGCTGGCTGTTACTGCAGATGGCCATAATCTGTACATATGGCATGTGCATATATAAACTGAAATCAGGGTTGTCTTGGTGTAAAAGCAGGCACACAAGAGGAGCTTGGGTGCCTAACACAACAGTGTTGAAGGGGATAATTTAGAGCATTTTCTATGGGATATTTACATGGAATTAGGGCAAGTATTTCCTCTCCACTGAAAATGAAGCAAAAAAAATATCACTCAGCTCTTATATTAAATTTTGGATCTGCATCTTGTTTGGAATCAGGTGTTGGTTTCAGCTGCGCCTTGAATTTGTGTTAGGTTTTGGGTGAGATGAGGACAAGGCCAAACGCTCATAAACTTCACAGTCAGCCTAGTTTTGGAGTCCCTGCTTCTAACTCAGAGGTGAAGGAGGGATTTCCTCATTAGAAAATGGCCTTCCAGTAAGCATGTAATAAAATATAAGTCTTCAGATATTAAATGGTCTTTAGATCTGAAGTTTCTGTTGAAATCAATCTCACTACTATTAAAGAGTCTCTGAAACTCAGAATAATGAAAGAAGTGGCAAAAACCCTTGTCATCAAAGGTAGAACTTTCTGGTGAATCAGGTGCTCACCAGGCAGGGAAGCTGTTCTGCATCTGTGGTTCCCAGTTAGCAGTGCTCAAAACTGAATACTGGCTCACAAACCAAGTTTAAAAAATTATTTTCATAAAGTTTTAAACTTCTCATAGACATTCTGGAAAGTTAGGAAGAATACTGCAATATTTATGTGGTGTGCAGCAAAACTGTAAAAGCAACTCACAATTGCACTTAGAAAACATTTAGCAACAAGTGCCTGAAAAGAAGTCATCATTGGAAAAGCAAGTTATGAAGAATTTATTAGATATATAATCAAATGTATTTTTAACATTTCCTCTACCATAACTAATACCCTCTGTATTACAGTTTAGTTGCAGCATTTGCTCCTGTATCAGACAATCCAATTATCAGCACAGATAAAGTAAAGACTCATTCCCTTTTCCCCTCCTTTCTTAGCATCTACTCTGCTGTTCTCTTTTCTAACATTTCTGCCTTTCTTGTACTAGGAAACAGCTTCACAGATTCAGCTACAAGGCTAGAAAATGAAAGTATAGTGACTTTAAAAGGGTTGCTGCTACAGCTTTATAAAGTGTTTTTTTTTCCTTTTCCTCTCATTACAGGTTTGTTTTGTGAATTTAGATGCCAACAGAGATGATTGCAGTGATGAGCGAGTGAAACAGGTAACTGTTTAGGTCCTAAAATCATGCACAATGGATCTATTTAGGCCCACCAGTAAAAATACAGATTAAAATTCTATTAAAAAATCAAAGCCAACCCTAGATTTTCAAATGCTACAGAGAACAATGCATAAGGAATTGGAAATTGTCTCAACACTGAACTATGCTACCTAGCATTTCTTATTCCCATCCCAGAAGTTTGTAATGGATTGTTGCAGTCTGAATTCACAACAGTTATATGAGTAGATTTCTTGCTTTTATCAGAGAAGTGAACATGGACATGCCATACATCTTCTTTTTTTTTTTTTTTAATTTGGTATAATACTACATAAAAAGAGTTTCTGGTGTCCTGCTCTGCCACCAGGTTCTGACTTATGTCCTACTGCCAAAAGCCTCTGAGAATCTTCCACTTATCTAGGTCTTGTTCAGCTGAGCTGTCTTAGTCAAACTACACATTATGTGCTCTTCAGTAGGAGGGCTAGAATTGAAGGTATGTTTGATCTAACTGAAAGTTACAAGGGTAGGAAAAAAAGAAATTTTTTAAAAGCAATAAAAACCTAGGTTATTTTACAAGTACTGAAACAAAGTACATCATAATATGATATTTAAAACATACCATTCCAGAAGAAGAAAAAAAACAAACTTAAATCTGCAGAAGTCACATTTTAAAGAAAGAGCTTGGTGTCAGTTTTGTGCTTACATCTTCCTTTACCAGCTCCTTTTCATCATCCTGGCTCAGTGCCCATGTTTGACACACCAGTACAGAAGAAATATGTAGTGGGTGAACACAGGTAGGATCTCCTGACAGTACCCAGGGAGTTCCTGGGTTAAACCATTAGAGTTCATTTGCTGGAAACACTTTTAGCTCATAGAACAACCAGTACTGGCACCTTGATGCCTCCTGCAAGTCGTTTGTTAGCAAGGAACAGTTTTTTGATGCAGTTTTCTGCATCCTGGATCTGTGAAAATTCAGTTGTCAAAAATAAATATGGCATTTTACAGCAAAATTATTTTTCTCTTGAATCAGCAGGTTAACTGTGCAGAACAGCTTGAGAGGTTTTACATTACTGAAGCCACAGAAGCGCTGGTTGTTTTCTAAAATGCTGTGGTTTTGTTCTTGTTTACAGTTTTTGTTGAAAAACAAAAGCTATAACTGGAAACACCATAAGTTTCTCCCTCAGTCTTAGAACTAGACATCTGTTCTTACTTTTCAATGTACGTAATAAAAATTCCCTACTAGCACAGGTGCTTTGCATTTATTCTTTTTTCCAAGAGGAAACTCCCTCATCCCTATTTTTGTATGTATTAAGCAGGTTTTGTAAATTAGCATTGAGTGGTATGGAATTTTATACAATACACTGGTGTGGTGGAAATATTTCTTAGAAGAATTTTGAAGATGTTAGCACAGTTGTTGTTCATATGAAATATATAACTATTTACCAGCAGGTACTTAATTTACTAATAGGTACTGTTAGGATTTTGTATTACTGATTGAACCTTGGAATGGGTTAAATTGGGGGATTTGTGTAAAATAACTATGCTTCCAGACTTTTTTTTTTCCTGAAGAAAAGGTAAAGAAGTGAAGTAAAAGATATATAAAATGCCATAATTTCCTACCTAAGAAATCTGATAAAATGTGGCAATTTTGGCAGTAGAAAAATAGATACTTCAGGACATATTTGTGATAACAGAAAGGTTATAATTTGAAAAAAAAAAAAGACATCTTTTTTATGCTACAGTGAAACATCAAACTGAATTGAACCACTGAATTCAATTATGTCACATAAAAATACTTAGTCTCATCTGAAGATCAGTCCCTTGAAAAGTGAACAGTTTCCCAATATTGATTGACCTTTTCTATGCCAGAAAGTTTTATTGTATCTAATTCAATCCAAGGAAAAATAACAGTACCGCAAGCTTAGTATTTTGAGGATGGAAAGGAAAAACAGCAAAGTGTTGTTGCCTTGGTTAGTAACTAAAGCAGATGGCTGGGTACCCAAATCTGCACTCCCTCAAGGGCTTTGCCACATGTTCTGCACTAACACATGGGCCATGGTGGTGCAGAAAATGGAGGTAGTATTTACTCTGCTCCTGCTCTAAGGGGTCAAGCCGTGGTTCTCTGTTCACAGAGCAAGGACACCAAGATCCTTGGCAGAGAGAGCTGCACTCTCAGAGCAGGTGTTGTCTTTTTGGCCTGGCCTTTGTACACAAAGGAGCACAAATGTCCCCCGCATGTGCTGGGGACAGTACAGATCTTTTCTATAGCATCACTGATGCTGTGACTATTACTGCTTTTGCCTCTAATAAATACATAACATGTAGGGAGTGACAGTCTCATTACAAATGGAAGGTTGTGAAGGTATGCAGTGTAACATCAAAGAAAGGTACATTTCATGTATCTCCAATATTTTTACTGTTCCATGTTTAGCATCGCATTGATTTGGTTGGCAGTTTCCAGGTAACTTCCACTGTTTTTTTCTAGTCATATGCCTGGAGGAAAACAGGAAGATTTGCCCTGTTAATTACCATACCTACTGAAGCTTTTATGTTTCAGACCATGAGAGAGACACTGCTTTCACAGTCTAATTAACTCATATGTAATAGGAAGTATTTAGATGCACCATCCAATCAAAATATTTAGCATGTGGCAATGTGAGGGATGGCAGATTGTCCTGCTGGACACTTGAGCAAAAGTTTACACTGTCATCCTTGTCCTGTCTGGTATCTCAGAGTAAGCTTTCTAAAAGATGCGTATAAGTGATATACCATTTAATATTTATGAGTATAACTGCAACTTCATTACCTGAGAGCAAAATCTCTTTTTCATACTACAGAAGTTGATCAGTGTCTCACCCAATCTCCCCAAACTCATCAGTTCGATGAATGTGCAGCCACCAAAGGAAAATGAAATAGTCCTGCTGAGTGGATTGACATCAGGAAACCTGCAGGCCGATTATGAGGTTCCCCAGGTAGGAGTCAAACTTGTCTTTAAGATCACATGAAGGATATGAAGGATGGAATTTGGAAAATGGGAAGAGGACCCTGAAAGATCTAAGATCAGTCTGAGATGAGTGGAAGTTGCAGACATACAAACAACAGCCTTTGTCAGACAGATTGAAGTGTGTGGTGCATGGTGGGGGGACACACACCATGTACACAAAGATAGCTGAGAGATCCTGGTATTCCATCTGGATCCTGCAGATGTCTGGGTTGCAGTTTGTAATGCTTTAGGGCACATTAGCACTTGATCCTTCAGGGGAGACAGGAATTGGTAGCAGAGATGACTGATTTGTAAGCCCAGATTTCAAGGACAGCAGAGGGAGAAAGGAAAGAGGTGACACTTCTGTTCGTAGAGCTGGGCCAGGGCACAGCTCCTACAGACTCCTAGTGATCTTGCCACTTCCCACTTTCATTCCCAATTCATCTTCACCTCTCAACTTCATTGAAACTGCAGAGTTACCCTGGAGTACAAAACTGTCTCAACAAATTTAAAATGTGGACCGGTATTTCCAGGTTTGTCTGCTGCAGATAAGGAAAACAGGAAACTTTTTTTTTCACTGAAATTACCTTGTTTACAAAAGCTTTATTGAAGCAGACCCTGTGACAGCCATATGGCAAAGATCACTGAATTTTATGGTGTACCAATAAACTGATCATTATTACCTGGTTAGTGAGCTTTCTTGCCACTCACAACCAATGGCTGAATTTAGAAATGTTTAACAAATGCAAGCACAAGGCTGTGGTGGGAGCGATGGAGCTCCAAACCCCACATCCCAAGATGTTGCAATACACACAGGGATGGTCTGAGACCCAAACAAGGTAACTGAAATACCCAAGTCACCCCCATCTCCACAAGCCTACAGACACTGAGACTGGCAGCCCTCTCATAGAGAGTGGAGGCAAGAGACAATCGGGAACTAAATAAATTTCTGTTGAGTAAAGCTTTGCATTGAGACTGGATGAGATTTATTGGCCAGATATGCCAGAGTTATCCTATTGTTTGGCTTTCAGACAAAATAATTTGTAAGGTGACTGGCAGAGTTTTTGTAAAAGAATTTTTATGCTGCTCCCCCTCAAGCCGTTTTCACAAGTACAACCCCACAAACTGTGGACTGGGGAAAAAACAGGGGAATGTCTGATCTAAGGCTGCATCTGTTTTTCTTAACATTTTTCACAATACGGTGCATGCTCAAGCCTCATTCAATTTCATAGCAGCTATCTAATCTATCATTTCTGTTTTAACTCACTAATTTATCTGGTTTTCTGTTCAGACACATTTTTTAGGTGGAAAGAAAGAGCAAGATAATAAACATGTTAATCTAGCATAACACTCATCCCACTCTTTATTAGTAGATCTTTGGTTTGCATTCACAGTCAAAGACAAAAGGTCCAGGATGGGGTCACCTTCCTATGTTAGATGCTGTGCAAATGCCCAGGGGGTCCAGGGTATCTTCTGCACAGAGTAAAGCTTCTGCCTCAATCCAATCCAAAGTTGGTCCCACCCAAGCTGGTTCTTTCCTGGGAGCCTGAGTTCAAAGCACAACAACACAAGCTGCAAATTTGGCTTTAGTTCAGGGTACATCCATACAAGCATGGTCCCATGCAGAGACATCAACTCATCTCTGTTGTATAAATGTCCAACTGTTTTAATATCAGTAAAATGAAGATAACAAGAGTTCTTCCTCTCAGTTTCTGTGCAGCTTTCAACTCAATTGTACAGCTCCTCTAGAGAAGGCAGTTTTATATAAAGGCTGAGCACACTGTGCGCTGGAGCCCCATTTCCAGTGGGAGCTTGTATCAATTGCCTGAGATAATGGGGCTTTGGACAAAGAGGGAATGAGAGGAAGAGCAGCAAAGAAACAAAATAAAACACTATTTAAAAATGGTCTGTTGGAACATCTAACGGTGACCTGCTCTTCACAGTCTTATCAGCTAGCATTTACATGTCTGTCTTCAAACAAGCATTGCAACAGAAATGACCCTGAGAAGGAATTCATGCCCACAAACAATTCCCTCCAGAGAGGTAATACCAGGTAGTGTGAGGCCATTAATAACAGCATGCCAGATGACTAACATCAAATAAGTGTCTTTCATTAAAACAACAAATTGATTGGAAACAAACAAATTTCCACAAAATTGCCAAGTATTGCCTGTGGTACAGCTAGGTTTTCTACTAAAACACTTGTATAACAAAAGCTGTCAGTCCAAGAAGTCTTATTTTGGCATACATGTAACTGCACGCTGTTACTAACATTGAAATGACAAATCATGTTGCATCTTCGCAACAGAACATTCCCGAGATATTTATAGACAGGGGAGCTTAAAATAAGTTTTATTTTTTAATTTAATAACTGTGATTCTTTTCCCCTCCAGTGTCCTTGGTTGGCAGATGTCTGCTTGGTTCAGTGTGCGAGGGGGGACAGGAGGAACAGTGCAAGCTGCATCATTTTTGAAATAAACAAGTTTCTGATTGGACTTGAGCTCGTTCAGGAAAGGCAGCTGCAGACAGAAACTCGTGTCCTAAAGCCTGAGGATGACACAAACTGCTCTGTGTCCTCAATAGAAGAAGATTTCCTCACAGCCTCCGAGCACCTTGAGGATGACAACGAGGCTGATGAATATAAAACTGGTAAAAGCAGGGGGACTGAGCATCATTCTGCTGTTATTCATACTGCAAAACAGCTATAGCAGTGCTCACAGAAATTGCACTTAGTGTTACTTCAAGCATATGTAATTTAGAAAATGAACAGCCATTCATATTTTTAAATTTTTGTTCAAAGACAAGATATATGGCTGTGCAGTACTTTCACAGAGCAGTAATGGAGTACAAAGTCGCACAGCTCTTTTAAAAGTCACAAGTTATTTGGCAAAAGCTAATTTTTTCTTTTCCTCAACAGGTCATGAAAAATTAAATGTTTCAGAAGCATCTTCAGATGTCAAAAAAAATAAAGGAAAGGGATTTGAAAACATTCACTATAGAAAAGCTAGGTTGCCATTCATTCTTGAAGGGAACTGCATTAGTAAAGATAATACAGCTACTCAGGTCTCTGAAACTGTAAGTGTTGTGTCTGAAGATGGTATCTCACAACCTGAAGATAAGTCAGACCAGGAAATACTGTGGCGGAAGGAATTAGCTGAAAAAGGTACTTCATCATTTAGTACTACTAATTTGACTGGTGGGGTTGAAAACTCAGCGCTCATGTTAGAAGATGTATATGTAACCAAAATGGCTAAAGAGGAGCTGGAACCTCAGGGTGACCCCACAACAAAACACAGCAGCAAGACAGACGGGGAGGACTGTGAAGGTATCAGGAAAACTGATGCTCCCTCCCAGAATGAGCAGGCAACCACAGGTCAGTACGCCACAAATTTAGCAGAATCTGTTCTGCAGGATGCATTCATTAGACTGTCACAGTCTCGACCCAGTTTCAGTGAGGAGGCTGCAGTCAGCATCTCTGTAGGAAGCTCCTGTAAGTCAGAAGATGGATCTGGTTCCCGATCATGGAATGAACTTCCAAAGATCGTCATAGTGCAAAGTCCAGACAGTTCTGAGAATGTACCTGACTGGCCAGGGTCTGCCTTCCCCAGCCTGAGCCACTGGGCTGAGGCAGAAAGCCCTGCTGAAGTTTCAGATGACTTTGAGGAAGAACATTCAAACGGACATGACCAAAGTGCCCTGGAAGTGGCTCTGGCTTGTGCAGCCACTGTCATTGGAACCATTTCCAGCCCCCAGGCTGCAGAAAAATTCCGCCAGAACCAGGAAGTCACAGACTCGAGAAGTGGAGTGGTTGCTAATGAAGAGGTGCACACAGCATCCTCCCAGCTCCTTGATGACTGTACTGGCACGGAATACTCGTTCCCATCTGCGCTCTGTGGCATGACTCAAGTAGCAAGTGCTGTAGCCATCTGTGGCCTGGGGGAAACTAAGGAGGAGAAGTACCCTGCAGCTTCCAGTGGACTTCTGTCTGCTGCTCAGGCCTCTGCAGCCATTACTCTGCATTGCAGCTTAGCTGTTGGAAGCAGCATGGAGAAGCTGAATGAGAGCATTGCGGAGGCGCTTCTCAAAGAGGCATCTGTAATTCTGACAAAACCCAACACATACAAAAATGTAGGGCATTTTATGGAATGTATAAATGGGAAAATTATTGAAACAGCAGCAAAACCACGTGTTCCACGCACTGATGGAATAATCAGGGATGAACTTGCACAAAACTTATCCAATATTATTCTACGTCATTCTATGGAAGAGGTTAGGAAGAAGAGACGGCTACAAGCCCATTCAGAGGATGGCTCAAGTACACAAGATATTTTCACAGAGACTGCAAACGAGTTGCTTTTTAATGTAATGTATTTCACTTGCAAGAAGATGAACGACATAAGGCAAGTTGAAGAGTGTTCTCCTCTCTTTTCTGAGGGCACAAAAGCAGAGAAAGTAACAAGAGCAGAAGGATGGCCAACACTGGCAACAGCATGTGAAACTTCACACAGCCCCCTTGATCCTTCTGCTGCTAAGCCATTTGGTACATCCTACAGCAGCAGTACGAGCAAAGATCTTGAAAAGGTCACAAGCACTTGTGAGAGTAATATCAAAGACGTCAGTAGCAATGAAGGTTCCACACTGAATTCAGAACCAAGTGGAGATACAGAGCATTACACACTTGGTGCAAAAACATCTCCCAAGAAGAGATACCTGAAAAGAACTGCACGAGACTGTTACAAATCCCAAAATCAGAGTAACAACTATCAGAAGAAAGACTACAAATCATTTTCAGACAGAGAAAATACCTTTGCAAACAGTGAATGCAGGCACGGTGTTCAAGAACAGCTGTCTTCCAGTGCCACCATAAATACAGAAAATCAAGCCAAGATTAAGTGTGATTCTGTGCTAAATAATGATATTCAACTTAGCTTGTCTTTGTTAGGAAACCATGTCTTGCTTCCTTCTCAGCCTGTGCTACAGGTGAAAAATTCAAGGGACAAATATTGTATAACAGATTTTGCAGAAGAATTGGCAGAAACAGTTGTCTCTATGGCAACAGAAATAGCTGCCATTTGTCTAGAAAATTCAAATGGCAAGCAACCCTGGTTCTGTGCATGGAAGAGAGGCAATGAGTATCTGGTGACTCAGAGTTTATCATGCAGAACCATGAAAAGGAAGAAGGAAACCCACACCAATGGTTCTGTGGTTCGGAAGCACAGGGCACCTCGGCTTAGTGAGATCAAAAGGAAAACAGATGAGCATCCTGAGCTAAAGGAAAAATTGATGAATCGGGTAGTGGATGAATCTATAAGCCTTGAGGATGCACCAGATTCGGTCAACCTCTTTGCGAATGAAGTGGCTGCCAAGATCATGAACCTCACTGAACTCTCCATGGTCGATAGCATCTGGCAAGGTCCAAACCACCCCAGGAACAGACTGCACTGTGAAAGGTGGAGCCGAGCCAAGGCCTCAAGCTGTGAGAGCATACCAGAGGAGGACTCAGATTCCAAAGCCTCTTTCAATACCCTCGGCCTCATGAACAGCTTTGGTCACTCTCTGAGCCAGACAAGTTCTGTCTCAAAGCAGTCTAGTTGTGAAAGCATTACAGATGAATTTTCAAGATTTATGGTGAACCAGATGGAAAACGAAGGAAGAGGTTTTGATTTATTACTGGATTATTATGCAGGAAAAAATGCAAACAATATCTTAACTTCTGCCTTGCAGCAGGTAGCCAAGAAAAATGGCCATCTTAATGTACGACCAAGTTGCCCATCCAAACAGTCCAGCACAGAAAGTATAACAGAAGAGTTTTATAGGTATATGCTAAGAGAAATCGAAAAGGAAAATAAAGATAATCCATCATCTCGGAATTCAAAGGACTGGTGTGGCAGCTTGCTGGCACCCTCTCTACGGTCACCTTTCTGCTTTAGGCAGTCGTCGATGCCAGACAGTAGATCCTCAGGCTCTAGGCTCACAGTGAACGTCCCAATTAAAGCAAATTCCTTAGATGGGTTTGCCCACCATCGCCAGGATTCCTTAAGTGTGCAGCCTGTCAGTACCGTGGCTTCTGCAGGGCTCTGCAAGTCTGACTCGTGCCTGTACCAGAGAGGCAAGACTGACCAGATCACAGACATGCTGATCCACGAGACGTGGGCCAGCTCTATTGAGTCTCTGATGCGCAAGAACAAAATCATAGCAGATGAGGCAGAGGCTCCAGAGGCGGACCAGTTTTACAGTGATTCTCCACCACATGTGGAACAATATGCAAAAAGACTGGCTGCAAATATTGTTGAAAGTGGTAAAAGTTTAATTGTTGTCCAGCAGGACTCCTTTGATTATACAAGCCGAGAGCATGTGCTGGAAAGCAAACATCCCCAAAGCACAACCCAGATACAGCCCAAACCCAAAATGGAGGAAGTAAATTTGGATGAGAAAAAAGAGCACGTGAAGAGCTCTGGAAGCCTCCCTGCAGGACAACTCAGGGAAGTGCCTTTAATTCAGATAGAAACTGATCAACGAGATGAGCCAGATAAAGATTCAGAGTCAGCTTCATGTGGCCCATTGGGAAAGGGGCATCAAAGCAAAGAAAAGCCTCCAGAAGCTTTGGATGGGAAACAGATGGTTTCCAGTTCCCCAGTAAATAGGTAAGTGACAAAACAGCAAATCAGCACACTGCTTTGGTCTTTGGTTTATTTTCCGAGCAAAAGTTATTTTGATGAAGAAGGTAAGAGTGGTACTTTTAAAGAAACAAGCAGACTAAGTTTCGACAAGTTTTCTTTTGGCATAAAATCACCCAATCGTGTCACAGTGCTACTTTCTGGAGAAAATTATATTGAATATCAATGGCATCCTAGTTTTAAGATTTAAATCTAATACTGCACAGACAAGTTCTATCTCTACAGACATTTAAGTCTCCCATAAGACAGGAAAGATGGACAAAAGCTTAAATTTTATTTAGCACAGGCTGATATCTGAACTAAAAAAATAGATAAATAAAAATCAGTGTTAGTGTATAACAGAAGATAGCAGGATTTGACCTGTTCTTTGCTATGCTTGTTGCAAGTAACCTTTTGTGTACCTGGAAACAAGACCAGACTTCTGAGAGCTTGAAGCTTAACTTTGTGTTTACAGTCTAGAGCTACAAGTAAAAAATCTTTAGTGAAGGAAATAAAAGAATAAAAGTATCCCTAACCTCTTAGTTCAAGACTTCTCTGGGAGAGTTTAGATAAGGAAAAGAAGAGCATTTTATTTTAATGTCATTTCATGGAGTTTACATCACAGCTTACCACCCTCTCCTTACAGCTGTACTCCTTTTGTAAGGCTTGCTTTTGTCAAGATAAAGTGTGAGCCAGCATGAGAGTGCACTGCAAATGTAGAGGATCCTGTAGGTGCTCTGAGGTGAAGGGAATGCTTCAGGGCATTGCCTGTTTATCACTACTTCATTGTATCTGTTACTTTAGTGGTATCTGAACTGCCAGGCTCTTGGAGCACTGCAGCACCCCGTGATCTCAGAGTGGCAGAAAGAGTACAGGTGCTGGTGTTAGAAACTATTTTGTAGCTCATTTTATTCTAGGCAGTGCTGTGTTTCAGCATTTGACAAAGCTCTTCTTGAAGTGATAAAGCACAAGTGCTTTCTTGCTTGAAGTGAGAAAGTAGATTGTAAGTACTTCCCTGTGTATGGCAGCAATTAGTTGGATAATTACTGTGGTGTCACTAATCTTTCCTACTGACTCCTCCCCCACTGCCTTCCTCTTCCTTAAAATGCAACCTGCTTTTAGTAAGATAAATTTAGAAATACACCTATTTGGAATCTTGACTGTTTGAAAATGAAGTTATTTTTGCAGTTTACAAGGCCTTTCATATTTTTTCCTCTGCCTTTGAAGCATGCCTTTCCAACCATGGCTGTGACATTTAAAGCAATAGGTTTGGAAGGGCAGAATTAGTAAGCAGAGGCTACACCTGCATGAGCATCTTGGCTCAGCAATGCCATGCAGTTCTGGTTCAACTTGCCTCTATTTCTGTGCTTCAGCCTCATTTGCAGCATGAACTGCAGAGTTCTTCCTAAGCAATCTCAAATAGAATCTGCTCAAATGCTCTCCAGATGTGCTCGTATCCCCGCTGGGAAGGCAGAGCCTCTAGAGGTTCTTCACACAGATCTGAACCATTTGTGGCATGGCTGTCTGGACTAAGTCTTGGCTGAAGTGAAAACCTAAAAATATATATAATATAGCTATAAAAGCATCAGTAGAAATTACTTTGATCCATTCCTACTGCATGAAATTACTTGCTAGTTCAGATACAGGTACATAGGAGTCCAGGCAGAATATCAAGCAGACATAGAGTCAGTTAAGGAAAAAAAAAAAGTGCCATCCAGGCCTTCAGCGATGAAAAAAAAAGCTGTTTCTTATATGTAGGCAGTGCAACAGAGCCAGTCCTGTCACAGTTACACAGAAACTGTTCCAAGTGA
Organism: Cinclus cinclus; assembly: GCF_963662255.1. NCBI lineage: Eukaryota > Metazoa > Chordata > Aves > Passeriformes > Cinclidae > Cinclus > Cinclus cinclus. The sequence continues at coordinate 16,002,975 of NC_085055.1, forward strand.
CTGTTCACAAGTGTGGAACTGTCAGTTCAAGCATCACTGGTGTGAGATGTAATTGCATAATCAACCAAACAAAACCCAAAATGCCAAGAAATATCACCCACACAGATCTCTAGCGTTTTGGACCAAGTATCAGGAGCTGCCTGTCCTGTAGTAAGAGTTAACACCTCTGCCCTGTGGCCTGGCTGCTCAGTGCCCATGTGTCAGAGAGTGCAGGGGCAGAGTCCTGAGGCTCAGGGCACAGGGGTTTGGCAGAGCTGACTGCTAGGGGGACCAGAGCCCCAGGCAAGCAAGTCCCATTCTCCCTGCTCAGGCTGCATCTCTGTCATCAGCATTAATGCAGCAACTTCTGAGAGTGAGAGCTTGGCAAAAAGAGATACAATGATATTGTCTCCGTTTTTGCCTAATCAAGGTAATTACTCAGGAGCAGGAGAATTTCTGATGCGATCTCCTGCTTTAACTGAAGGCAGGTGCCTTAACCATAACTACAGATAAAGATCTGAAAGCAAGAACTTCTCTAGAGAGATCCTGCAGAGGATTGTCAGTAGAGAACACACTATTGCTTTAATCCCTAAATTGTAAATGCAGAATATCCAGTGGAACTACAGTTTTGCTTTACATGTCATTCTGGCACTACAGTGAGATAATTGTTGGAGGGATTGGTGGTTATTTTTCTTTGCATCGAAAGCCCAGTTTAGCTCTAAAAACTTTGGGGATTTTTTTGCAAAAGTGTAGTTTCTTTTTTTTGTTCCTATATGTGTTTGTGAGAACGTGCGTACATATATATGGCATACACACGTGACATACGTCAAGTGTGCAGAATTAAAAAGCATTTTTCACTTAACCCTGTACTTTCTAAATTCAATCTGGCTCCCATCTTCAGTCTGGTTTCTGACTGTTGCAATATTTTGTCCTTCCCCAGCCTAAGCAGTGAAGGTCCTAAGTACACAGCACACTCAGAATCGTTAGTGATTCACAGCCCACAGTGCTTCCCTATTTTCACTTCTTTTGGATCTACAATTCTAACAAAATAAAAAACACTGTCAAGAAACTTATTCACCCACTAGCAGGACAGGGATTTAGCAGCAATATATATTTCCAAGAAATGCCGTCATTCTGCAGTACTGCATACCACATATTTCAACCACTGCTTGACTGAGGTGCATTAAGCAATAAACCTTTACAGTGATCAGATTTCTTTATACACGCTAAATCTTTTTGTACAGGCTAAAACTTTTCTATGCATGCTTAAATCTAGGGTTTGTGTTTATTTATAGCAGTCATAAGAAAGTCATTTTTTTAAGAGCATCTCAGGCCATATGTTCTACTGGACTCTCTGCATAAATTATAAGCTTGTCTAATCTTTTGCATGTCTATAATTCTGCAGCTTGGTTGACTTTAATGAGCAGCATTGGCTGAATATTAGTGGCAGTAGTTTGTCTGCCTATATTACAATATCAATGTGCCTTCCCTATCACCCTGCCAGCACCAGTCCTCAGAGCAGATCGAATGCTGAAATCATAGAAGAGACGAAAGCAGCTGAAGAATTTCCAGCCCATCTCAGCAGCAGTGAAGAAAGCACTGGCAGCTGGTCCCAGCTTGCCAACGATGAGGACAATCCTGATGACACCAGCAGCTACCTGCAGCTCAGTGAGCGCTCCCTGAGGTACCCACGTTGTGTCTCCTCACTGTACAGTGTGGTCTGCCCACCAAGCCTACCCTGCATCAGCAGGGAGAAGCAACATGTTGCTCGAGATTTACTCAGAATGCTGTAAAGAATGTCTAATGGTAGACTTTATATCTCTATCTTTTAATAAGGGAAAAAACGTCACCCAAGTTCTGATTCTCAGCCAGGTCTTTTTATTATTGGTGGCTAGCTTGATTTGGACAAAGGAAAAACCTCCTGGCACCACTGAAGTGTCTATGTCCTACAGCAAAAAGGCCACTGGACAAGTTAATTGCTACAGTCTTTTTTATTTATTTGCTGTTGTTTGCATAATGTTAATTTTGGCACCTCCTTAGCCAAGATTGACAAGAACACCATTCCTACCAGAAATCTATGCACTGAGAACAAAAGATTGAGCCCTGATCTGCTTAGACTGGCACAGGGACACAAATTAACAGCGGATGACAAATTTTTCCCTGACTAGACATAAATTCAAGAGCTCCTACTGCTGTGTTCTGATTTTGTTCCAATTCAAGTCAGGACAAATGTTTGAAAATGTTACTTAGTCTTTAGAGTTCATATAGAGTGATGGTAGTTTGATTTCAGCCCTTTCACAGCATCAAACTGAGTAAGGTTTTTCCTTCACATGCTCTTTTTAAAGACTATGTTTTAAAATACTATAAAGTCATTACATCTTTCTCTTGAGTATTAGGATGACAAGGAGGGAAGACATTATGGTAATGGAGCAGGGGAAAAAAAAGAGTCTCTGTCAGAGAAGCATTGTTGGCTGGCTGAAATTACTGAACAAAACATGGCTGTCAGTGCAGCTGAACATTCTTCCTGTTGTTACAGTACCAACCTTTAACAAAGTCCTTGATCTGAGCTGAAATATTGCACCTTTCAGCTCTGCACTGGAACAGAAATTGCTACAGCAAGTCTGAATGCATGGCATATTGACAATGTCTCAGAACACCCTGATGGGGAAAGGAATTGTCTAATCAATCCTTCCAATGTAGGGGAAAATACTATAAGTTGTTTTTTTCAGTAAAAATTAAGTGGCTCACTGTGACTTGCCACATAGAATTTGTTCATGGTAATTGACTTGCAACCAGCAAATTCACAACCTGTCCATGAGACTATTACAATATCTGCATAAACATTCACTGTCACATTTATAATGATGTTATAAAGTGAACTGGTAATATTTTTCCCAAATATCTTCAAGTTTGCTGCTTCATCCGTGTGATGAAGCTGAAGAGAATACTTCTGTGTATTTTTGGTCCCAACAAGCATTGGCTTTCATTAAAATCTCAGTCTTTCAGAGTAGTCAGAAACACGTTGGGCCGTCTCTGTACCTGTGGGTTCCATCAGATCCCAAACAGTATTTGGGGTATGATTTAATACACTGACACTGCTGCTGGTTACCCAGGTGGACTCACCCTACAGGTAAGTGTATGATGGGCAGCCAGTGCCTTGCTTAACTCCCCGTATTCAGAGGGGGCTGGATCTTTGCAGGTTTCTTGCAGGACATCTCTGTACCTGCTAGCCCTTCTTTCCAAGGACTCAGGCAGACTCGGTTTTTGAGGCCAAGTGTTCATTGCAGAAGCCATTCACAAGAAGAGTCCACTTTTTCCCCCTCCAATTTACAACATCTTGATGCACTTGATACATGCTCAATCTAGAACTATTTGAATAAAAACCTCATTACTTTGAGCAGACCAGTGTGCTTCATTCAGGGAACCACTTGCTGAGTGCAATTGATTTTTATGGAACAGGGCTCCTCCCCACTTTGTTTTGTACAGAAATAAATTTTTAGAAGATGTATGGAGACATGTTCAGCACAGCTTGGCACTAATACTTAAACTTTTGCTTTGTCAGCAATGGCAACAGCAGTACAACTAGCAGTCTTGGCATTATGGACCTGGAAATTTATCAGGAGAACGTGGCATCTTCTCCTATGATTAAGTAAGTAGTCACTGAAGTGAGACTTGATGTTTAGTCCAATTTTAATTGCAAATCATTTACGCCACTAAAACCGTGCCAAGCCCTGCTTTGCACCTGGTGCTGTGCCTGCCCATGGTTTCAGAAAAAAGCACATGCAGGTGTCTGTGCAGAGTGAGGGCACCAGACAGTGAAAAACTACAGGAAAACCCAGTCAGGTGGATCTCTTGAGAACCCAGACCTATCAGCCATCCTGTCTAGAAGACAGGTCTCTGTGGTATCAGTTTTCTATCTTTGAACCTTCTTTTCTGAATAACTTCAGATATTATCAAAACTCTACTGCAATTCCAAGGAAGGTCAAACAAATAAGGATTAATTAAATGCAATTTTAAAAAAGCCCAACAGCATTCTTTCCAATAATAATAACAGTAATAATTTGGCCCACAGTACATCTTACCTATTTCTGGGAATTTTTCTACTGAACACACAATTTAATTATCAAGAGATGTGCAAGTACATCCTGCCTCAAGATCCTGGTACAACCTGCCAGCTGGTGAATGTCATTATGCAGCCAGGGCACAGCCACTGCACAAACATACAGACTGTACATCCCATCCTGAACATGGCAACTTCCTGAAGTCAGTGACATCAGAAAATTCTCACAGCAAAATGCAGACATTGGAAATTCAGCATTTCCACCCAGGTTATGAGACTTGCTGTGTCTTACCATAATGTCGTTTGCTTGTCATTTTATGAACTGTAAAGATACACAGATCCTGGTGAAACTTAATACATGACATAACTAATACAAGTACTTCATCCTGGTACAGAAAAATGCTGCAGTAATTTTTTTCCTGATTCACAGATTAAATAATGAAATATATTCAGCATTTTGTTGTTTCATCCTATTAACCTTCTTCTTCCAGTTTTCTAGGTCTTGCATTGAGGGAGAAGTTTATTCATCATGAAGCAATGTTGTAGGCTGTTCCTAAGTATGACTAATAAGCTTTGTTGTTGTTTGTTTCTAAGTGAATTAGTAGAAGAAAAGGTTTTCCTTAAAGAACAGACAGAAAACACTGAGGGTAAGTTGAACCATATCAATTAAAATATATAGTTTGAAGATAACACAAGTAATTGCACAGTAACTGGTGGGATTGTTTTTCCAGAAAGTACTTCTGAGCTTTCAGTGGGAACAGCCAACTGTCAAAAGGACCTCCTGGTGATAAACTTTGATCTGGAACCAGAGTGCCCCGACGTGGAGCTGCGAGCCACCCTGCAGTGGATAGCTGCTTCTGAACTTGGAATTCCAACTATCTATTTTAAGAAATCTCAGGAAAACAGAATTGGAAAGGTAGTGTTTGCAGAACTGGGCATACTATTAATGTCTACATAACTGTAGCAGTTATGGTTTATTGAAGTTATTGAGCTTAAAAGCAGATGCAAAAACATCTTCATTACAGCAAGATGGCAATGCTACTGTATATGAGAGAAAGGAATGAGAGCACAGGTATCAGAACTTAAGGTATGTGAAATACGTAGTAGATTGTCTATGGCATAAGAAAATGTCACCATGAGACCTTCTCCAAAGTCTCTATAGCATGCTTTGACAAATCTGTTCACTTTTTCATATCAATACTAATTAAATACTAATGCCCAGGCAGAATTAACAGTCCTTTATGTGGCTGCATTTGAAAGGCTGCACATCAAGTTTAAGTACAAAGGGTCAAAAAATAAAAATGAAAAACATTTGTGTGTAGTCATCACATGTACAGTGTTCTGCTACTTGGTCACTATAATGTGAGACATTGTTTGGACTCAAGATTTTCAGTCCTTATGCTGGTTCTGCCTTGCCCATAACACCAATTACAGCAGCCTCAGGTCAGTCTGAACTTGTGCCTGGCTGCTCATAAATTGCTCCAGCTGGGGATACAGCTTGTGAGAGCTGAAGTCTCTTTCCAGAGGAAGTGGACAGACACAGATCACTGAGAAATCCCCTGAGGTGTTAGTCCAGGCCAGAGCCAGGAGCAACACTGAAGTCCTAAACAGCCACAAGAAGTCCAAACTCTTTCTATTCCTGAATGATCAGCTGCTGCTCCTTTGTAGACCCCACCAAGTACCAATGACAGCATTTCAGGAAAGACCAAAAGAGACCCATTGCCAAGTTCAGCAAGTCAGCTTAAGCTTTAAGACTTAAAAGTATGTTAGTATTTAAGTAAATTAATGAAAAAAGTATTACAAATCAGTATTTTGGTCTCTTATGGGAAGATCATTTTGAGTAGCAGAGATATTGTTTGATTTTCTTGAGTACATGCATTTTGGAATCATAAACATAATTTAAAATGCATTCAACAGCAACAGTCCAAATTGCATCTAATTAAAGAAACAGCTGTCAGCTTTACCCATGTGCTTTGGCAAACAGTTAATTCAATTGCAAAAATACACTAGAGAATAATGAAGCACATCCTGCCTACAACAGTGTTCATGGAAATCACGTGCCTATTAAGTATCATTAAAATACATATTAAAAGTTTAGGCTGCAGTATGTAAATAGCAAACAGTTACACTAACTAGAGACACAATCTTTTATGCTTTAAAACTAAAAACAGAAGGAGCAAACTAATTATTGTGAAATTCAAAGAAGTGAAAAGCTTTGATTTTCATTTGTGTTTCAAAAGAAAAAGGCACCAGATGGATGACCCTGTGAAGCCCATTATTAAGTACCAAGTGGACAAAACTCAGGATTTTTTTTTTTTTACAGCTGCTTAAGAATATATATTTGAACTCTGGTTTCTCTGGAAATTAAAAAAAGGGCAAATACAGATACTATGTTTAAAACACAACTGTGATAAATGTCTTCATGTGACAAAATTTTACACAAAATTTCCTCTCACCAGTACTATTTGAATATCTAAAATACTATGGGATGTATATATGGAAATACAGAAAACTAAATATGAAGTAAAATACAGCTAGTGGTAATGCAAAAATATTTTTTAAGATGGATAATCACACATCAGTTATTTTGACAATGAGTTGTTGATGACATGGCGAATAGTGATCCTTTATCAAACTGACTTCGTCTGTTTTTACTTTCATTGCAATAAATAAGAAATAATTGACAGAAGCAGTTAATTTAGAAAATGTCATGAGAGCCCATCAGTTTTTGGGGAGCTATGGAACTTGAGAAATGAAGTTTTTATAAATAGTAAGAACATTGATGTTGCTGTGCACTGAATGGTGTCCACTGCCTCATAGAGCTGTGCATTTACAAAGAGCAGGCCAACAGGAGTTTGTGTGTATGCATTCCACAAAACCTTAGGAAACGTTCACCAAATCCCACGTGTATTTCATTGTGGTTTTTTTTTAATTTAGTTTCTAGATGTCGTGCAGTTAGTGCAGCGGAAGTCCTGGAAAGTGGGGGACATCTTCCAAGCCGTGGTGCAATACTGCAAGCTCAGCGAGGAGCACAGAGAGAGCACACCCAGCTTGTTTGACTGGCTGCTTGAATTGGGTTAACAAGGTTCCCTGGTTCAGCCTCTCTGGTTTATTCCAGTTTAAATAAGCAGTGGTTTGTGTAATGCTCTGATTTCTGAACATCACTGAATAAAGTGTGCAAAGATGTACAAACTCTACAAGAACAGCACAAGTCCGTGCCACAACTGACCCAGGAGCAAAGTGAACCCGAATTTATTGTGTCTTTCTGTGTCGTGAGGGACTCTTGACATGTTGTGCTATAGGATGCACTGTACTATGAGGGGATGGATTTTTAGCCTTCTGAATTAATGATCTACACAGCAGAGGCTTAATTATCTAATATATTCCATTTTCATCAATTTGATTAGGGTAAAATGAGATAGTACCCTAGCATTCAGTTTTTAAAAAACACTGGTATTTGTTCAGTTTAACTGTTAGAAGCAGAGTGTGTTTCAGAATGCCTAGTGACACCTTGTCCCTAGATAAGTGGTATTGATGGGTTTTTGAGATCCCCATAATATGCTAAGGGGTAAAAGCTTTTGAACACTTAACACCTTTGCAGTTAGACAACACAATAAAAAGCTGCTGAAAACACATTTTAATTTCTTCCCATGTGTTTATTTCTCTTCCATAGCTGTTCCTGATTCCTGCAACCTTCCCAAAGAAATAAAATCCAGTCTCTGTTACTTTCCTAAAGAACTGATTCCTTTTCCGTGGGAAGCAGTGCAGTTCAGGACAGCTACACCAGCTAGATTCCTGCACACAGCTCTGTGAGCCAGGGCAGCAGTTCTCAAGCCCTGTCCCACCCCAGCCCTGTGACCTTGGGCGAGTCATTTCACCTCTGTGCCTCAGTGTCCCTGCCTGGCAAAAGGGAATCATGATAGTACAGTTGTTACTTAAAGTGCTGCTGCTGAAAGCACTTTGTAACATCCTACACATCAGTTAAAAGCAGTGAAAAAGTACCATTTTAATTTTAGTGTAATTGAATAAACTGTTAATGAGATGAAGAAATGCATATCTGAAAAGAACACCATCTTGTCCTAAGAATCTCAGTGTTAATTTTTGTAACTTACAAGAAAGCAAAATGTTTGTTAAAATTTCAGCAGACGTGTTCATTTTGAAGATAATTGTTGGACTATATGTGAGAGTTCACATTCCTTTAACATTTCTATAATTGTTTGATAAGATGTACTCTGCTATCGTCCTGTTGAGATCATCTGTTGGTATCATGCACTTAGTAATACATTCTCTTGACTCTGCCAAAGAGACTGGGTGTGAATTTAAAGGTAAAAACAACTTATGACATCACAGCTCTTCTGCAATTTGTTATTTTGAGAATACTTTTCATCTCTTCTACCCAAATAGTGGAATACCTGCCTGCTTTTCCCAAAAAAAAAAAATATATATATATTTAAGAGAAGTTTTATTTTCCGTAAAACAGTATATGCTTCTGTAATATTTCTTGAAAAAAACCCTATCCTTTTGCACTAAGTATTTTTGAAAATTTTGAAGTAGTTTTAAATAATTTATTAAAAAGAGCCATATTCTCAGTTTTATCTTTAAAACCATTACAAAACTTGCATGAATGCATCACTCATTTGTTACAAAATGCAAATTGTTCGTGAGTCAAAATCTAATGTGGAACATTAAATAACATGAGTAATTCTCAATCTACTCTGCCATATAAACAGAACAGGAGAGATCACTTTAGACTCAAAGGTCAATTTATTGCAAACACTGAGCATAACTGGAGTCACTGGGGCAACCCCTAAGAACTGCTGAGCATCTGTAACTCCCGCTAACATGAGTGGCAAATGAGAATGCTCAGCATTTCTGAGGCTGAGAGCTAATGAAAAGCACCAAGAATTATAGACTTAAAGTGCTTTGTTTGAGTTAATAAATGGGAAAGTGTATTTATTTTTAAACCAAATACAGTTAGTTGTCAGTATACATTTTTTTTGTTGTGATAGAATAAATGTTTACAAAGCACAAATATCATGACAGAATTGTAACAGTGTGATGCAGTTTATCTGTACAGTAGTTCTTAATGTTGCAGTTTACTCAGAAATAAATTTATGTTATGATGTGTGTCCTCTTTGCCTTCCTAAAAGGTTCACAAATGAGCTATGGATTTTTTGACCTATGAAATATTTGCCTGCCGCCCCTGAAGCTTCTCAAACTTTGCTTCGCAATGACAAATCTGATCCATGGCTCTGACCAAAACAAGCCAGAGCAAGGTCCAGGTCCTGCCTCAGTGCCAAAGCTACTCAGGTTCCACAATTCGTTTAAGAGATAAAAGGCTAAACATAATATTCTTAGTATCACAATAAAATAAAAGAGAAATTATACCCTAATTGCCCAGAATAACTCCCAATGTACAAACCTCTATTAGTGCTCACTCTGGCTGATTTCAGTACCTGCAAAAGGGAGCAGAAGGGTGGGGAGACAGAAGTTCAGGAGTTTCCTCTCCTTGTGTGTGTGTGAGTTCACAGGGACAGTTACTGAAATATTGCCTAGATACCACAGGTATTTCTACTGCTACACAGAAAAGGAAACCATCACTTCACTGGCTAAATCAGAAAAGCATTTGCCCATTCTTAATATTTTTCAGTTTTTTAAAAGTGGGTATTAAATACACTTAAATGAGAACAACATACAGCCATAGGTAAAAATCTCCCTCTACATGAGCATGATGCAGGTTTTTAACAACACTGGGGGTGGTTGCTCACTATCTTTCTTGATAAAAACTAGGATACAACAAATTAAAATCATACGAACCAGATTGAAAGTAAACAACAAGAGAAGTTATCAAATGAGAAGATGCAAGACTTTTACACAAGTTCAAGTGGGAGCTGGAGAGTTCTGGCAGGAGATGTCTGGGGGATGCCCTGGCCATCAGAGGCCCCCCACAGGAGCAGCAGCCACAGCTGCAGTGCTCCCCTTCCTGGAGGCAGCTTCAAGGGAAGGCGCTTTGCCACGCCAGGGTTGATTCTACCACCCACATAATGAAGAGGTATAGATCTGATACTCTTCAAAAAGGAATTCCACTGTATTTTAATTAGATATTTTAAAACTTCATTTTTAATGTTGCGTTTGTGTAGTGTTGAGGTTACTAGAAGATGAAAAACTATACCTCAATTTTCTTCATACCTCTTAAGATTTTTATTGTCTTCAAGTAAATCAACCATTTATAGTCTGTGATAAAAATAGTCACCTGTTGGATTCAGTAGGTAACTTTTCTGAAGAGGCCGGTTTTACAGTTGCTCTTGTCCTGTTTCATGCAGGGCTGCATTACAGAAAAGCGTAGGAATGTCACTGTGAATCCTGAACTTTTCAAAACAGAGGGGAAAAAGCCACCAGTCCATCGAAATAAAGAACCCAGATGGCCTACTTAAATAAACTAAATTGCAGCTCAGAAGGAAAGCACATCCATACTTAACCAATTTAAGAAGTTGAGTCAAAGCGATTCCTGAGCCTTTGCCACATATGAGCAAACCTGTAACACCACTATTCTGGTTTTCCCAACCCACTCTGAACCCAGTCATCACAAGGAACAGGCCCTCAGAAGGCAACTTGCAACTGTGCAGTATTTGGTAAAACAGACAGTTATATTAGACAGCTGGACTATCAGACCAATCAAAACAATTTGTTGCTGGCTGTGTCCTCCTCCCAGCTTCAGCTGAGAAGTAGACAGTAAAGTGCAGCAAATCAGAAAACAGAAGCAGGATATATCTCTGCATTCTTTCACTAACTACCCAGGAAATTGTGAGTGATCCCACTGAAGGAGACAAAAAATGAAATTCATTCAAAATGCCACCTTTAAAATATAAGTGGGAGTGAGTATTACTGTCATCACCTATTCAGGAAGAATTTGAGTCTCACATGTCACAAATCCAAGTACTCATCATGTAAATGATGGAAATCCATTCATGGATTTCATGGAAATACCCAATACATGGAAATCCCCAATACATGGAAATCCCCATCCTTGTGAAATGTATGTTCTGTCCTTGAGCCGTTACATGACACAAACTTCTTTCCCAGAAAAACAGAATTGCATATTCACAGACGTTTATTCTGAAAGTATTTCAAAGGTCTAAAGGACAGAAAGAATACAGGAGATATGATTTCTACAGTGACAAGCCTTATTAAAGCACTTCAGGGCTCTCCTGAGGTAAGGCTCTCTTTCCTTTTCAGTAAAGTCACAGGAAACCAAATTTGCCAGCATTTCAGGGTAATGCTGAAAGCTGCATCTCACTCCAACCACACAGTGACTAAAGTAGCACTTGGATAGTATAAGGTAGGCAGATTTTAGAAGTTCCAGGTAATAGAGGTAGAACATACATATTCACCATTTTGGCTGAGGGACTAAAGTGGAATCAAAGGGATAAAGCTGCTGCCAGACCCACAGAATGGTTCCAGGAAGATACATTTGTGTGATATATTCCTAATGCATACCTCTATAATTTATTAAATCCACATATGGGTAAACCAAGGTGCAGAGAACCTAACATCAAAGCATTCACAGAGAGTATCCAGAGTACTACTGAAGTTCTTAGAAGGCACCAAGCCAGCACCCTTTCCAGCAGTGCTGTGAACCACACCAGATGTGAAACATATTTCACATATGAGCCAGAAACTTAGATAACAGCCTGAGAAGCAGTTCTACACACTTAATCTAGGAAAAATCAGAAATAGAACCCAGATGGCCTGCCAGTCCAATGCTTACTGTATGAAACCTCAACTCTGTATGAGTATTTTTGCAAAATTAGGATGAGAGCTTGAAGCCAAAAGCTATTACAGACATCTGATTCACTAGCATAGTATAAGGAAAAAATCAGAACTAAAGAGGCAACAGGAAGAAAATAAAATTAAAAGATTAAGGGTTTGGGGTCAGAATATAGTTCTTAATCACAGTCCAAAGAATATTTTGTACTTTGTGATAGTTCACAGCAAGTCAAATTTCAGTTTTTAACTATGCAGCAGTAGTTGCATACATCTCATTATAGTAGTTCTCCTCCATTTTTGTCAGCTGGAAATCTCCCAAGTCTCAGGTGCCATCAATATAGGGACACTGGGCAATTCTAAACCAACATGTAACAGCACTGCACTTCCTGGCCCTTTCAATTCCAGCATACTGAGAGACATTTTGGACATCCAAAGGTTTTGCACAAAAACGCGGGAAGCACCACAGGCATTACTGAGATTTGTGTCAGCCACTTTGCTAACTGGTGAAATTCCATTTTAAATTATCTTTAAAATTATTTTTACAATTCCATTTTAAATTATCTGCAACTCTCTGCTCACTTCTCCCACAGCACAGCACTACTTGAAATAACCAGGAAATCTGCCAAGTGATGACAGGCACTTTTGTTTCTTCATTTACACACAAGGGTGCTGGCAAGCACTCAGAGGTAGTCACAACACATCAGCTTTAGTAACTTTCTACTAAATTTAACAACACTTAGAATTCCACAACCAGAGATACAGAATATAAACAAAATATCTCTAAGTTCATTCTCTGCTGTCCACTTACTTTCTCCCTCTTTGCCTCTTCATCCTTCTTTCAAGTCGGCTGGAGATGAGTCAGTTCTGCTCCTTCACTATGCCTGCAAAGAGCAACTGCACTTCCAAGTGCTCTCAGGAAGTGGAGCCAGCTCTGCACAGGTGGAACCTATTGATAATTTCTGGGGGAGTGTAACGGTTTAAGGTTTGTCAATTGTAATACATTTATCTTTTGTTGTGAAATATGATTAGGAGTAAAACTAAAGTAGGCTTAAAACTTTAAAAGGGAATAAAGAAAAAAAAAACTTTATTAACAACACAAAGAATAATAATAAATTTAGAACAGATTTTTAGACCAGTTCCTCTTTCCTCCTTTGTTACAGCTTAACAACATACAGGGACACTTCAGTCAATTCCTTACTTAAATAATCTTTTTCAGTTCACTTTTGGGAAAGGAGTTTCTTTTTGTTTAGCTATAAGGATCTTTTACAAAGAGAGGAAATAGCCAGTTCTTGACTCTACTTTTTTATGATTAACAGCTGCCTGGGATCTGCTATCATGAATTTCCTCCTACTTTATTTTTTAAAACTGAGTTGCCGGCCATGTTAAAAAAGTCATGGGGTATTACTTTTAAGGATGAGTTACTCAAAGGCAAAAGTTCTCTTTAGTTTACTTCTCTTTGTTCATACTTTGTTTCCAGGAAGAGAGATCCCCCTCTTTTTTTCCGGGCATAGGATTTTTCAAACACTTTACACCTTGCTTCACCCCCCATGCCTTTCTTTTTTGTCATGGTTTAAAGGATTTTTTTCGTGAAGTACAGTTCACCCCTATAACTTACAAAAAGATATTTTAGCCAACCTTCATGGCATCTCCTCATTCGCCTTCCATTTAGAAACTTAGCTTTTACTTCATTGACTTTGGTGTATCCTTTCTGTTCTTCTCCCTCTCACCCAAGGAAAGATGAAAGTCTGTAAGCCTTATCTGAGCATTGGGGAAAAAAAATTAAAATCTCAGACAGAAGTTTCAGGGCTGGGCCAGGCCCTGCTGGAGCTGTGTCAGGAGCTCAGGCCGTCCAGGCCACGCTGGGGGAGCCGGATGAAAACTGCAAAGTCTGTCCAGAGGAGAAATGGGTGCCAAGGCTGTGTCTCCATGGCTTTCTGCCAGCTCCAGCCACAGCCCGGGGGTTCTCCCTCTGCCCTGCCCAGCACACAAAGCCCTGGGGGCTCTCCCGAACCGGGTCCGGCTGCCTCCCCCCAGCCCGTGAGGGCGGCCGGGCAGGGCCCCCCGAGCCGCGGGAACACCGGGAAAGGGAGAGAATCCCAGCAATGGGCTCTGCTCCCCTTGGCCACTGGGACCCCTGGTTAAAGATGGGGCCCAGCAGCCTCCGGAGCTGCTCCCGCCTGGGCCGCATTGGAAAAGGGCCCGAGCCAGGTCAGTGTACTTCATAGACGGCCAGAAATGAAAGAGACCTTTCCCGGAGTTTGCTTGTTTCAAATGGGATTCACGGAGCAAACAGACTTTTCCAATTGGTTTTTCAGGCTGCCAACAAGTGAACCAGCCTCCAATTGGTCCCATCAATCCACAGAGGAAGTTTTCATGGAGAAAAAAATTCCTAGTGTGCCCTCTCCCCAAGGTAAAACCAGCACAGGGAGGTAAGCCTGGCTAAAACCTCAATGTATCCTGGTAAATTACTTGCAGGAGTTTCTCATCCACTTCTCAGTTTATGTCAGGATCCTTGGCTTCCAGTCACTGGTAAGCAGAGTTTCTTCATACTGGACTTAATCACTGGGCCAGGATTCCAAGTTTAAGTCATCACTGATATTATTTTTTTACCTCAGTTCAAAACAGGACAATGAGGACTAAGCCGAATGGAATGGATTGAATGGAAAGTGGGCAAGAATGAGAGGGGAATTTAACTGCAGCATGCACGCAATAGCTAATAACAAGGCAGTGTGTAAATGGCTGGTGGTTTTCTCTGGAACTATGAATGGGGCATTGTATTACAAAAGCCAAGCTAGCATTTTAATTTAATATTTTATTACACACACACACAAAAATAATACAAAAGTCCTCAAAGCAAGTGCATACCAACACTCTTTCCACAACTGAGATTACTATCATGCTCTATTGGCTTTTTTTTTTTATTTTAAAAGTTACAAGCTGAAAATTACACAAAGAAATTGAGGTATCCTATGCATTCATTCTCATTAATCATGATTTCTCTCTGGTCTCTGAAATAACAGACCAGATTCTTCTCAGTGCTACTCAGCAAAGAGGCAAGATGCACTAATTGAAATACAAGGAACTATTCCATTTAAATGTAAGAGGGGAAAAAACCCTACTTCTCTTCTTTACTATGCACGTGATCAAATACTAAGCAGGTTGTGGAGAGAAGCTGTGGAGTGTTCATCCCTCATCAGTCCTGGGCAGCCTGCTTGGATGACAGGGCTCTGAGCAGGGCAGGCTGTTGTACTAGGTGATCTCCAGTGGTCCCTTCCAACTTCTGCAATTCTGCGATGCCATTTCTAAGTCAAATCTATCAAATCTAGATAACTGTTCTACTTCAACAGAGGGTGAACAAAGAGAGTAAAAGAAAACAGATCAGAAAGGCAGAGTTTATTGATTCTGAAACTCACAAAGTGGGGAGGCATACGTTAAACTGGATCCTTCCTTTCCTTGTCAGTGCCAGATTCTACAGGAGTTATCCTTGCTCCCTAGTAATAAACACACATTGTGAAGGAATCATTTAGGTATATCACACAGTCTATTCATTTTTGTTAATACCTTTGCCTTTGTTCATCCACACCTCCCTCATAGCAATGCATTGTGAGAAAATGGCTTAGTCACTGTTCTGGTGCTGGTATGTACCCACTGGAGAGATGGGAAGGCATGCCCATGCCTTTGCACAAATTTGTTCATGGCCATATTCTCTTAAATCTCAGTGACTATTGTAAGTCACTGCTGGTACCTGCATTTGGGCCCAGGAAAGTTTTCAGACTAGTTTTGTTTTGCTGCAGCAAGATTTCAGATGTCTCTCAAAAAAAAAGCAGAAAGAAAACCAGAATATATTAGTTACCTGTGATGATTGTATCACCTTTGTAGTTAAAAGCACAGGAGAAGATCTCATCAGCATGACCCTCTAATATCTGAAGGCAGTGTCCAGTAGCAGCATCCCAGAGCCGAGCTGTTTTATCAGAACTGGCTGTTAGTATGCAATTGCCTTTAGGGTTGAAACACACCTTTTAAAAATACAGAAATGAGTTTTTGTTACTTAGCAAGTCAGTATGCCTAGAGAAAGCAGCATATCAAAGTGAATGAAAGATTAAAATAGAAAGCAGCAACTCTTGCATCCAGTTTTTTAGTTAAAATCAAGGGTAGTATTCCACTAGAGTCATGCTGGCAAACTTCTGAAAACTTTGTGTATTTACAAAGGCCTTATATACCATGACCTTACTACAGGATCATAATTTCGAAGTATCAAGCACCAAAATCAGAATTGGTAGCAAAAGTAGCAGCTTTATTTAAATGTTATAATTACTCCAATGTAAAATTTATGCATATTTTATAGAGTTCTACATTAAATAATATACATCTCTGTACTATCAGAATCTGCTCTGGAAAAAATTAATTTTATAGTAAGCCTACATATTTGTCAAACATTCACTGCCATAACTGCATGGATTTCCAGATAATCAGGTACATTTTTGAAGCACTAACCAGACAATACCGGTTTATTAAGTAATTCAAAAGTGCTTAATCACTGAGAGCAAAATGTCTGCTCCCCAGAAATGAAATTTCCAAGTAATAACATTCCTAAGTGGTCACATCTCCATAGAATATCTGCAGAAATACATGGCCTTTTCCACATGCTCCCAGAGCAGCAGATTGTCTCCTCCAGCACTGAAATGATGCCAGCACTAAGACCCTGATGGAAGAACAGGGGCTCAGATTGTCCTCAGTGGGTCTACACTGAGTGTGAGATACTGCAGTGACTTCAGGAACTGAGGAAAGACCAATCCTTCTGAACTTACTATTCTCTCAGCAAAATTATTATATAGACAAATCAATAGAATGAAAGCATTTAAGTCTTGTTCATTAAGAGCCATCCTAGATTGAAAATATTAATATTTCAATGTCAAAATACATCAAAAAAGCAGCACAAACATAGCACGCTAGCTTGGAAGCTAGGGAGATAATCTATTTGAAAGAATAATGAAAATAATGTTGGTTAGTTAAGCAACTAAATATATCTGAAACAGAACCCTGGTGTTCAAAATTGAGCCAGATAAGCAAAGCACATGAGCACACTCCTCATGACCAAGTGAGTCTTGAAACAGACTTTGTATTTCCAAATCTCTTAAGCACTTTTGAAAATAAGATTCTCCGTGTATTTTTCCACAGAAATATGGTTTTTCTGTTTCATTCCATAAATCAGGTATGCAGAGAAATGACAAAGAGTAAAGAGGAACACATCTGGTAGAAGCAAGGAATAGGGGTGATGGTAAAAGCCTTAGAGGCAACAGCTTTAAGATGTCAACAAGAGATTAAAAACCTGGTGCTTATTCTGTCAAAGAATGTGGGACTCCAATGGCACAATAATACAGGCACAGTTTAGGCCAGGTCAGACAGGAGCTCTGTTATAACAATGATTGCACTGAAAGAACACTTAGAGAGCATCTCCCTCTCTGCTCCCCTGTTCTTTATCAAGTGGGTGTGCAGACCCAACAGATAAACTCCTTCAGGAAAAGGAAAGAGCTAAGGAAAACCAGTCACTTCAATGGTAACAAAACCAAGTGTCCACCCCTTGGAGGGATGGACTTAAGGAGCTGTCATCATTCTAAGGAATCAAATCTAAAGATATGATAATACAGAGAGGTGGCTCTTGGAACCCATAGGAGTAGCACACCCAGTATTGTCTTTGCTCAGAATGGGGGAATTGGTAAACAGTCATTGTCTGACAGCCCTTAGCCAAAAGGAATGTTCTTTTAGTAAAGTTAACTTCTTAGCCAGGCCTATCATTCTTAATATTAAAGAATGTGGTGGCATAATGATTAACAGTATTCCTGCATCATGGAATAACTGATGGATTGGATGTCACACACAGTCAAATTTTAAAAGGCACAACTTACCTTTGCAATTTCATCTTCATGCCCTTCCAGCTTTGCAATGCACTGTTTTGTTCCTGCATTATAGACTCTTGCTGACCCTGTTGCAGTAGGAGCCATATGTGATTGTTATGTTTAACCCTCATTTCAGTAAGTACATTTCAATAAGGTCAGAAGGAACTCATCCTCAGGTTTAATTTTAGAAGAAATAGAAGGCAAATCTCACATAGTTTCCTCCAAGGGTAAAGTATGTTAAAAAGAATCTGCAATATAGTTGGAAAAGATTGACTTCCTTTCCAACCAGAAATGGTTTCTCCTGGAATTATGTAAAAATACAAATACAAAGGTCCACATAGAGCACAGCTTACTGAAGCCTGTTGTGTCAGAATGCATGTACAATATATATAAGACACTTTCTTTATAATTCAGATATTAATTTTATTTAATAATATATTCATTATATTTAATAAGATCTTGATTAAATACCAGGAAACTTTTTACATTGTCATTTGTCTTAATATAGCAAGTACAGGAATACAGATCCAAATAGTCAGCCCCATCCAGTCTGGCATCCTGTTTCCAGAATTGTGTATCTAAAACTAATACAGTGTTGTCATTATGAAGTATAATATAAATAACTGGGCAGGTAAATACAGAAAACCATTTATTGTAACTCCTAGACAAAGAATAAACAAGCAAAACTTCTGCATACCAATAACAAAACAAAATTAGTTATTTCACTACCTCTTTATTGTGTATTTTCCTGCTGTGCATTAGAAAAGCCTGATAGCAAATTCACCAGTAAAATTCCAACTACATTTTTCATTTAAGCCTACATCTGAGCCACCAAATCAAACCCTTCCAGAGCTATTTACGTACACATTTAAAATGTATTTCCAGCTACAAATGAAATATTTCCTTACAAGTTTGAAGTTAAAGGGGAAAGATGTTGAGTTGAAGTATGAGTATGAAGTATGAGTTAAAGTATTGAAGTATGAAAATAATTTGTCACTGGAGGAAACTTTTAAAGTTTAACACCCAATTTCTGTAATGCAACAAACATTGCTTGATCTGTAGTTTTGAATCAAGTCCTCCTCTTCATCAAGCTACACTGAAAGCAGAGCCAAAGGGAAGGGAGCAAGGTGTTTGATGCTGCAGTTCATCAGCTGTTTGAGGCAGCTCCCCCAGCAGTGGCAGCCCCTCACTCACCATCAGCAGAGGCTGTTGCAATGCGCTGCCCGGCGTAGTCGAAGCACACGTCCAGCACCTCCTTGCTGTGCCCTGCCAGCGTGGCTATGTGTGTCCCTGTCACAGCATTCCACAGCTGCACACACAAACAGCACTGCATTGCTGCTTTGCACTAATTTACTTTATAGATATCTAGTTGATTGAGAAAACTGGTAGTAGAAGCCCTTCCTGATGTTTGACATGTAATAACATGAAAGCTGAATACAAATCAATAATGACTCTTCAGTTAGTTTAATGAAGTCCTACACATTTTTTAGTTCAGTGTATTGATTAAGCAAGACTTAACTAGGCTTCACTGAAATGAGTAAGATTATAGGTTTTACATTTAGTTTTAAATTCTCTAATTCATTATATGTGCTACTTTATAATAATGTTCCTCTAAAAAAGATACATTTTATATGTCAAGTAGCTGTATTCTCTACCTACTCAGCCAGCTTACCATGCATGTTTTGTCCATTGATCCAGTGACAATGAGAGAACAGTCCCAGTTGAACTGGGCACTGCTAATCTCTCCTCGGTGGCCTATTAAAGTATGTAACAACCTACCAAAAAAAAAATGAAAGATAATCATTTACATTTATAATGTGTATTTTATATACACATATAAATTATAAGTTTTGAAAATGGTATAGTTAAGGTGTCAAGTCTTCACCATTAAAGCAATTAAATTGAGTGGTGCAGCTCATTTAGGATTCCAGCATCATATCAATTCCATTTCTCTCTTTGGCAAAAAATAGGTAGTAAGGAATAAAATCGAAAATTCCTCCCTTCTCTTTAAAAATATTTTAGTGAAATGTGATGATTTCCAGTACCAGCAACAGATTCCTTGTATTAATCTACATGCTAAGCATATACAGCATGTTTTTCCACATTACTCTCCCATTATCCTACTTCAATGAACTGTAAACAGTACATCTTTAAAACTCCATATAATCTAAACCTTTTATAAAATCCACTGAAGATCAAATGGAAGTTAATCAGGTACTTAATGTGAGCATGTTCCCACATAACAGGCAAATGACAGCCCAACTGAAATAGGATTTCTAATCCTCATTAATCCTGAATGTCTTGTTGCACAAGACTGGCAATACAAGTCCCATTAAATTTTTCAGCTTTATCTGAGTAGAGAGGTTACAATTAACCAATACTGCTTCCTAATAATTAATGGCCTATAAGGCAACAAAGCCTGAAAAAGATTAATTGAGATATATATGTATTAAAGGATTAGTAAATTGGGTTATCATCACAATGCTAATATCACTGCATCGTAAACAGAAGCAGACTGTACATAACAGATAAACTAAACTAGAAAAACAACTAAATTAGTTTAAGTGACTAAAATGTTTTTATTCATTGCACAAGATATATAAGGGTAGCTAAATTAATATATGTGCTAAATAAAGAGCAAAGAACATTTCCTGAGCATTTGAATTTGTTTATAATAACAGAAAATTCATTACATTCTTAGCATTTTACAGAATTACTCCCTTTACTTTCTAACACTGTGAAGTCTACACTATTGGAATCGTGCAGATTTTTTTACAGTAAAACCAAAAATAATCAACCAGATAACAGAGAAAAACTTAATTTTATAAACAAATTATTTGGCCATCAAGACTGCTGTTACTGTAATACCTAATGCCCAAAATACCTAGTAATACCAAGAAAAAAGTTTTAATTGAAAATCTAAGAGCTTAAACTTCCACTTTACAAAAAGGCAGTATATTTTTACGGCAAGCTTTGACTTAAAATTCTGATCAATAAACAGAATAAATAATGTTGAGAGCATCTTGCAGAAACCATTATAAGATACACAGAAAGAACACAGAAGAGAGGCTTATGAAGTGCCATAAAAATTCCATTTCAGTTATTTATTAAAAGCAATCAGCTTTAGCCATGACAGTATTTCCTGAGCCTTCAGTTTCCAAGTGAAATTTGATCTATGGATGCTCTTCCATTTGACTACAATTGCAAATGAGAAACTGCCTCTCTCAGCACGCTGGTGTCCGCACCCCCGACCCAAGATACAGGACCAGGCTGTTGATTTGCCAAATGAAGCTCTGCAGACACCTTCAACTGAACTACAAAGGACTGTATCTGCCATGGAAATACAGAGCTGGATTAGAAAAGTGTGTTTACCCCTTCACCCCTTTTTTCTTTTTAATCACAGTATTTTATGAAGAAAATCTCAAACTTCATTCAGATTTCTTGTCCCTACATCAGCTTCCCTCAGGGCAGTTCAGGGCACCTACTCAGAATAAAACTCAGGGATATGTGTGCTCAGCAGGGTCAGCCAGCAAAATCAGAAGAAAACTCAAATTTGGAAAGCTGTACACCTCATGTAATTCACATGGTGTAAAACAAGCACACAAAACCTCACCTACAAGATTTTTGAAAATCTACCTGAACCTGTCGACGGCAAATTATGATTTGCTTATAATCTATCTGACTGCAATTTTCCATTATTCCAAAATGTATTCATGCCCAAATGCCATCTGAAAGGCTGAGTGCTGGCCTTGGAACAATTCTATTGCCCACTAGCTAATCACCAGAGCCACCAGTGAGAATATTCTCCTTCATATTCCTGATATACTGAAGTCTGTATTGATTTCATAGAAAAAAAAAAATGCGACATGAAAATCCCCAGACTTTGATTTCACTGTAGGCTCAGACAATAAGCTGGAAAAAAGTTGTTTTCTAACAAAAATACTTGCAAGAACATCAGCCTGAAGGAAGTTGAATTCAATGGTCAATTTGCTGAATGAAATACAAGCTCTATAAGGTGTAGCTCAACATTTTCTATTTAATTTGTCCTGAAATCATGCAAAGTAAAATTATATTTATTACTGCTTTATTACCTGCC
The DNA here is from genome assembly GCF_963662255.1 of Cinclus cinclus. Classification (NCBI taxonomy): domain Eukaryota; kingdom Metazoa; phylum Chordata; class Aves; order Passeriformes; family Cinclidae; genus Cinclus; species Cinclus cinclus. Next base: position 16,024,774 of record NC_085055.1, read on the forward strand.
AGTGCAAACATCCCATACTGCTACTGTATGGTCAAAGGAGCCAGTGATGATCCTGTCTCCAGAGGTATTGAAAGACAGAGCAATAATTTCTGCTGAGTGCCCCTGAGAGAATTTTTTAAAAAGAGTATCAGAATACAAATTATTACTTTTCCACTAATATAGTATAATACGTAATCTTTTTTCAGCAGCATAATCCTTCCATAACTGATCACTATCTTATTTACTGTTTTGTCCAGTATATCACAATCTTGACAGAATTATCTGCCCAACTGTGGAATTGTCAATATCCCAACAACTACAAAAACTCAGGCACACCACTTCAGCAGGAAGCTTCACTACATACAGTGTAGGATTTATGTGAGAGAAATGCATTGAAGCAGCAGAGGCCAATCTGACCCTCGGGAATGCCAGCAAGCCATGCAGAGCAAAGAGAGATGGCAATCTAGAGGTAACTGGATGGCTGTCCTCTGCTCATGGTTACCTCCTCCATACAGAGGAGGTCACAACTAACAGTAGCTGCAGGTTTTAACAAGTGATGGAAGGGATTCTAATCTATGGCAGTAGTGTCACTGCAATGAGAAAATCTGACATTTGATAAATAGGACTCATAAAATACTACAGCTTTCTCATTCCCTTCAAGTTTTCTTATTCTGTTTTGTAACTGGAGTCACTATGGGATCACCTGGTAAAAAAAAAAAACAAAACTGCACAGTTTGAAACAGTTGTAATGATTACACTGTTGTTCATCTCATCTAGAAAACTAAGCAAGGAACACCTCTGAAAAACATAGGGAATGCAAACATACATTTAAAGTGGCTACTTCTTCTCCTTTCTCTAGATCCCATAATTTGGCAGTGGTATCCATGCTTCCAGTTGCCAATAATGTGCTCTGAGGATTAAATGATAAACATACCTGTAGCAAGGAACATTGGATAGGAAAAGTTTAAAGAAGTCGATTTATATATATACTTACTAAAAAAAATAAAATAAAACAAGGATCGGATTAATATTTTTAAATAAGACAAAGGTCTGATATTATTTTATGGCATACAGAAAACTTGCAGAATTCCACAGCTCACTAGAACAGTAACATATCCTTACCACATAACTCTGAATAAGTACTCAAACCAAGTGGACTCCTTGCAAGCACATGCTTTGTTTTCTTTATTTCAAATTTCTCTTTGAAATTCTCCAATTACTGTCCAGTCTGACAGTCCTCCCTAGCACTATCATTTGGTAAGTTTTCTCTGTTACTTGATGAGACTGGGGCAAAGATCATCCAAACAGTTCTGTGAACCCACAAACACAATCTGTGCACTCTTACTCTACCAGGAGTCATTATCAATGTCATTTGCCAAGGGCATTGCCACAACATCGTACTTAAGAAAAAGCAAGAACAAAAGCTCAGCAACTACTTTAATTCATTTTTCATATTAAAAAAATCATGTAGTCATTCTCTCTAATTATTCAGTGTGATTGCTCTGCAAATAAAGAATAGCAGGTGCCATGATAAAAGGAAAAGAGTAGCTCAGTTTCTTCATCCTGAGTTACTATGGGCATGCTCTTTCCAGCAATGTATTGGATGCGATAATGGCCTTTCAGAAACAGGTCTGATTCAGAGCAACACATCATTTCCTGCTGGCAATTATCTTCTAATTACTTGTCAGCACAACTCATAACACTCTGGGTCTAATCTAACCCCTAAGAAGTCGGAAGAAATGGAGAGGCCTTCAAACATTCATCTGACTGATTTGTGGAAGCAAAATCACTGCAGCCTTTCTCAATCAGCAAACATGTTCTCTGTTGTAAGGAGTCACTCAGAGTATAAAAAACACATGAAACAAACCCCAAATTCCAATATTGTAAACCACCATTTTCTTGCTCTAGTTAAAGCCTCTCAATCTACACTTAAATTAATTTTTTTCAGAAATAATTTTCAGCAATATTTCATTGAACAGTGATTCTACAGCTATTTTTTTAAATAAAAAACCCTCAAACCATTCATCGTTGAAATTCAGAGTTTTAATGTATTTGGCTGGATCTTTTCAACTGAAATTTGTCCATTGAGATACTTGCTGTTGAGGATAGGGGTCCTAGTGCATAGGAGAGGAAACCAAGCATTTTTAAGCTTAAACTGCTTTAATTTCACAGATCTTTGACATTTCAGCATCCCACATATTCCCAGTTAACACACTTTACATTTCAGAAATTCATTCCTCTACAGCTCCAGTTGGTTCTGTACACAAAGTACAGATCTCTGTGTGAAAGACAACAACCCAAACAATGATGTTCTTGTATATTTAGTTCTGCAAATATGAGAAGCAATACAAGATAGCTAGAAAAACATGTGATATGTAATCAAACAAAAAGTATGTAAAATAAACTGAAAATTCCAATTGCTATGTTATTTTTCAATGTTTGAACATTTAGCAAGCAAGAGAAATAGGAACAAAGTAAAAATAAAATTTCAAACTCTGTATGAAGGTTTATTCTATCTCAAGAACTGTCACACCATCTTCCCTTGCAGTGCAGAAATGTTAACAGGAGCTGGATGTATGAATAGATGTGCTGCAATAAATGTGCCTTCCAGTGGGAGCTCACAAGGAGCTGGAACTCACAGTCATCAACAGTGGTGCAAGGAAACAAAGGAATAAGAAACATCCATCACTACTCACTATTTCTGCACTATGTCCTCTGAAGGTATGATAACATTGTCCTGTTTCTGTACTCCACAGTTTGCAGGTTTTATCAAAAGATCCAGTGGCAATCTTGTCACTAAATAGAAAAAGAATCCTATCATTTTTATGTAGAAAAACCCTCTGACTCCAGAGAGAGCAGAATCCAGAGAAACAGCACCCAGCCTTGGAAGCTCCCATGCACTTTGCATGGGAGGATTTCACTAACACAAGTTAGACCAAGGTAAAAAATTAGCAGACACAGTGAGTTTCTAAGAGAGCTACTGTGCCAATCTCTCAGCACAGGAGTGTTCATAACTGACAACTGACCTACTTTAGGGATGATGTTATGCTGCACTTACAGATTTATTAAGAAGTTATATCATTTCATCAGATAACACCTGTTGATCAACAATCATAATTGCAGTTCACCTAAATTTCAGAAGTTGAACTCTGCTCCCACTGAAGTCAGTGGAAGTGTTGTGACCATCTGCAGTTAGAACAAGATTATAGTGAAGTTTCCAGAAAATGTACCAAGGGACATTGTACCAAAACCTAAAGAGTAGCAGAAAAAAAAGGTTTTTTATCATATTTTTAATTTTAAAAAGTAGTTCAAAGTTCTCATCATGGTTTGTCTTGTTGTATGTTGCTTCTCCACTTCTATGTTACAGTTTAATTATTGATCTTTGCACAGATTTTTGTCATTAGTTTCACCAAGCTACATAAATGAACTTCATTAAATGCTTTCCTAAAGTAAAGAATAATATCAGAATATAAGACATTGACACAGAAGGGCCTAAGTTTTCATATAGAAGAAAGAGATGAAGTACGTAAGAAGAAATAGTGTAAGAACAAATCTTTTAGCATTTATTTCTTTATGTTAATTGTGTATTGTTCAATTGATAAATAGGACATCTGACAGTGATGTGATTCAACAGAAAAATGGGAATTAATTTATCTTACTTTAAAGAAAAAAAATGGTTTTCTCACACATGACAGCTTCCTCAGGAAGCAAACTACAATGAAACTTCAGTAGCTAACATGTAATTCCCTTCACCTAACAGCTGGCAATTCCAACCTAGGGCAAACAATTACTGGAGAAAACAAAAGGTGCATAAATCAGTATCTGATGTTCACACAGCAACACCTTGTGGATTTTACAAAAATTACTCAAAAGCCGTGACATTTCTAAAATCATGTCCTAAATAATATTGGATTTATAATGGAAAATGAGATATCCACTTCTTTCTCCTTAACTGAAGCAACACATAGTGTCGTAAGTACTTATACCTCACATAATATACAACTACATGAAGGCAGAACAGTATGATCAATATTCAGAACACATGTAGATATTACTGAAATAAACTGTTTCAATATATTCAACTGACTCATTTATATTTTTTCAAGACTGAATACCTAATTAAATTTGTCGTTAGTATTTCTAAATTTATATTTTAAAAATGATAGCAGAAAACACGTTTGAATGGATCTCTTGTACAAATAATGACAGTGTTATCCCACAGGGATCACTTATAGCTGAACTCTACAAATTCAGAAGTTGAATTCTTTCAATTTGAAACAGTCTAATTTTTGTTAGAGTATTTGCAAAATAACATCATTAGTAATTATGAGGAGTCTCAGAGGAAAATTATTTACCCATAGGGGTTATTGAAAGCTATTGCATAGACAACGTTTCTGTGTCCCTCCAGAGAATGCAGCTCTTCTCCCGATGCTGTATCCCACACTTTGCAGGTTCTATCATAGCTTCCCGTGATAAAGCTAAAGCAAAGATAAATTGATTTAGAAATTAATATCTTAGTGGTCCCAATGCACAACCAAGTTATTTATTTCCACAGATTTTAGTTAGCTAGATTTTTTTTAGTTAGGTTTTAGTTAGATCTCCTCTTTCTTTCAAAAATACAGATTTATGACCATAGAGGTTCCTTTTCTTCTTTCTTTTTAACATCTTATTCATAAAAACACCTTTTTCTAATCTTTGTAGTATTTCAAGTAGAAAGCATGCTTTCAAGACCTGAAGGAAAAAATAAGACATATGTCCACAGCGGAATCAATTAACATGAAAGCTATACTTTCACTACAGTGACACTCCCAAATGAGTTTATATCAAAGACTCATTTAGCTTTTATCAATATTTAGTTTATTGCCATAATACGTAATATGGTAATTGTCAACAGACTATGGCTGTGGAAGAAAAAAATGACATAAATTGAATCTCACCTGCTACTTTTTTGCATCTCTCATTGGTTTTCCCAGAGGCCTGAAATATAATCCCCAATTACACCTGAAGCTGCTTATAAGCAGCACAGTTGAATTTCTTTTGCAGCAAGATAAGAGCACTGAAGTTTCCTTGCCATTTAATTTACAAGTACAAAACTTCAATTACTGATTACATACTTTGACTTTGAAAGCAACTTACCGGGAACCAGATTTGTTAAATGCGACATTAGTCAGGGGCAATATGTGTGTTCTAAGCACCTGAAATAGAAGTGGGGGCAGTGAAAGGAAAAACATTTGATTCGAACAAAATAAAATAAAATGGTCCAAAATATTCAACAGATGAAATTTTTCTCCTCCTACTGTTAGAGAAGAAGAAATCCCACATTAATCATCAGGTGATCACTGAAGATTTTATATCATATTGATTTCAATTTTATAATTTACTGAATGAACTTGTTCTTTCCACCATTTTTGCATTTTCTTCACCTTCTCTGGGACCAGAAGAGCAACCCTAGACCACAGCTGAATGGGCAAAACAAAAGAGGAGACCATGACTGTGAGATCACTGATAAAAGAAATCTCAACTAATATTAAGCTTCATCTAGCGAACCAAGAAATCCAGTTAAATTTGAGACTTTTAGGGTATGGGATGCTTCCAGCTGGCACTTGACTTCGTTATACAAAACAGGAAGAAGAGATACAAGCTACAGCTCTGTCCTGTGAGGTCATGACAAGGTGTGCAAAACCATAACAAGGTACTCAGCAAGACAAAATTTCAATACAGAATTTCAAATTTAATGTCTGCACGTGTTTTTTAGATTATGGAGGGCACTGTTTTCTAACATTGTTTGTAACGTGCTTTAATCAGACAGTATAGGATCATTTATGTGAATGAGCCATGGCCATAATAACACATACTAATGTTTATTAAACAGAGAGGAAAACAGTTTCAGATACTGCTATGGAAGACACCATGCCATGATACTTTAAAAGGAACCAAAAAAAAAATATAATCTGGTTGGTGTTTGAATAAATTGGCTGCTGTAAAACACGGTTTGCACCTGAATAATTTTCACCTATTACAAGCTGCCCTCTCCTCAAGTCTAAAGCACAATAAAATCATAAACTGGGAAATCAGAGCAATTGCTGAAAGTGAAGTAAAGGAATGTTAAAAATACCCCAGTGGCTCACTAGGTATTTTCTGTAGTGTAAGAATGAAGAAGAAACCAGAGAGATTTAATCACTGACTTATTACCAGAGATTCAACTTCTTTTTCTTATCTCAAGTTTTCCAAGCTGCCTGTCTCCAAAAGGAAAATGAGGAAGGCTCATAGATCTTCTACTCTGAAGAGTAGGGACTCGTCAAAATGGAAATAACAATTGACACGTGAAGGACTGAGAGGGAGAGAGAAACAAAAAATGTGTTTTATGTTACAGAAACAGCAATTTCTGCTCTCTAGAGAAAGCAAAACTGAAGTTGTACTTTCAGCTACAGAAGTAGGAATGAGCAATCAACATGTGGAAATGACAAAAATATTGTGTTTTTTAAAGAGAGCCACGATATCCATATGCATGTGAGAATCAATAATTATGGAAATTCATGGAAATTTCACCCATAACATTTTAGGACTACATGCAGAAAGCTCTGAACAACAAAAGTATTTTTAATTATGAAAAAGGGGAGGAAAACAAGATGGAGTTTTATGTAATTTCAGATTATGAGATTAATTCTGTTCTTCCAATGCCCAGTGCTGCAGTTGCTTCATCCACAGAACTCTGGGCCACCAAGAATTGCCTGTGCAAATGATACAATAATCAAACCCTAAGGCAATACTAGAAAAAATATACCCCAGTTCTGCAAAATCTGCTACTGCTGTACCTAAGATAAAAATCTGCAAATCACTACAGCATCCCATGCCATGGAATAGTTTAAAATCTGAGATATTGCTATAAAAGCTCATTTATCTGCAGGTTGTCTAACACACTACCATCACTACAATTACTGGAAATAACAAAAAGATGAGTTTATATACTTGCTTCATATTATACTCCAATGCAACAGGAATAAAAACCATTCATTTCCAAACAATGCACACATGGAATATTTTTTTAAGGGGAAAAAAAAAATCTCACTCCCATCCATCTCTTATATTTTATTAGTATCTCAGAAGAACCTGGTACTTGTGTTTCATTTAGAAGCCTCAAATAAAACTGAAACATAAAAAAAAAGTTATTTTCACACACTTCTAACCACTCTTGAGTGAAGGAAATAAGCCAGCACTGATTTGATCTGCCTGCTTCTATTATATCCAAATACAGAAGCTCAGACACAGCACTAGACCAAACAATGAACAAATACATTTTTACACATAATACATGTTTACACTCAAGTTTGAACAAGCATTTGAAGACTTGTCAGTCTCTGTGATGAACAAACAATTTTAAAGCTTTTGAAAAGCAAGGCATTATCTCAGTTGAGAGCATAACTTGGAAGAGAAACTTTTTAAATTTAAGATGCCTTGCAACATAGCTCTGTTTTCAAGGTTAAATACATATATCTTTGCAGAATTCACCCAGATGAGTATTGCTGGTCAAAAGAACCAAAGTGATACCTAGAAACATGCAAGGGTTTTTTTAGCTGAACAAACCAACACAAAAATTCTTTTTCTCCTTTAATTTAAGGTAACAATGAACACCATGGCGCTGACAAACATTGCTTAACAGCTACACATTGCCATCTGCTGGCACAATAAAGATACAACGTTTAACTATTTCAGATTGCAGCATGCAATCTCTGGAAGTCCCATTTCCACAATTAAATACAATTAAATCTATTCTCCTCTGACAGACTCAGTCCTGGATTGGGAGCTCTGAACCGTCTCTGTAATCACTGTTCTTAAAAATCCTATTTGTTTGAAATATTTGAAGTGCTGTCTGTAAACCAAAGAACAATTTATCAATATTCAAAGATAATAGTAATGACAGAAAGTAATGAAAACCAGTATTTGTAATGATACCTTCATGTAGCATGATACCCCATAAAATAATAGCATAAGTCCCACAATTTTCACAAAGTGAAGAACAATCAGATACGTGTATGAAAATATTTTTGTCCTTTCACAACAGCTAATTTACTTGGGGTTTATTTACAGGATTTGTTCAAATGTAACTTGGGTGTTGCTGGCCCACAGACTTATTCAACAAATAAAAGATTAATTTCTCTCCATCCAAAACACACCCTAGTGCATAAGTCTGTGTAAACAATGTCTAGGAACAGTTGTACTTCTCAGCTTTTTTCAGGGAATTCCTGGCAGAAATTCCAGGCCAGACTCAGTTGGTCTAAAAGTGCAGAGAGGATTGAAATATGCCAATAAATCAGTTATATAGCACAATACACAGCAATAAAAACTTACTCACAGTACCACAACTTAAACTCCCACAAATGCCCAAAATTATTTTAAAGATGCCTCTGACCTTAAAAAGAGAGAATTTGTGATTCTGTTTTTCCCCCAGCTTCTCCTGCAATCTTTGTACTAGATGTATGACATGTTCAATGCAGGAAGCTGTGATGAGAGGCTCTCTTTTTTGGATTTCTTCTACTAAGGCTGTAACATCTGTGCTAATTATGAGAAAAGAATGAAAAATTCAAGAAGTACCCCACATACAAACCCAACACATTCCATCCTCTGGCAATAACTATTAATTTAAACCCAAGAATATTATTTACTTGCAGAGAAGCTGAAGTAAGCAATTAAATGCTTTGCATTTATCTCATTCTGTAAAGACCTAAAGAAATAAGGATAAATCTTTCTTGGTTTTTATACTTCCTTCCCTCTCTTACTGAAGTTGTACACTAAAATTCAACTTCTAAAAAACTGTAGCTTGGCAAGAAATTTATCTTTTCAAATGATTTCCATGGAGGATCAGGCATGGGAGATGTGCATTCCAAATTGTCAGTTTAAATATCTGAATTAAACTGAATTCTATAAATTCCAAACAAATTGCCCATGAAGTAGTAACAAGATAAATTCGATACGCAAAGTCTTAAATTTATCTCTGTCTGTGGCTTCAGAAATCTATGGCTGGTTCTACAACTCTTAGTTGTGACAGTAACTAACACATGGTCCAGTGTACTGATGTCCCTGGAGCCCCTGCAAGGGGGTCCCAGCTGGTCTGTGGAACTGGGTCATCTTTCCATGTCATCAGATGACTACTGATTTCTGGCTTTCTTAGTGAGACACTAAGGGTTGACAATACCCAGCAGCCAAATCACAATCACAAATGACTCTTAAAATCAGTTTAGCAAGAAAGCCAAGCATTTCCATTAGTATGGGCATTATTCAAGTCTAAAGGGGATTTTCTGCATCAGTCTTCTGAATGGGAGCCACTACATCCCATAAATTAGTATCCTCTCAGTGTTTATACTCCTGTTCAGTAACACCAGACAACTGGACAGTCCCAGGTAGCCAAAACTCAGTAATTTTTAAATTGGGATTTTTTCATCCTGCATATCCAGTTTACACTGTCTGCTGTCTTGGGCTTACATGCAAGGCCTCTTCCATATCAATGCTGGTATTAAGACAATTATATTACTTCACGTTTTTCTGCCTAATAAAGTCCATGGATTTGGGCAACTTTATTTAATGGTGACACTTTGTTATTTTTCTGAAGCCCTTACTCTCAGAGCTGACTAAGTAGAGCAAGTAGGCTCGACATAATAGCTGATCTCAATTATGTCTAATACAGTCAAGTAGGGTTGTACATTAACATGCTATAAAAAGGTAGAGTGCTACTATCTGAAGAAATACCATACTTACTCAGGTCTAAGGTCGAGCAGATCTATTGATCTGGTCTTTGACTCACCACCTTCTACATACTCCAGAATAATTCCTTTAAAAACAAGTGATAAACAGGTCATGATTAGACTTCCGGAATTTTATAACGTGCACTGTAGACAGCAACACTTCCATTTTTATAGCTCCACTGACTTCAGGAGACCCAATTCCAGTTCTTGGAGCTGGAAGGTTAGCTGTTCTTGCTGAGAGTAAGCATGGTGATGGACAACTCTGATGTGCTTATATGAAAAAAAGATATTAATATTATTTCTGAGTTTTTTTCTATTCTGGAAATGAACAAGCTCTTTTTGCATCATTTAATCAGTGTTAATATCAAAGAAGCTGTCCTGAAGATATTTGCTGTAGTATGTGTCCCAAGAAGCCTGGAAAACACATTGTACAAAACCCATTATATTTATTCTAGTGTTTGCAAAGGCTTGAGTGCAGTAATGTATCAAAAATCGTAACACACTTTACATTTCCATGTTTGCTCTGGCACCTCTGCAACTTCCACTGAGCTTGAGTATTAAAATGTTTAACCACATGGCTTCCTGTTTTGAAACAGCTGATAAAGGGCTTCGCAAATCCATGAATTGCAGTGGGAAAGGATAATTTAGATGAACCTTTGTGTCATTCTGCATTTTACAAAGTTCCTCAGAAAAGCATTTAATTTGAAAGTAAAATCTGTTTTTCCAATACACTTCCTGAGCTGGCCATCTCCAGTTTGTTACAGTTCTGAAATTTCATTGAGTCACCTGAGTACAGGATAAACATTACAGTCTGCCAGCACTGCTTTTCCAAGCATGGCTCTGCTCAGAAAATTCATAAATCAAGGACAAAAAATACGAATTATTGTCAGTTAGGTTGGAGAAGGCATCAGAGATCATTAAGTCCAACCCATGAGTGAACATCACCTTGTCATCCAAACCCCAGCATGAGTGCCAGTCCTTAAACACCTCCGTGATGGCGACTCCACCACCTCCCTGGGATGCCTTTCCAAGGTCTGATCATTGTTTCTGTGAAGAATTTCTTCCTAATATACAATCCAAACCTCTCCTGGCACAGCTAGACTGTGTCCTCTCATCCTCTCGCTGGGTGCCTGGCAGAAGAGACCGACCTTCACCCGGCTCCAGCCTCCTTTCAGGTAGCTGCAGAGTGGCAGCGTCACCTACAGTCACTGTTGGCTTTTTAAACCCCTCGCTGTGATGAGGGTACGAGTGCCCTGACTTTGCAGTAAGTCACTAACTAGAGCCGCGACGGGCGATGAGCCGCAGCCAGCTGCAGCCTCTCAGCCGGGCACCGGGGCAAGCACCGGCACCTCCGCCCCAGCCCCCGCCGGGCTGAGGGGACCCGCCGTGACGGGCGGTCCGCACGCCCCGCAGGGCCCCGCCGCTCCCCCCGGCAGCACCCGGAGCCCCCCGGCAGCACCCGGAGCCCCCCGGCCGCCCCGCCCCGCTCCGCACCCGGCGGGAAGTAGCGCAGCAGGAGCCGCCTCAGCGCCATCGCCGCCGCCCCGGCCCCGCGCGTCCGCCCGCAGCCATGGCAACGGCCCGGGGCGCCGCGCGGCTGAGGGCGCCGGGCCCGCCATGGCGGAGCGCCGGGAGCGCGGCCGGCCCTGCGGTGTCACCGCCCCGGGGCTGGCACTGCGCCGTCCGTACAGAGCTGCCGCGGCTCTGGGCTGCGCGCCCAGAGCGAGAGCGGCTCGCTTTCTGCAACCTAGAAAGGAGAGCGATAAAAAGATGTATCAAAGTCGGCGTGCCAAAGAGCGGCTAGTGACGGCTCTTTGTAAGCGAATGTATGAAAGCTTTTTGGAAAGTGAATAGTTGCTAAAGAAAGAGGGCAAAGATTAATTAATTGTTAAAAAATTTAAACCTAATCCGTTTAAATTTTTTAAAGAGATTCTCAGAATTGAAGCACAACTATGAAAATACAGTTTAGAATCACAGAATCATTAAGGCTGGAAAAGGCCTTGAAATAGAGACCAACCATTAACCCAGCACCGTCGTGTTCACCACCAAACCGTGTCCCCAAGGGACAGGGGACGCCTTTGGAACACTGCCGGGAATGGTGATTCCACCAATTTCCCCCAGCAGTTCTTAGTATCCAGTCTAAAGCATGGCTTGGCACAGCTTGAGGCTGCTTCCTCTCATCCTGTCACTTGTTACTGGGGAGAAGAGACCGACCCCACCCCGCTATGCCCTCCTTTTAGGGAGCTGGAGGTGATAATGTCCCCTCGGTGTCCTTGACCCCAAATAAACACCCCCAGCTCCCTCAGCTGCTCCTCACAGTCTAGGCCTCCAGACCTTGCATCAGTTTTGCCGCCTTTGGATGTGCATTTCATCAAAATGCAAAGAAAAAATGTAATTGAAAAGAGATAACCAACATGGAATCATTGGAAAATAATGCATTAATAGCACAAAACATCTGAGTCAAGAGTTATGCTGAAATGGCTTTAGAGCATCAACAGGGGGAAGCAGTAAACACATTCTCATTCGCAAAGCCCACATTGTTGACAACGGAATACAAGACAGTCCCACTCAGTGTTTAACAATACATGACTTCCAGAACCACCCATATGGCTCCCTACAGCTTCACTTTGAAGACAGTCCTTTGTTTTTTGAAAGCCAGGAAATAAAATACAATGGCCAATTCCAAACTTACTTTAGGACATGGCTGGGGGGACAAAGTGATCTCTGAGTTTTTCATTCCCATTTGTTTGTTTCAAGTCTTTTGACTTGTTTGTATATGAAAAGTCTTGAGGCAGATAAGAAATATTTTTATTGAAAACAATCCAAACAGCTTTCCAACTGAATTGACTTACTTGGACCAACCCTATTCCAAAATATCTTTTTGAACAAACGCAAATCTTGGTGGTCTCTAGTTTCTTACAACTTTTCACTTTTGTTTAGCATAATACTTATCCAACCAGATTATAAATTCAGAATATAAATCTTTTTCTGTTCTTTGAACTTAAATGACATGAACAACCATGGCATGAATACTGCTTCTTACCTTAAAACTTAATTTGTTCATCATAAACACAGATTCATGCAGCCTTTCTGGTACCTTCAGTATTACTTAACAGCAACTGGAAGTACTGCATTTAATCATTTAAACACTTCATTTAAGCCATATTTAAACAAAACAGTCAAAACAGGGGAAGCAAAGTGGAAAGATTGCAAACCTCCATGACGTCAGTACCTGTTGATCAGTACATTTTCCCCTCACTTTCATGCTCCAAATCTTCATCTGAACATAGACACCTTACAGTTTGTCATTGCCTGTTACTGGGATGTGATAATGACACTGGAAAGATGATAAATCAGGCCTCAGCTGTCACCTCTTTCCTTGATTCTAAGCACAAGATTAGGGAGCAGTGGAGTCATGGCAGAAGTTGATCCCTCTAAGCCCTGTGCTCACTCTCCAGGCCGACCCTGAGAGGCACTGGGGTCATGGCCTTGTTTGCTGCCCTCCTGCACAGTCACTAGAAAAAACTGCAGACCTGAGAGGGGACAAGGAGCTAACACTGCCCAGACAAAGCTTTTCCCACAGTGCTACTCAGGACATGCCTGGGTGCAAAATACATGTATAGTGATGACAGTCTGTCCTTCTGACAAAACAGAACCAGAGCTGTAGCACAGGTAAGATTACCTGAGGAGGCTTTAGGCAGAAAAGGGGAAAACTGTGGGGAGGGAGTGAATGGAAGGACTTGCTATTCAGCCTCTGAGTCATGAAAGGCCAGCTTCAAAGAACGCACGCTGTAGGGAGCTCGGAAATGTCTACACTGGAAAGAAAAATTAAATGCTGAGACATCCAGGATGAGATAATCGGCTTTTATGTACAGGGATCAAAAGTATTGATGATACCACCCTGTAAAGATAATTTATATATCAGTTGCTCCCTGTGCATTTTTTGCTTATGTCAGCAGCTTCCAGGAGAGGCAGAGAGATACTATAAAAATCAGTGGTCTATATTCAAGAGGCTTTGAAAGGCTTCAGTGTAGATTTATCTACAGTGCTGAAGGGAACTGTGTCAGACAATGTGAAGCAAAATCAGTGCAGTTACAATGAAGAACTTCCTTTGGAGAACCCTGGGTTCTTCCTGCCAACACAGGTTCTGAAAAATCATCTCTTGAGCCAATGTACCATCCTTAGGATAAGATGAAGGACGTGTTTCTGACTCAAACATGCTTGCAGAGAAGAGTGGGGTTTAGGCTTTCTGGTTTAAAGCTGCATCATGACCCACTTGTTCTGAAGTAGGTCAGCTTGTGGTATGCTGAACTCAATCAGAAAGGCCAGCCCAAGAGTAGTCTGAGTTGAGGAAAAGATGTAGAAAGCCACTTCCTATTTCTGTTATGCCAGTAGTGGGTGAAGTGAATTTTTACTAAGGGGAGTTTTTGTGTGCTGTCCTATCTCATAATTGTTCAGGTCTGTAGAACTCAGAACAGTTCTCTGATAGTTCCTTGTTTCTACTTGGTGAATTAAAGGGATTTACATGATTTTTTTTTTCCCCAAGGTTGTTTAATTCTGGCATATTCTGCTTCCTCTTACCCAGACTCAATGCATTGCTAGAGCTCCTTCTCACTTCCACTGCATTATTTCCAATGCTAATCATGACACCACCGCCATGAAAAATGTTAAAACTATTACTTATATGAGGGGCATTATGTTCTGGGAGTTTGCCCTTTGCTAGGTAAGAGCTGTTCTAGGAGAAAGAAGTGACAGTGCATTGTAGAACAGTGTTCTCTTTCCCAAGGATTGTTCTTCCTCTTTACACAGCTGTTTGCATAAATTTAAAAATCTAAAATAAAAAAAATTACTAATTGCAATTTGCCAAGAAAGTGTCACCCACAAATTTCTGTTCACACAAATAATTGCTTGTGATGTTCACTTACAGTGAGATAATAAGTAGCAGAAAGGAACAGTAGTTCTCTTCCTTTCTCTTCCAAAGTGAGAAACTGCTTGCATATCCCATGCAGTTAGGGAATTCCATACATCCTTACTTTGATCAAATTTTCACTTAGCTGAAAAAAAAAAACTTTCCTTGCTGTCCACTTTTTATGACTTTCCTCTTAACCTTGCCAAGTTTATGATTTGAACTGACAACAAAAAAATCCTTGGTGCAAAAAGCCCAGTGAGATATATTTATCTTGCCACTTCTGAGAACTCAGAAATGCCTTTAATCTTTCTTTCCATGGCCCAGACCATGGGGGCTGAAAACCTTTATGTTGAGCTCCACATCATCCCATCAAGACAGTGAAGCTGATGGTGTCAGGTAATAATGCAAGTGTTCTGTGGTCAGTGAGTTTTCCAGACGCACCCAGCGAGGAAAAGAGGAGCTCTTCTACATATACGTAGTGCACAATTGGGTCAAACCATGAGTCAAGAGGCAGCAAAAACTCCTGACAAACAACAAAATTTCTTGTAAGTCTACAATAGAACTGGAAAATATAAGTAATGAAAGCCAATTCATTTAGAAAAAAATTACTTCACCGACGTAAAACTGTGTTCATCTCACCATTGTTTGTAATAATTTTTTTAAAAGCCAAAATAATTAAGTTGTGATTTCATATTTGTTATTTATAATTCTGAAATGTATTAAGCACTTCACTTAAGCAGTTCTTTTTTCCATACCTGTTTCAAGGCCAGGTTGGGTAGGGTTGGATGGATCTTTGAGCAACCTGGTCTAGTGGAAGGTATCCCTGCCCATGTCAAGGGGGTTTGAAATGGAATGATCTTTAAGATTCCTTCCAAGCCAAACCATTCTATAATTCTATATTCCTTCATTAGATGTGGTAGTCCTACTACACTGTCTTCTCTTCTTTACCATCATTTTGATATTCTTCATATGGATGTGCCAAACAAGGTGCAAGTATATCAACCATTAATTATTGTTAATGTAATACAGCACTGGCCTCTTTATATTCATGAAACATGGTTGCCTACTCTGGTATCAATTTGGGGAATGCTATAGAGTGAGCAAGTCTTTGAGATTTGCAGGTATCTCAGATATCTGAGATTTGCATCATCTCTGAAAGACATTTTGACCATTTATTCCTAGTCGTAACAAGAGGAAACATTCAGATGCTCACAGGAAGACACAATCATCTCTTTGAAACAGTTCTATTAAATATACATTTGAAAAAAGAAGAAAACACTGTAGTAGCACTTATAGTAGAAACATAATTCAGGTATGCATGACAAACTTTTATGTGAGCATTTTGATTTGCATTCACTAAACACAGATGTATAACAATTCTTATTCATACATGAGATACAATTCATACGTGAGTGAACAATTGAAGCCACTCTATACACTGACCACTTTGCAGCTCTGATTTACCTATTTACCATATTAAATTTGTCATTCTCAGTTTCCCATTTGCCTACTTTGAATGTTTACAGAGTTATCACTGGCTTTGTGCCTGACCAATGATGCTGCAAGGATATTGAACTACTAGTTTAATCTTGACACCATAGTTGACAATTTCGCTGCCACTTGGACCACTTACTTGAACCCATCTCCACTGGCACACTCGAAGCAGGTGGCTTGATCAGTCAGTGCATAGCTGCCTGCTCCCCCACTGGTCTGAGGCTGTAGCTCCTAACAGATTTGTAGTGTTTCTCTGCCCTTGGCATCTAATGATGCTATCTGCTGGCACCTCCATATTTGTGTAAATCAGTTCTTGGTACAGAGTTTATCCCCTTGCAAGTCAAGCTCCTTCAAAAGCAATGTATATTTTGATTAAATTTTATTACCCAAAAGATATAGAAAGAGTCAAGTACTTGTACTAGACCATCCTACACATAACATCTCTGCCTACACATAAGTGTTTTGCCTTGGCTTGTGGGCATGTGGCCAGGAGACAAGACAGCTATAATTTGAATTGCTGTACCTGAAGGTTGGATAAGAAATTAAAAATATTTTGTGCTGTTTTAAACACTTTGGTACATGCCTTCACTAACCATGGATCCCAAGCTACACAATTTCAATGTTCCACGTTTCCTGAGTTTCCCGAGCCTTATCTCTTAGCTATTTATTAAATGGATCCTATCATTCAGGTTTTCTCACCAAGGAAACCCAAGTGGGCCCAGATGGGCCACCCTGCTCCCATTTCCAGAAGCTGGTTTCTATGTTTGTTTGTCTGTCTCTCCTTATCATGGTCACATCCCTTAACCAAATGTTGTCTAACAGAAAGCATATCTGATATTACAACTACCCCAGTGTGTGTCCTCTCCAACACTGTGACACGGAGACAGCTAATGATAGCCTGGGTGTGCTGAACTGCCTCTAAAGGCCGTGAGCCATTCCACCCCTCTCTAGCAGTAAAGAACCCTATAAACCAAACAGATAGAAAGAACATACACACCTTCAGCCTCAGCTAGAACAGCCATTGTTTTCACTGAAAAAGGGGCTCAAGATCATAATTTCTGGTAACTGGAAGTCGTGTTCACTGAAAGAAACATGGCAATGATCTTCCTGTTAAATTTCACTACTGCAGCTGCTACACAAAAACATGAGTTGGGTATTGAAACATCATGCAACTAGCTTGGGTGCAAAAAGCTGTTGAGATGTTCTTTGTTTTCCAGTATTTTGCCTGGGTTAATTTTGAGGACTAGAAAACAGTAATCATTACGAGGCTTAGATTGTAAGGTAAATCAAGATACTTCAGGAGAAGGATTATAATGAAAGCCTGGTACGCTGAAATGCATTGGATATAAACAAATTTAATCAAGGGGTTGGGTTTTTAAATTTATATGTGTGGTAATTAATTACATATTTAATGAGCCTGAGTTGATTGCATCTCATGAATATTAAGAATTGGGAAGGAACCAAATTTAACATAACCTGCGATACGACTTTTTATCTGTAGAGAAACTTCCAGTACAAAGTCAACTCCCACTTGCATCAGCCACCACTTCTGAGAATAGGGGTAGCTCATTCTCCTTGGATGATCATATCCCTTTACTGGCAGTATCAGTCTAGGACAAAGTGCCATGTGCAATCTCTCTCTCCTCACTTTTGTACATCACCTGTGTGGCCACAATGGTGGATAAAATCCCTTCCATATAGGACATGCCTTGTAAGTATCTCCAGCATGTTCCATATTTGGACACTATCTAAAATATCTATTTTCTCAGGGAGTTCCAATTACAAATTTTCTCCTTGATACAAAGAGAGTGTAAAAAAATTAAGAGTTTTCAGTTTAAAGTTCAGGAGCAGGAAAATTTCAGGAACATGGAAATGCAAATGCAAATGCAGGTACATGCAAGGCTTTATTTTGGGGGTATGAATGAAGTCATGGAAGCAAAACTATAGAAATGCTGTTGTACATTTAAAAACAAAAATTAAAATCAGTATTTTAGGCTGTATTTTTGCTGTGGCATATTTGCTTTTTACCCATACAATATTCTAAATTTCATCTGCTGCTTTTACATTTGATATGTATTTTTTTTGCATGATTTTTGAATAATAATAGAAATTCAAAAAAGCTATAACACTACTAAATGAGTGCCTGGGTTTATTTGCAGTGGTAGGTCTATGAGCAATACTCTATGGCTAATGTAGCCACAGATAACAGCAGGCACAGGATTGCAGCTATTGTATATCACATTTAAATGTTCTAACACCAGCAGCTCTGGGAGGGCTTTGGCTGGAAGCTATCTGCACCTGACAGCACAGAAAGAACAAAAACAGCAATTCGAAAGTCTTTACAGCCTTAGGACTGCAACACTGCTCAGTTAAGGCTGGCACCTCCCAGAATAGAGCAACCACAAGACCATGGGAGCAATAAATCATGGTTTTCATTTATATACAGTCATACAGCTACAATCACTTTGTAAACTTAGCATACACAATGCAGTGTGTTTGTTCTGAAGATTAAAAGCTTCTTTTATGATTCATTTTTTGGCAGAGAATGTTGCCTGTAGACTGATATTTGGAGCAAGACTTCCAGGGTGTAACACAGCTGAACTCAGCACACAGAAGGTTTGTTACAATGCATCCATTTCTATTGTTTTGATGTTTGTCCAGCTGGGTGGATGCCATTAGAACCAAGTGACAGTGTCACAAGCTTAAATCCCTTTGCAGTTCTTGAGTTCCCCGATTCAATTCTCAACAAAATTGCAGCTGAATGGTGAATTCCAGTTCAGCAGGAGTGCAGTTAGGCTGCACATGGGCTCGTTGGTAATTGAAAATAAGTGACCAGTTATCCACATCCCTATGAAGGGGCTGAAAGCGTCATTGTCACTAAGCATACTCAGGAAAGCTTGAAATATATAGATATATATATTCCTATATGAATATACTTCATATCCTTATATTAAATATATAGGTGTATATTTCAGATATACTTGAAAGCTGCACACTGCAGGACAAGGCCATTCACCCATTTGTCCATTGGATTTGCAGGGGCTTTACAACCCCCCTTTGTGCTTTTCCCCTTTTGGTGGAAAAACTGAGAGACAAGGAAGGAATAAAACAGTCTTCAACTAATGGAAGCTACCATCAACTGAAGAGAAGTGCCATGAATAACTTGTTAGTACTTCTCCAGCAGATGAAATGTGGCGGGTTTTATATTTTAACAGCAAAATTAAATCATCAGAAGATTTACTATTCCCTACAAAAATTTCTGACCATGCAATGCTAAGGTATTTTGTTGCCTTGTGCTTGAGTGTGACTTTAAAAATATTAGAAATTAGTAAATCTAATTATGATTCCATATGTGGACAGAAATTTTTCTGTCGAAGATTTTAACACAACAAAAGGCTTCAATTTGGAAAGGTGTGAGATTGCTTTATGGTAAAAAAAGGAATTTAAAAAGTAGCGAAAAGAATTATTAAAAAACACCAACAATGAAAAGCGCGCAGAAGGAATATACACAAATAGAATTTAGTAATAATACTGCAGCTATCACAAGAATCACTGAGGACTGGTTTCAACACAGAGAAGGCAGGACACTTTGATGTATACAGTGCTCAAATTATTCAAAAACTTGCACAGGCTAAATTAGGAGCTGGAAGCCAAAGATAGAGAAGAGGCAAAAACTTACCTGCTCACATGCAGAACAGGTCCACCAAAGTAATCAGGATTCAGGTTTTTCTAGAAAGGCTAGTGATTTACAGGGCTATCAGAACTTCTAACTGACCACTTAAGGTTGCATACAAAAACATGCTTCTGCTCTGATGATTTTGGAGTCACAGCACTCAGTTATAATAACTGTTTGTATCCCCAGGAGGGACATGCTGTATCTGCACAGACTTTCTTACCAATAACAATGACCTCAGCAATTTCTGATATTGAGTATAAAAGCCAATATTTTCAGTACCTTTTTTCTTCCCAAGGGGCTGGCTATAAAAAAATTTACCCAGAATAAGAGGAACTAAAAAGAAATCCCTCAAGTCATAGCTCTGTGGATGAAGCACTTGAGGTTTTGTAGCAATGGAACCAGGGAAGACCAGATTAAGTGTGAGTTACAGAAGCAATACGAAACTTTAAAGAGGCCTGGAGTAAAGAGCCACCCACAGAGATCCATACATTGGTCTTCACTTCCTTATTTTTCTCCCGTGCTTTGAATTTAACCATTGGACTCCAGGCTCTTCTGCACCAAGTTCCTTACAGCTCTGGTTCCCAACAGAAATTTCCAGGGCAGGCCAGGGGAACCTCCCCCTCCAACACTTTTAACACAAACCCGTTCACCGTGGCTGTACCATTTTTTGGTACCTGATTTAGCCTATGAATTCTTTGAGCCCAAACACCCCATACCACTGCTAGCAGGTATGAGACAGAGCTCTGAACTTCTGCCTAGAAGTTAGGGGAATGCCCAGGGAAAAGCTGGGTAATTACTTCTCCCTGGAGAATACATTATGTTCTCACTATCAGGAATCCACCTGAAGGAAATTAAAGCTAATTAATTTTGCTCCTTTAGATACCTTGCTCATTGGGAGTTTCAGCCACAGGGAACTAATAGTTCCCAGGTTTGTAGAGCCACAAGCAGATTTTTCAAGTTCTAACAGGTGTTGAAAGCAGAAAATAACAGCCTTACACTCATGAGCACCATTTTAAAAACCCACTATCTCTCAGATCTTCTCTCAAGGGCACCAAAAATACTTTGCATATAAGTTAAAATTAAAATTAGTGCTGGTATTTCTATGACTAAAAGGCAAGGTGTAAACTTATCCATAACACTCTGGTGCTGACAGTGAGAGGACTTCACCTGCACACTCTACATGGTTGCATCCCTGAAGTCCACATGGGCCATGTAATAGTGCATAAAAAGCTGAACAGTCTTCTCCAGCCCACCTGCACCCATCTCTTCCATGAGGTGTCATTATTTTATTAGGCATCCCTGACCTCTATCAAGAGCTCCTGCATCAGGAAAACCTCATTATGCTGGAAGCCATAGGATACCATAGGCAAACACAAAAAGGGGAGGAAAGCACTGCAAGTTTCTTCTCTAGAGAAAGCCCTTTAAGCTGAGAGCAGACTATATTACCTCAATGAATCCTCCTTGGTGAATAAGCTAGAAGCTTGCACAGTATCAACATGCAAGGTTTCTCCTGAATAAATAGAGGAACTGGCAAAAGGAGTTCTCTCAAGTCTGATTAAGATTAAGGTAAGACTTCATGCTGGAAAAAACTTGATATATAGCAGCTGTCTTGGGTGAGGAAGGAATTACATCCTATGGAGGTCATAGTTACCCCTAGGGCAAACAAAGTGAGCAAGGTAGAAAATGGCTTTAACAGGTGTCAACACACCTGTGCAATTGTTTCAGCTGGAGGCTCTTAAAAAAGGGATTAATTTCAAGGGCAAGTCACATTTTTAATTAAAAAGAAATAAACATATCACAGAGAGTGCCGATTTTAACATTTTTTTAAATCTCAAATTACCTTTTTTTTCCTACAAACATGTTAAACCATAGTTCAAGAGGTATTATAATGCTTAACTACATCTTAAAGGAAACATTTTGGCACAAGACAACAACAAAATAAACAGAATAAATAACCCGCTTTACACATGCTTAAGAAAACAAAAACAACATTCAATAAACTTAATAAAATTCACACTCTGTACAACAGCTCAAGGTAGACCTTACAAAACAGTATTCATGTCCTATCAGTAACATACACATATTGTAAAAATAGAAACTTGAACAGCCTGCTTAGCTCAAGGAGAACAGTGATGCAATATGAATCAACTCGAGTTCATTGATTCCAAAGAAGCTGGAGTTGAAGGGGAGTGAGCACACAACAGTGTAGAAACCATCTCAGCCGAGAGCCTTAGCCCAGGGCTCTTCAACCATGTCTGTGCTTAGCTCCTTGCTGGAAACCACGTCAGGCTGACATCTTCCTGAGCTTGTGGCTGTTCAGAGGAAGAGAGGACATGCATAAATAATGACCTCAGTTACAGGTTTCTCTTCTTCCATGAGCGAATAGCTCAGGTGGAAGAAGGGACACGTGCCATGACTATCCCTGAGAAGATAGCAGAAAGGAGTAGCTAAGTCTGACAGGAGACAGAAAGACAAATGTGTTTGCCAGTGCTATCAAAAGTGGCATTTGGGAGATGTAAGAGACAGGCTTTCATACATGCCCTGTTTTCATCAGCCTGGTGTTAATTAAAAGTCTCAATTCCTACCTCAGGAAAAGGAGATGTTTCTTCACCCAGCCTTCCTTAGGATTTACACAGGCTTTCAGCCCACTGGCAGTGTGGAAACTGGAAAAGAAATAACGATAAACAAATCAGAAATCCCTGCCAATAATTGCTGTGGAGAGTACGGTTACTCTCTAGAATGATCAATAGAAACTGCTTTTGTAAACATCAGTTAGACATAGAATGTCCCAAATTCTTCCAGTATTATATGAAGAAAAAGAAAATTACATGTAATAGCTACTTCCTTCTCAGGGATCACTTTTTGCACCATAAAATTTTGTTCAATTTATTTGATCTGTTAAGGCAAACACTTTTGCTGGATGCCAGAAAAATTTGTAAAATCAAGGAGAATAGCTGCTGTCAAGCTAAGGTAACAGATCAACATCTAGGCCAAAACCTTGTAAGAAAAAATCTGATCCCTGTGAATTTGAAGAAATCTTGTCACTTATGTGTCTTTTTACAGGTTTTGGCAAGGGAGCACTCTGTGTTGGCCAGAGTCGCCCTTAGCTGGAGACAAAACCTGTCTTTGTTTGCACAGCTGATTCCTAAAGAGTCATATTTATTATTTACATTGTATGACTGTTCTTGGGTTAGCAGTCCCTATCAACTAAAGGTTGTACATCTTGTTTACAGGTGTGATATAAAATTTATTCCATTAATTTAACTTCCTGAAAGGGCAGGAAAAATCATGCTTATAACATTCAAATCCTTGTTTTAACCCAAACAGACATCCCAAGGTTAACACGTGTCACAAAAAACAGCGGAAATTCAGAAAGTAACTTACATGATGGCAGGGATGTCACAGACCTCACTGGAGAGCTGCTCAGTGTAACCCTTCAGGGCCCACCGAGGCAGACGCACTTTGGTGTAGGACAGGCAGCAATCCTGGTTGCTTTGTGCTGGAGTGAAGAACAACAACCAAGTAAATAAACCCCATTTGGTCCACGCTGCCCTGCTGTCTACTGCACTCACTGTTTAACCCCAGCCATCCAGCTCCCTCGTGACAGAAGAGGGGGATGAGAGAGCACATTTTGCTGAAACCATTCCCTTCCAGCTCAGCCTCATCCTGCTACCAGCTGTGAGCAGTGCCAGGAGCCCTTCCCAGAGCACAACAGCCGAAGTCACTCACCCTCCGAGGTGCCCCACAGGAGCAGTGCCAGGAGCCCCAGCAGGGAAAGCAGGACCATGCTCTTGCTGCTGCAGCCAGTCATTCCCTCTCCAGACGCAGCTGTGTTCCAGTCAGTGCCTGGCTGCTGCCTGCTGCTCCTGCCAGCCTTGCCGCACCTCCACCTGCTTATAAAGGGGTGGCAGGAGCCACGGGAATTCACACACGGGCGGGTTCCACTGTCATCAGCGGGTTTCCCCACAGCAAATTCCATCGTGCCCCATTTGGCCCCAGCACTCCTTCCGGGTACTACAACCAGAGATAACAGTGCGCTGGGGAATATTTTCTGGTTTTTTTTTTTTTTTTAAGTCACATAAAAGATTCAGTCTAGAAGAAAAGGAAATAAAAGGCTATGAGGTAATGGTTCTGTGGGTGAAGCATATGTAGTTTTAGGGGTAGGAGTGTGGGTTGTGAAATGAGGAAAGTCAAACGTACATAACTTTTGTTACCTACAGAAACTATGTGTCTGCTGAGGTCTGGTTTAATAAACCCAGCCTGGGGGCAGAGGTAGGTGGGCTGAGCCAGCCAGATTCATTTCAGTGTGGCAAACTCACAGGAGCTGGGTCACAAGCTGCACCAACACCAAAATACTACAGTAATATTCCTTGGTTGGCCAACACAGTAACATGGGGCTTTCCAGATTACTGCTTTCCGAGCTCTGGACTGTAGTATTGGCAAGGACACATGGGCAACATTGAGTATTCATGGAAACGGGTTTATTTAGTTTCCTTAACTATTTATTCACTGCCATGACTTCCTGCCCGTTTGTTACACATCTGAACTATTTAATCTGAAACAGTGAGCTTAAAAGAAACTTGAAATGGGACCTTATATTCTCTAAATCTGTGCTTTCTAGAATGCAATAATGTGCTTCATGAACAATAGCTGTAGTTTGTTGCTTTCCCAAGTTGTACCAGAGTATTGTGACTCCTGAACATTCAACAAAAATACACACAATCTTAAAATTGCCTTGCACCAGGGAGGGGCTCTGTCACCACTCCAAGTACATTGTTTGAACTGCTACTGAAGGATGGCACTTTCCCATGCTGTTCAGGGATCTATGTGAAACGACTGTGATGGCTGCAGGCCATGTCCTGGCCAGCCAGTGTACAGAGGAGCTGCTGCCAGCTCCAGGTGCTCAGAGTAATCTGAGGTGCTTACAGAGTAACCTGAGCTTTAAGTGGTTTCTCTTAAGGTAGAGCTCATGGACAGTCATAGATAGTGCATAACTACCTGCCTTCTATCCTTCACAGTGCCAGTACCTTTCTCAAAGGGTGAGTTCCTATTATTTCTTTGTAGAAATGGAAACATCTTGAACTCTAGAACAGATTGTTATTCAGAGAAGTTAATTTCTCCAAGTAATAGCAAGAATTGAGGGAATTTCATACTGCTGAGATATACGTGAACAACCTTGCAGTGTTCATGGCATCACATATACTGGACATGTTTCTCTGCAGAGCCACAGCTACTGGCCAAAGGATGGGGAGGAGGCAACAAAGTACCCATGCCCTAATGTATGTGGCTCTTTGTTTTATGGATCATAAGGAAATGCCACAAAAGATAACAAAAAGATCAATGCTCTCAGTATGCAGCTATCTCTGCACTGCTTTAAAGATCATGCCAGCATTAGGCAATGCCTCAAGCTAACTGACTAGAATGGTAGTTTTTTTCTTTAACATAGAGATTTCATTGATCCCAATTCTATTTACACCTATACTCAACTTGGCATTTTGTAAACCATCTCCTAGGCCATACTGTTATCCAGATAGAGGTGGCCTTGCACCTCAAGCCCTCCTTGTGACTTCTACAGCTTTGTTTCTTCTCCATTCAGTGTATCTTGGACAGAATCTTCTCATCTGAGCTTTGACCCTTCTACCTCAGTACCAGCAGTTTGGATACCCAGAGCAATGACACTACTCAGGGAGTGCTCATGCTGTAGTCCTGCCTTCAGGCAGTTCTCATCACACCAGTGGTTCCCACACCTGACCATGGCTGGCAATGTGCCATGTCACAGCTGGATTCATGATCATAGTGCTCCTTTTATCTCATATTTTGTTTGATTTAGGAAATTAGTTTAAGACTTATATTTAGAACAGCAGCATCAAGGAGGACCCCAATTTCAAGTGCTCATTTTTTTGTACTTGGTGTGTGCAAAGTACCTTCAGTTTATTGAAGAAAGATCTGCTGGTTGTGACATGACACATAACTGTTTCTTATCAGTCTTTACCTTCATAAACCCCGAATGCAAATGGAAGACAAAAATATATAAAAACAGAAAGGTGCTTATGTGTTCCAGGGAAGTGTTTTTCATTACTCCCCTGGGAATGAGGGGACAGTGACTGTTATCCACCCTGACCTAACCAAACCTTCGACCTGGTTTCCTTTGGCACCTGTGTGAGCAAGTGGGGCCATGTGGGCTGGCCAGGGACTGCCACACAGCCAAGAGCTGAGGCTGCCAGGCCCCAGGGTGGCCAGTGGCACCTCCAAACCTGTTCCTGGGTCAGTTGCAGGTACCATATAAATGTGTTTAATGTCTCAACACTACTGCAGATCAAAGGTTACACACTGAGGGGGCCACCAGGTCAAGGGAGGCCATCATCTCCCTGCCCTGGGACCTGCATAGGGAGAGCTGTGCCCAGAGTCTCCTCAGAGGCTACAACCAAAGCATGAGAGGTATCAGCCACAAGCTGTGGAAAGGGAAATTCCCACCAGACATACGGAAGCCCCCTCCCCATAGCAAGGGGCTGAGGAAGATCTGGGACAAGTTGCCCAGGATGGGATGTGAAAGCCTAGTTTGAATACCCTTACAGATACTCAAATTCAAGCTGGATGTGGTCCTTTCCTAAGCATGGTCTTAAACTTGGGTTCCTTCCCAAGCCACAATTAACCCTACATTATTTTTTTCTGGGTTTTTCACATTTAGCTGTTTGTTTCTTATTTTAGTTTCCTGACTTATTACTCTTCCTAATTTGACATTGCTGTAAGCTTCTCAGCTTCCCTCCCTCCTGTTGTCTCTCATCACATCCCCTCACAGCCACTGTAGTCATAGTAAGGCAGAGCAGCAAAACACAGATTGACAAAGTATTCATCCTCTCCTAAGCTTCCTTTCCCATTGTTCCAGAGGCCAGAAAAAACAGGCTCAAACCCCTCCTGTGCGTATAACAAAACATGAGGCAGAGACAGCCTGTGTGCCAGTGCTGCAGAGCTATCCAGTCAGACCTGTGGAAGAAGAAATGCATCAGGGAAAACTGAGCCTTTCCCCAAGTAATACTGGGGAACAGACAGCTCTAAGCAGTCTGGGGATGCTAAAGAGGAGAGCTGGGGAGTCAAACTGCTCTCATCACACCATCTGCAAAGCTACAGCCAGAGGCAACTTTCTCTGGTCACCAAGTGATGCATCCTGATAATATACCTCTTCTCTTATATCCCAGAGGATTTTTACTCACAGAAATACCTGCTGAAAGTCTGAAGTGTTGAAGAGGACTCAATAGCTCAACCTTGATAAACACCAGGCAAAAAATTTGGGAGGGGAGAGGGGGTGGACTTACCACATCATTCTCGGCATCATGGAAAAGCACAGGAGCAGTCCACCTGGTTTCCATGCGAAGGTTAAAAATACTTCATGGACTTTTGATGAGAAAGACAGAGAAGGAATTTTATAATCATCAACCATTTGATTATTATCCCTTTATGGGTTTAGGTCTAACATGAAACATGAAAGATTAAAATAAAGAGCTTGAATGTCAGACACTGTCAGTATCTTTACCTGTGCCCTACAATAAGAAGAAAAACATACTGACAGTTGTTCATCAACTGGCAGTTAACAACAGCTTCCATGTTTTTCATCCTCACAAAGAGATATCGTTTTATTGCATATTAGTACCTTTTCTGAATTGATGTAAATAAAGCCTTACAGCAATACAGCTGATCGTCCAGGAAACACAGAACCAGAGGGGGGAAATTCCCTTCCGTAATTTCCAAAGGTTTAGGACTCCTTTGATAAAGCAAAGTGCATGAGAAGGCAGTAGCTGAAAGGAGCATGGCCAAATACAGGGATTTAGTAATTGCATAATCTCTGATGAGTAAATGCATAGTAAGTCCCAAACACAAAAGTTCCAGAGGTAACTTGCTCAATCGCTCTGGAGTTTTAGAGGCTGTGATGCAACCCAGTGATTTCAGGCAATTCAATGTTTGCATGACTGACAAAAATTTTTATCTGAGGAAGAAGACAATTTTCACTAATTATAGGTTGCACTTCATAAGTTACAGATCTAGAAACACCATTGAATGACATTGCTTTGATGTCATTATGGACAAGACATGAGCCTGTTGGGAGACATTAACTTCCCATCAATCAAAAGTGCAGATTATGAGAAGACCTGCCATGAACATCCTGGCAGCCATCCCAGCACTGCTGATTGCTTCCTGCTACCTACACACAGAAGTTAAATATCTAATATTCTGAGGGTATTGAGAGTAGAATTAACTCTGCAAAGTTAATTCTACTCTGTCTACAGTCCCTTGGGGTAGCCAACCACCTTTTCACAGAAATGGACCTCTCAAATGTGATGGCAAAGCCTATAACTGGAGAGAAGAATGAAAAAAACACTCTTCATTGGATGTGTGTGGCAGGGTTTTGGTAGTGGGTAGCTACCAGTAGTGGATTCTCGGCTGGAGTCTTCTCCCATGTTTGGCAGAGCCAATGCCAGCTGGCTCCAAGGAAGGACTCAGTGGACAAGACTGAGCCCATCACTGACAGTGGTATCATCTCTGGGATAATGTATTTAGGAAGGGAGAAAATACCCTGTGCAACTGCAGCCAGAGAGAAGAATGAATATATGGAGGATGGATATATGAAACCACTCTGCAGACCCCAAGGTCAGTGCAGAAGGAGGGGCAGGACCTGCTCCAGGTGCCAGAGCAGAGCTTCCCCTGCAGCCCAAAGTGCAGCCTGTGGTGAGGCAGCTGTGCCCCTGCAGTCCCTGGGGGAGCACAGATCCACCTGCAGCCCCTGGGGGAGCCCAGGTCAGAGCAGGTGGATGTCCAAGGGATGCTGTGGCCCCTTGGGAAGCCCACACTGTAGCGGGATCCTGGCAGGACCTGTGGCCCCATGGAGAGAGGAGCCCATGCTGGAGGAAGGAGATTGTGTGAGGAGTTCTCTCCCTGAGGAGGAAGGAGCAGCAGAGGTTACATGTGGTGAACTGACCAAAACCTCCTTTTTGCTACCCCTGGACTGCTGGGGGAAGGAGGTACAGAAAATCAGGAGTAAAATTAAGCCTGGGAAGAAGGAGGTGTGGGGGGAAGATGTTTTAATAATTGATCTTACCTGTCATTATCCTACCTTGATTTCATTGCTAAAAAAATGTAACAAATTTCCTCAATGAATCTGTTTTGCTTGTGTTGGCAATGGGTGAGTAGTCTCTCCATGCCCTTATTTTGATCTCTGAGCCTTTCCTTATCTACCTCTCCTCTGCCTAGCTAAGGAGGAGAGTGATAGAGGAGCTTTGGTGGGCACCTGGCATCCAGCCAGGGTCAACATACCATGTAGTCAAAAGAGGGAAATTTAAAAGAAGTTAAAAGCTGTCTGCCAAGCTGGGCTCTAAGTCACATCATATTTGCTTTTTTACAGCCCTATTTCTCTTCCAGTTTAAATTTGTATTTGCCTTTTGGCATAGTAAACACAACAGCATGTTTGTACTAATTTTTACTAATACATTTATGATCCTTAAAGTAGTCCAGAAGTGCAGATTTCCTGAAAAACTTCTACAAAGGTGGGAAGAAAGGAAGGAATCACTAGACAAGATTTTACACTGTCTCCTGCAAGGAACAGAGACCACCAAGTGTCATTTGCAGACAAAAAGAAACCTGATTACAAAACATAGCAATGTGATTGATTAATTAATCAATGTAATTAATTAATGTAATGCAAGGATGTTAAACGCATGTTTAAACATGTCTGTACATGTTTATCATCCCAAAATCTTCACCAAGGAAAGTTATCAGCAACTTCTAAGCACTAGAGTCATCATACAGCCACGCTGAAACTGAGCCTGACCCTCACCACTTCTACACAAGTCAGTGCTTCTCCACTACTTCAGTCTGGCTGAGAATTTCCCCAAGATGCATAGATCCCAAAGAAGATTTGGAAAGGGAAAATTGCTGGAACCAAAATCCACAGCCTGAACATGAAAATACATTCCAATACTAAAACTATGAGAACTTGCACTTTCAAAATATTTAATTCAGAAAGAGGTGAAAAAGATACTATGCTTGCCAATTATGAAAGAGAAATAAGTGACATTTTCTGAATCTTGAAAGTAAAAGACAAGAACAGAAGTAGGGAGGGGAAAAAAAAATCTGTGACTTAAATTTTCATTAAAATGCAGTTTTAGGTTGGCTGAAACTGTTCATTAATTCAATTAAAACATGGTTTTGCATAAAATTAGAAGAGAACTATTTAGAAAATGGGAAGCTGTTTTTTTTGTGTGTTCTGTTTGCTTCCTCAGGAAGACCTAGAACAAATAATCCAAACCTTATAAGGAAAAGAGAAAAAAGAACTAAATAACATGAAGTGGTGAAGTTGTAAGTTGACCAAGAACTAAATAACATGAAGTGGTGAAGTTGTAAGTTGACCAAGAGAACTCATGAAGGTTTTACTAAATCATACTTGACATATAGAACATGTGATTACTTGGACTAATTAATACATTATTAACACAGCCAGAGTTTTGTCATGTTACTGGAAGACCAGCTTAAAAATACCCAACTATACCTGCTTATTTAGGATTGCCAAACAAACACCAATCAAGATTGTTTTAAATAGCTGTTAGTTAATGCTGTGGGGTGGCTGGGTCATGAAGCCTGGCAGAGCAGCTGTGGACACAGGCCCTCTCAAGGCAAGTGCTGCAATCACTGCAGCTTTTCAGCACTCCAAGGTTACGTTACAGGGACTTTCCTGTGAGGAGCTTTAAACCACAATTGCCCAAACCAGCTGCCCTGGACTTCCCTCTTTCCAAGAGGGCTGCTCTTTTCCCAAGGAAACCACACCACCACATCCCTTCCGTCCTGACTATTACAGGATCTTTTGCATAATACAACTGAGATCACTGTCTTTCTTACCCTCCTACACCCCTTTTCTGGACCTTGGTTATCACCTCTTGATTTCTGCAAGCAGCATATGGAGACCCTAGAAAGGGCAGCCTTGCCCTAGCTCCTGTTTAGAAAGTCATCTGCCAGGGTAATTTTTCCTCTCTTTCTGCAGGGTTCCCTTGGCTGCTTCAAGCATTCCCTCACTTGTCCCCATGTCCACATTTTCAGAGTCTTTCTTGCTTATTGCTAGTCCAGACAACTCCAGCCAGCCCCAGGAGTGCCCTGTTGGTTAGGCTCTTGACTAGGACTTTGAGGAGGGTGCTGTTTCCAACCACTCAAGCCTGCTTACAACCACCAGGGACTCCTGTAAACCAGACAAGAACCAGAGACAGAAAAAGTGTTTTAAGGACAGAAAATGTGTTTTAAGTCAACCAATCTGGGTTTGACAGAAATCTCCTATTCCAAAGTGAACTGTGTTTTACAACAGCATCTCAAGTAATTAGGCTCAGCCTTCCTCAGATGAAAGACTGGATCTTTTTCTATTTGTGTTTGTACCTAATCTAGGACATGGAGTGATATGGGAACCAGGGCCAGAGCTCTGGGGTACAAACACATACACTGTAACTACTCTGCCTTTGAAAGAATTCACAGGAAGGTGAAGGCACATGGAGAAAAACTTGGACCACATTAAAAAAAAATAATTCCTCATGAAAGGGATAAAACCTAACACACTGTTGATGAAAAAACAACCAATCAAACCAAAACAAAACCCCTAAGGATTTTAATAACTCTATGATCAAACCTCTTTGGACCTGGCAAGAAAACAAGGTATTAGAAGAACTCAGGACATTTTAAGTGCAAGAATTCTTACATTTAAGCAAACACTAGCAGCATAGTGGATTTATTTTAAGTCTGTTCCAATTGTCATTAAAGGTTTAGCATTAAATTAAGCAGCCAGCTTGTTATGAGCACTTGTGAAAATGCGACAAATGCTCTTCCAGGACTTCACACTACTTGGGCTGTTGCAATGATTGAAAGTCTCCCATGACGTCTGTAATGAGATGCACCTTGAGGATAAAAAAATGTAGAGAGGAGGTGCTGGGCTGAAACTTCCTACACACGCAGGTTGGGCAATTGTAAATGTGCACCTCTGAAATGAGATGTCCGTCTGTGACAACAGGACAGTATCTGCCACTAGTGGGAGGTCCATGGAATAAGTCTACACGGGAACACACCCTGGAAAGTGATCTTTCAACATGGAAAGTGCCTTAGAAATCCCTTCAGGTTTTTCCTCTCATTTCTCTTTGGCAAAAGTTAAGTGAGCATTAGTCACTACAAGTCTTAACCAATTCAGATGAGATTTCTTTGACTTTTATATCACTTCCCTTTTGTTAATTAACTGGAGATTTTAAAAGTATGCAATCCAGGAAAGACTAAAGCACAAGCATTGAATTGGATTGCATGGCATTACTAAAAAAATTACAAATAAGACATCAAAGTCACCAGGCCAATCATCAAGTAGCAAACTTGGAGATAGGGGAGGTTTATTTTGGTGCTGGGATAAGCATCTTACATACATCTATTTCTAATTGTAGTTAGAAATTCTAAAGGTGAAGCTTAATGGAGTCTTTTATATTCAGCATCTCCTAAAAGCAATGTTTTTTTCTCATTTTTTGTTACCACCTGCCATTTCTTTTCTCACCAGAATAATTTTTCCCCACTTCATTGAGAAACAAAAAATTGCTGTTCTTGCTTTAAATACTGATGGTTTCTATGCCATTCAAAGAGGTGACAGACAGTGTAGGGGACAGAGGGACACCAGAGCCCAGAGCTCAGTGCACCCAGCCAGTCAGCACTTGCACAAAAGTCAGCTGCAAACCTACAGCTCATTACCTCATAACATTTTATTAGAAAGGAAAATCCTCAGAGAATTCCATTGATAAAGGAGTAGCTCCTGCTCTCTATTGATCCAGAAGAAAAATATAAGAAAAATCTAAAGGACCTACTTAAGGTGTAACCTGTTCTCCTGTAAGTCTTCCTATTCTTCCGTTATGTTCATTGAATGCAACAGGAAGATTTTCTCCACCTTCCAACACCTCCCTGCTTTGCTCCCCTCAGCTGGGGGAGCAGTGTGTGCTTTCTACCAGTAAAAGTGAGAAAGTAAAACTTGTTCAACCAACCCAGTCCTCAGACAACCAAACCCAGTCCTCAGATTGTGGGAAACACCTTAATTTGGAAACCTCCCAAAGTCTCAGAGATTTTTGCAAGAGGCACAGAGGAAATCAGAGCTGCAATGCAGGTCACTGCCATGCAAATAAGGTTGCCTGTAAAGCCTCAGCAATACTTCCAATTACCCACTGTAATTGGATGATGCTCCTTGCCCAGCCTCCTACAACTATATCAGGGATCACCTACAATGAATTCAGCAATGAAACTGTAACCAAAAGGAAACAAACCAGCCAGTGACTTATATTGCAGAAAGGTAATGCAACTTAACTTTCCCTGGCCAATAAGAGGAGATTAAGAGGGTAAATCACTCCCTTCAAACCAGCACTTGCCCAGACTTCACTGTGTACAAAAGGCACATAAACCATGGCTCTGCAGGCCAAAGTAGGTTCAACCAGTCTTTATAAACTCATCACAAGACTTCTATGTGCTCCATACCATGTTGGTAGCACATTATAACAAGAGGTCCAGGCCTTGTTTTTGCAAAAATGCTGCCTGTAAGAAAAAAGAATTAACCCCCCTTCAAAATGTCTCAGAGCGGTGATTAATGGCACAGCTGTTTGTTCCATCTCCTGCACTGCTACCAGCAGCCACTACACCTTGCACAGTGCCAGTAGCAATGGGAACTCCAGTGACAAGAGTTATGAAGAGTGAATAGATAAAAAGGATGGGCATTATCCTTAGGTAAGTACAACATAGTGAAAGATAGCCTTACAGCATTACATTTTAGTAAGGAAGCAGATGTAAGTATACATTTAAACCAAGTACCTGAAACGTTAGTTTGGTTGAATGTATTTCCCAACCTACCCCTTGGAGTAATCCCTTAGTACATTCTAGCTAAATCTCCCAAACTAAACTTTTCATATTCAGTTTTGTGTCTCAGATGAAAAGCAGCTGAACCTAGGGTGTGCATGTCTTGCCACCTTAGGAACCAGGGCAAGATTCAGCTGAAAAGCAAGTTTTGGAAATCTTTGCTCAAACACCATGGGATTCAGGGCCAGACTGGAAAAAGCAGATCATTGCCAAAGTGAGAATACTGTACATGAGAAAAGATAAAGATCACCTCATCCATAAATCAGAAAGTGAAGTTGTTAATTTGTGAGCTGAAAGTCAGTGTACAACCAGACAGAGAGATACCTCATGCTGCCAACATGAGTCTTTCAGCCTTGGTGCCATCCTGTGAAGCATCAGAGTTTATATCCGGATTGAGTCCAAGAGGCAGCAGAGGCAGGAGACAGTATCAGGATGACAAAGGTTTGCAGTCTTGCTCTTTTACTGCCTTCCTTCCCCTCTCAGAATTTTCCTATCTCCTTGATTCCTTATAGACCATATTAAATTAACTCTTCAGGATATACTACTACCCTAAAACTCACCTTTCCTCCACGCTTTCAGAATCTTCCTTTTCCCAGCTGAACAGAACTGGGATGTCAGCTAGAAGCAGATCCCCCAGCCCACCCTCCAGGCAGGAAAACACTTCTGCATCTGACTACACTTTGTGAAAACCCCTTCAAACCCAGCAGCCAAGCTCTGCTGCAGGCAGCTTATGGCATAGGGCTCAAGTTAACCAAAAACTTGCATAAGCTCATCACAGTCTTACAGTTTTCCATTTGGTATTCAGAAGTGAATGAGCATGAAATTTTAACTACAAATAAGATGGATTGGAGACTATGGGAAAGAAGAGATAATAAAGGATAAAAGAGGATCTGAAAGCAGAGAAACCAAACATCAATGCCTGAAAGTTACTTAAATCATTCTTTCTCATTATTGCATTACAGGAAAAGCAGAATTTTGCAGTTTTTCTCAGTGTCAAGAAATTTGAGTTGGATTCTTCAGTAAGTCAGGGCAAACCCCAAATTACACATTTTCCCTCAAGAGTTCTCTGCATTTTAGCCAGAGTTTGTGAGAATAAAACCAAAAGCAGGTATATTTAGTATTCTCTCAGACGTGCTGCCACCTCCTATAGCTACAGGGCCAATAGAACAGGCTATCTCTGGGATCAGCCTTAGACAATGACTGATGACTGGGAAAGGGCCCAAAGGAATTATGACATTCCTTCCATGCATTAGTGTTATGTACACTACAGAAGCTGCCAGCATTTGAGGAGTGTCTGGATGATGCACCATGAGTCACATGGATCAGTTTGAGATAGTCCTGTGAGAAGGAGGGAGTGGGACATGATGATCCCTATGGTTCCTTCCCAGTTCAAGATGTTCTGTGACTCTGTAAGTGCACAGCACTGCTCCAGGCAGGAGGAGATAGTTTTTGATGCCTGGAGAGGCTACCTAGAGCAGAGGCTAGACAGAGTTAAAGGAATAAAGTAAGTATTTATTAAAAAGGCCTTCAAAGGATACACCTTGAGCAGTACAAAAACCTGGCTGTGGCTCCCCCCAAGATGGATGGCGTGTCACCAGTTTTCACACTTTTATAAGTTTTGGCCCGTTTACAAATTGGGGTTAATTGCCCAATTACAGCTTCAGGTTATGAAGTCCCATCCTCCCAGATCACTCTCCTCAATTCACTGTTGTTTACACTTCTTGGGCCTGAAGCTGCAAGGGTGTCCTTGGTTCTCAGGCTGGAAAAGGATTGTTTTGTCTAAGTAAACTGTGAAGAGAACTTGCTAACACTTCATATGAAGTTCAGAGTTATGTACTAAGACAGTACAGAACCTGGAAAATATGAAAGCTAAAACTTCAGGCATCAGTTTCATGGAGAAAGGCTAGCAAACAAGTTATAAAGGCAAGAGGCAGGGATGGCCCCTCTAACATCACTAAACCTGTAATATTGACTGTTGGGGGTGGAAGGCAAAGGCTGCAAAGTCTGACTAAGAGTGAAGGCAAAGGTGGCTGACCTGAGACACTCCTCTGACCCAGCAAGGAATGTCATACCTTTTTCATATTCATTTACATAAAGTTACTGTTCCATTTTACTGTGTTTGAACCAAGTTACTGCCTTACCCTGGTTGGATAATTCACTGTTATCTACAAATATTTACAAATTTTCCTGCTCTATTGGTCATATTCCCAAATAATTATTACATCCCTCACTCCAGACCTACATGCTGTGGGACCAGGGTGGGAGTGGATCTAGATTTGTGTACATACTTTTAGTGAAAATCTGTATATTTCACAGAGTATACTCTGCCGTTGTAAATCCCACAGAATCTTCTGAAGCTGGCTATAGGACAGCTATCCCCATCTTCAGCATCACTGTGAGAACCTGTCTAAGCAAAAGTTCTGACAAATTTGCCAGCAAATAAGTCAAGAGGAAGCAGGGTGTTTTAATTTTTACCTTTTATATTTTTCAGAATAGTTTGAAACCCCATGTAAGTGGTGTGGATACATTCCAACCTTACAGCAGTGGTATTTGCTCACCCTCACCTCTGTAACTACCCACGCACAGCTACTGCTCCCTCTTTAATACAGGCCAGTTTGAGGCACAGATGTCTCCCAAGCCACATATCCTATCAAATAGACCCAAAATTATTCAGGAACAGAACTACCTCTATTGATTTTATGCCAGTCAGGCACTAAACTGTAGTTGGGGTCTTGATTCACTGCTGCCTTGGGGCAAAGACAAGCCAGGATTGTCTGGCTGCTCCTTTAAGGGTGCTGAAAGAAAGCCAGCTGGAAGCCATTCCAAAGGAGGTGTCAGAGCAAGCTGTAATACCAGAAGGACAGGAAAAGCACAAAACCCAGAGTCCAGTAGCTGCAATACACACGGGGCAACCAGAAGTAAGATTGGGAACACTAAAAGGAGGTTTTTCCCTTGGAATAAGAAAGGAAGAGCTCCAGCACAGAAGGTATGATTATATATAAACTTTAGAAATATGAAATTCTGCAATGACAAGGGAAAGTGGGAGGAAAGAAGAGAACAATCCAATGGGGAGCTGGGGGCTGTGTTAAGCTATGTGCAGAAGAGCAGACAGCTCTGACACGTAGAATTGCTGAAGGAAAGAAGAAACAGAGAATTGTTTAGTTGCAGAACACCACCAAGGTATCCTAAAATCTCTTCAAATGTGAACAAGAACCTAGATTTATAAAAGACAAATTGACCACGTGGCATGACTGAGCTGGAAATAGATTGGATCCTTCCCCCTCAAGAACCAAGGCAGAGCTCTGGTTGTCAGAGGTTTGTGGTTATGAATGCAGAAAGGAGGGCTTGTACAGCAGCTGCAGAGCTGGAGGGGGTTCACTGCTAGCCAAGGGCTGAGGTGTGAGTGGAACACAAACCCCAGGGCAGGTGAGGTGACGCCATCTCCCACTCCCCAAGGGCAGAGTGGGCTGCCCCTGAGAGCCCTCAGCCCACTGCCCTTCCCAGCTCTGTACCAGTGACAGGGTCTTTTTCTGCACAGCTCCTTATATCAAGTGGGAAACTTGTTACCTGACTTTGCCTACTAGCCTGACCCTGGCACCTCAAGGAGTAAAAGTGCAGATTAGAGGTACAGGTCTAGCCCAAAACCCTAAACAGTGCACATGCTGGCACTGTAGGGATACAGTGATCCAGGGCACACCTGAAGTTCTTCTGTGTACAGGTGAAACCATGAATTCCTGCACAGGATGGCAGAACCCTGCCACCCATGGGCAGCATCCGAGGGGCAGCACAAGCACCCTGCGAGCCCTGCAGAGGCAGCAGATTGTCCCACTCACCTCCCAAGGCGTGGGACATTTTGACAGGCTACATGAGACTCGCTGCCCTTGTGTCACACAGCCTGCTGGGGGTTGAGCAAACACGGCAAGCCTGAAGCATACCAGAGCAGAGAACCTAGGCTGGGAAGGGAAAAATACGCCCTGGCTACGTCCCAGAGATGACTTATACAAATGTTTCTCATTGCAGTGCTAGACATGCTCTCCGCCCCACTCTTCCCAATGCCTTTCTCAGAATCACTCGAAGCATTCCCATGGCACTGGGGCGCTGAATGATTTTAATGATTACCACGTAAGAGGACAGCCAGGGGATGTCATGGTGACTCAGTGAGCACGATCCTGGGCAGAGCCCAAACTGGTCCTGCCAAAGCCACGTTTGCAGCAGACTGATGTTACAACAGCCGGGGAGGAAGGAGGGCAGAAATTCTTCCTTCCTGCAGCACTCAGTGTCTCACAGCCCTGCCGAGCTCCTTTTGCCTTGCTGGGGTCACCTTGCCATCTAGTGGTTCACACTGCAGAGCTGACACAGCTGGGCTCGTATCGGGTGGAAATCCTGTCGTGCCCATGCTTTCGGCTGTTATGCAGCAAAAGAATTCAAATTCCCTTTGATCTGCGCCCGTATCTTAGTGGTCAGGATGTCAGTAAAATGTGCTGTCATAGCATGAAGTTAGAAAATAAAAGAAGATGCATAATGCCTACTGCCATATACATATCACATCCTATAAAAAAGGATCCTCTGCCCATCCAACCTGGAGTGATGTACTCATCAGGACATGACTAGTTTGGGCTGAATAGACCTTCCTTCAGCTTTTACAAAAAATTATGGGGAAAAAAATAATTAATTTTTAAGATTTTTATAAGATTCATTTTTTTGCCCAATAAAAAGAAAGTTATCAGGAGCGAAGTAGATAAAAGTCAAAAGCAGAGTGACAGAAATCCCATATGCTAATAGGTAAATTCCAAAGGGCTCCAAAAGATAAAATGAAGACATTAAGATTCTTGAAATTGCTTATACTAACATGAATATGGATATTAACTTACTGTCTATTTCCTTTGCAAGTCCCCATTACACCCATTTTGACTTCTGTTTGGGCTCTGTCCAGCAGAGTTGCAAATTTTAATTTATTCCATTACCTCATCTAGTGACAAGGACAAAAATGTGTGCTCCATTTCATTTTAGCATGGACTATTAACCTTCAGTGACCACTTTAATAAATGGAAAATATTATGTCTGCATCCAAAATGGACTTCTCATGTAGATAATTCCAGATGGGAGTCTGGCTTGACATCCCTTCTGTATTTACTAGCAGTTCCCATCTGCTAGGCTCCACAGTTACCCTTGCAATTCAACAAGGTGCTTGGCTGTGATCAGTAATGGTGATGAGGGAAATTTCAATGCCCAGCTGTCTTTTCCTGTGTTTATCTTGGTCAGTGCAGATGGAATGACAGGGTAGTTTGTCTCCCAGACCTTCCAATTCATTTTTTAGGCACTTTCTTCAAAACCAGCAGCTGACAAATCTAAAGAATAACTGTTCTCTTTAACATTATAAATAAAAATTATTTTGAACTGTCAACCTCTGAAGAGCACTCCTTAGCATTAAAACCACAAAATAAAAATGAATGACAAGATCTCTTTGCACTTGCTTGGGCAGTATCATAATTCTAACAAACTTTCTTCTCAGCTTTGCTGCAGAGGCCATGGACTGCTGGAAGCAAGAGAAAACTGATTCCTGGGTTTTTCCCACTCTGATCCTCTGCCTCTATGGATTCTTCTACATGATGAAACCATCAGAACCTTTCCTAACACCCTATCTAACAGGACCAGATAAAAACCTGACCACAGATGAGGTACAATTTTGTTCTATGATTTCTTGTAATTGTAGTGAAAATAGAAAGGGAAAACACTGTTTTAAATGTTTTTAAAAGATTAAAAGAAAAAAAAAAAGCACAACTTTAACCAGTTCTGGCAGGCTACAATTTGCAGCAGACTGCATAAATAAAAGATCCATTTAATGGATCCAAGATCCATTTGCCTGCCTAACAGTCCCATGCTGATTGAATGTGTTTATATATTTTATGAATTCCTTCAGAGAAAAAACTTCCCTCTAGAACACCATTTAAAATACATGAACTTCCTTTCCTCAGCAATAAAAACACTGACATTTCCTCTTCTGTTCTAGGTTACCAACCAGATTCTGCCAGTTTGGACATACTCCTACCTCGCTCTCCTTTTCCCGGTGTTCCTGCTCACAGACTACGTGCGCTACAAGCCCGTGCTGCTCCTTCAGGGCACCAGCCTCGTCGTCACGTGGCTCCTGCTGCTCTTTGCACATGGAGTGGTGGCCATGCAGGTGGTGGAATTCTTCTATGGCATGGTCACAGCCACTGAGGTGGCCTATTACGCCTACATCTACAGCGTGGTCAGCACCCAACACTACCAGAGGGTCACCAGCTACTGCAGGAGTGTCACTCTGGTGGCAGCCACCGTGGCCGCCGCGCTGGGACAGCTGCTGGTGTCCTTAGCCCACGTCTCCTACTTCTACCTCAACGCCATCTCCTTGGCTTCTGTGTCCCTGGCATTCCTGTGCACATTCTTCCTGCCCATGCCCCAGAAGAGCATGTTCTTCCACAGGAAAGATGCCCCTGAGCCTCTGCCAGGGTCTGATAAAGGGCTGGCTGTGGGCACTGCCCACAGGCCCTCGAGCTGCCCGGAGGAAACGAGCCCTGATCCTGCTGCCAGGAGCCCCAGCCCCCAGCCCCAGGCTGGGAATGCCAGGCCCCACGGGCACATGCTCAGCGTGCTGCTGCAGCTGGGCAGGGACCTGAGGGATTGCTATGGCTCCCGCAAACTCCTCTACTGGTCCCTGTGGTGGGCTCTGGCCACAGCTGGCTTTAACCAGGTGGTGAATTATGTCCAGGTGCTGTGGGACTTGCGAGCCCCCTCCCACAGCTCTGCAGTGTACAACGGAGCTGTCGAAGCAATAGCAACCTTTCTGAGTAAGTCAATGTTTAAACACTGATCACAATGACACCCTCTGAAGTTTCACTTTAGTAAAGTTTCAAAGTGCCATTCCATTGCAGGCGCTCCAGGGAGACAGTGTACACCCTGTGCAGTCCAGACCTAGGTCTTTGATGTACAACAGTTCAAATGTGAGTTATGTTGGTTTTTCTTTAGTACCAGACAAGTAACTATATCTTAGCAGTATGCAGAAAGCGTGCAAGTCATACAGACATTGCATCTAGCTGGTAAATCCATTCACAAGCACCCCTGTTTCCCTGGATGAGGCTGTTGGATGTTCTTTTCCCCAAAACAAGTATCACACTGTTCCCATAACAATGCTATCAGCTTACACAGATGAGAGAAATTTTCCATAAAATTTTACACATAAAAAGAACATAATCCTCCTGTTAAGATATTTTTCTAGTGAAACACCCTAGCACAACCAGACAAAAAGAAAAATGTTAATAATTGCAAGATACAAAGATTTTAATGGAAAAAAAGACTCTATAAATCCTTACAATACTGATGTGAACCATTCCACTTTTGTACTAGGAGCGGATGCTCACTCCACACAAGCAAAGTGAGGTTATCCAAAGGTAACATCAGAGGATACCACCCTGCTTGCCTCACATTGTGCTGTTGTAAAGAACTTTCACAAGACATGGGGGTGTGGTCTACCAGGATAAATAAACATGTCTGCACCACACCTGGTCATTCAAATCATCCTTACAGTCATTAAGGAGAAACAGATACTACTCGTGCAATAGGTGAATAAATAGACCAGGTGAATAATGAACTAGAAGCCCTCCCATCTACTCTTTGATGAATTTTTCTCTCTCATAGACTTGCTTGTTTCTCAGTGTATAAGTATAGAAGTTTTAAAATTGTCTGGGACCTCTAAGATGGGCAATCAGGTGGCTTATCTTTGCAACAGATGCATTGTTTAGGAGGCCCACTAAAAGCAAACATTCCCATTCCTTGGATATACTTCCTTGATGCCTCAAAACTCACTTTTTTTGACAAATTACCCCCTCCATGAGGTGTACAGGGCTAAACTGCTATAATAGAAGGCTTACTAGTCTAGCTGTGTAGTGAGCTAGAAGGTGAAAAAAATTTCCTTCTTGATCCAAACCATGTTCCTAATTCTCTCCCCAGAGGCACATGCTGTGTACAGACACCTAAATAATGAATCCTTCTACATTACAGTTTATCCTGTGACGTGGAATAAAACACTAAGAACAGAATGGCAGAGAGAATGGTTGATATACGCTATTGTCTTAAGATGACCAGTCATCTGCACAGCTGCAGAAGTCTTCAGCAATGCTTTCAAAATTCAGAGTACTCTGCTTCATTATTCAGCATTGCCTTTTGGCATGTGAGTGTGGCAAGGCTTGGTCATACAGGCTGTGGAACAGATAAAATATTTACTTATATTTCTTCTATTTTTATAGGCTCAGTAATATCTTTCCTAGTACAATATATGAAGATTAACTGGGACCATGTTGGAGAACTGGCCTTAGGGATCTTCTCTGCAATAGATGCAGGTTGTCTGTTTCTCATGCACTTCTCTACCAACATCTGGGCATGTTAT
This sequence comes from Cinclus cinclus, assembly GCF_963662255.1. Classification (NCBI taxonomy): domain Eukaryota; kingdom Metazoa; phylum Chordata; class Aves; order Passeriformes; family Cinclidae; genus Cinclus; species Cinclus cinclus. The sequence goes on from NC_085055.1 coordinate 16,066,887, forward strand.
GCTGGATATCTCATTTTCAAGGCATGCTATGTGCTCCTTCTGACAATTGCAACGTAAGTACAAAACATCACAATGCTGCCATCATGCACAGAGTACCGACCCTACTTTGTGCTTTGTGCATCCTTTTCCTCAGAGGTAGCTGACCTAATGCTAGACATAACTGTTTAGGTAAAGACAAGGACACTTAAATGTCTGGTTATGTTGATTTCCTTCTTCCAAACAACCAGGAAAGAAAAATTGTCAAAAGAACATCAAATAATTACCTAAGCAGAAATTAAACAAGGTACAAGGTAATGTTATTACTAAAGGTAATGGTAACAGCAAAATGTAGAAGCCATTTTCCTCCTTCCTGGCATGAAAGATGCAAAGTAAACAATAGGGACAAGTATACTTTGACAGCCATCCTTAAGGATCACCATATGCCTAGACCCCCTACTGATAAACCTTTTAGCATGCCATGAACTGCATGAATGCAGGAAAAGACTCCACATAAAGTGTTCCTGAACATAATTTTGTACATATAATCGTTAATGCTATTAAGATGTAAAGAAGGAATAAAAGGGAACATCAGACATATAAACTCAAATGAGATCTCATAGGAGACCAAGCTATTCTGTTGGCAGAAACAGAAATGTATAAATAATATTAATAACAAGTATTTTATCCTGTGTAATAAATATAAAATATTATCACTCCAGTAATTTTCTTACTTGGAATGTCTTTGGACATACCACACTATTTCATTAACAAAAATACTGGCTGTATTTTGTGCCAAACTCCAAAATTAATCAGATACCATTTAAAAAGTTTCTAACATTATAATACATGGTAAGGTTAGGCCCATTTTGAGGGAAGCCAAGTGACCTCTTAATTGTCACTTTGGTAGATTGTTACTACACTATAGTGAATTACACCTGGACTACTTCAATATATTCTAAAAAATCCCCAACAAAATAAAATCTTGCAAAACCTCCCAAGCTAAAATCATTGAAAATGAATCCTGAAGGAATAACACACTTTTGTTTGTATAGAAAGTTTTCAGGTATATATTTCAAGGAAAGATGTTCTGATTATTTTCAAAAAAAAGATATGGCAAGTAAAAATCTACAGGCTCTTGACAAAAATAAGCAGCATGCTACCTCCACTGTCAAATCACAAAGTAAAATGTGACTCATCACCACAGAAAGCTTGGTTACAAGATACCCACAGTGACCTCCCAGCCAGGGCAGAACTGCTTCCAGTGCCAGAGCAGGTCACAGCTTTGCCTGGCCAGGTCTCTGAAAGCTTCCAGCCATGGACCCCTTACAGCCTGTCTGGCATGGTCTGTGCAGGCAAAGAAGGAACAAAGGGGAAAGGTACAGAGGACTGACATTCTACCTGATTGTCTGAAGCAAGGGTTAGAAAAGCAGCCCATACAGTTAAAAAAACATTGAAATACACTATGGTACTCCAGACATTTTGATTTTTTAGAGAAAGCAAGGAAGTAAATAAACAAATGAAGCACCATTTCCTCTGTCCTTGATGCACTATCTTCATGAATCATTTTCTCCTCATTGACTGATGGACAGCAATAGCTTTCACAGTAGGAAGTGACTGACCAGCCAGTTTCCCACCAGGTTCCAGATCGCCATCAATCTGAGCATGGAACGCTATGCCCTGATGTTTGGATTCAACAACTTCATTGCCCTGCTGATTCAGACCATTCTCACAATAGTTGTTGTAGATTCAAAAGGCCTGGGACTGGACATAGTGACTCAAGTAAGTGCAGTTGCCTTACTTCCTATTTACTGCTCAGCCAAGCCATCTTCAAAATTCCTATGACAAAGGACAACTTGATTATCTTTCTTCTATAGAAATCCAGCATCTTGTTCTTCCCTTATCATTCCTCACCATCATTCATCATTATTTGGTGTCATTCTTCCTTTTGCCTTTTAATGCATTTAGGATTACAGATGCTGGTCTGTGACTTGTTTAAAGGGAGATACACCAGAACATAACTAACCAGACCCTGCTATCTGACCAGTTTCCGTAGTTACTAGGATACCAAACAACATGCTCTGTTCCCAAAAGCACAGGCTGGTTTTGTCAGATGCAGAATGGGAGCTCAGGACTATGAGGCACAGTCTGGATTATTGTAGTTATTTCAGCTCAGGAGCAAATTGTTGGACTGTTTATCAAAATGTACAATAGAGTCTTCTGCCCATAGCTTGGGCGCTTCATTTGGGATGGGATAACCTATCTCACAGCTGTGTCCCTAACTTCAGTCAACCAAAACCTACTGACTTCTGCATTTTCTCAGATGGGCTCTCAGCTGGGGCAGCTTTATACTCCGATAGGTCTGAAGAAGACTAAAGCTATTTGCACTCTGCACAGAAAAGGCAAAAGTCACTTTGAAAGAGTAAAGACTGAATCAAACATTAAGTCTTTAAAATTTAAGACAGGAATATGTAGGACTTCATAAATAGCCTTGCCACTGTTGCCAGAAATACTGATATAAAATCACAGTGTATTTACTGAAGCCATTGTGGTGACAGGTACTGAAATGTGCAAAAGCAAAACAAGGATGAACTCAGGCTGTTCATGCAGATTATTCATGACCATGTGGGTAATGAAGCTACTTCTACATTTTGCACTGATAGGAAAAAAAAATAATCCTGTTTTCATCCCTCTCCCCTCTGACATTTATTCAGAGACATAAGGAATGGAAGAAAGGGACAGTTCTTCATTTCACTATTATTTGCTGTATACTTGAAATGCTGAGATTTTGCTTAATCACAAAGCAAAAACTCAAGTGTAGAGAAACTGCCAGAACACAAGTAAAGAAAATCAGAGTGACTGTCATCTTCAGAAGAGGCAGGATTTCTCTAATGTGTTTTTCATTAATTGTTCTGCCTTTTTCTCCTCCTTCCCAGTTTTTAATTTATGGCAGCTACTTCACAGTCATACATGGGATTTTCATGATCAGAAGCATTTGTGTGCTGGTCTCATGCAAATGCCAAAGAAAAATACTGAGATCTTGCACAGACCAGCTGAACCAGGCTGAGCATGAGTCAAGAGAGCAGATTGTCATGAGCTACATGACACGGCTGTAGGAGGCAGGCAGGCTGGAGAAGGGCTTCTCCTGGGAGAAAGGCTCCCAGCAGGGAAGAAGAGCAGCATGCAGGGAAGAGCAGTGCAAGAAGAACGTTCAACTCAGCCCTGAAAAGCTACGCTGAATCATTCCAGCACTTCAGCACAACATATGCCAGCAGAGAGCTCTCCAGAATGGCACTGTGCCAAGAATAAAAGATAAGTTGCCTTAGATTCTTATTTACATGCATATAAAGACCTTAAGGGCAATAATTTATACACAGAATCTGAGCAACCGCCTCTGCATCCCCCCATGCACGATAGCAGAGAGCAGAGTTTACCCTGCCTTGCTCACTTGTAGCTCCTGAATGTACTGCTGCCAAAGCTGCTTCTGTCACATTTGCTGATGCAGTGGCTGAAGGTCTGACTCCCCTTTGCACAGCCTTTGTTCTGAACCAAGGAAATAAACATCATGTTTGCATCATTCTATTCTTTCATACCCAGTACAGGCAGATGGGGGACAGGCTCCTCCTGTCTCATCCCACACAGGCTGCAAAACGCAGGGCTTGCACAATCCATCCCAGGAGCTTCACTGCAGCACTGCTATGTCACAGTTGTTGCTTGGCCCACATCTGAGAGCTACAAACTCTGTGCTGACTTAACAGCAACCTCTGCTGAGAAGGAATAACTTCAGAGTCCAAGCAAAATGCAAGAGCACCACGCCTTTGCTCATGCTTCCAGTAAAATTAAATTCAGGACTGCCTTCCTCTCAGCAGGAAAAGAAATAATATGAAGGGGCTTAAGCAGCACAGACTAAAACCAGAGAAGGACATTGTGGAGAAATATAGCCTACGCCACACAGAAAAATTCCAGATTAACAGAAATACCCAAGAAGACCTATAACTGAAACAAACAGTGAGCATCATGTGTACTTTTGAGTGCCACTGATCTTGACCAAGAATTTGACAGGATCAGAATCTCAGTTTGTCAAGAAGCTTCAAGTCCTACAGCTAATTTAGTCCAAAAGACAGTCCAGGAGAAGAAAAAAGAGACTAGAAATAAGTTTTCATAGTGAATGTCTAATTTAATATGAGCTATATCCATATGCTGAAGTTATTTCTGTACTGCTGTTTGCTTCTAGCTTCCAATAGCTAGATCTAACTAATAAAAGCTACTTAGCATTTTAAAAATTATATTTTTCCTGTAGAGACGCAAGCTATCATTTGTACAGACATATCAGTTTTTCATACCACTGTCACACACTGCAACTAGACAAAGTGCCCAGAAGCAAGGGGAGGCAGGACAGAAGCAATTTGTTTCAAGACAAAAGAAGAAACAGCAGGATCTGACAAAATGAACCTGGCTAATTCTTTAGGCTTTTTGTTTACTACTGTGCACTGTGGGGACATTGTCTGTTGTAAACTGGCTCTAAGCAGAACAGTTTAACCAATGCAGTCATAAAAGTGGGAGATGCACTTAGTCTCCAGTGAGAGTTCTTTTCTTACTGCAGAACTGAGGGCATGATGCTCCTGACTGAAGAAACAGAATCCAGGTGAGCAAGGACTATTTTTTACATTCTTCCTTGTGAGTAGCCGTCTTCTTTTGAGGCATTCAGTTTAGAACTAGATGTCAGTCCCATACTAGAAGTTAACAAGAGTTTGTGTTTAAATTAAAAGGAGGAACTTCATATTTTCAGCTCCGTTCTTATGGTCTGGCTAGAGCTAACTGATCTCTGTCTCTCTTGGATGCCACTAAAGAGCAAAGGAACAAGCAGACACAATGTATTTGGCTTGCAGCTTTAGAGAAAACCATCTTCAGAAAACAGATAAAACTTTAAAGAAAAAATAATCCATTCCTACTCTCACTAATCTCCAAAATAATGATTCTGAGGTTGGGAGCTGGCAGGAAGCATTATGGGGAAAAATAGGGGAGGAAAAAGGCAGCTCTTAGGAGTGCAAGAAGAAAAAGACAAGGCCTTGTGTTGTCCTGGGTTTTTAGCTGCAAATCAGAACTCACCCAGCAATCAGAGGTTTCTAAAAGAGTAATATGCACACATGTACCTGTGTGTTTTTGTACTTGCAAACACACACACAGAGGAGAGGAAACAGTTGAGACTTGGCAGGTTACAAGGAAGGCTGGAACCACCGGCTGCCCAGTACTGCAGGAAAAGGAAATTCTCATCACATCCACCTCTCCTAGCAGCTTTTAGTATTGTTTGTCTTTCTTCCAGTGCGTTAAAGGTTTCCATGCAAACATGGAACTCCAGAGCTGGGCACATTCCTCCCCATAGCTGCAACCCCCTCTAAATACACCACTAATTGCCTTTGAAACATTAGTGGGTTTGGGCACAAATCTTCCATGAAGATATAGTCCAGCAAGCTGATAAAGGTCAGCTTGAGCAAACAAGGAAGGAATAAATAATGTGTTTGTATTCAAAGCATGCAGGTATTGCCCAAGAACTGTGTGGGCTACCAGAGAAACACACTTTTCAGCCCCTGCCCAGCAGCACATTCCCTTCCCAAGGTTCTTTCCCAGCCTCAGAAGCCCTTGGTGAGGGAAGAGGATGAAGGGCAGAGGCAGGCTCAGCTCCCCTGAGCACTTGCCTGCCTGGTTGCAGCACACACTTGAGCACTTAGGGAACCTTCCATACCTGCAGGACCAAAGCAGGCTCTGTCGAGCTCACAAAGGGCCCCTCCTGCCAGGGCCTCTGCATCTGCTCCCAGGGTCAATACACGTCCTACCAACAGGCTTCAGGGTGAACTCCAGCCTCCGATGAGCCTCGGAAGATGCAAGTATAGTTTAAAAATAAATAAAATGGGTAAAGGAAAGCAAAGCAGCAGAATTTCTCTGAAGCAAGCCTGTTAATTTCTTAGTTTAGAACCTAGATTTACCAGTTTAATTTCATCCATTTGTCTTGATGATAGATCTGCCCTTATACAGAAGTAATTCCTGGCCAACTAATAGTAGGAAGGATTTGATGTCCTACCTCCCAAAGCGCCAGTAAAGCCATGACAGTCAGAACAGACTCCATGAGCCCAGAGGCCTCTGTGCTGTGCACAGGACAGGTACACTGTTAGCCCAAACTGTAAAACTGGTGCTCTGTCTTTCCCTGAATTAGAGACCAGAGCTTTTAAAGCTATTTATTAACAGAAAGAATGCAATCATTGCTTTCTTGTCACAACAGGTTTTATTAATCATTAGCTACTCTGAGTCTTACAGTTTTATCTTAAAAATAGAACTCTGTTTGCTCACAAAACTCACAAAGAACGCTTTCCCTGTAATCTTCATGGACAAATTCTACAAGAAAGAACAGCTATGACAAGTTGTTACTATTATTATTTAAATTCTGGCAGCATTTTATCAAATTTACAAAGAACTTTTTAGAAAAAAAGTTACAGGAATTTCTGACTACCGTCAGCTCTAATGGGTGGTTTCTGACTTCTCTGCAAGACAAAGTCATCCTAGGAAGAACTGCTCCTGAATCCACAGGAAATATACCACAGCCAGAGCCTTGACAGGTAATTAATTACCTTTGGAGTTATTTGGGAACATGCTGGCTACTCACTTGCTCAGTGCATTTGGAAGTGATGCAAGATTTATGTAGATGTTACTGATCAGCCATGGGCTAATTCTTTTTTATTTTTATCACATTGTAAATAAGGTCTTGAGTTAAAGATACTACAGACTGTATCTTACTTACAATTATTTGTAAGAGAAATATGACAGAGGCAATTTTTAAAAATCAAGTTAGAAGGTTATGGATGCTTTTTCTAGCATGCCTCCAAGGCCACAGTAATATTATAACATATGACATATACTTTATAATATATATCTTTATAACATATGATTTATACTAAGTTTTAATGAATACCATTTCACAGTGCAAGTAGAAGCACTTCTCAAAAAGTGCCTGCTATAGAGTGGAATTCAACCATTTAAGATACACAGCTTGTAGCAGCATGATTAAACATCAGCTAGTGCTTTGCTTTCATTTGCTTGTGATTGAAAAACACTGTTTCACTTGTTTTCAGAATCAGTGACATTGACTTTTTAACACAAAACAAGTAAAATAAACTTAAACCCCAAATCTCTTTAGACTTCTTTGTGCTGCCAACTATGCTGAAGAAACAAGCCTCTTTTTCCTTTTGGTCATCACTTTCAAAAGCAAAGTCAATAGCTCTCTATTCTAAATCTGAGCAGGTACCATAAGCAGATAGTTTTTGCATCTTTCTTTACCCTCTCCAATGACTGGAGTGTAAGAAACACTGTGAGTGTTAAAGCATTTTGAAGAAACTGAGGTCGCAGTGGGTTGAACTGCCTGATGGCTTTCATTGCCATCAGGAATACTTGTACAGTCATTGTGTCACTGGGTACTCAGGCTGCAAACCAACACAAAAAAACCTTGAAAACACGGAATGAGCTTGGATCTCACACTTCACCCATTCATTTATTTAGAAATGAGACTGTAATGGAACTTTATTCTGCTACAGCACAGCCACTTAGCCTTAAGCACATCACTATGAACAACCTTTGACAGACAATACAGAGTTTATCAGGGCTGATGCACCTTGATCCCAGTTGCTCATTTACAAGCTGCAGCTGCGATGCCAGGCAGGTTCAGCGAGGGGAACCTTGGCTTAGGCACATGGCACAGCTGGAGCCACACGCCTCACTCACAAGACAGAAGCAAAAATGTCCTTTATCAATATAACAAACTTCAGTGGCAAATGTGACAATGGTTTAACAAGACTCAACAGGAAGGTGGGCTTGACTTAGTGCAGAGATTATAGGATCAGGTAAAACTGTCAGAGGGACTCCCCCCCAGCTAAGTCACTGGGTTCTAAACTCCTCTCAGAGAGGAGCCTGGGTGTAGCTTAGACTCACTCCTAGTCCCAGATTTGGTTAACTGCTTCCATCTAAAGGATTATGCACTAAGTTCTTTATATGACTTAGTCAAAGTTTCAAGGCTGAGCACACTGTTAGTCACTTACCAATAATGTGTTGCAGCAAAGAATCTCAGTCTCAGGAGTAACTGTGAGAGATGTCCCTGCTGAAGAGGAGATCCAGGTGTGCAGTGCAGTGCAGTGCAGGGGAGCTCGAGATCAGTGGTTCAGTTACACCTCCACACCAGCCAGACATCTGAGTCCCTTCTGCAGGCAGACCTTGGCTGTCACACTGCCCAGGTCCCCCAAAGTCCAGTTATACTGGATGCCACCACCACAGCCCTCATTGGTGGTTATGGCTTCAGGGGAGTGAATGTAGGTTTAGTCACAAGCAAACCTGAAAATTAATTTTCACCAACTGTGAAGAACATCTATTCCTCCTTTTCCACCTTTTTTTTTTTTGTTGTTGTTAAGGTAGACTATGGATTGCTGGAAGGGACCTGTAAGCCACAGCTGGATTTATCCCACAGTGATCATCTGTGCAAATGGATTTTTCACCACAATGAGGCCATCAGAATCTTTTCTCACCCCCTATCTAACAGGACCAGACAAAAACCTAACGATTGAAGAGGTATGTAACTATTCTCTTAAGCAGTAACTAAAATGCTTAAAGCATTAGGCTTTACAGCAGTAACTGAAGGGAAGATGAATTGTGAATATTTTATCTAGAGACCCGTATTTAAGATGCTTCTGGGAAAGAGTAAGGCGTCACCACTTTGGCAGGAGGTCCAAACTTTTAAAGTCCTTACATTCTTAGGACTTTAAAACCCCTTTGGTGGTTGGTAATTTTTGGCAAAATCAGGTTGGCTAGTTCCTCTCTCCACCCCAGAGGAGACATTTATACTTACCATGGAATTGATTACACTGATTACGGCATCGATTTCAAAACATAAGAAAGCTAAGCAGCCTTCCCCTTATGAGCTGCAAAGTTTATTTCCTACATTCCTTATATTTCATGCATTCATTAACCTGTGGAAGTTAGGTTCACATTAAGAGAAATTGGGTTTTGACAAAAGCACGCACTCCAAGTTTCCTTGCTATGCTCCTATGTTCAGCACTTGCTGCTTGAGAAGTACACCTCCTAACAAAAGGGGACAGAGTTAACACGTGGCTGAGTCATGGAGCTAACAGTATAATTAGAAAACACAAGCTTGCTACACCCACATACAGCTAATATGAAGAACAGTCATTCCTGATGTGCAGAAGCAAATGTTAAGGCAGAATCTACCAGCATACTGTGAACCCAAGGTTTCTGCTGAAAAAAGGTATTTGTGGTTTAGGTTGTCAAGGAGAATTTTTTTTTCTTTCCCTTATTATTTTTTAACCACAAAGGAAAGCATTATTTCTTATATAAATCACACAGCATCATAGAATGCCTTAATCCTGATTTTAGCAAGACTTCTTAACTCAAAAACAAGCACAGCACAGATACTGACTCTTTCAGCCAAACTCACCTCCAGTGAGTTAATTCCATGAGGTAATTCTAAGTTCAGAGAAACAAAAGAATGAACCTGCTGCTCACCAGGCAACTCATTCCAGTACCTGTTCAGAAGTAAAAAGCATTCCTCCAGCATTTGATACATTCCTTTCTAGTCTACTTGCTTAAGCAGAGAACAAGAGATCAGGAACGGATACCTCAGCAGGCCCCACAATTACTGGGCAACTTAAGAGTCACAGAAAAAGGTCACTTTGAGCATCTAAAAGAGGGATACCTGCCTCAGGTGTGCCCAAACTGCCCAGGCAAGCACTGAACTTCAGTGGTAACCACAAACAACACCTTCCAACCCAAATTCAGAACAGTTTAAGAAAAAAAAGATAATTTTTTCACAGGGCATCTATGTACTGAAGTCCAATTTAGACTTACTGAGACTTCCTTACTTCTTACACTTTAAATCTGAAAGAAACCACAGGTGCAGTACCCTAGTAGCAGCTACACACTATGGGCAGTTTCAAACCCCCGCTGTAAGAGGTACACACTTTTTTTTTCCTATACCAAACAAGGGAAAGAGGTGTCCAAGGATATACAATGACTCGCATAAAGAATAAAAACAGGCCTTCATTTTCAGTTACTGTAGGGAATAGGATTTGAAACCAGACAGACCTACCTCTGACAAGAAGTTACAATTGTTTTAAACAGTTGCACATCAAAACCTGCCTTCTTCATATGCCATTACTGGAATTAAATTTTAAGCCAATCTATCAGTTTCTTTAGTGGAGCATAGCCTCACTGTCTTTGGTCCTTACATAGTGAAGTCAGAGACTTGTAACTTAAAGTAGTTTATGCCTGCACTGTTCACACAATTCACTGTTTCCTACAATCACAACTATGTCACTTCAACAGTAACACCAGCAAAAACCATCCAAAAGGGTATTTTAAATGTTTAGGGGGTTGTTTTGTTTGATTATTTTAACATTTCCTCTTTCATCCTCTTCCAGGTTACCAACCAGATTCTGCCAGTTTGGACATACTCCTACCTCGCTCTCCTTTTCCCGGTGTTCCTGCTCACAGACTACGTGCGCTACAAGCCCGTGCTGCTCCTTCAGGGCACCAGCCTCGTCGTCACGTGGCTCCTGCTGCTCTTTGCACATGGAGTGGTGGCCATGCAGGTGGTGGAATTCTTCTATGGCATGGTCACAGCCACTGAGGTGGCCTATTACGCCTACATCTACAGCGTGGTCAGCACCCAACACTACCAGAGGGTCACCAGCTACTGCAGGAGTGTCACTCTGGTGGCAGCCACCGTGGCCGCCGCGCTGGGACAGCTGCTGGTGTCCTTAGCCCACGTCTCCTACTTCTACCTCAACGCCATCTCCTTGGCTTCTGTGTCCCTGGCATTCCTGTGCACATTCTTCCTGCCCATGCCCCAGAAGAGCATGTTCTTCCACAGGAAAGATGCCCCTGAGCCTCTGCCAGGGTCTGATAAAGGGCTGGCTGTGGGCACTGCCCACAGGCCCTCGAGCTGCCCGGAGGAAACGAGCCCTGATCCTGCTGCCAGGAGCCCCAGCCCCCAGCCCCAGGCTGGGAATGCCAGGCCCCACGGGCACATGCTCAGCGTGCTGCTGCAGCTGGGCAGGGACCTGAGGGATTGCTATGGCTCCCGCAAACTCCTCTACTGGTCCCTGTGGTGGGCTCTGGCCACAGCTGGCTTTAACCAGGTGGTGAATTATGTCCAGGTGCTGTGGGACTTGCGAGCCCCCTCCCACAGCTCTGCAGTGTACAACGGAGCTGTCGAAGCAATAGCAACTTTTTTGGGTAAGCAGTCATTAGCAGGTACTTGTACCTCCTGTGCTGAAAGATTCTTCAGCGATGTGTTTAGTGCCTTTCCATCTCCTATGAGGACTAAATTAAACAGAGAAACAGTGCACAAAGCATGATTTTACTATAAACTTTTACAAGGGGCTCTTCAAAAATAGTCTTAAAAAACATATATAAAGAAGCTTTTCCTTCTTAGAGGAGACTCATTCTGCCAAAATGTATTAAGACTTTTAAGTTTATAGCTCTGTTTATACCATGTATTTAACCCCAAGTAAGCATATCAAACCCCTGTGCAATGGTATCTTGCATATTCCTCCCTCAAATACACCTTAAGCTGGCTGGTTTAAGAATTAAAATAATATGTTAGCAGATACAATGCTCCAAATATTACTCAGAGCATACTCTGAAATTGTCTAGACATTGGGCCAAAATCATTCCATAGTGCTCCTCACCAAATATTCTGTGACTATATCTGTATACTGATTGGCAAATTTGCCACAACAAAGGTTGTGTGTTCAACCCCTGTATGGACATTCACTTCAGATGATCGTTGTGGGTCCCTCCAAACTTAGACTATTTTGTGAAACCATTTCTGTGATATGACAAGGCTGAGAGCACTGCAACTGTTTACCTTTGAAAAACAAGTAATCTTATTAATGTGCATCGAGACTTGAAGGGGAAGAGCAAAAAGATGCAATGAGGCTTTTCCCAGTGGTGCCCAGTGACAGGACGAGTCAAGAGGCACAAAATCAAGCAAAGTTCCACTTAAACAGATAACATTCTTATTCCAAGGGTGATTTAAAATAGGAACATGTTGGCCAGAGGTGTGGACTCTCCATCCTAGAGTCAAAACCTGGGCAACTTCCTTTAGCTGACTCAGCTTTTAGCAGGGCCATGACATCTCCATCTCTCTTCCGACCTTAGCCATTCTGCCTCTCATTATTTACCTGGTCCACCCAAATTCCATTTCTCTTTAGCCACAGGAGACAAGGATATGGGTAAAGTGAAACTTCATTAACATAGCTGTGCAGCACCCATACAGCCTTGTTTTTGAGCTCCCATTTATACAGATGTCTCCCCCTACATTCCAGGAGCTGTATCCCACACTTCTACAGGGAATTGTCAGTTGACTTTTTTCCCTGCAGCCAGCATGAAAATCTATTTTACTGAAGCTATTCCAGAACTTCTGACTATTGCTTTGAGTAGTGTTCTCTAAGGCTTCCTTGCACTTACACTTATTCTGGCATTTGACAAAATTGCAGAGTGCAGAAGGCACTCACAGCACTGGGAACCACTGCCCATGGCAAGGATGGACCAAAGATGTTGGTTTGCTCCAGTTTTAGCAATTCTGATGAAGAGCACACACAATCAGCTAGCAAAGTCCAGTTTTTGTGCTACCTTGCCTGAGGACATGGGGTTTGCTACACTGTAAGATTCTGCTACATGCGATGGCCAATGAGACATTAACAAATACAGCTCATAAGGTTTTCACCAGAAACTGAGAATACACTTCCATTAAAAAACAAAACAAACAAAACAAACCCCAAACAAACAAAAACAAACAAAAAAAACCACAAACAAACAAACAAACAAACAAAAACCACATGAGGTGCCACAGATTTTCTTTCCATAAAGAACTTCACATGAAGTAACTAAGCTCATTATACATATTTTGGCAGAAAATGCTTGGTGTGATTGTTCTTCTCTTTGCTAATAGTTGTCTAAAAACGGAGGAACAGTGGATTGTGCACTGCTGCCTCCAGCCTTCGGCATGGGGCACTTTCCTAGAGCACTTCAGTCAGTGAAGGGTCCAAGCAAGAAGGAAAACATCCAAACTAATGGAAGACTCCCACACCCCTAACAGGAAATATAATCCACACCATTACCAAAGCTCACTGTGATCAAGACTGAAGAGCTCCTGGCATGATCCAATGACAGTTATGCTCTCAATGATAATGTTTCAAAGTTTTAATTATTGCTTTTCAATTTTTAGGTTCAGCGACATCCATGGCAGTTGGATATGTCAAAGTAAACTGGGATCTCTCTGGAGAACTGGCTTTAGGAATTTTCTCTGCACTGGATGCTGGTTCTCTGCTTCTCATGCACTTCACTGACAACATCTGGGCATGTTATGCTGGTTACCTTGCATTTAAAGCTTGTTATATGCTCCTTATAACAATAGCAACGTAAGTACAACACAACTGTTCTAACTAAACTGATGTAAATCAGCATCAACTTTTTGTATTTATCAAAATTCTACTGGACATTTCCCTAGACATAAATTTAGAAAGCACCATATAGTGCTTCTAGCCTGTATAAATCAGAGTAAAATTATATGACCTAACCACTACCACAGTACACTCGAAGTCAGCACAAGGTAGCTTCTGCACTTGGCTGTTCAACAACTAATGTATGAGTATTCTCAAAGTGATCCAATGAACATACACATGTTTAGCAAAAATATTCACTCAAGGGTAAAAAAGATACACAAAAGTCACAAAGCCAGAAAAAAACCTAAGAAATTTCTGTCAAAATGAAGATGCTAAAGCTTAACAGCCAAGACTGAAGTGACCTTGTACTTTGAAAAGTGCACTGTGCACATCAAACTGTTCCCATAAGTAAAGTGCATCCACCCATCCTTGCTCTCCAGAGTTTTGTGAATCTGGATTCATTGTCAGGTTTCAGATTGCTGTCAACCTCAGCATGGAGCGTTATGCTTTGATGTTTGGCTTCAACAACTTTGTTGCACTGGTGATTCAGACGATTTTAACTGTTGTTGTAGTAGATTCAAGAGGTCTAGGACTGGATATCAGCACTCAGGTAAGTCACCGAGTCCCACTGCTTAGTTCCCTGCTTTCCTTTTGAAAGCAGGTTCTGCTCCAAGATTAGCCTGTGGTAATGTGCAAGCTTAGGAGCAAGTTCAGGACAGTTACTCACCTAGAAAAAGGTTCATTTATAGTGAACTGGCTTGAACTACAACCTGCTTGTCCTCTAAGCCTCCCAATACTGAGATGACTGGAAAATATTCACAGAACAGAGGGGAAAGGTGACCACATATTACTCCACATATTCTTTAAAGTCAAGGCTTACTCTTCACAAGTTTACAGTCAAAACACCCTAACCAGAAGCAGGAAGCCAGCCGAAAGACAATTACTATTACTAGGGCAATTCTAGGTTGGTTAGTTCCTGTGGAAGCACCTTTAAAGTTACTGTCATTCTGAAAATCAACTCATTGCAATTTCCCATTAAATTTCTAAAATTAATTGAAACAGACACTGAATGAGTTTAAGTCTAGTTTTCATGCTCCCAGAGAAGAAACAAAGTGCAGGACAGCTGTCCTCCCTTACTGAGGTGGGAAGTACGTAACAGAACACTCTGTCCCCCTTTTACAACCACAGAATTTCTATAGTGTCAAGTCAAGCAGTCCAGACTTCTTGAAACTTCTCAAGGTGGGGTCATTCTGGGCACAGGTGACAGGGAAGGGAAGGCAGCAATGGAAGGACACTCCTTAGAGTCAAAAACTGGTTTTGCTGTTACAGATAATAACTTTTCTCCTTCCTCGCCTTTGATTCCCAGTTTCTCATTTATGGCAGTTACTTCACAGTCATAACCGGAATTTTCCTGATCAGAAGCGTGTACACCATAATTTCCATCAAAAGCAGAAATACAAGTGTGGCAGCTGAAAGCACTGCCCCTTAACAACCAAGATAAAAGCAATGGTTATAAGCAACAATGCTGAAGGCTCCATCATCTGGACAACAAACCAGGAGAAATATGACATTCAATCAAGCGAAATTGGTCAAGGTTGAAGCAGGCTGTTTATGAGCCTACTACACAGAGAGCTTTGTCAACAAGATTATGCATTTGGTCCATTTTCTTCACCAGGAGTTTAATACAAATATTCCTCAAACAGTCTTCAAGTTCAGTGATCTGACATACAAACATCTAATTATGACTCGGTGAGCACAAGGACATACAGATGCCTAAATCTCACACCAAACTCACAGAACAACGTTGGGGCTTCCCCTCCTACCCAGTATTTCAGTATAAGGTAATTCAGTTACTGACAGAAGACCATCAGACATGCCCAGGGAATCTAAAGCAGTTGTACCAGACAATGACATGTCAGAAAATTTGTCAGAGAAAACTTAACACTTTTTCAACTGGACACTGCATCTGCCTTACAGAACTCTGGATGGTCCTGTAAGTGTAGCATCTTCTTATGCTTGTAACAGCTGATATTTTAGGACTGAAATCTACTCTAGGAGGTCTCCATATTAATTTCTGTGTAAGGGGCCTAAAGTTATCAAGTGAAGTGCTTTGATGCTAAAGCATACAAACACAGTTTTTAGGCAACTACGCTATTTGCATGAACAATTATGGGAACAACTGCAGAGATTTCCACAATAAAAACAATTAAAATCAGGGGTGAATAATTAATTTTAAAAATAAAGCTATTTTTAAAACCTAATCAACCAAGCACCTATGGTGTCAGTTTATGGTCAATATACAGAAGACTCAAAACAATACAAGATCTTCAGTTTATCTGGAATCTGACAAACCTAAAATTAGTAAACAGACTAAAGAGGTGTGTTTGTATATAGTAAAGAGTTGCAAACCTTTCACCTGCAGTTAACTCAAGTTATGAAAAATAAGGTATTCCACTACTTCTACACCATATTCTAAACTACATGTCTTGCATACATCAATCAGTTTCAGTATCTCAGCAGTAATATTTGGATTAGAACAATCTGTAGATGCTAATCTCATTAGCCCTTGCCCAAAGTCTAATTTACGACACACTAAGTGAAGAGGGCACAGAATTGTTGCTCTTTCGTAATACTTTTCATCTCCTTGAAAAAGCATCCCTTTGCTTTGGTCCAGTTCTCTGCACTAAGAATTTTTAAGTATTCCACAAGCCCTGCTGAACCCTCGCAGTTCCCACTCTCTACTGCATTTACCTCTTACTATCCAAAACAGCCAAGGCTGGTGAACAGAGAAGAGTTACAACTATTTACACTGTGCTAAAATACAGTGGTGAGAGTGTGTCACTAATGCACTGCAAACCTCCAGTTGCTGGGACTTGTTCAGTGAATTCCCCAGAGAATGTTGGGAACTGAACTGTACACCACACTGTCAAGCAGTCTCCATCAGAAACAGAGACTTCAAGCCCATTTTAAATAAGCCAACAGGACAAAACCAGACATTTGTATGGAAAACTTACAGGCAGCATGTTTTATGAGCTGCCTATCTCCTGCTTGGTGTCTTCAAAGTTTAAAAAACAGAAACAAGAAGAAATTACAACTCCCCCATAGGCAGGCAACAGAAGCCAAAAGCATTAGCATAAATTTTTTTACAAGCAGAGGTAAAACCTTTCCGATAACCTAGAAAAACGTATCTGACATTCACAGAGTCAATTACAAGTGAAATGTCTTACCTTGAAGAATTTTCATGTTTATCTCAAATGGACTTGTACATCCCTTTTTCAAAAAGTGAATCTCACCTTATTTATTCCTGTTATCCTGGAAGTTAAAATTTTATTCTCCAACTGGTCAGAAACATTTAAGCCTGCAGTTTACGTACTCACAACATACTTACATTATTTGCTTAGTTTCCAGTATTACACTTGGACTTTAGCCAAATCATCTCTGTTTAAAACACCAACTACTTTGATGCAATTATATTTTTCTTGAACTTTATCACTGTTACAGAGGACGACAAGCCAGATATTTTTCCTGCTACAAATTTCACTCTAATATGGCAGGAAATATTTGTGTAAATTTAGTTTTTAAAAAAATGAAATTTAATATTCCACAGGAGTTCTTACTGATATGTATCAGTTTTTAATAGAGAGGGCTATTACATCTGTGGTCCCTTGACCTGCTGTTACACACTCTGTTCAGACCACAACTGAGGCTTGTTCAGAGCTGTCATTAGTTACCCATAATAAGATGTCTTTTGCTGCAAACCTTGTCTCCAGTAACTACCCTTCACAGTGATTCCAGTGTCCTTCACGACAGAAACTCTATTCAAACAGTCCAAACCTCACCCAACACTTCTGTAGGACTTCACTTGAACTAGAACAGCAAGCTTCATCACAAGGACACAAAGAAACACATCCAAGTGAGGCATGTGAAAATTTTAAGCTTAACTCACCTTTAAACACTTTGCTTTGGACACCTCATCTGTGTACAAGACACAGCGTGTACATTTTCTTCCAGTAAATGTTACTGCACAGAAATAATGCTACACATTTTTTTTTCTAATATTTATTTTTTCACCTGCAAACTGTAGCAAAACATGATCAGCTTTATTATGCAGACAGGTATCCCTCTAATGTTAGAGATTTAGGCATGTATAAATAGAAGAGCTCTTAGGAAAGGAAAACATTTTGAGAAATGAACAAACCTTCAATTTAACTTCATGACTTCTAATACCAATGGTTAAAATGATGCAGCTCATTCATTCCAAGAGATACAACAGCACCTTAAAGTGGCTGATCTATTCCCCAGTAACATTTTTCACACAACAATGTGTTAAAGTTACAAATACTGATATGCACAAATAGCTATTTTCTAAGAAAAATATGTACAGTACTGCAGCATAATGAGTGTGGTATCTGCAATAACTTATTAGCCAATTTTAATACACATGATACCGCTACGTTTTACCTGTCACTTCACAGGTTCAAGGATGTTACCACAGCCCTCTGTTTTGCACGTTATTACCTGGTGGGGGGTTGGTTTTCTTGTTCTTTGTGTCAGGTGGTTTTTTTTTCCTTTTGGAAATTTTTTAAAGGTACACAATGCAGGCTTTTATTTTTACTTCTTAAAGACTTCTTTTGTGTTTAAAGCTAATATCAGTGAAACAAGACAACAGTGCAAGAGGCGCAGAGATGTTATGTGACCACATAAGAGTTCTTTTGGGTAAAGTGTCTATAAGGCTATAAGAAAGGATTGGTTGATGAGCTTCCTGTTGGAAATTGTCCTGTTGGTGCACCAGCCTGGGGGAAAAGGAACAAAGAAAAACAAGGCAAGTATTTAAGATTTTTTGCCCATATTGTAAATCATAAATGCAGAACATATTAAAAAAAAACCTTCTGGGGAATGCTTCTGTTTTATATTGCAATCTGCTTTTTGCTGCTTCTTTGGAAGAAGAGAATACTTACACTACTTACAATTACACTACTGTGGGAACATGTATGAAAGTACCTCTGCTTTGATCTTACATATCGTTACAAATGGCATATTATCAGAATAGTGAGCTGCAGTTTAGAGAGTCACATGCTGCCTTCCCTTATTAAAAGCAAGAAAACCCCCAAATCTCTGTGTATCTCTAAATCAAGTGTTATAGACTATTCTTCTTTGGACATACAGAAGTCATTGACATGCAACAACTCACCATAAAAGGGTTACTAGATACTCCAACAGCTGCAACTTGTCCAAAAGGAGTTACTACAGGCTTTGCTTGCCCAAATGTAGCAAAACCTGCTCCTTAGGAAAAAAAGTAAAAAAAATTAATGCTAGTAAACAATGTTCAAACAGTTCTTTGCTGCAGGTCCCAGCCAAAATTAAGTGTAAGTTTGAACTGCAGAATCAGCAAGACTGATCTTACTTAAAGAGGATCATGAATGTAAGAGTAAAACACTATGGCTGAGCTTTTTCTTTGCTTTCAACTATTCATAACTCATCAATCTGCAATTTCTACACATGCACTTCTTTCAGTGTTATGATATCACATAAATTCAGGGAGAAAATACTTTCCAATTTTCTCTTGCCTGTGTTCTATGAAGTATAGAAAGAGTAGCCATGTGTAGCAGACATCCAAAATCAGCCCTTCTTGCCTAAAACACCCCTTTAAGCCTTGTAATACTTACCATTTTAGTATGAGATTCTGCTAGAATTTCAGTTTGATCATTACACAATTGCAAACAGCCAAGTCAGAAGGCTCAATTACAGAGCTAAAACAGTGTGGGAACTCCTCATCAACATTACTATCAAGTTCTTGTAGAAGTAAATATCCACCCTCTATTGCCAACTTATAGACAAACCATTTTCTCCATGTTTCTGATTTAAACAAGGTTATCTAAAACATGCAGACCTACCATTTGGCTGCTGAGCAAAAGCAGTCTGTTGAGGGAAAGCTGCCTGGGCTGGGAACGTGGGCTGCTGGAAGTTGCCACTATAACTAGTAGGAAGACTGTAGGAGGCAGGAGTTCCAAATCCTGCCGGCATGCTCATGGATGCAGTACCAAATGTTGCTGCTGGTACGCAAAAAATAACATGCAATTATTTGTGGGAAATCATTTGTTTCATGAAAAAAATCACTATAAGGCCATGTTAAAAGTCTTCTAATGTCCTCTGTGACTGAACAAAAGTTTTTTCAACTTCTACAGCCACTGAACTGATTTGTTCCCTTTGATCACCACCAACTGGGTGCACAGTTTGCTTTTATATTTATGAATGGTATCATTTAAAATTTAGTAGATCCAGCACATTCAGATACACTTTCTGAAGAGGAAATTATTTTTTGTTCTCAGTGTTATCATATATGTCCCCCACAGTTTTTCTGGTAGAAGTCCATACACACAAGAAGCAAGCATGTTCAGGCAGCCTAAGTCCCTCAGTTTCTCTCCTTCTGAGAAAAGTATGAAAGAATTTTCCTACTTCAAGCTGCTCTACAGGAGGTTATAAATAAAAAAACCCAGCCAAATCAAAGGGATACATGCATCCCCTTTCTTCATCCCATTTTTAAGGAAATTCTCACCATGCACATTATTTGCACACAAAGTTCCTGTTGCAAACCCTCTTACTGTGGACATAGAACTTAAAACAAAAAGAGCCCAAAACTTGTAATCTGATTCTCTGCTAAACATTTCAAGTAAAGAACACACAGCTCATAAGCATTTTCCCATGCCTTCAGCAAACAAAAAAGAGCACAGTAGGTGCAAAAGTATAGTAACAAAACCATTATTCGGTCTTTTGGGAGAAGTGTAAAGGAAGATTTTTGGTGCAAATAAAGACACCAGGCATTGTGTGCTAATTAAATAGGACTTCTCTTTTGAAATGCTACAAGCTACATTTTATGCAAGGTCAACTGTTTAAAAAAACTAATAAAATAAATTTAATGAATATAGCTTAATTATCAGTTGAAATATTTACCCCAAAAGTATTCAAGAGCAAGACATTATACAGACAAACTGTTGACAAATGCACACAAAACTGATGTACTAACACTGTTCTCGAGTTACAGTGAGCAGAGCAGCTACTCGACAGCAAACTTGGCTAAAACAGCAAACAAAAGCACAACAAGATCAGCAGGGGACTCGAGATATCCCAAAAGGCATCAAAATACTGTTGGCCGAAACTTCAACAGTCCCTCATTAGCACTCTATGGTGACTATGGAGGATATTGATAATGGTTTTGTTTTGGTTGCTTGACAGGGTGTCTATGTATGCTCTTCTCTCCCTCTGCCCATTTGCCAAATACCCACACCCACTCAATTTTTAAGAAATCTTCCACAATTCTACGTGCAGAGAACCAGATAGCTGTCAATAAGCTTTTACAAGCAAGAACAATCAGCCACGAGAAACTTGATACCAAATGTGGCCACCTACCAAAATGAGCCTGAGGAAATATGTGAGAGTGCATTGCTCCCGAGAGGCCTTATGGAAGCCACAAAGAGACCAGACAATGTCAGATAATTTATACACTCTTGAACAGTCATTTCTTAGTTTTATATATATATATATATAGAGAGAGAGAGAGAGAGAGAGAGAGAGAGAGAAATAGATACACATATATGTACCAAACAGTTCATCAATAGCATGACCAGCAAGAGATTAGTATTAGAAAATCATCAGAAATAAGCTCTACATGTACTAAATAGCAAAGTTCATGCAGGAAGAACACACAAAAGGACAAGCCATAAGTTTACACCTTACACTGAAAGGGGCTGAAGATTATCTTTACTTATAGACATTATCTCTGTCACCCAGTCACCTATGGAACATCAGGATGCTGCCAAAGGCTTGGAACCTCAGCAAGCCAGGGACAGCTGTATAGAAGGTGGAAGGATAGAGGTGCCATATTCAAAGAAATTTATCTAGCGAGGTTACAGATTCTTAATAATCATCCAAAACAGCCCATTTAGCAATGGGATTAAAATAAAGAAAAGAAGGTATTTTGGGCATTAAGTATCTGAACAAGTGTAACTGCATAATATCTCAAAAGGGACTGAAAACAATTTCAGCAGATGACACAAATTTATCAAATTAGTTTTTAATTCAACCTATCTAAATCATTGAGCAAACCACAACTCAATGTCAAAATGCACACATTAGCAGACTTTAATCTCTTGAAGTCCAGCTAACAGATAAAAGTGTCAAAATTCAGCAGCTGCTCTGGAGAGGAAAATCAGCATAACCTAGCAGTCATCTAAATCCAAGTTCATAGCTTTACAGAAGTACAAGTTTGCTTTCTTAAAAAGTGATTAAGTTTTGTCCATGGAATTATGATTCTACAGAATCCTCCCACAGAAAATTAATATAAAAAATTAATGCAAAGATTAAACATATGCTTTAAAAAAGAGACACTAATGTACTGAGTAAGTGGACTGGTGAAGAGCTAACATCCCAAGAGCTTTGTTTTTACTGGCTCTGGCTCCAGCTCTTTGATTTTGAGAGCTTTCAACACTTTGAAATAAACAAAGAAATGAAAAAGAAAGACTTTCAAGATCCCTGATTTCAGGGCTACCTGCTACAAAGCATGCTCTAAAGCCAAGGTTATAGTCTTGGAAGGAACCCAGCTGGTGATACATAGACTACAAACAGGTAGAGTTCAAACAGGTTTTTCATGGCTACCATTTGAAATCCTAGAACTGCAACCTCAACACTGAGCAAACACACAACACATCAAATAGACTAGGGACAGATAATACAGAAAATCTTTAAGAAACAAATTACACAGATACAGAAAAAAAAGAATCAATGTAATTTTTTTAAGAAATTTTCTTAAATACTCAATGTATTTTTTCCTAACCTGTTGCTCCTCGGCTATTGGTCTGGAATGGATTTGTTGAAGGTGCCACTGGGGCAACAGGGGCAGCTACAAATGGATTTGTGGAAGGTGTTGCTGAAAGACAAAAGACATTCCATTAAGTGTTTCTCTAACAGGCAACCTGACGCACACGAAGTCTATACAGCTTTTATAC
Organism: Cinclus cinclus; assembly: GCF_963662255.1. Taxonomy (NCBI): domain Eukaryota; kingdom Metazoa; phylum Chordata; class Aves; order Passeriformes; family Cinclidae; genus Cinclus; species Cinclus cinclus. Next base: position 16,089,367 of record NC_085055.1, read on the forward strand.
AAAGAAACAAATACCTAAAATTAGATGAAAAATCAGGAATTTATAAGACAATACATGAGAAATATAGGGTTTTTTTGACAGGAGTACTTTTTCATTAATAGTACCTTTATTAGCTTCAGTATTAGTGGTATCAAAGTACAGTATTATCATGTAACAATCAGTAGACTGCTTGCTTACAGTCCCCAAAGGATGTTAGTAACACTTCCATACCTCCAAATGGAGCAGGCACACTTGAAGATGCAGGCTGTGTCTGTGCAGTAGCAGCCACAGGTACTGTTCCAAAAGCATTGCTGGAAATAATTTATACAATTCATTCAGTGAAGCCAGAATTGCTTGTTTAATAATTAAACACAACTTACAGTTACTGCTGGCATGTAAAAGAAAGGGGATGAACACTTATGTGCAGTTTTCAGACTGCAACATACCTCCCCGATGCCAGGGTCAGACTCTCACTAGTGCTGAGCAATGGAAAGTCATCTCCACCAACAGCAGGAGAAGGAACATTGAACTAAAGCCAACAGCATAAAGGCTGCAAAGCAGAAGCCTTAGGGGCACTTGCAGTACTAAGCCCCTAACAGGCTTTTGGTATTTGTTACTCCAGTAATCTCGAAAAGAAATAGGTGGCACCATTTACATTAAAAATATCTGATTTCTTTTTTCAGGGATGATCCTATGATTTTGAGTATATATGCAAGTGCTCTGCAGAGGAAAGTGCTACCATCTAACAGGCTTAGCATGTCATGAGTAGAAGGTACAGAGAACTGACAACATTCTAGAGTATGCTCTCCCTCAGTACTGCCATTATTTAAAAGAAGAGATGCAGTTTCAGTAGTACGTCTAATTTAGATAAGAACAAACAGATCTGAGAAATGCCTGAAGGCATTCAGTGCTGCTGCTGCAGGCAGTGTGGCACTGAGCAGCCCTGGCAGTGTACCTGCTGACGTTACTGGTGGCAGTGTACGCGCTGCTGGAGGTGGCCGTGGAGCTGAACACGCTGTCCAGCTCCGCCAGCGCCGCGTACTTGTCTGAAGATGCACTTGACTGGCTGGGGGCTGACAGTGCAGGGCCTGCTGAGGACACTGCTGTGCTGAAGCCACCTCCCTGCTCACTCACACCTAGAAAGAAAGAAAGCAGATTAAAAATACTGAAGATGCTTTCACTTTCTGTCCTGCTGATATTGAGAACTAAATGAAAATTCGCAGACAGTTGCAGACTTAAAAATTAAATATGCACTTGGGCATAGAGGAAGAAGTGTTGAACAAGCCATTAGCTATTAGAAAAACATCCTACCTCCATAGGTACTCTGCAACACCAAAAAGCTTTTGTTTTCCTAGAAAGATAATTCATTCATCCTCAACTAGAAAATCAACAGAACACCTAACCTCAAATGAACCACTTCAGAACAAACCTCTGCAGTACAAATGAACATAAGTTTTAACACACCATTCAAGAAGAACTACATTTGACTAAGAGAATAACTAGCTTTTCCTCCTTGATTTACTATCACCTAAATCCAAATATCACAGCTACTATATTATGAAAAACTAAAGCCAAATGTTTTTTGTGGCAGAGAGGTAAGAAAGCTGCTTGGGCAGCTCTTTGCAACAGCTGCAGCTCCCCATTCCAGATCACCCGCTATAGGTTTTAGTACAAATATAAAATATATATTTGTGTTTTTGTATGTTTTCATTGTTGATGCAATGATTATTTAGATATCGTAATTCAGAATTATTCATCTCTATGGGAAATAGGTTCCCTACAAGCAGTCTTCTAATGACATACTTTTGGAACAATGTCTTAAAACTTACATCTTGCACATTAAGGGTACATTGACACAGAACTCTGATCACTTAGACAAGGGAAATTTTGAAGTACAGTTACAGTACTTTGACAAGCACAGTCATCCTTGTGGTAACCATACACATATAGAATAACCATGGCAAACAATAAAGTTTAATACCTTGCCCTGCACTGAAGATATTATCTAAATTAGCAAGAGCTGCATATTTGTCAGCTGACTGAAGATTCAGTTTATTCACTGCAGCTTTACTGGCTGCAGTTGCTGTGGCGTTGCTCTGAGAAGCATTGAAGGATCCAAAATCAGCACTGGAGGATTTGGGGAAGTTATCAAAGTGAGCAAAATTAGCATTCACTGATCCAGCACTTCCACCTGTAACAAATTAAGTTAAACATGATCAATGCTCTAAAGTTAGAAAGTCTCTCCAACTGTAACTGATGGCACAATAACCCTCCCTTTGTCATTGTGTGAGGCAATGTGTCTGCCTACCCCATCCTACACATTTAAGATCCTTTCCCATTTCCTTCAAAGTTCAGTGGGCCATCAGAGGAAAATTATAATATATTGTTTGGACTGCGTATCAGGGATAAACACCCCAGACAGCAAAACTTTAAATCACGGTCGTATTTTGATCCTGAAAACTATATGCTATTCTTCGCTGTTAAAAGCAATTGCAATAATCAAAGCTTCCTAGAAAAAGATGTATTTATCTTAATCTTTAATATTCAAAATACAAAAGCTTAATTTCTTTTCCACATGCTAACAAATAGCTACTATTTGCATTTATTTAGTGGTTCAATGTTTAGTCATTTCAGATGTCAGCCATCATCTTAAGCAAAAAAAAAAGTGCCTGGAAGTCCAAAAGTTGTATGATTTCATGCCCAGGTTTAGAGAGTTTGGTCCTCTGTTCTTAAGAGTTTTAGACTGCATCCAATCAGGAAAGAGGCTAGGGGAAAGACACAACACATCTCCTTTATAACAAATCTCCACTGACATCAGAGATACATAAATCAATTTTAGAAGTCTGATATTGGTCCACACAATTGAACTTCAGATCAAGTATAACACATGAGTTTCCATCTCTCCATTGTCCACACAATTTAATCTAGGCAGGTCACATACTTAAATTTAAATTTGAAGTTGTTCCTTTACGTGTATCACATTTTATAACGGTTGATGATTCCACTCATACTACAGAACTTTCTAAAACAGAAACACAACTTTCTAAAAGCATAAGCAACAAGTTGAAACATATGCAACAGTAGGAATGGAAGTGCTATACTACAATGGCATAAAATGAAGCAAGCTGAGTTTTCCACTGCGTGGAACTTACTGTGTACAGCCTGGAGAGGAAAAGCTGAAGTAAATTCACCAAAACTGCAGCTAGATGAAAGCGTTCTGAACGCTGGACAGCCAGAAATTGTGTGTGGGTTAAAGTTAACATAAGAAGGGAGAAAGAAAATTTGAAAAAAAAAGTTTAAAACAACACCACACTCAAAAGAAAAAAAAAAAAGGAAAAGAAAGTCAGTCAGCCAAAGATCTAGACAAACAGCAAGTGTAAACTCAAGCAGAAGTTCTAAAGCATGATTAAATTAAAGGAAAGCAAAATAAATCTTAGCAATAGGCTCTACACATGAAGTCATACATACTGAAGTGTGTGCATATGCTGTACATATGCATAGACACACACTGATTTGGTACTGTGACATCCTTTTGGATCTACTGAAGTGCTTCTCTTAAGAGTCAGTTCAATACTTATTAAAAGCAGTAGAGTTTATTCTGTTCATAGTTATTTCAGGTGTAGAGCTAACAAACACAGTGCCATAAATCAGACTTCTGAGTAGCGTTAGGGGAAAAAAAAAATCAACACCAAACACAAGGAATTCATTTTGAGTTTCCCCAGAGCTTCAGATGGCTTGATCGCATTAAAGCAGGCAGATGCAAGAAAAACTCAACTTCGATACCTTCCAACATAAAGGTAAGGATTATTTCAATTAAGTATTAATCAAAAGTGCTAGGAGTTCTACCTGTATTTTGGGGCTGAAAAGGAGACTGACTTGCTGTGGGGAAACCTCCAAAATTACTCGAGCCACTAGACTGTCCAAATGCATCAAAGTTTGCAAAACCTGCATTGGCAGAGTTCTGCGCTGTAAATCGCAAAGGAACAAAACATGTTAATGGATATGGGAAATAAACACAAAAACAGACGTATTAACTGAATTCATGGTCATGACAGCCTCCAAGGGTTATGTCCTACCATGTGCTGCTTTTGACATGAAGAATTACATGTTATCCTACAACTGAAAGTTGTCTTTGAACAAGCTTTCACAAATCCCCTTCACAGAGCTGTTCACAGTTCATGCTATTACTGTTCTTCTCACACAAGCTCCTACTTACAACTGCATGACCCAATGGAATCCACTTCAGCTTAACCCTAAGTGCTTGCAGCGCTGGCTGCTCAAGAAAACACAGCCATAAAGTACAGAATACCTAGTTTCCAACACTAAAACTTGTGGGCCAACCAAACGTTATTTTGTGAATAAAAATTAGAAGGTATTCTCATAACATACTGGCAATTCAAATTCCTCATATAACAAGTACTTCTTCCTCATGTGAATTTTGGTCGGCACAACTTGAATAGTTTTGGCTAGGTTCATAAATTCATTTAACTGGGAAATTCAGTCTTTAAAAAAAACTAAATCAGAGTACAGAAATATGGAAAATCAATACCAATGGCAAGAAGATAGCATTACTAGAGCGTATTCACAAAATAAAATCCAAGGAAATTTCAAACAGAATTTCAGTTCTCACCTTCCTTTCGTGCCTTACTATAAGAGAAAATAGAAGTTAACACTAATCTAATTTTGACCAGCTGGACATTCAAGCATCTATAGATTCAACAGGAACTGCATGCCTAACTGGTAAGCACCACAGAAGCCCTTAAACTCTATTACAAGCAAGAAAGGAAAAAATGTTTTTAATCAAACACAAACCAAACCTTTTTATAAAGATAACTTCAGTTAATATCTAAAGAAAGCTCACAAAACACCTTCTGGCATAACAGATGGCAACACATTATATTTTTAGGTTCGAATTTGTTTATTCTGGAGAGATTTTTCAAATTAAGTATATGCCAAGAGAGTAAATTATGCTGATTGTTGAAGTACTGTAACTTAATGGACTGACAGTGCTAATTAAAAGTTGTATTATTTCACTTAATTTCTATTCAAAAGCATCTGTCCTATAGATTTACAAACTAAATGGACATTTTAATACAAACTGTGCTCCACAATGCTGCTAACATAAAATACCTGCATTTTTCTTCCCAGAGTACACTGGGAGAGAGGGTGAGGTCTGGCTGGACTCAATACCACGTTTAATAAACTGTGTACACAAGCATTAGGTTACAGAGCATGGTTTCAGCAGCAGGGAGCAGCCAGGGTGTTCCCTGTGAGGAGAAAACAGAAGCTGCCCCCATTGCTGCACAGCTCCAAAACTGTCCCACCACTGCCCAAAGCTAAACCCACCAGCAGTGGCTGGCTGGGCACTGTGTTTAAAAAGATTAAAAACCAGTGTGCAGCAGCTGTGGCAGAGAGAAATTAGGAAAATGCAAGAAAAAAAAACACTGCAGACACAAAGGTCAACTAAAAGCAAGAGAGGGAGGGAGGGAGGGAGAGACATGGTCCAGGCCCATGGAGAAGAGTATGGTAAGGAAGGCTGTCCCACTGCAACCCATGAAGGATCATGGTGGAACACATTCACACTGCAGCCTGTGGAAGAACCACGTTGGAGCAGGTAGGGAGGGCATGAGGAGGCTGGAGCTCATGGAAAGCCCCTGCTGGAGCAGGTTCCTGGCAGGAGCTGTGGCTAATGGAGAGGAGGACCCACCAGAGCAGGTTTTCTGGTAGGAGCCGTGACCCTGCCTGAAGGACAGCACCCCATTGAAAGGGCTCATGCTGGAGCAGTTCTCAAGGAAATGACAGCCATGGAAAGGGCTCACACGTTCCAAGAAGTCTGAGAAGGACCATATCCCTCTGTAGGGGAGGGACCCCACAATGGAGCAGGGGAACAGCAGGAGGAAGAATTAGCAACAGAGATGGAATCTTCTGACTTAACTGCAATGCCCATTTCCCAGCCCCCTCATGAGGAGCAGCTAAAATAGTCAGGAGTGAAATTACACCTCACAAGAAGGGATGAAGGTGGGTTTGGTTTTATTTTCCTACTAACCCACTCTATTATTAAGTGTCAAACTAAGTCAAGTCTGGTTTGCTCAGTTACTTTCTCTTGACTCATCAGCTTTTCTGTCTTCTCTCCCAACCCAGCTGATGGGAGAGTGAACACACAGCCCTGTGGGTACCTGGAACCAGGCCAAGTCAACCCACCACAGTATTGGAATCAGCAAGGAGAAAAAAAAAAACATCAAAGTGAAAGCAAGAACTTGGGAAAGTTATTTTCACCTTTGAAATGTGCAAAAAGCTGGCACAAATAGAAAAAATTACTTCTATTGTATTCTCTGTATCAGTTCAAACAGCATTTCAGACTCCAACTCCAAATTCCAAACGAGCTGTTTTGGTTTTTAAACCAGTAACTTTTTAACAAGACTAGATTAAGAATTTACTTTAAAAACTGAAGTGACAGAATTAGGATACATTGATGCTAATGTATCAATTGGACAGACAAGAGACTGACATTTAGTTGACCAATGAGAATTAAGTACACAAATGTCACCCCTAGAATAAGGGCGAGATAATTCATTTTAACTACTCACACCAACCACTCACAAAGAGGTCAAGAATCTTAAATATCTTCTGGGTCCGAATTAAAAACTGGAGTGCATTACATTACAAAACACTTCATTTTACTGCATCAGCTGACACACAAAGGATGACTTTCAAGTGAGCCCATGTTCAAACAGTGTTGCTGTAAAGCCTCTTCAGAGTATTCTGATATTAACCTTGCTTTATTTCATGCAGTAAAGTTTCAACCTCTGTAAATGTGGCACAAAGTTAAAGACCAGGTAAGACTTGTACTCTCCTGAACCTGAACGCAGATTGCCAATTCCACAATTCAGTTCTCCACACAAAAACCCAAGAACAACCCAAAGTAAGTTCAGGAACTGCAGGGGGTTGCAGATTGCCATGGATTTACAGCTGCTCTTGACACTGCAGACCAATGAGGCAGTACAAAAGCCAGCTGGTCACAGCCAGGGATGACAACACCAGTCATGACAATGCCAGCTGCTCCTATAACTTCTGCAGTTTCTTCTGTGAGGTTTGCACTACCTGGTATGCAATAAAGGCATGAAACTGCAAAACAGAAAAAAAACCTAAAATAAAATCCACATATATCTAAAGTAAAAACCCTACAAAGTAATTCTCATACTGTTTTGCTTTTTCTAGATAAAGCCTCTTCTCCCACGTTATCTGTAGTAAGAGTTGTGCTGTGTCACTGCACCTTGGTAAAATCTTTTGTGCAGGTCATCTATTCCACTAGTTTATAAGAAATCTATGTGCCAAAAATGTTGATCCTTATTGCTATTACCAATCTATAAACTACAGACAAAACAGTCATTACCATCCTCAAAATCTCGACTCTGCAGAAATTACAAAACTTTGTAAATTAAATACAGGCAGTAAACATAAGGTCAGCATGTTTCCCCTTCAATAAGCAACAATATCTTGAACCAGCTTAATACATTAAAGAACTTGGAAAGCAGAAATATATCACAAATTGCAGTTCCTGCATAATTTTTGAGATTTACACCTACACTTCACAGATTACAGCCCAAGTTTGTTAATATTTTCCTATCAGCTGCTGCACTCAGTAAGTTTTACTGAAGGATCTTAAGTTTGCTGATCTCTTCAGTGATTTCTTTAGTTAGTATTTTATACAGGAAAGGAAAAAAGTTCATCCGTTACACACACAGCTAAAACCAAGCCCTAAAACAAGAACACCAGACCATAAACTTTGAGAAAGTAGTGCTGAACTAAGTGCAAATTCTCCCATCCTCCACTGCAGTGTGTAATTGCTAACAAAAATTACATGTTTATACAGCTCCTTAATGAGCATTTCAAACTCATTTTTGCCAAAGCTGGCAGACTGATCAACCCTCCAAAGGAAGAGTCTGTAACATTTTGTTATTCATTTCGCTAACACTGCCCTGTACTTACTGCATACAAGACAAGCTTTACAAGCATTTTACTACAGCAAGTCAAAAAACACCAGCAAGTAACAAGTCTGCAATACACGTTCAGCTATCATACACTCAGAATCAGATTTCTGTCTTTTAGAAACTGATTTACTAACCCTAAAACTGCTTTGGGCTCTAAAACTTATGGTAAGAAGTCATGGGAATGACCACAATGGTTAGTTTGTGACCAGAAATTAACAAACTCTCTCCTCAGATTTTATTTATTCTGGAGTGTTCCTATAGCTTTTTATCCTTTTAAAAATTACCCAGCAGAGATGCAGTGGAATTTTATCTAGATTTGGAACACAGTATAGAAATACTGTTTTAATGGAATTTTCATCTCCTAAAAAGCACTAAGAACAATTAAGTGTATATAAATAAAGAATCATTCAGCAACAAAATTGGAAAGAAATTATTAGAAAGAACTAATCATCTGCAGCCCTCTCAGTAACACTACAGCATTGGCCAGTCAGCACAAGTTCTCCCAGTTAAACATGCCTCCAAAATGATGTTTAACATGAAATCTAATTATAAGGATTTTACAGAATACACATAATAACAACTGCTGTTGCAGTGTTACTGAATTCAGCCATTTACTTCACAACATTAATTTGGATAAATTCTTGGTATTTTGCTCGGTTCCTCAGGTGTGAGCTGTAAGTCCCATCCATGACACTTTATCATAGCTGTTAACAATTTCGGGACTGATTTACAAGAAATCTCTTATTCTGGGTGGCTTAGCAGCATCACAGTTTCTCTCAGAACAACTAGATGAAAAGCCCATTCAGACCAGGCAGGCAAAGGTACTTTCCCACAGCTACAAGGCAAGCTAGCAACAACAAACTTCAGTGACTACAGAACCGACTTTGTCTTTAAGATTCACTTCCATGGCTCTCTCCGTCTTTGGCTGAAAAAAAAAAAACCAACAACCCTGAGGGTTCAATATATTTTACTGAAGTCATCCTCTAAGAATTCAAGGCCTATCCCCCCTTTCCTCAGTCAATACATATACTCAAGACTTGCTTATTCCTCCTGAAACTACAGAATACTTCCCGCATGGACAACACTCAGCTTTCAAACAGACACACACACAAAAGAGAAGATCACTCTTTAAACTGGGCAAGCCTTGGTTTTTCTTTTGACAAACTAGCAGTTTTTACCAATGCACTTGAACTCCTTTAAAGTCTCCATATCTGCTTGCTCTTCATGAATGCTCTTCCTAATAATTCTCAGAAAGAAACCTGAAGGTCTAGTATCTGCTTCTCCCGACATTTTGTTACTCATCCTCTCACTCTCTCCCCCAAAGGAACCTGAAGTTTAGTAGTAGGCAGAAACAGTGTAATCATACATATCCTAGGAAATAGCTATAGAAACTCCCACTTCCAAAAGCAGAATTGTCAGTCTTTACGTCTTCAACCTTTCTTTATAAAGACCTGAAAGAAATCCTGAGCAATGCAACATTCCTAAGGCACAGATTACATACACCTCATGAAGTTTAGTCAAAAGCCATTAAAAGTCAAAACTACAGCTTGCACATTTAGAAGAGATACAGTGGTCCAAATACCTACCTGTATGACTGTTGAAGTGTGCAAAATTAGCAAAATTCGCTGTAGCAGTGGACTGAGGAGGAGCAGCAGCAAAGATATCTGAGCCAAGGTCACTGAGGAGGTCAAATTGTTTCTTTTCTTGTTGCTGCTGTCCTTGAGATCGAACTACAACAGGAGACTACAAACAAGACTTCCATTAGCTAGTACAAAAAGGTGATATTTTACTAAAGTGACATTTACAAAATATGAGATGGTTCGACTAAACTTATTTCTTTAACAAGAGATTTATTCCTGAAGTTTAAGATGCTGTATGTAGCACACCCCCTCCTCCTAATTTATGCTACTACTCTGGCATTTAACAAGGAACTCTGCAGGAGATTTACACAGTTTAATAACACCCAGAAGAATATAGTAGTGATGTATCATTAGCAACTTCAGATTTTGTATTTGAAACTGCAAATGCTGTACAAATACAAGCAATAAAACTGAATTTTACCAAATGGAAAATAGTTATTCACTACATTCTGAAAAAATCTTTGGAATTCAATATAAGAGGAAAACAATTGAATAATTTCATAGCTAGGCTTGAAGTAGCAATTTTCTACTGTTTGAGTTGAAAAAGGTCCATTCAACAGTCGCCTGTATCCTGATGGCAGTTTTCAGTCTTCCCTCCAAAATTCTAAGAACAGAGTTGTTTGACTTTATATTGCAGCATACAGACACCCCTAGAAAGCCACTTAAGACAGTTTCAGAATGCATAGGAAGCAATAATAAATATGACATGTTTTCATCTACATATTCACTACTAATCTCATGGTTAACAGCATCAGTAATTTTCTTATTTTCAAAGAGAAAAAACAAAGATGAAAATATAACACATCAGGTCCAAACTTTAGAGGTATTTATGCAAAAGACAATCCCATCACACTGGAAAACTCTGCTTACTCAAAAAAACCACTGAAAAATCAATTTGGTCAATAGAAACCAACTTCATTTAGTACCTAATCTGCAAACATGTTGGTACTTCAGTAAAATACACAAAATACAGTGATCATATTAGTTCCTACAGATCACAGCAGTTGTTATTGCAAGGATTTTTGTGCTACTGAAAGAGTAACAAGGACTGCAGAACAGTTCTCTGCTCCTCAGCAGTCATTACTCACTTGGCTAGGTGTGCCCTTATTTAAGTGCAGTGCGGGTGCAGCTTCTCCCAAGAGAGATTTCAGTGGCTTCACCTCAGGTGTGCTGCTTGTACTACTGGCAGAAGACCCCGATATGGATGCATGGACTGATGCCACCACCTTTGCTTGCTCTGGAGGAACATACCTACATTCAAGAAGAGCAATGGTTTTTACAAGTTTCACATGAGAATTTCATAAATCTGAGGCTGAGAACTGGCAGATCTTAGCTTTGCTACCAAAACCCCAATCCAGCAATAGATTCTATCAGTAGTTTGTAAAGTACCCATTCTTTAAATATGCCAGAGATTTTTAATTGACTAGAATTTAATGTCATCAATATTTTTAGCACTTACTCAATACAAAACATGTCTTTCCTATACTAATAAATAGGATGGGAAATAATAATCTGCAAAACTTCATGCTGTTGTTGACATCTTCTTAAGCCCGTCTGTTCCATCAACAAGCTCCTATAGCAGCTCTAAATAAAATTCATAAATCATTCCACTTTACAAAGCTGTATAATCTAGTGTGAAAGCACACTCCAAATCTTCACTTCTCATCATAGGGACAATCTCTGTAATAGTAAAGGTAACTTACCATCTTTTCTTTTCATATTTTTCCTGTAGAAATTCCTTTACTTTCTGTGGATCCCTGAAGTCTGGAATTGCTGATGATCTATCATCAAATAGGCCTAGCCAAATCTGTTTGCACACCTTAATTAAAAAAAAAAAAAAACACAACACAGATTGATCAGAGAAAATACCTTAAAACCTATTTAAGTTTCCTACTGTTAATACATTAAATCATTTAAATGTGTGGCTGTATAGTTTATATTCCAGACTGAGCTGCTATAACAACTGACTGGTACACCATGTACCTGTCGAAATACCTAAAGTTGCATGTCACAGCAGGGCAAGCAGATCCCAGCATCCAATTTCACAATCCAACACTCCTTTTACAAAATATTTGTAGAATGTACTCATGAAATGCAAACCACCTGATTTCTACTTGTAATCTTTCAAATTCTTCTCCTTAACCTAATTCTACACATTCCCTTACTGTACTTCATGCCTTAAACTGTTTCAACAGATTCCATATGCCCCCTAAGCCTCAAATCATAGATTTTAAAGGATCCAAGGTTCAGTATTTACACATTTAATTACTATTTGAATACAAGTACTGTTTTTCCAATAACCTCTGTTACTGTGATGCAGTTTCTACAATACCATATACATTTGAGTGATGGTATGAGATAAGGGGTAAAAATACTCTTGCTCCAATTTCGTTTTCTAATCTAGTTGTGAGTGAGCAAAAATTGAACCACTTGTAAAATTCTCAGTATGTTCAAGCTTCAATTCCTGAGCAAAACAAGAGGAAAGGTGTTTTCAAAACTAAACAAGAGTAGGATTTTTAACTTAAAATAATTCAAGTCCTTCAGATGATTCTGCAAGTAGCCTGCATATGCATCCAAACAGTAACACCAAACATTAGCTGCCCTCAAAAATCACAGTTCCCTTTTAGAACAGGTTTCTTCCAGAGAAGCAGAGTCAAAAAACCTTTGTTTTTATGATGCATATCCTTTCTTCCCACACCCTTTCTGAAATAGCCCTGACCATCCCTCTTGCATGCCTACTACAAACATGCCCTCTATCCCTGCAAATGTCAGGTTTTCAATGTTGTCCCCAGTGACCTTCAAGAGAAGCACAGGTTCTAACAACCAAGAGCTGCAAAACTGGTTGCTCTGAAAGTTGGCAAATCAAAGTAAAAGCTGTAATGTTCTCACTTCAGCATCTTCCCCAACTAGTTGGCAAACATTATAAATCTTATAGGCAATTTCAAAGATTACTCAGGATTGGAGAGATTAGGCAGACATCCTAACTAGGTATTTCATACTTGATGTTTCAGTTCTAAATAGCCCGACTGTATATTCAACACCTAACAATCCTTATTACCAGCATTATTACCATCTACTGGATAGAGACAAACAACAGGAAATGGATCTAATAATCAAAAGATATTTTTAAATTACTGTTTATATAGCTAATTTAGAGGTAAGATCAGTAGATCCTACCTCAAATAAACTCAGCAATTCTTCATTCATTCTGCAATTGTACTCCACAAAAGGGTCAAGTTCAACACTCTGATTTGAGTTCTCAAAATTAAAGTCACTTACAGTACAGTAATAGATAAAATGAAGCTTAATAGATGTGTTTAATATTTGTTCATACAAACTTAGAAGACGAAGTCAGTCAAAAAAGTTACAAATCTGTTTTAAAGTAAAGGCTAATATGAAGAATCACTGTTTTAACAGTACCAACCTTTCACTACTTTTTGGTGACAAAACATATAAAGTCAGAATATTTATGTATGTAGCTGTAAACTTGCAGTGAATAGTCTGAGATGAGCCAGCAGTAGTATTTCCATACTTAGATTTGTGAGTATAACTATACAAGCAGCAGTCATATGATTGCTAGGAGGAAGACAAGTCCTGCTTGTGGCTATTTACAGAATCTCTAGCAGCAGGAGTTGGTGGTGTTCAAATCCACACAGTCCCCTCCCAATCCCAACTTCAATATTGAAAAGAACATCAGGAAATACTGAAGAAAAATAGTGCTTAATTTCAGACAAGAAGAAAGACAAATGTTACAACAGCCCCTACTTCATTCTGCACCCAGCACTGTAACACTTGGAGCTCTACCACGATCAGTTTGCATCCAGCCTGAGATGTGCCAGCAAATGACATGGGAGGGCTGCTTCCCCACCCATATCAGACCATCCAATTACTGCTCCTTCTCCTGCCACCCAAAACAAGTTAGATCAAAGAAACTCATCACAATTACCATGTCACTGGTACCTTGAAACCTGAAGGAGATCAACCCACAGCAACAAACTACAACCCAGTTTTTCATGTTTCTCCCTCCCAGCTTTCTGCTTCATTTTCACCCTGAAGTGCCTCAGCATTTGGAGTGAAGGGGAAAGAAAACAACAACAAAAAAAAAAAAAAAAAAAAAAAAAAAAACAAAAAAAAACAAAAAAAAAACAAAAAAAACCACCAAAACAAACATAATCCCCCAACAACAAATAATCCAAACCAAAAACCCCCACCAGAGCTCCATCGTAACCACTACAGGTGATTTCTGTGAGGACTCAGAAAACAAGGTGCTGTGTGACTTTAGAACATTACCAGCTACAGAGCTACAGTAGACACAGTTCTATGAATATGCAAACAGGAATGAAGGAGGACTCTGCTGAACAAACACCTGTTAGTTTAAAATGATGCAAGCTTCTTAAAGGATTCAGCTCTTGCCATTGCATTGCAATTTTTGCAAACCTTCAGAAAGCAGGCTTCCAAAAGTGTTTCCTAGAGCAACTAATTCCTTCTAAATATCTAACCACAAAAGGAAGTAGCAAGCGAAATATGCCTTAAGTCACTACTGTAATTAATTTAAACAAACTGCCAGGCACTCTGTGTTCTTCTGTTGCTGGTAGCACAGAGAACAGTTTTACTAAATGCTCAACCAATTTTACTACCAGTTTTACTAATGGACAACCACCAAGCCAAAGAACCTACTTAGTCACCCACACTTCAGCAAGATGTTCTCATTGTACCAGAGTCTGACTGCAGGAGCTGTACAAATGCAGTGTATAACATTTACCACATCAGGATACAAATCAAATTTCACCTAAATTTCTTTACCTAAAGTTATCAGAGAAAGTACAATTTCTTAAAAGTTCTTAAATATAAAGAAATCTTAAACCAAAACCAGACACCCACAACAGATAAGAGTAGTTTGGATTTGGATAGTGGGAATGATGGAAAGGAACCATAAGACTAAGTGGGTGTACAACATGACTGGAATATGAAGGGTAAATCACATCCTCATAAGGGCATTTCAGACCATGCTTATGCCAAAAAAGGCTGTTCTGTCTTCCTACTACAGCTGGGCTTGATGATCTTATAGGTTTTCTCCAACCTACACAATTCTGCTTAAGTCCTTTAGAAAGCCATATTTTACAAAGCTTTAGAAGCACACCAGAAACCATGAAAAGGCACACATTTCTGTCTGAAGTAGCACACAATGCTTTGAACGTCAGCAGTCGTTCCAAGCAGGCATTCCAAGCCCAATAAAAGGCCCATTGTCTTCCCTTGTTTGCTGGTGGCCTGTGTGCTCTACTAGCTATACTTCTGCTACTATCATCTGACTTGACAGGGATCCACAACACTGCATTGATTATGCTTCAAGTGAGCCACAAAACACAATTTTCAGCCATCTAAAGAAATACAAAAAGGCAGAGAGCTGTGCAATACCACAAGATAAAAACTGAAAACTAAAATTTAAAAAATACTGTTGTCAGAGACAGAATTCACATTATCTAACTGTGTTTTCTTGAAGTCACCAACAGTCCTGAATCTCATGCAAAAAAAGTTTACTACAAGAAATTTTAAATTTTGCTTTATTTTTACTGATCGGGCCATCACATTTTTTGTTTCAGAGCTATTAAAAATATTAAAAGTTACTGTTGTGATAAATATCAGGGAAACTTATTCCATACAACTTGCTGTTTGTGGTGGGGAATAATTACTCAGCATTTATACCTTTGGTACCCTGATTACTCCCCATTAATTCAGCACCTGAATTGGACATATACCAAAAGATCTATTACAACAGCAGGAAAAAGAAAAAGGAACACAACACCCCAAAAAACCAACCAAAAAAACCAAAAAATCCCCAACCAAACAAAAAACAAACAAACAAAACAAAAATAAAACAAAAACAGCACAAGTATAGAAAAATCAGACTGGTAACTTTAGTTGCCAACACTTCCTCCTAAGCTTCAGTGCTATGTTCTGTCTGGCCAGACAGCTGCCCAGGCAGGATACCTGAACAGCACAGTTACTCTCACAGTTATTCAGCACAGTTATCCACAGCATGTGCTGACTCTTGCAGGGCATTACTTGCAGGACATGGGAGCAAGGAGGAACTGCAAAAAGGCATTAAAGGAAATGTAAACCTGCACACACCCAAGCCTTAAGCAAGCAGTTGCTCTACTAAACATAGCTTTCTTCTTATTTAACACAAATTCATTACCTGAAAAAGAATCCAAGGAAGTAATTGTTCTCAATTTTTGGTTATTTTGAAAATGTATGTTTTGAGAAATTTGAATTTGATATCCCAAGGAACATGTATTTCAAACCACCCCTCTAACTGCTCCATATATAAATCACACTCTCAGACCTCATTCAGAAAATGCTACTGCTCAAGTTGTATGACACATCTTCAGCCCCATTTTAACAGAATTACTCATTTTTTGCTTTTACAGATAATATATGAAGCATCATCCCAACTCCCAATTACACAGCACTACTATTAAGGTATCGGGCTAAAAACTCTGTGGCTTTCTGAAATCCTTCTACACTGCACCATCTCCTTGGGAATACTCTGGTTCAGCCATTTAATATTAATAGTTCTTTCTGCAACAGCAGCACAAATAAGCCTTTGCTCAAAAGCTCTGTTTATTCACCAAAAGCTTTGCTATACTCCTCCTTTTGATAACCACAGCTCTATCAAACAAAATGCTCCGCTTAGAGAAGAGCCTGACAAGCTGGAGCCAAGAGTAAACATTCGAGTTATGTGGAAGCCCCTAGAAACAGTGGAGCAAATCCAACAACCCGTAATCATTGTCCACTGTCCCTGAAAAGTATAATTAGTCCATGTCCCACTGGTTCACCAATGGAGCAGGGAAAAAAAAGGACAGCACTGAAGTCAGAATGACTAAGCATATGCAGCATTTGAAAGTCTACTTTTGTTCAAGGGTTGACAGAAGCAATACTTTGAAGTTTTGCCCCTACTACACTCTGGGAGCTGCAAAAGCCAAGACAAAGCAAAGTTTTATCTTGTCAGGTAACAATAAGTAGATAAGATTCAGCAGCTGTCTTTACGGAATTTGAAAGTTCTTAAGCATCCCTTTACAACTGCTTTGGGAAGGATAGCACCTGTCCTCTGCCAACAAGCTCCAGTCCTACAAGGGATTGTCATTAGACACTTGGCAACCAGATACTGGGACGTTCAGAATTAGATCAGCAAGTACAGCATGAAGTAAAGAGGGAAAGAGAATCACAACCAGCACCAACCTACTCACCCTGACCTAGATAAAAACCCAGGAGGTAGCAATGCAGAAACTGTGAACTGCTGTAACTTAAATATATCATTGAAAGAAGAAATTGGGCCAAGTGTATATTGTATGTTAAAACAAAGCCTTTACCTATATTTCTCTTCATACCATTGGTTTCCCTGGAACTGCCCTCACAGCACTTCATCTGAAGGAGAACTGTTTTTCCCAGAGTAATTATATTTACCATACATTAGGTTGTCCATACACTATTTACATTTCTAGTTCGACACTTTGAGAAAGTACCTTTGTTTTCAGCTTTGACAGAAAGCAACAAAGAACACATCCCATTCAGTGCACATCTGGCACATCACAAAAAGTTAATCCAAAAGGTTTCTGGTTTAAAACAGTAACATTTCATACTTTCAGGAGTTCCAAGCAGGGCTCAAAGACTAAAAGAAAAATCCATTTACCTGTTTTCCACAAAAATTTAGCTTTTGTTTTGATTTTAGCTTTGTTGACATGTTTTTTCCCTTGTGTGTTTTTACAGAGTTGGGCAAGTGGGGAAGAACAGGCCCACTAAAAAACTGCTAATTAAGAAAAGAATCAGCATTGTCCATCAAATTTTGCAGAAACACCGAGAATGAGATTTCAGTTATTTCCATTCCAGTGCTATATGTATTTCAACTACCAAATAAAGGTTTGCCATGTCATAACTATTTCACTGATAGAGATCTACAGTGTGTGTGGGAAGGCGGATATAGGAGAGGCAAAGGCCTCCTGCTTACACAACACGTTGAGCCACCAAACTTCAAAAACTCCTGTTAGCATAGTTGTGCTAGTTAGGAAGAATAAAAATTCAGTCAGGCCAGCAGAGTTTTAAGTTCTTGCTCATTAAGCCTCCTGCTCTTGTATGTGGTGAAGGCAGCAAAGTAAGAAGCAGCTCTCACAGGACACACAGGACACATCCTCCTGGCGATAGAAGCTGCACTTCAGCTAGGAAAAAGCACCACTTGACCTACAACACTTCTTGAGACCCAGACATACTACTGCATAGGAAGATTACATGTGTCAGTCTAGTTTAAAAAGCTCTAACAAGATAATACCTTGCCAAATTAGATTTCTTCTTCTCCCCTTCCCTGCCAATAAAATATCCCCAGTTATGCACCAAATGTAATGCTGACAGTGCGAGAAGAACTGCACATTACCACACAACAAAACTATGTTCCAAAACGTAACACCCTACAGGAAGAAAGATTTGGAAATGATTTCTTTATGTAAGCAAGTTATAGCTTTGTTTAGTAATTCTGCACTTCTGATGTCAATATTATTCATTAAATCTCTGTAGGTTAAAAGAATTTTATACTGCCAGAGTACTGATTTCACAGGCACTTTGGGTCCAGAAGTTATCATGGTTTCATAAGCAGAGTCAAGCCAGTAAATCTGCTAACAAAGACATTGTTCTACACACAATCAGCTCATGTATCTCTGTACCGTATTAGCAGAACCAGCAATGTACTCCAAGGACACCTGACTGCACAGCTCGTGCTGTCAGCACTCATCAGCTCCAGCTTAGGACTGCTCCTTCCACTCCAGGGTTTCTAGGCCACATTCCACACTGAAGGAGATTCTAGGGAAGCATTCTGGTTTGGCCTAACACCAGCTCTGCACCAGACTCAGACTGCTGCCAGTTCTGCAAGAGTGCAGGAAGCAGAGACTTGCACAGGTGCTATTGAGAGTCAGGAAAAATTGGCACCAAACCAAAATTCAGCACTATTAAAATAACTCCAAGCAACTGAGCATACCTTCCTGTATTCTACTCATTAGCTCAGGTAAACATGGTCTTTGCCCCACAGTAACAGAGATTTTCTAATTTTCTAAATTATATAGAGATTTTCTAAATACAAGACCATCAAGATATTTTTCTTCAACAACATGTGTATTAGAATGGGTTATCTGGGAAGGTTATAAAATACCTGTCATTTTTCAAAAAGGCAGGAGAAAAACTAACTCTGTAACCAGTTCATAATACTATTCTTTATCTTAGGGGAAGTTTCTGAATAAATATTCACAGCTATGATGGCAACAGGAGATTAGCACCACCTCCACTTTCTTCAAACAGCGAGTTCACTTCCTACTACCACTGCACAACTGAATCAGAGGCCAAATCAGTGCTACCGTCATTTGAGGATGAGTATTCAGACATCTCCATAGTGCTCTCCCCGTTATTCCTAACAAGAAATTGTGAAAATACCTCACACTGCTCTTCATGAGGAGAGCAAGGAGATGAAAAACCCTACCCAGCAGAGTCAGAACTGCCTTTATCCTTCACAAGGATTTCAGAAGGCACTTGAGGAATGTCAGCTGGAAGATGACTCCATTCTTGCTGCAGTGACCTAATCTCAGCATTAGCAAAACTGGCATCTGGACAGCTGTTTATACCTCCAGTTGATTAAGCAACACCACAATACAGGTGTCTTCTAATACAGTATAAGGATGTAAAACTCTGATTGAGCAGTAAAAAAGTAGCATTCAAGCTACCTGTGCCAGAAAGACATTTCTTAGAACGTGTATATACAGGAAGAAGATAGTGTCTCACCTAAGGAAGAGCTGCTCTGAATAATCTCTCCCTGAAGCAGCTGCTTTGCAGAAACCTCTTTGAAACCGAATATTTTACCCATGTGTGCCACAAAGAGGATCATTTACAACAACGGGAGAAAAGTTGGCATTTTTAAATATTAGGAAGTGTTTTGCGTTTTTTAATTTGTTTGGTTGAGTGGTTGGTTTTTGTTGGTTTTTTTTTGTCTGTTGTCTGGGTTTTTTAAAGGACTTCAACCTCACACAAAACACTGACCTCATAAATACCCTTTGAAGGAGAGTGGAAAACTACTTCCTCTAAGAGCAACTCAATACCTTAACTACTTTATCTCATGGAAGTTTTCTTGCTATTTTATTTGTATACAGAACAAGACCCCTATTGTACAACCACGATCTACTCATCTGGAAGCAAGAAAGGTTATCACAGAGGCCTTGGCCATGTTGGAGAAAGACTAGAACAAAAAATTGGAATTAAAGTATTTTAAAGGTTACAAAAACCTGGAAGTTAAACATGATAGAATGCCAAAAAAGTTGAGCTTCTTTTTATCTGTACCACTGTATAATTGTTTTAATTGTTGATATTACAACACTGGATAATTCCATGTTTGAAAAGTCTTATTTTATGAAATTTCCTTTCTTCCTATACACACAAGAGCCTCCTACACTGAACAGCAAGCTAAGCAAAAAAATGTTTTTTGTGAGGTCAGATGAATTTCCTCTGTCCAGTACATTATCTTATCTGCAGATAAGTATTCCAAAGTCCAACACCAACAAGAGAAAGCAAAATGCCTATTTAACTACGCAATATAAAGTACAACACAGTGAAAACATGTTTAACTAGGTTTTAAACTTATAAAAGTGTTTAAAGCAATAATCATTTCTGTTCAATATTTGAGCACTCTAAATCTATTGCAGGCACTTACAAATGTCTATTCAGTTCTACTTAAGAATTAAAGTAATCATCAACAGCGTACAACTAAACTCAGAAGGACATCTTCATTTATGAGGCAGCTCATTTAAATCATTACAACTCTTTAATTGTAGTACTATAAGTAATATAAAGTAGTAAGTATTGAGCAAAGACCCCCACTTTTGAAACAGAATAGCACTGCAGAGATATGCAAATTCTTTTTCATGTCAATAATAAATTATGTATCAACTAAATCATTATGATTAGCAGATTAGTCATGGCTATAATGAGAAGGACAACCACACTAATCGGTTGAGAAGGGACCGCTTAAGTTTCCAGATCAGTGAAAACAAACCCATAGCACTCTCCAGACACTGCAAGTTCAGCAAAAATTAAATTAAAACATATACAGGGAGGGAGCTACAAACACATGTTCTCCTTCACACTTTGTGAAGCTTAAAGCAAAGCTGGAGTTTACAATCTAATCTTATGGAAAGAGTGTCCAGCACGCTCTATGTGAATCCACAGAAGATTCTTTATTACATTTCCCTATGCAGAAAGTCAGCAATATGCTCTACACATATGCACACACATATGCAATGCTCTACATTTTAAAAACCCAACCAATCTAAGTCATCAACAGTATTTTATGAAGTCTAGGAGAGTTCAGGCCTTGTTCTAGCTCTGTCTAGAGGAATTATCCACCAACAGTCATTTCAACAAATAATGCATATTTACCAAGGCAGAAAAAGAAATTACTACTTCTGTTTTCATTCTTCAACCTGACAGTTATGAATGAACCAACTTTAAGAAAGTTAAGTATCAGCATTTTACTGAATGATGGGATTTATCCCCACAAAGCTTCACAAAACCACACTAATAAAAGACTCCCTGGCCTACAATCAATAATTCTACTAAACGGGATACAGATGCAATCAGTGTGAAGCAGCACCTTATCTAGTTTGAACAGAGGCAAAATCTGCCTCTAAAATCCTCAAGGCTACAGCATGGTATTAAAACAAAAACTTCACCCTCAAACTGAAGTCGGCAATAGCTACATCCAGGGCTTAAGTGCTCTGTGTATTCCCACAGGGCCAATCCAACATTTACCTCAGCTTTTCATTTCTATTAAAAAGAACAAAAATCAGTATGCTAGAATTTCTCCTTTTCAAAACTGCCACAAACCACTCACCAGATAATTTCTCCCTTTCCTTCCTCTTTCAATAACACTCAACATGGATATACTTTTATTAAGTAGAGAGGCTATTAAAACTACTAGAAGACTTTCTGACACCAAGTGTGAACCAATACAACTACAAGCTGTATTTTTGTATTTATTTTTGTCACAGTACACTCTTTCAGGAAATACTGCTGCAGTCAGCTTCAAGTTCTGAACTTACAGGAAAAAAAAAATAAAGATGGCTGCATATTGCCTTATGCAAAATCAAAAGGAAACCCAATTCAGAAATACTGATCATGTTAATGTGGACTGTCTGGGTTGGACAATAACATTATGATGATCTGCTACCCAATGAAACAAGCTCTTCAGAAGCCTCATTTCAAATAATGTTGGCTTCAAAAGACTTCTGTCTAGCTTTTGCAAAAAAAAAAAAAAACAACAAAAACCCCTAAGTTTTCTTTAAGTAGTGTTTTCAACTTTAGTATTAAAGTGCCAAACCCACTTTATTCTCCAAATAATACTTACTTCATTTCCATGTTTCTGCAGAAATTCTATTTCCTGTTGTGTGAATGTAGTCATTGAAATCGACTTCACTCTGTGGGGTGGATTCAAGCCCCGCCTGAAAGAAGCAAGAAGTATTCAGCGTTTGGGAAATTTGTCATCATACAAGCACGTTTAACACTACAGCAAGAAGTCAGTCAGTTTTAAAATCAGGAGCCACACATTTGTGGTACTGCCATACAACCTAAGGCTGTGCAAGCTTTTCTCAAAGTAACAGTATACAAAGCAGAATAACAACTTCAGGGAAGACCAATATTCTCAATAGCTCATGCAAAGTCACTCTGACACTTTCTATGCAAATTTAAGAAAAAAAAATATTAGACTTGTTTTTTAAATCCCATTTTGTTTCACCCTTGCCTCTACCTTTTGTGTCTCACTCTCGGGTTCCTTGGTTGCAGTTTCCTTTCCCTCCAGCTCCTTCCTCATTTTGATCTCTTATTATAACTTCTATGCAATAAGCAGATTTCTTCAAGCTAAACTGCCCAGCTCAGTCTTTTTCTCTTGCTTTAACCCACATTTCTTGTTTCCTTACACTATCTTTTTCTAGTTTACTTCTTTACTTTTCTAGTTTACTCCTGCACTCACAGGGGCTTACTCCTCTTCCTGAACACTACGTAAGTAACCACAGCAAAAGCAAAAAGACAAAAAATGAGATAAAGCACTGCTAATGCCACAGCTCCAAATGTGAGCACTCTGCCTTAAGCCCAGACTGGCACGAGTCTCTCACATCCACGCCAGGCTGCTGCAGCAGGGCCAGCAGAACACCAGGCACTTGTGCTGCCATAGCCTTGACATTGCCAAACCCAGTTCAGTCACAACCTGCAAGCACAGAGAAAACCTGCTGAGCAACAGCACTAGGGTAAGAAAAAGCTGGCTTTCTTTTCAAACTCCTTCTTTAAATACATGCTAACTACTGCTTTTGCCCACAAACACTTCCAATCAAACCCAAGCTGTGCTTTGCCCAATGGATGCAAGAACATTCCATCCCACATGTGCCAAGCAGTGGAGACACTCAGGCAAAACCATGGGCAAGTTTAACACTCAGGTAAATCAGACCTGGATTTCTGAAATAGTATCTTAAAAACAACTAATATATAATTAACCGTGAGATATCAAAGCACACAAAAAGCTTTCCAGGGATGCAATATGGGCCTAACAAATCACTAAGAAAATCAACTGACAGCTGTATTGCTTGTATTTGTCCCTACACTTATAATTCTAAATCTGGTTCAGATTACTTTTAGGAATTAAAAAAACCAAAACAACACTGACATCTGATTCAGCATGAACAGTTGTTTTCTTTAAACTCCGTGATTATCCCAAGAACATTAACTACAAATTAAATCGTTATCCATCAGAATAGCACATGATAAAAAATGTGATATTCCAAATATTAACATTATATTCAACTTTGACAGAAAAATTTTAGCACTTCAAGTTTTCAAGTAAGTCTTCTGGGAAAAATACTGTTGTGCGTTTATTTTGCAAATTCACCTTCACACCTAAATTCAAGTGTACCTGTAAGACAATTCTGATCCCGTGTTAAAATATCTCCACATTTTTAATCAGAAGTTGAATACAGGTTAGAACACTAAGCAGTAACATTTTAGCCTAAGTTTCATGAGAAAACAAATTTGAGATAATCACTCTTGCATTAACACATAGATAAACAACTAATTGTATTTTCCTAAGAAATGCAGTGATTTTGAGCACCTTAAAAGCAGGGGTCATTTACAGATCTACAGGCATATGAAAATGAGTTTTAAAGAACACAATGTGCTTGAGCAAATTTTTGAAATTGGAGCAGCTGACATTGGACTCCATAGTTCAGCACCTTAACAAGGTAAGAAGTTTCACTGAGAGAGGGTTTTAAGACAGTTAATTAAAATATCTTCCCTCAAAATATTTAAATTTCTTGGTTAATTAAAGTTACCAATTTAAAATCTTTCATTTAGCTGTATCATCTACATCCCAAATAAATTACATTTATTAAAATGCTATAGTATTAGCTAAGACTTTTTAAACTAAGTAGTCGTTTTAAGATGATGCAATTTAAAGCAAATCTGTAGGAGTTCTATGCAGTTAAAATTCATTGTCTCAGAGCTGGTGCTAGGATTAGATTTTGCTTATTTTTGGGATTTAAAAGAAACACCACCTTGGTCTGTGCATGCAAGTAATTACATTTCACTAAATGGCACCTGTAGCATCACATACTAAGTGATAGCATAGAAACAAAGTTGGCATCCACCTGGCATTTCACACAGACCTGATTCCATCAAATGTTATAGGACAATTACTGTCCCTTGCTTTTACAGTAAGTATAATAGCAGTTCTGTCTGCCCTAGTCTGTTCAATTTTACTCTCCTCCTAGTAATTACAACAGCAGCACAGTTAGGCAGTTGTAAACTATTTAATGACTATTTAAAAGCCAGAGCTATTCACTAACACATTCACATGTTTCTCAGCACAGGCAGTGTATCTCAACTTTCCCATTAGCTCCTGCTGGAAATTCCCTTTTGCAGTAAGTACAGCTTCAGTGCTCTGTTGTACCTGTGTTTGCAATCTCAGGGCACTGCACAAGTTCTTTAAGATGCACCTTCTCTACACTGATCTACCAGGGCTCTTCAGAGCATTTACATCAGCAAGCACTGATATCTTCAGTATCTTCAGCTCTATTAAACAGCAATATTAAATGTGATTGAGGCCTAGATAAGATTTCGTTAAATCTCACCAGAGATGTCCTCCATGCCTCTCTCTCCAGTGAAGACTTCAGATATATAAGGTTTTATAAGGTTTCCTGATATACACATTATATCCACATGGGATAAGACTAATTCACACTTCTCTTACACCATCCTGCTAAAAGAAGAAAGACATCCCCCCTAAAGATCAGATCACCACACAGAGGTGTCAGATATCTGGCAGGATGAAAGAGAGCACAGCACCACATCAGTGGTCTAGGAGGACTGGAAAATCTTAACAAAACTTTAAAAGCCATAATCTAAAGTAAACTATAAAGCTGCAATACATTCAAGTATTTATGTCCACTGAATATGGCAATGGATGCAGGGAACCTGTAAAGCTTCCTCTTATGCCAAAGCAGCCTCAGAAATCAGCCCAGAACAAGGAATTCAAGACAAGAAGCTGCACACCAACACAGCCCAAACATATGCATTATGTTCCTTAGATAAACTGCTTTCGTTCTACCATTAGAACAGCAAATTCTATTTTTTATGATTTCTAACTAATATCCATGAATTGCCTGGAATTTCCCTAGAACAGAGCAGTTGTGAGATTTTTGAAACAGGATTCAAGGACCAACCCTTCCTTACCTAGAGAGATTATTTCATGATCCAAATGATTCACAAACAGCTCATCTACATATGGGGGAAGCTTACTGGTAGACAGCCAAGTGCAATTATCTCTTATGAGGAATTAATAAACCTCCCTTTTCATAGGAAAAATGTTTATTTTCTTGTATTTGACAAGTGTTTCACCAGTTCTAATGCTTTACAGTACTCCCTATTTAACAGGGCACAGAATGGATTACAGTCCCTTAGTGCAAGTTATCCATACCTAAATTTAAATTGACCCTGAACAAGTATTTACAACCTGCCCCTGTGCAGAGGTACCAGTTACTCCCCTCCCTGCAACAGAGCTCCCGGGGAAGGCAGCGACCAAACCTCAGCACTTAAACCAGACTGCAGCTCTCTCCTCCCAAGAGGCCCTGGGGAAAGATGACAGAGTAAGACAATTCTGCCATCTGCACTTATCCAGCACACCACAGCTAGAACATCCCACACAGAGATCCCACTCATCACTGGCAACTTCTTCACGCTCAGCAATGATTATTTCTGTGGAAGAGCACTGTGACCAGAGCTTCCAGCCCAAAGACTCTCCTCCACTGACCCTCACTGAATCGCATCTTAGCATAGGGGCAGCTTCAGAGAACATGAGACCTCTGTTCTCCAGAGGGCATTGTTAAACTGGTGCTCTCACAAACAAAGGAAGCTTTAAGGCCACTGACACAGGATTCTGTGGTCTGGCAACTGAAACATTAAACATTCAAAACACAGTCAACAAGCAGTGGATGTTTGTTACTAACATAATTTAGCAGCAAATTATAATTGAACTTGTGATTGTTGGCAGAGCAGCCATCTGCAAAGGCCAGAGCCGGGAGGGGAGAAAAAAGTAAAGAGTGAGCTCTGGCAGAAGAGAGGGTCCCTTTCGTGGGAGGAATGGTGGGCAGATGACTGCTCAACATTGCTTATGTCCCCTGGATCAGATTTTAACACCATCTCAAGTCTAAGCCAGCAAAATCTGATCCTCTAAAAAGCAGGAAGTTAATGAGGCAAGTCAAATACCAAGCCATCATAGAGCACACCACATCTCCAGGTGCCCAGAAAACAAGCACAAGAAAAGCCAAAGTCACAGCATTCATTATTATTTCTGTGCTACTGCAATTAGCAAAAAAGAATATAAGCAGCACTGGCCATTCCTGCTACTTGTAGGCCTCCCTGGAGACCCTCCACCATCTCACAAGCTCATTTATTTTTAATAACAGACAACTCACACACATTTTGAAGCAGAGTTAAGGTTAATTTTGGTTTTTTTTCTTAAAAAATATCCCAACATTCTTTCTGAACTGCACAGTGTTCACTGTGGTATAGAGACAGTCCCTTTGCTCTCCTGCCTTGCAACTGAAAACAAGAAATACAGTAACACAGAAAATACCCTTATATACACACACAGAGACACCAACACATGGAGTCATTTTCCAAACACGCACCAAAAGAAAAAAAGGACTGAAAAATCATGCTAACACAATCACTATCACTGTTTATTTACAGTATTTTAATTTCTGCTAAACATCCTCTAGGGAAAGAGCAATAACTCATCCCCATTGCACAGAGATGTTATAGTTTGTTACTAATTATCTGCTATCAAATACTTCTACCTGGCTGATACAGAAGTCCCCTACCCATGAAAATTTTGAATTTAAAATTTCAACTAGGAGCATCATACACAGCCAAAGGTGGCCAACAGTTGTAAAAAAATAGCATAAAAGAGCTCTAGCATTTCTCAAAGTTTCTATTATGTTCTAAATATTCCTTGTTGCTGAACAAGAGACTAAGTAAGTTGGGAGGGAGTTAAGAGGGCAGTGAGAGAAAGCCTTAATTATCACATCAGCAGACACAAAAAAGAGTCAAGATTAAATTAAAAAATTATATAATACAAAACATGTGCAAGTGGACTCTTAAAAAGGGTATTTTCCATAGGTGAACTGAAAAACATGTTCTTTTTATCAAAGCTGGGAGCAGGCTGACTGCAAGTGCTGCAGAAGCGCTTGAAAGCAGAGATGCACAGACAGCTGAGATACAAGGCAGAGAGGCATTTGATAAGACAAAGGGAAGGATGTCACTGTCAGCAGGCCACATGGGAGCATCCAGGAAAACAACAGTCATAGCTACCAACATAATCCTTTGAATCAAAGGACTTCTGTCAAACCAAAATAATCTCCCTGCCAACATTTCCCGAGATGCGAGTTTGCCGTAATACAGAGAAATCTTCCTGTGGTGTATGACTGTAATCCTTGACCTGAGCACACTGCTCCTCCAGAGCATCTCCTCCCGCAGAAAGGACTGTGTGGATAGTTCCATATACCCTACATTCTCATACAACAAAAAGTTGAATTACCTTGTGTGATGCTAGCACACTTCTTTTGCCCACATAAAGCATTTAAACATGGGACAAGCGAAATATTTTAAGAGGAAGCAAATTCGCATCACCGTGCATAAAATTTCTCCTGCATGAACCATTTTGCATGGCAGAACTTCTGCTGTGGTAAACCTGATCTGATCATTTAAACCCCAGGTGCTATGGAAAAAAACTTCCTGTCATTCACACTTCTGACTTGACAGGACTCACCTTTAAGTCAGAAACAGATATTTTTAGCAAAGCCACTAGTTCTGTCATTGTTCTTAGCACCATATGAACATGCTAGTAGAGGGAATAGTAGGTTTTCAAAGCTAAATCTAGTAATTCATAACATCACTTTTTTGATGCACATGAAATAAGTGAAATTCAGGATGGATCCAGAATTAAGACTTCGGATGTGAACAGACAGTCATTGCCAGGACAATGAATAAACACTTCAGAAAGCGAGTAAAAAAAGTTATACTGTAGTTTTAAAGAGTTTAGAGTTAACTGTATCTAGAATAACATGACTATTTAAGACAATATGGATGTTAGTAATCACTTTTAATTAATCGAGAAACCTTTCAGAAGGAGACTTTAATCAACTAGTATTTTAATCTTGCATTGGGCACTTCACGCATGAAAAAAGCTAGTCTACTTGACTCCAAGAATACTTCCTGTACCAGATTAGGAAAAATAATTAAAACAAGAAGCAGTGCAAGTCATTCACATAGCAAATACACAAGATAAAATACTAAGATTATTAAAGCCTTACAGTAAAGCAAGTGCCATGAGGCAGAACGCAACCAGCCATTAAGAACTACAGAAGCAGCAGTACTTTTCTATTTGCTATTATGTGGTTTGTTCCCAAGTAATTTTCCTACACTGTGGAATTCTACAGTGATATGCATTTGGAAATAAACAAGTTGTTCAAAGAACTGTTCTGACAGAAGTGTTAAAAATAAGTTTCTAGTTATGAAACAGACATGACCTACACCAAGTCTCATCACTAACAAAAACATCCCACTGGCTAGGTGTTAACCAATGCATATGATCCTGCACACAGTTTATGGAAGTTTTTCCAAGTTGACAAGAAATAATGAGTCCAAATTTATTTTAGAGAGAAGCTTTAAGTCCTCTTAAGTCACAGCTGTAAGTGTAGGTGTTACCAGCTCTAAGAACCAAACATGTTTGTGGTTGCTTTTTTACAGCAAGACAAAAACACTGCCTATTCAGAATGAAAATTGTGATTTTATTGGAATACCAGTACCTTAACCATGCATATAGTCCTCCTCCTTTAAGCATGGTAATAACCAAATGATGGTCAACTGAACACCAAGTAGCAGCTGTCCCCTGCTTATGAGCTGGCTGTACATCCTTTTGGGTGCTCTAAATTGGACTATGCACTTTAGCAGTCCATACCTCCCAGCCAACAGATAAAAGGAACAGACTCTTCTGAATCCACACTAAGCATCTCAGCAGCATTCACAATATATTTGTCTATTAAGGCTAAGAAGCCTGAAAAATAAAGACACACACTCTCATGGTGCAGCTTTATCATGCTGTCAGTTTAACCCAGTAAGAACATGTGCAACCATTAAAAAAGCTCAATGCAGTGGCTTAAAATAGTTTCACGTGCCAGCACAAATAAGTTTGCTAAGAGAGCAAACAATAGCCAGAGCTGGCTGACTGAGTGGCATGTATGTGTGAAAAAAATAGAGACTCTTTTCAATTTCACAACCTAAATGTATTTTCTGTATTTGCAAGTCTGTTCAGAAGCCTACATAAAGTAGAAGAACTCCAAGTCTAATTAGCTGTCTATTAATATAAAAGGCAGTTTGTTCCATGGAAATTCAGCAAAGATCTAACATATTTGCTTTATTTTGCATTTCAACCTAATTACCAACTTTGCTCTAAAACACCAGACCTCACCTGGAAGGGCTGTTTGAGGTATTAAGGGGACAGAAATTAGTTCAGACTCCCGAATTCCTTTTATGAACTCAAACCCTAAGAAAAACCAGTCTGTAACCTTTGACATACTGTTTATTACATCTTTGGTTACTCTTTGATTCTGTTCCATTCCATTAGCACAGCGCTACAGAATCATATAAAAGCAAACAGATACAGCTAAGAGACAGCATCAGAGAAGACAGCAGGGTCTTTCCCCCAAATTACAGATATGTGACTGAAATTCACAATTGACTGACCTTAAATCTTAGTTTCATACACACTATCTCTGGGAAGGATGGGTGGGAAAGGAAGGAGTAGTGGGGAGGTCCATACAGGAATGAGGAACAGGAAAAATGCAATCACTTGATCAGAGCCAATCCCTTTCCAAGGTTTATGTATGTAGTTTGAAGGAAATAGTCGATGGAAGAAGGGGGAAAAAAAAAAAAACAGCCATCCACCTTCTACTTTTCTGATCAAGTCTCTTAAACCATTGGGGCTGGAGTTTATGGACTGAGACAGAGCTTAAAGAATTGTCTTACGAAGTACCACCAAAGAGAACCCGATTAACATAAAGCTATGCTGGTGGTTTAGCTTAACGTTAAAGTAACATCCGTAAACGTATTCACGACATGTTAGTACCCCACATCTTCAAGGTTGTCATGACAGTGAACTGCTCAGCCACGTGCCCCTTCCCTTTCCACAAGTATTGTCGCACACTTGTTTAATTAACCACCGCTCGTCCGTGGGGCGGTGGTGCTACGGCTGCCCGTGCGCGCTCCCCCTACATGCCGGAGAAACCTCTCGAGGATCATCCCGGGGCCGCGCGACTGCCGAGCGCCCCAGCCCTGCACACTCCGCCAGCGGCCGCCACCTCCGCACCGGGGGCTCCGACGGGGAATTCCAGCGAACGCGCCCGGGAAAACCTCCCGACGGCCTCCTTCCCTTCCCCGGGCGAAACCTCGGCCGCTGCCCTCCGACGTGGCCGAGCCGGCAGCAGGAAGGGCGAGCGCAGGGGAGCGGCGGCGCAGCGAGACCCGCGGCGGGGCTGCACCGCCCGGCCGCCGCCGCCCTGCGGACGCGGCCCCCGGCGGCCGGGGCCGGAGGTCACCGGTGCCGGGGGGACGGAGCCGGCGGTCCCCGCCCGCACTCACTCACAGGATGCCGGAGCAGGAGGTGCACACGAAGCTGCCCACGGTCATGTCGGTGTAGGTGGGGCCCCGCTGGTCGCAGTCGAAGCACTTGCGGTTGGGCGGGAGGCTGCTCATCTCCCGCAGCAGCTTCAGGTGCTTCTCCTCCTGCTTCCGCTTGGCGCTCGCGGCCATGGCCCCGCCGGCGAGGGACGGCCCGGCACGGCGCCGGGCCCCGCTCACACCCCGGCGGCGGCGGCGCTCCGGGGCTCGGCCGGCGGGAGAGGGGCCGGGCGGTGGGGGTGAGGGGAAGACAGGAGAGGAAGGGGCGGGGAGGGCACAACCGGCGCCTGCCGGCGGGCCGGTGCGGGAGCGCGGTAGCTGCTGACGCGGACCGGCGGCCCCGAAAGGGAAGGAGCGGACGGGGGCCGCGGCTCGGGGGAAGCAGCGGCCGCACCGGGCCCGGGGCGGCGGAATGACGAGCCCGGGCGGAACCTGCGCGACACCTTTATGAGCTCAGCGAGGAGATGGCGGCGACGGCGGCACCCTGCGCGCCCGCCGGCTGCAGCGCCCCCTGTCGGATGGGAGGACGCATCACACCCCTCCCTCCCCTCACGCCGCGACCCCGGCCCGGGCGCGGGGCCGAGTCACCCCGCGTGACCGGCAGTGCGGGGGGAGAGGGCCGGGGGTCAGTCCTGTGGGGGATCCCGATGGAAAAATACCAATAAAAAGTGAGTGCGGTTAGACGTTTCTCGGGGAGGAGGGGATCGCCTCCCCGCTGAGCGGGGTGCTCGGAGCGGGCCGTTCCCCTCACACCACGGGGTGAGTGCCCGGCAGTCCCCGCCCCCCCACAGCCCCTCGTGGGCAGCGGGCTCGGGCCGGCTGAAGGGAGAGCGGGAGGTGCCCAAGGAAAGAGCTCCCACCTGCCTCGTCCCCGCCCCAGCGCTGCCCGTGCCCCTCTGTGTCCCAAATGTCTGCAAGTTCAGTCAGGGAGCGTGGCGAGAGCGGAGGCGCTGCCGGCCCCTCAGGCGCTTTGCTCCCGCTGCCGGCTCGGGTGCGCGGGTGCTGGCGGAGGGGATGACCCTGGGCACGGGCTGGTGGCCCTGTCCCGTGAGGATCGTCAGTGCGGATTGCAGCAGGCAGCGGATTTGTGGGGAGAACGCCCCCGCGGGGTCTGGCTTTCTTGGGACGGAGGTGAGAGATGCAGAAATAATTTGGGAATTTGGTGCCCGGCTGGCCGTTCCCCCATCAGGGGAGAGAGCGGAGCCAACACGTACATCTGGTATGCGAGAGGAAAGCCCGGTCATCCCCTGATCCACAAAATACCTGTTTGTTCCACACAAAGGTGCCTAAAACAGTACTTTTCAACAGTGCGTGAAATCAGTGAGAAAAAAAAAAAAGCCAATGCACTTTATATTTCAGTGATTTCATTTACAAAGCACCCCAGCAACACTATTATTAAAATCTTTTAAGGTTTAATGGTTCCCAATACAATGTATTTAGGGTCAAGTTTTGTGCTCCTAACGTGAGTACACATAGGAACAAGATCTGATCCACTGTATTTTCCTCATTGTTTTAGTTTAAAAATCTAGGACTGGGTGTTCAGCTTCAGTAATCTGTCCTTCCTCTTCTGATTCCTCTGGATGTGCTAATTTACATGAGCTGATCAACCAGTTCTAAGTTTTAAACGCAGAAGGCAATGCTCTAATTCTTTTCCTGGTATGGATGGCAGGAGCTGTTCAAAGTGAAAAATAAACATCACTAAATAATCCCCAATGCTTAAATAGCATTCTTAAGAGTAAATAGGAAATATTTCCAGTCTTATAAGGACCAAATTCTCACTGCTTCCTCTAATTTTTCACTTATCTATGAAATGCTGATATTCTTGTTATTCAGAAGGTTTCGTTTATTTTGCCTTTTATGAAACAGGCTAACATTGTACCTTTGCCAATGACCTAAAGCAGATGACCTAAATTTAGAAAAAAAAAATAGAAGGTTAAAAAACAAGTTGGTTTCTTTTTCCTGGAAAATCCTTTGGAGAGCAGTGATTGGACACACACCTGCTGCAGCAGAGAGTTGCTACATGCAGTCAGGTTTTGTTTCAACCCGAGTCAAAGGTGCTTTGTAACTGAAGCAGGAACATGCAGCTTCGACTGCTGGAGTCACGACTGTTCTCACATGGATGTCACACAGGAACAGCTGCTAATAAAAACAACATCACTGACATTGACATTGTCATTGTCAGTAAAATGTGGAACTGAGCTCCCAGGGAAAATCCCAGCACTGTTTAAGTCAATCAGATAGTTCAGTAGGAATCTTCTGGCTCCAATCTGCTTTGTGAAGAAACAGTTCTGCCATTATTCTGCTGTTTGATAAGCCTATTGAACCAAGATAGGCTTACACTAGTGCATAAATTACCTATGTTAACATTAAAGTGGTTTAGAAACCACTTTTTGTAAATACAAAGCTTCTCCATTCTGTATCTTAGAGAGAAAATTTACTCCATGATACTACAGAATGAGACTTCAGGGGTGTGTGAGGACAGACCGTGTTAGAAATGAATCTGTGGGCACAGCTGCTCCAAACCTTGGGTTCCTATAATCAAGTACCTAAATCCTACCTTCCTGTTTCCCATAGGAGCCAGTGCCTAAAGAATACAAGGCCCTCTGTATAACTCTGTGTATAACACTGTTGATGAATATGGATCTAAAAACTGGCTATGGTAACTTCCAGCTCTGTTTCACCTCCCCACAAGTAATAACATAACTTGTGTTCCTCTTCCACTCCTGCTTTTATTTCTTTCAGCTAGAATTAATTCCCTCAAAGCAGCTAAATCACTAAAGGAAAAGATCCACAAATAATACACATGAATAAAAACGCTGCTCTTTCGTTTTACTCCTCGATTTTCTTTTTCGTTACATGTTTTTCTGTTTCTCTACACTAGAACCCGAATTTCCTTTCCTGCAGCTTCTCTGTCCAAATTTATTCTTCATTCTGTCCTTCTAATGACCGGAATTCTGCAGTTGGAAATATACTGGCCAACTGTTTATTCCAAAAGTGCTTAATCCCTGCTGCACCCACTACAGCTTTTAGCATTAAAATTAATTTCTTAACCAGAGGTACAATTATTTTTTTATGCTTGCAACATTTCTCTTTACATAAGAAACAGAATTTAATATTCCAGTTGTGGGTAATAATATCTGAAAGATGTTGCTTTGGTAAACTCTTAAATATGGGCCAATAGGGTATAAATTATAATATACAAACACATAATCTAGGGGATTTATTGCCAGGACCAAAAGAAACAAAAGTCTCAGAATGTACATTTGGGAGATGAATAAGATGTTCTCTGTTTGCCACTAGGATTGAGGTCAATAATATCCACTTTAAAGCAATTAACCCAGCAGGATAAGTGACGTGAAAATTATCATGCTGAAAGGCTAATGGGCTATTAAATCCATCTTGCTTCACCATTGATGGGCATACAGAATTAATCCTGGGATTAGGTGTATCGGATCGGTGGTAAACTGCTACTGCAGTATTTGGATATGAAGCGTTTTCTGAAAATGCTAGGAAGGAACACAGCCAGAACGTTCACTCATATGCTCTATTCAAGGTTCAGTCCACTGAGCATAAATTATTGTGTCTGTGCCTGGCCTTATTCAAGCTTTTTATTAATGAATAGAAATTTTTGGTAAGAGAACAGAACCAGAGAAAGTCATAGTAATGGTTACATAAATATTACTGCCTGTTGACAGTTATTTAAGTCTGGGCAATTCAATGCAAGAAGATGGTCAGACAAATATGACTGAATTACAACATTATCTTTACTTGTCATGCCATTTCCCTTGGACTTTTCCCACCCACTGCTATGACATTAACATAGGTAAATGTCGTAGTAGGTAAATAGGTAAATTAACAAAAGGTAAATAATGGAAAGCCCTGACTTTTCCCTTTACCTTAACAGCTGTGAATAAGAAACTGGCCTCACAAAAAAGGCACAGTCACATCCCCTTGAGACTTTTGTAATGAACAAGTTAGTGGTCTGTATTTTTTTTAATCTCATCTTTTATTTGTGTGACATACACCTAATTCATTTGGAGTAATATGGGGTAGGAAATTATTTTCAGTTGCCATGTGATTATCTTCCTGCTTTCTAGACTGGCCAGTGATGTTGAAAGGTTATGAATATTTCAACCTTGGCCCTTTATTTGACACAGTTCTTGAATTTCCACCATGCCTAAAGTGCACAAGATCATATTCCAGTTTGTAATCACAGACTAGGCAGTGGAAAGAACATGCCTACATACAGTTGCAGTGAAAGCAAAATATCTGTCATAGGAATATCTTGTATTCAAGGCAAATGCATTTAATTTTGAAGTTCATTCTTACAGTACATTTAATTTTAGAGTATGTGCCAATGTTTCTATTACTGTTTTTTGTTTTGTATTGGTTTATCATTTATCTATAGAACCCTGTAGTTGAATGATACTTTATAATCTGTCACAGAAGTTTTGGTGAAATGATTGTTTCATGCATCCTTTCAGAGGAATATGCCAGAGGAGAGTGGAACCCTTTAAACCACAGAGTATATTTGTATTTGATCCTGTAACAGCAATAGAAATATAATGGTAAATCCTATAATATTTTACATTTGCTGGAACATCCCACAGGAATGTTGGCAATACACAAGGCAGCCTAGAGCCTATGGGTAGAAGAAAGAAGCTGTGGAACTAATATGAATAAAATGACAAAGATGAAAAAAAAATGGCTGTAGGAGACCAATGTGAAAGGTGATATGGAGATGAACTCGATGGTGATAAGGTAGTACAACTCTTCAATTCTTTTGGTTCTAAATTAGAAGAGGGAGAGACAGAATCTAAGCAGACATCTAAACCCGAACAGCTTCTGTAGTATTTGGCTACAGATAGTACTGAACCAGGAAATGCTCTCCCAACTCTCTGAGCAGGAACAACTTAATTTTCACATTAAAGTTTAAAGACTTAAGTTATTTCTTGACCTACAAATGAGATTTGTATTTAAAGCCCAATGTATTTTGAAGTTCATTTCTTCAGTACTTTTTCCACTTGATGAGCATTTCCTGCCTGTTTTCTGTAAAACTCCCATGGGAGTGAAGGGAGGCCTTTGTTGCTTTCCATTAATGAATCTAAATTATTGATTAGTCAGTCTTAATTTGTGGAAACTGCTATTGGTTAGTGCTGTCTTAGAAGTGCCTTAGATTGGGCAAAAAGAAATTTCACAAAGATCTTCAGTGAGGGAAAGAATATTAAAATAGATAGGAGAAACAGCATATTCAGCTAGTGTTCTTTTATTTACCCACAATTTACAAAACTCACATATTCTCCTTCATACTTCCCTATAATTTTAATTATTTTAATAAACATTACTTCAGGGCAGATTTGGGGAACACTAGAGTAGAATTAACTGTTCTGAGCAGACATCTTTTGGTGCTCATGGTAACTCTGAAGCACTGTCTACAGTTGGAATCTAGAAAACAGGTCCCTAACTTTCTAATTCTCTAAGCGACCTGATTATATAAAGAATGAAAAAAGAACAAAAAGAAGGAAAAAAGGTGCAGAGTCACAGTTGCCCAGACAAGTCACAAAATACCTGTCACACACTGCATGATCTGAAACACTGAGATTGTACATCAGTAACTCCAATGTAGTAATGTTTGAGTCTTGCCTGATAAACAAAGTTTTGTACACTCCACTGCACAAATCAATGAATATAACAAGTGTCAGAACAGCTAAACATCATGGAAACATCCATTTGGACTCGAAATAGGATGAAAGAGAACAGTATCTTTGAGTGAAAAAATGGGATGGACATAACAAAAGAAGGAAATACAGCTTTTAGATGGGAGATATTCAACTAGAAGAATACAGAAGATAATCTGTGTCATGTGAATATGGGAAAATTAGGTTTTTCAGTCACCCCATTTCTGAAAGAAAATATTTTAGAGGACAACTACAAAAAGAAAACCGATTCTATGAACTTTAGTGTAATGTTTCTCACTACTGTAATTTTAAAATCTGAGATGTTGTCACCAATATTTTATTCCATTAAACTTTGAGAATTTGTCTCATTCAAACTGCAGAGAGAAGGGCTTTATAACTGGTAGCAATAACAGATAAAAGTAAAAGCACTAACAAGATGCACAACAGGCAAAAAGATCCCCCAGACAATGTAGCACAGTCTTGTGCAGCTGCAGTGAGTGAATATGGATAATCCCTGGTAGCTGCAAATACTCTCTTAGGGGAGGTTTTCTGCAGGAGAAGCCAAATCTCAATCCATACATGGGAAAAATAATGCTAAACCTAGTAATGGTTTAGCATTTTCTCTCCATGACATTTTCTTCAGAAGTACAAAAACAAACCTTCAAATTTTTGTTCAGAATAACTGGTTTAATGAGGGAAGATAACCCCCTGACACTCAGGCCTCCTGTACCTTCTCCTGTACAGCAAGATCACCTGCAGTGTCTTGCCTTGAACTATGTTTAACATTACAAGCCATACTTGTAGTTACAAACAGCTGTAAAAAAATCTAAGCTTTCTTTCAAGACTGCCTTCTCTGGTGAAGTGGCAGTGACAGGTATGTCTCTTGGAAACAATGTGTGGGAACTTCAGCTGAGAAGGTTGATTTTGAAATCATTTGTCAATTAGAAAAATTCTTTTTTAACCAGGATATAAAAAAAGAGAAGTGCTTATCTGCATGTGACTTAATCAAAATGTCCTGGCATGAAAAAGAAGTGTTTTTCATTACATGACAGGAATAGTTAATATTTGCTAGTTACATGTTTAATAAATTTTTAAAAATTAAAAAAACAACAAAAACCCAACAACGAAACAACCACCAGAAACAAATGAATAATCAATGGCATGTTGGGCATTGTAACATTCCATGTACTGTGTTTTGGAAATGGGAAAAAGAGTTAAGTGTTCAGAACATTATGACAGCCTGAATAAAACAAAACCTTTGTTTGGTTTATGGACAAGGAAGAGAATTAATAAATACTGTGGAGCAGCACAGTGAATGAAAAATTTGGGGTAACAGCAGAAGAAATAGTAGTGCCTAACAGACATAAACAGAGGAATTTGAGAAATAAACCCCTGATATTCAAGAGATTTTATACAAATGCAAAAAAACAACCCACCAGCAAAGTCTTCTGGGCTATCATGGATGAGGAAAATCGGTGGGGAGAAGGAACCTGACAATTAATCAATCATCACAAATATGGAAACAAAAATATTACAGAAGCTGTTGGGGAAGCACGGTATTTCTATGTAGGACTTTTAATTGAGTCTCTTGTAATTGTTACAGTTTGTAACCCTGTTAGTATAACTTTTTTAGATCTCCTCACTTTACCCTGACTTTCCTGAATTATCAAGATCCACTTTATGAATACACAGAGGTTTTACATCCTGTTCCTCTTTGTAAGTGGTTGTTTAGGACCCCAATGCTTTACTTATGAAGGTCCAGCTTTCCAATTGTTCCAGTTTGATGTATTCATAGCCAGCTTATCAATACTGCTCTGAAGCCTTCAGGTCCTTGTCCCCCCCTGCACCCCTCTGTGCCCACAGATATCTACCCAGCTGCCATGGGGACATGTGCAGCCAGGAGATAGAGGAGCTGGAGGAGCTTTGTGCAGTGCTGCACACTACAACTTTTCTGATTAGGAGTCTAAATACTCTAAACCAATTTAAGCAAAGGAACAATTAACAGAGAAAGGTAAAGGTTTCATAGCAGTTATTGAAAAGTTCCATTGATACTGACCTAGGCATTTGCCAGGTTAAACTCATTTTACACTCCTGGACAGAGATCACTGTTCAAACCCACCTGCCAAAAGGCTTAGCTCTTTCTGTATTTTCTCACGATAAACAGTCAGTGAATGTTCAGAGTACTCTCTGCAGTCTCAGCCTTGCTCTGAAGCACTCTGTGTTTTGTTTCTTTGCTGCAGCCTCTCAGCATTGCTAGGCAATGCTCACAATTGCCCTCGGTCCTCTAGACAGCCAGTGTCATCCCCTTGTATGGTGAATTCCAAATAACAATTTGTCACAGCTCTTTGTAATAACATGTTCATGTTAAATTATGCATTGTTATGCTTCAAAACTGGAAATTATCTTGAGGCAAAAAATTATTCCTTGCAGGTTTCAAAAATTAGCTAGTAAGACTCAGATAACTCAGCGGTGTGTCCTGTCACTAGGAACAAATCCTTTCTGCAACGGGGGGAGATTTTCTCTAAAGGAAAATTTTAAAGCTTATTCCAAATCTTATTAAACTTTTAAATTTTTTTTGTTATCATTTAATCCCTGATGTTTTTGGCTACTAGGAAATTATAAGTATAGTACTCCAATCAAGAAAAAAAAAGTTCAAAATAATTTTTAATAGCCTATTTTTATGAGATCAACCAAATTCAACCTGATTCATGATCATGTCCTAAACACTTGACCTTACAGCCGAGCTTGCAGGGGGCAGTTGAAATAACCAATTAGGAACTAATTGGTTTAAAAAGAAACCTTCAAAGAAATAAACTATGAAGTAAATGACCTAATTCTGAAACCTGGGAGTAATCAAGAGTTTGCTGGTGGTCTAGATTTCTATGAACTTCAGCAGTCTCCCTGCTGGTCATGCAGCACAGAGCCTGAATCAAGGAAATCCTCACAAACCTCACTTGGACATCATGCCTGCAGTCACAGGACACTGTCAGAGCAGATTCCCAGCAGCTGGGAAAAAAATGTGCAATGCTGTGGGTCTTGAAGTGAAACTGGGTGGGTGTGGGCATCTAAGTAGCAGAGCAGCAGAAGAAGCAATATTGAATTTCTATGGGGGGATCTGCTAAATGTCAATATCAATGTTATCCTTTTTTTTTTCTTCTCCAGTTGTTGTCTCACTGCCTGACTGAAAACATGCTGAAATAGCATCACATGATATTTGAGATACAAATTAAATATTTAACATATTTTTTAACTGCAAAAGAAACATGAAAGAAAACTGAACTGTGCTCTGATATTATAAACAGAAAATGACAGGGGAATAATTCAAATCTAAACCCATCATCTCCCTAGTAATGAAAACCTCATCAAATTATAAAAGTAACTCTCCCTAGCTCATTGCCAGATTCGTTGCTTGATCAGGTCTGTGTAATGGAATAGGAAACCTTCAGACACACTTTTAAATTAGGCAACTGTGTTTTTCCTGACGGACTATAAAAAAAAGTTTATAAACATTTCTAGTTCCATCACTTGAAATTAAAGAGAATAATTTCCATTAACCTTCAACTAGCTCAACTAGTGAAGCCATTTTCTCTCTGGACTCTTTTCCTTCTTAAACATTCTCTGATGCTGTACTGGTTTTCACAAATTGTTTTGTTCTGTTGTCATCCTAAACACTGATATTTTTGACAGTAACTGAGATGATAAAGCTCTGCCTCCTCGAGCTAGTGTAATAACCACTAGTGTAACAGGGTTTCTTTATTTAACCACCAGAACTTTGAGACAAATCCTTGCCCTCTGGTGGTGGGAATGTTTCCCCTGGTTAATCCTCCTATGACATGACTAACTCTGTGATACACTTCCTTAGTTTCGACAGTATTTTAATTTTGCAGAACTGCCTCTGTGGAGGAGATACTCCACAAGAACAAGTTTCAGAATGCTATCTTTGAACTCCAGTTACTCTGAATTTTCTCTCATAGGTTTAGGTCTAATGTGGGCAGTGGTGCTTCGCGCACGTGTTTCCTTCCTCAAGAAAAGAACATTAATTTTCATTCCACTTGGCTTCATTGTTTGACCTGGCAATACCTCAGAGATATTCATCAGAGATATTAATCAGAGATATTCATCTCAAATCTGGATATGTCTCCACAAATCTGTTGTCTCAACATGGCAGCAGGTCTGTCCTCACTTACTACCTGCTATGTGGCATCATTCTCTAGAAATGGTCAAATAAGCCAGAGCAGAACATTTTAAAACTTTCAAACTTCATAACTTCAACAACTGATCACCTGTACCAGTCACATTTAATTTCTCCCTTCTCTAAGGCTGAAAAATTGGCAGGGATACTTTTCCTCATGACCCAAGTGCATGGTACAGCCTACAAAAAAGCCACACGTTCATTGACAAATTGAAGATTTGATTCTATACTTGGCTAACTATGTGGGAATCATGAAACTATGGAACCTCTTGCTAGGAGCAAAGGACTACAGCTCACCATTGTCTATTGAAACAATGTGCATTATTAAACAGTGTTAAGTTTCTTTGAAGGCAAATATCAAAACATTGTTTCAGAACTTTTGGGGTTTTTTGCAAGTTGCATATTTTCAGGATTCAGAAATACTACATAAACATTGGCCAGGTAACATTTTTAATAGAAGTTCCTACCTCCTGATGCAATTAATTTTGGTACCCTATATAAAGTAACAAAATTAGGTGCTTTAAACCAAAATGTTGCCTTCAGGACAAAGAGTACTAAACTTAAAAAGGTCAGGTAACAACTAATCTAAAAATGTTACTCAAGTTAGAAAAACAAATGTTGCTCTATTCAGACTAATTAAGGGAAAACACAGGACTGCAGAGCTATTGAGATGCCCCTTAAAGGGGAGTTCTCAAGCACATTCAAAACTCAATGAAATTTTAATCTTATTGAAATTAAATGCAAAATTCCT
The DNA here is from genome assembly GCF_963662255.1 of Cinclus cinclus. Taxonomy (NCBI): domain Eukaryota; kingdom Metazoa; phylum Chordata; class Aves; order Passeriformes; family Cinclidae; genus Cinclus; species Cinclus cinclus. The sequence goes on from NC_085055.1 coordinate 16,130,901, forward strand.
CCAACATCGATAAAATCAAGATTTCTTCTGATAAAGAACATTGGCATAAGAATATATGAGCACAACTGGCAAGTTCCAGAGGTAAATAATAAATTTTAATTTCCATATCAGAAAAGTGAGGTTCTGTAACTGTTCCTAGCTGGAGCAACAGGAGCAAAAGATTTAATGTATCTAAAATTAACATGTTTGATTATAAACCTGTAAATTCAAGAGCACAATCCCCACCACAGCTGCCACAGGCTGGCAGAAACATTACACTTATTACACAGAAATAAAAAGGGATGATGATGTTTGCCTTCTCCCTACAGCTACCCTTTTCCCAAAGAAGAGCAGCCCAGTTTTTATGTGCACCACAGAGCTGCATTGCAGTGTGCCTGTGATTTAGGAATCACCAAGAGCCTTCAATAATGCTCTGATTCTGTCACACAGAGCAGCTGTTCCCACTCTGCAGCCTCAAACTACTACAGGGGCTATTCACTGACCAGCTGGTGAACACTGCATCTTTAGTTTCTTAGGCAAGCTGAAATGGGAAAAACACAAAGCTAATGCCATTACATCTGGGGAATTGATTTAGAAAGATAGAATCTGTCCTTGTAGAGAAGTGTTTGATTTTCAACACTAAATGCATCTCTCAATATTAAACTTCAAAGCATTGATGTAAGAGAACCCAAATAGTTCAGAGCCTCTTTAAAGTTACCACAGCACTCAGTAAAGTTGAGGACAAGGAAAAGTAGGGCTCTTCTTATCTTCCTGTTCTGCATCATTCCCTTCCTCTGCCCTGCAAAAAACAGTAACACTTCTTTTGATGTTTTACATTCTTCATGGCTTTGTATAGCAGCATAACACCAGAGCACCTCATTTAAATTTTTGATTTATCATAAAACCCAAGAGATTGTTATAAGAAATAAAAAATATGTCAAACCAATAGAAGCTTTGACTTCTCACCAGCAATTTCAAACTCTGAATTAACACAGAGATAACTGTGAAATGATTGTGTTTTCATCTCCTGCCTTTAAGTCACAGCAACAATTAACACAAGAATTATCCCTGGACTTTTATTTTGTTCAGGGTTTTACCAGCACAGTATTCAGTAATCCACTTCTCCTAGGACTTATGCCCACATTCCAAACTATAAAACCAAAGGAAGCAGATCTTAATTGTTTTTAAATGTAAACTGACTGAAAATTGTTTCTCCATCTCACAATACATAAATATGTATATAAAAGCAGTAGGTAACTTTGGCTGTAAAAAACCCACCTTCACTATTGTCCTTTTAAAATAGGTAAAGAGCAATAATCTCATCTGGAAACTAAAAATAGCGTGAGTAATTTTACCATCTTTTCACATTTTACTCTTATTCCCCTGGAATACAGTGACCTTATTGGCTTTGCTTACGTAAGTGGTAATAGATTGCCTAACCAGAATTTTTCATTTAACACAAGCAATTTTATGCATGTTTTATGCTGGGCTGATCTTTCTGCCCTCTTTTTTTGTATTCCAGCTCTCACTTGTGTGACCTCTCAGCCAGAAGCAACGGGAAGGCCTCGCTGCTCTCCGGCCACATCAGCATTTGACACTGGGTGAGATGCTGGAGGCACTCAGGGATCACACACAGACTCCTCCTGCCTGGGAACACCAATAAATCTGCTTCTCCTGGGTTGACAGAACCAGCACTCACTGTCACAGCACAGATCTGCCCAGGACCTTTGGCTGCCAAATGCCCTTCCCTAAATCCATCTTGTGGGCCAGAGGCAAAGGATGTGTTGCAATGGACAGCACTATCAAACTTGGATGAATGGCCACTAGCATGTCTCTCCCCCTCCTATTAGTGAAGGCACATTCATTTGCCTGGTGTCTTCCTTTGCAATCAGTGCTCACAATGGGATAAAGCAGGAAACACTTCCTGAACAACTGTCCTAAATCCAGCTTCCTCCTTGCAGGGCTCAGACAAGTTTATAATAGACTCTCACTCATTTTTTAAGAAAATTACTCCAAAAGAGCTGCAGTTCTCACACATCTGTTGCCCTCATCATGCAGGTAACTGAGTTATTCCTAAGTGTCTTAACATTAATTTGGAGTTACACTAAAACAGCTAAAGATGATGCAAACAAAACATTGATTTCACTGAATGCAATACTTCAGTCATGGGACAGATTAAATGAAAGTACATGGAATAAATAGGGGAAATACCAAAAAGAGAAAAAAAGAGAAAAAAAGAAAAAGCCTATTTTACACCTATAATGAAATCATGTTCTCCAACTTCTTTAGGGTCAGGCCTTCATGATCCTTATTTTCACTTATTTCTCATTTTGCAATACAGGCATTTTTACAAATTCTAAAAATCTTCCAGAGTGTACTCCAACAACAAAAAGCAATATGCATGGCAAACAAAATTTGGGTGAAAGCAGTGAGACCTCAGAAGTCTGAATCCCCAACAGTGTCAGGATCATCATCACACCTGATGTTTTCACAAGGTGAAGGACACATAAATCCAGATGCAATCTAAAGGCTGAAGTTACATATGTTAATTCAACTCATCCTAACAGGATTAACAATCCTCTCCAAACAAGCTCCAAGGAAGCATTTATGAAAGCTGCTTCTGTACAGTGACACTTTGTCACATGTTATTAAACATCACTAAAAATGGTCTCCTGTGATGTACAGAAAAATCTCAGCCAAAAGGCAAAAATTCAGATTAAGGGCACTTCTGTTACATTTAGGAAAATGATCAAACATTAAACATGTGCAAAAGGAAAAGACTTTATTTAACACCATATATGATTCAGAAATTTCAAGCACTGAAGACCAGAAAAACAAACTATTTTGCTTTTCCAAATACACCTATATTCAGCATGGAAGCCATTGATTTTTCAGATACGTACACCAGAACTGTGTTTTAGCATCTAGTTACTGCTGATTGCCTTTTCAGCTGCCAATCCTTGTTTGGGTTTCGAGTAATCCCAAGGTCTCCTGTTCTCTGTGTATCCGTAGAGCTTCCGCAGTGCCACGCGCGCAGCCTCCTCCTCTGCAGCCAGCAGTGTTTCACCAGGGCCTTCAGCTAAAATCTTCTTATCACTTGTGGAAAAAAAACAAAGTTACAACCATTTCCATCATGAAACCCTGAGCACTGCCGTGTACTGCTGTGTGAATAAAACACACTGGTTTTTCTCCAGTGAGTGTGAACAGTGATTTCTTTTTACACAATGGAAACATTTCTGTTGGTCTTTCCTGTGAAGGTAAGGAACTGTATATTCAGTAATGGAAACTCAGATCAGAAATATGTCCATTTCCTGGAAGAACATCACTCTGTTCATTTAGGTTCCTAATACAGCACTGATTCTTTACAGCAATCCATTTGTTAGCCCTAATAGAAATATGCAAATTCATTACTCTGGTCAGCTTAAACAGGAACTGAAGTGCTTTTGTCTTTTCTCCTCCCCTGGTAAAGAAGCATTTCAAACTGCTTCAAAAGGACTGACAGAAAAGATCTCTCTGTTACGAATTATGTGCTTATGTCTGACTAACAAACACCTATGGGCACTAAATAGGAGCAGTTCATGAATGGACACCAGGGATTCCAGAAGAGAAACAATCACAGTTCCTTTCTTTTTTATAAGATACATCATAGAAGATACAGAGACCAATGCAAGGTAAAGCAAAACAACTAAGGCAGCCTTCCCATGTGTGTTCATCTGCAGCTCCTTTAGGAAAGCAGCAGTGATGTGGATTCTGTCCTGCCCCACAGGAGCAATGTCATTCCTGGGCACAGGACTGAGACAAGCACTGACCACACCCAACAAATGCACCAGGGACAACTGGCACTTCCTAAAATGTGCATGGACACAGAGACTCTTATGGCCCGGTTTACAGTGCTGCAGATTTTAAACCTTCTCTGGTACTTAAAACAAGTCTCTCTTCCATCCCACCTCCCTTGATGCCCATGCTTGCCTAAGCCCTGGATACAGCTGTGGTCCCTCCAAAGCCATGCAGTTATGCTATTCCCAAAGTTCCTGTGTCAGGTCACTCAGAACACACTCAGGCTCTTTGGTGCACCCCATTTAGCCTTTGGAGCCCTTAATCAGAGACTGCTTATATATCACCACAGCAAGCTATGGCCAATGCTTAAATGGCTCATTTTATATGGAAGTTACTATCAGGTTTCTTTTCTGGAACAACTTGACCAAAAAGCACAAACAGAAAAGTAAAAGACCACCTTCCTTCCTTCCCACTCCTCCAATTAAACCCATGTAACTTTAAATTAACATTGTACTAACCAGTACAACCCAACAAAGTAGAGTGGCAGAACCGTGTTGACTCCCAGCTGCCTGGTAATTCTTGGTTCTGGAGCAGAGATATTCCTCTTGGTCAGTTCTTCCAGTAGTAAGCCCATAGGATTTACAACTTCCCAGATCTCAAACAGGTCTTTCCCAATCAGCTGGGGAATAAAAAAGTCCTAAACAAGAATATTTAGAAGTTACAATTAATGGCTTGAGACTGTGGTGTTCCTAATGAAAATACAGTATGAAGAGATAATAACTGACGATGAATTGCTGAAATGAATGATAGAGCTGCCTCAGTGCCCCATCCCAGTGTTCCGAGTCTCTACGGTTTAGCCACTGACAGACTTGTGCCCGGGACAAACTCAGCCCCAGACCCAGAGAAGGGCCAGCTCCAGCCTGAGGGACGAGCTGTGACAACGCAAGGGAATGTGCAAACCCAGGGGTCATTCACCTGTATGGATCACTCTCCTGTCTGTAAACAGCTCCTTGCTCTTACAGACACCTCTCATTGGTCTTGTATCAGGAAGAACATTTTAACAAACACTTCCCCATTGCAAAACTAAAAAATTAGTCAAAAGGGTTACTGAAACAACAATAGCTGCTAAAACTACTTTGTCACACTGAATTTCAATCACACATTTTTGAATGAAATATCTTCAGGGGCTTGCACTCCTACATGCAAAACCTATGAACTCATCCCTGTTTATATAAAACAGAGTTTTTTTAAAAATTGTAGTTATAGGAAATCTCACACGGACTAAGTTCATTAATCTGACAGTACAGTGCATGGAATATAATGCTTTCCCTTAGCAACTTTCAGCAAATATTAATATCACCATCATAAACCAGAAGTGTATGATTTTATGTACTTGATCAGCCTTCTTAATGAAAAAAAAAAAAACACCAAAATCCCCAGCCCCCAAAACCCCAGCTGACCCCACCAACAGATCTCAGTGTTAAATTGTCTTGTTACAGGTAGGTTGTCAAACTTCTTGTACAGGTGTTGTCAAACTTCTGCCAGCCTCCCTGGATCTCTCCCCATCCAGGTACAAAACAGCATTTAATGAACCTACCCTGACAAAGATCCCGGTTCTCTCAGGCCCGCTGCTTTCCAGCAGGGCTCCTATCACGGCGAGGAACGTCTTCTGCAGCACGTCTGGTGGGGCAGGAAAATCCCTGCAAAGCGCCAGGTCCTGTATGGACAGGTTTTGAGCCACATATGAGACAAGTTCCTGACTGGTAAGAAAATTAACCAGTGCTTCTATGCCCTTTGCAGGTAACTCTGGGTAGGCGCCTTCAAAGCACTGCGCCAGGTAAGCGCGGGCGAAGCTCAGCCCTCGCTCCGCAAGACCGGTATTGTCCTGGAGCTGAAGAGCGACCGCGTCCTTGTCCAGCCCCAGCTGCCGGCGCCTCGCCTCCTCGCTTTCGATGTAGCAGGGGTTAACAAATGCAGTCTTTAGAAGGTCCAAGGCGAAGTCTTCCTGTACCCGGTGGCTGAAGGCCTGGATCTCCGCGTGGTAATCCCAGTTGGGCTTCTCGGACCTGCGGGCGCGGAAAGGTAACCAGCTCAGGAACAGAACGCGCTACCCGCCCCGCGCCTTTGGAAGGGGCACGAGAAATGGAGCTTGAATACCAAACCCAGCATCTAAATCCCTGGGGTCAGACACTGTCGGTTCCGCATCCCCGTCTGCCTGCCCCATTCAACCCGGGCTATGCCAGCCTGTGGAGCTCAACCCATTCTGCTCCGAAGCATTACCAGACAGAGCCTAACCATTCTGATTTTCCCCTTTTCTGGGACCGTCGCACCCCTTCCCGCCGCTCACCGCCGCTGCGGAGGCGCCTGCAGCCGCTGCAGCTCCAGGTACGCCCGGAGCCACCGCTTCTTTTCGGGGGCCGGCGCGGTGCCGAACCCGCTACCGAGCCCCGTGCCCCGCCCGGCCCCGGCCAGCAGCGGCCGCGCCGCCCGAAGGAGCAACCGCGCGGCCATGGCGGTGCGGGCAGGGGCGGCTCCGCCCCGCGGCTTCCGGGCGGAAGCGCTCCCGGCCGGGGCGGCGCAACCGGGCCCGGGCTCTGCGGCCGCCGCCGGGCACCCCCGGCCCCGGGGACACGGGCAAGGGCAGGGGATGGGCAGCTGCAGCGCCGGGGCTCCGGCTTGAGCCCCCGGGGCGTTTCGGGTGAGACCCTCCGGCCGCGGCAGCCCCGCGGTGTGACCGGGCAGCTCGCAGCAGGCCCCGGGACAGCGGCGCTCGCCGAACGTGCCCCCATGGGCGGCCCCTCGGGTGGCGGCGTTTTAAAGTCTTTGAGTTCCGTTCCCAAGTGCAAGACAAAGTCCGGCATTGTGCACTTAAAAGAAGCTTTATTTTTGATTATCGCCTATACAGTTACATCTCTCAGCCCTCATTTGCACCATCAGAGTTCATACAGTACACCTTCAGTGCAAAGGTCATGGTATAAAACTCATGAAAATGCAGAAAATGTGCAAAGCAGGCCTGGCCCTTTTTATCGTCTTTGCTAAAAGACAAAGGCACGCGCTTCAACATTCGCGGTAAGAAAACATGCACAGCAAACGCCCCGATGCAGTCACAGAACACAGTAACCAAAGCTCAGAAAGAACACAGCCACATCTGCCACAGCCCCGTGGGAGAAGCCAAGGGAGCAGGAACAGCAGCCTGTACAGCAGTGCAGCAGCCGCCCGCTGACCCCCCTCTGACTCCACAGCGCAAGAAATGGATGAGAGCCGCATTCCTGCAGCACTTGTACCAAAATCCTCAGGCGTTCTCATGCTGCTGCTCCCGGGATGCCCTGTCCTCGCCAGGGCACTGCGGCACTGCCCATGCCCCGTGTGCAGCCCCGGCACCGCCCTGGGTCCCCAGTGCAGGGACAGCCCTGGCACTGGACCGGGGCCTCTGTGCTACTGGGGGAGCGAGGACAGCACTGAAACAGCCCCCGGCTCCTTCTGCAGCGCTGTGCTTCACCATCTCTTCCTCCCACGGTGCCCCTCTACAGCCCGAAAAGGGTGCAGCACGGGGCTCTGGGTCCCGCCGTGCTCAGGAAGGTTCCCTGTGAAGCAGCGCTGTGGTGTCACTGTCACAGCCGCGCCGGGGACATGAAACCAGGAGCCTGCAGGGAGCTCGCCCAGCACCCCCGCGACAATATCGATCAAACAAGGTGGAGCACGAGGCTGAGCATGGGATGTTTAAACTGACCCCGGGATCAGACCCACCCCAGGCCGGTCCCCATCCCCGCCACACAGCCTGACACCAGCACCACAACCTGCTACGATGGCAGCCTGCACTGGACTGGCACCTGTCCACCTGCTGCTTCGGAGATGTTCAGGCTACTGCAAATACTTCAAAGACTAATAGTTTACATAAAGCCTCACGTGAATTATCTTAAAATTATATTAAACAATGGTTTGGGGTTGGGATTTTGTTTTGAGTTTTATTAAAGATACTACACCAAAATCTTGTACTCCATAATATTTTGATCACTCACAGACTAACTTGCTAAAAATGTAATTTATAGAAAAACATCTGCAAAATTAACCTAAAAAAAATACATATTACACACCTCTGGACAATCTGCATGTTAGCAAAGAATTCCTTTTATTATTGTACCTGAACATGTACTTAAACAAGGAACGTACTCATGAAACAGGACACACTCCTTGGTTATGGCACACCTCAGAACTACCTCGACTAAAGGAAAACTAGTGCAATTGTTTAATTGCATCTAACAACAGAACAATAAAAATGACTTTTTATTCCTTTGTTTTTTGTTTGCTTTTTTTCCCCAAACCCATTCCATCTGCTTCACAACAAAACCCCCAGTGGTTAGTCCTGGAGACCACTCACACTGCATGAAGGAGACTCTCCATGGGCTGGTCCATGTTTACACAGAAGCATGCAAAGGAGGATACTGCAGCATTTGCAATGCAAATCTATTCAATGTTATAACTGAACAAGGTGTCCCTTTAACACTGCTATTCTAGAGCCTTTATCTGTGGTGGAAGTTTCCAGTGTATTCATTAAAAAACAGCATACAATCAGAAACAGAAACGAGGAGTTTTGCAAATTGTTTGTGTTTTCAACTAGTAAATCTTTCTGAGAGCTGTGTCTAGCGCCGAAACCAAAGCCAGCTATTGAGTAGCCAGAAAGCTACAGTAATGGAATACATGATCATTTCCCTCTTAGCACGCTCTTTGTTCTCTTCTTCCAGGAGCTGGAGACGGCGATTAAGTTTGATTATCTAAAAACAAATAAAGGCTTTTAATATTTCATTAAAAGTTGTCACACTTTCTAGAAGCTTCCAAATAACCATGTAAAATTAGTATCTCAAACAAACAGATGTTAAACAGTTGATAATTTGACTTTATGTCTTCAATCAGTAGTGATCAGATCGTGCAGTCCCTATTATTTAGGAACAGAAACAGAGTCAGATTCTCCAGACTCCCAGAATAATACATGATATGTGAGAGCAGTCCAGCAGGGGAATAGAGAGGAGTCTTTGCTTGCCTGTTGTGGGTACCTTTGTAGTCACAGAGAAAACCTCCTCCCCCATTTTACCTCTACAGCTTTGTCCTAACGTTGTCAACTACTGTGTTTTACATACCTGTCTTCTTAAGGAGGCAGCATCTACCACTGTCATGTCATCTGGCGTCCCCTCGAGCGTCGTATCGAAATTGGAGAGACCGTATCTATCAAATGAAGGAGAGGGCTCAGCTGTCTCAGCCATGCAGATCAGCAAGCACCAGATTTTATCAACATTCTAGTAGATTATATTTTGGTGGTGATGGAGACAAGAATTTTTTATTTTTTTTTTGCAGGTGTTACAGAGTTGCATTTCAATAGGTTCCTAACTGCATAAAGCACAAACACATATGAAGTGGGTAAGTGCTTGACTAAATTCGGGTTGATTGCTCTCCACACTTAAAATTCTCCACACAGACAAACTTCCTGCTGACACACAGTTCCCCAAAATACTGTTTCCAGTTTACTGATCCATGAAACCTGAACATTGTCTGACCTAAAGTGCCAAAGTTGCAAGAGACCTGCCAAGAGTAGAAATAACAAGACTTGTGAAGTGTCTTATGCTCAGTACCTACTTCAACATCCCAAGAGGATGCTTACTGAGATTATGAACCTCAGTCACAATAATCTCTATTTTAGACAGAAAATCTGGAAAACAAAGCCCAGTGCAGAGTCACTCACTGTTTGCTGAACTTTGTGCGCATTAGAAAGTTTGTTCCCAGGGCAGTCTCAGTTTTCTGAATGCAGCAAGTCAGAAAAAGCATTATTCCAACTCCAGGACAAGTTGAATAAATACAGAGCATTTATTATCAGTTCGGAAGTGGAAGAGAGTCTACATAGGTTTGTATTTTGATCATCCAAGTGCTAGCTCTTAACCAGATTAATTTCCAACTACTAACACGTAAAGCAGTTCCTGATCCTCCACCTACTCCTGAGCTTCTCACTTTCTGTCTTAAAAAAGAAAGAAGTTTCCAGTATCAGCTCCCCTTGACTTCCTTTCTCATGGGGTCCCATGAACAACTGCTGCAAACAAATGGAGCCAAATAATGTCAAGGCTACTGAATTCCCAACAAATACACCTAAAAGAATGTTAAGCATTTAATGACAGTTATCATCAACTTGAACTTACAAGAATATGAGTAGAATTCCTGGAGCTTGCAGAATGTGCAGAAACTTAAGTGAAGACAACACGTTTGCACTGCAGGCTCTTCCATCACTTTCCTGAAACTTCTGTAGAATGCCCATAACTCAAGCAGCCTCTCTTCTCCAACGAATTGTGTTTCCAGGTATCACTGCCTATCAATACTTTGTTTCTAAGTAAGAACTGCTACAGCACAGCTGTCCCTCACCCTCTCCTGGGAAAGGCAGGGAGGGTCAGCATTTCAGTGAGATGCACAGGCCTCCCTCCCAGCTCACATATAACAGTGTATCACTGCTGCTCCACAACTTCCAAACCATTCCAAGTACTAAATCAAGAAGGTATCAGCAAAAAAAAAACCCCTTGAGGTATCTCTTGGATCATTTCGGTAACTGAATTCCTGAGTTAGAGAAGAATCATCTGTTTGAGTCCAGGTTATATTTAAACACAAATCTAACCCCCATTTCCATGAAAGCACTGAAGTCTAAATGGCAAATGGGAAAAATGGATGTGAAAGGACTATTTTTTCCCCATCATCCCGAGCATGGGATTATGTGTCAATCTTGTGCCCAGGTTCACTGAAATGATGTCAATCCGCCGAGACAACAGCAGTGAAAAGGCCTCCAGCTGCAACCAACAAACAAGCGCAGGCTGACAGCACCTCCAGATTAAGTGAGGTAAGGCCAAGTTTTTCTAGCAAGCTTCCTATTAAATAGCAAATACTTGAGCTATGCAACTCATGCAATATAAGAGCCTTCCCTCAGGCATTAATCTGAGCCAGTGTTCTGCAGCACATTGCGTCTACCAGACAACTGAGATCTGGGCAAGCGTCTTGGATGGGGAAGGAAAAAAGGTCTGAAACGTCTCAAGAGTTGAGAGGCAGCACAAAAATGAGCATTGTGTTTTAAAATAACATCGCTGTAAAGAGGGAAATAGAAATCTGAATTTCAGAATTAGTGGATCATGACTAACAAAAAAATGCTCTTTACCTGGTGTTGTCATGATGAGGGTTAGAGGAAGTGGTAGCAGCTGAACCACCACGTAACATTGGCCTGCAGCAGGATTTGGTAGATTGAAAGCACAAGACAGAAACAGGAAATGACAAACAAAGAGATAAGAGGTAAAACACAAAGAACAAAGGAACATCAAACTATTTCCAGATATAATCTGTTTCAATATAACCTCTATAATTTATTTTGTTGTAAATTGCACTTTTATATTTCTCTAATTCAAATTTAATCAACACTGAATGTTTTTGCAGCTAAGACACATAAGCAAGTTTTTTGATGAAGCAGCTTCATTTACAGAAGAGAAACTATTGGAATAGAAGCTAAGGTGAATATTATCAGCCTTATAAACATGGGAAACTTCAGGTTTAAAAAAAAAAAATTACCCCCAAATCTAAAACCTCACCCAACAATAATAGGAAATCAATCAATGTACTACACATACTTATAAAAGCCCTTCTAATCATCCTCTGCTCCCTGCAGGGAAAGGGGAGATTTGCCTTTCCTGTATTCATCTATGCTAGATGTAATTCAGAAAACTTGGGCTGGCAGCCTAAGGGTCATGTATAGTCTGAAGAGAGGTAGATCTCTCCAGGGAGAAGTGACTACAGGCTTCAAGCAGATGTCTTGAAAATCCTTGCAATTGTTGCTCTTTTTCCCTTTTCTTTCTGGGAAGGGAAGAAGAAAAGGTAGAGCTATTTTAACTTCTGCAACTTTCTAATAGACATAAAGTTTTCAATGAGAAGTTCCTTTATTGCAGTTCACATGTGAGCAGCAGCAGTACCCTCTGACAAGCTGACGCTACGTGTTTCCAGTGCCTCTGGTAATGAGGCATTAGGGTTCCACATCACAGGTGTGCAACAAATTCTGCAGGAGCCCAAGATCTCTTTTCAATCTCTCTCATTTTCTCAAAGCCAACTGGAGATGCTTGCACCATGCATTTAACCCACGTATACTGCAGGCTATAAAGCTGAAGACAAAGAGAATCTAGGTATGAAAATCTTTCCAGCAGGTCTGTGTAATAGGCAGAGCTTTGGTGCCAAGGTGGCTGGAACAATGCTTGTGGCCTGGCCTGAAACCAGCCAGAACCATGCAAAATATCACAGTCACCAGCTTCACTTCAAAAGATCAGGATCTAGGAGCTTTGGCAAACTCTGCTACCTGATAACTATTTACTGGGACCAGGTCCTAGTCCAGTAAGCACTACATGTGCACACCACAATGCTCTCCTCTCTAGCACTCAGGCCAGCATGATGTGCTTTATAAAACAGAAAGGCCAGACTCCAATACATGCAATGTAAAAATATTCCTACCTAAATGTACATGGTCTCAGAGAAAGTTGTCAAAAAAACCCCACTATTCCTTACCAGAGAAATAATTCAGCTGGTCTAAAATCTCCTCTGACAGATGCTGCAACTAAATACTTTGAGACAGTGTAAGAAATCGAGCAAACAGCAGCTATGGATAAGGTCACAGAATTTCTCTGAGAACTTAGGTCACCTGTAACAAACTGGCAGATCTGTGAATGCCAGTGCCAGTATCCAGCAGGTACTTCCCACATCATCTGACACAGGACATTTGGATTCTGTGTAATGAGAACAACAGTCTCAAGTGCTCTCTAAGTTCAGCCTCTATGCTATCTTTTGGCAAAAACAGTTTTACAGCTGTTGTAGAATTAATCAGTCCTAATTCACAGCTACCCTTCCCCAGGAAAGCCACAGGCTTAGGGACAGCTGAGGGCCACAGCAAGGCACAAACCCAGGGCACTGTGGAATCTGTGCAAGTCAGCAACTTAAACTAAAGTCTTTGATCCCACTTCCCAACACAGCAAGGCTGTTAAGAAGCTGCAGGTGATTTCTACCTTTGCTTTACAGTTCACATTTTATTTCATTACAGGTGGACCCAAAAGGAATACCACAATATTGCCCCACCTCTTCTACTTGCTTGGTTTTTTACAGAGAATTTGTTACACAGATCACAGTGGCCTCATAACTGAGAGCCTTACCCCAAAAATTAGCAGCAAGTCTTTTGGTAAATACAGACTGTACAAGTATAATATAGGCAAGCCACTAAATGCCTTTAAAATGGCCTTTAAAAGGCCTTCTAAAAATAAGTGTACATGAGAACTTTGAATTTTCTGGCTACTTATGTCAATTCCATCTTAAACGTTAGTGCATGACCAGAAGAAGCCATAACACCAAGGTCATGTGTAATCCCTGCAAATACAGGAGCAACCTCAGACTTGAAGGGAATGCTCAGGAATACAATTTAATACCAGTGGGAAAACTGGCAGTAAGGCAAGGAGCAACTGAACCTGGTCTGTCTTCTGCTGCTTCCACAGTGAGGATGCACCTAAACACACAGTCTGGGAGGGAAACAACAAGGAATGGACAATTCAAGAACCTGGGTCCAGCTTCCATCATTCCTGTGGCTGTGAAAGGAGGACTGGGGCCAGCACACACTCTTTGTTCAGCAGAGGCAGCAGCCATGTTCAGCTCTGGCTGTCCTTTAAAACACCTCTGCAAGTGTAAGCAAGACCATAAGAATGGGCAGTAGGATAAAGGGATGTGCTCTGGCCATGAGCTGGGTGAGCTCCTGAAGTACAAACAGGACTGGTTGGCTCAAGGTGCCCCCCTTGCCTGTCCCAGTGCTGCCAGCAGTTACTCCAGTACAGCAAAGCTGTCTTTCCCATCTCCTTCACATCTGCACACCCATCTCATTTCCTTCTGAACTACTCTTACCCCAGGCCAGAGTCAAGTGTGGCCCTCATTGATGGTCTTAACGTGCTTCCCATTTTGTTTCTACAATGAAAAATATCATTAACTTTCTAAATATAAAAAATGATCTTATAAAATCTCAGGATATGATTATGTGGATGAAGTTTAGCATTTAAAAAGGACAGTGTCTTTTTAGAAAGGACTATCCTAAAGAAAGGAACTTATAAATTCCCATGCTCCTTCCTCCTAAATAAAATGTACTGACTCAAGAGATGAAGAACAGTTTACATAAAGTACAGATTTCAAAACAAGTCTGTACAGATATGAAATTGTCTCTTTTTCCTGCCACTAAGACATCACTAAAATCTCCTTGAATGCATGGAGGTTTTTGGGGGCTTGTTTGTTTGGCTGGTTTGTTTTCAGATTTTCTTCTGTTGCCTAGAGCATAAAAAGTCAGTCTTTAAAGAACACTAGGGGTAGGCCCTACAGTCATTCCACAGAAATTGAAACAGAAAGATGGTTAGAACTAGAAACCAAAACTGACCTATTGTCCTTGTCCAAGCTGATGGAAATGCAAGAGTAAACAGTGATCATTAAATTGTTGCTCATTTAAATAACCCTTTATGTGAGCAGTGCTGGCATAACTCATTATCTGCAGCAGTACCATCAGCACCTACCGTTAGCAGTTTTAGTAGATTGGAAAATGTTTGGGGGAAAAAAAAAAAAAAAGACAAGCTATAAAACAAGTTAAAAATACTTCCAGTGAGTAACAAACAGCCAGATCTTGTTAGTTTTAAAAGATCTCTTCAAGTATTAACATAAAATGTTAAAATAGGTAAGGCTTTGAGATAGAAAGCACATTACAGAGAGCAAAAGAACAGAGTGCAGGTTTGGAGCAATTTAAAATGAACAATATTTTGCAATCATGCAAGTGGATAATCCAAATTTCACATTCCCACGCCAGCTGTAATGGTGGGTGTCCAACCACCCAGCCACAAAGAATACACTTTCACCTTATTGAAAAGTTCATTATTTTAGCACCTATTTATTCACAGGTGACTAGAAACAGGTTTCCCATTCCTTCTAGGAAGGTTAGTGAGAACACCTCAAAGATCAGCTCAGATTGGGATGAATAATGCAGCTTTTGAAGTATTCAGAATCATAGATTTTTTTTCTGATAATTGAACTAAGTTGAAAGTGTATGTATGTATATGGATATGTTTTCCAAAATCCAAGAAAACACAGGCAAGAACATGCATAAAAGAAGCCAGGAATAAAACCTGTTAGCTTCACTGCAGACTGTGAAAAGGGCTACAGTTCCAATCTATATTTTAACAAGGACTCTTGGCACAAGGTCCATAAGAGCTACTGCTCATAGTATGATTTCTTCTTATCTGGGAGCTTTCATTTGTCAAAACAAATTTATAATTTTAATATTGATAAGGAAAACAACCCCAAACATTGATGCTCAACAGTTGTTAGATAGGCATCAAAATTTTAACAGCTACAGCCCAGATTTCATAGGATTAAATAATTCATTAATTCAGCAACCAACTCACAGTATTTCAAGGGTCTCTATGCAACCAATTTTGTTTGTTTTTCTGAGTCCCAGTTTAAGAACACAAAGGCCAGCAAGACTGGAGTTCTTTACAATTAAGGAATGTTAATATGGGCATTTATATACTGTCAGGTCAGCAACCATGGTGAGCTACAGGAGGTGCCAGTTTGGAAAGTGACTGCAAACACACAGACATTCACAGTAAGATTGGCTTGATAGTCACATTTCATTACCAAAACCACTAGAAAGCAAATAATTTAAACTTCACGCTACACACAGTAAGTGTGTTGCTAAGACATTAGGAGAGGCAGATGGCAAATTTCAAAGAACTTGCAGGCATAGACCATGCTGAAGGACTGCAGGAGAAATAAACAGTCCCTCCCAGAGTTCTCACCAATCATTTCCACTAATTCAACATCCTGGCAAGCCCCAGAGGTCTGAGCTAGCCCTACACTGGAGACTGTGCAACTGTTACCTGAACTTCTGTGCTGGCATACAGCTGACCTTTTGGTAAATGAATATTGCCATTATTAGTTTTTAGGAATGTCTCTATAGTGTTAAACATGCCAGTCTTGGAACACTTCCAAATCCCAAATCCAGACAGTCCAAGGATACACCAGGTGAGCAAAACTCCACTGAAGAGAATGGAAATAACTACACAGGGATTGCCATGAGGCTTGTTCTGATTCATTACTCTCCAAGTGTCAAGTTATCCATAAAATAGACACAGCAATAATCAGAGGAGCAACCAACTCCTAAGTGTCCCCTGCCTTTTTTGCTCTCAGCATACAGGGTGGCCACCATCAGCCACGTGGACAGAATTATTCCATATACCATAATAACATATGTATAACATATATATATAAATATAAACCATAACAGTTTCAAGTCTTGACACATTATCAAAGTAGTCTACAATGCCTTCTAATAGTCTACCCTGTTTCTACACAATTTTTTAATGCTTTATGACATCATCAACCCAATCTTATTGATTTGCACCACTGCTCACCAACAGAAAAGCAGAAAACAAGGCTTGTAAATTTGCAGGCTCATGGTCAAGTATTAATTGCAGAATACACTGATAATATCAGAACAGCACAACCCCTTGCAGCCACAGGCTAACCCTTCCTATCTAGATTTTTATTTGGAAGGAAACCAAAACAATCTTAGATTTGAAACAGAAGCATTTTGAAATGTGAATTTTGGACATTTAAATTGCTTATGAATAGTGAAAGCAAAGGAAAGCAAAAGCAAATAATTTCATCTCATCATTGTGTAAACAGAAACCAAACTCCACTAAAAAGGAGCAAAGAAAAACAAAGCAGCAGAAGCTGGCAGAATCAGTGACAACCAATCACCTGTGGTTTTCATCCAGCACATCCAAGACCTGCTGGTAAGCCCTACGAGTGGAAGACTGGATAAACGACAAAATGCCACGAGCAGAGTAAAGATTAATTCCATCTTCAGGTAACATATTGGGAGGACAGACACGAGCCTGTTGCAGTGATGGGGTCACACTGTTCGTACAAGCACAGTTAATGAAGAGAGAAATACTAGAGTCAGATTTTAAATGAAAAAAAGCTTTTCAGATAGACACCATTCCAAAATGCTTATCGCTCACTTTTGGTTTACCCTTCTCCCACCTCTGTAAAGTAACAGTCCCAAATTTGACTAGCGTGGGGATTATGAGCTGCATTTACACATGTTCATCAGAAACAAACACAGGTAGTAATAAGGACACAGTTTTGCTGTTCTACAAATAAGTCCTAGAAAGTGCTTGTACAGCAAGCTCTGCACCTGCTGAAGTCAGTGTTCAAGTCCCCACTGACACCAATGAAAGGAGTGTTTTTACAAGCACTGGCATTTTAAGAAAATCCCACACATCGTCTCTTTTCAAAACATAAGCCTTTTTCAGTAAGGAGAATCTCACAAAATCCCTTCAACAAATTTTTTTGGAAGCTGTGATCAAGACAGTATTTTGATTTGCACATGAACGAGTTCAAATGCAAACTGCAACAAATTCCAGAAACAGTATAAAATTCACATCCCAGTGACAACAAGTTACATGATATAACTTGTTGACTATGAAGAAAAACAGTGTTTAAAATATGCAGTACTGGACTTCAAACATATCAGAGAGAAAATAATTTTGATAAACTGCCTAGGATTTGCTTATGTTTCTTCACATTCAAAGTGACTACTCACTTTTCCTGCACACAGCAAGACTCTTTGTTTTTTTAATCCGGAAATTTTATTAGAGGTGAGTTGCTTTTTTAATAGGAATTAATTAGTCTTAACTTAATTGTAAATATTAACACACATGCAAACCAAGTGCAAGCCACTGTACCCTCTGAATCCTGGGTTAGTTTTCATCCCTAGATTAGCACCCATAATTCAGTGCATTTCCTTGACACTTGTGCTTTGCTACAACAGCTTTGGATTTAAAATGTCAGTCTTTTTGATCTTGTCATTTTAATAAAACATTAATGCAACTTGGAAGTTGGTTTGATATATGGCTAATCTCTAGCTGGGTCAGAATTCTGTGGCTACTCTTACTTTGAACAGAGCTGCTCTGCACATGGCTGTCAGCAAGATCACAAAACTGAGTAGGACTGAGAGTTCCACTGACCAGACTGAATCAAAGAATGTGACATGAATGTCATCTCACCCACAGCAGAGCTCAGGCATCCTGGGCTTCAAGGGACATTCACAGACTGCAGCAGCTGGGGCTTGGCTGGTACTGGTCATGGTTTGGTACCTCAAGGGCAGGTATCTTTTTAGGCTGCCAAAGACTACATTTCAATAAATATCTGGTTGCTTCCTTACAGCTTTTATTGTTCTCCCACACTTGTAGAATCTACCTTTCTTCTATATTTATGATGACTTCTACTTTGTAATCAGTAATAGTGGTCACATCCTCACATTTTTCTTCAGAATTGCACTAGAAATGCCAATATTCAGCAGAAAAAGATCAAGCAGCAGGGGCAAATTGAAAATAATTCAACTCAAATGAATTTATCAGAATTTTTACTCCTTGTGGATTTGCTGGATTGAGGCAAACGAAGGAAGAGTTAATGCCTGAACTCACAGTATGTTTTACATTAAAACTACTCTTTCCTGTACATCACTTCAGAGACGTACACAATAGGGTGAAAGACAAAACAAACAAACAAAAAAAAAAGGTAGCAAATAATATTTAAACATACTGCAACACAGAAAATGTTGTGGAATTCCTGTTGCCCAGAATAGTATTACTATAAATACTACAGTAATGACATCTGCATACAAAGACTTCTGTATATACTAAAAAGATGCTAAAAAATTTAAAAGGAAAAAAAAAAAGAAAAATCCCAGTTGTAACTAAAATTGCACAGAATTCTCTAGAGTTAAGTTATACATGTTGATTAAATTCAAAGTTATATAATAAGGAAAAATTAAAAAATGAGACTAATTCTATGAAGGGCACAAAGGCCATGACAGGGGGTAGAGAGAGAAGAAAAAAATTTTTTCTTCTATTTTCCCTTTTCAGGAAATTTGAATTTGAAATTGCTGTCCTGTAAACACCTGGCAATCTTTTGGACTATGTCAGAGACCATGGAGAAGAAATATTATGAAGCAATGACCTGATACACAAATCAGCCCAGGTAACATAAGAAACATAAATCTCTGCTGTAAGGAAATTTTCTAATATGGAGTATGAGTACTTATCATTAGACATTGTGGCTATCCCCCTTCCCTCCTCCATTCATAGTGCAATGGTCTTAGTTGCAGGTATAATTTGTTTCTCATCTCTGAAAATAATTCTTATATACAGTGTCAGCCACTTATTTTATTCCTCCCTGGTTACAGACCCTAGTCATTTCCAGAGCTTGGAACCAAGTCAAACAAGACGGAATGACAGACATTACTATGAAAGAACACAGTCCCATTTTGGTATATGCAGCTTTTATCTTAGGAGTAATCTCTCCTAAACCTCCTCAAAGCATTTGTGGTGTACACAGGCTTTATTTCAGGTATTTCTCTGAGTTGTAGTTCTGGTAGGATCAAATGAGAGGTAAACAGATTTAACTAATTAAGGTTACTTTAAATTCAAGCACAAAAACAGACGTGCACATCATCACCTTCTCCTCCATGACTTGCACGAGGAACAGAATTTCTCAAACTGTGAAACTGAACTCTTTACAAAGATGTGTTTTCTAAGGAAAAGGCTGGAGCAAAAAGAAAATTAAGTGTTGCCCACTTTTCCATGTACATTTGGTGGTTTGGTGATTTCCAGTACAGATGGAATCCTTGCATTCGGCACTGGCTGTCAATAACAAACAAAAAGCTTTGTTTCTCCAGCTATTCAAAACTAGCCACAAAAAAAACCATCAAAACAATTAAAGTTATTTTGAAATTTAATTGTCTCTTTCTTTGGCTGTCAGGTGTTTTTCCTTATGCTCTTTGCAGAGGAAAACAATCTGGCCAAGTTTGAGAAACCCTGGAGCAAAATTACAAACCACACATTCAGTGTAGCTGTTTCAAATTTTATATTCTAGACTACGGGTACTTAGAATATTAGTACTGCATAGAGCTACAGAATTAAACACACTCTTGTTTTTCATATACCAGGTAACGTTCAGGCTTACGTGCAATCCTTAGTCGAAAGAGGTGACTGGAACCGTGGCATTTTATTTCTTGGGACAGTATCTGATCTGTGCCACCTTGAATAATAATTGTGATCTCTTAAGTAAGCATCCATAGAAATAGAAGAATTGTAATTTAGAGAGTTATTTGCTACGCAGACAGTTATTGTACCAGCAGGTACTTGTTAGTCCCAGGATTTCTAAGAGCATTAGAAAATTACTGACTTTAGTGAAGCCCAGCTGCCAAAAAAATCCTCAGAACTGTCTCTGCATGCAATTGGATGACAAGAAGAGAAAGACAATGGAGGAGAAATCACTATTTGTGCATGTAAAGAACACTGTGATAGGGAGCCCAGCCAACTCTCACTTGCACAATCTATTCCAGAACGTTTAATTTTGTCACTTTCTAAGTCAAACACTGGAATTTCACACAGTAAGTCTGAATATTTTGTCCAAGGAGGACAACAGTGTCCTAGACTAAAACTTGAGAAGTGCAGTCATATTTTGAAAAACAATGGTTTTCAAAGGTAGTGCTCCAAGCACCTCTTCAATCTTCATCACAGCATATGAGCAGCCCATGTGGACTTCCTTTTCTATTTGAAGATGTGAACCAAACCAAAGCACAAAAACAAAGAGCTGATTTTTGTCAAGGTAGAGCACCATAGCATTTGGTAGTGCAGAAGTAAGCTATTTTTTCAGCCAACAACACTGGATATAAGAACTTTAGGAGCAGCTAGTTTCTTGTATTTTTTGTAATTAACTGTAAAATTAGTATTTCCAGATGGTAAAGGAATTTCAAGGTGATATGAAGCAACAGCTGCACAATTAAATTTTCTGTACTGCAAAGAATAGGTTTGCATGAAACCTGTCTTCTTTTCTTGCAGTTTACACCATATGTTGTGAGGGCTTAAACTGTGAGGAAACAAGGACCAAGAGTTTACTTTTTTCACCAAGTACAGAAGGCCTGGTCTTCCTGTATTTGTGGGAGCCACACAGGTTCCACTGTGACCATGGTGTTTTTACAATCTGAATTCCTAGCACATTCTCCTGAGAGCTACCCAGATACAAAGTCACATTCTCCACCTGGAGAGTGACAAAATCCAGATGAGGGAGAACTGTCAGACTCAGCATCAGAGCATTCATATTGAATCAGAAGAAGCAATTATGACAGAAGGAAGCCATTTCTAGGAACCTCTGTGATTTCAAAGCAGATGATCTAACACTAGACACAGCACAACTTCTGTCATAAGAAAACAAGCACCTGGGAGGACAAGAGAAAAATGAAGTTCCACTAAAATACATCATTTGCAGGTCAGAAGTGCAGAATACTGCAGTGAAGAAGGATATCTTCCACATGGGCAGTAGAGAATACAGATCAGAAGGCTCAATATCATCTAACTGTTATTTATCTCATAAGCCAGAGAAGAGATCTTGGATCAGTCAAAAAGATACAATAGAAAGCACTTGGCATTGGAATTATGATTTATTTGACAGAATTTATCAAGCACTAGCATGGGCACCAAGTGAGGAAAACTGATCTCCAGCTGTGTCATAATTTCCTGGCTTTTGTAAATGACAACTGACTCATGCCAGCTGCCAGTTATATTTTTCTTGATTACAGCCTTTTTAAATTTACAGGATTCCAGGTGCTTATTGTATTACTAAGCCTCTGAAGGACTGATAGTAGATTAAAATACTGTGACAGCAAATAACATTCAGACAATGCAAACCCAGTAATTCTACATATAACTGTTGAGTGACAGCAAAGCACATGGGTGAATTTTACAGATTTAGGATTTTCAGATTCAAGAAGGCCAGAAGTGTGAGAAATCTGACAGGAACTACATGCAGAGCTGATGTTACTATTTTCTCAGATTGCTGGCATGGCCCATGACTTTTGGAAGACTAAAGTAACAGAGGAATCAAGTGTAAAGCAATTTAAAGCAATTTCAAGAAATTCCAAGAATTTCTTTACCGTCTGGTTTTTTTTTCCATTTTTTTTGAAGTGACTTCTATTTAAGTGCAATACATCAAAGACTGGCAAAGCAGAGCTGGTAGCATGAAAGGAAGAAATACTTCCACAGAAAACTCCCATCACATGAAGACCGTGGTACTCCAGCATGTACTGTGTCCAAACCACCAGATAGGTAAGAGAAAGCCATTCTGAAGTGACATTATTGTGTGTCCAGTCCAATGGGACATTACTGGATACCACAGTATCCAGTACTGTGACACCACAAGGAACTTGGACAGCAAGGAGGCTGATAGAACACCCAGAGACTGAGCTGATCAGGAGCTTAAAGATGGGAATCTAAGTTTTACCAGCTCAGTAAATGCGTGTGACTCTGCAGAACTGAGCACCTAGATATGTGCAATCTATAAACCTGTATGAACCAAAAGTCTGATCAAATAAGAAGGGGAAGATATGAAACAATATTTCCATGAATATCTGGAAAAGAAGGAGAAGTATAACATGTCTAGAACGTGCATCAGAGTACATTTCACTTTAGCCAAATTAACAGGTAGTACACATAGTACCTCCTAGTGCCCCTGATGTAAACAGAAGGAAACAGGCATTTCTAGGGCATAATTCACTTGATCTACTTTAGACTAAAAATAGGTAGACCCTAAGTAGGTTATGCACTTGTTTCCCTCTAGTTACTGAAAATTTATTTTGATGGTGATTTAGCAATAGTGTTATACAATCTACTTTGGGACAGATGAATCCCATCTTTTCAAATCTTAAATCTAAAGCCTTTCCTAAGGCAAGTATTCCTTATGGCAGCTGTATTAAAACTCAGATATAAAAGATTATTAAGTCTTATATTGCAAAACTATAACTATTTCCAGGTGGTAAGATGCTGTGACTCGGAATAAGCCATGATTAGTCCAAGACTATCATATCTAATAAAATCTTACAGACATGTGTGTCTTCAGAAGGCACCCTAAGAACTGCTACCTTGGATGGTAACAATAGGTGAAGTTTCCAATTCTAAATCTTCCTTGCTACTTTAGTCAGAAAAGATTAAGATATATATACTCATGGATTCTAATACATGAAGCACAGTGACACCACAGAAAAAACTACTTATTCTAATATTTATGAGGAAATAAAAGTACTTCTCCTATGAATGAAAATTATTGTAATATTAACAGAACATTTTGATGCAAAAAGAACTCCATTTCCTGAAAATTCAGGGGGAAAAATATTACACCGACTCAGAAACTGAAAAATCTCCTAAAAATAACAATTCCTGGTAGCTGGTGAAACCAGCTGTGAGCTCACAAACACTTCCACCCATCCACTGTGCAAGAAGTCACCGCCCTAAACGAAACCCATAGAAAAGGAAGAAAAAGGCTGGCGTTACAATAGTTAAAATGATGCTCTTGCCACAACATACAAAACATTAGTCGGGAAAAGCCAAGGAGGAGGAGGTGAGAAAGAAGGGAAGCGTGCCGCAGGCTGCACTCACACGGAGTCGGTGCGGGCCAGCTGCCCGTTGTGCCGCGGGGCGTTCTCGCTCATGGAGCGCTCCCTCTTCAGCCTTCCCACCGAGCGCACCTGCAGCACGGAGCAAAGCACACATAAAACCCAGGGAGTTCCAGGACACAGCACTGTGCAGGCTGCTTTGTCAGGCACGTCTGCCCTCAGATACAAGGGCACATTTTCATGGGTTTCACAGTGATTAGGAGGGAAACAACTGACGACTGACCTGATGCTGGTACATGTAAAATCAATCTCCAAATTTACTGCAGTCCTGTTGTTACCTATCTGCGTGACCTGATGTCAAAATTATGAACCAACAGAACTTTGAATATTCTCTGGAGATACTCAAAGCCCTCTGGGCACAATCCTGAGTAACATGCTCTAGGACGACCCTGCTGAGGGAAGCTGGACTAGATCACCTCCAGTGGTCCCTTCCAGCCTTACCCATTCTGGGATTACTTCCTATCACCAGAGAGAAATATATTTCTATTGTTTTTATAAGTCTACAGAATATGCAGCTTCATAAATAACTTTCAATTTTTAAAGTGTCAGTTGCCATTATTCATCTGGATCCCAATGTTACACCATTCTTTGAAGTTGTTTTCGTCAGAGTTTTGTTAAAACTCATTAAGTCTGTGTGGTGTTTATATCATCTGGCTATGAAGTCCAGGAGTTAACCACATTATACATTATAATGTATAACTATATACATTACAAGAATTTTATATTTTTCTGATACTCTATAAATTAAAAAAAATACCCTTGCAGCTTTCTCTTCATCACAAGGATTTTTTTGTTAGAAGTATGTTGAGTAGTTCTAATTATGACTTTATTTTTTTGTAAGTAGTGAGTAAGCTTGCTGAGCATGGCAATCGCAGGCCATCTGCCACTTCAAAGTCTAAACAGAACTACTATAGCACTAATAAAAATATTTTTATATTTTCCCAACATATGTCAGTACCAAGTTGATCTGTACCACAGTAGAGAAATCACTGGTCATTTCACTTTCTTTAGTACAATGCTTCTCATCTAAGGTAAAAACCAAAATAAGTACTGGCCTCTTCACTTTGAGGTGTCTGCTGTGGAGGTTTTTCTAGGTCCAAAAAATCTAGCGGTCGATCACTAAGAGAAATAACACGGGGAGGAGTTTTCAATGCCAGTGGTTTGAATGGAGTAGACTGAAGAATGTCAAGGTCTGCTGGTCTGGAAAATGGAATGTCTTCACTATTACCTGCAAGAACATCAGTTGTCAATAGAAAGCAAATTGTTCTGAGGCCTGAAGGCCAGCGCTTAGTCTAAAAGGACATCACAGCAGTAACTTCTCCTGCCTATGCCAAATGATGAAGTATAACCTTCTTTAACAGGTCTTGTATGCTAAAAACTACTGTTAAAGTGCTCATAAAGACCACATTGGCATTTATTTGAGCAGTTTCTCTGAGGACAATGATCCTGAGTGACCCTGAACCACATCAAACCATTATGCAAGTGAGAGCACTCAAGAAACAGTCCTATCAGTGGTGTCTTTGACTGGGGACACCAAAGCATAAAATACATGCATGTCACACATTTTGCAAACTCTTAGACCTTTAGCAGTTCTGTATCTGTCAGATGCATCTGTCTGTAAGGCCCATAACCACAAATACTAAAGTAATATGATACAGTCCACACATAACAGATTCTTAGCAAAATTAGCATTCTGATTAAAATCAAACACTTTTTGCATGACAAATATAAAGTACATCCCCCAAATTTGCTATAGTTACTCTAGCTTACAGTTAACTACTAAAAATCAGGTGTAAATCGATAAACAGTAATTTTTTTTCTCCAAAAATAACATAGTAAGATGAAACATCAGCAATTAAACCTTCTGTTCATAATTAATTCATCAGCTGTTTCCATTATAAGCTACACCAAAACTATTCATGAAACAGTTTCACTTTAAAAAACTTCCCAAGTTAAAGAGCTTTAACTCTTAAAACGCCAGAAAACATTTTACAGGTTGGTTTGTGGTTTTTTTTTTTAATATAATGACACATCAGTATATATTTTTTTCCATCCAGAAATCTGGGGAACTAATTTAAGATTTCACCTGCACTGGGATGCAGACATACCTGCCACTACAATCCTCTCTGGAACCTGCATAGTCACGCTGGCATTTGGAAATCCTTCCTGGCTGTCTTTGTCCAGGTCGGAGTTCTGAGGAGCCACCTTGAGTTTCTCGGGGACCCTCATGCGCTGGCTGATGCCCTCGGTGTACTCCATCTCGTACTGCAGCCGGTTCATCTCGGCCATCTCGGCAGCGGGGGACGGGAACGCGGCCCCGCTCATCCTGCCGAGGGAAAGCACAGCCCTGAGCCCCACAGCAACCCCAGCGGGAAGGAGACGCCTCGTTAGCACTGCCAGGGAAGTGGCACATCCTAGCCGAAGAGCCTTATTTAAAGGAACAAACTACGCAGCAGTCAAACTCATAGGAAGTGTAGTCACAAAGCGCTGAGAGGCGCAGGCAATGAAAGAACAAAGTGGTACTGCAGACAATGCTCAAGTTGAGCCGTGACAAACAAAATAAACCAAAACAAACTGACCCAGAAATTCTGCAGGTAAGGTACTACTCCTGCACTGGCTGGCAGAAATAGAAACATAAACAAACATATCAAAGAATCGGTAGGATTGACAGGAAATCTATTCAGGATTGGTGAGAAACTGAAATTATTGATTTGCATTTACATAAATCCAGTATACTGGTGGTGGGGAAAATGGCTGAAGTCTCACAAAACTACGTGTTGAGGCAGGGGAGTGACAGAACAGACCCAGCCTGGGCAGCAGGCTCCTGCTCACTGTCAGCCACCCAGATCTTACCCCATCTTACAGGGACAGAGTTCCCTATCAACAGCCTGTCAAATCAGCTTAAAAATTGGGAATATTCATAACCCTTCCCAAGTGCAGCAATTCTTTAAACTTCTCACATCTATATTTTTCTGTAAATTAGCATCTTACTCTTATGGAACTGATACAAGATGAAGAGGAGAGAGAACAAGACTTTATTTAAACTTGAAACAGTTTGCCAATACTTTATATATACATTTTCCTAGAAAAGGAGTGGGATTTCAAATGAAGCAGTGGAGGAGTTTCCTAGAAACTGGGCTGTGAGAAACTTACTAATGCAATGGCTGGGAGTTGTGTCAAAGACCAAGGTAACTGGGAGTTTGCAGTTACACTGAGGGTCGAGAGAAAAAGAAATCCTAGAGCTGTGCCTGGGGGTGGCTGGAAAGCGACCTCAGACAGCTGGGAGAAGTTGATTACCAGGGCAGTGGCCAGTGGGCCTTGCTGATGGCTCAGACCCAGATAATGCTAATGGGCTGGGTTGAGAGACACCCTGCAGCTGCATTTGGACAGGGCCTGGAAAGGGGCTCCCAGAGGAAACACTGAGCTGTGAGAATTGGTTGTGGGAAACTTTTCATCCAGGCAATGGCTGGGGGACTTGTCAACAGCTCAAACTGAGATTAAGTTTTTTAGGGTGAGATTAGGAAAACAAAGTTTCTATACATATACGACATGTAAATATAGCTTTCCTGGCCAACCTGCCTATGTGAAGCATGACTTACTCTAGCACAAAATCTTTGAGTGGTGTTGCTTAAGTAGGTCCCTAAATGAAATAACCCATCCTGGCAAAAAGGCAGGGTTTGCCGCTAAAATTGCAACTACATTCCTTTGCTATTTTTGGCAGCAAGGCCGGGTCCGCTGCTGCACGTGCACTTTGCTGAGCTGAACGTGCAGAACTCAGAGAGCAAAAGGCCTCAGTGCAGAGCAGCCACCAGGCAGGTGAGACAGCCCAGGAGCCTTCCCTCCCACCAAGCAATACTGATCAATAAAACCCTGAGTAACCTTCAGACAATGGACAGAGGCACAGAGAGGATCTGGATCGTGTAACACACGAATGCACACACGCTGACTATACCCAAGAAGCAATCACCTGGCAGTCCATCCTCCCAGCCTCAGTGCTATTTGCAAGGTTTTCTATTTCCACAGATCAAACTAAGTACCTCAGTAATCTCCAAGTGTCATTGTAGCACAGTAGGAGAACAAGTGATCAGGGAGCAAGCAAAAAGGCCACTGCGTAATCTTAAAAAAAGGTCTATGTAATCTTTATAAAAATGCGTTTTAAACAAAATATTTGAAGTGCTGCACATTTAATCCACCTGTACTAATTCTCACTGTTTGTATCAAGTGAAAGAATGCGAAACAACCCAGTTAATTAGGAATAAGCACTTTATATCAGTCCAAGAGACACTTAAGCATCTGCCACTTCAAGAATTTTAACCTTTTCACATGGAGTTTTTTCATCCCCACCTTTGATTTTGCAAACTAGATTTGTCCCTCTTGCAAGACATTGTCTAGATCAGCCATTGACATAAATAAAAGACACAGCCTTCTGAGATTTCTACACTCCAGAAGGGGTTTTCATTTTAAACATTGTCTGTGATCAGTAAAGCATTTCCCGATCTCATAAAAATAATAATGTCAAGAGAGAGTCCAATTTTTAAGAACCTACAGTACAAGAGTACTGACTAGCAACAGTTTCAAACACACTTATTGCTCACGTGTGACAAAAAGTGCTTCCCTGCTTGCTTACTCTCATTTTGAAACACCTGGCTGGCTCCAGTTTTAGTGATCAAGTATCCCTGCCCTGCAGCAGTGTTTGCACCACAGCTTCCCCACAGCCTGGTGTGGCTTTTGGGCACAAGTCTGCTTGCACAACAACTGCTTTCCAGCTGCAAGGCAAAACCTACACAAAACCAGACAGTGGTAGAAAGTATTTATAAACTAAATAGCACTGCGTGGGTTTAGCAGCACTTGCCAAGGACCTACAGATGCAATACCTCGGTATGTTCCTACTCTTTGTCTACTTCATGTTACTGTGAACTGGATTTGTTGCCAGAGTGATTTCAATTTTTACTCCTTTTTACAAGAGAACAGCGAAACTAGAAACAGTGAGATCTCATGAACACATAAAACATTTTAACAAAGCTTCTGAACGAACCAAAGTTATGTGTTCTGCAATGTCCTTGTTACACAAAGCATTTTACAGAAAGCATTAATAATATATAAGGACATTGAGGATTACAAAATTTATATTTACAGAACTAAGTGCCTCTTAAAGAGGCATAATAGAAGTCTGAGAACTGCAAGACAATAAAAATCCAATCACAATTACAGGACGAATACACAGAACAGCCAAGGTACAAACGAGCATCAACAGCATTTAATGAAAAAAAGGAAGGAAGGAAGGAGGAAATCCAGAGGATGATAATGAAAGAGGAAAAAAAAGGTTATAGAAAATGAGTTACATGTTCAGAAAGACATAGGAGTACCTCCCTCTCCTAAACAAGAGCAGAAGACATGAAGCAATGCATACAAATGTGAGGGATGACTGTTTGGCAGCATTTTGGCTGTAATCAGACATTGGCCATATCGGTGCTGCAACCCCTAACGTTCTGCACAGTGCGGAGCCCAAGATACAAGACCATGAGCTCTGGTAACATTATAGCTCTGTCACCACTGAGCTCAGAGGAGGGTTTACAACCATACCGAACAAATTGTAGCTTCTCCAGCTCCATTACTGTTTGTTCCTGATATGGCTATTTCACTGATCCTCTGTTCATGTGCACACAGGCTACAAAGTGTTCCCTTGGCAAGCCTGCAGATACCCTTGGACAAGTAAAAGGGGAAGAGGAAGACTCAGAGTGAAGTTAAGGATGCAAATTAAGGACCCAAAGGACCCTGTTCTGGGGCCCAAGAACTGAATACAGATCAGAAAGGCCCTGAACTAACAAAGCAGAAACAGAACAGTCTGAGGGAGAGGAGCACCAGACGGAGGCTAAACACGGAAAGGTGTTCTGCAAAGTACAGTTATAGGTGCTGAACTCACACAATACACCGGTGCCTCTCCTTAGCGCTGGGATGACATCAACAAAATGTTCCTAATACACACGAGCAAGGCTATATGATCACAAAACACTAAAGGCTGCATTCTTTCAGGTTCGTTTTACTCCAGGAGAATGTTTTGACACGTAATAGTTTTAAATTTGTTTTTTTAATAAGAAAAAAGATACTCCAGAACGTTAGAAGGAAAACGTCACTCCGACAACCATTTTTCTGGAACACCCAACTACTCGCTGCGCTGTGGCGGCATTCAAAGCGCTCGGAAACAGAGAGGGTGCAGGCGCTTCCTCCCCTTTAGGGAGGGTCGGCACGGCGGGCCAGCCGATAGCGGCCGGGGGAACCGGGGAGCTCGCGGCCTCGGCCCCCGGGCGGGCGGAGCCCCCGGCACCGGCGGCTGTCCCGCTGCCGAACGCCCCTACGGCAGCGACCCCGGCAGAGGGGCACAGCCCGAGGGGCCCCGGGCCGGGGCAGGGGGCGGTGCTGGCAGCCGGGAACCGAGACGGGAGCTGAAGGAGCCGGGGCTGAGCGGACACGCGGAGAGGGGAAACACGGACTGAAGGGGCTGTGGCTGCGAGCGCGGCGAAGGGCCGGCTGCGGCCCCCCGGAGCAGGCCGAGCCCTCCCAGCGGAACTCGGGCCGCTGCGGCCAGGCCCCGGCGGCCCGTACTCACCCGGTGCGGCGAGAGGAAGCCGGGGAGCGCTGCCAGGCCGGAGCGCGTCAGGCACCCCGGCACCGCGCCGCGCTCCGCGGGTCAGCCGCCAAACGCAGCCTGCGCGTCCCCATCGGGCTTCCGTAAGGGCCGCGCGTCACGTGGCTGCAGGCAGGCGGAAGCTGCTCTCGCCGGTGCCTGACGTATGAGGGAGCCGGGGGCAGCCATCTTTACTGAGGGCAGGCTCGCTCTGCGCAGGCGCGTTGGGGTTCCCGTCAAGGTGACCCGCAGCGCGGCCCCGCCAGGCGAGGCGGAGCGGCCCGGCCCAGCCCAGCCCAGCCCAGCCCAGCCCAGCCCAGCCCAGCCCAGCCCAGCCCAGCCCAGCCCGGCACACGAGGGGTGGCGTGTGCCCCGTGCATGGAGAGCGTGTCCGGGTGCGTGCTGAGCTCTGGCACGGGCAGGAGCCGGGGCGCTGCAGGGCGCGTCTGGCGGCCCCAGCCCGCTGAGCCCTGAGCCGCTGCTCCCGGGCAGCCCCGCCGGCACAGCCCGGCCGCTCGCTCAGCTCCCGCGGCCCTGCCTGGCCCGAGGCCATCGCCGCCCGTCACCGTCACACGTGTCACCAAACGCGGGTGACAGCCATCCCTCTCCTGCCCCGCTGACGCCCAGCGCACACGCCAGCTCTGCCCAGCTCCCGACGGAGCTATGAGGCTTCCAAGGACAGCATTAGCTGACCCTTCCTGAGACTGATTTTCACAGAACCGAGGAGCTGCTGCTTCAAGGCGTAACTCAATTTTCCAACTCCATACAGGAAAATGCAATGAAAGATGCTATAATATATATGTGGTATTTTTTAAAAGAGCTGAAAGCAGGCTCAGAGCTTTCCCTACCTTTGGATTTATGGTTACAATGTTTTGGAGGTCAGAAAGTGTAGCAGTTCCACCACAGAAGCACGTATTGATTAAAAGCTTGCAACTTGCTAATTCAGCTCTTCACAAATATCAACAGCACTGTTTTGCAGAGGCAGGTAGTCAGAAATATGATCTCCTACTAAATAAAAGTCGTCTAACACTGAGAATGATACAGGAGTTGCCTTAAGATCTTACATTTGATCTTGTATTTGGCCGCCTTGAAACATTAGCTGGGCCCCAAACACCATCTTACCAGGCAATCCTCATCATTCTCTATGAGGAGTCTTCAATTTTACCTCTCCTTTAACATTTTATAAACTAGCAAAAGGACTTCATCTTTAAAATAAAAACAAACAAGAAAGCCCCAGAGCAATTACGGTCTAAAAATTGGTTCTTCAAGCACACTAGAAATAACAGTTTTTCTCCTGTGATTCCCCATATATAATTTTATGTTGAGATCAGTTTTGCAACTGTTTTCATTCCATTGAACGTGACTGTTCTTAATAAATTTAGTGGTCACAGACAAGTCACTTGAGTTGTTCTGAGTCATGGGAAATCCTCCAGAAAAGCTCTGGTGGGGATTTCTATTGTAGTATCACATTAAGAATTACCATTAGAGGCTGACGACTGCCCCTGGCCCGTCTTCTGTCCCATCTCAGAAAGAATTGCACTAGGCTGTATCCCTTCCCTCCTCAGGATGTTCTTTCCATTTTTTGCATTGTGTATAGGTCCTTGCACAAGTAACTTTCTTTGGCAGTTTGCAGATATCCTTGATTTTCAGATCACTGATTTAAAAGGCCATCCTTAAGAATGTTGCATACAACACAGTTCTGGTGGTTTGTCTTCCTTATTTTCATGCTGAACTCTTGATAATAATTTTAGGTTGTGCCTTTTTCTTTCTGCACACAGTCTGATTGTACTGAGCACCGCACAGCCACTCACTCACTCCCCACATCCCACCTCACCACGGGATGGGAGGATAATCAAGAAAATAAAACAGAACGCATGTTAAGGCAAGAATGGTTCTATAATTGAAACAAAGTAGTAATAATGATGATACTACTAATAATAATTGTAATAAAAAGGAGGAGAGAAGGAGATAAAGCCTAAGTAAGATGTGATGTGATGTGATGGATAAAACGTAAGTAAGTGATGACAACACAATTGCTCACCCTCTGCTGCCAAATGCCAAGCTTGTCCCTGATCCATCATCAGCCTCCTCTTTCCAGATAACTTCCCCAGTCCATATACTGGCATGATGTTCTATGGTGTGCAATTGCCCTTTGGCCAGTTCAGGGCACCTGTCCCAGCCATGGTTCCTCCCAGATTTCTGTGCCTCTCCTCACTGGCAGAGCATGGGACACTGAAAAGTCCTTGACTTAGAGTAAACACTACTGAGCAACAACCTAACCATCAGCGTGTCAGCAGTATAAATTATCCGTTAGCAATGTAAATTCTCATACTGAATCCAGAACAGCCCTGAACCAGCTGATAAGAAGAAAAACCCAGCTCATCACAGCATCCTATGTAGGAATATATGTAGGAAGAAAGCTGGCATGCAGAGATCCAGGTGGGTATTCACACTCAAGTGCTAAACTTGCAGTGTGGTCCCAGTCAGAGAGAGGAGTGTCTTTCTGAGGACAAACTCCACTCCCTGTGTTTTAATCAGATAACACTTTTTTCGGTATTCACAGGTAGTAGACAACACCATTAGTACTGGAAAGGAAAAAAAAAAAGCCAACACGGAAATGGGTCTTTTATTTAGTCAAAATATTTTTATTTGGCTGTATTTAGCGGAATACAGCCCCCATTATTTGCTCATTATTCTCAATTTCTCATTCTTTCAGTCCATTCTTTCAGTACAATATATTAACAGTTTGCACCTCATCAGCATTTTCCTGTTAAGGCTCCCAAAGCATTTAAAGACATCAATTAACTAATCCTCACAACAACAACCATTAGCAGTAGGGAAGTAAAACGATCTGCAGCTGCAGTGAGAAGTTAACATCAACTTTTCCCAAGTTTTTCTTTGATTTCCAGTATCTAGCTTGTACTATGCCAGACTTGACAAACACGCGTCCCTGCAGTTGTATTTCATGCTTTTGAAAGAAAGACTCATTTTGAGCACTCAAAATCTAGAGCTATTTATCGATATCTTTCTTTAGTAACTTGTTGAAGGCCACACAAAAAAGTGAGCAGCAGAATCCAAAACTGGGAACAAGGCAAAACTTCCAGTTTACATGAGTCATAATTTTCTGCAACTTACCTTTGGACTTTAAAGCCACAATCCATTCCCTTCTCCTTACACATTATTCTCTGCTGGACACATTTCCAGCAGACTTCAGCCTCAGGTACTCACATTTGCATTTTACTAGCAAGTTTTACGTGAAAGCCTCCACAGTCATTGATTCTATGTTGTTACAATTCCTTTGGATGACTGCAATGAGCCTTAATGAAAAAAAAGAAACCTCTAGCACCCCAACAACCTACCAAGCAACAGGTGTGGTTTTTATCTTTGAGTATTTAAAGCAAAATTCAGAGTTTATAGGAAAGTCTAGTATGTGATTGTTTTAAGGAAGATAACCTCAACCCCAGGCTTGACTCAAATGAAAGACTAAATATTAACTTGACATTAATACCTTCTTATCAGTAGTGCATCTGCAAAGAGATTCTTCATAAAAGCCTGTAAATTCACAATTATATCTTGCAAACAGAATTACTATGACTGTTCAAGCAAACAATAATTTTAAAATATCCATTCAGTTCATGTAAATGGCATCTTCACATTAGTTCCACCGTAAGAAACTGGCATGGAACGCAGACAAAACCTTTTCTTAGTTAGGTTGAACACTGAAAATTCAAACAGTCTGACAAACACAATGCAAGTATTTTAACAGAAACAATATAAAGTTTCACTGGCTTAAAAAAACATCTAAATGAGAAATCCTGGTTATGTCACTGAATTGCTAGACCCTACATTTAAAATGGTGCATTTACAGAGCCATTCAGGTGAATTAGGCTTCTTCTGTAACACTAAATACTGAAATTCTGATAAATTGTGCAAGTATTAAAAAATATTAACATTTTAAATGTCAACATTACAATTTTAAATAGACTTGCAAGTGCAATGTTATAAATATTAAAAAAAAACCTCAGAGCTACAATTTTATATAATTTATATGAGCAAATGAAAGTGCTTTTCAAGTATTTATGTTCATTTACAATTGGATTCTCTTGTATATAAGTCAGTGCTTAGATGGTACAATTTAAATATCAGTCTTTTAAAAAAAATTCTGGATGCATACATTTATCTGAATGGAATAATGGTTTGATTTGCAGATATGCATGCCAAATATTTAAATACAGAATGCAATTTGTAATAAATATTTAAATATTAAATGCTGTAAAATGGAAATATAGATTTTGTTAGGAATCTCATCCTGAGGGGTGTGTAATAAACCTAATAATGGGAGCCCTTGAGCCATACAGTAATTGTAACAAAATATCAAATTATATGGTAAACAGTTTTTTCTTCAGGAGAGCAAAAGCATGTGATCATAATAAAGGCCCAGTACTGCCAACTTTGAAGAACTCAAAGATTGCACAATCCATGTCAAAAGCCATGGAATCTAAAGAAAACTTTCCAACACTTTCTTCAGTCAGCCCTTAGCCACAGTCACTCTGGAGCACACAACCAGTGCTTGTCACCACTGTCCTGCCTGCCCAGTGCCTGCTGCTCTCCCTCTCTGGCCAGTCAAGCACCACTATCACCACAGTGATACAAATGGCTTTGTACTCCTGTTTGCCAGCCAGAGTAAGGGTGAGGTACATGGGGAAATGCTTGTTTATTAGACAAGAAAACCAAACCAAAACGACTTTTAATGAATCATTATATAGTTAAAAGTGCACTGAAAAGATTTCCTATTGAACCCTATCTCTCCTAAGTGCCAGACTGTCATCTTAAATGATGCTCCCACTTGGAACACTGAACATATGTAAGCTGATACAGGAGCATTTAGGTTGTCTTGCCCTTTGTGAAGCACATGACACAAGGCAGCATTGACATCTTTCATTCAGGATCTGGTGGTACCATAGTTTAATGGTGAAGATGCAGCTCAGAAATGACAAGGTTCAGCAGATGCCCCTGCAGATGCCATTACAGACTTCCTCCAACAAAGTGCTTTGTCATTTGCCAAAGACAAAAGTCAAACTGTTGCCCTACCTCACCACAGTGCTGCACTGGCAATTTATAATTTTCTTTCCAGATGCAGATGGACTTTAATAAATTATAGCTCTTCAGAGTTAGGCAATTCTTTGTCATAAATCAGAGTTTCATGTTCTGTGCAGAGTGGCCACTGTTTAGATTGGTCTCCTCATGCAGACCTGACAACGACTGATGATATTTTCTAGTTGTCCTGCTTTCAAAGTCTGTGGCACAGGTCGCCTGGAAGAAAAAACCCAAATATTATTTTTTTTCTTTAAAAATCAGGGAGAGACAATGAGACTTTGGATATGGAATTACTGACAACAACCTTAACATTTTTGGCTCAAACATCTGTGTGTGACAAGAATGACCCTACACCTAACAAAGAGGGGTGCCTAACCTGAAGGGGATTACAGAGGAAGCCCCCACACGTTTTGCAGGCATTTATTGTCTCCTTGGGCACTGGGATGCAGGGAAGTACAGTTTACCTGAACATTCTTCTTGGACTTAATGATGCCAACCAGAAACTGTAGGAATTTGTGTAGTAGTTGCACGTCCCCCTGCCATGGCACTCTATGAATGGGACAGCCCGAAATTCTTCCAGACATGATCCAGGAGATGCCAATGCTTGGCCAGAAGCTTCTGAGCCAGCACCTGTGTACTGTAACCACCAAAACATTTTGATGAGAACTTGTCCATCAGCTTTTAGTAAACTGCAGGCAAAAAACCAAACCAAAACAAAACAAAACCTCTTTCTAAAACATACCATATGTTCTGTGGTATATCTTGGAAAAATAAAATGAACGCAGACTCATTTGATAAAACTTACAATGAACCCTAGAAGCCTTCTGAAAATTCAAGCAGTCAAGCAGTTATGGCATTTCTTAAGTCCCTGAAAGGTCTTTTTCAGGTCGATGAAATGCATGAAACTAACCAGTACAAAGACTAGAAAGCTGGCTTCTGTCCAGTTGAGTACAACACTAACTACATTACAAATAAACCAAATTGGTGGGAGTGTGTTTTCATATTTTTGTTGCATTGATCATTTCCCCAAACACAAAAAGCAGAAAAGGCATTTTCCTTTCTGATGTTGGTAAATGCTTGCAGAACTAGCTCTAAAATATTTTACAACAGTTTAAAACTGGCTAGAAAATACCATCTAACTTGGCTGATGTTGGAAACAAGCTAGTTGTTTTAACCAAATGCTAAAAATTTCTCTCACTCTTTTCCAAGTTTATTATTATTATTACTACTTGGGGCCAAATCACAGGAGAAACAAAAATTTCACCCTAGACCTAAAAGGACTTTACATTATACAAAAAAGAGGGATTTAAAATTCTTCTACCTTTATTTGCTGGCATCCCTATGACATCCCACAAACATGGGTAAGAAAGATGAAATGCTACATCCCCTATTATAATAAATACACTGTTAGTTTCCTAAGCAGTTCACAATTTTCAGTTACATTATGAACTTTCTTCACTCATAACTAATTATGGCATCAAAATTGCTGAGGCAGTCTTCTGTAGACAGTGTTCAGTGTTTATTTTGATTTTAGCTTTCAGTGCAGTTCAGCCTCAAATGTGATTTTTAAAAGAACTTCCTGGCATGGAAGTTGGTCACTTATTTCTATGTTTTTGTGTCCAGGACCAGTTTAACCACTCCAGTCCCCAAACCTGCTTCCTAGATCTTAGCATAACATACAAAAGTGAATGCATGCAGTTATTTTTGTCAGACTAAAGTCCTCTAGTACTTCTCTCATCTTTTCTACTTTTCCTCCTGCCACCTGTTTTTGTGAACAGATCAGAATAGCTGTTTCTATGCTTGCTTTTTGGAATTGAATTAATTAATAGAATTATTTTCTACTTCTTGGCAGAGGCAAAAAAAAAAAAGAGAGTATTTAACAGTTATTAAGAAACAAATGAGCTATGAACAGCTGAAAAGCTGAAAACACCAATGAAAATGAGAGGACATAAAATGAATATTTCAAGTTGTTATATCCTTACCATAACAAAAGAAAAACCCTTCCAGAGAGACATCCAGCCATCTGGACATGCAGGAACTATGGTTGTTTGGCTGTGAACTGCTATTACCATTGCAGCTCCTTCACAGACAACACACCTGTGAAGGAAAACACATACATTCAGTGCAGACATGAGGGAAAACATGAAAGCAGAACAAACTTCTGCCTTCTAGGATGGTAGCTACCTCATGGCATAGCATACCATGCTATAAATGCTACTACTCACACAGGCTTCTGTGTTTAATGAAATTTAAAATTGAAGATAACCCATATACCTTACCTTGCAATTGCTTTGCAATCTCCATTAGTAAGACCAGACTAAAACGGTTCTAAAATGGGAATTCCAGAATTTTAAGCTTCTTAATTTTGCCTTTAACAAAGTAATGAGCAAAATGTTACTATTTTCATGTGCTCACTGCTTTATGTTGTTCTGGTTTAGTTCAAAGTTCTGAATTTCTGTATGTTTATTTGCTAAGATTAGAAAAAGTAATCTATATTTCCTACATGAGAAAATTGAAGCTGAACTACTGGACTGCAACAACTGGGTAAGGCAGAACAGAAGATAAGAGTGCAAAGCCTGCCTTCCCACCTCGGATTCTGGTGCTCTAGGTCTTCTATGCTTTTAGAACTTTTCTCTTAAGTTGTTCTTCATCCTTCTTAGTTATTCTAAGCAACTAGAAAGGGCCACGCTTGCAGAGGGGTGTTTTATAGCTGAGAACCTTCAGCTCAGTCTACAATGTTCTTCACCAACTACAGTAAATACATCATCCAGAATTGAAAACAGAACTTGATTTGTGCTATAATTCTAAATAATGAAGCCATCTGTTATTTAATTTTATTTAACTATTTAATTTTAGTCTGTCTCTGATATCCATAATGATAGGGTCTTAAGAAAACAATCCCTCCAATCAATAGCACAGTGTGCCATTTTCTTATGTTGGCTCTGCAGCAACAGGCCCTGTGGTGGGACCCCAGCTTTATTCTAACCTTTCTTGAGAGAATCACTGAACATTTGACATATGTAGGTGAATAATCAAAAACCAGGCCACTGAAGTCAGTGCTTGTACTGGCTGAGATGGGCAGGTCTTGCCTAAGATTTGTCACTTAAAACAATTTATGATGCCCCTGTGGTTCCAGGGCAGAAAATTCTCATCCTCTTACCTGCTTATCTGGGGCTCTAGTGCCCTGCCAGAAATGGGTGCCATGTCTGGTGGCATCACCACTGCAGTGGACAGCCAGTAGGAGTAGTCATTGCGAGAAGCAAAGCTACAAACATCATTTGGGCTACAGAACAAGAATGGCATGGTGCTGAACCTCTGCAAGCAGCTACCAGCTGTTCCTAGAAGACAAAAGAGGAGAGGTTTGAGCCAGACAGGAGATTAAATTTAGCACAGTGACCAGAAGGGACACACGATGGCACTCAATTTATTGTAGGAAGGATTAAAACAGCTGGTAACTATGAGAAGTGTCTGTACAGTAAAATTATCTGAAAGCAAAACGATTCTGGATTATAAAAAATATCTATATAATAAACAAGAAGAACAAAATCTGATAAAATAATACAATCTTCTTGAATGGTATCAGTCCTGGACACAGTGGAAGAGATTCAACTGCTTTTGCTTAACAAAACTTTCTGGTGACACTGTTCACACTCTAATGCATCCCACTTAGGTTCCAAGATTCTACAAGATTCTCCTTCACATCCTGTGGTGTTACTGTCAGCCCTGTGCAAATGTTGTGAAGGTTTATATTAGACATCCATCCATAAGTACTGAATTCTTCCTCAAAAAACTCTAGGGATATCAACAAGGGAATATAGGAGCACAGGCAAGAAAGGTGTTCTGTAGACCATGATTCCAGGATTGACTCCAGACCACTCTGGAGATGGATGGTTGAAACCAATGTTTATCTCAGACACTTACTGTAAATCTGGTTTCATGACAACTTAGCATTACTGGACTCTAAGAAAACAATATGAAACTTTTTACCAATACAGTACCAAGATCTTGTCCATGTGCTCGTTCATTTCCTTGTACAAAAAGCAGTGAATAGCCAACATAGATCTGGGATGTCCCACGTGGGCATGAAGGAATCTTTGTTGTCTGACTATGCCGTGTAAAGATAAATCCTTTTCTTGTTGGACCAGCAATGATAGTACCTGGTGATCCAGGTAACCCCTGCAGACCTGGAAAGCCAATCAATCCAGGTTGTCCTGTGGGTGAGAAATAAATATGTCTGCTAGTATTATAATCTTGTTTGAATTTTTCTTTACTTTTAAATTAGTGAAACTGCTTGAAAACTAACAAAAAATTACCAATCATAGCATACAACTTAAAAACTGGTAGTATTTGTTACTGAGGTAGGAATTCCTTCAGACCTAGCTCAGGCAGCTTTACGTTGCATAACTTCATGGAATATTTTAAAGAACTACGGCCATTTTTACAAAAAAAAAGCTGAAAGTTAAAACATTTAGTGATGCCTAAATAAAAATAGTTGATTCTATTTTGATGTAATAAAAAGGCACCCTGGTACCTAGGGATTTCAAGTGACTAAATAGAAGTGATTAACAACAGAAGAGCAGTCAAGGCATATTTCTGTAAATTATTATTTCAGTTGTGAACATTCATCTGTTAAAAGCTAAGAATGTGCTTACATGTGTCACTAAAGCTACTGAAAATGTTCTGTAAATTACAGAATCTCAACACATGTAAGAAGAAGGATTTACAGAAATCAGCAGTACAATCTATCTGTAAATTCAGTAGTACCAGTCAAACAGAGATTCTGCTTTCCTGTACCTCTTTGTCCTGGAAATCCCCTGTCTCCTTTAGGACCAGGCAATCCTGGATGACCTGGATGACCAAAACGTCCTGGTAGACCTTTTACTCCTTTAGGTCCTAAATTACAATCAAGAAAAAAAAAACCCAGAGCATATGGCAGTAGTTATTATAGATTTTAATAACTGGTACAGAATAAAGTTAAAATCCCTATATAAATCTGTGTTAGCATAAAAGCATGAACTTACTAAGTTTTCAGACTATCTACGGTGTGTCATCATCTCTCCTATCAGGAAGATTTCAAGGAAACATTGAGTGTACTGCAGAAAAATGACTTCAGCAGGCCTGCCCCCCTAAGAGCTCCCTGCCTGGGGTGCAAAGCTGTGGTGCTGGGAAGGGCATCCAGATACCCACTGCATATCCACATCACCCTGCCTTCTCCTTCCTTCCCCATTCCTCACAGCTGTGGCAGGCTTCTCTTCTGGTGCCAATGAGAAGAAGCCAGCCTGTCCTTTCCTTCCCACCCTCAGACAAGGACAGACACAATCACACTGGAGCACATCTCAAATACTTCTATTACAGGTGGCAATTCCCTTCTCCCCACAAGTGACGAACATCCTGACTATGGTTCTGGTTGTGTGAAAATGGGGAATATTTTCATCCACTATATTCCTTATGCTTATATTGAGGGATGTACTCACTGACTCACTGCAAGGGTGGGGGGGCAGTTGGAATGGGACAGGTTAAAAATATTAGAGTGTTAACAAGGTACAAAGAGCTATTTTTAAATAAGGTGAGGTCTTTTCAAAGACATGTCAATTTTCTATGCAGAACTTTTTCCACCAAACCAAAATGTTCTGCTAAGCAGCACACAAAGACATGCATAGAGGTAAAAACATAATTCACCTTGTAGTCCAGGAATCCCTTGAACTCCTTGATCACCTGGTGTTCCTGGGATTCCTGGCAGTCCTGGAGGACCCTTGCTTCCTGGGATGGAGAATGTTTTTCCAGAGACTCCAGGTGGGCCTAGAAGCAAAAATGTAATGGAGAACTATTGCTTTACATTAAGAGAAAGCAAACAAACTACAAAAGAAACCAAATAAATCAACCTAAGTCAGCTGGTATTGGAAGGATAAGGGTTGGTTACCATGCTGGCCTTTTGGTCCCCGTGGCCCTTCTGGACCTTGTGGTCCTGGGGGTCCTTGATTACCCTTTTCTCCTAAAAGAGAAAATTGAAGATACATCTGTCTGGTTTAAAATGTCAAAACAACTGTCAAAGTTTCAGAGGCTTATTAAAGAGTCCTGCACAGTCCATGCAAAGTTCCCAAAGGGTAACTCATAGGTAAAGCCTACAGACTCATTTGAGATGTAGAAGGGGATTTCTTCACCTCTGCTGCAACTGTGTAATTTAGAGGTCAAGTGCATTTAATTTGTAAGATGATACTGTCATGTCTGTCTATATGAAGGTTGATCAATAGACCTAGTTTAAATTCTCAATTCTAGACTATGTTCTTCCTATCTTAAATGTTTTTGTCACTAGATTTGCAGCCTTCAAGTGGAGTTCAGCTCACTTTAACCCTACTGTCAGTTATGCTAAAGACTTCAAGGGACTTGTGGAGTTTTGGATGAGGAATTTGATAAGTGCTTCTTTCCACTGTGCACAATATGAGGTTACATTCAGACTCTGCTCAAAAAAAAATTAATTAAAAAGTGTTCTTAATACCATGTCTGGAGATTTGACATATATGAAATGAGAGGTTTTTTGCTTAAGAAAGTAAGATTACTGTCTGTGTGGTGACTTTATCAATTAGAACAAATTTAAAATGTGCAGTAGTTAGCATGGATCACTGACAGGTAGGTTAAACAGGTAATGACAACTCCTTGTGACTGTAAATCATGCAATTGAAAAATGAGAATACTGGAGTTATGCAGGCTTACATCATATTTAAATCACTAGAAAATTGTCTAAATTAAAAGGATATTTAGCCAGTTACTGATTAAACTCACCCTCAGGAACATGAAATTAATAAACCCAATACATTTAACAGTTTGTCTGCTGATAAACTGTAAATTAGATTACAATTGGAATTATTCTTACAGCAAACAGTGCTGTAATTATGATTAAATGCTCCTGAGTTCTGTAGCTAATAGGTTGTCAAAAAGTGACATTTTCTAGCAATGGTGGGATATTTCCAATTGGCAGACTCAGTGTCAAAGTCCTTACAGCTCATCACTCACTAAGGACAAACTTGTTTTGAATTTGCCTGAAATGGAGGTTGTTGGTCTCTCAGCCCTTCCTCACCTGAATGTGAGTTTGAACCCACCAGAGCATGTACCTCAGTGAAAACTCTCCTAGTGAATGCTTTCCTTTAGACCTGACTTACACCCCGATTTTCATGGCAAAACCTCATGGCTCTAGAACCCCTCAGACACAAAAACTATTATAACTCAACATATAAATGACTGTATTTGGCACACAGGAGTGTACATAATAAATATATGAATACCTTTTACACCCGGGAATCCAAGAAATCCAGGGTGACCTCTAGCACCAGGATAGCCCAATCTACCTTCCATTCCCTGCAAAACATGACATTATTAATCAACAGGAGCAGCATCTTCACACAATGAAATACATTTTATTTTTGTTCAGAATATTCAAAGCATTATGTTCACAGAATATGCTGCAACTAGAAATATCTGCTCCACTTTTAAGCATGTTAGAAATAGTCATAGTATTGCTCATAAAATGGGTGGAAGGGGATGCTTGTTGGGGTTTGTTGTTTGTTTTGAGATTTTAGAAAGCATTTCAATGGGTATTATTTTCATGGTAAGAGCAGACAATCAATGCAGTTAGAAAGAAGCAATATTCCTTTCACTGACTTTGGGACCAGGAGGGCCAATGTCACCAGCTGGGCCCCTTGGCCCTGGTATTCCATCCACCCCTCGGACACCTTTGCTTCCTTTCATGCTGAGAGTGGAAAGACCAGGAAGGCCTGGAAAACCTGGAGCACCTATACAGAAACATCAGAGGAAGGGAAGACTACTGCCAAAAGCTTTTCACACAGATTACACACAACACAGTGCAACATTCAATGGCTCCACAATGATACTCATGTTTATCACCTCAGTGATTTCCAAGGAAATACACACACTTTAAAAAAAAACCCAAGTTTTTCCTATCTTGCTAATTTAATCTAAGATCAAAACTTACAGTACTCTTGAACACTACATGTTTTTGGATCTCCTCCAGTTGTAGTTAAGTCTGGAATCACAGAATCATTTACATTGGAAATGACCTTTAAGATCATCAAGTCCAGTGGTAAACATAACACTGCCATGTCCTCACTAAAGCATGTCCCTAAGTGCCACTCATGCTATCTCACTTTGTTAAAGCTGGATCTCAGCTGCCCTACTGACCACATGAGAGGAAAGCAAGATAATGCAATTGGGTGGACTTGAAAGCTTAGAGTTATTTTAATTTAAATGCCACCGCATAGATCATGTTATCTGCAATAGTAATAATGCATTAACTGCTAAATTAACCTATTCAATTATGAAACTCTCCTGGTGGAATACCCTTTTCAACCTTGAATTCTGGATAGGTTGACTTCTTATTTCAATTATCAGTATATCTTTTCAGACAAATAAGGAGTTCCAACAACACACCTGGTCTTCCATGTGCACCAGGAATACCTCTGTTCCCTTTCTGGCCAGTGACTGCCACACCTGTGGTGCCTTGAAATCCAGGTAACCCCACTAAGCCAGGAGGTCCAATGGGTCCTTGATCTCCCTGATGACCTTTCACACCTGGAGGCCCAGGAAAACCAGGCAGTCCCATGTCTCCTTTGATTCCTGCAAAGTGTGAATATTACATGTGGGGAAGGCAGTCAAGACAGTGAGGTCATGTGACAACTCCGATTATGTGGTTCCAATATGGCAAAGGTGGAATTCAGCCCTTGGTTTTTGTACTGAGAATTCCCAAAGCCACCTTGCTACCCTAAAGCAAAATAGTTGTGAGAAGACAGGACTCACAGCAAAATACACACCATTTTTTTAAATTAAAAAACCCCCACAAATATAAAAAAAAAACAACCTCACTCCACTTCAGAGATTGCTCATCTCAAGGAATAAACTTGAGAGGAGGATAGAGCAGAGAAGGGAATATTTATTGATGAATAAGTAGAGGAAAAGCTTCTTTTTTCATCTTTTCACTAACAAATCCTTTTCAACTAAATCCCAGATGGAAGCATCAATATGAATGCAATAAAATAAGAGACTATTCCAAAAGGATATTGTTCTGAAGTCGATCTTAGAGTGCTTTAATTTTACTTTTTTCAAGTAAAGCAAATCAGTGGATTTCTACTAGCACTAGAAACACGATGTAAAAGCTAAAAAATGGGAAGAGTCTCTTCTGTTCATCAGTATAAAAGGGAAGATGAACAAAATTAAAATGCAACCATTGCAGCTTTCTCAAAGTATGCTTATTATTCAGAAAGATCTTGTTTTCATAAAAGCATGCTCTGTTCACCAAATTATATATTGAATTTCAAAATTTCAAAAGCTCTAGAATATGTATATGTCACCTTTACAAGACCCCAGAAGTCAGCTTCTTTATTTCACAACATTTAGTTATTATAATATTATTTATTATTATTTCTTTATCAGCTTCTTTATTTCAACAACAATCTTTTACAACAATCTAAACTTTACAAGCAACAACTCTTGACATTTAAAATACAGGACAAAACCACTGATCAAAAGCACAGAATCACTCTTGAATTCCTCTGACATTCTTAGTGCCATTTCAAGCATCTGAAAGCAGGAGGGGACTTGAGGATGGTTCTGTGATTTAAAAATTAAGCTGCTGTTTTTTGAAAAGACAACTCACCTCTACGTCCAGGAATACCTTGAACACCAGGGATCCCTCTCCCTGG
The DNA here is from genome assembly GCF_963662255.1 of Cinclus cinclus. Lineage (NCBI taxonomy): Eukaryota > Metazoa > Chordata > Aves > Passeriformes > Cinclidae > Cinclus > Cinclus cinclus. The sequence goes on from NC_085055.1 coordinate 16,175,677, forward strand.
TGGTCCTGTAAAATGTTAGGTAACATTACACTCTAAGTCCGAAACAGTTTTTAGAAAACATCACAGTTTCCTACTATTTTACATATTTTTTTCAGAAATAATTGAATCAAAAGATAGAGTTTAGTTGTATATAAAATAAAATATATTATTTCCATTTCTTCTCTAAAAGAACACAAATTAAATTTTTAAGCTTTTATTTATAGCAGGAACTCTTATTGGTCAATCTTATTTGAGGTACATTCTACAAAAAGCTTTTCTTTCTTTTCAGAGAAAAAAAACAGAAAAAAAAATCTGCTTTTAATTTAGTTATTAAGAAAAATAGAAAAAGAAATGTAAATAATCTACAAAAGAGACTACGTTAACAGTGATTACTTCAAAGTTAATATGAAAAATACTTTCTAACTACTGTGGATGCCCTCTCAGTATCTTCTTGATACTAACATGTAAAGAAACATTTTCAGTGTAAAATTCTGTCAGAATTCAGTGTAGGACTAAATCTATCAGAACATTGATAACATCAGGAGTGACTTTTAAATGAAAGGTTTCACAACCCAAGGTTTAGGTCATGGAAGCTTTCACTATTCATGAAGAGAAACACTGTGATTCCTTTTATTTTATATTCATGTAAGAGAGAAGACTCCTTTGAAAGGATTTTAGTTCTTTTAGTCTCTTTGAGATTAAACCCATAAGATCTGTTAACACCAGTACTTTGGCTCCTGCATGCATGAACATTTTCAGGGAACATTTCAACACAGGTAGAATAAAGCATTTATAATGCATTTGGGTTGTTGACAGCATGCACAAAAATTGCATAGAAAAACATATATAACCTTCTATGTGTAAACTTAGCTTTGGCTCCACAGAAGCTCCTTAGTAATCCTTCCCAAATAATCCTTGACACTATAACTACAGAAAAAAACCTGAATTGTAAAGTACAATGAAAATATTATATGTTACCTGGTTCTCCCTTTACTCCTGGGGGACCAGGCATACCATCCTGACCTTGAGTACCCCTTTCACCAACAAGTCCATGTTTTCCAGGGACTCCAGTAGCACCTGTGAATAACAATGGACCACAATATAATTTTTACTTCTGTAATTCTGCAGTGAGAAGATCTGACTCCGCTTTATTAAAATTTAATTAGCTCAGCCACTTCAAAGATAGGAGTAGCTGTGTTGGTATAGAACAGCACAGAGCTTGTATTGAGCTCACTGGCCTTCAGTGGATTTGACACCCCCACTATTTTCACAGACACAATAAAGCCTTCAATGCATGCCTCTCTGTTGCTGCAAATACACATTGTCCCTGAAGTATATTTTAAATTCTGTTTTAGTTCTGTTGCTTTAGCAGAAAACTACAACTCTGTCTCTCCTGCTCCTCTAGTTAATTTTATTCCCTTCATCTACCTCTATCATAGTTTATTACTGTCTTATAGGAAGTTGAAACTAAAGAACCTAAGCCTTTCTCATATATCTGTGGATATCACATCTTGAGATCCTTGGATATGTACTTATAAATAAAAAAGGGCAAAAAGCCTTCCAGTAGTGAAACAAAATCAAAACTTTTTGCCTGAACTGATAACATTGAAAAGGGGCTGTTCAAAGGCAGTAAAGAAAGCCTCAAACTGAAAGGAAATCCCAAAGCCAGGGCAGTGATTTAGGAGAGATGCTATATACCATACCAGGAGGGCCTGGGACTCCCGGCTGTCCTGGGTGGCCCTGGCGTGCCTTTTCACCAATAGCTCCAGGGGGTCCACACTTCCCTGTAAGAAGAGAGTGTGACAGAGGGGAAGTGGCATCATCCCCAGATCCAGACGCAGTTTAAGAGCTTTGATCTTGTTTCTGATTTGGCCAGCTGCAAAAGTTCTTCAGGTGACACAAGCTGGCCTGGCTGCCCTGACCACAAAGGAGCTGTTGAGGTTTACAGCAGTCAGTATAAATCAGTGTGCCACCCCCAGCTCCCTGTGCAACTGGAGGAATTATCTTCATCTACAAGCATGTCACCAGTTCACCATCCCTCCAAAAGTACCCCATACCTGGGATTCCTGCACCTCCAGTTTCCCCTCTGATCCCACGTTGTCCTGGTACTCCTGTAAGTCCTGGATGACCCTCGGAGCCCTTTTCTCCTTTGCTGCCAAAAACTCCTGGGGGACCTGGATCTCCCTGAGAAAATTGCACACACACAGCTAAAGAATCACAGTGAAGAATAGAAAAATCACATGCAATTTTAAAGGTTGAGTACATGGAATCATGTTTCATTAAGATTTTCAGACAAAAACCAAAGCAGACTAAATACAAGATATTCTCATAATACCACTGATCTTTTAGACATAGCTAAGGTCTATTTTTAACCTTTACAAACCAAGTAGTTTTTAGATACTTTCCCTGGCACAGATTTCCCTTCAATTTTATTCTACTAGCTCTTCTTTTGACCCAAACATCCACTCCTTAGGTAACATGCAGCTATACAAAATAATGAAATGCATTTTTTTTCTTTGAATTCCTACTAACTTATTTGACAGTAATCTCATTGGGGCTACCCAGCTGATACTGAAAATAAACAAACCGTTTAGATAGATTACAGGATTTATAGTGGAATTTGCAACCTCAGCCACTCATTTCAGATGATCTCATAGGTAAAAAGACTTCCAGTTATTCAACAACCAGAGCATGTGGAGTTAAACTATCCAACTGATCTAACTTAAAAATACTACTTTGGTCTTAGCAATATATATACATGACCAAATATGACATATACTGAATGTAATGCACATTAGTAAGGGAAAAAAAAATCTTTTTCCAGGATATTACCAGACTATCAAACAGTACAAGTTCAGACTACGAAAATTTTACATTTGCTAAGATGAGGTTTTGATGTACTTTTTCACATTCTTGTTCTTAATGAATTAGGAACTTTTACAGAAAGCAACTTACTTCAAGATATTTCATTTTTATAAATAAGAAATTCTTGCAGAAAAGAAGTGAAATATAATGAAATAAAAAATTTCTCCTGAGCAACAACACAATCGAATTTTCGTATTTCTTACCACTAACAAATGAAATATTTCTGCAAACTCTGCAGCTCTTGCTTACATGTTGTTGCTCTGTTTCTATAGTCAAAGGCTCTGCCTAACAAGAAAATTTTTCCACTGCCTTTATACCTTTGGACCAGGTTCTCCTGGAGGCCCAGCAGATGGGTACCCAGGATCTCCTTTGTCACCTGGAAAGCCACCATAGCCTGGTGGACCAGGGTCACCTGATGGTCCTGGAAAGCCTGGAGATCCTTTCTGGCCTTTTGGACCTGGAAAAATACCAATACTGATACCATTCTTAAAAGGATCATAATTGCATCTCACACCTCATGTTTTGTGAGCTATTGCATATATATAGAGATATTAATTCTTCATTAAAGTAATTTAAACTGTGATTTTATTTTTAAAAATAGGGTCTTACATGTAACGATATATAACTTAAAAGAATTAGATAGAGAGGGAGAACTGCATTCTGCAAGTCAAGCAAATGCTGGGATGAAGGTAAGTCTATGGATACTAAAGAATAAATCCCAGTCTAAGTATTGTGTGGTGTGCTGACAGTAACAGCTCAGACCTGTGCAAATGCTTCCATAAAGCTCTACGAATTTGTAATATGTCTTGAGAGAAAATAACCTGGAATTCCCATGTCCCCTTTGGCTCCGAGTGCACCTGGGAATCCTTGTCCTCCAGGAGCCCCTGGAAGACCCATAAATCCTTTGGCACCTGCAAGTTGAAGAAATAAGTGTCACCTTCACATGTTTGCTTTAGACACTGGCTGGATGTTAGAGCTGTCATGGATACAAAATCCTCTACCACACACCTTCTTTTGGTGTATTACTATTTCATAGACAATCAACATGGAGCGTTTTGCCCCAGACACAGATAAAATTATCATTATTGTTTTCAGAAAGCCAAGGAAATAACAGATACCTTATGTATCAACATTAGGGTTTGTGACCACAGCACTTGGGGCAGCCACTGCAATATATTTTAGCTGAATTTGATCAAGATCATGAATTTGTATTTAGGCCCTGGACTCTCCTTTTATTGCCTGAACTGCAGTTCAGTTTAGTTTCTGTGCATGGAACAATCACATTAGTCATGAGAAGCCCATGAGTAAGTAATAGTACATTAGAAAAAGCTCCCAAGTGTGACCTAAGCAATTTTCCTCCCACTCACTTACCTGGAGATTAATTTAACTTAATTAGCACTCTGTTTAATGATGACTAAAAGATCCAGATGCATCTAGAATGCTCTCTGAACAGTCTTTCTAAATTACAGTAAGCCGGTGCCTGACATTTTGATACCTGCTTTTCATTGGAAATCTGCTAACTTTTGAAATACAAGTCAAATATGTAGGTTTTGAAAAGGGAAATACAATTCATCTGAAATGAAAAAAAATCCTATTTTTTTTGGTGCAAAATTGTAATATTTTAGATTTAATTTTTAAATAATATTGCAAATTGAAATTTCTTTCTACTTTTTAGAAATATTAATTTTTATTCATTGGCTTCATCAGCTTTCAGACTTTACTGTTGTTCAGGATTTAATATCATTTTCTATTTGTCATCCCAAACAGTGGTCTATATTTGAAAGAAAACAAAGAATCATTTGGTGACAGCTGTGATGGCTTTCAAATAGCAGCTTTTGAAATTGCTCAGTTTCAGAATTCTCAGGAAAGTTTGAGAGTTAATAGAGAGAATGCAGTGCTGCTTCTTGAGTGGTGTGCATTGGAGCACCAGTATCTCCCTGTCCACATGGCACAGTAATTTTCAATATACATATTCCTGGCAATCACATACCTGGAATTACATTCCTAATGACATACCTGGTAGACCAGGCATTCCTTCAGACCCATCAACACCTGGGGGACCTTGCACACCAACATCTCCTTTGTCTCCCCTTACGCCCATTCGGCCTTGAACTCCTAAAATAAAGTTTCATTTTAAAAATTTTACAAAACAACATCTCAGAATGTAAGTTTTGTACAAAGGTTAAAATTTTATAACTCTCTGAGGTAATGAAACAGAAGTAGAGCATAGGAATTTTACTCTGAACACACATAAGCAAAACACAAGCTCAACTCTAACACCTTCTGTATTTTTAATGTGCAGATAATAGGAAGTTCCTGAAAGCTTCCATAGGAAAACATGGACACAAAAAGCCAGATAGCATTAGTTAAGCATGTACAGCCCATATATAGTATGTATATATATATATATATATATATATATATATAATATTGCAAACAAAGGAGTTCTTCTGGAAGTCAGTATTTCTGAGCAGATTTAATGTCTTTGCAATCCAGCATCTGGTTGGTAAGTGTAGCCATTTCTATACTCACAGGACACTAAATATGTAAAAACATGAATGTATATATGTATAGAATCCTCCTAGTACTACTGATACATTATTTAGTGTTAAAATAAGAGCTTTTTAAAGGAATTAGGACTTGTTGAAATCAAACTGAATATTCAGTGTAGTATCCAACTATCCCATAAATAAGAAGGCAGTTCTAGTGTTGAGCAATAATTATTTCAAAACCATGTGAACTACTCTCAGCAGTAGAGTCAGTTTATTCCATACTTTAGACTCCACTGGAACTGCAAAACAGATGACAACCCTGATTAGTTTTAGTGACAGAACAATGAATGTGTACCTTTTAAACCTCGTTCTCCTTTGTCCCCAGTATCAACCAAGGTCTCAGATGGTCCAGGAAAACCTTTATCACCTGGTTCACCTTTTTCTCCAAGAAAGCCTTTTCTTCCCTTTATTCCTGGGAAGCCAGGAGAACCTACAAGAAAATAGAGTAAAATTTTCTGAAAAAACCTGACTAGATGGTATAATAAAGGAAACCAGATAACGCCAGTCCTCAAGAGCATTTGTAATTTACCTATGTAAATACACATTCCAAATTAACCACTTAAACTAGCTTCTTAACTGTTCCAATCATCAATAAAACAAGTACAGATTATGGCAAGAGATGGAAATTATTTCTTATAGTGAATAAACATATAATTTTATGTTTGTTAAATAAATATAATGATATCCACACAGGATGGAAAAAACAATCCAGCAAAAAGGCTCTCTGCTCTTTATTCAGCAAATCACCAGCTACTTAAAAAAAATGAAAAAGAAAAGGTGGCAAGTCAAAACTGCTGAAAAATACGATTATGTCATTCAGTCTGCAGACTGCACATATACAGAAGAGAGATTTTCCAAGACTCAAAGGAATTCCAGTAAAACATCTGCATTCAGGACAGATAATAAACACAACAGTGGATCACAAGACTAACTTGAGCATTGAAATTCCTGTATTCTAAGTAATTCTGAAGGCAGATACAGTGGTTACTTGCCTCTGATTCCTGGGCTGCCTGGTCTTCCAACCATGCCAGGGAGTCCAGGAATTCCTAACAGTCCCATTGCACCTGGATCTCCCCTTGCACCTGTGGAATGGAATCAAAAGGAACATGTTAGTCAGTATTTGATCAGTTAAACAGAACAATACTTCAGAAAATTACACTTATGCCTGTCATTTCACTGTTTAATTGCTTATTTTATTTCTTCTCCATTTCTGTAACTGTCCAAGCCAGTTCTCCCATCTTTAATCACAGGATCATGACTTTTAACCTACAAATTACCTAAATTATTAGCTGCAACAGCTCCTACCAATGAATGAAATAGCTAACACTAAAGACAATGTATCTAAGATACCCACACAGGGATGAGATTGGTCATGAGATGTGTGGGAATGACATTAATTTCTGGCTCAGGAGTAAAGACCAGCTGGGAATAACAACTCCCTCAAATGCCATCAGAAGTCTATGTTTGCATAACTGAGTCAAGTGCTATATGTTTATCAAAAGCTTTACAGATTCTCTATATAAAGAGGCATGTTTCACCTCCTTTCCACAGTGCAATGACTTGATATTAAGGAAAAATCTTTCCAAGAAATAAGAAGCATTGCATGACTGAATTTTTTTTTTTTATTCCTCAAAACAAATCTGAACATATTTCTGAAAGACAAAAACCAAACAAATCAACTCTGTTGTTGGTCAATAAAATCAACCAAATCAACCACTTAGCTTACTTAAAGTTAGCTCTGGTTAGTGACAGAGCTTGATCTGACTCAACTCTTTCAGACTCTAGATCTGAAATTTTAAGAAAAATAAGATGGTATTACAAATTATTTGTCTGAAAAAGTATGCTGAGTAAGAACTAAACACTTTGCACTTCCATTGTGCTGGGAGAGTTGCTAATATTAACTATTTCACATCCTATTGCAAGAACATCACCGTATAAAAATCTACATCAAATGCTGTTCTCAGACTATTACAGAAAATTCCACACTGTGTCAAGAGAGCTTCAAGATATGCTCATCATTTAAAGAAGAATGATTTATTAGTTTTCCATAAAATTTCAAAGATAAATGAATACTGTTGAGGGAAAAATACTTCAGCATCTTCAGTCTGGAAAACCATTACCTTTTTGCATGCCCTTTTGCTAAACAACCTTCTGCAAAGACTCACCTAATTGCTACATCAAAACAAATACTTGGGGAATCTTTACCTGGCAAACCAGAGATTCCTGGTCTTCCAGACTGTCCCTTGGGACCAGGTAATCCCATATTTCCTTGAAGACCTATTAATCCAGGTTCCCCAGGCCTCCCGTAGATTCCCGGGATACTCAAACCAGGAGGACCTGGGTTTCCTTTTGGACCTTGTAAACCTCTTCCACCTAAGAAAAGTGAAGGATAGTGTAGTATGGTAGATCTGTCTGAAAAAAAACCCACCTTCATCTCTGTCTTTACATCATAAGCATGAAACTCTTGAACTCTGCCTGTTTGAGGCTAAACATGAGATCTGTAAGGCAACAGACACATGCAGAAATCTTACAAGGGCTATGGGTTGGGTTTTTTGAAAAGGGAAAAACAGTGAGAGTAGACAAATCTGTTCTTTTTCAAAAAAGAAGAAAAATCCAAACCTGAAAATCCCACCAATTTTGCATTAATTCTTCTATTTTTTTAAAGAAATCCTTTTAAGACCATATACAGAAGGAATGTGCTGCATACCTGATTATGGTTTTTTTTAAAGGAAAAAAATATGTAGTACAGGCAGGTACTTTTGGGACCCTAAATTGTTTGCCTACTTAGCTGAGCTCTTCCCTTCTTTTATTTCATTATCAATCCTATTGCATCACAGAATCAAAGTTTAGTCCCACAGGGGAGTTATGATGGAAATATCCTTTTTCCTGTGGAATTTGGGTCAGTTTGTGATTATTCTTTATACTGTCTGGTGGAATCTGAATCTTAATGCATCTTCATCAGTGTCTGTGCTTCCTCCCATCTACAGAAAGAGTGTCTTTTAAAAGGACTCATGCTTTATTGCATACTATTCTATAACCAATATCCAGAAACAATTTCAGCTCCCTCAGTCCACTGCAAGGCAGCAACAAAACCCACACTCACCCAGCCAAATGGCATTTTTGGGTCACAAAGTCCTACCTGGTGGACCTGTAGCTCCCTGGCCACCTAGCAAACCTGGCAGGCCAATAAGACATTCAGCAGGTTTCCCTGGAAAACCTGGGTCTCCAGGAGCTCCAGGTGAGCCACGATCTCCTAAAAGACATGACAGTGGATTCACAGCCAAATTAAGTTTTAGGCTTTGAGTGAACTTTGTTTGACTTGGTTTTGCTTAAAATAACTTGCTGTGCTCCCTGAGCTTCTCTGGCAACATTACCTCTTAGACCATGATCACCATCATGCCCAGGATGCCCTGGTAGGCCTGGAAGTCCTGGAAGTCCAGCTTCCCCTTTTGAGCCAGGACTGCCATAACCTCCTGGTGAACCCATTATTCCTGGCTCTCCAGGAATAACCATGCCTGGCTCACCCTGCAACACAGAGAGAAACGTAAACAATCCTCTGTGTTTTGCAAATGTGCCAAAATATTTTCTCCACTGTGGGAATAATGACCTCATTTTATTAGGGTAATTCTCCTTATTCCATTTGGATCTTTCACACTATTATTTCTCATGCTTTCAATTCAGCAGACCACTGGATGTTCCTTATTGGCCATCTGAGGAATTAATCTAGACAGCTTTTAAACTTTATCTTCTAATACCAAGAAGTTGCTACTGAGCAATGCAAGACCCTTCCCTCCATTTAGTCTTTAATGCATTGGGATACCTTCTATAGCTGTGAAAAGCTTTGGATATTTATCTGAAAGTGGCGGTGAAGTTTGTGCAAATATAACTTTTCCTTTATTTTTATATCATAGTCATATTTCTTTATAAAATATTTATTTAAATGATGGAGGTAATTTAAATTACCTCTGATATGCCTCAGAATACTCAGTCAGGTGTTGGGGTTTTGAAAAATCATTCTTCTGAATATTGTTTTCCATGAAGACTGGTTTTATCACGAGTGCCCCAAGTGTATTCCCTGATTGGAAAGTTTGAATTGGTAGTTTTTTTAGCTGACTGAACTGCTGGTTATTTTGAGTACCAACAAATCAATATGTTCATAAAGCAGGCCAGCAGACCTGAGCTTATACCAGTCACTAACAATATCCTTGGACCACAGAGGCCACTTCACATCCAGATGTTTTGTGGCATCAAATACAGGTTAAATAGTTTAAAAAAATACAACCTCAATCACCTTCCTTCATCACATCAAAAACACACAAAATAATCACATATAGGCACACACAGACAGAAAGAAATGCTGCATTTTCAAATAATTTAGGTGTTAATATTTTGTTCAAAGTGGAATACTAATTACAGATTAGTCAAGAATCAGTAGAATAGCTTCTGTTAATCAGCAAGACAGGCTGCAGTATTACCACCAACCTGCTTTCTTCATGCTTCAATTCAACAGAGCATTTGCTTAAATGAAATACATACTTACTTGTCAATGACCTCCATCAAATATATGCTTAATTGGATTTCTGAACAGGCACCTTTTCAGCAGCTGTGGCCTTAATTTTTTTGCTGTAAGCAATGCAATATCCTCCTTGTGGTCTGAAAGCTGAAGTAGGAAAACATCCCAAACACTTGGAATTCTAAAACCTTGTATTTGGATCTAAAATTTTGGCCTGAACCCCTTTTCATAGAAAGAATTTAATTTCATAGTTTGTGTATAACTAGACAAGAAATAAAGGAATTCCTACATTCCTTACAATTCTTTATTTATTTGCTCAGTATAAAAATTAATGAATGAGACCTATGGAAAAGACTGTTCTGTATTTCTGACCAAACCTTTTGTCCTGGTTGTCCTAGGTTTCCAGCTCGGCCAGGATCTCCAATCTTTCCTTCACAACCTGGTGGCCCTCTGACTCCTGCAAGTCCTTTATCTCCTGCAAAAGGAATTAAATGGCAGTGCAGATGCTTTATTTTACAAAAGGGTATTTGCATGTGTGCGGTCACGAGCCTCTGACACTAATGGATTTTATGTGAGCTGAAGGGAGCATTGGTGAGGCCACACCTTGAGTGCTGTGTCCAGTTCTGGCCCCTCAGTTTAGGAAGGTGCTGAGGGGCTTGGAACACAAGCCCTGTGAGGAAGGGCTGAGGGAGCTGGGGTTGTTCAGCCTGGAGAAAAGGAGACTCAGGGATGACCTTGTCACTCTCTACAGCTCCCTGAAAGGTGGTTTTAGTCAGGTGGGGCTGGTCTCTTTCTCCAGGCAGCCACTGACAGAACCAGAGGACACAGCCTTAAGCCGTGCCAAGAGAAATATAGGTCGGATGTCAGGAAAAGGTTTTTTACAGAAAGAATAATAAAGAACTGGAATGATCTGCCCGGGGAAGTGGTGGAGTCACCATTTCTGGAAATGTTTAAAAAAAGATTGGATGTGGCACTTGGTGCATGGTCTAGTTGAGGTGTTAGGGCATGGGTTGGACGTGATGATCTTGAAGGTCTCTTCCAACCTAGTGATTCTGATTCTGATCTTGATTTTGTAGTTGATGTGACACACATTCCTTACAAATTCACTCAAAATTGACTGTAACATTATTTGTTATGAACTAATTTGAAGCGAGTCACTATTCTTTTTTTTTTAAGTGAACCCATTCTGATGTCAGTTCCCTACTGTTCTCTTTAACAAGCAGCTTGGTAGAAATTTTAGCATCTGAGCTTTTTCTGTTAACACCTGTCCTTAGAAGATTTTGAGAATTTCCTAGTATTTGTGTTCAAAGGGAGTTATAACTTTGCCTAAGGAATGGCCAAATTTACAATATTGAAAATGCTTTCTATTACCTGCACAATAGAGCAGGTATTACATTGAAATAACCAAAATTGATTGAAAAGAAAGTAGACACTCATACAGCTGTGTCTCTGTAACACATATCCAGGCAAAAATAATCCATCTGAATTAAGTACAGCACTCAGATGAGATAGCTGTACCTGTTTGGGCAATATTCCAGAAAGCATCAATGTCTTTTAAAGTATTTCCCTACCATCAGCTTTGATACTTAATACTCTGAAATACCTTGAAATATTTCAAACTTGCAATTTCTAAGACTAAGGCAGTAAAATAAAAGACTGATAAAACACTTATCTGTCTCTTTATTGATTTGTATTTTTAACTTGCTAATTATTTTAAGGTGTATTTAAATTTTGCTTTGTTTTGTTTTTAAGAAGATCAAAAAGGGTATTTTACCTTTTGAACCTGGATTTCCAGGAAACCCAAGCCCTGGAAAGCCTGTGTCACCTGTTGGTCCTGGATGTCCTGGATCACCTGGCTCACCTCTTGCTCCAACCCTACCTGTACAAAGAAAATAAGTAAACTGTGAATTGTCTTACTGCAGAACATCAACTTGTAAGAAGATAATGTGTGTTATATTTTATCATTGTTAAGAAGGACACAACTGTATTAGAATTTAGACACTATTTCTCCACTGCAGGTTTTCACAGTTAAAATGCTAATTGCATTCACAGTACCAAAGCATGTGTGAGCCTGTGAGTTAAGTTTTTATGCAATCTGGCCAAATTCCAGACACCTGGAAAAAGCTACATGCAGACACGAATATTCCACTTCTTGAGAGGTTCCAAACACACTTTATAGGTGTGAAGCTTGAAACAGAAACTGTTCTGTGTTGTCCAGGACAGTTTTAAGGACTATTGTCCTACAAAACCCAAGCAAAGATGCCTTACAGTTAATCAAGCTCTGATTTTAACTGTTTTACTGATTTAGTGATGTACTCACCAGGCACTCCTGGGGGTCCAGGTAAACCATGTGGTCCCTGAGGTCCAGGCAATGCAGGTAATGGAGTTGCCCTACTGGTCTCTCCTTTCAGACCTTCAGCAAATACATTATAAAATATTTCAAGGGTATGCAGTTTGGCAATATGTAATCTCAAGCATTTAAAAATATGAATGATCAATCTACTTGGCTAAAAATGTAGTCTTCTACAGTTTCCATATTTCTGAAACTCAATGGGCTTTGAAAAGCCTTCTCATCTTGGCTTCGTTAAGCAAAATCATTTTATTGACACATGCAGTCTTCCTCTCAGCCCTCCTACAGTCTAGTGGAGACCCAGAAAAGGGAGCAGAAAGTCACCAGGAAAATGACGCAACCGCAAAATGCTTAAATCCGCAACTCCATGTCATAAAGACTCAATGGGCATTATCTTTAAGCAACCTTGACTATGTCTGCCATTCAGATGAGTTCTCCTATATTATGCTTGCCTGTAAAGACCTACACTGGTATGTTTCCAGCAGTCAAAAATTACTATGCCCTTTACATTTCACCCTGCTGACTCAGTTCACACTAATGATGATGACTGGATGCATATTTGAATACTTTTTGTGTTCACAGTGAGGACAGTCAAGCACTGAACGCATTGCCCAGAGATAATGTGCTGTCCTTGTCCTTGGAGATTTTCAAGGACCAGCTGGACAATGCCCTGAGTAACTTGGTCTGATCTCATAGCTGTCCCTGTGCTGAGATGAAATTCAGACCGTGCAGAGTCTCTTACAACCTCAATTATCTTATCACCCCAAGACTTTTGCTACTATATTTGGAGAGAACAAAGATGGGACAATGCAGTCCCATGGCAAGGAGAGGTTTCCCGTGTTTCATAAATTATGTCTTTGATTTCAATCTACCTCCGCAATTTTAATCAAGTACTCCTCAACATAGGTAAAACACAGTAAAATAGGGAAGTTACAAACCAGCTTCTCCAGGTAATCCAGGTGGTCCAGGTATTCCTTTAGAGCCTTTAAAACCTCTTACTCCTTGTGGTCCATAACCTGGCAGTCCAGGAAGCCCCATTTCTCCAGGAAGCCCAAGTCCACCAGGCAATCCAGGTAGTCCTCTATCTCCTTTTGATCCAGCCAATCCCTAATGATTACATGTACATACCAAACATTACTTGCTTTCCACACCAGCTTTCTTAACAAAATGCACATTTCTCTGACTATAATCTTGTATTATTTTAGTAACAGAGTAACTGGTAATTCAAGAAAGAAATTTTTCCTCTGATCTATTTGTGATAAAATGAATATAAATTTGAATATCAATGGTTACAAAGAGAGGGCTAGTAAGAGGGAGATACTACAAATCACACAATCGCCTGATTTTTTCCAATCACTGTGTTGTTGCACTGCACACATTTCTTCTGTTTTAAAACACATTTGGCAAAAAAACCAAACCCACCTCAGCTCTGACTCTCCTTGAATACTGTGGAGTCAGGTTTAGAGACAGTTATATCTGAGTCAGGTTAACAGTTTCTCAGCCAACATAACACAAAAATAATTTTTTTTTTGTTTCTGCTGAGCTCTGCCCTAACAATTCTAGTTTTATGGTCAGATCTCACTGAAGATTGACCCATAAAGACTGAACAGGAAGTATTTGAATTATTAAGCATTATAAGTAGTCAGGAAAATACTTTAAAAAATATTTTATCCATTGTAGAAATTAAACAAAATGCCCCCGTATCAATATCCAAATTAACACCTCACTAAACTGCTGAGGTTTTTCAGCAATGTGTACCTACACTGGCCTCATCTCTCTCTGGTATTGTATCAGAATATTTCCTCTCCTTTCATGCATATTGTTTGCTACAGTTGACAGTACCCTCAGTCAGGTAGGGGATATCAGGTGAAATATCTGCATAGATTAAACAGATTGTTGTACAAGATAAAATACTGACTTTTAGGTTTCCATGACGTCTGTATCAATTGCAAAAAGTGCATACCCACCTCTTCACCTTTAGAACCCTTGGATCCTTTAGAGCCAGGTCTTCCCATAAATCCACTTGAACCTCTTCTTCCTTTGTCTCCCCTGGCTCCTGGATCTCCTCGCTCACCTTTTGGCCCTTCTGGATGTACATATCCAGGTTCACCTTTTGATCCTTTACGTCCTTGTTCTCCTCTAAAACCTGGAGGTCCCTAGAATAGAGTTATCAAAAGAATTTCAGTGCTAGATGTATGCCATCTGTTTTCAAGCTTTCTTTTTTTTTAAAATCAAATACCTCAGAGGGGTTCCCCCTATTCTCATTTTTATTCTCTGTAATGACACACCTCAATGAACAGGGTTTTGGGGTTTTTTGTCTTTTCTTTTTCTCCTGCCTTTACTTCTTTTGACCTGACCACTATTTCATTTATGCTACTACAAGCAGGAATACTGTAGCACAATTTAATGAGTAAGATCATGGTGCAAAAAGAAGGACTTTAAGATCAAGTTAGGGATTTCTCCTCCACATGGGAATATTTCCCAGGGACACTCTAAGTGAGATAGCTGGCTCTGTTCATAGTTAACTTCCCCTTCCCTTCTCTTCCCCCCCAGGTTACAAAGGGGGTACACTGTCCCAGTGACAGCACACTGGGCTCTTGTGATCTTGGGCACATGTACTCTTTTGGGGCTCCTGGCAAAGCCTGTTAGCAGACTCATTCTGTATCTGTACAGCAACACCACAACAAATACTTATTTTTGCATGATTTTTTATTGGACAGTGCTGGCTGTACTTTCCCATAAATAATTACTATAGGCACCAGTTAGCACAACCAAATGATGGGTGGCAGCAGGTGGCAGACTTCACAACATAACAGATCCTCTTTATAACATTCCACAGGAGGGACTGTCCTTTGCACCCCTGAAGAGGGTATTTTGAGAAGCAGATTTCTCTTTACAGATGGGGCTTTAAGAACTCCTGAGTATGCTGGAAACAAGAGAAGTAAGAAGTCTGACAAAGATCACAGCACACAAAAATCTGTATATGCTTTACAGCCACTGCCGTGATTATTGAATTACATAAAGGAACAGAAGGTAACTATAGACTACCCATACCAGACAGAACAAGCAATCTCAGCACCATGAAATGCAGCACAGGTTAATCACACAGGTATTTGTTTACCTGCCTCATTGACTGGGCTAACTTTCTGCTCTGAGCAACCAGGCTCATGTAAAACTGTGTGAGCCATACAACATATTCTCTGCCTTGCTCCCATGCTGACACATTCATTACTACAGGAAAAAACCTGCTGAGATCTCCCAGTATGACACTGCATGTAACACAAGGTAGCCATGCAGTTTCTCTGAAATAATTATTGGGGAATCTCAATGTTAATCTGAAAAACCAGTCCTACTTGAGCCCCTGGAAACCCTGGTGTTCCTGGAGAACCTGGAGAACCTTTTGGACCTGCTGTTCCTTCTCTACCTGCAAAAGAAACAGCATATTTTGTAAAGAAAAATGAAAACAATTATGTGGATTTTGACAAGCTGCAATAACTGCACCCAGTATTCAAAGATTCTATTGTTACATTGACATCCATGGACTGAGCTGGCTTCAGGCTGTACCTAAAGCCTATCAGCATGCCGAGTTCCCATCTTCTAGGGCTTGTGCTCATATGAGCAGAGGGAGTTGCACCAGGCTCTCACACCCACCACCACCTCAGGGCTAGTTCAAGGCCTGCAGGCTGCAGACATGCCCACACATGATTCTCATGCTAAAAGCAAAATCATCTTCACTCCTACTACATGACAATTTACCAGGCATGCCATCCTGACCATGAGGCCCAGGAGACCCAGGAAGACCAGGCATTCCCGGAATGTAGCTACAATCAGTACACACACCAGCATCATCACCTAGAATGAAAATAAATCATTAGTTGCTTCACAGCAAGTCATTTTCAAGCTTAACTAATGTGCTATTTAGTTTGTTATAACTAACACTTTTTGCCCAGGAGTGGTAGAATCACGGCCTTAATTTTGTTGGAGGATCACTTCTAACACAGTACTAAATTACCTGTGGTCAGAAAGTCAATCAGAAGTGACTGCAATTAATTGAAAGGACAGAAACATTCGGTTTAAGTATCTTGATTTTTTCAAGTCAAGTTTCAGCAAACAATTTGGATATAGTCACCTTACTGATAAGCTAGATTCTCTCAAAAGAAGTAAGGGACATACGCTTCCAACTAACAGAGCTCTGTAACACTCAGGGTCATTCTAATGGCAAGCAAAGGGCAAAGAGATTCAGCAGCTCCTGTGGGTGGAAGTTACAGCTTCTTTCAGAGATGAACTGTCGGCAAGAACATAACAACAGAGAGACAAAGCCCTACCAATCTGTAGTAACTGTTTGTTCCAGTGAAGCTCTACACCCTGCCACAGTTCTGTACAGCTGATGTGCAGCCCTGGCACATCACCGCTCTTTTAGCTGAGGGGGGGAAGGCATCTCACTATCCCCAATGACTGTTCTTAAAACTCTGAACTCAGCAAATGATTTAAAAGGTAAATTAAATTTAAAGAATCTAATGAGGATCCATGATGATTACTGGATTGTACCATCTACTTCTGAGAGACAGTTATCTGAAACTGACCTCTCATGCCAGTATCTCCTGGAGGTCCTGGAGGTCCTGTACACCCTGGCTCTCCAGGAAGTCCTGGCAGGCCAGTTCCAAATGTTACTCTGCCTGTTAATGAAATGAACATGGCACCATTACATCACAGATTATTCAGACAATTCTCTATTTGCTAAGGGAGAAAAAAGTTGCAGGGATGAGCTACAAACAATATTCTGATCCTTATGGGTCCCTTCCAATTTGAGATATTCAACAATTCATTTAAAAGAGAGAGCTATCTGGAAAAATTCCAAACACCTGCAGCTAGAAGTACCTGGTTCTCCTGGAGGACCTGGTAATCCAACAGAACCAGGCCTGCCAATAATACCAGGCAGTCCTGGAGGGCCTACAATATACAAGCCAGTTTGTCCTCTCTCTCCTTTTGCTCCTTTTGGTCCAGGAAATCCTGGGGGACCTCTCAGACCAGGTCTTGACGCACCTAACCAAAGGAGGAAAAACACAAAAACAGAGTTAAAGAAGAAATGGCATTTCAAAGCTAAGTACTCAATAGGATAAGTGACAGACAAACACATCAAGTTCATCCCACATATCTTTTTTGTCTTGAAATATATTAATCAAAGACTCTGGGTGACAATTTTTTAGCACTTAGAGATATTTTTAAAGTCATCTGAAATTAGTATTTGACAAAGCTGATTCAGTGTAACAGACAGGAAGAACAATGTATTTTATTATTGCATATACCTGGTCTACCAGCAGCTCCAGGAGGACCCTGTGGCCCTGCAAAAGCAAGATATTAAAAATTTGAGTTAAACCATTCTGTACTTTACAGTCACTATTCAATAGCATTGAATACAAACTTTGATCGTTTGCATTTTAAGCTTAAAAGTTAAAATAAGAACTTGGTTTTGCCTGAGTGGGTATCTGCCACTCATGCAACTGTTGCATATTGGAAATGATTTTTAAGGGTAAATAGTGCTATAAATCAAAGTCACAGATACATTTCAAGTCAACAATCAGATGTGAGTTTAGGAAATATTCTTGTTAAGGCAGAGGAAGGTTGCTCAAAATGTAGTCTGCAATAAGCCCTTTGAGTGGAGTGTTCTTGCTACAGGATTGTAGTTTTGATGTCCCACTCACCAGGAATGCCACGTTGACCTTTTGGCCCTGGAGGTCCGGGGGCTCCTTCATCCCCTTTTTCACCAACCACATAATTGTAATACTCAGTCTCAAGAGAAAGATGGTAAGAAAAGAAAGAGTTGCAAGAATTAAAGAGAGAAGCACAGTACCTCACACTGAAGACTTGATTAAAGCAATGTTTTAATCTCATTCATAATTTTGATGTTCAGACACCACAAGACCTTACTGATTACAAGCAACCAGAAATGAAATCATAATTGTTATTAGCAGCAATGCTTCTTTAGTACTCTGTCAATATTGAAAACACTTCAGCTTTTTACAAAGCAATTTCCTGTGAACAATTTAGGCAGGTTTCCATTAGGTGACATGGGGCCTTTAGGAAAGCCACTAGGGGGACAGCATGACCAGACAGGGAAATAGTACTCCTACCAACTCTTGCTTTCTTAAAAAGGCTTTTTAGGATTTTAAAATTAAGGTTCACTGTTCTGCAAGTGATTAGAAATTGGTTTAAATATTAACTCATGTGAATTTTTATAACTGACAGTTGAATCTCCTGCCAAAATTGCTGGATGCAGGTGAGGTCTCACCAGGCACAGATACTGTATGCAATTCCATATGAAGGAAGATCTCATCTGTGTGAGAATCCCAGTAATATCAGGACTTTGTGAAAGCCATGCTTGATTAGAGCATGACAGGACATCTATTATTGCCTCATGCAAAAAATTTAGATTATTCTTATTCTAATGCTTTAGAAAAATTACATATTAAAGTAATTTACACTTACTCGACCACAAGCTCCAGGTGGACCAGGGTTTCCTTTCATCCCCTTCATCAGAGAACAGATAGGTTTTTTTTATTAAAAACAACACATGGAATGACATTTACCCACTGTTACCTCAGTACATTGCTCAAAACATTAAAGAAAAGCAACTGTTCCTGACCAGTCCTTCACCACCCCATCTCTGTTCCTTACACAGCTATTCAGCTGCATACACCAAAGCCTACAGGAACTCATCAGCAGACATAGATGGACACCAGTTCAAACACATGGTTTGTTTCAGCTGATCCATTCCCTGTACTATGACACCCTTACTTGCCATCTCTTAGGCCAAGTGAAACATACTATATGCATAGCAATAAATAAAATCATGTAATAACCCCCAAACATACCTTATCCTCATGCTCAAAAGCAGTAACAAAACCACTGGACAATACCTTAGCTCCTTGCCTTCCAGCCAGTCCTGGTTTGCCCTGTTCACCCTTCTGTCCCTGCAGGTGACAGTATACAATTTTATAAGGATTAATCTTCTAGCACTGACAACAGTAAGATCTAAAATGTAAAGCTTTAATCTTTCATGATGATGGCAAAGTGAATGCAACGTGCTCAGGAGAAGAAACTGCAGTGAAAGACCCCGTCTGAGGTACAGCTCCGTGTCTGTAGGAAAAGCTGCAGTGTCCCACCCAAACCTGCATTTATTACAGCACACTCCAACACTCCCAAGGGGAAGCTGCTCTGCATGGCACAAGTGTAGGAGTCTCTGATCTGTTCTCCCTCTGCAAACTATTTCTGAAGGGGACAAACTGAACACAATGCAAGACTCTCCTATTCAACGCCCTCCCCCAGAACTCGCTCAGTCTGCAGGATGGTGCTGCTCTCAAGAGGTGTCAGCAGCACCAGGGAAAACAGTGCAAACTAAGGCTTTCTGCAGGTGAATACAGGCAAGGGAGAGGGACTTCTTGGAGGCTCATGCAGCTGAATGCACTGCTAGTGAGTAAAGCTGAAATGGGAACAGAGCAATGACATGTCTTTGTCATAACAGAAAATTTTCTTTCTGTTAGCTGAGGCAGTAGAGCTTTGCAGCCATTCAGTGTTCTTTGTCAGACTGGAATGTGTTTAGACTGCCTGTGAAGGTCGTTTTAGCATGACAAAGATGATGTTATAGTAAGATACATGTGCAATGGGCTATTCTGGCAGCAAGAATTTTGGTAAGATATTTATAAAGTCACTGCAACTCTAATGATGTGAAAGTAGAGATGAAGTAAGAAGAACTGATATTTAACCAACTGAATACAGTATTTCAAACACATTTGAACAATGAATACTGTATTTCAAACACATCTGAACAACTCCAACTCTTAAATTAGTATACAAATGAGACTATTTTGCCTCTAAAATGGCATATTTTAAGAACTATATGTTGACAAATTGACAGTTTAATAGCTATCAGTCATCTTGTTCCTGGCTATGACATCCATAACCCTGACAATAACTTTTCTTCTTTTCTAAACTTTTCTAAAACAATGTCTTTGATCCTAGTGATTACAAACTATTAATTTCTCTTCTCCATTTACGTTAAAGGGAAGGTATAACTCTTTTACAAAAATTTCAATGTGACTAAGCAGAAAAAACTCATCAAAATTAATTTTGCTTAACTTGGAGTGTGTCTCAAACTCATTAGACAGTCAGCAGCAAGTGACAGGTCTTTTTTATTTGACATAGAAACAATGATATCTATGAACTGAGCCTCTGTCTCCTGCACATGAATCTGTGAGGACATGGTATGTTCCAAGGCCAGCTGCATGAAGGAAATGTTTCAGTGCATGCAAACCAACATTTTGAAACTCATTCTACAATGAGAGAAAAGCTGTGACAGGAAGATAGAACTGTCTTAAACAGATGACTATCACTTAGAAAACATTTAGAAAGCTTCCTTCATTACCGGTAAACCAGGTGGACCTGGGGCACCTTCTTTTCCAGGCTTCCCCTACAAAGGAAAAATGTAAAATAAAATAAAAAAATTAAAGAGAGGATATTGCATGCAAAGAACATAGCAACTCGATGCTGTGCACATAACTGTCAACTGTGTAAACTGTAAAAAGCCATTAAGGTTATTTTAAAGTATTCATTAATCATAACTAAAGTTCATAAACTCTACAAAACAGATAGTAAGATATTCCACTGACATTCCTCCTCCTGTGGAGGATTATTTGTGCCAGACTCCAGCAGTACAAAGTGCCAGGCAAGTGCAGAAATCTTGGTGAAAAATCAGTTTCTTGAAGAAACAAGACAAATGATATAACAATACAGCAGCAGCAGCTCTTCCCATGGTGAGCTTGGAAGGACACTGAAGGAAACTCTCTGAACCCCATTACCTGTATGGGACAACTTGAGGAGAAATTACTTAATGAAAAGGAATAGGGAGTGCACTTCAAAGGTATCTGAAGCAGGGCAGTAGATGGAAAAGTGAAAACAGAAGAATGCAGCATGCCAGAGGTATCTGCTGCTTTCCATGGCCCATTTAGCAGCATCTGCTGGGGTCCTGCATCCCGTGTGGCAACAAGAAACAATTGTTTGAGCAATTTGTAACAAAAAAATACAGAGACAAAGGGCAGAAATGGAGAGAGAAGCAGAATGAAATGAAAACATGATCATATGGATACCTTGCTTACCACCTTGAAGGCAGAAATGAGGAAAACATAGTTCATTAAAATTCACAGGAGGAAGACAGTGAAAAGATAAAAGGAGGGTGGGGAGAGATTATGAACTCAGAACAACAAGGAATAAAGAACATTTTAGATTTTTTTTCCCCACAGAATAAATTAATGAAATTAAAAATAATTTTGAAAAGACCATACAATGAATTAGGATGCTAGCATCAGAAAAAACAGCAAAAAATGTCAGAACTCAAAAGATAAGAAGGAGAACAGACCGACGTCCCCATAGGATCAAAATTCACTTGCACAAAATAGTGCATTTTTATAGTGCATTTTTTTCCTAGAATGTAAAATCCACAGAATTTTGACATTTTTGTGCTCACTGATGTAATTTCAATTGCAAAAAAGGTTTTTTCTTTTCAGAACAGTTAATCAATCAATGTCTTAACAATACTTCCTAAGCATTCTTCAAGAACAATTCACAAAAAAATGCAAGGGTGCTCTACCAGTTCCTCCACAAGGAGGAGTCCATTAAGAAGAGTTCTGAAAAGAAACTGCATGACAGGACAAGGCTTTTGCAAACAGAAGACAATGTGGAAGAAACAGAGAAATTGGAGGATTAATAACACACATCGGATAGCAAGAATTTCTAGAGCTTTACACTAGTAACTCAAATTGAATTTTTTGTTATGTATAGAAATAAAAATAACAATCAAGTTGCTCTCTAACATCATTGTTATAGCACCATACAACTGAAAAAAGAACAATCCTCAGGTAGTACCAGGGTCTTGTCTTGCTATCTTTTCTTGTGGAAGAAAATGTATTGGAACCACAAGAAGTCTGAGAAAAGTTTCAAAAATATACACATTTGGACTGAATGAAATATTTAATTTGAAAATTATTTTTCTTAGTATTGCTTTCATAATGCATTCAAAATCTGCATTTAGAAAATGTCACAAAACATTTTGATTTTTTTTTTGACTATTTTAGGGTTTTCCCCAATATTAAGTTACGAATTAATAGTCTTAGTTATTAAGACCTTGCATCTGTCATTGGTTAGTCTTTATCTGAATGTCTGAAAGGCATTTGAATGAAAGTAATAGCTTTCCATTACTATCTTCCAAAAAAAAAAATCATCAGCTAAATTGTATTTTAATACACGTTTGTCAAGAAATATTTTTTCATATACTATGCTGTTAACAGAGTAACTCTTCAAGTAACTTTCTTCAAGTCCCCACACAGCTGCTGGTTGAACACACTAATTTAAATCTCCTGCCTTAAGTAAACCCGCTGTTTTCTCTTCTACGTATACCCTTGCACTATAAAGCCAGTACATGTCTAGCAGGGCACTTTTTTATTTAGTTTCAACAAGAGAACTTTTATAGCAAAAAACCAGAAGTGTACTCACAACCAACTGACCTTCACACATATAAATGTACACATATAAGTAAAGTCACTTGACTTCCAGCTCTCGTCTAGTTTTCTGCAGGAAAGAGCTTTTGAATCTAAGCAAATTTGCTCTGAGTAGCAGTGAGACAAAAACTGCACAACAACACTAGTTGAAAACTGCTTTTCAGAAAGGACTAACACATATGTATCCAGCTGTTTGCACACACCTGTGCTCCTGGTTCTCCTCGGTCACCCTTTTCACTTTGAGAGTCACCAACTGGCCCCTGGAACAAAACCACACTGAAGATATTCATGTTTTCAAACTTACATTTTCTAAGTTAAATATGCATTTTATATTTTTTTTAATCTTTTAAAAAAGTATAGTTGGAATGCTATGAATACGTATTTTATTCTATTCATTACTTCTATTCTTTTCATTAAAGGTTGAAATAATTAGTGTAAATACTGGTCTGTAAAGACTAGCATTTATTAGGTGATGGGGCATGAGCATCTGGATTTAAGGGATTTACTTCTGGTCACTTACTGTAAACCCCATTGGCCCTGGGGGTCCTCTTGATCCTTTTTCTCCTTTTTCTCCTTTCAAGTCCTATTACACAGAAAAGAAGATCTTACTGTGGTGTCTTGGATTTTTCTATGCTTACCATTTCAATCTGGTTCTACAAATAGGAAATCCTTATGTCACCACCAAGATTCTTTGAGCAGAGATGGTTTTACTCAAATAATTCAGAAACAGAAACTTTGTATCAGTGCTCCTGCCTCAGTCTGTGATGTTTGAAAAAAGAAAAAACTGTTTCTGCACATTTCAGAATAGAGCTAGGTCAAAACAATCTACCTGTGGTTGTATGCAAAGGGACTGCAGCAAATATCCCCACAAACAGCAACAAGAAACAAGCAAAAATTCCAAATACACCTTAGTTGCTTCACTTTAGCCAGAGTTACTTTCAAAACATAATTGCAGTGGCTACCTACAGCATCCTTGTCTCTGTGGGTGCAAGATTAGATTGTGCTACAGTGTAGTACCACTGGGCCATGTCCTAGGGTCACTGTTAAGCCAAATTTTATGGACTAATAATTACCTGGTTAGACTCATGCACCAACTATTTATGTAAGGAGTTTTGAGAGGTTTCTAAACCATAATGCCCGATGTTTCTGAAAAATTGCCATTATTTCATGATAAACCACCACAGCTGTGACTGGAAAGTGCTCTGGGTGCTCTGTATTTGATCTAAACAGGGTGAGCTGGTGTGCCTAAAAGCTGAACCTTGCTTCTGTGATCTTTCTCTTCCCTCCTCAATTCAGTCTTGATGCACAATTCCCTTTTACTTTAGCACATAATGGAGACAGACTTTGGAAGATTCCACAGATTAGATGCAAATTCCCTAAGAAAAATGTAATCAAGAGTATGTAGAAGACTCATCCTGTTAGTATGTGAATACTTAAAATTCTGTCAATTACTGCTGTTTAATTTCTATACAAGGACACAATGCAAGAATTTTAATTCCCAATGCAATACTTAAAACTGAATCAGACTATTTCCTTCCATATTTATTGTCTTTCCACCACTTTCCATGATTACTCAAGTTTCTGTAAAAACAATGAGAAAACAAACTACAAAATGTACACAAACATGTTGTAAGCTTCTGTGAACCTCTGGTAGCTCAAAGTCTGACATTCTCAGTGGCAAGGCCCAGAGGTCAACTCAGCTGTGGCTTTGATAGCCATTCAGAACAGCCATGTGTATTTGGTGAAGCAGAAGTGATTTACTCTTCATGTACTCAGGGATTCCCAGCAGGTGGAGTGCTGGTAAGCAAGAAGCATTGTGCATGTGAGCACATAGCCTCAGCTGAGTTGGCTCCACACAGACAATCTACAAGAGCTTAGAAAGTAATTAAACAAGTCTGCAAAACGTTAGGATGAATAAAAGGAAATGTTATCACAGCAGTGAAGATTAATATATCCTCTCAAAGTAAAATCTAGTCAGATGGATTATTTGAATGTGATATTTAACAATTTTACTACCGTCATGTTGTCTGGTCCACTTAATGTCACAATGACAGTTCCTGGGGGCCCAGGGGGTCCAGTTAACCCAGTGTCACCCTTGAAAGAAGAAAGAAAAATAGAGCAAATTACAAGCAGTGTGTTTTTGTTATTTCAAATTACTGCTGCTATACTTCTGATATCATGAAAATTCTTCTGTCATTACACTCAGCCATTAATTCAGTTAACACTTGCCTTTGCTTGTTATTTAAATTCCATTTAAAAAGACATATGGAAGATTTAACCTTCCCCTAGCTGATTAATATAAAAATGAATATGCTGGTTTCTGTTAAAGTTTCAAGAAACAATTTAAAATTTTAATCCTATTTATTTGTTATAAATCTATTTTAAATCAAGTAAAAATACCTCTTTGATTACAATATTTATCTCCATTTAATTATTTCAATCAGT
Organism: Cinclus cinclus; assembly: GCF_963662255.1. NCBI lineage: Eukaryota > Metazoa > Chordata > Aves > Passeriformes > Cinclidae > Cinclus > Cinclus cinclus. The sequence continues at coordinate 16,200,931 of NC_085055.1, forward strand.
AAATTACATGAACTGTCTTTGGTGACATACTCCAAGCTGCAGTCTGGGTATTCCAGTGAGATCACAGAATCATGGTGCTAACAGACAAAACAAGCTTTCATATATCCTTCACTGACAACATAAGTAGTGAAGTGCACTTTTTTATTAAGAATCTTTGAGAACAGGGGAACTCCTCAGTGTGACCTTTCCTGTGGAGATCAACAAAACAATATCCACAATTTTCAGTGATTTTAAGCCAGTGGAATGCTTTAGCATAAATTTGCAGCACAACAGCAAAAATGTGTCACACTTTCATAAGGAAGCAAGATGTTCCATGGTCACCTGAGCTACTGCTAATGAATGATGAGGGCTGTAGGCATTTTTTTCCCATCAGGAAACTCCTAGCACATTCCTGGCAGTGATTACAAAGTTAAAACCAATCACAGCTCAATCTGTGCAGGTCAGTTAGCATAATTGTGAGATGCATTAATCTCTTGCAAGGATATCCAAATTAACTGCACTAGCCCTGCAACTGCAGGCTTCATGCTGGGAGACAGTGTGGGCATTTGTAGTAATTCCTGGTTTAATGTCAGTTACATGGAATACAAAGTAAATACATGAAAGACAAGTTATCCCATTTTTATTCAAAACCTAGGGCTTTTGCTAGCATCACAAGGGCTGGCACTGAAAATACATTGGACAGAAGTTATGAGACAACAAATGCTACATATTTATCACTGTTTATCTGCTTAGATAGCATTTAGGAGCACTACACAAAGTATATATAGTAATTTAATGCTACGTGCTAGTAAATACTAATTACTGACTTCTCTTCAGTGTCTAATCTTCTGTCTAGATGTTCCTATCATTGGCTCTTATGTGAAAACATTTTGACTTTAGAGAGCACTGCCATGTTTCCATTTTTCAACAAGACTCCCACATATACGCTGAAAATTTGTGTTTTACAATACTTACTTTCCCAAACATTTCACCTTAGAAAATCAGAAAATGCAGAAAACAGAAACAAAACTTTTAAAATGTTTAAAGCTTCTTACAAAATTACCTTTCTTCCTTTGGCTCCTATTACTTTCAGTCCCATAAGACCCTGAAAAAAAATCCCCAAATGTAATTTTTTTTTATCTTACAAACACTTGAACATGGGTTAATTCATGTTACACATAACAGAAGTTTTCATTTTTATTACCAATCTGAGACTACCTTAGGTCCAGGAGGTCCTGGTTGCCCTGGCATGCCCTGCAAAAAAGGGGAAAAAAATCCTCAGCTAAAAAAACTTAAAATCTTTTTCTCTGATACAGATGTTTTGAAGTACCCAAATTTCACAGAGCTTATATCACATTTTTACTCTTTCCTCCACCTTTACAGCTGGAAGTCATTGCCAGTGGGTAAACAATTGTTTACACAGTGTAGTTGCAAACATATGCATCTCTCAATGTTATGCATATTAGTATATTAAGTGAATTAATGGACAGTCATTTGAAAATTAAAATTTATGCTTACATGGACAAGGGATGCTTCTGAAAATACAGAAATTATCATGCACAAAAATAATAAAAATAAACTGAAAAAAAATTCGGATGTGTACAGAAAAACAGTTTTTATATACATATGTGTCTAGACCTCAAATAAGTCTGGGAGAGTCAAATACTTGTATCTGTGTAACTCCATAGGGTTTAGGGAAAATCAAAGGTCAAAGTAACAAGTGAGACACAAATTCATACTAAAGGTCCTGGAGGGCCCTGTGGTCCAAGTTCCCCAGGATATCCTTGAGCACCTTGGGCACCCTGCATATCAAAAAAGAAACAGGAATAAATCTCCCGGCAAGATTATGAGCAAAACACAACACTAAATTCAATGAACTGAGTAAGAAAGAGAGGAGCAGCTCTGCTTCTGAATTTCCTTTTCCTATCTCAGGAGAACAGAGAAGTATAATTTTTCCTCACTGCTTCATTGTTTGGCATACGTTTTGAAACACAAGAAACTATCTGTTCTAAAACGAAACTACACAAGTGAGGATATAAATCCTCTGAGAAATGTGGACTCATAATCCATATGGTCCTATTAATGCCCCTAATAAGCCTTCAATCCTTCAAATATTCTATGCAATGAATCCTATACTTCAAAGCTTTTTGTGAAATAAATGGAAAATTAAACATTTTTATTTTCTTTTTATTTTAATGCTCTATTTTTATTCCAATAGTCAGAAGAAATGTCAGCCCTGCCTTCCCCTGTTAATGTTCATTCTTGAAATATGGACCATTCAGTCCTTTGTTAGTACTCTAGAAGTTGAGCTGGTCTAACCTGTTCAGTTTTAACTTCAATGGGAATTTTAGCAGTTGTACTTGATGGCCATTATAGGTACCTTCCAACTATTCTATTCCTATTCCATTCCTATTCCATTCCCATTCCATTCCCACTCCATTCCATTCCATTCCCATTCCATTCCGTGTAGAGGTGAACTCATAGATCTGTAACCAGTTTTTCTCCATACCTGAAGTACTGTTTTTCTGCAATATGACTGGCCTACAAACTGACTAGTTTTGGTTTAGAAATCAGTGACACAATTTCAAAAAATACTGTAACTATATTAAATAAATAATATACTTACATGATGTAAAATACAAAATAATTTTAATACATCCTTGTGTTATATAGAATGTATTTACACATTTTTACTATGTATTTCTATGCATATCTATCTCACCCACCACCCCTTATTTTGAGTTACCTGGAGACCAGGCATTCCTGGTAATCCAGGATCACCTTTTGCACCATATTCTTGGCTATATCCCTCTGCAGGGCACCCCTGAACAATTAGATAAAAAGAAACATAAAAAGTTATGCTGCTGAACTCTGTAGTGCAACAAATTTTCTAATGCAGTTTGTAGGGAAATAGGCAACATCCGAAGAGCATAATGATGGGAACTGTCTACTATGGATAGTTCTACCTTTAAAAAAGATTTTATGAAATTAACTATATCTTTTGCAGGCCTTCCAGTTCTCTGTTAGGAGTAGTCTTCTTTTCAGGTATACCTACATTACTCCTTGTCTTCAATTTATTTTTGTTACTCTTTACTGCTATAAGATACTCTCTAGTGTATCTGCAGATTTCCATATGAATTCGTAAACTGTTTGGGGGAGGAGCTTAGTTCTGTGTGTGCTTGAAAGTGTTAAATTAATTTCATGCAGTAACAGTAGTTTGAGGAGAAAAAAAAAATTATAAACCATTTTGCGACCTGAGGTGAATGCTACTAGGGCAAAGGAAGTACCAAACTTTATGGTTGCTTCTTCTAGAAGGTAAACCTTCTGTTCCCCATGAATGGAGATATTAAGAGCAACATTCATACAAACAAAGTGTGGATGACCAATGAATATTTCGTGTAATATGCTGCAAACAACTGACCTTCTCTCCTTTGATACCAACAACTCCCTAGGAAGAAGAACAATCATATTGAAACAGAAGAGTAAAAGACTGCTGAAATAACACATTCTAAATATTGTCTAAGCTTGGTACTCTTCAGGTGATTTATTTTAATGAAGAAGGTGCAAAGCCAGGTTCCTGTTTAATGGGTTAGACTTTAATTTAAGAAGAAAGGGCATATTGTTAAAAAATAGTCAATCTCACAGGCACAACTCTACAAGTAAAGGCATAACAGCTTTGAAGCCTGATCTTAATAAACTAATAAATAAAATCAGCAAAGCTGGTAAATTAAAGATCATGTTTATAAGTTATTAGATTTGAAGACACTGGAACTTTAAAGACAGCATTCGTTTTCCACTTGTTTAAAAGTTTCTCTTTGAAACACATTTCTACAGAGAAAAATCCCCAAATCCTAGGATTAAAGCAGTGTATCCAGAGTGAGAAATTCTGGTTTAATTCCTGGTTCTTATTGACTGAATTAAGCCATTATTTTCTCAAAGATACTCAGGCATGAACTGAAACTGCAATCTGTTAAATATATCATGGACACCTTTAGGGATCTAAGTGGTAAATTTTCATGAGTATCCCATGAGAGCTAACTCTAGTCAATGAATTTCATGCAGTTATTAGCTAAGAAGTTGAGGCCCAACATGCAGACAATAAAGCATTACTTTTAACTTTGGTCTCCATCACACAGTTTTCATACTAATAAAATGGAGATACCTATATATTTCAACTGGTGTCAGTATGAGCTAACATGAGGCTTTACACTCCTTCAGTGACTGGCTTTATGTGGTGGGAATGCACACAATCATGAATTTCACACTTACTGGAAGGCCTGGAGCACCTCTTCTACCTGGAGGACCTGGAAATCCTTGGTCACCCTGAAAGTGGTAAGAGTGGTTGTTAATGCATGTTATTGTTTATTATTCAGCCTGGTTTTGGCAAATGATCACACAAGTTTTTTATGCTATCACACGAAATGCACTGTGAGTTCACAACCACCGTATTTTGCTAGAAGAGGATCATCCTATTTTATGCAGCATGACTTCTATCCTAGACTGCTCAGATTAGTTCACAGTTTCACCAGAAATCTGTCATTTTCTGTAGTAGGCATTATTCTGACTCTTTCAGAATGCCCATAGAGCAAAGACAATCTGTTAAATCTGTTACTTAACATTGATCCTTTTCTCTTAATTACTCTCAGGATTTACGAATTGCCAATCGTGAGCTAGATACTGGTGAAGTATGGACATGTTGGACAAAAACTGATTAGGTCTTCTGGATTTAATAGAAAAAAGTATCTGTCAAAATATCAAATGTAATTCTTATCTTTTAGCAAAGGCCATTAGAATGTATTATTTATTTTGCACAAAAAGTAGCACTTTTCCTTTCTCTGATCCCATGACACAAGTTTTTCTAGCTGATAAAGTCACACACCAAAACAAGTTGAAATTGTATATTGGGGGAAATTTAGAACACTTTTTGGCCATTCCCAAGCACAACCAAATGCAATCTCCAGAACACACAGCTTGGTTTGTACCTTTGTGCCGTTGCATCCTGGAACACCCGGGAGCCCAGGAGGACCAACAGCTCCTGGTTCACCCTAAAAGAAGCATGAAATTTGCACAAGCTTTGTTTTTGCACATTCATATTGCCCTACAGAAACACTGAAAGAGTTTATGCTGGAGCAATGTTTCACAATGTGTTCGTAAATCATTACAATGAGTAAGAATTGCTGATGCCAAGATTTTTATCTCTAGACCAATTGACAGAGAAAATGTTGATGTTGAGACTGAAGTGAGCACATTGAGCTGAGGATAACTGTGCACTGAAGACTGAAGTAAGAGAGAAATGGTTAAATCAAGTTTAATTTTTACTTACGGGAAGGCCTGGAGGACCTGAAAATCCAGGTATTCCTGGGAGTCCCTAATGATATTAAACCAGAGAAATAACATTAGGAATATTAAACAAAAGCTTATAAGGCAATTTTTCTTTAATTACAGTCATAATAAAGATGAATGCAAGTATGATTCTATTAAAGGATCATTACTTCCTTAACTCTTCTGACTGTGAACCAAGCGTAATGGTTACACACAGGTAACACACACTGGTTTTGGCCACAGGAAAAAATCCCAAACAACTCTTTGTGGTATTCTAGTCTGACTTTTTCACTGCACAACCAAATATTAAATCCATACAGCAACAACCTTGAATGTAATGTGTAGCAAAAAAGGCAAAAGTTCTAAAAATAAGTAATACTTGTGCACAGACCGTGTCATAAATTTTAATCATACTTTGAAATCAGACATAATGTTTTGCTTTTGTTTTCACAAATTATTGAACCAAGTTGGCAATTAGCATGACATTTAATACATGTAAGTTTGTTTAAAATACAAACACTTACTCGTATACCTTTGGGTCCAACTAAGCCTGTATGCCCTGGAGAACCCTAGATCAGAAATAGAAAGCAATGTTTTTCAATATATTTCTATTGAGAAAGAGCACATAAACGTCAACAGGACACACAATATTTTCAATATTAATATGTGCACACAAAACCAGCTGTATTGATAAATATATGACTGACCTATTAGAGTCAATAAAGGAAACAAGTATTTCATACAACTTGCATGAATTGTGGTCTTTCCCTCCCTGTCAGCATTTACAGGGAACGTATCATAGAATCACAGAATGGTTCAAGTTGGAAGAACCTTAAAGATGAGTTAGTTCAAACCCCCCTGACATGGGCAGGGATCCCTTCCACTGGAACACATTGCTCAAAGCCTCATCCAGCTTGGCCTTGAACTTCCAGGGACAGGGAACCTGCTCAGTATCTCACCATCTTCCTACCCTCACAGTGAAAAAATATCTATATCTCATCATAGGTCAAAACAAATAACTGTGTATGTTGAGAAAACAGCTGCTGTGGAGTCGGTCAAACTGTGAGACCTGGAAGTGCTTCCCTGTGAGGAAAAAGCTGGAAGGCTCCCAGATATGGGTGATGTCCATGTAATGACCAGATAGATGTATGTACTCTCACCTGCACTGTTAAGCATGGAAAGGAAGACCAGGAGCAATCTGAAAGGGGGATAAACAGAATGGCAGAGCAAGGCTGAAAGAAGACAGCAAAGTGCCACAGTGACACTGCACAGAACCTGCTGCCTGCTGGAATTCTTTCAAGATGCTTAGAGCTGTAGTGCTAGCAAGAAAATTTTACCACTCCCAGAAAGGAAATGGAAAATGTGAAGGACAGCATTGCTTCTAAAATTCTGGGCCACATTCCATTTCAGATAATATAGAGGCATTGGGTAGGAGAGGCTAACTGGCACACACTACAACAGAGGTCTTCTTGCTAAATAAATTAGCCTTACTTTTTGCCATTCTTGCAGAATTACTATCACTTATTAAAAGGGAAGTGCCATATAAAAACACTTCAACAAGTTCAGATAAAAGCCTCATCAATATATATCAAATCTACATGAGTATCACTTCCAGAAAGTATTGTAAAAATAAGATAGGACAGAATAATGTAACAATACTTAAATAAATGAAAATTATAAAACCCATTTGTTTAAAGGTACAGTTAACTGCTGTAGCTACATTAGTGCAGGTCCTAAGCATAATCTGATTGTGGTAGAACCTTCCTGATTTACACTGTGACTGAGTTCACAGCATCTTTACACAGAAATAAGTTATTCACCACAGCCAATTATTGATAACAGCAAGATTACCATCCCTCAAGACAAACATGCATGAAATGCTTTTAATTTCTACTCATGCAGAAGTTATTGAAAATTCATATTCAGCCTCAGTTTAGGCATACAGGAAAAAAAGAAAGCTCAAGTCACTGAAGCCACTCCCTCCATACTGCAGGCAACCAGGTATTTCATAAACAGACCAAGATTTATCTTAAAAAACATCTTTCCCTTCAGCTTTTCTTAAATCTAATTTTCATATTTGTCTCACAAGTTGCTTGTTTACTTTCTTTTCAGCAACAAATGTCAAGATGTTAATTGATACTAAGACAAAAACTGAGGGTATGCTGCAAAAATCTGTCCAGATCCATGTTCACTGTCTCTGGCAGTTCAATCCAGCTGCTTTAGCACTGGCCAATGGAAAACTGACAACAAAAGGCCATGGTCATATCAGCCCTACCCTGATGCAGTCAAAATGACCCTTGCAGCTGGTGAGCAAACAACAGCCCCACCAAATGGGAAGCTCTGAGACAGGTTTTGGTTTGGACTGGTTTTGTGAAACAGAATTCTCTACACAGCCATAGGTAACTCTGACCATCAAGCACAGTAGTTTCTCTGTGTGCATCTCTCTGACTCACATACATACCTACCTTTGGTCCCTGTGGCCCTGGAGGTCCTTCTGGACCAGGAAAGCCTCTTTGACCAGGTGGACCTGGAACACCAGGAAAGCCCTTTTCACCCTGTAAACATTGAGATAATTAAACTCTTCAAATATCCATGAACTCTCCTTTTGATAGCTTATTTCTAAGGCATTCATTACTTTCAGTACCTCTTGGCCTCCTGCTGCTGTCCACTGCCCTTGCCCACAATAACCTGTTTCTGTGGTCCATCTCTGGGCTGTCTCGGCCCCACAGCACCACATGCTCATAAATATGGCTGAATTATCAGAGCACAAGATAGTATTCATGATTTTGCAGAGTACAGAACTTAGCTGACAGCATGAAAAGTTTAAGAAGGCAGCTGATACATGTTCCTTGTTAATGTTTCTGTATGATGTTTAGCAACACAAATTGAGAAACTTAACGCTGCCGTACACCAAGGTCAGTTCCAAACCATCAGTATCTCTTCATGAAAGCCAAGGAAGAAAACAGTGGGAGTGAAATGCAACAAAACCATTCAGACAGAATAAAAACCCTCGCTTTACATGACAAGTATCTTAAATTTTTCTGAATCTCAGAGATTAAGACACCAAATTACTTTTTCATGTAGTTTTTTTTTTTTTTAAGATCAAATTCAAATCAACTAAGTAAAGGAAACAAAATTGAAGCTATGGAAACAGAATACAAGAGGCTAAGCTAGAGTGAAAAGGGCATTTTCAGTTTTTTAGTTAAATATAGAAGATGCAAGTCTTAACTTGGTTTAAATGAAGTGCTTCAAGCCTGGAAGCTCATCGAAAAGGTGTTTCAGCCCTTCAGACAGCAGCAATTTAGCATGTTCAGTTTTACATCAGTGCAGAACTTGCAGTTCAATACCTTTTGCACCACAGCATGACATGGGAGGGAGAGAATGCATTATCAAATCTCTCAGAGCAAATTTTCCTGTTGCTTCATACTATGTTATACAAAGAAAACATGTGAAATTTTGCTGTGCAGAAGTTTAAGTGTCCAATTTGATGTACAAGACAGGAGTCAAGAGATGCCTCTGGGAAGACAGAATATTTTGGCTTTTCCCTACACCAATTCTCCTCAAAATCCCACAAACTCACCAGATTTTAAATAGCTTCTGAATGAAATAAAAGGTTAAAAAATAGTAATCATATATATTTTTATTCCTCAAGATAGAATGTAATGCCATAGTATTTTAACACATATGAAAATAAGAATTGCATTATAAAGATCCTGAGAGATCTATATAATAAATCGGCACAGTTTTTAACAAAAAATAGTTTATGTCATGCAGCAGCATCCCAAGGTAGGAGGATGAATGCTATCCCAGGATGAGCCGCTGGAGGGGGTTCGGTACCAGCTCACAGGAAAACCAAACTCCTGCTCATGGCAAGAGCCACGCGTTGCTGTCTGAAACCAGAGCAGCACTGCGCTCTCCTGACAGTTTCACTGCCCTTCTCTACAGAAAAGGCAATTTTAGCCACACTTTCTACTTAGCAGATCAACAAGATCAGAGGATTTTCAGGTTGGAGAATTCTGAACACTGAATAAGTATCAAAACATGTTAATTAATGTTGTTATCCTGATTTTCTGCATGAAAAACTTCATCAGTCTAAGCAATGATTTACCCACAGATTGCTCAGTTAGTTTTCATGGAACTGATAGAGACAAGTTGTGGGTGTCCATTCCTACAAATATTTCTCTTTTAGTGGGCAGCTTATTTTTTCCTAGGTTTTCAACTGGTTTCAATTTTACTGCTTAGGACAAAAGTCAGGTTAGACCAACTAGTAATCTGAAAAATAAACAAGGAGGTTTTAATGAAAATACTAGCATTCTCCTTTCCCACTTAACAATATGTATTTTAATAATGAACCTATTTACTTCCAGATAAATTTTCTCCAACTTCATAAAAGCAGAGGGGACCAATCAGTGGGACTAATAATAATCCTAGATCAGTATAGATGTCTGGAACCTGTTGATAAAGCTTAGTATAGCAACCTCTGTGTTCATGGCTCACCTAAATCACAACCATGACTTCTTCAATAATGTCCCTTTCATTTGTGAATCAGTTATTCTTCCAACTGCAAACAGAAGTTTCAAAGAATTTTTGGCATTTGTGTAATCCAGGTTTGTCTAAAAGGCACTCAGAGCCTCTGCCAAGCTGCTATTGGCAACAGGCAGAGCTGTGGATCTGTTACTGCTGATGGATTTGCTGTTCCTTCAGTGCTGGCAAGGTGTTCACGATTGGGACCCAGGAACTCATCCCCTGTTTGATCTACAGGAGGTTTATCTGTTTGATGCCAGTGTGTGTAGCTTTGCTTCAGGAACTGGCAAAGGGGGGCGGGCTGGCTCCAGAGATGGAAAGAGGGAAGTGCTGAACATGAGACTCCTGATGGCATTATGAAATTTGTAACAGGAGAGCAGCTGCCAAGGTAATGGCATTTGTTAGGAGTCTGTGAAAGAGACCTGGTGCTTTGGACAGTTGTTCTGCTGGTGTCCAAACATCATACTGTGCTGCTGTAAACATACTAATGCAGGAAAAAAATTCAGTGGAAAAGTCTTAGTTAAACAGTTTCCCCAAAGTCAACAGAATTTTGTAAGGTAATCATTCTCTGTACAGACTCTATTGGCAAAATACCATCACACACTAAATTAATTTACTGTATCAACTGAAGTAATTTATCAACAATTTCCAAGTATATAAGCTAATATTAAAAAAGGAAAATATATCTGTTCTTACCTTACTACCTTTTGTGCTATCACAAAAGCAGGGACTTTTACCTTTGCATACACAGTTCTGAAAAACAAAACCACAAACTTTATAATACAATAATTTTTCTTATTGAGTTGTCTGGAGAGAGGCAAGTAAGATCTCACTAGTTTTAATCAGCAATTATTTCACAGATAATACAACTTTAGAAAAAAAGTTTGTGAAGAGGCAATTTTCAACAGGGGCAAAGAGCTCATTATTCCTCTGTATTGTCTTTCAAGGCAAATTAGAGCATTAGTGAGATCCTACAGACAGAATTAACTAACCCCTACGTTGCTCATATTACAATAGTCACTGTACTTCAAATTTGTGACTTTCATGTTTCTTTTATGATGGAGGAAAGATGCTGCAAGTAGTTACTGTTCTCTATGGACTTGACAATTCCTGACAGTTGCTTCTTGTCTTTTAGATGACTGAACTTAGGTGAGATGATGCCATCTATCAATTTAAAAACAGCTGCAGGGAGCATTCCTCCAGAGAACAGATACTTAAACACTTATTTCCAAAATAAAGCAGAAATTAAAATCAGTTGGCCATGAAAGGCAAATCCTCAAGAAATTATTGTGTCTGCCTCTGATTTATGGACAGATCAATAGGTGGCTACTTGATGTTTCAAGCTAGATTTCTAGAGTTGCAAACATTAAATAGTTAATTCTTTCTCATATTTAAAGAAGACTCAGTCTCATCCTGATCTGACAGCTACAATTCAAGTGGTACTGCATCAGAAATTCGGAAAACAAAGTCATCATGTAAAAGAGAAACTATCTAACTATGCTGCTTTTACTATTGTATTAATCAATATGATTAAATCACCAGAGACACAAGAATAATCCTGATTTCTCCTTGGTGAGGTCAATCAGTCTGGTACTGGATAATCTAAACTCATCAAGTCAGTTACATGACAGATCTTTTAAGCCTCTAAATATCAAATCAAGAGGATAAAGTGATGTATGAGACAACTGATTTTCTTGCTCCTTATTCGATGACAGTACCTTACATCACAAAGCATTCTCTTCGAAACTGATTATTGGTAGAGGTCTGCTAAGCAATATAAAAAGGGTAGTTGCTCAAGGCAAGATGTATACACAGATATATACCATCATAACTCTATAGACCCTCATGAAGTTGTACCTTATTTCTGCTTGTGAAAGCAAACTAGAAGTAGATTCTTTCCAGTATCTGCATGCAAAGCACAGTTCTCAGGACACGTGGAGAAAACCAAAAAATGAAATGACTCTCCTGTAAGAGGGATAATCTGCTGAAGATTTGATGTGTACAGATACAGAACAAACCCTTTTCTTTTACCTTATAATTACAGACAATTGAATGTGAAGAGAAATGCATGAACATGTAGAAAATTATGACACTATACAATAACCTAAGTTAATAAACTATTGAAAGAAAGGGAGCCCTTGCTCTTCAAGAAGTCAGAATGCTTAGAATGTGTTTAATTTGCCATTAGTAAGCTTTCAGATCTATTTAGGTCTTTTTGTGTACACATATCACTTTAAACTAAACTGAAAAGACCAAAGATGATTTAACATTACACAGTCAGTTAGCTGGATAATACTAAATGTTTTGGCATATGATTTTTTACACAAGATTAGATTATGCCTTCTGTACAGGGGCTTTGAACCAAAAAATCATTGCTCATTTATACTGCTGGATGCTTTCACATCCTTGCAAGATGCCTGCAGCTCCTTTATCAAAGGATCATAAAAAAACCAATATGATGTTGCCAGGTTATAAGATAAGGAAACTGAGTATTAGTTATTAACAGTGTATTCAAAATTCTCACAATATTATCTACATAAGTAAGTGTATTAACCAAAGCCACAGGTTTACTGCATGTTTTTTGATTTTGTGATTTTCATAATAATAATTTGCATTTCTTTCAAATATTTAGATGAAGAATATTTTTGATCTAAAATCTAGGTCAAAGGATACAGCCAGATCACTATATGAATACCAAACCAAATCAATTTACCAATGAACCAAAATCAAATCCCCACAGCACTTGTAAAAATTTACAGAGGAGCTCATCTCCAAAGTGTTTTTAGTGATAGTTACAGTGTTGCATTAAACATATACACAATTACAGTAGTACACCTTGAGGCACATTTACTGCAGTGGTTAATGTTTTGTTCCGTGGGTGCAACCTTATCTATAGCACTGAACTGCCCTTCCTACACTCCAATGGGATTGGATTCTACAGGGCTCTGACCTCTTCCTGCTCCTGATTCAGAGTAACTTAACCAACTGCTTGGAAAATATTCCAGTCTTCTCCTTCACATAATTCCTCAAAGAAATGGCACAGAACGAAGGAATAAATAACATATTACAGACTATGGTGTCACCCATAGAAAGGTTAATGTAGATTGAGCATGGCACTGCTACTGAGCCACTGCAGTGGTGGCAACTTAATTTGGAGAGAATCTTACACAGTTCTCAGCACTTTGCCAGTAGCACTGGTTACTACATGAAGAATGTCAGAGAATGTATTTAGGGATGTTATCCAACCTGAATATGCCAAAGGATGTGACAAAGTCTTAATGTAAGGAGAAGAGCAAGCAATGCCAGCCTTCCTGTTGTCACTAGCACAGGCTCCGAGTGCTGTCACTCACACTGGTAGGGAAATGCAGTCCTCCTGGGAATGGTTTAAAGGCAGGAAGGTGGAGAACAGACAAACAGAGCCAAAGTGAGGATGATCCAGTATTTCTCCGTTGATCTATTTTTTGTCATATGCAATGACAGAACTGTCAGAGTATTTCTCTGGCTTTTCCAGATCCAGAGAAGATCAGAGTACCTCAGTTATAATTTCAAAATACATATTTGTATTAAAAGTACTGCACCTAGAAGAGAGAGGCAGCAAAATGTGTTGCTGCAGGGAAAAAAAAACCAATATTCTTAAAGTATATTTCAGACCAAGACCACACAGGTTGAATAATAAAAGCATTCAGATGTAAACTGAGATGAAATTAAATGTATTGCGTAGGAATATAGTAGAGTGGCTGAAGTGGGTCTTGAGTTTGCACTTTTGGCCTGACTGGTCTTTAATTACATGGATGAACTCCACTGATGCCCAAAGTAAATCCTGGTTAACATAAATGAAAGATGACTGTACAACATGAGGTATTTTCAAATGAATTAAAAGCAGTACAAGTGATATCCATTAATTACTGTAGACAGTAAAAACAGCCCAGGTGTCTTCTCTCAAGTGGGTGATGAAGCTGTCACTTTCCTTCACTGCTTGTTCAAACAGCTGATCAGACTTATTTTTAAAAATGCATAACTAATTTTTCATTTAAACTTGATACTTATTAGCATCTCACCTATCCTGCCATTAGGTCTTTATCTCAAAACTTACAGAATCACTGAATTAGAACTCTATCACTATGTAAAATGAGACTTACTGGATAATATCTATTTTTCTGCGATGCCACTTTTTTATTCTTTCCCATCTTTCTGCTCATTAATGATATCCTGAGCAGTCTAAAAATATGCATGTCATCACAATGGTCCTTTTTAAGTGGAAGTAACTTATCAGCTAATTTCAAGTTTTCTGTAATTTCTCTTAAATGCCAATACTTATTAAAAATTACGTATCAGTGAGCCAGCTTCTTTAATTCTTGATTATGAATTTTCAAGGGCTGCTGACACATGGAGATTTTTGAATTCTTCCTGGGCTGTCTCAGTGCACAGCAATCACTTTACACATCCCAGCTGCATCTATAAATCACAACTGAGCACATAGAATAACCCTGCTCCAGCAGTTGATGTTAATATCGTGCTTAAAACTTCAAAAGGCCCATTTCAATCATTCTTTATTACACATTTTCTATTGCATCTAATAAAGGTGGGAGTAATACACTGTGATAACAGGAAGTGGAAAGTTTTGCTCTACCATTTATCTACACTGCAGATTTGTGTTGGGGCAGGCATGCTGCACATATGTTAAATGCTGCACTTCCTGAAGAACACTACAGTGGTAGCTAAAGTTTCTAGCTTGGATACAGTTACAATTTTAAAAATTTATCCTAACCAGCACAAGAGGATCTGAGAGCAAAGCTTCACAGAAAAAGGTTCCCACTGTGAGAAAAGCTATATAAAGAAAATCTTTCTCTTCTGACGCACCTGTATTAAGACACTTATCTAGTAGCAGAGTCAGGAATTCTAGCTAGACAAGAATAGTGGATACGTGACCCTGGCAGCATATTCCTCATGTTGCACAACTGCAAATCACCATGGAGTATGCAAGGTCCTGGAGAATGAGGTCCCCTCACTCCAAAACATTGCTATCAAAACAAAATACCAGTCTCACAGTTAGAATCTGTATACTAGAAGTTTTTCATGCATTCTAAGCATCAAACATGAATTCATTAAAATTATCAAAGACCACGAAGAACTTTGTGTTTTTTTAGTGATTGCTGGACCAGTACAACAAAACCAAATTATTAAGCCTTCCATAAGTATAGACAACATAGAGCAGAAATAGGAGATGATGAGATGAAGGAAAATATGTCAGTTCCCAAACCCTGAAACATTGTGTAGTCACTTGTGAACTGGAAGGCAGCCAGACAGACATTCCTACGTTAGAAGACTCCTGTTAACAACCATCTATCTGTATGCTATCATAATTCACAGCATTTTGCTTACCAGCTGAATACCTAGCACAGGATGCAAATTACTTCATTTAGACTTTCCATTATAAAGAAATACACCTGTAACTTAACTAACAAACACCCAAGTCAATAGCACCCAATGCAGAGAGCCTGGGTCTAAAACACACAGCAGGCAGTGCAGTTGTTGAATGAGTTCCATTAAACACCTGTCATGAGAACTTTGCTCAGGGAATAACTATTGAATCAAAATGCCCCATTGGTGACACAGGCTTTGTATTACAGGTTATGTGCTGCTTTCAGTGTGAAGTCCAGGAAAGAAGTCTTAAACACATGTGGTCATAGGAAAACACAGAAGCAGGACTTTGTGTTTAACTTACACGATTCATGGTCACATGATGTTAATGCACATTTCTACCTGAACTTGGTAAGAATTTCCTTACTTTAGATCCTTAATTTTAAACTTGGATGTGTTCTTTTGTAAGGGATTTGCTCATTCATGTAATATAAAGATATATTCATAATAGTTTTTCAAACCAACAAAGCTAAATGACATATAGACAGAAATGGAAGAAGCTTCTGTACGTGAACATTTAAATAACTTTCTATTATGCCAAGGGGAACATGTGCATGAGCCCCTTTTTTCACTTCAGAGACTGAAACCACTTTGAAAAATTCCCTTACTTTTTACAGCAAAAGCCTGTTGGTTAAGAACTTTGTATGTATAACAAATAGGTTTTTTGTAGTGTAAGACAAATCTCTTATAATTATCCACACTTAGCACAATACAAAACCAGTAACATAAACCTTAGGTTAAACAGTATAAGGCAGATAAACACAAAATTTTCAGAGAACTTCTGGTATCTCTTGCTTTTTTTTTTTTTGTATAGATACACTTACTGTATTTTTTTTTTCTGCAAATGAACCTGTTTTTACAGGTTCCAAGAAACCACTGTTCATACAGAAACCACTGTAACATAGCTGCTCATAAAGGAAAACACACCTCTGTGTCATTGTGTGTTCCACATGCAACTCCCATGGTGCCAACCATACTTTTCCTCAAGCAGACACAGCACAATTAATTCTACTGGGCTTCTCCCTTCTCTCCAGCTCACTATCAGTGGGAAGTCTGAGAACAGTAGGGTTTAGAAATCTTCACTTTGCCCATGTCTTCAGCACTGCCTTAGGATAAAACAGATAAAATATTTTGATGCAGAACAAAGTAAGCTGAGTTTTCATGAACTCAAATGATTTATGAGCTCTGGAGTGATGGCCACTAAGGTCTATTTTATAGACATTGCCTAAAATTATTCAGTATCTGTATACTGCAGAGCTGGTGCATCACATGCAGTTTTGGAAAATGTTATGTTGACGCTCTCAAATCTCTTATTTTGGAGAGGAGTATGTGTGTAAATTACTTTTGGTCTATGAAGAGAAGATACAGAATTTCTCTCTTTTTAGCTAAAGAGAATGATGCTTTTCCTTCTTCTTCTAAACCACAGAATAATAAGACATTTGAGTTTATAATGACCAATACCTTACTCTACAAATTATCTCATTAGGGTGGAAGTCACTGTGATAAGGACTATCAGAAATGGAACCAAACTGTTCCTGATATATCCAGATGTACAAAATCTCCAAAGATAGAGCCTTAAACACCATCTCCAGGGTTGGTTTCTTCTCCTGACCTTGAAGAGGACATGGGGACAACAGAAATAAATACTTTTCTTTTCTCCAGGGAAAAAAAGATTAAGCAATTCATGCCACACAGTTTTGTTTTGTGTAGCAAACTCTTAAGGGTGTTAATCAGCTTATTCATCCGTGCTCTTCCTTCCTAACAATCACCTTCAAAGAGCAATCTAATAACAAAGAATACAAAAAACAAATAGTGAATTTTTGCTTACCTACCACAATATGGTTAGCATTAACTCACACATTTTATATTTCTTCCCAGCTGTCGAGTGTGGGAAAGGTATTCACTAAAATTTTTTCTCCTCAGGCCTGTATATTTGTATATTCATAAAATTCCTGGTGTGCATCTTCTGTTAAGTGGTGCAAATAGCAATGAAAGCAACAGTAGCCTGTTCAGAGAAGGCTTATTGCACATGCTTTGGTTTTTCCTTTTTTGAAAGGCTCTGTGATTTCACAGAGTAAAAAAAAATTAAAGGTCACTTCTTCCTGCAGCTTCCTCCAAAATAATCTGTGGAAAAATGCAGTACAAAGCCTTAGCTAAAAGGTCTTCACTAAATCTGGCAAAACGGAAAACCTGTAAACCTGTGAGACTTGTACCCTATCACAAAATTGCTAACACAAATAATGAAAATGGAACTAAACTTTTTCAGTGTGACTGTGACAGACTGGAGCTGCAAACAGTTAAGAAAAAAGTGCTTTTGTAACCTTCCTCCTAGGCTCCTGTAATCCATGCCAACATACCTCTAGTATTACTTTGTTAGGCAGTAAGGTGAGAATGTGACAGTAAAACAGATGACCGGACATCCCACACTAGCTGCACTTAATAGCAAAGTATTTTGTTTCAAAGATCTGTTATATCAAATCAGCTCTAGGTATTGCAGAAGAGACTGCTAGCACAGATCATAACTAAAATGGTTCTATCTCTATGAAATGCAAAGCAGTGAGGAAAGAACCAGTGGTTGCCTGCCTACGCTAACAACTTTAATGGTGTTATTCAGCCAGCAAAATAACTTGAACCATAGACTTTTTGTTTAAATGTGTATTTGTCTTGTAGGTTTTCTAGAAAAGGCATCAAGTGTCTACAGTTCAATTTTTACAGATATCTACTCAGGTCACCTAAGAAGGTTTATCTTTCAGTTGTATGATGCAGCACACACATAGGTACACTTCATATTTCTTGGCCATCAGAGCAATGTGCTGCAAACCAGCAGAACTCCATCAATTTTGATGCACAAACTTTAGGGTAACTCTGCTAATTTATGCTACCTCTCTTGGCCCAGTAGGGAAAGCCTTGCTCTGCAGTGCTGTGACATTGGCCTGTTTCTCTATGGAGATGATGGCTGAATTACAATCAACATAGAGGCAATCAGGAGCAGAACAGTCTAGCAGAAGCTAGACACAGTTCTCAGAGTAACACCCTCCTTGACTTCAGAGCTGGGATCACATTAACCAAATCAAAGAGGGCACTTCACAAAGGACTTGTTTTTTTAACAAGCTCTGTGAACTCTCTTGTATATTCAGGTGCACATCTTCCATTCTCAGCTGCTTGTGCAACAAAGAACCTGGCTGCTTCCAAAGGCTGTCAGGCAAGGAACATTCTCACCATGAGACTTGGTGCCTCCAACACTTTGATTCCTTGTCAAACTAAACCTGCATCCCTGGCATTCTTGCCAGCCTTGGAGATAGCCATGGGCTGAGCTAGAACATCATTTTACCCTTCCAGAGCCATGTCTTATGATTTATTGGTAACAGCAGTATAAGTTGCATATAATTAGGAAAAACATTTACTGCTATTGGGAAGCAAAGAATATTCATTTTAAGTACTTGCATACAAATTCTAACATTTGTAAAAAATGAAATTAGTTGTGAAATATAAACGCTTGCATCTAGTCACAGACAATATGAGTGAGGAAGAGGATGCAAAACAGATCTTCCCAAGTCTAATAACAGCCACCAAGATTATTATGTCCCCTCCTTTGCCACCAGCACATGATGAAAAATATGAAATGTTGTGATGGAGGCAAAAAGGTGCACCTAGTTTTTTCATGTGAGCTAACAAACATTGCAACAGTATTTACAACACAAATTAAAAAGTGGTAGTAAGATGAGGTGCAGCTAACTTGCAAGCAAGTGATCTTGCTCAAGTAGAAGCTCTGTTTATCTTGTTCTGAACAAATACTACCATGATGCCATCAAAAAAAAAGATCAGTGCCACAATATTGATTGAGTACTAATGAACTTGACCAAGGTACTTTTCCTATTAGGAAAAATTGAAACAACTTGTCATTTGAAACAACGAAGTTCAGGGAACAATTTTAGATTACTGCTTAGTTTGAAGATATAAGAGAAGTACATAAATGGTATCAAAAGACAGGACACACCTAAGGGAATTAACTGAATTGTACATTTGCATCAAGACACTGTCAGTTCCAGGTGCTGTTAGACAAAATTGAGCAATGAAAAAGCAAATCCATTTTTTTTCTGAAAGAAAAAAAAAAAGATGAATAGGAAGAATCATGTAACCTGTGAAAACATATTGATGATGATGATTCAAAAATATTTAAATGAACAGCAGAAAAATCTGAAGAATTGTAACACCAGTATTTTAAGTCAAGGAAGAAGAAAGAAGCTCATCAAAGAAGCTGAAAAGCCTTTGACATGGGAAGATGCTACTTCTGCTGAGTTTTCAGAAGATGTGATTAGAGCATGCCAGTGGCCAAGAATGCAGACAATAATACTCCCTAGCAGGTGCCAGAAGGTTCAGCCTCCTAAGGGCAGAGAAATCTGGACTCTGTGAAGAGCTGCAGGGACTAAAATTTGCTGTATAAACAGCAGCAGGCACGAATGAGTAATTTGCTTTCTTGTCTTCAGGAATAAACTACATCTGAAATTTTCTATGTTAAAACATTTTTAACTGATGCAAACAGCAAAAGTATTGCTTGCTGGTCAAACACCAATTTATTCTCACATTGAAGTGTAGCATAATTTTAGAACATTGCCTACATCTATTTCTTTGCAATAGTTGCAAAGTAGTTGAATAGCTTAGCCAAGATGCAATGATTTTATTCATCAATTACCTCATGTCAATTACAGTAGCCACTAATATTTAATTAGGAGTTTAGATAAAACTGCCAGAAGAGAGGCTTAGAAACAGTGTGTGTGTGTTGTGGAAGAGGGGGAGCATTCCTGGAACACAGCCTGTGCTTGCTAAAAGCCACATGATTATATCCACCTCTTCAGAGCAACAAGGGCAGTAGATGGCAGGTATCAGCAGAGGAAGAGGAGAACGGAACAAAATCCAGCAAACTGGGCAGAAGAGAGAGACAGGTCTTGATCTTCCACATTCAGATCTAGATGGAGCCTGAAACAACTCTGCAGAAAACAAGTACTTTGTAAATAGATCTGGTACCTCTGTTCTACATAAAATCTAAGAGGTATTTTAATTCCATTACAAATACAATAGTTAGATCTTTGTTAAATGACTAAACTGGACTGCCAGTCGAGTTAGAGTGCCATGAAAAAAACCCAACATACTGGGTGAGGCGCTTATGCTGTTTCCACACACTCTACCCAGAATGGGTGAGTGAAAGGGCTGCATGAGTTTAGAAAAAACATTATTACTAATTAGACTGCTTCAGATTAATATAGCAAAATGTGGCTCTGCTTTAGCAACAGCAAGGTACAAGATCAGATTTCTTCCTTATAAAGGTGAACTTCAAAATGTTTTGAGAGGCAGTAAAGACTTTCACGTATGGTGTTAGAGCTTTACTCATACATACTTGTACAAGGAAAAATTAACATTCTCCCTACTAAGGGAGAAATAACTTGAAATTTGCTAAAACTAGCAGTTTCTTGTGTTTTAGGTTTGTCGGAAAGTTCAATTCAATTCTACTTCAATTGCCAATTTTGTGTGTTTCATTTTTACCAGAATTTTACTGAAACAGGCAGTTTTCTGTTCAGTTACTGCCAGAAGTGTTGAGAGCTACACCGACCCATATACCCACACAGCTGACTGCTCTTCTCCCAGCTGGGAACGTACAGTCCAAATGTTATAACCAGACACTGGAGAAAGGCACAGAAAAGACTACAGCATGATCTAGGAGAATTTTCTGACCAAACGGTGATGGACACTCGTCATTAAGCCTGAAAGAGAATCTGTAAAATGTTTTTGTCATGAAGGTGGCGCAGGTGGTCCAGACGGTAAGCGCCGCTCCGGAGGCGTTTGCCTCGGGGACCATCCCCTCCCACACCGCTCCGTCCCGGCCGTCCGCATCCCCTGTGCCCGCAGGCCGGGCCCCCGCAGCCGCTTCCCGGGCTGGTGGAGGGACGGAGCCCCCGTCCCACCCCGTGCCGTCCCCTCAGCTGAAAGGGCGGGAAGCTCCTGAGGCCAGCGGGGACGCAGTGCCCCGTGCGGGACCTTCTCCTCCGTCCTCATCCCCCCCGGCGGTGTTTGAGTAGCGGTGCTCGGCAGCTGGGCGAAATGTACCTCGCCTCACCTCAGCTCACCTCGCCTCGCCCTGCCCGGGCGTGCATACGAGGCGCATCATTTGAAACACACGCATGTACCTTTCCTTCCCTGCCAGCGGCCAAGGCAGCGCGGTGGCAGCGCGGTGGCAGCGGGGAGCGCGGGGCCGAGCCCGCTCTGCCCCACAGCCCTCACCCCGCGGGACCCCGCGCCACCGCCCCGTCCCGGCGCTCGCTCACTCACCTCCGCCGCGGCGCGGCCCGGACACAGCAGGGCGAGCAGCAGCACCGGCGCCAGGCGGCCGGGGCAGCCCCCGCCGGCCATCCCCCCCTCGGCGCTGCCTGCGCGGCGTCCCGGGGCGCTTCGACTCTGCCCCCCACTGCGCCCTCCCGTGGGTTTTGGCCTGAGGGTTCCTGCTCCGCACCCGCCTCGGCGCTCCCGGGTCGCGGCCCCGCCCCGGCCACCCCTCTCCTCCTCCCTCTCTCCCCCCCCCCCCCCAGGCCCCCCGCGCGTCCTGCCTTGGGCAGCGCCGGCAGCGCCTCTCGTCCGTCCGTCCGTCCGTCCGTCCTCAGCGGGCATGGAGTGAGCGAGGTGTCGAGGGCTTTCCCGCCCGAGAGTTGAGGTGAGCGCCGCGGACGGGCGGCCCCGGGCGGGGGCACCTGGTTCTCCTCGGGACGGGGCTGGGCAGCGCGCTGAGGGGCAGCCCCGTCCCGGGGCAGCGGGAGGTGTCCCGGGTTACCGGCTGGCTCCGTCCCCGGCCCGCGCCGCCGTGAGGGCGCAGGTGGCGGGCCCGCCCGGGCCGCGGGGCTGCGCAGCGGGAGCGGGGCCGGGGCCAGCCCCGGGCACCGCCCGAACGAGGCACGGGCTGCGCTCGCACGGAGCGGGGTCGGCCCCGGGTTCCGGAGGGGAGAAGGGCACGGTGAAACCGGGCGGGAGCGAGGCCGGACCGGGAAAGGCGGCGGCAGCAGCGGGGGCCCCCGGGGCCAATCCCGCCGCTGCCGGGGCGCTCCCGGGCACGGACGGGAGGGAGCTCCTTCAACAACGCTGTCCGCTCCCCCGACTGTTTTCTTGATGACAGAGGAAAACTCCAGAGGGTACAAAGTGCTGCCCCACCGCGTAAATGGAAAGCAGCGAGAAATGTTTCTCCTCAGGATTTCCACGTAATATGATAAAAAGGTTTTGCGAACGGAATTGTGATATGTAAAGTGTTGTCAATGTGTAAAGTTTATCGCATTTATGTTATTGACAGAAGTGCGGGATATTCAAGGTAACCTTTCACTAAATAAAATATTGTTTTGAGAAGGTGCAAACTTAGAAAGCATGTTGGCAGTGTCAGCCACAGCAGCATTACCTTGTCTGTAGTGTTAGTGAGTGCTGTACAGGAAGTCCCATGTTACAGGTTTTATTTGCACTAGAAGTGATAAAGCAAAAGCAACTATACAATATATTCAGATAAATTTAGGAGTATTCATGAAATACAAAGCTAAAGGCTTTTGTGAGCAGAAAGCTAGCCACAGAGCTTTGTGTAACAGCTTCTCTGACAGGCACAGGAGTAGATCTAGATCTCCACACAGTAGACAATACTGTCAACCTCCTATGAAACCTGCTGTGAAAGCTGGTTAGCAGAAGCTACTTTTCCAAAAAGCTTGGTAGTACCAGTAAGAGCATGCCTCAGGAAGAGTTGAGAATTATCTTAAGTACCAAAGATCTTGTACATAGCAACATGTTACTCTAAAATTTGACTCTGAAGTATCCAACACCTGTGAGAGCAAGCTGGTATAGACGGCAAGGTATGGACAGAAAGGAAAAGAATTCCCCTGTTTTCAGGCCAGATTGATGGTGACCATGTAGAAGAAATAGTATCCACTGCTGGAATGTAACATAAGAAGTATTGGTGTTAGAGAGAAGGTAGTAGACACTCATTTATACAAAAGTGAAAACAAAAGGTGCATAAACTGTCAGTGAGGTCAGAGCAAGTGAGACTACAGTGGAGGAGAGTGATCAGTCCTCTGAAATGATGACAATTTCAATGCAAAATGCCCCAGCATGGCTCTCACTAAGTAAAGGAGATAGTACTCAAAAGGACAGCTGTTAATACTGGACCAATGAGTTATTGGAAGAAACAGAAGAAAGCAGGCAGACCACTGTTAGGGGCAATAAAGGAACTCATGCAGAATACTGAGTGAAGTAAATACTGCTATAATAAAGAGATACTGAGTCAGTTTTCAAATGATGAAAACCCTGTGTGGAAATTTAAAAAACAAACAAACCAACGAAGTCAGCAAGCTCAAAGAAAAAAATGTAGAAGTGCTAACAAGGGAGATGTATCAGAAAGGCAAAATATGAAAAAAAATCCTCTTCAATCCCAGAACCACCTCCTTCACTGACCTTGAGCAGCTGGCTGCTAAGTAGCGTGCCCCAGCTGAATGGGAGTTTTGTGTGTTTATAGCTAAGAAACAGCAAGTAATGTTGCACTCTGAGATTGTCACAGAGAAGCATACATGCCTTTATGTGAGTTTCTAGGGCACATCTGTGACTCCAAAGGAGCACTGAGCTGCCACAAAGGTAAGACCAGCCACTGATGTTCTCTTCCCTGCTCACCATGTCCATAATTGACAGTGTCCATCCATAGAAAGCCTGTGGAATCTTGGTGCACACTGTGTTGCTGATACTGTTGTAATCCATGATGTTATCTGAGAGCTACAAACTCAGACAATCTTGTCTGTCTAAACAGCTGCCCAGGCAGGCTTAGCATCAGTTGTGCCAAAATGTATACCTGCAGCTGCCTGGAGAGCTAATTCCCAAAAAATCCAACAATAACACCAGTACATGAACATTGGAGATCAACCTTAATTCTAGAAATCAATTGAAAGGTGCATATAATTAAAGTTTATCTTTTCCTACTGTAACTGGTACTTAATTATTTTAACTTTTTATTTTCCTTGGTTCTCTATGGTAAAGAAAGGCTAATACTATTTTCAGGAGTATTTTTGTGAGAAACATTAAAGTTGCATGAATTTAGTATATAGTATAAAGTACAAATTTTTATAGAAGACTGTAAATGAAAAAATAGGACTTATTGGGAAGGATGGAAAGAGTACTGAATATGTCCATCATGAATGAGGCAGAAGTCCTATGGAAAACAGCATATAGGTTCATGTACTTAAAATGGCTGTCCTAATTATATTCATAAAAGAAGCACATTGAAACTGAGTACACAACCCCATTTTTTATTTTACAGCTTCTGAATCCTTGACTTTGCAACTTGTGTGGTATTGTTGCACATGATGTTGCTTCCTTTGGATGTGATGAAAATACAGTTAGGATTGCCCTATTTTTTTTTACCTCAATAGCTGTAGCTGCTTGTCTGCCTCAAACTATGGCTCATGTCCCCTGCTCTTTAGCAGTTACTGAGAATGAAATTGTCTTGCCTTTTGATTCTTGTCTAGAAAGTAAACATCTAGATTATGTTCTAGTGCCAGCTTTTCCCCTTCTGTTTTCTGGGGTTGAGGTGAGGTTTGGTGGTCTCATATGAAACCTATTCCTTGGGTGGCAGTAAGTTTGCTATCCTGGGGATATTTTATTGAGGTAACTGTTGTGATTGCTTCAAAAACATAAAAAATTAGATCAATTTGACACCTCAATCTAAACAACACCTTGTATTCTTTCTATTATTGTATTAGCTACTGAACAATTCAACTTGTTCAGAAAATGATGGGGTTTAGATAGCCATGACAATGGAACAAGCAGATGGTTGCAAGTCTTCCACTCATGCATTAAGTATTATTTCAAACTGTGTCAATGGGTTGGATCAAAAATGGATTTTAATTTGAAAATAAAAGTTTTGCTGCTAATACAAAGCAAATGTACCAAACCAAATTTTCTTTTTTTTATTTTCTTCTTAATTTTCAGAAGCTGTTTGGATAATTAAATAATGAGATGGATAGTGGGCAACAGATCTTCCATTTGAGGCAATCAGTCCCTGCAATATTTTATTGCCTCACAATTTTGCTTATATTGTTCATATTACTAATGTAAAAAATCAGTGAGGTAGGAACGGTGTTGGAATATTATTCTTTTATTAGGGATGTTGTTATTTTTTTCTTTTCTTACAGATGGAAAACTGGGGCACAGCAAGACTGTAAGAATTTGACAGATGAAGGGAGTACTGTACAATACATGTAGAGAGTGATCTTGCAGCATGGACTGGCTGCCTTCAGGCTATTTATTCATCAGTCAGTGCACAGCAGCTTCCAAAGTCTCCTCTTAGTGCCGTGAGATTTGGATATACTGTGCATACACACAGGAGTCAATATTATTTATAGATTAGTTCTGGTTAGAAAGATGCCACACTATCCAAATAATAGAGAGCAAAACAGCAATGTTTCTGGAACTGTACCCTCACGTGTTTAACAAACACATGGCTGCTGCCTGAACAGCTATCAGAGAGCAGAGAGTTTGCTGCACTTCACATCCTTACTCCCTGCTCAGGAACTGAGTGTCTGCCTACTCAGGAGACTTCTCCAAAGGAAGCAAACCCCTGTCCATTCACTCTAGTCAGTGTACTGTCTCCTCCAAATTATTTCCCACATTTGGAATACTGAAGTGCTAAAAAGCAAAAGCCTCTGATAATCTGGATAATGCAATTTATGTGTGCAAAATTTGACTGTGTGGGATGGTGGAGGCCACTGGCCAGTCCTGCACACAGAGCTTCCAGCTTCTTCAATCCTGGCAAAAGCTGTAGAAAAAAATATTCTAAAAATAAAGCTAAAAAACTCTAGGTGTTGTATCCAATGATTGTCCTCTGTCCATACATTTGGGTAGCACTCTTAGCTGAAATGCTTATGTTTTATTCTGCATTCAGAGTGGTCTTCCTGTACTCAGATGCTAGCACAGACAGGTCCAGCTCAGTTTGCAAAAGATACTGCTGCTCAGTCTGGCTTTAAAACTGTAGCAAATACTTTCTTGAGGCTTTTTTTTAAGTTCATTGGGTTTTTTACTTTGCATGTATTACATCTTTTGTCTTAACGCCTTTAACTAAAATGGTAGCTATGAAAACTTTTTAAGAAAGAATGATACAAGATGCTCTTTGTTCATTATTTTAAACACAGAATGAGGACCATCTTTGCTAGGCTGAAATCTTGTACCCCTTTTTATGTTGATCTGCAGTTTCATTATAGTCCCCTTGAAATAATTGGATTGCTGATAAAATAAAATGTGGCCTGAATAGGAAGAATATAATGTAGTGCAAACACAAAGCTGTGCAGTGTAACACATACAAATGGTTAAGCCTTATTTTTGGTTATCCCGTAATTATTCATGTGTACATTGGATGTATATTTTAATATAAACAGGTTCAGAGGGGAAAAACATCACCAGTATGGAACAGTGTTTATAGACCATCCACAAACAGAAGGAAAGAGAAGACCTGCCATTTAAAGAAAAAAAAAACAAAACTGCTGCATATACAGATCCTCAATCAGCAGGAATGGCATTAACAAAGGATTCATCTGAACGGATTAAGTGGCTTATCACAGCTGCCTGGTGAGTTTTACAGATCACTACATTTTTAAACCAGATTCTCTGAGATATATTCTCATCTATCAATTTAACAGTAATAAGAAATGCCTAGATATTTTGCAAAGTTGGAGTAATTTTGAAATAAGCTTCACTGTAGCCTGTAGAATAGTACACAGCAGTCTGGGTGCTATGGCTGTGCCTAATTTATCTTTTCATATTATGAGTAAGCACCTTAGTTCTCAGTAAAAATAATATTAGCATTAATAATAATTTAAAAGAATGCTTATTTTCTGTATTGCTACAGAAATTTTGGCCTCCCTTTTTGTTTTTTTTTAGTATATATTGTTTTGGTAAACTTTACAAGCCATCACTAGCAATGGTTGACATGGGGCTGGGCTTCCCCAGCAGCTGCTCTGGAATCATGTGGCTATTCTGGATGTAGCTTTGCTCTCTACTTTCTCTTGCCCTCTTCCTCTAAGCAAAAGAAAGCAGCACCAGCTAACTGATTTTAGGGTAGATACAGATCATTCCCATCTCTACTCATTCTTCACCTTATGCTGTCCATGGAGAAATCTGTCTGGAATGGTTCCTCTCTGGCCCTTTGTAATTGTGGGATTGGAAATAGTTTACAAGGGGGAGTTAGAATGACTTTTACATAGTCTTGTTCATGCCTATCTGTCTGTCCTCAGTCTCACAAATCCAAAAAGACAGATATTTACAGCATGGGAGATCATTTCTTGATGAAGGGCACCCCTTATAAAAGTACTATATAGTAACTCCAAACAGGACTTAATCATGTGTACACTTGATCACTTACTTTCTACAGGCTAAATTTTTGTGAAGGTTTGATGTTGTGAGTGTAGTTTTAATTTAGTTTTCTTCTTGTAAATCAGGTGGCTGCTAATTGTTTTTTCAACCCAAGGAATTGATGGGGTAAGTGACATTAATATTTACTTTAGGCTGGTGAGAGATAGAATGGTAGAGTTCAAACGAGTAGCACCACATGCACCACAATGACCAATAGTTCTGTGGGAAAGCTGCAATGTTCCTTTCCCTATTTCTGCAGTTCTGACTTTCCTTTCTGCTACTCAGCTTATATATTTTGCAGTTTTATGCTCTGGATTTTCCTAGATTGTATTTCTGGCTTCTTGAGCCACCTTTGGAAAGCTGCATGTAGAAAAACCTCCCTTGTTCACTGAGTCTGTCTCCTTCCTCATAAATGGTTCTGCATTATGGCACATGTCAATTCTAGCTTTTCATTCTGCTCTGTATGTTAGCCTAGATCTCAAACTGCCTTCTATGGACAGTCCCATCCCTCTGAAGCCAAAATTTCACATATAATACAGCTTCAATATCTACTTTATTATCCTCTCTGTACTGGCCTTCATATTACCATTGTTTGCAATGCCCTCGTGGAGACTTCTTTCAAGTCCATCCTCTTTGCATTCTTTCCAATATTTACAAGCTCTTTTTTTTTGTAGAGTTTTTTTTTAATCTCTAAACTCATCCCTTTTTACTTGAGCTGTTGAAGATGGAAATATTCTTTATAATAACTGTTCAGTCAGAAGAAAGGGTAATAGTCCTTGTTATTGGACACTTGTATTCTATTGGCATTCCAGGAGAGGCAAGATTCTAACAGCTATGTGAGAGACTAATGCAGTGTAGATTAATAATTTCATGGGAAATGCTGTGTGTGAAAGACAAGTAGTCTGTGAGAGAGACCATCATACCCTCTTGTTCTGAGGTTTGAGAATTCCAGATATTCTAAAAATGTTACAGATAGAACAGAATTTTTCCTCCTTATCTAATATTTGTCAGTGTTTTCTCCTTGAGACATTGAAGTATGAGCCTATAGTGTTTTGTTGGGTATTAAAACCAGCAACAAAACAATCTTGACCTTGCCAATAATGAAAACCCACACTGAGGAAATACTTGTTTTATCACCATTTACTTGTTTACTTACATTATTCTTAAATCTTTTACCTCCTTGTTAAAATTATTTTTAAAGTATCTTTGATAATTTACACAGCTTTACTAAAAAATGTTATTTAGTGGACATTCCAACTTAATTTATAAGTAAATATGATGTGTGTTTATTATTGCATTTGGAGAAATAGAAAGGAACAATGAAATCATGTTAATTCACCACACAGAAGATCTACTGAATTTACATTTTGTTGTGTTTTCACTTCCCCTTGAATATTATTTTTTTTCTCATTGCATTTTGATAAAAGAAGCAGTCACTTCTATGCTATTAGAAGGACAATAATAGAAATTTTTAATACAAGAAATAAGCAAATTAATAGTAGGCAATGCATAATTAAACCATGCATATACGTTGTTTCATTTAATAGACAAGAATTAAATTCAAAGTTTTATCTCTGAATGACCTTCTTGCTCCTTCAACTTGTTTTGCCTTTTATCGTTTCATTGTAGTTGAACAATCTCCCAGAATAATGTGATGGATTACATATTTTACATTGCAAATTAAATTCTGATTCTGTTAAAATTTATTTCAGGTGCAGCTGGTTTCCTAAGTTATATTTGGCTGTAATAATTAGTGTTATGTAACATAACTTGTAGTTAAGGTCTTCCACCTCCCACAGCAGTAAGTAACAAGCTTTTACTTATTGCTTCTGCCTTGCCAGCATGTTTATGTTGATGAGAGTTCTTTTGCCTTGAAAATCATCTAATTAGCTAATATGTCCAGCTGACAGTATTTGATGATGTGGTTGTTGGATTGTTGTTTGTTGTTCATTGATAAATCCTTAACCTTTCCATTTTTAGGGAGGATATGCATACATTGATCCATGTGGGGGGCAGGATTGTTCAGTTTGTCGGTGCTTCCCAGAAAAAGGATCAAGGGTAAGTGGTGATTAGAACTAAGGATAATTACTGCTGTAAATACTGTTCATTTTGCAAACACTGCTGTTCCTGAAAATCAACATGGTTGATAAATCAATAAATCAATACTCAGACATAAACACATCTGACAAACTAGCATAATTCTGTCACTGGTATCATTCAGCTGTCACTGAAGAAACCTAAGATTGTTTGTGAAGAATTTTGTTTTTAATTGGGTTTGTACTAATCATAGTACCTTTCTTGTACTAAGGATTCATTCTTTCAAATCAGTCTAGGAATTAGATAGATGTGATTCCTAATACATGTAAAGTATAGAAATCTGTGATTGTTTTCTGCTAAGAGGCTGGTTGAAAGAGAATGTTCATGCCATTCTCTAGCTTTATGAGAACTTATTTCTTATTTGGGTTAGGTGACTCTAAAAATGTTACTTTTTATCTTACTTAATATGCTAACTTTAAAAAAACCCTGAATTCTGTTTGTCTTATGAATAATTATCAAACAACTCTAAGGTATTTTCACATTACATACCAAAATTAGTAACTGTGCATTTTGCTAATTGCTAATTGAAATATGTTCAGTGATGACTAGTTTATCTTGGCTGTTCCCTCTCAGAATACATCTCTATATAGAGATCACCAGTAATTTAAACATTGTGTGAGGAAAAAACTTAAATACAAATATACAAAACTTATATATATATATACATATATATACATATCTATATGCATGTCCTGATTGGTGGACAACTGAAAAATTGTCAGTAATGAAAACTGTTTTCTACCAAAGTACTAATGGTTAAATTTTAGGTTTAGGAAGGTTGAATATGGTGGATCAATTTTAGAAGAGCCACATGCCCCATTTCTTTGTGTACAACCTGAGTTGCCAGAAAAGCAAGGCACACCTTTTTCTTCCTGTGCTTCTGCAGTTAGCTTCATGCTTTGCTGTGTCATGATCACTGCCCTGGTGTCCTTGGATCCTATCCTAATCCTCCAGGATTATGTCTATGTGAAAGTCCCCCATGCTGTAGGATTTTCATAATAGAGGCCTAGGATGTGTGTATCTCTGTAACACTGTGTTAACAAAAAGGCATCCCAGGAAAAGTATTTTGACTGGTACCACTGCAGTGTCTCTCAGTGCTACTGAACAGACTGTTTCAGATACAAAAACCTGATCTGAAGTGCCATTTAAAAACAACTGACTTTCAAACTAGGGGGAATTTCCATGATTTGGGTTCTCACTCAGTAGCCTGGAAGTTCTGAATTACATGGCCATAATTAGTCAATAATATATACTTCCTGCAGTTGTTCTGACTCTTTCCTAGGCTGTCCTCATCACAGGTAAACTGTACTATGATTCATGCATTTGCAGTAAGTTTTCTAAATAATTCCAAGGAAATGGACCCAAGTGCCAAATGGAAGTGTTAGTAAACATGTCAAAATGAATTGGATGTTGTTATGCAACTGTAAGTCTGAGAATTGTACCATTTTTCTGAAAAAGCTCTGAAATAAGTACCCTGATGGGTAATGGATAAAATACCTCCTATGTAATATGAATTTATATTTCATGCAGTCATTTATATTAATCAATATACTAGAAACAGAAGCACTCTTCAAACCCTACATGAAACATGGCTTAACTAAACACTGCTTCACATAGATTACTGCACATATTTTCTATACTGATGTATGGTGATGAATAATTTTCTATAGGATTATTTAATCTTTTCTTTCATACTACAGTTCTTCTGGTTTTTAAACTTTGCTGGGTTCTGCTTTTACACTCTGACACACTAACTTTGCTCTCCAAGCTTTTGTGGAGACCAGCCATTACAAAATAAAAGATTGGTTTATCTTATTGCTAGCTTTCTAGAATGCAAAACATCTTCTTTATCTGCTTTTCTGTCTGAATCCTGCTCAGGCTGGTTCCTCAGTTTTGCATCTTTCTCAATCCTGTCTTGAAATGGTAAGAAACAAATGGTTATTAAAAGCCTTTGGCATTGTACAGTACACAAGACTAAATATTCAGAACTTTTGGTATTAAGACTTTGCCTTCTGTTTGCCCATTTGAAAATATTTTAAATTTCAACATCAAAAGCCTTCTTATATTGAGTGGACAAGGTAATGATAATTGAGGTTTAGCTAGAGAAAAGCTGACCATAGGAATAAGAAAATGAAACTGCCCTGGCCATACTTGAATGTATTGATACTGGGCAAATCAAAAGAAAAGTAGAAGCAAATAGCTGAACTGTCATTTAATATTTAAATAAAACCATTATAGCTATGCATCAGTTATTCTGTGGAGTTTTAGAAGAGCTTGTGTACCTGTAATTTTTAATTCTCTCTAACACATATAACTCTGTGCAATAAATAGATTTGCACTCCTATTCATTAGCAAGAAACCATTGTTTGAAAAAAAACATTTTAGTCACTACTGCTAGTAGTGTATCATTGCAATTGTTCACATCATAATTAAATTTTGACTTCTGTTCACTTGGGATTACAGTTTTGTTGGAGTTAGTTTTACATGATACTGTTTGTTTTTTGATCTTACATCACAACTCAAAGGACTCTTTCTTCCATAGGACACCATTAAAATGTGCTGCTAAATCTCTTTGCCCATACTCTGTGCTATTATACCTAGACATCTCGGAACTGTAGAACAGATAAATGAGTCAAAACATCATTAGTGAAAATATATATGGCAGTAAGTGTTCTACCTGACTTCTTAGATTCTTTTTCCCTCTCTTCCTTTTTGGTAGGCCATAAAGTCTGTGATTTCAATTTTCATTAAAGACAGAGTAAAACCTTTCCACCATTTCATCCTCTTTTTCTACATCAGAAAGTTGTTTCCTAGAAAACTCCTGGAGTGTTGTATTACTGGCTTCCAAAAATGCTGGCTGCTCTAATAGAATTTAGATAGTTCAAAAAATGTTTGCAGTTAGCACTGACCAGTTGTAAACCTGTCCTGTGCTGACCCCAGAGTTTGATCCTATTCAATTCCGTTGGCTTTGTTTTTAGTTAAGTAGATTTGGGAAGCAAGCATCTATTCATGACCCAACCTGATCTGGCTTCTATGGGGTCATGTGAAATGCCTGGACCAAAGTGAATTATAAATATAACTCAGCAGGACCAATGTTCGTTCTTTTGCAGATGAAGCAAGAGGCTTATTTTTATCCTAGTGTAGGGGAGAAAGCAGCAAACAGAAATCTAAGAGTAGGGTTTTACACTTTCTGACACTTCATATGTAAGGAGTAAGCATTCACAGGAGATGCTGAGTCACTTGGGTGTCACAGGTAAGTTAGGAACTCAGCTGGTATCCGTCACTGCAGGGCAAGAATGCACTGCCCTGAGGTAAGAATGAGCAAAGTTACCTGTCAGTAAGTCAATGCTCTGGCACTGCTTCTCTTGTGACATCTCCCCAGTATATTTTGTGAGTTGCCAGATTGCCTTAGTATGTTCCATGGGTTGTCTGAGTTCAATTTATAGCATAGTGTAAACATGTTTAAAATGCACTAACTCTGAAAATGGTGCAAATTCTGTCTGTTTTGGGAAGTAAGAGGCAGTTATTAAAACACTTATTTTGCATGTCAGTATGCAGTGGCAATCTGTCATTCACATGAAATATCCAGTACATGTATTTGAATTTTCAAGTTGCACAGTCCGGAAATAAATATGTAAAATTCTTCTACTTGGTCTCAAATCCACTATGAGAGATGTATGTACACTGGCATCTGAGGAAATCCAGATTCCTGCCATTATTTGCCTCCTACTTACTGATCATTTTTTCCCAGTACATTAGCTGTAAGTTTTAAAGCAAAATATTCTTGAGACCAGTTTTGCGTTTCATTTACATTCACTGAGAATAAGAGCCCTAAATCTATATCTGAAGCAGATCAGACTTTTTTCTTTTTTTTTTCTTTTTTTTTTCTGTAACTTGGCAGGGGGATAGGCAGTTCTCTGACTGTAGAAGTTAGGATTTGAACTGGTAGTTCAAATGGATCCTTCTTACCAGAATGTGGAATAGCAACAGAACCACTCCAGTCTGTGAGGAGAATCACACCAATCACTTCAAGGTCTCTTTGAGGTTGTTCATTACATATGATGCCCAGCTACAGTATCTGTAAATTATCATTTTTCATATTAGACATTTTTCAAATTTTCATAAGTTTTGACCTCGTTAATTATCCCTTCTTTTGTTCTTCAGCATCTATCTTTTCTTAATACTTTTGGTTCCCCTATCCTACAAAACTGAATATGGTGGTTTTTCCTCAGTTGCTGCAGATTGCGAAGCTTTTCCAAATCAAGCAAGATAAAACTCTACAAAATCATTCTTTTTTACACATTTGAATCAACCAAAACTTGTCAACACTGACTTGTTTCAATAAAATGGTACAGAGCAAAACTCAATTTTATTTTATTAGCTAAGCTGATGTTAATTTTTTGTGGTCTATTTCTATAATTATCTGTGCTCTATTTGTAGCTCTCTTTCTGCCATTAGCAGTTAAGAGTTGCAGTGCTAAATGATGATTTGTTGAGTTTGTTTAACACAATAGTGACACCCACTGGCTTATTGGATAGTTTTTCTTTTCAAAGTTCCACAGAGTTAAAACACAAACGTGAGTATACATTGTGAATGGTGTTTTCAGCACTTCACTATGTTTTGTTGTGCTTCTGTGAAGTATCACTGTGAATACTAAGCTGCATCATCAGGTGTTTTGTTCTTGTAGCATATTATATCATTGAAAAATATAATAAAGTTGCAAAATATGATAAGTTCCCAAATTTTCCAGTAGTTTAGAGCATGGTTCAAATGTTCTTTACAAGAAAGATAGACTATTTTCAAGGGCCTGTAATGACAGATCAAGGGGTAGTGGCTTCAGGACATGGGTGGAGTTGAGAGCAGCAGCAGATGCCCCCTCACTAAGCAAATTACAAAATAAAACAACACTCCAAATGCCTTTGTGAGCACTCCTCTCTTGCCCACAGACTGCTTTACTTACCTTTGTGCTCTGTCCTGCTCCTGGTTAAATGAGAAAGACTGGTTGTAAGCCAGAGTCCAGTGCACAGTGGAAAGGGCTGCTGTATTATTTGCCTAAAATCTGTGAGAATTGCTGGGCATTTTCACTTTTGTTCTTATGAACAGAAGGTAAGTGTATTTCACAAATCACTGGTACATCTCCATAGCCTGTAACATAGGGTGCTGTCCTTACTGAAGGTAATAACTGGGCTTCTTTCCACTTCATTGATAACAAGAAGCAAGACAATTCATTCGAGTAGTGTGAAGTTTTTTTTATTTCCAATTAAGACTCCTTTAAAACAATGTGCTTGAGAAAATTAAGTGCTCAAGGCACTCTCAAGATCAGGTGCTCTTCAGTCTCATGCATTAAAAAAAAATTAATTCCAGATAACCTTGACCATTGCCTTTTCCAAACAATATTGTTTTGTTGCCTGATTCTGAAGTATTTGCAGTCTTAGTCTTAGGAAGCATAGTTAATTAAAAAACAATATAGCCTTGTTTTGCTTAAAGTCAATTTCTTACTGCAGGTCAAGCCCAGGATATGCTAAAATAACAGACCGTAGTCTTGGCATGGTAGCTCCTGACCTAGACAGTTAACAAGGCACTGAAAACCTAGAGGAATTTATTGGCATCAGATGGCAGAGCGGGCATAATATTCTGTTCATTTTATCTGAGCTAATTTGTCATTTCCACATGAGCATGACTACCTTCATCCTCTTTATTTTTACAGCTGTCCTGAGACTGTAATGCTGTGGTAGTCACATTGGATGGGCACAAATAATAGATGTGATAATAGATGTTATGGCATGGTATCAGTTTGGTCTTAACAAAGCTCCAGTCATTATCAGTCTTTGAGCTGAAAGAAAGAGAGAGAATCCATCAGCTTCACATGGCATGCTAAAGTTGTATCAGCTGCCAAACCCATTGTGAATTTTGAATTCAGTGACTCTGTTCTATGACTTCACTACCTTCTACCGAAGATCATGGAGTTAATTAAATTCACAGGGTAGCAGCAAATGAAGACATTTTATCAACCTAAAGGACTACATGTCCTGGAAGTGTTTATTTGTTAAGTATAATAACTACCATAGAATGCCTACATGTCTCAGCTTTTTTTCTGAGTGCAATAAAAATCATGTTTCTTAACTGTCCAAAGGATATAACATGTTTTGAAAATTTTCTCTTTCAACTCTTGAATGTAGAGCATATACACTATTAATTTAAAAAACTGGAACCTGTTGTCAACAAAATGCATTAAAAGACAAAGGCATTTAACAGTGAATACAAAACATCATATGCTTTTCTTTTCCTGTTGATGAATGATGCATTTTGTAAGGTAATAGCTAGTTTAGAGAACTAAAAAGCCATACCACTTACAGTAAAGTTAATGGTACAAACAGTTGTACTTTATTATATATTATTAGTCTGGTTCATTTCACTTGTACTCAAAATGATGCTTTCATTAAAATGGTTGTCCAATTTTTTTTTTTCAGTCAGGTATTTAAAGGGCGTAATAGCTGCCTTAGAAGTACTTCAATTAATAAATTCATTCTAACATAGAATAAGCAATACACTGCCAGTAGACAGGCTGCAACTGTTCATGCAAGCAAACACTCAGCACCCAGAATCCTGACTGTCCTTTCACTAATAACAAGGATGCAGAATCATCAGCTTTTAATACCAGTAGCCCTTAATTTGCATAATATTTTACACTGCTGAAATTCTGGTATCACAAAAATTCTGATGGTTAGAAGAGACTACATGCTGATTGTGCCCTGGAATTTTTGCTAGTGACTTCTCTGGAAGCAGGATCAAGGCTGCAGTGAGAGGAGTGAGTAAAGATAAATGGAACATGACTGGTGTGAGGATGCTTGTTTCAGGTGGTTCTTATTTCTAAGTGTAGGACTTCTTTTCCCAGCCTCTGGACTAAGTTCCTGTTCATAGCTTAAGGGCCAGTGGTCATCCAGCCCTACTTCCACTGTGACATGAACCTATAGTACGTTCCTGTCCAAACGCAGTAAATTACCTTCTCTGTTGCTTACTTAGCTGATTTGATTGAATGATGCATACCATACATTTTTTCACTTCTTGCCCACCTGTCAAATCACACTGATTTTAAAAAGACAATTAAAAAACAAATAAAAAGTAAAAGAAGCTTAAGTCCCTGCTTGTAATTCACAAGATTTTGTCCAGATTCTGCTTGCTGAAATGTTTACACTGAGAAGCAAGCATTCTGTTATTTGCTACATATCTTCTTGAGATCATATTTCCTTTTCATCTTTTTTTCTTCCATTAATCCATTCATAAAAGTAAAGATATACTCTGTTAATTGTGATTACTGAAATATCTTTTACTGCCCTCAAGTGGTCCTAAAGCCATAGGGTTTTCTCAGGAACGTCTGGGGTTCCATTTTGCTCTCTTTTAAAATACTGAATTATAATAACTAATTCTATACTAAAATTATTGATTGATTATAGATGCTATGTAACGAATACAATTAATTATAGTTATAATAATTTATTATAACTAAGGGATGAAATCTGTAAAGAAAGCAAAACAGTCTTCAGTTTGGAAACGTTTAGAACAAGTTATCAGTAAACAAGGATAATGATATAAAATGAAAAGAAAAATAAAGACCTGCAAATACACAATTTTTTGTAGGGTGGAAGTGTAGACAGCTCACATGTGAAGCCTGATTAGAAAGCTTGCTTTATTCAGCACTTTGAATCTATGATTGCATACTTGTTGAGCAGCACAGAACAAAAACTGCAACACAACTGAAAGAACTCCACACCAGTGTTATAGACTGAAAAGTCCAGAGAAGTAATTTGGCTTCAGGAGAATGTATATTGCCTTGGAAAAGTTAATGTAAATCTATGGAGCTTGAATGGTAATGAAGGTACAAATACTCAATTTAGATCCATTTATAGATAAATTACATTCTTCAACCCCCCCCCCCCAATTCATTTTAACACAATCTATTTAAATTGATACTTTCTGTGAATATGTTAGCTAATAACTATTATTTTTTTTCTCCAGGAAACGTCAGAAATTTTAAATGAGGCACTAAGATATGAGAGTGATTGTGAAAAATGTGAGCTAGAAAAACTTAAGATAATTGGCATACCGTGACTTGAAAGAGGGAACTCGCTTGATTTGTTCTAATTGTGTACAAAGTCCCTTTGTCTAAAATGAGTCCTCATT
Organism: Cinclus cinclus; assembly: GCF_963662255.1. Taxonomy (NCBI): domain Eukaryota; kingdom Metazoa; phylum Chordata; class Aves; order Passeriformes; family Cinclidae; genus Cinclus; species Cinclus cinclus. Next base: position 16,238,863 of record NC_085055.1, read on the forward strand.
TTTCTGGTGGGAAAACACAATGCTCATTGGATTCCTAGGCTTGCAAAAGGTGAATATTTAAATTGGTGGAGACTTGCAGGTTATCCCAAGCATCTCAGAAAGGTGGTCTTGGAGACCTGATGAAGGTGACAAAAAATTATTACCTTAAGCAAGTTGATAAACTTGAGGGTTGTGTTCCTACAGCACCTAATGCATGGGACAGTTTTGTAGGCTGTCCAGCAGCTGTTTTCAGTCATGAATATTTATACATTGTAAGCCTTGTTTTATCTACAGAGTCATCTTGGAATTGTTGTGGGGGTTACAGCAGTAGTCATTCACTTTTCTGGACTCTTTTCAGGGTCAGCCTGGTGAACTGGGAGCTCAAGGTCCAATTGGGTCCTTGGGATCTACAGGACCAGTTGGTCTGCCAGGGGAGAAAGGACAGAGAGGTGAGAATGGGCAGCCTGGGCCAGCTGGAGAAAAAGGTGATAAGGTAGGAAACACCACAGACAGCTCTTTTAGGTGTAGATTGTGTAATGTTAAATGCTGATGAGTGAAACAGAATCTGAATGAACAAAAATCATTTTCCAAACTAAACTCTTGCTCACAGAAAATTCTCACAGAAGTTAATTACAGAAAAGTAATTATTGAAGAAGTATTTAGGGAGATTTTTTTGCTGTGGATTATGAAATTAGAATTGTCGGAAGACATAAAATGTGATGAACAGACAGACTCAGATTGTCACACACTATGTCCTCCTTAACCTGAAAGAAGGTGTGGAAATGTGGAGCTAGAGGGAGCAGTATGGTGCTTTAAAAAGTGCTGCACTAAACAGAATTTTATTACCACTTAGTATAAATTGCAGTTCAGATTAATACCTTTCATATCTGTACAATCCCTGGCTCTTAGTACTTCATATTAGTTTTAACAATCTAATTTGATTGATCTCAGAGTGAAATCACTGATGTCACTATCTAGCACACCTGAAATGTCAATGCTGTAAACAAAAGTTGTACTGCTGGTATTAACAAAATAGGAGCAGGATTGTGAAATTACATGCAGAAATATTTTGTAAGTTACAGACAACTTCCCATTCTCTGTCATTTTATAATCTTTGGAGGATGAATGACTGTTGAGTATTAGACTTTTGTCTTGTGCTGTACCACCTGTTACATGGGTAACTGCACTAGTCTTCTGCTAGCCCCTTAGAAGTTTTTTTCAGATACTTTATTTCTGAAAATTGTGGTTTTTGATTAATATTTCAAACAAGACTAGTTTTTTCTTTCTTGCTATATTCACATGTTCTTGTTTTTTCATTATTTTTAAGAGTTAATGACCTCATCAACTTTGTTTTTTCATATCACCCATTTTTAGGGCCCAACTGGAGTCCCAGGATTTCCTGGTTTAGATGGTGTTCCTGTACGTATTAAACAAATACTTCTTTATAAAAATTACAGGTCCTGTAAATTCATAACAAGTCCTCTAACAGAATAATATACTCACTAAATTGTTTGGCTTTATACTTATTGCCATCATTTCTCTCATAGAGTTACATGTTTTTAAAAAATTTAAAATAACTAGGTTAACTTCAACTGCATTTCCTATTGATAACAAACACTACAGAATCCCAATGAGGTAAGTAGAGAATTTTCATGCAGGAGTGGGGCAGTGAAGGCAGAGACTACCCATGGCCATGGAGCATGTGTCAGAGCTAGGCTCAAAAGCAGTGTATTTCTTATCTCAGACTATAGCAGACTGCAGTCTGCTTGGTTCATTCTTAACATCTCTGAAAATATCTCAAATGATGTTTTTGTTCAGACATTCTGATTTTGCTTGTAGTCCTTTTGCAGGAAGAAACCCAACCACTGAGTCCAGTAGTTTTAGCCTGAATAGGGACTGAATAAACAAAGTGGATCCTAAGTATGTCTTTATAAGCATGTGATAATGCATTTTTATGAATGTCTTCTTCAGTATGAAAATTGGTGAAATAGTATCTTAGATACTGCATTTTTCAAAAAGCTCTACTAGAACTGAATTCCTGGGATGTTACCAGTTTCATATGAATCAAAATCAAAGTTAAAATGTTGAATTTTGAAAGTGAAAACAACCAAATGCTGAGTGGGTGTTGCAGCATCTGCTTGTCAGCTGTCCACGTTTGACAGTGGGACTGTTGCCAAAATGTCTGGATAATGTAGAGGTCACAAGCCCAAAATTTGGCACAAAAAAAGGAAGTGTTCCTAAGAAATTCATATTCTTTTTGCAAAAAAATGTTAATTTAAAAACAGTGTCCACAAATTTGACTGAAGCATTTAGAGACAAGAAGAAGGCAGAATTGAGAAAAGCATTTCAGGTAAATGACCAGGAGGATACTTGCTTGATGGTTTTTCAGATTCCTCCCAAAAAAATAATTTTGGGTCAAAATTATTATTTTGTCCTTACAAAAATCTTTAATTCTGTGAAAAATGGTTTTTTCCTCCAACAGGAAGACCATTCCGAGAAAAATCTCATTGTTTCATTGGCCAGTTCCTAATTTTTAGTAGAACTAATTGTTATCTGGACACTGGTTAGTTATTGCTAGGTTAGAAAAATCACAATTTCTGTAATTACTGTGTGCCTGAGTCAAGCTGTGTCTTCTTTTTACTTGTTTTATCCTAACAATTAAAACACATGAGGCTGCTCGAGACAACGTTTTTTTCAGTGGGTTTTTTCAGCTTTGCAGCCACAAGAAAGACTATAGATAGAGAGCTAGAGTCTGTATTGTCTGAGAAGACAGAACATTACTTTTTCACTCCAGTGAGAACCCAATCTGGTCCTCTTAACCAGTGTTGTCCCTGCTATATTTGCTATGCATCAAAAAGTGAAATAAATAAAATACTTTCCTCATTTGTTCTAAGCTACAAATAAATCTATTCAGAATATAAGACGTTTCTAATGCAAAAGAGTATGAAACCAGCACCACTGTGAGAAGTCATTTTGTTCACATCTGAGATATATTTGCTTCTGAACTGTTCTGCTAATTTAAAAAGTAATTCCCCATTAATCATGGTGCATTTCTAATAAATATTAAACTGTCTTTCAGGGCCTCCCAGGAAGGGAAGGGCCCAGAGGAAAGCATGGTTTGGATGGCTGCAATGGCTCGAGGGGAGATCCAGGACTTCCAGGAGAAAACGGTTATATGGGACCAAGAGGTCCTTATGTATGTGAAAGGCATTCCCACTGTGCATGTGCATTTTCCCTCCAAGCTAACACCTCTTAGAATGACTCTTAGATTGTGGCACCAGCTTAACACTGCTGCACAGGGAATTCCCAGGAATTCTTACTCAGGTTAATGGGAGTGAAACACACTACCTTTACAGATTAAGCATGAATGTCCAATAAGGTCCTATATCCTTGAAATACATATGGCTGCCTTGAAAGTTAAATTCTGACTTGTTTCCCCAGAATGTAGCCACACCAGCTGAGAAGGAGTAGCTTGAAAGCACCATACCATTCATTAGTACCTGAAATTTCTTAAAAGCATTACTAGTAGAGACCTAGGTGACATGACTTAAGTGGGAGGTTCAACAAGCCTAAGTCCTGTTACTTTACCAAACTTCAAAGTTTGGTACCACTTTGTGTGGTACCACATATGTGCTCTGTGCACTGCTAGTCTTGCCCTGGCATGTATCTGTGTATGCAAAGATCCTTCCACAATTAAAATGTTTAAAATTAGCACTTTAATACTTGTTTACTGTTTCTGTTAAAATGGAAGGCACTTTGAAATTGTTTAAGTAGCTCTGTTAGTAGTGCTCAACTAGTGAAGATAAAAAGATTCTTGTCATTAAGGGAAGTAAATTATTGTAACTACAAAGAAATTTTGCTGAACAGTTCTAGTCACCAGTTTTTGACTTTTTGTGGAAACAAGTTTTAGTTCTGAATGAATAAGAGCTGATTAGTTGGTCTAACAGCTTCCCTGAAATTTTCTAACACAATACAAACAACTGCACTTTACATGAAAAATCAAACATGTTTAGTGAGAGCTAAATAAAATGCTGAATTCAGCTATTAGAAAAATGTGGAGAGGGTTCAAGGGTGTAATGATGTTATCAAAGATAATACCAATTAGAATAAAATACAGTTGTATTCTATGAAAGATACAACATTATAAATTTACTAATAATCTCATTTGTTATACCTCTGAAAGTAACTGGTTACTTCTGCTGAAACTCTAATTTAATCTGTGTTTTCTTACTTACTATGGCCTTCAAAATAGAGTTTTACTTTTTGCAATTAGACAAGTGACATAAAGGAAAAACGGGACACGGGACAAATTACAGCACAAATCCTACCAATTTCAGGAGCATGCTCTTTGGCAGGCCTAGAAAAGTATTTGCAACCTACAAAAACAGGGAGACACAATAGGCATGTAGCCTTGGATATGCATACTAAAATTCCAGTGCAAATTCACTTAGCTAACCAGAAAAACAACACATAGTAACCATTTGTGTGCAAGAATGCCTCTCTATGCAGGTTGTCTATTTTTAAATTGATTTGTTGCACCAGGTACTAACCTGACTGTACATTACAGCCAACATTTTTATCTAATTCTTATTTATAACATTGGCCTGTAGATTTCTATTTAACACCATGTACATATCCATTGGCTTTACTTCCTTGACCTTGTTGGTTAAGAAAGCAACTTCTATCTGTAAGGCCTTACCTAAGTCATATAGAAGATAAACTAAATCTAACAAAGATGTTTTATTATATAAGAGACCACACGTAAAATACCTAAAGATAAGTACAACTTTTGATTTGTTTAGTGTGTTCCCTAGCAGCTGTTGTTTACCTGTAATCTGTATGCAATCTACTGTAGCTATATCCAGCTGCAGATGGCTGTAATTCTTCCTTTTATGGTGCCATTCCAGGGAGAAATACCTTCCCTGTTTCATTCTGACTGCAGAATTTGCATAGCCAGTTTATGATACGAACACTGTACCAGTTTTAAACTGGTTGACAGTGTCCCATTTTATTGAACTCAGTAGTCAGATGGTTAACTTACTTAAATTATATCCACTGTATTTGGATTTCAAATGGAAAAACCTCAGAAATAATGTCTTTATATATCTGTTTTTCGGATGTGTACATATCATGCTCTTAACAGTAAACTGAGCATTACAGTTAAATATTGCAAAATAAATAATCTCTTCATGCTAACTCAGATTGAGTTTTTGAGGGTGCTACAATTAGCAAGGTTTTATTAAGGACCTCACAGCAGGTACCATGGGAACTTGGTTCTTGAAATCCAGGGCTCTTAGGTATCAGATTTTTTTTAATAGACTAAAACAGGTTTCCTAATAGATGGAAATATTGAATTCTATGCATCTAACACAGTCCATACCTTTATTTTTTTATCTGTATGCAGTATCACTTTAAGTCCTTCTGAATCACACAATGAACTTTCATGGAAGGCAGAGTACTAATGCTTAAAGCCACTGCCTCCCTGAAAGAAAAATAAAGACTAAAGGCAAGATTTGTGAAGATTGTAGAATACTGAAGGACCCAAGTGCTAAGGAGTAGCTTAACAGAGCATGAGTTCAGAAGCTGTGGGAAGCTGGTTTGCTTAACTGTACAGAAGGTTTTGCTAAAATAAAATCATCATTCATGATCCTTGCGGATTACCTTGTGATGTAGGGGCACCTGAAAGTCACAGCCTGAGAAGTTATCATACAGTCTCCTTGGAAATGTAAAATATCAGTAAGTGGATCATGTTTTAAAAGACTCTTTCTCTTTAAAGGGAATTCCAGGACAAAAAGGAGAAAAAGGAAATTCAGTTTATATTTCACATTTTGGAAAAGGACTTCCAGTAAGTACCTGATTGTGAAAAAAATAATCTGTTGTAGGAAAACTTGTATGGTAAATGTAATTGTTCCATTACTCCTCACTAGTTAATAAAACTTAGTGGGAAAAAAGCCTACATTAAAAATGCATATGCAACTCTAACAGATAGTTTATAATCTTAATATCTGTAAAGTTACAAAATACCCACAAGAAAGTTTGAACTGGTTCATTTGTCATTACAGGGGGCGAGAGGTGATCCTGGACCCCCTGGCATGCCTGTAAGTACAGCCAGTGGGTTCTGTAACTGCTTTTTGCCATGAAGATCTTAAATTTTTTCTGCTTAGTATGGTAAGAAATATTGGGGCTTCTCCCTGCCTGTCTAAATAGCAAAATTCCAGAATGAAGCGTGAGAAACATCAAGTCTGTATAGTCTGTTCCCATGGCCAGTTCATGCTGGCTGAAAGGAGTACAAACAGACCATCCTCACCTGCATTAGCTGTGTGTGGATCAGCTGTTGCCCTGCTACTCACAGAATATTTTCTCTGTGAAATTCAAGATGTGAAATCTTCTGCAGTATCTAATGGGTGTCCCACGAATAAATAGCACTCCATTGTATTCAAGCCATAAGAACATGAAAGAAAGAGAGTTTAATTTTGTTGCTGAATCACATTCTTGATGGCTTTGGGTTCCATACCCTTCAAAAAGGTGTTCACTGATAAATTGTATCAAGTCCCTGCACCCTAGCACAATTGCTGACAAGGTGAACTCTCAGTGAATAACGTAGAACTGTGCCTTGTCCAGTATTACCCAGGAGCTGGTGCTGGGCTGCTCTAGTCACAGGGAGATTTCAGATATGGTGTAAGCTTTGGGCCGTGGGTGGAATCCAGTGGTCAGTAGGCTAACTCCAAGGTGGGTTTTGGAGGGGCTGGGTTTGTGTAGAAAAGGGCAAGTTGTTTCTGTGTTCACAAAAAGACCTTTTGCCATCTTTTCCAGGGACCTAGAGGGCCAAGAGGTATAACGGGCCCATCTGGATACCCAGGCCATCCAGGCTTGCCTGTAAGATAACCACAGTTATACAGCCTTGCCTTAGGACATGCTTTCATTCTTGTCTACCCATTTTAGAACTTGCCTTAATGTGAATCAAAGCCTAAAAGTAATTTTTGCTTTACCTTATGAGTTTGGAAGTTGAAGAATATGTTGTTCCTTCCCATATCTGCGTGAACATGTTTCATCCTGGCAGTCTGTGGTCATGGAGAAATGCTCCTGGTGCTCTCTTTAATCCCTTTTCCCAAGACCACCTGTGGGAGACAGGAAAGGGGGAAACCAGAGGTCAGCCCTCCTGAAAGCAGTGACCAAGTGAAGTAAATAGCACTTTGGAATAGCTACAACCCAAGAGAAAATTCTGCCTCTAGGTCCTATAAGCAAAAGGAAATAATTTTCAAAAGCTGTCTCTATATCTGACATATTCATATTCTTCATTCTCTTTTAAAGGGTATTCCAGGTTACCCTGGTTTGCCAGGTGAGCAGGTAGGTAACGACTTCTGAAGCTGTTAGTGGAATAATAATTTATACAACTATTTGAAATGTTCCTCATGTTAATTTTTATCAAGTTTTTCAAAAGAGTTACTTAATTAAACTCTAATGTTAGTATTTTCTAATCATGCTGAAACTGTGTACATTCTTTATCAATTAGGGAAATCCAGGGATTGGAGTAGATGGACAAAAGGGGGAGCCGGTAAGAAAACAAATAATATTAAATATATTATTTTTGTAGAGTTAGAAGAATAATAGAATCTTGTTGGGTTCCCTGGAACCCGTTCATTTGTGGTTTTGTCTCCTGCTAATCATGTTAGAACAGAAGTTATTGCATAAATTAATTCTGAGCAGAAGTGATTCCTTCAGTAAGCTGCAGGAATCAAGCACATTCTGAAGATTTTGAGAAGCAACAGTGTCACTTAGCATTTCCATACATTCTGAACACACTCTGCCTAGGTAATCACAACAGTATTTGTGATTACTTAATGACAGGGGCTGGACCAGATCAGATCCTTAATCTCATCTCTTGCTAAGTGTAGGAAAGTGTGTAAGAAGCACATAATAGTATTTCCTCTACCAATCTCCACCTATATTGGCATACTCAGGATGTATAGAACCAGTGTGGAATATTTGATACTTCTATGAATTGGTCCAATCGGTTCTTAGAATTTGTGCAAGTGTCTAACATACACAACTTTCCATAGCAAATCAGTAATTTCATTTGGCATTCACAAAGTCTTGTGCTCAAAGGCTTTGATCTAGAACATGAGAGGCTGTATCTACACATAAGAGATTTGACAGTCCTGTAACTGCTATCTCCACAGGAGATTTGGAGCAGGAGCTGGGCATTTTCATTTACTTCCTTAGCCATAACATCATTTTTAATGACTCAGGAGAATAGGAGATTAGATTGCCAATCTTACTCTTCTGGTCAGATGGTAAAGAAGCTTACACATCTCAGTGCAAACATTTATCTGCAGGTAATTAGTACATTTTCAGTGGGTACAGGAATATGTAGTGCTGTGTTACAACAGGAAAACAAGCAGAGTGCCACTGAAATACTGCAGTGGAGCATCTCTGCTCTTGCTTTGGCTTCCACAGGGCGACATCGGACTGCCTGGGCCACCTGGGTCACCACTGTTAGTTGGACCTCCTGGAGCTCAGCTGTTCAAAGGACAAAAGGTGTTAACTTGTCATCATATTTAGCAGTGCTCAACTTGGCGAGTACAATCCTATGATGTAAGAATGGCATTAGACAAACCTATCTTTCTGTAAGGAACTACCAGCTGCAGCAGAATCCTGTCTTCAGCACCTTTCCTGCAAGCTTTCAGGAGATAACACCTCACGTGTACTTTAGCTCATGTTCTGGAGGGAAGACTATCTTGATGCAGAAAGGATATAGTGCCCTTGCTTTGGTTTTCTTCACTTTTTGTGATTAGTAAATCATATTTCAGGCATCTTGGCAGGCAAATTTTATTACCGTGCCATCGAATCTCTTGGTGGCTCTTCACTAATACTTTAAATTTTGCATATCACTAGCAACTATAATCTAAAGTTTTGAACTAACCTTAACCCTTCTAGGGTGCTCTTTTTAATATAAAAATGGTGTGATTTTGTTGTCAATTTTTATTGCAAGTTTTATCACAGAATCATGGAATGGTTTGGGTTGGAAGAGTCCTTGGAGATCAGCTAGTCCCTGTCCCTCTGCCATGGACAGGGACACCTTCTACTAGACCAGATTGCTCAAAGCCTCATCCAAAGTGGCCTTGAACATTTCCAGGAATGGGGCAGCCGCAACTTTCTGGTCAACCTGCACTTCTTCAGCATCACACCTACCATAGCTACAGCTGAGTGGCTTAGAACATTAGAATGTTTGTAACCCATGTTATTTTTAAACAAACTGTGTTACAGAGCCCTCTACATCCTCAAGTCAGGTTTCCTCAAATACACAAATGAAAAGGTAAAGTTGGCACTGCCAGCTCCTGCAGCCTCAACCAGTAGATTTCACATGTTGGACCTTGGGCTTTGATCATGCAAACAGCTGCTATACAGGTGTACAAAGAGAGGGAAAGGACCAAAAGAGCCTCCATAAACTCCCCACGTTCCTGGGAAATGGGACATTTGCTGCATCTACATCACACAATCATGGCCATGTAAACAGCCATGCACCCCATTCAAACTGGGGCTGTGCTCAAAAGTGCAGGTTTATGCTTGTGAGTACTTGCATCAAACCAGGAAGAGAAGCACATTAAAAAAAGAACTACTGTCATGCATATTTATAGGAACAAAGCCCTGACTTGCAGATCCTTGGAAGTGAAAAGATACATATGTCTCCCTCCACAGTCATTATGCTGGTTTGACAGCATTAACAAAAATAAAGATAAGTACTTAAATGTTTTTCTTGCTTTTCTTGTGTCTAGGACACCTAAAGAAACACACCCAGTGCTTAAAAAAATACCATTTAACACTTCTAATTCAGAGTAGGACTTAAAAAATTTTAACCAGCACATAGGCATATCCTTCACACTAATACACACAAAAACTTTCCTTTTATATGTAGGGCCAAAAAGGATTACCTGGGGTAACAGGATACAGAGGCCCACGTGGACCCAAAGTAAGTAATGGGACTTTTTTTTTTTCCCGTAGTGCTGGCAAAGTCCTTCTGTAGTTATTATGTTAAACTTGTAAAGCACAGCATTTTTTTCTGTGAAATTTAATCACCAGCTAAATCAGTGTGAAAGCAAAAATATTTCAAAACCCTTTGGAAAATCTCTCTGAGTCTGTTTTATATATACCTACTGAATGTTGCCTGGTAGCAAAAAGTCAGTGTTGTTGCCAGTTGGGCTGTTGACATAATGGATTGGAACTATGAAGAAAATACAAGTACAGATTATTTTTCCTCAAGAGAAACAGAGATGATCTGAATGTATTCTTAATTGGGCTTTTTTTATTTACCACAGAAGGCTGAGGAAAGATTTTAACTTGACATTGTGGATATCCCCAAGTGTAGAGAAGGCAGAATCACCTGTTTGAAGAAAGAGTTTCTCTTGACTGTCAATTCTGCATTTTCTTTTCTTTCTGTCAACATGATTAATTTAAACATTGAGATGCGAGAAGATGAAAATCCATAGGCAGGAAGCTGCCAGATCCCTGAAAAACAGAGGATAACTTGAGACAAAAGGGTAACTCTAGTTTATGTTAAAAACTAATTTAGCTTTTTAGCAGAAGAGAAGAAGCGAGAAGCAGGAACATCACATTTCTGAGTTGTAGGTCTAGCACTTTGGCAGAAGTTCATTTTCCATCATAAAAAGACTACTGTTAACTTGGCACTGGAAAAGAGAACAAAGCTAATTTTTTGTATGAGATTTACATTGAATAAGATGGGCTTCATATGCATGCTCCAGTACTAGTTGTCTGTGTAGATGATAATACATGCACTTGTTAGGCATAAGCAGGAACAGAGAAATTAACTGAAGCAGCTCAAACAATGTCCAGAACTTAAAAATATATATATATATATACTTAACATACTTAAAATATACTTTAAAAATTCAACTCCTAGAATAATATGGAACTTAGAGAAGACACCAGAGCAGGTTCCTCAAGTAAGTGGTGCTACTTAGGCACTGCTGGTGATGCTGTGTGATGTCAGCCCCAGTGACTGAGCCTCACAAGTGAAACAAGATCCATTGATGTAATGTATACATCATTTAATGAAAAAATTGAAATTTATGGCACACTTCACTGAGCACCTTCATTAAAAAAACTATTTTGACTGCTCTAGGGCATACTTGGGAGAGGAGAAAAGGGTGAAAAAGGTCTTCCTGGATTCCCTGGATTGCAGGTAAGAAAGTTGCACAGTAAATTATATCACAAATTCACTATAATTAGGCAGTCTAAGTTTGCAATTTCAAGAAAGGCTTTAAGGATTTTTTTAACTAATCTGTCATGTTTTATGTATTGAATATTTAGGAGACTTGCCCTGGGACTTACCCTGTCTCAGACTTGAACATAAGCTCATATAGACTTTCCTTGGAATGAAAGTAAATCTGTAGGGTTATCCTCTAAAGATTTGGACCAGCACAAAGCTGCTTTGGAACAGCACAGTATTAATACAGTAATTTTAATGTTCTCCATACATGTTGATGGCAGTTTTTTACAGCAACTTTACTTGTGCTTGATTTGCCTAACAGTGCTGAAATGGAGCAGCATTCTATGACTGTGCTTGATGCAATATGGTAAAAAAAATTAAGTGAAAACCTGACTGGCTTGCTTTGGTCTATAGTTCTAATTCTTGTCCATTTCTCACAGGAACTATCTGCAAAAGCTTTGCAAAGTTTTTGGAAGATATCTCAATTAATATTTATCTATGTAACATTAACTATCAGCAGTTCTGAATAGGTTTAATTTTAAATAAGTTTTTACTGTTTTAGCTTACAGTCTACTTGCTTTTATTAGGGTCATCCTGGTTCTTATGGACCTGCAGGTTTTCCTGGAATGAAGGTATGAAGGCAGAAAGTATAAGCAGCTCCCTGAACAATGGGATCAGTGAGATTTTGTTTTCTGTGGATTTGTGCAGATTTGGAATTTTCGCATACTTCACAGCTCAGATCGCATTCCTTCTTTTCTCTTCTGCTACCTGTTGCCACAGAAGCTGTATGAACTCTGTGTCTTTGAATTTCTGCCACTCTTTGAAATTTGGCTGAAATTTGCTAATGGAATCTGAAGTTGCAAGGAGGAGGAAAAGTCAGTAGGACACATACAGCATAACAGAAAAGTTATGCAGCATGTTAACTTTGTGTTTTATGGTGACATTGTGTAATTTTGTGGTGCGTACATGTTTTATTCAAGTTTCTGGCTTGAGAAATTCCAGTGATACTAAGTCTTCTAAATTTTACTTATGAACTTGCAACATCTTACTGGAATAAAGAACAATAGATGCATGTATATAGATCTGTATCTTGGCCAACTCTTGTTAAGGTAGTGATAATGCTGTTCATAAATCACAATAATGTATAAATATTTCCCTCTAGAATTATGTTTGAAGTGACTGTTTTATCTGCAAAAATATTTTTCACTTTGTTTTTCACTCCTGTCTACTCAGAGAGTTCAAATACTGGCTTGGATTAGTATATTAGAAAATCATAAAAAGAGAAGAGAGCTGATGTGCAGTTGCTTTCCATGCAGTAGTTTAAGAGAGTCATTCAGCAGGCAGCAAACCCATTTCAGCTGTATTAAGCAGACAGTCTATCAGAGTCTGCTGGTATGTATTCCAGTTAATTCTGTGCCCCAGCTTCACTGAATCTGCTGAGCACTGTCTGAATAACCTGCCAATACATGCTGTGAATTTTCCAACACAGGAGAGTCTGTGAAACACCACCTCCTGTACAAATCCAGTGAATTCTCTGTGTACACAATTATAACATGACAGTACTGTACGACTGCCTTACTGGGTTTTGCTCAATTAATTATGTCTTGACAGATTAATCAAACTGTATTTATGCCATCCTTTCCAGGGTGAAACAGGATTTGCTGGTTTTCCTGGACAACCTGGCTATCCAGGCATACAGGTAAAAACTGACCACACATTCACACCCATCTCCCCTCTTTGTCAATATTTCCTCCCAAATGCACCCACTTATCAGGTAATTTCCCTTTGTACAGTCATAATTCCTTTAAAGATATACTATTCAGATTTAAGGTGTAGAGACTCCAAAAAAACCCCAGTTGCATTGAAAGTAGATTTCATCTTTAAAAAATACTAACTGTTGCTAAAATAGAGTGGACAGCACTTTTTTTTTTAAAATAAAATGTTGGCAACTTGAGTCTCCTTAAGTTTTTATGGGAAGAGAAAACAGTATCAGTCAACAAAACAATCCAAACAGATCTATGCTATCATGTAGGAGTGTACCAACAGTGGAAACACAGCAGATAGGCAGCTGCCAGCCAGAGAGAGACTTTAGCCCTAACAACCTAAAACCAGATTTTCAGAGACCACAAGCAGAATTTATTACTTGAGATTCCAAGAAGAGACATAATTGACATTGGCTCATTACTCTTCAGTTCTTTCTTGTGTTCTGGTTGTGTCATTTTAAAATCAGCATTAAAATTATATAAGACTTGGGTCAAATACATCTATTATACAAATCTTTGATTATTTATCATTGCTAAATTAATTTTAAAGCTCAAAATCCTGTCTAAATTTATCAGAGGAGGGAAAATGCTAGTTTTCTTTTTTCTTTCCTGCTGCACAGAAGGATCTTTGTGTCATTAGGGAAGACAAATTTATGTTCCTGTTTAAAAAAACCAAAGATGACACAAGGATATTTTTTTCATTCTGCAAGATACAGTCAGAGGAAACAGGCTGGAGATCAAGAGGGCAGCAGCCAATGACAGAACTAATTACTGTAGAGAGACCATTTTTTTTAAAAAAGCCAAGAAAGAGTCATAGAAGTCTTGTTTTCACTTGTGTAAGAATGGATATCCAGTTTTGCAGTCCCAGTTCTCCTTGTCTGTGTCCTAAACAGCCCTGGAATCCAGTCCTGGGAATGCAGCCTCACTACACAGTTCCCACATTGACATTCTTGTTTTCTCAGTTCCCATTTGCTGAAAAAGGAAGGCTTATTTCTAATCTACAAAGCAAAAGGTCTAATACAATTTGCCACATAAAAGTCTTCCCTAAAGTCCACTTCACTTGCAATTCTAAGTAACGAAATCCAAGTTAATTTAGAAATCCTCCAAGCAGAAGTGATTTTCCTCACCATTAGTAAGCACTTTTATGTTTCTGTAATGCAGATGTTTTAAACTTCTTGTAAGAGCTTTGAGTATCTCTTACCATTGATAATAGCTGTTAGAGTGTGAAACTATTTTGCTTTATGCTTATCTGTCATAAAAGTAGTTTCCTAATTCTAATACAGAATTTTTTAATTTTAATTACAGATTGGTTGTTAAAACATCTCAATGAAATATGTACTGATTTACTGTATAATATAATAATAATAGTAGTAGTAATAATAATAATATAATACTGAGTCATAGTTACAATAAATTAATGAAATCAAATACAACAGTCACATGTTCTGAAGGGTCAAATAAGACATGTACGATGGGTATATTACTGTTTAGCCACTGGCATCCTGAAAGATAATGATTATTTAAAATATTTTTGCTTGGTTTTAAATTCTGTAAAGTGTCAAATTGAAGTTTCCTGGGTGGTGTGTGTCAATTCCTTACATACCTCCCCATTGCTGAAATATTCGGTTAGATTCTAGTACACCATACATTTGTATATTAAAAAAAGTAATAATTGTTGGACTTTTACAGGGGGATCCAGGAGAGAAAGGGCCCCCAGGTCCTCCTGGAGCTGTTGGAACTCCACTGCCTCCTATAAAAGGTTGTATCTATTTTTTACTAGCCTTTGTGCTGTATGAAGTGCAGGACCTGTTTTGCCAAGGTGTGTGAAAGTGGTCACTAGGGGTGCAGGGGACAGAATCCTAAAACATTCCCAGTGGCCACAGGCTGTGTTTTTGGATAAACAAACAAAAACATGTTTTTGTGCTTGTTTGTCTCACTGATCTTCCTGGAACTATGTTAAACATACAAGTGTCAGATTAAATGTTTGTGTGCAAGATCTTCATGTGTGCAGTCACAACTAGATCTGGAGGATTCTCTCACTATTGGACCTAAGCATATCTACAGAAAAAATCTATGAAAAATGAGCCCATGCTGGCTAATGGACAGCAAGTAAGAAAACTTGCCTTCCCATTGTAATTTAATATTCCCCTTTTCAGCACTGCCACAGCACACAGATTTTAAACTACAATTAAGCTTCCTGTTGCATAGCAGGGGCAAAGTCCTGAAGTAGAACCCCCAATCTAAATTTACAGAATCCCTGTCAATTTATTACCTTCCTCCCTAAAACTGAGGCTGGGTTTTAATGTCCCAACTCCCTTTATCCCCATCTTACTCATCTAATCAGTGAAAAGATGTGTAGAAATTCTTATTTCATAGCAGGAAGCAGTGGGGAACAGGCAGGTCTGCTGCCTGCAAGGTTGTGCATCTAATACTTGGAGAGTTTGTCATGTGAGAACATTTCAACAGAGATGTTATCATAAATTGTATTTCTAGTGCAGCACAAGGATTTTCTTGTGATCACAGAAGTAAGTTACAACAAAACCCCAGTTCAGCAGAACATTCCCATTAGATAGGGGCCTCATCCTAAAATAAGTTTAATTTTTTTCCACAGGATTCCATGGTTTCCAGCCCATAAAACAAACAACCCGATGCTTAATACCTCAAGTAACATTCAGTCATGTGCATTGTGTGTGAGTGGATACAATCTTCAGAAAAAGAGGCCTTTAGCACAATAGAGAACAGAACTACTACCAATATTTTCTTTTTCCAATTTAAGGAAGCTAGTTACATCTGATTCATGGTTTTTTTTAATCAGTATGTAATTGCAATTTTAAATTTTCATTATTGGTAGCAATTTTGAAAATGTACTTTAAAAAGTCTGGATAATTTCAGCTAAGGTGATCCTGAAATGACCTCCCTGTCTGTACTGCCAAAGCACATAACATGAAATCCTTACTTACTTTAAATGCCACATGCCAAATTTATTTTGGGCAAACATTTTTCTCAGCATTTTGTAATACTTAGCACAAAGATATTTCTACAAAGTGGTGAAGAGATAAAAATGTGGTCATGAAATGGGCTGGAATCCACAGAAAAGTAACCAAATCCTCCCACCTTAAAATGAAATTATTACACATTTTAAAATGTTTCATAAGTTATTTTATTCTTGTGTAGTTTCCAAATTATAATTTTCGTTGCAGCTTAATTTAGATTTAAGCTGTCAATTCCATAAAGTGTTCAACTCACATGTTTCTGTAATTCTCTGTAGGTCCACGAGGAGATCCTGGATTTCCAGGTCCTGTTGGTGAAATGGGGTCAGTTGGACCAGTTGGTCCTTCAGGCCTTCTAGGAAGACCAGGATATGATGGAACAAGTAAGAGAAGGAGAGGATAAATATGAACTATACACCAGAAGGAAAGAAAGCAGCTGAAAGTAAACTGTTCTTTGTTCTTGCTTGATGCAAGTCACCAGCTGTAAAGGCTGTTCACTAAAAATATTAATTCAGCAGTTAATAGCCAGAAAAAGAAACAAAATGATCCAAGCAGAACATTAGGAATGACTAGAAAAGGAACAGAAGTCTAAGGAGAATACTACCATGGTGTAACTGTGTCTGGAGTGCTGTGCTTAAAATTTCTGCTCTCCATCTCAAAAAGATATAAAGAGATGTGCTGAAGATGGCTTTGCTCTGTATGAGGAGCTGGAGTAACTGGGATGTCTGGAAAAGAGATAATGGAGGGAGGGAGGAAAAGAAGCATTTGAAGGTCTACAGCAGGAACCGCTTTTCTTGTGCATCCTGAAACACCTAAGGACTAGGATTCAAACATTAGTTACATAGAAACTGTTTTTCAGGACAGTCCTGAATGGTCTGGAGTTTCCTCCTTGATACCTCACATTAATGCTGTATGGGCTGTTTACCTTTTCTTTTTTTTTTTTTTTCTTTTTTTTTTCTTTTTTTCAGGTCTTCCTGGCCTGCCAGGAGTAAGTGGGGCACCAGGACCTCAAGGTTTTCAAGGGGACCCTGGTTTGCCTGGAACAGGTGAATTAATCCCAGGAAGACCAGGATTTCCTGGACCACCAGGTCCACCAGGGCAGCCAGGAAGACAAGGCTTACCTGGACTACCCAGTAGGTTAAATAGCAATTTATATAACAAGAATAGAAATTCTGCATATTAATAGATTCATTGCTTTTGTTGGTGCTACAAATACAGAGAAGTGAAAAGTGCATTTTGACAGCTATTTTGAAGTTTACATGGGATATTGAAAGCATATTTTTCCTATTAGCTTTTGATCAGTGAGATTTCAAGATTTTCATAGTCTTCTGGGCGATTTAAACCTACAGAAGTAACACACATTAAAATTCTATTAAGAATGTACTACCCGAGGTTAAAAGTACTGAGGAGGAAACCCAAATCTACATCCTTTAGAAAAGAAAAAAGTCAAGTTCTAAGAATAAAAAGATAGCAGTGGCAATGAAAAGCAATGTGTCAACATCAACTCTAGCCATACTGTCGGTTGCAGTATAATCTATAAGCAACAGCTTGCAAAGCATTTAATAAGATCTCTAACTTTTCATGTGAGAATAAGAAGAGAAGGGAGAGGAGGACACATAACCTAAGCTGTGGAAACAGTAAACCTGATTTATACTGGCTGCAAATTTTTTTTTTTTCAAAGGTGTAATCTGTACTGACAGAGGGATCCCTGGAGAACCTGGAGCAAAAGGTCAGATAGGCCTTCCAGGAAGAAAAGGTGCAAAAGGAGAGAAGGGTAAGTTGGCCTGGATGACAACAATTTGAGTATGGAACCTTTGCCAGCAGTGTCAAATCTAAATGTGCAAGAAGTTGATGGTAACTTGGAGGACAAAGCCCATCAAATTACAGAGTTACATGGTCTGTTGGCATTGAGGCTTCTGAGTCAGCAGAGTCCTGTTAGTGCAGAGTTACTCAGCTCTGTAAGACAGACTGGTAATCCTCTCCAGGTGAGATGAGACAAAAAGGTCTGTGCACTACGCACGCAGAAAAAAACCAGCATTTTTTTGTGTATTAATTTTTCTACTGTTTCAATGTAATTTTGACTCTTTCATGCAGGAAGTCAAGGCTTCTGCTCATGTAGTGCTGGTCCTCCTGGTCCCCGTGGTATGCAAGGACCTCCAGGTACTCAAGGAAGGAAAGGACAAATGGGATACCCTGGAAGACACGGAGAAAAGGGTGACCCAGGCTCATCTGGTGCAGTGGGATCACCAGGGCTCCCTGTGAGTAGGTTTCATGAGCTTCAGTAAACATCAAATTACCTCTCAACTCAGGAGGCATTTAAGCAGAATGGTGGAGAAAGTGCCCTGAAAAACTACCAGGAACTTTTATCTCCTTTAGCTTAATACAGTCTCGTGAGACAAGCTTTTACTTTTGGGAGCAGACTTACTTTCTTTAATGTGCTTCATATAGTTGATCTTAGTGAGCAATAATTCAAAACACCACGTAATTTAACTGCTTTAGGAATACACTGTATGATACTTTATTGGTCATGCTGTGATTTTGATCTGCTTCTTCTGGTCTGACATATGGAATGTACATTCCAGGATGCTGCATGCCAAAATTATGCCAAATAGAAGGGGTTTTTAATACACTTTCTTGTGTCTGAGAGGGTTTTCTTTGAAAATATAGGTAGATATACCCTGCCTTATAACTGTTGTATTATGGTTGGGTTTTTGGGTTGTTTTGAGGGGCAGGTTTAGAGAGGGTTTTGTACCTTTTTTTGTTGTTCTTGGTTGGTTTTTGATTTTTTTTTTTTTTTGAGATTTGGGTTTGTTTTAATAGCAGAACTGTTTTTTTTTCACATAAGGAATTGCTAAAAAGGTTCCAGAACATGTTCTTTTAAAAGAAAAAAACAAACAACTCCATTATGAGTCTGAGAGAAGGAGATGGAAGGGCTCTCATACAAGTTCCAATGGTTTCATTAGAAGGTTTACATTTGCTCTCTTTCCTTTTCTTAAAACCCTGTTACCTGAGTGGTGTATGTGAGATTCTGATGTTTTTGTTACTTTTGAGGGTATGTTTTAGCCCTTGT
This sequence comes from Cinclus cinclus, assembly GCF_963662255.1. Classification (NCBI taxonomy): domain Eukaryota; kingdom Metazoa; phylum Chordata; class Aves; order Passeriformes; family Cinclidae; genus Cinclus; species Cinclus cinclus. Next base: position 16,257,892 of record NC_085055.1, read on the forward strand.
GGCTCCAAAGTAAGGCCTTGTCCTGAACTTTGCTGGTTTTAGGTTACTTAATTGAGAAACAAGGACAAAGCAATCACTTCTGAAGGAAATCATTCACTTCAGTACAGAAGTACTTCGGTTTAATGGACCATTTTTCTGCTCTCTTTTCTTCCCAAATATTTCATTTTCTCTGCAGACACTAGCACCTCATCACTGCCCAGGTGAAGATCTAGACATTGTAACAAATAGTCACTTCTACTTTCAGATACACATTTTTCAGAAGTCTGTTGCCTGATTTAAAATTGTCAATCACATGAACTATTTTTGCTTCACCTATTTTTAAGGGAAAGATTTTGAGTAATAGAGAAAGCTGCCTAAATAATACCCCAGCTTTTGTACCTTAGTGGCCTTTTACTTCTGTAAATTTCACATGGTTTAGTGTATTGATCCACATGTACAGTTGCAAGATCAGACCTTAATGATAATATGAAAATTGCACCCTGCTTGGACAGCTGAAAGCAAAAATCAGCATAAAAATATAGAAAAGTTTTTCTTTTCCCTCTAAACCTGTTGAGCCATATATTCATCTAAGAATATAATGTACCCAACCAGACAGAATTTTTATTGGTGGCTTTGTGGGTTTTCATTCAGGAAAAAAAAGCATCACTTACTTCCTGCTGTGTTCCCTTCTGGGAGGACAGCCTCAGCCAGCAGTCACCACCCTCCAGAGATTCCTTTCTTCAGTGGATTGTGGCTTGAAGTCTGCAGTGGGAAGAGTTAATGAATCATTTGTCTCTTGATATTCTTACGTGTGCAGTCCCACATCTGTGCAGCCATGGGCCCAGTGCTTCCAGCATTATTTCTTGCAGTTGTGTATCTATGCACGTGGCAGTCAGGCTGGAAAGGCCATGTGCCATTCACACTCCTCTTTTTGACCATCAAAAGAGACAAGCACATCCTTTTGCTTACTTTAATTGGTCTTTTTCTGGGAGCCCATGCAAGAGATAGATATCTACTTTTTCCCTTAAATTCCCACATTGATTCCTTGCTGGAGATAACTGACAACTCTTTTCTTTGTCAATGATAAGGGGACTCCTGGTTTTGCTGGACAGCATGGGGAAAAAGGAGAGAAGGGTGATCCAGGAAGAGGTAGAATAAAAGGTAAACAGACATTTTACCATTAACCTTTTTGTTTTCCTATACAATATCTAGGCAATATAGTGTGAGAAAACCATTAATTTACTCTTTACTAAGTCCATTAGCTCAGTAAGGTACTGAAACCTAGAGAGCATATATATCCAAACTGCTCTCTTGGTACCATCTCTTCTTGCTAAACACAAGATCAATGCAGTGTTTTGTGGGGTTTTTCTCTCTATTTGAGCCGTAAAACAGTTTCAACAGCAGGTTATTAATGCCAACAAATGACTTTTCATGTCATGCAGTTGATAACTGGGGGTCTTCCAGAGGTCTGTACATCAAAGACTAAGCAGAATACAAATACTGTGAAATCATGAAGAAATACTATTGAACAGAAGCCCCCTCCTGGAGTGTCATATACCAACATCACAGCTGTTATCTCAAATTAGGCCACCAACATCCTTCTTGGGAAAATCTCAGTCTCAATGACTATTCAGATTCCTCTCCTGTTTCTAAAAATTACTGTTGACCAGGCATTGAAGAAAAACAATAGGCCACCAGTTGCACAACTGGAATTATTGTAATTAAATAGATCAAAACCTCTCCACAGTTATGGTTATGATTTGCAAAAGCAAAAGAAACAGAGAACAATAAATTACAGCAATCTGATGGCAAAGCTTATTTAGAAAGGCTAAAATAGTTATTCACAAAAGACTGTCCTTCTTATTGTTTATAAAAAGTTTGCTGAGCTTTGGATGCCTGTGGGTTTTTTACAGATGTTGGAGTAGGGGAGAACATTTGCTTTTATTTGCAAAGGATTTCTTGACACAGGAGAATTAATCTTTTTGTCAAAATAGTTTTACTATTCTTGATGCAAAAGTTACTTTTTCATAAATGTTGGTGCAATCCATGGGAGGAAAAAACCAAAAACCTTTGGGGAATATTGAAGTTAATATTCAGCATCATATAGCACTGCTATATCATGACTTCACTGAAATCAAGAATAAACCTATGATCTGTTTCAATAGTAAAATATTAACTCTGTGTATAGCATGGACAAAAGCCACGTTCCTGTGGTGCCTGTGAACGTGTCTTTTACAGAGAGACCAAGTTGCTCCATCAGGTATCCAACTACAAACTGCCTTCCTAAGCCTAAAATGCCTAAGAAATGTAATTCAAGGACTGGGAATTATCATGAAGATCAATGGTCACCCGGCATTTCCTTAAGCAGAAATAACTCCTCCCCCTAAAATGACTGCAAATATTATCTTTTTCCCCAAAAAACAATTTTAAGGATTAAAAGGTGAAAGAGGACCTACTGGGCTTCCAGGATTTCCAGGCCAAAGAGGGCTTGATGGCAGAGATGGAGAACTAGGATTGTCAGGGGAAAAAGGAGCTGAGGTATGTTTGACTTCCCCAGAGTTTTTCCATTTCAACTAAAACATTATCTTACGAAAAGTTATGAAAGTTTATATCCATTAAAAAATAGTTTCATGTAAGTATTACTGTTTATTTTGGCATTCCCGATTATAATATCTGCATATGGTGTGTGCCAATATTATGGGGTCAGGAAACAAAAAATACACAAACCTCTTTGTTCCTGTTGCCTTTGAATATTTAAAAATACTAATGCCATCCATGTAGTCTTTCCATTGTGAAAGTGTTTCTCCAGATACTTCTCTAACATTCTTTTTCATAATTCAAGAGAGGAGAGAAATAAGTTCATATTCCTTCTTACTGAGAACTTTTTATTTCAGGGCGATTCTGGAGTAGCAGTTCCAGGTGATAAAGGACTCCCTGGGCTCCCGGGACCTCCTGGGGTGAAAGGCCAGATGGGATTGCCTGGATTGGGGCTTCCTGGGTCCCCAGGAGCCAGAGGTAGCCCTGGAGACTTTGGTGATATGGGTAACGTTGGGCCACCTGGTCCAAAAGGCCAGAAAGGTAATTTTGAATGTTTATGTTAAGAATGAAATAACAAAATACATGTTTGGATGTTTGGTGGCATCCATTATGGTTTAATATGTATTATATACTGTATTAATGTATTATTTTATATGTAGGCCTATGTATATTCATATAGTGCTATTAATTTAAGGTGAAAATAATACTAATTTATAGGAAAAAGCAATTTATACTTAAAGCTTGGCCTGGTTTTTGGTTATTAAAAAATGCTTAGCAAAAAAAAAATCTACATGATAGCTGTAGATAGACTTGAAATGAAAATATTGTTTCTTTCTTGCAATAGAGAGGATTGTAAAACAAATTGCCATGACAAGTAAAAAAAAAAAGATCTTTAAAAAATACAACTGCATTACGACAACTTGAAATATTACCAATGTTCTATAGGAAGTATCAAGAAAAATATATTTTAAGATTGCCCATCAAAGCTTTGGTAATATGGAAATAACAATCTGTATAAACAGGCACTGCATGTTTGCACACGTGGTTGGGTAGTTCCCCAGAAATATTACAGGAAGTGTTCAGACTCCAGTTAATCGAAAATCAGATAGTCCAGTTTCTTCTCCCTCTTGCTTCAGGTGCAACTGTCTGCATTACATCACCATATCCTGGAAATCCAGGTCCCCCAGGTTTTAAAGGTGTTCAAGGTAAGTTTATGCATAGGAGAATTTTTGATTTCTACTGAAATGGAGTTTTAAGTTGCTAATTAAAGGCAAGAGGCTGTCTTAAAATGCTACACTATTTACAGCCTTTTTATGTCTTTCCTTTTTATTTCCAGGACAAAAGGGTTTAAAAGGACTCCCTGGGCATCCTGGACCAAATGGCTTTGATGGGCAAAAAGGCTATCGAGGAAGGCCGGGAGCAGGAATCCCTGGACCAGAAGGTAAATTGTGCTTTTCCTAATTTGGGAGAGCTGCTGGTCAAGTTGTAATTCATACATGCAGGGAAAGGTAGGGTAGGGCAGGGTAAAGTAGAATTGAATTGAAATGAAATAGTTCAGTGTTCAGAGGGCAAAGGCACTGAACTGGACAAGAGTGACAGTACTCAAAGACAGATGCTGCCCCAGAAAAAAACCCTGTCATTTCCCACAGGAATTACTTCCTTCAATCCTCATGTATCATTAGCAATAAATAAGAAACAAAATTTAATTTATGATTATATTTTTCTTTTCAAGATGACAATTTAAATCTGGCTAAATTTGGACTACAATATTCCACAGTTTGGGTGGGGGGAGACTAGAACAAAAAGCCCTGAACACCTCCTGAATTAAGCTTTATTTGAATTTAACAATCCTATCAACAGGCTTTCGAGGCACAGCTGGTGATCCTGGTGATGAAGGTGAAAGAGGATCTAGAATTGATGGCAAAAATGGCCTTCCAGGTCCACCTGGCACAGATGGTCAGAAAGGGCTTCCAGGTGACACCACTTACGGCCCTCCAGGAATCCCAGGCAACAGGGGACTGCCAGGACCCCCTGGTGCACAGGGAGCAAGGGGTAATCCAGGCATTCCTGGACTTCAAGGTATGGGCCAGTTTCTATGACACACTTCTACATGTTCAGAGGGCAAAATCTGAGCAAAGGTGCTCCTGGTACAGAGAAAACTTCCTTTCACCCAGATCCATAATGGCGACTGTGAACTATTCCCTGTTTTTACATTTACATTTTGCTGTTTGCTGATGTCTCCACAGCATGACATCCTTCCCACCCCATAGAAGATATTGCTGTTTCCTTTTACAGGTGCTCCTTTTGCTTGGCCCTAAGCAGATACACCCATCCTTCAGTGCAGGGAACACCTTTAGAACAGAGCCAGTGCTGTGCACCTGGTGCAGGCCAGTGAGCTACTCCCATTCTGCTGCTACACAGCAGAAGATGCCTTCTGTACCTATAGATGAGGGTTACATTTGTATTTGTACCTCAAAGAAAGAAGTTCTTTCCACAACAGCCAATTCTAAATTGCAGAAAAGCATCACTTTTCACAGACTATGCAAATACTAGAGGATAAGTAAGATACTACCGTAACTGAACACATACATTTCAAAATTAAAACCAGGAATTTTGAGGAACAGTGAGTAATGGAACTAATAATATTTCTTTTCCCAGGACAACCTGGCACCCCAGGATTTCCAGGTGCCAAAGGTTTTAGAGGCCCAGAGGGTGACGTAGGAGCACCAGGCTGTCCGGGCTTCCCTGGCTCCCCATGTGTCCCAGGCTTACCAGGACCACCTGGACTCAGAGGTGTCATGGGCCTGCCAGGACCTCAAGGTACACAACAGCCAGCAGGTTGCCTCACAGCTCTAAGATTTGCATATGTTTTCTGCCAGATTTCATCACATGATCTTTGTGGCTGGCATGACACGTTTCCATGGGGGCTGCTCATTACTGGGGGTGTACATTATGTTTTGCACATTTCTCTAAACTCAAGGAATGTAGATTGTGCATCTCAGATGTATCCCAACTTCCCTTCCCATGCTGTTTCTTAACTGGCCAAATCACAGTGGGTTCACTATAAGTAATAAACAAAGAGTTGTCTCTTGCCTGTTGTCCTGAGTAACTTAACTGAGCTCCTGTTGTTACTGTGATGCTTTTAGCTTTCTTATTCTTCAATGGAAGAATTATTTAGGAAGAGCTAGGAGACACATCTATCAAAAGTATTTACAAATTAGTAGAGATTTTTCACAGTGCTCTTATATTGTTTGTCACTAAAGAAATACAAGAAAACAAACACTCCAATTGAAAAATCTAGGCAGGGCCAGGACTCCAACATAGTAAAGAAAAGGTCTTAACTTATTTTTCCATGTTTGAGGTTCTTCAAATTTATACCAAATCTATCACTTTCTACTTTTCATATACAATAACTTTTGCCTGTATTTACATACATAGATGAAAGCTCTCTTTCTCAGGCTTACCAGGCTTTAAAGGTCAGAGGGGAGACAGGGGCCTGGCTGGGCCACCTGGAATCAAAGGTCTCAAAGGCTCTCTGGGCTCACGAGGTCACCCAGGTCCTCCAGGCTCACGAGGTCCCCCAGGACTTCCAGGCAATAAAGGACCCATTGGCTTCCCAGGGGAAACAGGTATGTTAAATACCCTGCAGATGACCTTACCTGTAAGTTCTCTTGTAGAGGGAGCCCTTTTTACTGCTGTTAAGATTAGGTTACTTTGCACCCACCTCCCTCTCCAGTTTAAAGAATAAGACTGCAGCAGGATAGAGTCATAGAATAATCCCTTGTTCTTTCTCTTATGATAAAAACGAAGAGATTATATAGTTTGATGCATCTTGGTACATTCTGGTGCTTTAGTTGTTTTACAACACTAACATATATCTGTATATTATTTCCTAACTATTTGTAATAGGTTGTAATAAGAGGAATCTGTTTAGGGTTAACAGAAGTCCTTGGGTAGTCCTGAGGGGAAAATGAGTCCAGGAAGGCTGAACATTCTTCAAGAAGGAAATTTTTAAGGCATGGGAACAGGCCATCCCATGCAACAAAAGATGAGCCAACAGGGAAGACATGCAGCTGGGCTGAACGGAGTTTAAGCTGTTCTCAGGAAAAAAAGGGAGAGTGTATGAAGTTTGGAAGAAGGGACAGGGAACTCAGGAGAACAGGGGTGTCTTAGGGTAATGGGGGGAGAAAATCAAAAGGCCCAAAGTGCAGCCAGTCAATCTGGCTACTGCTGTAAAAGACAATAAAAATGCTTCTTTAAATACATTAGCAGCAAAAGGAAGGGTAAGGAGAATCTCCACCCTTTACTGGATGGGCCGGGGGGAAACACAGTTACAAAAGATGGGGAAAAGGCTGAGGTACTTAATGCCTTCTGTGCCTCAGCCTTTAATGGCAAGCCCAACTGTTCTCTGGGTACCAGCCTCCTGAGCTGGAGGGCAGCGACAGGGAAGGAAGCCCCCATCATCCAGTAGCCACATGCAAGGTCTGGTGGTGTGTTAGGGAGGGCTGCTTTAGGAGTGAGGGTAGCTTAAATCTCCAGGGGCCAACTGCAGGTAGGAGGAGGCAGTTTGCTTCAGTGGAATCTGGGCTTCAAGTTTGACCTTGGCATGAAGCCAGGCTTCAACTATTGGCATTCTAGTTCTGCTGATTCCCTGAGTACTTCTGAACATCCTGCTTTTGCATTATACTATTCCTTAGAATATGACAGCAGCAGTATAAGCAGATTTAACATGTAAATAAAACATTTCATATTACCAGGAAGCAAAGGCATTCAAGGACCCCAGGGATTCCCAGGACTCCCAGGAATGCAAGGCTCAATGGGAGTATTTGGTGTAAAAGGTGAAGAAGGAAAAATGGGTCTACCTGGGCCTAGTGGAGAATGTGGAGATATGGGAATAAAAGGTTTGTAAAAATCCACTTCACTTTGTAGTTATATTGCTGCTATGTTTAGTTTTGTTACTACTGCATTAAAAATCTGTTTAAATTTTATAGGAAAGAGAATAATCATGTGCAATCACAGGCTGTTCAAAACGGCTGTCTTTCCTACTTTCACAATTTTTCCTAATTCTTCTGCTTTAACATCACCTGGGTTATGACTGAATTGACAAAAAAGCAAGGGAAGGATTGCAAATTATGTCAGCAGTGAGCCTGCTGGAAAAACTGAGAACCACGTCAGTATTTGAAGGCTTTCTCTATTAGGAAAGCCACCACTCAAAGTGGTTTTCAGGACATGTCACTCGTGAGGGTATATTTACATTCCATATGTTACTTCCAAGGTGAAATGGGGCCTCCAGGAGACAGCGGCTGCATTAACCTCCAGCTTGAGAAAGGACAAATGGGGGACCCAGGGTTTCCTGGGGAGCATGGGCTGAGAGGTGAAAGAGGTAAGCTCATCAAAGAAAGACCTGCATACACACACATTCCTCTGACATAAATCACTGGTGGTTTTCACAGTGTGGACTCAGGGCTGCAGTAACATCCAGCCACCGTACCATGTTTACAGATTCCTAAACTGGCTACATAGTTTCTTTGGATTATCACTAAGGCACTACACCAAGAGTAGAAGCATTGCCATATTGAAAAACAGTGTCAAAAACTGGCTTGACTTGATTGGTCATTATCTTGTTCTGCAATCAACTTCAGGTGAAAAAGGCAATACTGGTTTCAGAGGCACACGAGGATTTCCAGGGAAGAATGGTGTTCCAGGACTGCCAGGTGACCAAGGTGACATTGGAGTGATGGGGTTTCCAGGATCACGGGGTTTGCCTGGACCAAAGGGTCTGCAAGGAATTACAGGTTTTCAAGGAGAACCAGGTGACCAGGTAAACAGAGTGGTAGTGAAGTGTCCTGGACTTTGCACTTATCTCCTGCCTCTAAGAAACACGATGAAGGGTGCTTGTATTGTACTCACCCATTAGACCTTCCCTCTGAAGAGACAGCCAGTGTAGTAGGAACTGTATATTCCCTCATGAAACACCTCTGTGCCTTGATTGCATTTTAGCAGGAACTGTGCTGGCACTTAGGAAAGGACCTCTCTTAGGTGCCTGTTCTGGTGTAGTGTTTTGCCATGTTGAAGTCCAGGCTCACTACACTAAATAGGGGGGAAAGAACCAGATGCACAATCAAGTCTTTAATATTATTCTCAAGAACAGATTGACAAACCACTTAACACAGAGATCATAACATAGCAGCAGCACAATTATGCAGTTACTATGCAGCTGCTTCATCATATCCTGCTGTGTGAAGTGACCAAGGCAGCAGACAAGACAAAGCAAGTCTTCTTTGCCCCAAGCAAAGCCCAGGCAAGCAGTGTTGCTCAAGAACGAATACACAAAAACCACACAAACATTCCATGCAAGGTATAATTCCTCAACTCTTGCATGCTGGGGAGGTAGACAGTGAAATTACATGAAGGAAAAAGCACAGTTATTTTCTTGGTAAAGGGAAAAACTTTTGCTTGGTTTGTTTAATTAAATTTCTTTTCTGATTAAACATCAGTATCCAAAAGGAAAAATAGGGGAGTCTACATTTTTATTGTGACATCACAATATTTCTGGAAAATGTCTATAGTAAACTTTGGGTAATATACAACAATATTGGATATATATTTTATGGTACCTTTTAAAGCAAATTATTCAAGCCATCTGTGGGGAAATTAAGCTGTTTGAGCCAAGAATGAGAAGAAGCTATAAAAGCACAAATTCAAAATAATTAGCAAGTCTTAACCTACTTGTTTCTTGTTAGTGGCCAGTGTTAGATGTAACAAAGATTATATTTTTTTTTGTTGTGCTTAAGATACAGTTTTGCTACAAGAACCAAATTCTCCTGCTACATCATTCCTGCTACACATATCCTATGTCAAACATTTTTATTTTGTTTTTACAAAACATTAGGGTGATGTTGGCTTTCCAGGAAACCCTGGATATCCAGGACTGACTGGCCCCAAAGGATGTAAAGGTAATTAGTTTATAATAGACATACTCTGCAAAGAGCAGTATTGTTAGGATATATGTGGGATAGATGGTGAAGACTCACTAGAAAATTATTTTAATTTCTGTCCTGTTTTCCCATAAAACATGAATGTAATTATGAACAGGTCTCACTTATCTGAAGGCAAAAGTTGCATATCAGTATATTCTTTAACAGCTTATTCCTTTAAAAGTAGGTATTGCTAATTTAGAATATAAATTCCTGTCAAATTCCGTAGAACTTAAAAGTTCCATCAAAACCATTAACAAATCCATTCTTATGGATATAGAAATTTTGTCAAATCAAATAAGAGAAAATGGAATCAAAGTAAACTGTCATCATTTTCATGTGCCAAAGCAATTTTCATTTTGTGTTCTCTTAGTCCCTTCTATAGCTGTTTATATCTATTAATGACTTTTCTGATCTTAAAAAAGTGTCCAGCTTTGCTTTTGTGGATGGAAAGGATGCTTGTATAAAATGGAAGTCATTGTACCTCAACAGGCAAGAGAGGTGACCCAGCTCCTGTGCTTGGTCCACACGGTCGGAAAGGGCCTCCAGGAGATCCAGGATTGCCAGGTACCTCTGTCTCATTGAAGACAAAACTGGACTTAAAAAATTATTTTCTCTACGTTTTGTTAGCAGAGGGAGCTCTGCTCCCTGTGCATTTTCTGCCATTCTGTAGCAATTGCTTTTTTTTTTTTTTTTTAAGGACTTAGTGGATTTCCAGGGGAGAAGGGTTTACCGGGTATCCAAGGACAGCCTGGAAGACCAGGATCCAAGGGTGACCCTGGATATCCAGGGCTACCTGGATTGCCAGGTAATGCTAAAGTTTGAAAAATAGTGCCATGGAATAGCTCAAAAGAGATATGAAACAGGAGAAGGCAGTTGAGGCATCTCTGTGAGGAGGCTGCAGAAATCAGAGATCATATGAAGGGGGCATTGAAAGTTATTTCTGTACCTGTAGTAGCAATTGTCTGCTCATTCTCAGAGAGCAAGACCCTTCCTACATCCCTAAACACTTTCAGTTACTGCTGTTAACACAGTGTGCTGCATAGCATGGCAAAAAAAATCAACAGTTTAATAGAATTGCATATTCACAGGGGTTTCTTTCACTCTCAGGAGCTACAGGTCCTCAAGGATTGCCAGGAGAACGTGGAGAAAATGGTAAACCTGGAATTTTGGGACCTCCAGGATTGCAAGGGTTACCTGGACCCCAAGGCAGAAAAGGTAAACAGAATATACAGTGCCATTCTAGTGGTAATGTGACAGTACCAGACATAAATATTCTTTCAGTAGTGAAAATGGGAAAGGCCTGTGACTGTGATTTGGACTCTGTGGTCTCTTAAACTGCCAGAAGACTTATCCAGTTACTTTGAGAAGTAACATAAATGCTACTTTGGAAAGTTGGTCTACAATCTAAATTGAGTAAGGAGGAAAGTAGAAACAGGGTCTGGCTTACCTGATGTAACCAATAGCAGAACTTTAGGAAAGAAAAAGGAGTTTGCAGTCATTCAGTTGTTTCATTTCAGTTATGCTGTGTTCTACATTTTCACCATGGAGTGCCACTGTTACTCTATAAAGGCAACAGGCTGCTATGACAACTTTGTTTTCCAAGTTTGTTTTAACAAATTGTGATAACTTGAGTTGTGTTTTATTGTTGGTTTTCTTGCTGCTTGTCTGATTTTGGAGTATTTTGCAGAGAACTGTTTCCTCCAAATCCTAATTTACATTTCTTGCAATGATTGTTGTGTTTAGATTGAGTGTCAATTCATCTATACAATTGTTTTTGTTGGAGAACATTACTAACTTTCACTGTGCTTATAACTGAAATTGTACATTATTAATATTCCATAAAGAAATTATCAACTCAGTATCCTGTGTCTGTCATAGCCAGTTCCCAAACAGGAAGAAGAAGATGATTAGTGACCAATGTACAGAAACCACAGTAAAGTAACACTTGGGGCTATAAAAAATGGTTAGAGAGGACAGTAGTTCCACTTTTTCAAATTCAGCTTAAGGACAAATTGAGAAGGTTTCTTACAAATTACTGAAAATCTAAATGAAAAATGGAAACAATTTATGATTGCTTGCAGTAAATAAGCAGTGCTGATTTAAACTGTCATGACAGATTCCCTGCTGGTACATAATGTGCAAGAGAACATTTCAGTGTTGCAAACAATATTTCCTGCAACAAAGGCAGAGATCTGCAGTGGCAGGGATGTCTGAAAGGGGTCAAAAAAGAAAAAAAGCATTCTTCTGCTAAAAATTTCTTCATAATTAATGTACAATTTCCTTCTTGCCACAAGACTTCTTTACTATACTGTGCAGAAGTTATCCCAAGTCCTGCACAGGAACATAACATTTAACACACGTCCTGCAGAGGGGAAAGCTCAGTCAAAATGGCAATTCTTAGAGACTGAGTTGCCTGCTGAACTGAGGATTTTATATATTGCCAGCATAGCTGAAAAGAAGGTTAATACCTTTGAAACTATACCCAGTAATGAAAACTGACTGGTATTTGTATTCCAATTCAACTGGATATATAGATCTTGGTGCTGTTTTCAAAAAGTGCTGGTTCAAGCATCAGAAATGAAATTGATAATTTATAGCTAAGTACATGGCCTTGTTAGTCTCATTTGTTCTCAGTTATATTAAAGGTCTTGTGCCTGAAGTTTTAGATTTTAAAGAAGTTCTAGATTTGAAAAAAAAAAAAGTTAAAAATTATCTATCAGAGCATAATCCCATTTTCTTTATTACAGTAGTTTTACTAGTTAAAGGCTTAGCCTGGCAAACCTTACTCGTGTGAGTAATCCTTGATGGAGCAAGTAATAGTCAGACCATCACCAGGACTTGTGTGAGTAGGAGCTGAATTGGGCTGTACAACACAGAAAGAGTGGTTCATGCTCAGGTCAGCCAATTCAGCTGTACCTAGAAATTTGGGACCATAGCAATCCAAAAATCTAGAATTACAAGTGCTGATGTTATAATGGATTGTTGGCAAATGTGTCAGAAATTCCCTGGAAAGCAAGTAAAACCAAGCCATCAATCTTGCCTGAATGAGCCAAAGATCAAAAAAGTTTTAAATGGTGACCTGGGGGCCAAAATTAGTTAGGAGTTCTTAATAATTTTAAAATGCCACTGTTAAATTCCCCAAAAGCAACTCTTATAAAATTTTAGAATGGGAACATGTCCAAACCACAAGAAGAATACAGAAAGCAGGAATGAAAGTTAGAATGTAATGAAAATTTAAAGAACAGTTAATTAAGGTCATAGAAGATATTACAAGTTGGATTACTAGTGTCCCATATTATCAAGTGGATTACACAGAGAGTATATTATCAATGTTTTGCAGGTTTTCAAACAGTTTTCTAGATTTAAAATTTTTCCAGACTGGTGTTTGCTACACACTGGATTTTTTTTTTCAATTCATCTTTTGTTAAATTTTAACTAAAATAATTCAACAGTTTCTGAGAACAAAGCTATATGATTATAGTTTTTGGTGTGCCTGCTAGAAAACTTTAGGGCTTTTTTTTATTTTTTCATTATCAGATGACTCATCTTTTAATGCTTAAATTAAACACTAGGGACACTTAAATTTGACAGGTGATGCAGTTGATGAAGGGTATTTGTGTTGCTGTTCCTACAGCAGTTTGTCCTTGCCAAATTTGACCAGTTTATAAACTTTAAAAAAATATATCCATTCATATGTGCTTAAGTAGAGCAATGAATTCTCCCAAGATGCCTGCAGTGGATCCATGGCAGGTTGGTGAGATGCTGGACATGCTGGGATTGAGCACAGGCACCCAAGAGAGAACCTACATTTTCTGTGCCAGGAAGGGGCCAGAGGAAAGGAGACAGACACACAGATAATTCAGACTTGTGGGGAAAACCCACTGCAAGTGGACTGGGAATCCTGCAGGGCAGGGACGGGAACTGGTGGGGAAGGAAAGGACGCAGAGACGAGCAGCAGAAGTGGAACAGAGACAGGAACAAGCACTGACAGTATCATTCAGCTCCTTGATGAGTGGTGTTCCTCTCTGGAGCAAGAGGCATCCCAAGTCTGTTCCTGTCTCTGAAACCTCTTTGAAACCTTTCACAAATGACCCATCCGTTTTGCCAGACTTGTTGCTATCACAGGGGACAGACTGCTGTCTGCATTGAGGAAGTGTTTGTTCTCACATTTGATAGTTTATCTATACAACCTAGGAACTAAAAAGCACTGATGACATGGAGATATTTTTATCCTCAACTGCCAACAACAAACACAGCCTTAGATTAGCTCAACTTTTTAAAAAATGGATTTAAAAGTGTTATTTATTCTTTTATTTATTGTGTTTTAGAAATTTTCAAAAAAGCACAAATTATAAAGCAAAAGTTGTATCTATCACAAACACTTAGCCAGTGCTAGTGAACATCACTAATGACAGAGCTGCTCTATATACTACCATGTGTCACCAGAGGTTTCAGTTATAGATTTCTCTTCAGAGCTTTTGTAACAGAGTGATGCAAAAAAGCATCATTTTCTGCATGAAATCTGAAGGATCAGAGAAAATAAGTCAGGTGGAAAATTAGCCTCTTTTTGGTGCAGTTGGGTTAAATTGGACTTCTGTTTTAAGCAGAAGCTGTAAAGAAGTTCCAGCTTTACAGCTATCCTAGGCAGTTTCTGCATCCCCATCAGTGGCCGTGAAGTGGTAGCACAGGGAACTTTGGAGTAGCAACCACATGTAGCAGTAGCAGTCCAACCACAGACACGAGGTTCTCTATAGATTAGCCCATAATCTGCTAGCTGCAGGATGGAAGTACCTAAAGGATTAAAAGTTGTACTTTCTGATTGCTTTGATGTGAAATTGTATTTTGATTGCTGTTTTTAAACTTTTCACTCTTGCCTTTCCAAAAAGACTGCACTGCAATGTGATCTCATCTGCAGTTGCCAGTAATCAAATTCAGCAAATATCCTATTTTGATCCAGTATACGTTGTCAGATTTAAAAAAAGGCTTGATTTTTAGTTGTAACTGTAGAGGATTGTTGTGGTACCCAGTCATACCTGTGTAACACCTCTCAGGTCTTCCTGGACTGCCTGGACTGGATGGCTTGGATGGACTAAAAGGTCAGAAGGGTTCTGCAGGAGCTCCAGGTAAAGATGAGAAATAACTGGAACAGAAAATATTCTCCTACATGACTGAATGTGCAAGGAAAGGTGCATGTAATTTTGATGTTTGCCTTGCCCAGAAGATATTATTCAGGCTCAGACTAAATTTTTAAACAGAATCTAAAGTATGCTTAATGGCACACCTGCAGTTATTTGTGGGGAAAACTTTCAAACTTCCATTGCTCACATAGTTTTGTTGGAACGCTTCAAGGCTGTTTATAAAATTAAAAAGTTCAGTGCAGATGATTCAAAGGAGAGCCAAGTCTCTTTTTTTTTTAATATATAAAAGATAAAACTAACAAATTGAAAGGAGACTTGTGAAATCCCAGCTCCATTTAAAGTCCATGGGAGCTGTGCCTCAAACTTAAGTAGATTTTACTCATGCTTTTGTATTTGCAACTTTAAAAAGGTACTTTCGAAGCACTATTAAAAAACAATGCTTATAATCTATCTAAAGATTATAAATATATGGTGATAGAAAATTAAATGTAGAGCCATTCAATCAGTTTACATTTCAAGTTACAGACAATAATGACACCATATAAAATCACCCCTGAAGAAGAGCATTCAAGCAAAAAGATTACTTTATTTGAAAGTGATGAATTAGGGCCAGATTCAACAAAACTCTATCCAGCTTCCAAGAGAGAACCAGAAAAACAGCACTAGGCAACCCTTGCAAGGAGGAACATCTGCAACTGGTATTTCTGTTCTGCACATCTGTATTTGTACTTGCTGTAAGTTTTATGTACATAATTGTTTTCTTATAAAGGTCAGAGTGAGACAGGGCCCCCAGGATACTCAGGAGAAACTGGACCAAAAGGAGACAGAGGTGAACCTGGATGGCCTGGTATTTCTATTCCAGGCCCCCCTGGAGAAAGGGGATTCCCAGGTTTTCCAGGTAAGAAAAGGCTTTCTCCAAAGTGCTGCTCTGCAGAGTTGAAATTAAGCTCATACTAAATTTCTTTTTCTAAAGGTTCTTACTCTGATTAATATGAACATTGCTCAGAAGATTCTTTCCCTAAAAACACTTCTGTTTTAACATGCTGATGTTTCCCGAGCAGAGATACAGAGACTCCAGAATTTCTGGTTTATGTTATAGGAAAGAATGAAAATAGAAAATTATGGACTTGAATAGACTCAGGGAACTGCTAGGTAGGGTTGCCAATTGGGAAGAAATTCCTGAAGAAGAAGAGTGCAGAAGATCTGGCAGTCCCAGAACTATAGTAAATCTATCAGTTGTTCTGATTTAAGTGCAAGATAGAACTGCTTCACAAGATTGCAGTGGTTATTTTAGAGCTTGATTTAGGAACTGCATAGAAATGGGAAAAAGCAAGTGTTTGAGGAAGGGCCACTGAGAAAGTGAAGAGTCTGGAGCATCTGTCCTATGAGGAGAGGCTGAGAGAGGGGGAATTGCTTTGGCTCCAGAAGAGAAGGCTCAGGGGGAGTTTATTAATGTGTGTAAGTACCTGATGGGAAGGACCTGGAGACAGCTCCTTCATAGTGATATCCAGTGACAGGACAAGAGGGAATGGGCACAAATTGACATACACTACATTCTACTTAAATACAAGGAAAAGTTCTGTTTTCCCTGTGAAGGGAACTGAATATGGGAACAGGTTGCTGGAGAAGTTACGAAGTGTCTGTCATTGGAGATATTCGAACCCCAGGTGGACAGAGCCTGAGGCAACCTGCTCTAGTGGATCCTGCTTTGAGGGCAGGGTAAGTCTAGAATGTCTCCAGAGGCCCACTCAAATCTCAGCAATTCTGTGATTAGAAATGACATTAGCTTTATGCTGGCAGACCTTGCCACAGTCACGTAACACATGGAATAAAAATAGCAGGAGGTGAAAACTGGTGAGGTGAATTATTCTAAGATGAAGACACTCATTTTTCTTAGTTTGATTATTAGTTTGTGAACTGGGGGAGTCAACAGAATGGTGCTGCTGAGGAAAAGGGAGGTTTAATTCTGAGATGTATTAATACTGTTTGACATAGGATAGGCAGAGTCTCTGATGGTTGTAGCCAGTTTTGACAAATAAGAGAAAACTCACCAGAAATTAAATGGAAAGAGGGGGTCAAAAGCAAGACTGAAGAAACTAGATTTGGTTTTTTGCAGAAAAGAGAAGGCAACAGAATGCAACCCACATGTTAACAAGCTGCAACATTTCAAAAGTTTTGTAGAGAGGATGGTAACCTGCAACTCTGCCTATCACAAGTAAGGGCATAAATATTTTATTGTGTAAAAATCCAGATTAAAGATTAGGAAAAAAATGCATTTAAGGCTAGTAAATTAATTTTGTTCACTGAGGTTTTTAGGAATCCCTTTTGCTAGGAACAATCTGTGAATACTTCTCCTGCCCCAGGCAGAATCATTTCATAGTCCCCACTCACCTTATATTGTTACCATTTCTGCCCTTGCTGGAATTCAGGAAAACGTGGGTATTTGTGGCAATGTGCCACATTGAGATAATGTATTCTTCAGGTTACATAGATTTTATGGGAAGAATTAAAACTGAAAAATCTAATGGATATTTTCACTTTGACAAGATGGCCTCATTTGCCTGGGGACTGGTATGTTTGGTATACAAGGGGGAGCATACATTACCTCCATGACTTCTCATGTCAGCATTCTTTTACTTAGTAACTTCTGTCTGTAATCTAAAAAAAAATAAACCACCTCAGATTTTTTTTTTAAATTGTGATCCCTTAGGTAGAAGAGGACCTGTTGGACCCACTGGACCTATGGGAAGATCTCCTGATAGTGCTTCCCCTGGTCCTCCAGGTGATCAAGGATTACCTGGCTTAGATGGAATCAGAGGTATTAAAACTAAACATACCAACTTCTTTCATGTAGAAAACCCCTGAGACTGTTAGGAATAACAGGGTTACTGTCTGTGAAACAATGTATAGAAGTGCATAGGGAATAACAGGGAATAAAGAAACCCATTGCTATCTCAGTGAATACACAGAGCAGTGAACGCTGGGTAGGTAAGCAGAGCAAGAACAAAATGCAGATCTCCAGATTAAGCAACACAAAAATAAATCTGTATGATATAAATATAGAGAAACAGTGTTTCAATGAATGTACCAGTAACTTGCTGCCTCTTCTGCTTGCACGGAAGTTAAATAACCTTGGGGACTATTCCTGACATTGTCTTCCTTGGACAAAGTCCAATGCTAGTATTTCCAAAATCATGCAAGGGCTGTCCTACATCCTAGAGAAAATAAACCCACATACTAGAGTAACATTTTAAAAAAACTCCACCAGCAGAACATGGCTATTTTTAGATGTTTGTACTTCGTGCATACATTGAGAATAAAGTTCTTTTCCATAGGTGATCCTGGGAATCCTGGTCCTCCTGGAGAGACTATCTTTGTGCAAGGAGATCCAGGTGATACCGGCATGCAAGGGGCACCAGGTAATCCTGGACCACGAGGCCAACAAGGAGCCAGAGGCCCTCCAGGGAGCCAAGGAAGAGAAGGCCCAAAGGGTATGGTCAGAGATGTTTTTAACTTCTGTGTGCACTTATGCCCAGCCCCTGTGACTGAGCCTTGTGTCCAGTAAAACATTTGAGTTTGCCAAGCAAACCATGACCTCTCTTCAGGGGTCTTGAGGAACTATGAAAAATGTAGATATGTTTGAACTAACAGTCTTACATCTGCCCCATATCAATAGCTTGGGGTTTTCAACAGATTCTTTAGTTTGAAAACAGAAATCTGCTTCTTTCACACACTGCAGAGAAATCCCATTTACACCAATCACTTCCAATCTCTACAAAGAGAAGAGTTGTAAATTTTAAGTCAGATCTAGACCAGGGAAAGCAGAATAAATGTGTATTTCTTTCTGTGGCACAAAAGAGTTGAAGATTCTGAAGCATTTTTTGTTACTCAAGCATCCATTTTATGTTACTCAAGTATTTTATTTATCTTTTTTGGGGTTTTATTTCCAGGTCCTATGGGGGCCCATGGCCCACAGGGTCCACCTGGTGCTTTAGGACAACCAGGAGACCAAGGTTTTCCAGGAAGACCTGGTCCCAGAGGACCCACAGGTATTTATGAACCTGTTGCTCATTGTCATTCAACTGTAACTGTGATCCTTCTATTCATATATAATCATACTAATGTTAATTTGCATGCAAATAATTGAAATAATCTCAGAAAAAAGACCCCTGCAGTTGCCAACTTAAATGATTTCTCATTTGATTAAAAATTTCTGAACTATTTGTTTCTAATGTCACCTCATGTAAGTGATTTCAGTTCTCATTCCATTCTTTACTCTAATTTACATGTCTGAAACTTGCTTCCACCTGCACCTCAATGGCCACAATCTGCTTTCCATTTTTCAAACCCTTCAGGTTTTATAGGTAATTTCATGACTTTTGATTATTGTTCTTTTCATGGGAACTCCCTTACGTATAGAAACGTTCAGCTGCTAGCAGGACATAGTTCTAATACATATTTCACATAAACAGCACCAGTATCATGAGAATGCTCTGTGAGAGCTCTCATGAAAGGATGTCAATTAGACTTGTGAAACATTTGTTTCTGGTTCTTGTTCTTTTTTTTTTCCACACAAGATGCTTTCTAACCAAAATTACAGCAAAAACTTGAATCCTAACACTGGATTACTACAAACATTGAACTCTCCATCTGACTAAATGCTGATCCAAAATGCAAACAGGCAAAAGCTTCCAGTAACCTTCAATATATAAAATGTGACTATTATTTTTATTATGCATTATAATTACTTCAAATGGCTGATTCAGGCTAGTTTTTTTGGCCTGCCTATTGATGGTTTTGCAGAAACAAAATATGCAAAACACATTTTTGCATGGGAGCTATCAGCCAGTCTTGCAATTCACTTTCCCATTACACATTCCAGGTGACCCTGGTGAACCAGGAAAAGTAGATGATTCATGCCCTACAATCCCAGGGCCTCCTGGGGAAGCAGGGCAAAGAGGACAGGATGGCTCTGCAGGATTACCAGGGCCAATAGGCCACCCTGGACCCCAAGGTAAGCTCATGTTCTGAAAGCTTGGATGTTCTTCTCAGCCATTTAGACAACAAGTTCAAAAGGGTCAGAGTTGCTTCTCTGTGTTTTACCCTCTCTTTTCTCCTTAAACACTTACTAACAGTCTCCAGAAACACATAGTGGGCTGCTTAATGCTGAGGATGATGGATAAATGTAGCTGAACCAGACTGTTTGAGCCTTCCTGCACTACATTCCCATTTCCTAGGCCAGGCAGGGCAAAAGCATAATGCACTGTTCAAGAAAAAAAGTTCAAGTGGCATTTTTCCTTTTCCCCACCAAATTATAAAGCCATTCCTGTGGTTTAGACCTATTTGGAGGATGTTTAAAATATGCATGCTTTAAAATCTAGCAATAATGAATCCCAAAGCCCTAAAAGGACTGAAGTCAGAGAAGTGGCTACAACAGAGGTCTTTATCTGCTAGAACATGAAAAAATTACCACCAAAGAAAACTGACCAAGAGATCTTAAGAGGAAGTGATGAAAGACTGAAATGTTCTTCTGACAGGTGAAAAGAAAACAAGGGTGATCCTGGTACTGGTGACCCCAAAAGAGAGGCCACCTTCACAGAAACACAGCATAGGCTGTATTGCAGTGTCTTCAGTTTAGATGGTGAAATCCCTTGTGTGGTTTTCGGTATTTCCTACTTGGGAAAACAAAGTTTGCTATGTTGGCTGCTCTGGATAGCCAGTGTGTCCAGAGGAAAAAAAACTCCACGATTGTCTCCCTGGAGATTGCCTGCAGCAGTTTCATGAAAGGAAACAATGCAGTTTTCATTTAACTCTCTACTATCTTAGTTGATTTGCCAGCTAAAGGGTTTTCTGGGGTTACACAGCTGTGTTTCCATTGTATACATCATTAAGGTTTCTGTAAAACTAGGTGATTCTGTGATATACATACACATATTTGCATTGGTTTTATGTAAGTAATAAAGAAATAGTAATGCTTTTTCCTTCATTAAGATAGGAGAATCCAATTTTTTCCTGTCGTGGAAGGCAGACTGGAAGTTTTACTGGTGAAAGCAAGGGGTTTTAATAAAACCCCTCAATGTGCTTAAGCTTTGGCAGAATAACTCTGCAACCAACATAGGAAAGCTGTTAATTTTTTTGACTGGTTCAGACTTTCTTAGTAAAAGCTAACAAGGGGAACTTTGAATGTTGTGAGACAACCTTGAATTACTCAGTCTGCAGGTTAAATAGCAAAGTCTGCAAGGAATGAAACACCATTACTGAGAAACACCCTCACCTGAAAACTGTTTTTTATCAAAAGATGAAAACGACTTCTAAGTGCAAGAATGCCTGATAAGTGTTACTTTGTTCAATTCCACTTATGTGTTAAGTAGCCAGTGCACATGCCCATCATTATTTGCACCCTACATGAAATGTATCTTTTACTGTCACGGCCACACCTTCCCTGCTAATGTATAAAATGAGTGGACACTGTGAGAAATACAAAAAGGTGGGGCCATCAGGAGCCTAAAAATGTCCAGTTCTGCAGTCCCTCCCTGTTGTGTAAGTACTCCAGTACATCCTTTACTTCAAAGGGAGTTCACTATGCATTCTAAGATTTTGCTGAATGGTGTTCACAAAGCTGACAGCTTGGCTTGCCTCAGGAGGAGTTACAGCTCATTCCACGGTACGGATCCTGATGGCAATTCTGCACAAGGCTTGCACAATAATGTGTGTTGGGGAGTGCTTTGATTTCAACTGTAAATTACACAAGATCTCTGGAGAGGATGTGAAACCTTATCAGGAGCTGCTGTTCCTAAGTCATGTCTCTGAGCTACTGCTATAGTCACAGGGTGAATAAGTGGTGAAGAGAATTCCCAGCAAAAGCAGTTCTGCACTTCCCTGTCCCAGTGTCCAGTTTGCTGTCTGGCCCTCTGTGTTTGGACAATGCAGAACCTTAAATGCAGTCCTGTGAAAGAAAAGTACATACTCTGTATTTATCTAGGCATAAAAGGTGAAGAAGGATCATGTGGCCTGCCAGGTCAAGATGGGTTACCTGGGGCACCTGGACCACCAGGTGACCAAGGGAGCCGAGGAGAGCAAGGATATGCTGGACCACAAGGTAAGAATGGAGTATGACTTCGGGGGGGGGGGGACATGTGAGATGATGCACGGACGTGTTTCCTCTCTGCTCCCCCAATTCCCCCATGGATACATCCACCTCTAGCCCGAGATTCCATGACACCTCATGCCCCCTTTCAGTTCAAGCACTGACAGTGACATTTGTGAATGATTTCATAACAAGACCTGTTGGAAGAAAATTTATCTCGGCATCCAGTGTTAAGCAGAAAGACAATTAAGCACCCATACTTAGACAGCATATATCAATAGGCATGCATCTCTGAGCTAGGGCTAATGGGGCAACTGTCTGGCAGTAATTGAAGTTGTATTGTAACTGTGACTGGTCTCTAAAAAATTAAGGGTTTAATACCTGTGTGAGCAAGGGGCACTGACTGTTACTGCAAGGATTCAAATTCCTTCCAGACACTCTGTTGATCCTAGTAAGTCTGGGAAATCATTGCCCACTTCAGTTCATTTCTTAATCCATACAGCACAAGACAGAGGCACAATAGAAAAGCCAAGTGCCAAGCATTCAGTAGCAATCTAGTTCATTTCTCTCCCAGAAGAAAGATAACAGAAGCCTACTTGTGTCTTTATTGCCCATGACAGTCTTGAAGTTATATTATATTCAGTTGGGAACTTCTTACTGAATGTTTAACACACAGCTGGTGTGAACTTTTACTGCATGTAATACAAGTAAATTTCTTTTACCTTTCTCCAAGGTCCACCTGGTCAGACTGGTGTCCCAGGACAACCAGGCCCCCAAATTAGATCTGCAAGTGGATTCTTGCTCGTCCTGCACAGTCAGTCAGACAGAGAACCACTCTGCCCACAGGGGATGCCAAAGTTATGGACTGGCTATAGTCTGCTGTACCTAGAAGGACAAGAGAAAGCCCACAATCAAGATCTTGGTATGTATTGTACATAATTGCTTTCCAGCTAAGGGATAATATGGTGTTGTCTATACAAGGAAAGACAAGTCACATTGAGCAAGCTATAGAACTGTCAGTTACTTATTTTATACGGACTCAAAATTAATTTACACTGATGATAATGAACTTGGTTATGCTGCCCTATTGTCACCCATTTAAAATAGCTTTCTGCTGCTCTGTAACTGAATGGAAAAGTCTTTCTGAGTAATTTTGACTTGAAGGTGGAGAGATAAGTGGTTTATTTCACTTATCCCAGCTCATTTTAGACTGACTTTGAAGCTCCAGGAGAGATTTTCCTAGGTCCGAAATCTCATTTGGCCACTCTGAAATAACTCCCTGGAGGATCTGCTCCTTTTTTACTATAGACACAGCTTGGGAAAGAGCTGGTTAAGTTGGGTAAGTACAATTGGGCAGTATAAGTAAGCTTTACAAGTAAATTATGCATCATGTGTACAGCAGAATCCTGTGCTTTTCAAAGTCAGAAGCTAATACTTTTTAGAAAAGCCAAAGCCAAATTTCCTCCAGAGACAGCTCCTTTAGGTGCCTTGGGTGATTTCTTCCCTGTCTTCTACAATTCTGACTAAAATTAGATGTCTAAATAAGCTGCCCGACTTGCAGCCTGAGGAACTGATTGGTGGCAATTTGCACAGAAGAAGTTTCCTAAATTCTTGTTGACTTGTTATACAAGAGTCAGAGAAGTCTCTGAGGAGGAAAGATCAAGGACCTAATAAGCTGAACAAAAAGGGCAATAAAAAGAGCTATTTTTAGAATAGCAGTGATGTTTTAGAATGTTTTCACTATTGTGTGTTTGGCATTCCCCAGGAGAGCCAGTTGCTAACAAAATGCCTCATAACAGCAGTGAAAATAAGATTCCAAGGAAACAGAGACCTTGTCTCCTGTGTGATTTTGCAGGCATTTTTCCTACTCAGGCTGCTCCAGATCCTTTATTAGTACTGGAATGGAATATTATCAGTGATAAACAAAAGTAGCTTTTGTACAGAAATGCCACATGTCTTTAATGAAGGTATTTGAATTTGAGGGCATTACAGAAATAACACTTCACACACCAAGTTCAAGGCAGAACTTTGTGCAGTGATTATTGTTAAGTAAATAGGCCATCATGAAACTTTTAAATTCAGTTATGGAAGAAGATCACCACAGAAATATGCACTGGTCACTTCTTTGTTCTCACCGATGTCTGTCTGATGAGAATTTCACAGGATTGGCTCCGCAAAATCCCTCAATCCTTTTATTTCACTTTGGGAGTGAGTGAAACCTTTCTGGAAGGCAGTAGGACAGCTACTGAGATTTCAGCTTAATGCACTGCTAGCAACGGCTTGTCATACTTCACAAAAATGTTTCTATTTATCAGCATCGTCATTTGGTTTTTCACTGCTACTAATGAGTTTGTAAATAGCTGATCTCCTTTTAAACCAGCCGCCACCTCTTGCCTAATTTATTTTTCAGTGTTGGCACAGCTAAGAAATTTGTTATCATAACTGTTTCTCATGGTGACATACTACATCATGTTTAAATTGATTGACACAATTAAATATTATCAGTCAAAGGAAGATACTTACTTGTAATAGGTCTCTGTTTTTCATGTGGACATTTGTTAAAGGGATTGGCAGGTTTAACATCTGTGGATTACCTAAGTCCTGCTAAAATACGTAGTTTTGTAGCAACATTGGCCAGAATACAGTTTTCAACTCACCTAGGAAATGGAATAATTGTCACCGCTTGCTGTTATTGCCAGGTCTGGCAGGATCCTGCCTGCCTGTGTTCAGCACCATGCCCTTTGCCTACTGCAACATCAACCAGGTGTGTTACTATGCGAGCCGCAATGACAAGTCCTACTGGCTGTCCAGCGCCGCGCCGCTGCCCACGGCGCCGCTGTCCGAGGAGGAGATCCAGCCCTACATCAGCAGATGTGCTGTGTGCGAGGCCCCGGCACAGGCAGTGGCACTGCACAGCCAGGACCAGTCCATCCCTCCCTGCCCACTCAACTGGAGGAGCCTTTGGATAGGATACTCTTTTTTGATGGTAAGAAAGTGGGGGCGTGATTATATAGATATATTTCTTTCATCCAGCTTTTGTATTCTAAAGGTTCAAGGATTTTTAGCTCGGAAAAATAAATTATTCAATGTCTAACAAACATTAAAGAGGAAAATTCACAAGAAACAAGACAAAGGTTAGTTCCAAATTGCAGAACCTGGATGTAGCTACATACACTGTACTCAGAGACTTAAGATACTCATTTCCTAAAATTGAAAAGGTTTTGCCTTCTTGTCAGTAGTAAACAATTGGATTTTTGTGTACAAAGACATCATTTTCAGAATTAGAGCCCCAGGTCCTTTTAAAGCCATCCTCAAGTTACATTTGCAGCAGTTTGGATAACAGCATCATTCTCAATCAACACAGACTACTCTTTCCTTCAGTTTGCTAAGTACCTGAAAGTTAAGTGAGCCAGCTCTAGACTTTGAGATTAATTTATTACAGAGCAAATCAAGATTTTGTCCTGCAAAAGAAGCTTACTCCAATTTAAGATGACAAAAAACAGCACAGTTAAAATCAAGTAGGGAAAAAACCAGATGAACATCATTTACCTATTTTTCACACACAGTTACCAAGCTGTCTCTTTGTTCTTTGCAGCACACTGGATCTGGTGACCAGGGTGGTGGACAGTCCCTGATGTCACCCGGAAGCTGCCTGGAAGATTTCAGATCAGCACCATTCATCGAGTGCCAGGGCCAGCGGGGAACGTGTCAGTTCTTTGCTAATGAATATAGCTTCTGGCTGACCACCGTGATGCCTGAGCTGCAGTTTGCATCAGCCCCCCTGTCAGAGACTCTTAAAGAAGGGCAAGAGCAGAGGAAAAAAATCAGTAGATGCCAGGTATGCCTGAAGCACGGCTAAGGAGCAAGCCAAAAGCAGGCAGCCACAGAGAGAGGCCTGTGGGAGGATAAGCAACGTGCTAAAGGTTTAAACGGCAGCTCGTGTTTGAATCTGCGTTCAAGGGTGCAGCACTGTTCTCTTTGCTGGAATGGAAAAGTGAGACAAAGATGAGGGATCTGTTGAGTCTCATCCACCCATGTACACACAGCCACAGACAGTAAAATCTCGTGTAAAAGAATGAATTAAGAAAGACAAAACTCTGTCCCATTGGAGTCCACTGCTGTAAAGTACAGGGAGCAAGGTGAGCTTGGAGGATTGAGTCAAGCTAGGAATACCAAGGACACCATATCTGTTGTGCAAGAGAATGGATTTTCTGTTAGAAATGGCATTTACTGCAGGAAGAATATGTGCATTTACATGGCATATTATAAATATTTATCCATACTGATAGAAAAGTGCAAACATACAAATGTCAAAGCCCTGTAGCTGAATTTCCCAAGCTAAAGAAACTTTGCACTTGCTGTTTCCGATGGAAGGGGAAAATGTAATTGTTAAAAAATAATCTAATAATAAAAACAATGAAGATCAAAGTCTTTTACCACTGCAGTACTGAATCAGACTCTGAAAGAACTGTTAATTCAGCTTTCATGACAAATAAAAAGCTGGAAATCCATTCAACAGCAGATTATGTAAGAAAATAAAATTAGCTGAGATAAATCCTTCAAAACCTGTATTTATATTTACAAGTAATTTGTAAGAGCAGTTAGATTAAATTATTAAACTCTAATCTAAGCTGCCAGAGAAAGAGAGCAATTTCTAATATTAATTGAAAAGAAACAGTGACATGGTGATAAAATGGGTGAATTTATCTGAGTGAGTAATATAAGAAATGTTAGGACAATAAACTGTTAATTTTTTTCTTCTTTATTTGTAAATACACCACCATAAAAAAGAACCGTCACCATTAAGATCCTTATGGAATGACAGCTCTGAAGATCCTTTTTATTTTTTAAAGCACTGACTGTAAAAATGTTCATATCCTAAAGCACTAATCACCTTCTGAAAAAATTAAAACACATTTGTACCTCCTTCATTCATCTGTAAAACCAGAACTCTTTCATAGTTCTCTATCGTGGGGAAACATCTGAAAACACGGATTGCAAATGGAGAATCCATCATGTGAAAAGGGCCACAAATGCTCCTTTTACCACTTAAATAAGCTACATTTTATTAGAATGGATTCAGATGCTTTTTCCAACACTTTTCATTTCAATTTGTGTTCACTGAGGCGCCCCCCAGAAAAAGGATTTTCAAGGAAACTGCGATCCTCATCCAAGGGTCCTAATTCAAAACAAACTCCCTCTGAAGCCATCACAAGTACAACAGGCTGATCAGCCAATTTAAAAGCTGGATACACAAACTCAAAGAGCAGGAAAGACAGACATTCCAGGCTCAGCCAGAGGAAAATAAAACAGTCAGAGGATAAGTCCAGTCAAGTGTAAATACATCTGACTGTGCAACTTCCTCCTGACACAACCAACCAAACCCCTCCGATGTGCTGTGCTTACATGGAGGTCAACTGACTCTGCCCTTGCAGCTGGGCAGGGGTCAGGAGCCCTCCTGGGGCATGTGCCAGTCCCACCTGTGCCAGGGAACATTTCCCTGGGGTCCTGTGCCCGCTGGGACAGGGCACACCTCGGGTCGCTCCGGGCTGATCCCGACTGCACCTGTCAGATCCGACACTGGAGCAGGGGCCAATCCCTGCCATTGACCTGTATGCAGGAATTCCATCCCCTGGTTCAGGCAGCATCCCACAAGCAGGGGAGAGCAGCTCTCCAGTCTGACATAAACCCCAAAGCCTCGACTCCATGAGGTGCTGAGCAGCTCAGCAGCTTCCTACAGGAAGAAAGCAGCAAATGAAGAGGAGCACCAGTGCTTAGGCCACCTGTTCTCCAAGGTGTGCAAGCTGTGTTTCCTAAAGGGCCTCAGCTAAAGCCCCAGGGGGCTGGGAGCTGCAGCTGCTGCTCAGTCACAGGAACAAAACACCCAGTGACTCAGGCGATGGCCCCGTTCCCCGAGTGGATTTAGCTGATAACACATTGAGGTCTCCTTTGTGAGCCTTACCTGACAGTGCTCACCAGCTCCTCTATCACTCATCCGCAGCCTCTTTTCAGGTGAGAAACTCTGGAGAGGGGTTGTGGCTTTTCTGGTTTTTGGTATAAACTGCATTGAGGTAAACAATAACCAAAACCCTGTGTACTGTGTTACTGCAAACTGGGTCCTAGGGACAAGGTGAAAACAAGGGAATAAAAAGGGGTTCTGGAATTGCACCTCTGTTCACCTAACTTGAACAAATGCACCAAAAATATTTAAAACATCAACAAAAAGCCTCAGCAATAATTTAAATAGGCAATTTTACAGCATTTTACCATGTTGCTCTTTTGTTTGCTTTAAAAACATCACACAACCCCCCCCCCCCCCATATTTGTGTATCATTTTGATACAGAGTTTTTGCAACTGTGCCAGTTTCATTTTACTGTGGTCTGTAAGAATATATATAGGAAGTGTATTTTTAAGCTACTACTGATAGGTGAGATATTTCATAAGTGTGTAAATTCCTTTTCCATGCTCAGCTAATTCCATAAGGCATTTGTCAGAAATATTGTAGTAATTCAAAACAAAATTGCAGATAAATTGCTTAATATTACACAGCAAGTAAAACAGATCGAAGTATAAAGCAGCAGATGCTTTTAACTCTGCAATCATTTGTCCAGTGACTATAAGCAGAAATATAATTGGTAAATTATTCACAGGGAACCTATTAATGAAATTAAGTGTGAAAAGGCATAGCTGAAACTGTTAAGAGTAAAAACACACCTAAAAGCAATGGCCTTATGATGGCCCTTGAAGTCCAAATTACCCTTACTATGGCATTCCAGAGTTTGGATCTTGTGTAGGTCTGGTCAAGAAGTGAGTTTTATCCTCAACAGCAGGCAGGATATTAAAAGCAACACAGAAAATAATGCTGGCTGCACTTGGAGGTCACTAAAATTGGAGCCATTTGGGGTGAACTGCCCTGGAATTAAATTCAGAACCAGTGATTTCCAGTGAGATTTGCCTGCCCATCACCCTGGCAAACTATGGCCAGGACACAGGGAAGGTCCTGGTTCAAACTCAAGGCAAATCCTTGGGGCATGTAGCAGATTCCTGTCCCTCATATCCCTGTGCATCAGGATTTCTGATAACAAGTAGAAGATAGATAATAGAACAAGTAGAGGATAACAAGTGGAAGAAAAACACTGCATGACCTGACACCTGATCTGCTCACTAGAAATGTGAGTATTTTTGCTTCATATGATGTTTTTCATTACAAGGAAGGCGATGCACAAGCCAAATACTGAAAACATCTCTTGAATGTCATCTTCTGGTGTATAAAGAGCATGTCAAAAGGGAGAGATTAAAGCAAAACTTTAAACAGATATTACTTGTTTTATCATAACAGTGCTATGCTGTAAATATGGTATTTTAAAAGAGTACTCCAAATTCATCTGTGCACAACAGAACTGCTGGATTTGGAGTCCACGACTGACATGCACAGAACAGGTATCAGAATGAGAGGACAGCAAAGATGCTTCAGCTCCAGACAGAGGTGGTGCTTGGCTGGGGGTGTGAGCTGATACAGCCTCCTGCAGAAGCAGTGCAGGGGCCATGGCCAGGCCTTGCTGCCCCAGGTCTTTGTAGGGAGCTGGCCCTGGCTGGCAGCCACACATCTGCCCAGCTGCCTCCCCCCCCAACAGGACTGGAGAGAAAACAGGAGGAGAAAGAGCAAGGAAACTCATTGGTCGGAATATAGATGGCGAAATCACTTACCAAGTACTGCTGGGGGCTAACCAGACTCGGCTCAGGGACTTCAGTTTATTATTTTGGGGAAAAAGCTGACAAACCTTAACATACCTTTCCTCCAAGTCTCCCAGGGTCAACTCACTCCAGGATTTGCTCTGCTCCCTTGTTACCACAGCAAGTGCCAGTCAGTCCCTTCAGTGAGGCAAAGGGCAGCCAGAAGCTTCCTGGGGCAGGTGTTGTTTCAGGTACAGAGTGGCTTCTTTGTGCTGCACCTTCCTTCTCACTCCCCTGTGCTCTGACATTATTCCTCTGTGGGCTGCAGCCCTTTTGTGGGAGCACCTGCACTGGCATGGGTCATTCCCAGAATCACATTATTATGTGCAACATAAGCAAAACTGGTCCAGGGGTTCTTCCAGGGTAAACTGTTAACCAGAAAAACCTCTTTCCTACTTCGGCTGGTTCATGAGCAGTAGAGGAAAGCAAAAGTAGTATCAAAACAGTCAAACCCCACAATTCCTATAGTACATACATTTTTTGCCTGTATTTCAGGCAAATTAAGCAAACCTTTTATCCATTAACCCAGGCAGCTCACTTGTTTGAAAAGGATCCTCCTACAGCTTTGAAGCACAGCCTGGAGCACACTGAATGTGCTCTGCACCACACCTGCTCTGGGCACACAGAGCCAGCCTGCAGGGACTGTGCCACTGCTCCAGCACAGCGTGTGGGGCCACACCAGCAGCCCTCAGCAACGCTCTGACTTGGACTATCATCCAGATTCAGAACATAAACCACAGCCATCTGGGAGTTTGTTTCTGCTATTACACATGGCTACTTCAGACCAAAGTCCCAGACTGACTCCCGGCCCTTCCAGGGCTTACAAGCAATCCTTAAGTAACTTGTAACTCCACTGAATAGCCATCCACAGACAAATCCTGTACAGATGAGGACTTCTGTTCTAAGGCTTGACTTGCATTAGAACTGTCTTGAGTGAGCCAGAAAACAACCATCCAAGGTCGTGGGGAGGAACTGTAATGGGGAACAGTTGTTTGCAAGAAAAAGGGTCTCTCCAAAGCCAGCTGTGAGGAGTGCAGTCAGGCAAGGACAGACCCCATCAGTCTTCAAAACAATAAAATAATTCTGTCAGCTCTGGTAAGAACTTTCCAGCAGGTGAAGCAGTTGCTTCATCAAACTGGGGATCTATTTCATGACTGGATCTGATTTCAGAAATCAGCATTTTGAACTGACCAAACAACAAAAACAGCTGCTGAAATTCTGCCCACCTGAACCATCTGGAAGACTAGTCAGGTGGAAAAAAAAAATCCCCATCAGCACTCCAACAGATGCTGCTCCATATTGATATTTAGCAGCTTTCCCCTCTCCTAGTCACTTCATCCAGATGTTTCAGAAGGTACTGGAAGTTCAATTAGAGGTGACATTTTATAAGTGCAAAGTAAAAACAACTCCATAGTTATCATTCTGGAGTGAACCTGTCCAACAAACAGCTCTTCCATGTAAGGTAACTCACACACCTCACAGCACAGCTAACCTTGTGCTTGTCCACACACTGCCCCACTGCTTCACAAAAGAAGACAGCCTTGAGCTTTGTGGGATTTGAAATTCCATGTATTTAAATGTTTTCCACAGATTCACTGAAGTAGAAATGCAGGACGTGTGAGACCAAGTCCTAAAGGAAGACCTGCAGTAAAGTCTGGTTGGTTTATAGCGAGATTTGGAATGAAGCACTCAAGTCCCAAACTGACATCAGATTCAGCTTGGCAAAACAAAGTTTCAGTACACAGGAAAACAAGAACTTTTCCACAATTTAGTATTCCATGTGCCTGACAAACACTACTCCAAAGGGATGCTTTCACTGGAGATTAAACTTTTTCATAGGCAGAAATCAATTAAATTCTGATGGGAAGTTAAAAAATAAAGAATGGCTACTCTGAGGCAGTTGTATTTGTAGTCTGTTAGACTCTACACATTTTCACTTTAAAAACTAAAAAAAAAAATAAGTATTTTAGAATGTTTTAATTCTATTGTGCTCAAACATTTAAGATGTATGTAAAAACGTGAAATAGATGCAATAAATGGTACCAGGTGTCACAGAAGTTTTGGCCACAGACAGGTTGTATCTCTGTGTAAATGATGTCACAACAGCCTGCAGAACTTCATACACAAATACTTCATAATTTTTAAGTCAGCAAAGAGATCATTCCATACTCACTAGTATTGTATAGATTTAGGGGCTGTTCTTTCAATTGTTCCATGGGTAAGGAAGCAAAACAAGGATTCACAGAAGTGGCTCCACACCAATCTCTCTTAAATGATCCTTGGAAAGAATGGTTAGGTGAAGGACCATGCCTAATCCAACATTCTGCACCAAGGCAAGCACATTTACTGACCTTCCCAACAGCCCAGAAGGGGTACTTGGTTAACCTGCTCCAAAGCGACAGAAGGAAATTCTGGAGTATCTCTAGCTTATGAGGAAAGTTCACTATCTACATCTTTGGAAACCTTTTCTTTGCACTCCTTTTGTTGCAGATTAGGCCAATTTCTGCTGGTAAATAGACAAGAGAGCTGAGCTTACTGCTGTTCTCATACAGAAGAATGCTGTCATATGTATCCTTGATCTGCTCTTTCACTAACCCAATTGTTTTACCCATCCCAGCCAATCATATGAACAAAAATGCCCAAACCATATTAATTTGTGTGAAAAACTGTCTGCCTTTCTCCAGTTTTCCAGCTCCTGAAAGAGTAAATGGGTATCAGAATTTATTGTAAGACTTTTTAGAAAACTTGACAGTCCTTCAGAAACAACTCCTATGACTGAAAGCTCAGAAATGTTAATATTTTCTTGCCTTCTGAAATCTGGTAACAAGTAAGAAATAACCCATTTTTTTTATATAGGGAACAATGAGAAGCTTATAATAAACCCATGCAATGATTCTGTTCTTCATGTCTGCACACTCCAGAAGCCACAGCACAAACACCAGGATCTGCTCGCCAGCTGTTGTGTGGAAGCACAATCCACACTCAGTCCCTCAGTGCTGAACCAAAATGGGCACAATCCCCCAGCCATGGAAGCAGAGGGGAAAAGGACAGCAACCCCCATTCCCATCCCCTCCCAAGAACAGGGAGGGCAGCTGGGCCCCAACTCCTTCCTGAGCTGTCCACTCCTGCTGTCACTGTGCTGTGCTGGGCCATCTCCACGCTCACACCGCTGGAGTGCAGCTCTGGAGAGAAGCAGCAGCTTCAAAGGTTCAGCAGCTCTCTGTTATTATATAACAGCATATCTACACTTGGCACATAGAGATATTATAATTAAACAGAGCAAGGGGTGGCCAGAGAAAGTTACTTTAGACCTGCAGGCAAAGAAAATAGCAAAGCTACTGGCCTAAAGTGGGCAGTCCCTTCACTATGTCCTACTACATCCCATATGTCTGTATAAATACTGTTTTCTTGGTACTTTAAGGGGCATTTTTTCCCTTCAGGAGAGGTGGTGCTGCCAGGGAAAAGAGAACACTGACACAAAACCACAGAATTTGCCTGTGCTTAAAGTCAAGATGGAAGAGGGAAAATAATTTTAAAAGCTAAATGCAGTTCTTTCATCACATCTTAATTCTGGGCTGTGAGAAGCCCTTATTTATTAACAGTAATATGTTAAGTTGTTCAACCATTAAATTTCAAGAATGTGCCCATTAACAAGTCTGCTGATTAGGATTAATTAGGGAGTGGAATTTCTTACTTGGTACCTGATCACAGAGTTTAGAGGAAGTACAAAAAACTCAGAAGAAATCACAGCTCCTACAACAAAGGAATCAAACTGCAGATGCTGAAATATTTTATACAAAGCTATGTTTGCTTCAGGAGCCCTTACCTGAGGCAGTCAGGCAGTGACCAGGGCCAGAGAATAAGCAAGGTCCAACACCCACCTGGATAACTGCCCTTAAATTTTTGTCCCTGAAGAGATCAAGTGCAACAGAGCACACTGGTGATTCATCTGCCACATCTGCCCTCAGAAACCTAAACTGATGGGGGCTTTAATGGCAAAAATCCTGCTGAGGACTCACAGAAGAGTTTGGGTTGGAAGGGGCCTTTAAAGGTCATCTCCAGTCTAACCTACCTGCAATGAGCAGGTGTTAATAAACCTTCCAAATACTGTACCTAGCAGAACTTTTCAATAATCTAACTCCAAAACTTCCCCTAAATTAAAAAGAAACAAAGTTAATCCCAATACAATCAATCCACCCCCTTGGTATCACAAGTCTTCATTTCTGACAACATGACAGCAGCTCTGTCATTTAAAATATACACCTTATTAATTACTAAAATTAAAACCAAACATTTTAAATGTTAAAAAATATTTATTTAAATTCTGTATACAAAAAAAAGTCAAAAAAACGAAACACTTATTAGTACTGACAATTTTTGTGAATATTTAATAACATGTATGTCTAAGCTCACTTTACAAAACCAAGTGCTTATAGAATTGTAATCTGGTTTTTGATTTTCCTTAACTATCTTTTTTTACCTGACTAGCAGCATATCCTGGGCTTTTAAATAAATAAAATATCAGAGCTTAATACACATTGTTATACTGGAACTTTTGACCAGAACATTAAAGGATTTGTTAGGAATCAATGCTACATCCTTCTCATTTATATCCAATTATTACCTGCTGAGAAAAATATGGAGGTTTTCGAGACTTATTTTCAGTGAACATAAAAAAGTTGGCCTTCTATAGAAGTGTCTGCTGTTTTATTCTATGGCTATTGCATATATACAAAAGCAACCAAGATCACACCAGAAATCAGCATTCTGTCTGTACATGGAATCCCACTGCAGTTGTGCCTGTTGTGTCCCAAAACCCCGAGCACAAAGTCTGCATCCTGATATTGTGATTTTCCCAGCAAACTAGAGTTCCCCCTATGTACATTAGTTACAAACAGAAAGGACAGGTACTATTCATTTAAAGAACACCATAGAAAATTTCCTTTCAGGATATTTTTCTGTGTGAAGTATACAGCACTGTTCTTTATATTCAAAAAATAACCTCATAGCAAAGTAGACTTCATAAAGCACAGGTTGGTGAATCCCTTAAACTGCTTATCCTAATTCTCTACTCCATCAGTGCTGATGAGGAGGTTCCAACAGGTCTGTGTGAAAAGCCAGTAACCAAATTATTCTTCTGCCATCACACCTCCCTGCAATAATTTTAGAGGAACATCCCTGAGGAGAAAAATGCCTGGACAAGGAGTGATTTTTCAGGGAGATACTGGAACCCAACCCCTCAAGGTTCATCAGTTAACATGAACAGGCAGCAGTGCCACAGGCAGGACAGCCTTGTGTGGAAGGTGTGCCCACAGGGACAACTGAGCTCTCAGGTCTCCTGTCAACTCCTCTAGCTGGGTAAGGAAATTCTCAAAAATGAAGAATTTAAGGTAGCCTGTGTTTAGCCATGATCTCCACAAGTCTACAAACACCCAGGTCTCATATTGGTCTTCAAACAAGATAAATACTGAGAAATAGTGGAACTTTGAAAGCTGCATGAACAGCAGATACAAAATATAATTTCCAAGCCTTCTTAGAAAGGGAAATGGATGCTTTTTAAAAAGTATATTATTAAATATATGCTTTGTATGGCATAGCCACATGCCTTTACACAAAACTCCTGATAAATGATTTCAGCTCTGTAAAGGGCAGCAGTTTTTAATTTAAAAGATAAATATTTAGGAAGGCTTTAGGAAAACACAAGTAGTTACAACTCAGTTTTATCACATCCAAGCTCTAGATAATATGATATGAGGAAGGCTGCAACACTGAAGTTTGTATTAAATAATTCCTTGGTAAGGACAGCAGGGGAAGGATAGCTGCAAGTATATTTTGGCTCAAAAGCTTTAAACCTAGACTCACATGACCCAGCCACTGTCATCAAAGCAATCTTTTCAAGTGTCATTTCACACGGCAATCCCTGAAAATGAGCTAGTCATCAAAGATAACTGAGAAAGGTTTGTAAGGAAAAATTGCATAGTTTTAAAGTTCTGTAGAAACTGTAATGTTTCAACTGCAATGGATGAAGAAAACCTGCTGTCTGAGAACATCAGCAGACAAAAAGCCAAGGAATTCTCAATGCTATACAAAATAATTTAAGGAAAAAAAAGACAGTTTGGTAAAACTATCAGTCTTCTTCCATTTAAGGTGCATTAAGATGGATACAGCCAAAGATCACATTTTGATTCTTATCTCACATTTCTTATTCAAGTTCCAACTCTGAGTCTGAACTCATAAAATCCTATGCAGTTTTGCAACAAGTAGTAAAAATAATGGAAGATTATAAAGTATTCTGTAAATTACAGATTACAAATATGTCTGTAAATATTTGGCAAGTCTGAATAGCACTTTACACCAACACCTGCCAACCTCATCGTCTGTCAAACCTACGAAGCCTCTGCCTTCTCATGTCCTCCTCTGAGTTCTCAGGTGGGAACCAAAACCCATAAGGCCGCCGCTCATTGCTGTGTGTTCCTCCACCAAAATCTACAAGACACAATGAAAAACAACTGTTACTTTGGAATGTATTAGGAGAAAATGTACACATATCCTGCAACACAAAACATCATGACACAAAGGAGACAGAAAATGGAATGTTTTCAATTCTGATGGTTCAGGGCAATTACATCTTCCAGAAACTAGTCTTAAAGACAGTCAAATAAAAAGAAAAACCAAAACAAGAATGCCCCCCCCGACAATAAAGCTACCACCCCCCAAAAAACCACCCCAACCCAACAACAAAACCAGCCAAACAACGAACCACAACTAAAAGAACATCTAACAAGCATTAACAGGTTAAGAATAACAAGTATTCACAAGTATTCACATTTTTCACAATCCCTACTTTACACAGTAAACTC
Organism: Cinclus cinclus; assembly: GCF_963662255.1. Taxonomy (NCBI): domain Eukaryota; kingdom Metazoa; phylum Chordata; class Aves; order Passeriformes; family Cinclidae; genus Cinclus; species Cinclus cinclus. Next base: position 16,294,209 of record NC_085055.1, read on the forward strand.
CAGAACGTTAAACTATTTCAGTGTCCTCAGCAGTTGCTTCTTGCAAAAGCAGCTTTTGTGTTTGCTTTCAGTACCGAGTCCAACATGTGCAGAGCCACAGCAGATGCACTCACGGCTCCCACCCCCCCAGCTGGCAGCAGTTCCACAAGGGAAGGACACGTGGCAGCCCAACCACACAAACTGAAGGCAAAAATCATCTGAGCAGCAAGAGCACACCCAGCCCACAGGCACCCCAAGAGGAGCCAGAGCAGGCACTGCAGCGGCTCTCCAGAATTCACATGGAGTCACCCAGCAAAGAAACAATGCAAGGCTTGGTTACACACACTCAGCTCAGCTGAGGGCTCTGGGAAACAAAAACAGTCTGCCTTCTGAGCTGAATTACAGTGTTAAGGACAAGCAAATTGGCTTTAAAGGTAATAAAACCTTTGTAACATTTAGCATTTCTTAACCTTTCACTTGCTTCACATAGACTGTGTCATAATGCTGTAGTTTAATAATTGATTTTTAAATCATCATAATTAAACTACTTGCATTTAAAAAAAATTTTCAGTAGGGAAATTGTCAACTAAATATCAAAGTTTCTTATAAAAACATTTATTTTTCTATACAGCATCCCAAGTTAATTTTTATTAAAACAGATACCACTTACACAGTTAAGACAAGTCCTTGCACATTGCCCATAAAATATGCTCAACACTTCAAATATACACGTGCTTTAATAATCATTAGTAATTGAATGAGGTGCTATAAAAAAAAAAGATGAAAAATGCTCTTTTATATATCAACCCAAAAGTAATAAGCTAGACAATATATTTTGAAAAGCTTTAGGTTGAAGAAAATATTTTACATCAAACAATATGGACAACAACAAAGGCTGGATGTCTTAAATAAACATATTTGTATCTGCATGTAGATATTTAAATTATCCTGTCATCCAAAACAGCTCCCTGACACTTTTTTCTAATTAAAGCAGAAATATTAATGAAATAACACCTTTGTCTTATCAAAATATTTATAAGCCACAGTGTTCAGAAATGGTAATTAGGCCTCTGCTACTACTGAAACACCACCTGATGTCTGTGCAAGAAAGCAACACATCAGCAAAAACAAAGACTAATGGAATCTAAGACTGCATTTAAAGGATATAGAAAACTGTAGCAACACTGGATGATAGACAAGAGCAAAGGACATAGTACAACAAACTTAGAACAAAACATTAAGATTTCATGGCATATTTTACAACTTTATTGTGAACTAGAACCACATTCTGTGAATAAAAAAGACTGAGACCCCCGTTCCCATCCTGTCACTCTGTGTAGGAATTTCTTCCATTACTAAAGTTCACAATTAAAGCACTTTGGACCAAAACAAGAAAATTACTGTAATTTGCAACAGATGTAACTAAACCTGTATTAATGCAATGCCACAGAAGTGTTACATCAAATGTTCTCACTTGATTTTTCCTCTTCTCTGAAGTTATGACCTTATTTTTAGGTCAGATAATAGGATTTGCAAGACAATTTCTGTAAAATTCAGGAGGAATATATCAAGCTACCTAACTGTGAAAGTCTCACTAGTAGAATTATGCAATTAGGTCTGATAAGAGGAGTGTAGCGAATAAGCAGCAGAGGTATCACAAAACAGTATGGCTGTATTCTTTTTCATGTTAGCTTTAGTTGTGTTAAAGAAGAATCTAGAACACTTCAGCTGAACAGTTTACCATTTTCACTATCACCATCTGTCCTGGATCTACTGAATGTGGTATCCATACAAAAACCCAGCTATACAAACACTCAAATACCCATAGAAAGAACAGATACTTCTCATTTCTAAAAATACTCTTACCTTTAGAGAGGCTTTGCTGTAGAAGGTTATCATAGACAGCATAATCCCTTGGTCCAGCAAGGACCATACAGCTAACCAAAACAGATCTGGGTATTTGATCAAATGTCATAACTTCCAACACTTGCTTGGTTTTCATTTATACAAATTTCATATAAATTATCTCTTCCATAAATAGTATAGCACTTGAGTGTGCTACAGATCACACACAGTGTGCTACTTTTAACAGGTGATTTGCCTTGCTTTTTAATGCAAAAACACCAATGTTTAAAGTGTCCTATTTGAGAAAATAAGAGTTCTCTTAGTTTATAAACATCCAAACCTTTTTTTTTTTTCCCCCACAGAATCAATGAGGTTGGAAAAGACCTTTGAGACTGAGTCCATCCTATGACCCAAAACAACCTTGTCAGGCAAACACTGGCCCTGAGTGCCACATCCAGCCTTTCCCTAACACCCCCAGGGACAGAGACTGCACAGCCTCCCTGGATTGCTCATGCAAAGATATCTTTGATACATTTGGAGTTAGATGCAGCAAACTGGAGGGCAGCAAGAAGCCAAAGTCAATAGCCCAGTGTTGCTCTACTCATTTCATCTCTTCCAGCCAATAAGTAGTCAAGTCTTTAGGTTTAATCAAACTCTTATGATTTACTGAGCTGTACAGAGAATCCTAAGGAAAGGCAGTGCAGGCATATTTCCTCCTTTCATACTTCAGTAGGACTAGGAGGCTTCCAGAAAGAGCTGAGACACACAAAACACATCAAACTTTTCCCTGTTTTGTGTTTCACTATCAGACAGAAACAACAACTGAATAAAACATATAAAATGGCAAAACTGTTTTTATTCTTTCCTGTCCTTCCCTCTGCAAAATGCAGACATGCTATACAGTCTGAGAGCTTTGGCTGTTAGCACTTATCACTGCCCCATTTTTTCCTACTCAGCTCCAAGTAGACCACATTCATTAGCCTTTGCTATTGTTTCTAACACAGCCCTTTGAGTTTCTGTCAATGTATGAAAAGAATTTTGTCATGCTATGAAGCAAACTATTCTTCCATCTACAGACTTAAACTGGTAAAGAAGAGAAATGGAAGTAACTACTGTTTCTGTGCTATGCTTTGGAACAGCTGACAAATGAAAAATCAAATTAGCAGGAAAGTAGCAGAGGGTAATGAATTTAAAAGGAAAGTTAACATACAATGAATCCAGACACAGCTGGATTGTTACAAGAGCAAGCCAGAACAATCTTGAACAGTCTCCATCTCTCTCTTGTTTTTAAAAGGAGATGGTAAAATTGAGAAATACACAAAGCCATTCCCTCCCAAAAGTCTGATAATTTGTTTTGGTTAGGAAAGGAGATGACTAAAGACTTACTCTTTAATCACTTCATACTTGAGGATTTCTGTATTTATTTCAATCATCCTCAAAATCTCATCTTTCCTGAATCAGTATCACCAAAATAAACTCTTTTTAAGTAACAAGTCATTAAAAGCATACTGGTAATGTTTTTAGAAACCATCAATCATCACCTCATAAGCCAAAATCTTGCTGCACACTCAGACCATCCATTTGCTACAAATAATCAGTGCTACAATGCAGAAGAGGACAGAGACCACTGCTAGACTTGATGCTCTTCTGCAAAGAATTAAGGGGATTAGTTTTACAGCTACCTCCAGCTACCATTTAGCTGGATACTGAAAATACTACAGGAGAGTTGGCATAAAATAATGTCACTGCATTTCCCAACCATTTAATAATTCTCCAGGTGTTAATTCACCTAAAACAAGGCTAAACTCATTAACTGAAAATGGTTAATATATTAAATTAATTATGCCTTTCTTTCCAAAGTATTGAAAGGAATTTACTAACCAACTCAAGAAACCCTATATAAACATGCTATTTAACCAGTCCCTAGGCTAACACAGACAACTATTCCTCTCCTGAGTAGTAAGAAAGCTGTGGATAATTTCAGATAGAAGAATTTCAGGTGAGCTGTGTATTTATCCTAATGCAGTGGAAGTATTTTGTTGAGCTGGAAATAGCAAGGTATGCTTTTCCTTAGAAAATGACTAATTTATTCAGTCAGACATAAAAAAGCATTCAGAACATGATTTTTTAAATGGTCCCAATGAGAAAAATGTAAACTACATACATAATCAATAGAATTAGTCCAATGATAAACCAAAGTTAGAACAGTAAATTATGGGTAAATTTAAAATTAGGAATATTCACTGACCTTAGTTTACCAGTAAAAACATTCCCAGGCTAAGTTTGTTAACATTTGCAAGAATCTCACAATATAAAAAACCCCTTTGCTTTCCCGTTACTGCATTTCTGCTTGCATAACAAAGACCCACAGCAACAAAGGAACTCTGAACAATATCCTTTTCCCAGTGCCAAGCCTGAGAAACCCAGATGGATGGATGGAGATACCAGTGCACACTGGAGCCCCTGCCCAGCAGCTCCCACTTTCTCCAAGGGTAAGGGATGCCTTTGTGCAGCCCACACACAGCTCCTAATGATGCCCAGAGCTGGGAAGCAGAAGTGATGTTCTCCAGCAAGGTGACCCTGCCAAACCCACTGTGAAAGGAACCATTTTTGTTCCTTTATGAAGAAGTTCAAGTTACTGAGTGAAAAAAACTATTTCCAGAGAGCACTGAAGTCAGAGAAAACACTCCCATTTGTATCACTGGATACAAATCACCAAGGGGATCAAAACACCAAGAGGTCTTTGCCTCCATACGCCATGCTTTTAAAATAGGTGTAATGTGTATATGCATGCAAACCACCCCTAGCTACATCCAAGATTTAACTGTTTCTAGAGTTTTCCTCCTATTTTAATTGTCTTCAGCAAGAAGGAAACCATCCAAAAGTATTGGCAGTACCTGCAGGTGTATTTGCATGTTTATGAACTCCCAGAACAAACCACCCAGTGTTGCGTATAAATTTCAGCATGAAAATCTGAATAAATTCTAATCTCAAAACCCGTTGTGGCAATAGCAAGAACCTATGTCCCCAGCTACATCACTGTCAACTGTTGCCTAAAGAGCAAAGGAAGCCAACCCTTTAGGCAGCATTTCCAAAAATTTCTGCTTTGCAGAACTGGTCTTTACCCCATAGTATTTCAGAGGTGCTAACTGGTTGTAGTTCTGGTTTGAAAGAGAAGCCCATGGTGAAAGGCTCAGTGGTTCATTCAACTATTTTGGTGAACTTTGACCACCATTGCAAAGAGAATTGGGAATTTTTTGGTTCTAACTTTCAGCAAACATCCTACATCAACCACCGTATGAAGAGACAAATGGAAGAGAATTCACTAAATATTTCTAAAATAATTCTGATTATGCTTCTTGTTGCAAGTGGTTTGCTTCTTACACTGGTACCAAAACTTTGTGTGGAAATGACAAAAATTCACTGATTCATCTTCCCAGCAATTTGCTTAAGAAAGTGCTAGTGATCAGAGCATAGAGCACAAGCTGCACTTTTAGAAAGTCATTAAGAACATGAGGTCCACTCAATGGGATTTCCAAGAGATGTGTTGGGTACCACAGTATGCATTTCAAACAAAAGAAAAAAAAAATCAACCAAAAGGAAATCTATCACAAAAGCTGCATCTCTCAAAGCATAAATCCTAGCGTATGATTTCATGAAATGAAATTTCAGCTTTAATCTCAAACAAAATGCACTGCATATTTGAGCATACAACATCCTTCAATTTATTTCTACAGAAAACCACCAAATTCAACTGCAATGACTTGCATTTCTATAACTGTGGAAAGGACAGAACACTGGAAATAAAATATACAGCATTTCTCCAGTTTCCTCACATAAATTCCATTCTTATGTTATCATCTTCCATGGGCTGGCAAATTTCAAAGACTCCAATCAAATGTCCTGTCTCAGTAGCAAGAAACAGACATGGGAACCCTTCCAGGGAACAGGTAAGCCAGATGCCCAGGTATTTCCTAACTGCTCCAAATGGCTCTGACTAGCCCATATCTGATCATCTAAAAGATGTTGAGTGGAGAGATATTTACTGGTTTAGTTTCAAATCAAAAGCAAAAAAATGCATAGACAGTTCATGATAAAATGTAACAGGAATGTCTACACCTGATACTTGTAGGTATTTCTCTTCAATCACAAACTATAAAGATTATCACTTCCATGCTTAAGAAGCTTAGTCTTTTGTGGAGAAACACCAGCTTATAAAAGATTCTTAACATTACTGACGCTGAGAGTCAGACACTTGAATGCTCAACTCACAAAAAAATCCCAAAAAATCTCACAACAAAAATCCAAACCCGCATCCCACACAATCAAGATATTTCTTCTGAGCAGAATAGCAAGCACACATAGATCAGAGACTCAGTTATACTGGGGTTACATTAAGGGTGGCTGGTATACCAGTATTAAACAAAAATGTCAGCCATATATTTGAACTTCATAGTAAAAGGAGTTTAAATATCAAAGGCTATGACTTTCTTAAAACCAAAATTATTTTCTTAAGTAAAGGAAGAATTATTACAATTTGAAACCAATATAAAATTATGAGAATAACAATAAAAATTCAAAAAAAACCCCAAACCAACAAACTCTGGAGAGAAAAAACAATTAATGTTCTTCAAATGGTTTCTTGTTTGAAGCAACAACATAACTACAACTGAGATGGAAAACATTAAGTATCAGATTCTTTCAGCAAAGACACCTAAATCACTAAAATAGTCTGATAGTCTTAAAATTGATGCCTCCACAGATCTCAAACAAGCCTAGCAATTTCTTTTCTTGCACTAGTCTCTAACTGTTATTATAGAAATTTTCAGGATATTGCAAAAAACCAGATCTGCAGTTCAGGAATGCCTGAATGTAGAATAAACAGAAATGCTGTATCTTTAGGTTGGGTTTAGAGATCCCATGTAAGAGTTTAGAGAACACTATCTACTGAGCTTAAATTCAATGAATGTCTTAATACACATTAGTTTTCAGTTGTGGACAACAGCTGATACCAGGAAATTCTGTATTATTTATTAGCTTAGCAGGATACTATCACATCAATTTATAGGAATGGATCAGTGTTCTGTATCCATAATGGTACATTCTGTAGCCTAGGGGCCATAATAAATGTACTTGTCCAAATAAGGATGAAAAAAAATTATTAATCAATTTAAATGATTGGAGTACTCTGCTGTCCAAGTTACAGAGCAGCTGTGATGGTTTAAATGTCATAGTTGGGGAAAAAAAAATTAATAAGAGAGCCCTAAATTGATTGTGGTACCTGCTGTTACAACTTATTTCAAATTATTTTATGTAATTTTTTGTCATGTTAAGTACCTGTTTCATCATCCATGTAATTGCAAGAATCTCTGAATGTTCATGCTTTAGGGAAAATGTATCATGTTCAAAGGATACTGCTCATTCAAGCTAATTATTTTTCAAACTAACTGACAGGGAAGAATATCCTAATTACCCACTAGCACAGTAAATTTAATCTCATCCTTTGTGTCCCTAAAACAGGTGTGATCAGTGACATGCTCTGTATTATGTTCTTTGTGAAATAAGACATCTGCCTGTAGGCAAATTGAACCTTTACACAGCTTGTTTAAGGAAGTATTTTAAGAGCTCAAATCTTAGGTCTTACTTGTCCAAACTAAAGTGTAGAAGAAAGAGGTGCAAAATAAAGCAAGATCCCTGGATATTTGATCAAACCAAATTATACCAGAAACAATACATGATGATACTTTCTCCTGCTTCACTTGCCTGTGAGGCTTAAAAAACTGTAACCAGCACTGAAGCCAGGCACTAGCAGAGTGTTAAGAAATGCTGCTTTTGGCACAGAAGGTTAAAGTGAAACTTGGTTTCCCACAGCAATCGACTACTGAGGTACTACTGAAATTCATCCTTGTGTCTCATCAAAGGATATTCTCCAAAAAAACATATTCCCTCTTACAGCACAAAACTTACCTTTGTTCAAAAACAAGCAGACAAAAAAAATACATCTTACCTGGAGTGCTGGAGATTATTTAAGGCTACAAATGAAAGTTGCAGATGTTTCATTCACAGTGATACATGTCAGCTTTTAAAGTGCATATTGTCTACTTATTTATATTATAATCTTATCACTGTTATTTGTATTGTTTTCTTGATAGTTTCAAGAAACTCCACAGCAATGGCTCACTCTTTCAAGTAATATCTTAAAATGCTTAGTGTTAAAAGCTGTGAAAGATTTCCTTCTCAAACACGATGTTTAAAATGATGCAAAATATAATCTTGAAAAGACAGTAAAACAGACAATATCCCATACAATAAAACTCATTTTATATGCATTCCTTCCCAAAATTACAAGATATATCCAAAAATAAGTCATGAGGAATCCATCTTGTTCTCCCTCCTGAGTCCCTTTCAGTATGAATCATAACAAAGAGATAAAAATGCAACAAAATTCCTACCTCTTTCATTAAGACTGTTTAGCACTGCCCTTTCAAGCTGTTCTTCTTCAGTGAGCCCACCTGTATAATCAAAGTAGCTCCTTGGAGTTCTGTATTGATAATCTGGATAATAGCCATAATACTCTGCAAAATGAATCAAAACATAAAATAAATTGCTGCTACTCAGCAAGTGGGAACTCAGATATTATCTTCTTGCTATCTTTCTTCCAGAAATTGTTTTAATTTGGGAAAAAAATTATTAGGGTTCAATTACTTATACAATATATACCATGAATTAACTTCTAATTTACAAAGCCACAGGTACGGTAAGAGGAGAAAAAAAAGGCCAACAGAAAAACGATGGACCAAGCACTCAATTTTTTGTAACTGTTAAAAGTCAATGCCATAGAACTGCTATTATTAAGTTTCACACAGAAACTGAAAGACAGTTTTCATCATCTCCTTTTAACATTTAGTTATCAATATTCAGACACCTTACCGCTATCACTAGAACACAAACCAGGTACTGTTCAGGCTTTTTCTCCCCACCCCTCTTCCCCTTTCCCCAAGGGCCCATAAAACATCTTTAGACCTAGAGAAGTCACAGGGAAAGTTTCCTGCAAATTCCTGCAGTGCTGTACACAGCTCATGTTGTGCTCTGGCACAGCTAAACCTGCCCTGCAAAAAGTCAGCACAGCACAGATCTCATCAGTGTCCCACTCACTGCTGACAATCCTTTCTGGCCTTTGCAAAGCTGCCCAAAACCAAGCACAGGCCATCATCCACCCAAACACATGGGATTCAAAAGGAAAAAAAAAAACAAACTACTTAGCTAGAGAATTGAGCAAGACTCTCTTCCTGTTAACAACACAGTCTGATCCTGCCTGAGCACAGAAAACCTAAGCTGAGAAAAATTATGGAAAAAAGTCACACTTTTCAACTGAGGAAAACTATGGAGAAAAGTCCTATTTTTCTACTCCATTTCTGTATTTTCAAAATGCAAAGTTTTTGTTATGTGCTCATTTCCAGACAGCTGAACAAGGGATTTTGAAGAACCAAAGTACAGAAAGGTTCCCAGTTTCTTCCAACCAAGAGAAAATTACACAAAGGTTTTTCAAAATGAGAAAAGTGGAAATATTTTTTTATGAAACAAGTACAGCAAGCCATTTCCTTTTTCTTCGGATTATTAACGTCAATGTGAACATCATCTTGTGTTCCCTCATTGGTTCTATCAATTCCAGGTGAAACTTTTGAAGCTTCTGTGGTTAATAATAAATGCAGATGACAAAGTGAGGACAAATAATTTTCTTTTAAAAATGATTTTGCTAAAGAAAAATATCCCACGCTCTAGAACCTCTAGACAAATAAAACCAGCAGTATTCTGTGTTGAAAATTATACAGGAAAAGCAGGAAAAACTGAACAGAGTAACTGCACAAAATTCTACACAGAATTATATATATTCCTCTGTGTTTTCATATATCCCTGTATTGACTTTATACACACATGTACGTGCACACAGATGTATGTGTACACATACACATTATATACATACATTTTGTTTCCAATTCCTTGTCTTGGAACACAACTGACACTGGAAGATTTTTCCTACACCTGCAGTGAAATCTGAGGGACAGCATTTAGATGTTATGTTGGTACAGTTTGGATACAATCTTCATATACCCCCCTCATTCTCTTCTGCCTTATGCTAATCTGAATGAACATTTTCTCAACTATAAATTTATCTTCTGGAGGCTTCAAAACTAGATGCATGAAGAGTGTAAAAATCCTGGTACTAAAAGCATGAAATTGTCTGATGAAAGCAAAAGGATGCTGTATTTTAGGTTTGTTCTATTGCTGTAGTTTTTTCTGTGTTTTATGTTTCACACTGCCAGCAAATTGTAAGTGCTCAGAAAGCTCTAATCTTTTAAAATGAGACACAGTTTGGTAACATTGATATGTTCAAGGTGTTCCTATTAATCAAAATAAATGTCCTAATACTTTATTCATGAACTGCACTTAGAGAAAACCTAATTCAGCTACTAAATACTAAATGTGTTAAAATTACACTTAAAACATTTTTCCTTTTAAAGCTGTTTCCTTGTGCTGTTTCATAAAATCTGTTCTGACCATAACTTCATCTATTTTTCTATTTAAATTGGTATTTAAAGGCACATAATAATAAATCAGCAATGCCAGAAAATGAAAAAGTAATCAAGATATGCATCATTAGTCTGTGACACTAGAACAAGTTTTCTTCATTCACAGATGGCCAAATTTATTCCATATATCATACACCAAGCAAAAGGTTGAATCTTCCATTAAGACTTCTGCAAATAGGATGAAAGACAATTACAAAGTATATGAACAGGGAATGAACATAACAAATATACAGTTTCTTAACTGCAGCTGTAAGTAATTTTAGACAAATGAATTTAGTAGAAAGCAAAAATTACGGGGTTGTATTTAAAGGTGAAACTGGAAGACAGGGTAATTCAGGTTAACTCCATCTATCTCTCCTTTGTCAAAAGAACTCAAAGTAACAGCATTTGGGGACCGCCCGAAGCATGCCAAAAAAAGCCCAGACTTCCTTGTTGTCAGCATACTAAAGCTTTTTTCTCCCCTCCCCATCATGGCAGATCTACTACATGAAATATCTTCCATTTTCCCCACTTGAAAAGAGGTGGAAAACAAGCAGAAAGGGCTGCTCAGAATCTCTGCTGCTCCTCCACAAGGGTGGCCTTGTACACACCGACCCAAGCTCCCAACAGCTGGTGTTTGTACAGGGGCTGTAATAGATCACTGAACTGAAATGCCAAGCACAAAGTCTTATCTTCATTAGGTATTAAAGAGCTTCTTCCAGTATAAATCGTTTGAGTTTCTATCCACCCTGCTGTTCTGGGATACTGGAGGAAGGTTCAGTGGCTGTGAGCAGCTGGGCTGGGCAGCACCTGTAGCTGTGTGAGCACCTTTCCCTGGGCTGGGATTGCCAGCCATGGGAACAGGTAACTTGTGCTTGATGCACACGCTGTGCTCACCTCTCATTTCACTTCACAGTAGGAATTGTTTTATTTCTTTACTGGCCTTTAGATCAAATGGTTTTTGACTTTAGAGTAAATTAGAGTAATGAAAACCCTGGGTAAATATACCTTTAAGTTGGAACAATCCCTGTTGCTGTTGTTGAGGAAAGCAGGCTAAGATCTTTTGTTTGGGAATTACAAAACAGATGTTTCAAAAATACTTAAATGCCCAGAATCCTGCTTGTGGGAACTATTTAATGTAATAATAAAATTGGAGATAGATCATTGAAGACAAAATCCATCAGGGAGAATAAAAGCAGCTATAAACTTGGCTCAAAGTAGGCACATCTCAGTTATAAAAGACTATACAAAATAAAAAACCCTGCCTGATGAAACATCAGAGAACAGTAAGAAAGATCAAACGTGTGAAATAGTTTCCTTTTAAGTAACCAGACAGATTCCTGCTTTCCAAATGGAGGGAAAAGATGACCATTGCAAGTACAAGACTGAAGCCTAAAAAAAAACAATAAGGAAGGACGTACATAAAGAATGAAGGTTAATCTCCCTCCCCAAAGAAGAATTAATGTGCATCACATGAAATTAGCAGTTAGCAGGTTCAAGCCAAACCAAAAAATGACAGATTCTAAACCAGGTAACAAACTGTGAGTCGTTTCTGATGATGTAGGTGTTAAAAGTGTTCATGTCGATTCAAAGAGTTTTTGACAAATTGATGGAAGAAGGATCTACCACAGGCTATTAAAGACAAAATTCTCCCATAAAACTTTCTGCTGAGAACATCTTTAAGCCACAAACCATTGCACACTGGCAGATATTTGAGAGAGCCATCATTATGAATTTATCCTGTTCTTCCCACAGATGCCTAGGAAAGAGCATAAATCACTGCAGGAGGTAAGAAATGCCAGGATATGCATTCCTAAGCTCAGATCCAACACCCAGAGCCCATCTCCCAGCCTCTCCTGGCCCTCACAGACAAGGACTCCACCTATTATTTCTGTACACTCCACATGCAATGATTCAATGTTCTGCAGGAGAAGTAAATCAAATGTGTGCCAGCATTCTAACCATCCATCTATAAACTGAAGATAGCCTAAATTCAGTCTGCTGAGGAGGGGCTCTTTGCATGTAAATTGCCTCATATACAAAGAGTGTTCAAAGGAAGAAGACCCTTTTTAGAAGGGAAAAACCACCCTAGAATGAAACAGATAAATTTGCCAGATGAGGGCATATTTACCAAGGTCCAAAAGGCTGCTTTCAGTAGACACAATTTCCCCACTGCTACGCCTTGTGCAAAAAGGATGATATTTCCCTGAGGTAGCATTTTAGGAAGTCGTGACCTTAACTGGAGGCTTAAGCCTCTTGTACAAAATCCATCCACACACTCACCTGAAGAGGAAAGGTGAGACATGCTCAGAGAAGTAATATAAGTTTAGCAAGTATACATGTGCAGAATATTTTGTATACTGTGTATGTTTCCATTTACATAGTTCTCCTCTAGGTTTTCTAATCATTAGCAAAAAAACTATTTTTAAAGCTGGAATAAGTTTTTGGTTAAGTGGACAAGAGTACTTACCTGAAGAGTAGTCCCTTGGCCTGTCAGGCTCAGTGAAGAAAGAAATGCCAGCTAAATAAAATAATAATGCATATACTGTTAGAATAATCATATTTTCTTCACAGAACACAAAATTCAGATTTAAAGTACCCTTTCTTTAAGGGTTTGTTTTAGGCAGGAAATCAGTCATGGGTATCTGTGGATTGTTTTGGCATCAGTGAGAGAACATACTATTGCAAGTTTGTATGTTCCAGATTTTATAGCAGAGTCCCATCTTCAAGCAACATATCCATGTAGACTAGAAAAAAAGCAAGCAAACCAACCTATAAGTGCTCCCCAGAACAAAATGAACAATTTCTCTACTGAGAGTATTCATTAGTAATAGTGTTTAATGCACAAAAAACTGAGGACTGGAGCAACACTGCATTTTTCCTGCTTTGCTACACAGGAGAAAAAAAAAAAAAGCCCATGTACTGAACACTGCTTCCTGCAGCTGTCAGTCACACAGAACCTGCACAGCAGCCCTATCTCCAGGGCAGGTTTCACTAACAGAACTGTGAAGTTATCACTGAATCCCAGAGAAATTCACTGGAAGGGTGAAGAAGGTCCCCAGTCCAACTCCAAACCACAGCAGGGTCAGTGAGGAGAACAGAACAGGTTAGCCAGTCAGGGCTGCATCTGCCAAGTCCATGGAGACCCTGAAGCTGCCCTGGCAGCTGAGCTGATGCCTGCCTGTTCTAAAATCATCAGGCAGTTCCCCCGTGGCACAGAATCATGCAAGGTTAACCTTAAACCAACAGGACACCTGACGTCTGTTCCCTCCAGCAAGGCAGGAAAGCTGATGCTTTGGTGTCCTTTTTTCCCTTCCAACTGCTGAATGTACATGACCTACAGACTATCCACAAACTGTGATCCCAGCCCCAGTGAGAGCACACACATTTCAACAAATAATTCCCCACATTACAAACACTGTATCCATGTTCACTTTGATGGAACAGTCGTGAATGAAGTACTCAGCCTATCAAGCAGTCAGACATAAAAAGCCAAATATTCTGCCAACCAACCCCAGCACAGCTGTTGTGGCAGGGCTTAGACTTCAGTAAAATGCTGACATTTATAGGAGTGTTCATTTAAAAGTTTGCAGGGCTGTAATAAAACCAATTTTTAAGACTACAGATGTTTAAAGCTATAATCTTTTTTAAAAAAATAATTATCACTGCAATATGAAAAGCTGTAATAACACAATGTTGGAAAACTTGAGAAATCCAGTAACAATTTCCTATGCATCCCACCACCTTTTGCAAACCGTAGACTTCCATTAGAATTGACACAACAGTAGAAATCAAGATGGAAACATTTTGTTCTGACATATGTTTATGGCTTCACCACACTTTATTTGAAGTGACATTTTCATTGGAAGGTTCATTAAGTAAATAAAAACTTAAAGATAAGAGAAAAATGTATTCCTCTATGTAAAAATACCTGAAAATCACATTTATTCTTAATTGCTCTTATCCATATTTAAGAAAAACAATTTCATTTTTTCTTCCGCCTCCACTTTAATAAAATGAGTATATCTTTAATTGTCTAAAAGCTTGCTGGAATGGGCTGAATTTCTATATGCAAGATTTACTGAATTTTAAAAATAAAATTGTTCCTTACGCAAATTTTGTAAATTCGACAAAATTATATACCTGCACAGGCTCGCATGATCTTCTTCAGAGGTCCCATAGTGTACATCAATCCAACAAGAATCCCTGACAGATGCCCAGCGAAAGAGGTCCTAGAAAATAAAAAAAAATCTTGTGAGTAATGGAAAGGGAGACCTTTTCTGGTAGGGATACAAAAGTGAAAGTGTAGAATTTGCTGTAAAGAGAAAGTCTCTGAGACTTCCCCGAGAAAGTCCCTGAGTGAGACCAAGCACAGAGATATTACCTGCCTGCAAGGATATAATGCCAAGTTTTCTTTCTTTATAACTACCTTAAAATTGGGAGTTACACAGTTAGAAAACTATTTAACAAATATCCTGAAAAAACTAATTGGAGAGATCATTTTAGTTACTACAGAATATGCTTTCCCTAAAAGCATTCCAAGACTTCCAAAGGAGTAAACTGGTTTTAAGCTTTAGAAAAGCAACTTACATTGTAATGTCTGGGTAGACCTTACCAAAACCATGTACAGTTCTGAGTGAAAGCACAAACACAATACTTTGTACTGGGCTATCCATGCAATCCTACAATTATTCTAAAAGAAACATGAATGCAGATCCACTGCAATCTTTGTAATACACTGCCTTCAAAATTGAAAGAACAATTGAAATGCTAAGATCCAAATTCTTTTCTATGCATACCAACATTTTCTTTTAAAAATATCATTACCATTTGTATACAGAATGAAAAGACTCTGGAGTATTTTGAGAAATCAACCCAGAAGCATATGTTTACAGCAAATAAGGAGATTTGCTCCAGTTATTGACATGACTATGGGGTGCTCTATAAATTTAAAAATCGATTTTCAACATTAAAAATAAGAGTCAAACTCTTCTGTGTTTAAACATAAATTAAGATAATCTTCTGAATTCAAGTAAATGTAAACACTAGTTGCAAATTTTTCACCTCTAGTACGAAGTTACAGAAGCCAATACACTAAACATTAAAATTTCCTCATATGCAATTAGAAATGACTCATTTATACTGGTTGTCAAAAAAAATTAAATAATATGAGGTAAAATTACCTTTTCTTTCCCTTTATAAAGTAGAAATGAAATGTTTTATGTACCAAGTGTAATGTCTGCATCAATTTTTACATTCAGGTCAGTGATCTGCAGGAGTTATACAGATGATGGCACAAGCACTCAAGCCAAGACAACTTCCAAGCATCAGTGGTAAAAGGACACAGGAAAATGCACGTGTCACTAGAGGGAGGTAAAGATCAAATCTAAATTCACTCTGTTGCCACCTACTTAACCACAAACTTGTATCCTGCCATGGAGAGCTGCAGTTCTCTCTCACCAGTAACCAACAACTCCCTAAAGAGTAACAGATACATGCTGAGGTGAAGATTTATAGATACCAAAATAAAGTATCTGTAAGGAACTAATTTTCCAAACAGATTTTCTGGAACAGATTTTCCAAATTTATGAAATATGCATGCCTGACTTGGAAAATAAAAAATACTTAAAAATCACCTCCTCTAGAAATCACCAACATGATATTGGCTCACCTACGACTTAAGATATCTGCCCAATTCTGGAAGAGGCACAGATTAAACAAAGTAACTTTTCACATGTCTGTTCTTCCATTAAACAGATAATCCCAAGGACTGCTAAGCAAAGCCTACATCTCAATATCCTTTATAAAAGATGAAGATAAGACGGGTACTGAAAGCACTTTAAAATTTTTCTGAAACAAAAGCATTAATGAGAAAGAAAGGAATAAGATATCAGTGAACTCCTAAATCCTCTCCCAGCACACAGGTCAAGGTTTTCAAAAGGCTCAATATTCCATTTGGATCTTTCATTGGTTATGTATTCTCAAGTGAACCTGCTACATGAGTCCAATAAGGCAGGTCCAAATTTACCACATGGATTTCTGACTGGACAGACTTTTGCCCCAATTACTGACCTCTTATCTATTCAAAACTAAATTATGCAACTTGGTCTACAAAAGGAACCAGTTAAACATAGACTTCAAATATTATAACCTGCCCTGAACACACAGATGAGTGTTTAAGAGCAATGCTGTGAGAGCTACAATTGCTATGGTTCATTGCAAGGCAGCTGGCAGTTACTAATTAAATATGTTGTGTTCTAGGATATGAATTTCTGCAGATCACTACTTGTTTTCTGCAGCCCCCATTATCATTTAAGTGCTGTGAAATTGCCCTCTGTACAGGATTAGATGAGTCAGCAATCTAAACTTCCATGAAGTTATGAAATATTTGTTGATATTCTTTCTGGATTTCTTACCCGCTCTCTACCCAAAGACATTTCTACAGTAATGCAACTGAGAAAGAACAGCACACAATGTCTGAAATAATACTTTTCTCTACCATAAACAGCATGATATGGTGTTACTTCATACATAATGCTCTTCCACTATTCCTTAATTTAAAAACAGTATTGTTAATCAGTACTGTTAAAAAACAGTATTTGGTGTTATATCACCAAATAAAACCTATGTTCAGCTAAAACAACAGTTTATATTTTTCAGAAAAAAAAATTAATGCACTGAAAGCTTTAGTTTTATCCTTGTAGCAATGCCACACAGCTCACAATTACAATTGCATTTGGGCAGAGCACCCTTCTGTCTTTAATCCTCACTGCAGTCAGTTGAGCAGCCAGGCATAAAGCAATAAAACCAGTGCTTAACCTAAGCAATATTTGAATTCTCCTTCTGCACTCGGAAATGTTCTATCAGCTATATCATATTATCTGACAAGGAATATCCCAGTATTGTTGAGCTCTTTTTTTTAAATCTTTCTGAAAAGTGGGAAATTGTACATAAACTGTGATTTGATAGTTCATAGGTTTTGTGTCTGTACTTTGCATATATTCAGTAATGTGATTCAGAGTTACGAAATATTACATAGGAAAATTACTCATCTGCAAACAGGACTACAAAAATGAAGTACCAAAGAAGCAAGGCCCTGCTCTCCCAGATGTAGAGACAGAGAAACTGTGCTGGCACAGAGCACACAGGGAAACTGAGGAAGACGACCAGCAGCACTGCAGGACAGTGACACTGACAGTGACAAAACTGGCAGAATACTGGATGATAGTTTGATCATAAGCAGGACTGACTAATCCAGAGTGGGCTAGGACAAAAATGGCAAGCAAACAGTGGATCAGCTAATGAAGTCCTTGAATGAATAAAGCTAATGCTCAGCTAATGAAGCCCTTGGCACTATGGTAGAGTAGTTTAGTTACCTCGTTGAAAAGGCACAGCCCTTTTCCTTGTCCATCAACTTTTGTTATCTTCCCTCAAATACTCAATTACACCTTCTGGGAACAGTATGTCAGGATTTTGAGATGTACTTAAAATAGAGGGTTTTAAGGAAAAAGCAGACTGCAGGCCCAACACTGCACTGGGATACCAGCTACCACTACTTACATCTCATGAGACATTTCAAACTACTCCAGATAGCCCAAATCTCTTCTCCATTCTTTGAAATATTCAATGCACTTACCCTGGGGAGATCAAATGAATAGCCACCAGCTCCACCCAACAAGCATATTTACTGGATATTGGCAATCCAAAGACACTGCTCACTCTTCCTGGATTATAATGGTTGTTCAGAACTTTCAAAGCAAACAAGACTCCTGCAAACAAGAAGAAATCAAATGAAGAGAGAAATAGTTATGGACAAATAATAAAGAAATGCAAACAGTTTGAAATACCGTGCAGTTTCAAACCACCACAAAGCATACTGCTGCATGCTATAACAGTTCTGTTTCTTCAGCGATACTTTTCAGTGACTTAAAAAAGAGGTACAAAAATTATGTATTTGTATAACAGCCAAATCTAAGCTGCTTTTTTAATGTGCCTGCTCACTGTAGCTATTCAGGTATTCAACACAATACAAACATATTTTAATATGGGAGTTCTATTTAAAATAATTGACAAAATTAGTGAACTCAAAAAAAATGTTCTGTGACTTGAGAAAAGCCACTACTGAAAACAAGACAAACAAATAGGTGTAAAGCTCAACAGTAGATGCAAATTCTGAATAATGGAAAACCATCTTACACATACTCCAGAACCACTTGTTTCTAAAAAAAAGAAGTGGATAAATCACCTTTCATCACGGTAAATAATATTAATTTCTAACTGACAGCAACTGTTTTATCATGCAACCACCAGCCAATATGATGGAATGAATTCAGAGAACTTATTGGAAATGTTTATGGAAAAGTTCCTCTCAAGAGAAAACTCACAGTGGTCTGAAAACAACCGCGACAAATTAACAAGTAAAAGGTTTAACAGGGACACATTGAGGCTGGCACAGGCAGCCAAAAACCATTCAGGGTAAGGGCTGCACTCAGAGCCTTTACAGCCCCCAGAAAGGCCAATATTAGAACTGGCCAGTCTTGTTACCAAAGGGGGGTGACCAGAAAACAGCTGGAGCTGCAAAGGAGCAATTGCAAGAATGTTCCAGCTCCTACCCACTGGAATATCCCAAGAAAACCTCACAGGTGTTGAAGCAACTTCCTTAAAGGCTGAAAAAGAGTGCTTGCCTTCTAAGGCTACATTGCAATGGCAGCAAGGAAATCCCCAACTCATCTAGAAATGCAGGGCTGCTTTTCCACTTGACTGAAGATTTTTTTAAAGAGAAAGAGTTTATTGACTTGAAAATGATCTGCCAAAAGAGACAAGATCATTACTGGAAGGAAGATTACCAAAATCAAGTGTTTGGATGTTGCTAGCAGAAGCAAATCTAGGGGAGTCTCTCCAAAGACAGGCATGAGTAATTTTAAGCTGATAGGCTTTTCTAAAAGCTACCTAAGGAGCACTACTGAAATGCTTATATGACATCATAAAATTAAGAGTTCAGACTTCAATTTGATACTTTCATGTTCTCAGGTAAAGTTCCAGTCAGTCACAAGAACAACATGCTTTAAATTAAAAAAACAGGATAAGTATACTGATGGGACAAAGAAATATATATATATATATATATATATATATATATATATACACAGATGTACAACTATCCTCTTTCTGTAATTAACAGTTACTGCTATACAGCAACTATACATATTAACTTTACATATGTAAATTGGACCAAATCTGTGTCTTACCTGAAAAACCTACACCACAATTCATTTCATAGGAAGGATCATCCAAAATTATCACAAGCAGGAGTTCCAACACTATGTAAACTACTCCAATCAGTAGTGAAAATACTGCAATTATGTAGGCAAACCATATGCTCTTCAGCTTTCTTTCCAGCATTATGCCCTTCCAAAGCATGGAAATCATGTTGTAATACAAATGCCAATCATCTGCATGGTGGAAAGGAGCAAGCAGCAAACGCTGCCAGTTCTTTCTGTGGACAGCTTCATTTACACTGAGACACACTTCAGTCAGTGGCCTCAAAGGATTCAGAAAGAGAAAAATATTCAGTACAAGTACCCCAAGGGTAACAGAAGGAATGTTCTGGAGTCCAACTTGAGAAATTTGATAAAGCAGCAAAAGCAGTCCAGCACTGACTCCTCTTTGCCTTCGTTCCATTGCTACTTCTTATTCAAAGAAATGTGAAGATTATTCCAAATTCCAGTCTTTTGCTCAATTTCAAAACCATACAAGTTCTGGAAATTCTGAAAGAAAAAAGATAACTTGTTATATATGTGTTGTGGTGTTTTGAAGATCATCACTGGTTTTTGTGAGTTTTTAAGCACAAAAAATGCATCATGGTAATCAGCTGAGACCTTTCACATATCAGAACAAAAACTCAAGTAAGGAAAAAAAAATCAAAATTTGTAAACTGATACAAAATACAAAATAAAAGAGATTTATACACATAATCCAGACAAGTATTGAGACAAAAAGCAGTCTGCAACCTCTGTTTCATATCCCTGGACAGGCTGTACTTCATCTATAAAAATACTTGGGTATTCTAGACATGTTTTCATTAATTCTGATTCACTCAGAATAATTAAGATTTCAGGAAGGAAAACAGTTCAAAATTATTCTCTAGAGTCTCTGTTTCCAGGATTTCTAACTTTGCCACATATTTAACTTTTTTTAATGACTATTTTTCTAACTTTTACAAATATTCAAAACAAGCCAAGCTTGAAGACTAAAAAGTACATTTTTTAAAAAAGGAACAGAGACACAGCTAAGTACTACTAGATGCAATTTGAAAATTATTACTGCTTTCCCAGGGATGACAATAAAGAATTTAGTTTAGAAGTAAGCGATGGAAAAAACTATAGGGGGAAATCATATACAAAACCAGCATATAAAATTTGAAAAGTTATAACAAAAATTTTCTCTTTGCCTTATTTACGCCAGAAAAGCCCAGGGGATTAAAGGGGGCTACATAAATAGATCTGGCTAGAAACAGAGTTACTCTGACAGGAACAGACAAGAGAGGAGGGAGGAAGCTGCCCTGGATAACACAGCACAGGAGTGTGGAGTTTCCAGAGCCTGGAACCTCCTGTGGAAGACAGGAAGAGACCCAGGATTTCAGGCTGGTTCCAAGGGCTACCCCAGCCCTGCTTTTACCTCTGAAAACTCTTCAAGGTGGCCCCAACAACAGCACAGCCCCTCCTCCCCTCCAGGGTGTCCCTTCTTTGCAGAGCTACTGAAGATACACAACACATTATTCCACGTGGAAGTATCAGCTATGTAGAACTAGCAAAGTACAATTACTCTTCAAAACTGCCATCGGGTTTCAAATGAAACTGCCTGAAATACTGAGATATATACAAAATTCTCATTTCAACATCCCATTATCTTTCTTTTCCACTATACACAAAATTGTTAAAGATGTTAACATACTAATTTTTTATTTAAATGCCTTTCCAATTCATATGAAATTCTTCCTCTTCCACATTTTCATTAGATAAACAAGCAACAATCTTAATTCATCTAAAGGACAGGAGGTAAAATGGCACATTTATAAAGGAGAGCTCAAGTTGCAAAATTTAAATTTCCCCATTATATGTGTTAGGATTTACTAAGTTTCACATTTCTACACATCATTGCTATGCCTGCAAACACTTTACTAAACATTTTTATCCAGGTATTCAGAGTATTCTTAATAATTTGATTGGGCTGCATTCTACAAAGTCAGTGAGCACATGGAAAAGAAGGAAAGCACCTCTGGATGAGGTTATCCTGTAACAGCAAAAGGACCTGGGAGACCTGCACAGGGTGGAACATCAAAGACAACCAGGTAGGGGCCAGGCTACCTTCTCTGCTTATCCTGAAGTGAGGGGAGCACACAGTTCCATGCTAGTTCACACAGAGAATTAATTAATACCACTTCTTACAATTAAGTATTTTTTTTTTAGTCCCTGTATTTCTCTTTAAATCACACTTATGCTTATTACAGCAATTTAACAGAAGAAAAAACCAAATTGGTTGTGGTTTTTTTATCCTGAAAACAACTGCAGTAAACCAGAATGCATGTAAAATGTATTTGCTACATTACAGTGAAAGTCACTACATTTTTCCCACATTATTATCATGGAGATGTTACATAATGCCTGAGCCTTGTCCAAAAGAGTGAAAACAACAGAAATGTACTTTATCCCAGGCCTCTTGAACATGTAACTTCCTATACTGATGCCTTCCAAAACCAGTTTTGTAGTGATCACAATTTAACTGCAGAGACCACAGCTGTAGCCCTCACAAAGCTCAAATGAACCAAACTCTTAAACTGCAAATTGGTCATTGCTGATAATTACATTGTCAGTCTTTGACTTTAAAGTCAACATTACCCTCCCCCCCAAAAAAAAAACCAAAAACAAACTGTTAATCCAAAGTTTAATCAATGTAATTCTCTTTTTCCACACTAGCTCTGATATCAGGTAGATCAACATCCCCCAATATTCTTACAGTCTTCTGTACACAGGTTACATCTTTTTCATCACAAAACAGTCAACACAAAAACGATTAGAATTTAGAAGTGAGCATCCTTTAAACGCAAGGTACATGGAAATGTAAAAATCTTGCCATACCATATTGTTCAAACTGCCAAATAGTCTTGTGTTTTAAAGTTTCTATCTCTGCTTCTGACACCGTTAAATTCACACTTTAAATGCTTTCAACACCCATGCATCTAAGAAAAAAAACCTTCATCCAGCACATAGCCAGACAATAATCATGGAAAAGGACTGGGAATGCTTTCCATCATGATTACAGCAGTACTAGTTAACATAAACCATTCCCATTACTGGGAACAACTAAATATGCCAGCCAAAACACATTATGTGTTTGAGACAGAGGGAAAAAGATACAAGAAAGAGAACAGTAGTTATCTGAGAATATATATTTTGGAATGCAACTCCCTTAAAACATATAGAGCTTTCAACTGTTCATACATTCCTCCTCTGTTTATTACAAGTCTAATGAGGCTTGAAACAATGAAGCTCTTTTTTCCTTTTTTTTTTTTTGAAAACATGCCACCTACTTCAAAATGTACAAATTTCCAGAACAGACTTGAAATGGGCATTTGTCTTGCATCCAGACTGCCACGTGTCTACATTTTTGTCACCTACTCAAGATAAATGTCTGAACTTAATATTCTTGGAATTTGTTTGTTTGTTTTGTACTAACCAAGTAAAAAGCACTTAAACTTATTTTTACTGTGACAAACCCCCTCACTCGCTTGGCAACCATAAAATATTACAACTTCACATTACTAAAAAAATAATCTAATAAAGTAAATATTTTAGTAAATATCAGTTAAAATTAAATGTTCTGCTGTCTTTTCCTATAGCTGCAATTTGAATTTAGAGGAAAAGACTCTCCCTGTACCCTTGCTCCCCCTAAAACAGACATAACTACCCTGAAATTTTGATTTATGTTTATGCAAAACCAAGTACACTCTGGAAAGAATAATGTGCATTCAGCCTACATGTCCAGATTAGAGCTAGCCAATGTCAAAACCACTTGAAACATAAAGGGTGAGTATCAGATGCTAAGCACAAAGCATTCCACAATACAGATAAGCCTGGACAGGCCCACACCACTTGTCTGTGAAGATACAGTCCCAGGATACAAAGGCTTCTCCAGGCAAAGCAGAAACAGTATTTTTAGGGCAAAAGAAGAGGCAAAAAAGGAAGCAGGAGCCAAGTGTAAACACTTTAACTTTGGCCCTCAAACTTTGGAAAAGGGTAGGGGAAAGGCCTAACAGAAAAAAACAACCAATGCAAGGAAAAAATAAACTAAAATTTTGAAACATAATGGACCATTCTGTTTATATTTAATAAGCATGCTAGTCAATTAAATAGTTAATAGCAAAGACAAGGTTCTGACTTAATTATAAAATTAACTGCTTCATAAAGAACAATTTGTGGATTCATCAGATGTGCCTTTAAATGGCTTTCCTTCACAAAGGAATACTAAATGGTGAACTGAAAAGACACAGCATTTCAGAATGTGGTGAGAGAAGTCACAGATCTATAATAAAAATATTTTAAAACAATGTAAGTCAGTAACTCTGAGACAGTTCAAAGTTAACGTTCAACTTTCAAGTAAGTATCAACATTCAATGGCTTCATAAATGGCTGTATCGCAGTCTTTTTATTATGTAACATTTTAAATTTCATGCAAAGTTTTCTGTGAGAATAAAGAAGTTATTCTGCCTCTTATATCTGCTTCAGACAAAAATTGAAAATCTCTTCTAGATTTTTAATTCTCTTAGGTACCACCTAAAGAAAGTTTTTAAACTAAAAATTTCAACTTAAAACTGAAAATTGTATTCTGAAGGGTACAACAATTACTGTTCACAATAAAATAAACACGTTAAACAATATGTGCCAAGAACAATTTTAGCCACCTTATCCCAAAATAAATGAGACAGCTTTCACAGGAAAGAACCCAAGGGGCTAGGTCAAATCTCTCTCATAACAGACAGTAATTTGTAACTGCCTCTCAAAACACTAGGATACCTCTACACTAATTGAAGTAGGAAAAGTGAAATAGTCATAAATATTTAATATCACTGTACTTGTAAAAGTAAGAGGATGTCACAGCTTGAAATAAAGATACATCAAAACAATAGTGAACTTCACATTAGGCCACAGGTGAGTTTTAACTTCACGGGTCAGGGATTGGGGTGTTGTTGGATTTTATTCCCCACTTGATTTCAACTGTTACGCGGGTATGTTAAAACTGGGTAATCATACTAGAAGAGCATCCCCCTGTATCTGATTTTTTTTTAATGTTATGAAAAAATGAAAACATCAAAGATTGCCTGACTCCACTTCAGAAGTGTGAAGCACAACAGCTCTTACAATTTTAGCATTCCTCGGTAGCTTTGAAGGAAAATTTGTCTGCAGTGTGCAAGAGAAAGGAAGAACAGGAAACTCACCGTTTGAAGAAATCAATCTTAAATAGTACCGGTTAACTATACAAACAATTCAGAAACACATGCTTTCTGGTATTAGTGTTATACTACTGCTGTCACCTCCAATCTGTATCAGTAAAAACAGCTCCGTGAAGAACATCACTGTGCTACTTCAGGATATCAAACCAGCTCAGGTATTGTTAACTACATTTTATACACACATGAATTACTTAATCGTGGTGTTTTAACAACTGTAAGAAGACTTACTAACTACAGACAAGATCTATTTGCCATTGCTTCTTCTTTGATACAGCTGCAAGTTATCTACAATTTTTGGAGGTACGTTTTCTGTTTCATAGTATAAACAATAAGCTGTTTATAGAACTTGTGAAAAATACCACCGCAGAAGATGGGGCAGACGAAAGCAGTAACCCCAAGCTCACACGGAGGCTGAGGAGCACATCACACGTGCAGCTGCGGTAACACCCGCGGGCTCCCGGGAGCCGAGCGCCGCAGACACGGCGGTGGGTGTGCGTATGGAGATAACGGCTGGACAGCCGTGAAATATCGGGCACTCCACTTCTCCGGCCGCTTCACCTCCCTCATTCCCACCACCACTCCTTGCAGCGGCCTACTGCGGAATCCTAGAGAGCGCAGCTCGAGGGCAGCTTACCCAGCCCGGACCCCGCTTGTTCGGGCTTGCAGCGGGCACGCCCCGCTCAGCAGGGCGGCGCTCCCCGGCTGTGGGCCGCGCCCCTCACGGCCGGGGAGCCGCTCTCCGCCGAGAGGCGGCGGCAAAGGCAAGAGAGGAGGAGGGCAGGAGAGCAGAATAGGAGAGCACGGCAGGAGGAGCCGCGCAGGGACGCGGAGGAGGTGGCGGGAGGAGGTGGCGGGAGGAGGTAGCGGCGTCCCCCGCCCCTGCACTCACGATCTCCGGCGGCGGCAGCACCCGGAACCTCGCGCCGCCCCACGTGACCCGCGGCCGCCACTCCGCAGCGAGGGGAGCGGCCCCGGCCCCGCCCGGGGAACGCGCCGCGCCTGCGCCGGGTCCGCCGCGCCGCCAGGGGCGCTGTGCGCGGCGGGCTGAGGGCGGAGCGCGGAGGCGGGAAAGCTGCGGCGGTGGCTCCGGGCTGCTGGTACTGCCCACTGTTCAAATACATAGTCACGTTTCCTTTGAAAGCGTTTTACTGGACGTGCAAAACAGTAAGTAGTTGTGTAAGTTTTATAGTTCGAGGATTTATTTTTTTCAATCTTTAAAAGGAATTAGAAGACGCTGCAGAATCGGCAAGGTTGGAAAACGCCTGTGACATCGTCAAACCCAACCTACGGCTAAAAGCGCTACTGTGTTAAACAGGCCATGGCACTCTGTGCCACGTCCAGTCTTTCCTTAAACACCTCCAGGGGCGGTGATTCCACCTCCCTGGCAGCCCATTCCACTGTCTAATCGCCCTTTCTGCGAAGAATTTCATCCTAATGTCTAACCTAAACCCCCCCGGTGCAGCTAAAGACTCTTATTAGTTTCACTTTTGTAGAGTAGTAGTCACTGGTGTCACTGTATTATTCCCCAGATTTGACACATATATCCAGACTGTGAGCTTTGTTATTAATATTCAGTAGGGAATACACTGAGCAAATTATAAATAGCTGAAATAATAGGTTCTCATAGAAATGTTGGCAAGCTGGTGGTGCAAATTTGTGACTAGAAATGAATCATACAAAACCCGTAGCCAAAGCTACAAGTAAATGGCCTGATTTTGCTGTCGTTTATGTGGCACTCAGGTTTCATAGAACATTTTGGCAACTTGTACAAGTATGTCATAGAATTTAGAAGAAAATTGCATTCTACTCTTCCAAAAACAGCACACAGCTCAGCAGACTGGCAGGCATGAAAGGGGCTGAATTCCTAGAAATAGGGTGGAGATCAAGTTAAAGGAGCAGGCTTTGCCAAAACAAGCAACTTCAGCATAGTCCTCGCTTCCAAGAACGAACAGAAGCCAAAAGAGGCGGGCAAGTCTCAGTGTGTGCCACCATTTAGACACATCACCTTAAGGTCCTTACTTCTGGCACACTTAGATCTGTTACCTCAATTAATGCTAATCATAATAATTCATAGAAATCACAGGATGTGAGAGTTAAAAGTACCTGAACTGATAGATTTTTTTTATCATACACCAGGCTTTCTATAATTGGCACCATTTCTTCTAACAGCATACTCCATTTTCAGGCAATCATAACTTCAGTCCATAATTCTTAAAGATGCCATATTTATTGCCTCAATACAGGCCCAGATCTTATTACTGGATGTGCAAGTCCTGAGGTTGTGGCTCCTTTCTGGGACCTAGAAGATCACAGTCCCCTTCATGGGTCAATCTGAGCAATTGTATATTACTGTTCTCTCTTTTCAGATCCTTAATGATATGGCAGGGATAACAAAAGTCACAGGAACAATGGGAGGCTAAGGAAATGAATAATATATTCTAATGCTATAATTAATGGGCCACATATGTAGCTAGGTTTTGAACCATTGTTCTTATATTCTTTACCCAAGTGTGGGACTTTATACCCATTAAGTTCTTAAAAGTTGAGGTTTTTTTACCTTGTTCTACACAAATTTTACTAATAGCTCACCAGATCTTCTGGGTTAGTTTATACTTACATAAATAGCTGGTTAGAAGAAATAAAAGAAACACCTGCTGCTCTCTTTCTTTAATCTCATGCCACCATTTACCTCATGGATTTTTTTTTACTTTTTTTTGTCTGAGTGTTAATTTTTCTTACCAATAAAATTGAATTAAATGAGAAACACTGTTCACGTATTACAACTTTTTTTTTTTTACAAATTCTACATGCCATACAAGCTATTACTCAGCTTTCCTCAACATTAATAATGTTCTTAAGTTAGAATAACTGAAGGACTGACACATAAAAGGTGGGTTGAATTAATTTAAGACAATATCGTTTTCCATTTAAGCAACTACTAACAGTATAGGTTCTGTTTCCTTGTTATGTCTGGCCTGATTAGAAAGAGAATTCAATACTTGGAAGGAAAATAAAGAAGAAAAAACTGAAACCATCATTTTCATAACCCGTGTACTCCTGGTACAGGAGTGACGCATACGGTCAGCACTGCTTACGCCTTACTGCTAACTATATAATCCATGTAAATGTTTATCATCCAGCTATTATCAGTGTAAACATACAGCCTAGTCATATGTTGACCCATAATGAAGAAGTGACATTGAGATCTTTGCTTAATAGCACAAGGTTTAAACATGCTTTAGAAGCAACAGAGCAGTTCGCAGAATAATTTTTCTCAGGGCTATATGGAGGCTTTTCAACATGTAACAATTGCAAAGAAACATCCTACTATGAATGCATGGATGCAAATTAAATCCATATCTGAAGATTATTTTTCTAATTAATACTGGGAATCTGATAGCAGCACATTTGAAACAGTGTTTATGTTAATCTTGAAGGAACTAGTTAGGACTAGCCTGCAAATGTAAGAATGTCAGAGTGTAGTTATGGCAAAGGAACTGTGGCTTTCCTAGACTGTCGGTATGTGACAGTGTTTACAAAAAGCAGAAGAAGAGAAAAGCTGTAACCCAGAATTTGATACATTGAATGTTATGCGTCTGTCGGGAAATTAACACAATACAGATGATCAAAGGATCAGTTTAAACATGTTATTAGTTTATAAACAGCTGTTGTACCACTGCTACCATTCTGGTTCTGAAAACAACATAACACCTTGGACACTGTGGAGACGAGCCCTTCTGAGAGAGATAGATGAACATAAGATCTGATAGTGAATATTCAGTATGAATTCAGGGCTTACTCTTTCAGAGTCTTTGATCTGACATTAACTCTGCTTTTACTATGTAGTCCACCTTTGCTAAGGTCTTCTTTGCTGGCAGGTTACTTTCTCCAGTTCAGCTGCCAGCATCATTAACACAGTAACTTTATAATATGGACAAATGGAGGGGAAAATAGAGATGCTTTCTCTCCAACTTAAAGAAATAAAACAGAATGTATCCTGGAGGTTCTTGATTTGTTCACACAGACTCCCAGAAGACATGGATGAAACAACCAGATGGAAACTAAAGGAGTGTCTTGCTCTTCATGTGGGCTGGAAGAAACAGACCAACATGAAACAGGTTTCCCAACACTTACAGCCAAAGGTGTCTGATCTGATGATCAGTCACCTCCTGCTTATCTGGATGCTTCCATGCTGCAGTGAGACACTTCAGTTAAGCCACAGCATTTTGAAAAAGCTCAAAAAGCCTGAGCTGCTGTATGTAACGAGAAGAGAAGGGAGTAGACCAAAAGGCAGTGTTAAGGAAATGAATGTGTGAACTATGCCAAGATGGTACCAGGCAATCCTTCTATGCAACTGAAGGGCACCTTTTCTAGAAAAGGCGTCAAAAGCAAAGAGAATAAATAGGATGTGACATCACTGATGAAAACAAACTATAAGTAAAAATTTCTTTGGTAAGAAATAACAAAAGAGTTCTGTGCTGTCATCTAAAACTGATTTTAAAAGATGCATATGTAAACATTTATCTTCCTTTTGCTTGATCACAGGAATAACAGTCCAGAAGTTGTTACTAGTAATAATACTGTAGGCAGAAAATATTCTGTTGAATACAGTTGTTTGGGTGTTTTTTCAGTGGCAGCGTAATTTACATCTCATCATTCACAGTTTGTAAAAATCGTGAAGTTAAAGTATATTCTGCTGCTGGCAGGGAATTTTTCTTAATACTCTAGCTGTGAAAATTTTGTGATTATTTCCCATTTCTGTAAAGCATTCACATAATGTTTTCTGTTACAGAAACATGGGTTTTGATCCAATTCTTTATGAAATTCCAACTACTTTATAACAAGGATGTGTCAGTGTTCTGGTGACATTTGTGTGCTCCATTGGCCTGCAGGATGCCAGGACAGTGGAAGCAGTGTCCTTCCCCAGGGAGATGAAATGTTGATGTGCTGGTTCCCAGGTTCCCAGCTCTCAAAGTTGGGCTAGTCCAGAGGCAATACCAGAGGACTTTATCTGGAACTCCTTGTAAAGAAGGATTTGTTAAAGATAGTACAGTAATTTCACCAGAAATTACATTTAAGACCTTTCATGGAAGCCTTTTTTTTTCTGTATTTTCTTCTGGATATATGAATTCATGCTCTGCATGTTTTTGTCTTTTATGCTAACCTTGGTCCTACATCCTATATGCTCACTAGCCTGACTCCTGTTCCCTGCAGAGAGGCTGAGATGCAGAGGCAAGGAAGCATTTGGAAGAGGGGCTGATACCAGCAGACCACTTCAAGAATTTTACTTCACAATTTGGTCTTTATATTTCTGTTTTCATTCAAAGAGGTAAGCTTTATTTCCCTTGGACGTTTGAACTCCAGAAGTCGTGAGGAGACATAGTATGACATAATATTCATAATATCCATAATATTATTATTTGTTTGGGGGCTTTGTTTGTTTGGTTTTTTCGTTTCAGCTTCCTAAAGCTGTCTTTAACATATTTTTATTTACTAAAACTAAGCCTAGTGAAGGCATCTGTCACAGCGCAGAGTGCAGTGATTGGTCTTAATGGTCCCTGAGCAGCCTCACCTGGGTTCGACCCCCCCCCCCTCCCCCCCTCCATCCCAGAGCCCCATTTAAGGTCAGCCCTAGGCTTTGTGCCCTTCCCTAAGCAGGACTGCATCAGGGTTGGTCTCCAGCTGCCCCTCAGCCTTGCCCTGGCTCTGGGCCCTTGGTTGATAGTTCTGTCTCCAAACACCCCCATCCAGGTGCAATGCCTGGTGTTGGCTCCCTGCCCTTGTCTTTGCCCTGCCGTGTCCTCATGGGCTGCCTTGTGTTTTGGACTCTTGGCTGAACCAGCTGCTGTCCCTGGACCTTTCCTGCCCCTTGCTCAGGTACCTTAGGGCTGGGTTTCCTTCACAGAAGTTCCAGAGTAAGGAAGCTGGGAGTACAGTCTTCAAGGCAGTGAATCTGAAAGTGGCAATTCAAGGCTGGTAAGTTCTATTGAAGCATTATTTTCACCTTTTTCATTATTGGTTTTTACAATATTCAGCAGAAATTACAAAGCTGCTGTAGAAAACAGTAAAGTAACTGAAGATCAAATTGGGTTTTTGAAGCACTTAAACATTTTTTAGCATAGAAAGTAACGTTTGAGTTATAATCAAACTACATAAAACTATGGAATATCACCAAACCTGAGAGCTTATATTTTGTAGCTGAGTGTTACTCAGGTTCAGTTCAGGAGAAATTTCACTCTAACCTGATAAAGTAGAATTTTCAGGCAAATGCAATATATTGTATTTGGTCAGCTAGTATAGATGGGAAAAGCAGAGAAGCCTTCAGGAGCATAATGCTTTATTCAGATCTGACATTAGAAGCAGTGGTCTTCAAAGCTCAATAAAAATTGAGGTGTATTTTTTTAAACTTTCTTTAGAGCACTGGAAATCACTGATAGCAGCTGGTGGAAATAACTGGTTGGCCTGGTGGGGATGATGCTTTCTGCTGTGTATGTGTAAGAAACAAGCCTCAGTCTTTACCTTGGTTTCAAATAGCAGCTTTCACCCACATTTTTGTGGTAGTGCTGCTGTGGCCATAATGATTGCCTCAGGCCAGAGACAGATGTACTGTTTCTTGTCGGACCAAGAAAAACAGGTGGAAGCCTTCCTTCAGACCTGGAGCAGCAGCAGGAGATGGCTCCGTGCTGTCCTCCCGTGACTGCTTGTCGTGACATGCAGCTGGGAAATGTTCGGAGGCGGTGCACTCACTGAGCAAACAGCTGCAACAGGTTGCTGTCTTACTACTCCAGTTTATTTTTAATCTGCTGAAGATGATTGCCTGTCAGTCCTCTGCTGATAGTGCTCTCTAATCTTCTTAAAACAAATTCAACGAGGCGCTTGGGATCGGGTTGAGGCTGTCTCCAGGGGCTGGGTGGAGCTGGAGTAGGCAGGATTCACATCGTGCTCTGCATGTGCTGGGAGCCAGCACAGCTCCCAGCTAGAACAGGTAACAGCCCCGGGCTGCTCTGTCCCACAAGCCATCTCCACTTCAGGAATCACCCACTTCAAAGGCCCCCCCCGGAAACAGAGCAGAGGTCAGGGCAGAGGGCTTGTGATTGGCAAGGAATGAGCATCAGCAAAGGCATAAAGATAGTGCTCAGCCATCTGCAGGGGTGTTTATGCAAACTTTCTAGGACTTGTTCAGGTTTCTGGGGATCTTCCAGCTTTCTAGGTAGAAGGGCAAGTTTTTCAACCATTAGTTAGATGAGCCCTCCCACTTCCCAGAGTCAAAGAATTCCCATGGGGATTGCCCTGGGCACCTCTTCCTCTTCTTCTAAAGCCTTGCGAGAGTCTATTTGAAGTTTTTTCTTTCAGCAGCTCACTAATGTGTATTTCTGCTACCTGTCACATTTATTTCAATTATTCATTCTGTGTTTGAATTTTGGTCCATGTCCAATAAGCTTGAGAAATATATTTTTAAATTACTTTCCTTGTTCTCTTTACTGGCTTTCCATCTGTAATATAATGGTCTCTGGCAGCTTGCTGGCTTTTGGCACTGCAGAGTACCTAGATCAGTTACAACAAGGTGACTTGGCGTTTTGCGCAGCCGCCTGTGAGGGTTTCAGCCAGGCCTTTGCTTGATTAATGAGCACTGGCCTATTCTTGAGATATATTCATGCTGGATTTTGCCCAAGGGCTACAGAGTGGGTACTCCAGGGAGTTTAGTGGAAGAAATCTGTACTTGAAATGACTTTTCTTTGAGATCTGTTTACTTAATGATTGCTTGCATGAAGGTAATAGCACTGATAAGGAGGAAAAGGCAGTCAAAATTGTCAAGAGAAGTACATTCATTAGATTTTTTTTCCCTCCTACTTGTGTATTATAGCCAGTTCTCTCTTGGAGGAAAGGTTATAGGCACACCCTATGGTGGGCCACGTCCCTGAGGTAGGTGGGAGCTCACAGGGTGTTCACTGCCATGGTGCCTGTCAGCAGTGCCATTTGTACATCAGGGACTTGGCAGTGAGCAGTAATCCCCCTTCTTCCCCTCCCAGAGCTACTTTCCTTCATGATGACTGGCATATCCCTGTTGATATCAATCACCAATTAGGTGTATGAGCATGTTTTAGTTGATTTCCTAAAAATCAACGTGTGACAGTTTTACCTGCATGCTGCTCTCCCAGTAACTTTGGAATGAGCTGACCAGTGTCAGTCTCCTATGCCAGAAGTATGGGTTGCTTGTGGGCTGCAGCCCCACCACCTCCTGCAGCTGCCATCCATGGTCAGCCTGCCTGGTGAGGGGAGCTACTCTGTGCTGCAGATGGGAATGGCAGGGGTGTGCTTGCCAGTCCCAGAGCTGAGCCCCAGTTCTGGAGACATGACAGGATACCACTTGTTCTAAAGGGCCTGGCCAGCACTGCTCATTTGTAGCTGTGCCCCCTCCACTGCTGGGGCTGTGCAGCAGTGGTTTTGTGAGGAAACTCATGCGCTTTACCTGCCCCTACCATGTGCTCGTTCTTTTCTAAACAGCAGGTCAAATAGGGCTAGGTGTGAGACTTCAGGGAGACTTGAAACCCTTGGGTTGGAAACTGGAAGCAGGGAACCTGAGGGGTAAACAAACAGTGTGTAGGGAATGTGCCAGGCAGCTGACAGCACTATGGTTAAACCTGATATTCAGACCAGGCAATCTGGGTTAATTTTTCTGCTATTCATGACTTCTACATCTATAAGGAGTTGGACAACTGTTTTGATGCACCACTGGGGGATGGGTGTTGAAATACTTAGCAAAAAAATCTACCAAGAATATAAACTATGCAATATTTGAGTGCTTCTCTTGCTGTATCAGAGAAGCGTTTCTCTGAAGGAATCATGTGTGATTCTGCAAATCACAGGTTCATTTGCAGAAGGAGAAGAAATAAATGGATATGTGCACAAAAAGTCAATATACTGAAATGAAAAAGCCAGAGAAGACAAAACACAATATGTGTGTTTTTAGAGTATCTGTCAATCTAAAGTAATAAATAAGTAAACAGAACCTTTTTAATTCATGCAAGTAAATCCCTTTCAGGGCTGAATTAACTAAAGCATATCTCTATGAAATAACCCTCATTATATAAATCAGTGTGCCAATGGATTACTGAATTTGCAGCCAAAAAACCTCACCACCATAGGTGTGAAGTTTCCTGATCATCTAATAAATTGATAACTTTGAAGCCTAGTTGTGACAATTTAAATGTCATCACTATTAAACAAGTTGCCAAAATGCAAACAACCATCCTAAGTCATTAAAATGTAATTATAAAGGACAGCTGGGTCTACTATCAATCTGGGCTGTGGAGGCTCATAATGGGGAAAAATATGAAACTTTCACACAAACAGAATGAGATGGCTGCATGTGCCAACCCCAACCTGCTTGGGAAGCAGGGGAAGCCTGTAGTCAGTGCACACAGAGCTCCTGGTGCTCAGGAAGGCTTCCATTGCTGAGATGGACA
The DNA here is from genome assembly GCF_963662255.1 of Cinclus cinclus. Classification (NCBI taxonomy): domain Eukaryota; kingdom Metazoa; phylum Chordata; class Aves; order Passeriformes; family Cinclidae; genus Cinclus; species Cinclus cinclus. The sequence goes on from NC_085055.1 coordinate 16,328,579, forward strand.
TAGCAATCAGAGACATCCATCAAATGTCTTCCCTGTCTCTGCTGTGTATGAGGAGTCCTTTTGCTTATTACCAGGGTGTGCCTTGCTGATGAGGGGCAGATAGACTGGGTGGCAGCTACAGCCCAGCAGAAACGCCAGTGAAGTGGGACTCAATGTGCTCTAGTGTGGAATGGCAGTGCAGGGGCAATCGCTGTTTGGAAAACCAGGTGGACTCTAAGTGATAAAGGAGGTTTGCTTTTTGGCTGAGAGGAATAAAGGAAAAAGTGACTAAGGCTTTGTGGGCACAAACCTGATATGTTTATGAAAACTGTGTTTAGTCATACTGATAATGAAGTTATTGAACTTTATTTTTTATGTTTATTATTTTCTTATACTTTGATAAGGCCATGATGTGGGCAGCAAGCCCTGCTATGTGTGGTATAGCTCTCAGTTGCCATTGGTTTCAGCTCCATCCCAGTAGGTTCTATCTTTAATTCAGTGATGCAGCATGCAGTTGAGATTTACTGCTGATATGCACCATGGAAAGGGTGGAACGAGCTAGAACTGTGATATTGCTTCATGAAAATAGTAACCCCAAAAGGAGGCCCTGCAGTCTTTTGGTGTTTTATTTATATGCATTATGGAGCTACAACAGCTGCTGGCTTCCATAATTAAGCCCCATTTTCCCTAAATGTGCTGGAAAGGGTAAAATAAGTGAGAAATGCTGATCACTGGTAGAATTCTAAACAAAATCTTTTATGTTGCATATCTTGATGCCTGCAACAACTCAAGTATTGGATAGCTTCTTTTTTTTGTCGTTTTGAAGCTTTCATAAATCTTAATAGATTAAAAAATATGCATGAATGATGGTATATTATTTGAAATAGTGGAATGCTTTTTTCCTGTATGTCAGCCTATAGCACATTCTTCTCAAAATTGAGTAATAATTGCAGGGCGTGTTCTAACTGATTTGTGTTCCTAAAATATTTAGGTATCAAATTAATGTATCTTTTTTTATATTTATGAAGTAAATTCTTATAGTGCCTTGGGGCATTCATTGTACTGAAAAACTTTTCATTTATTCTCACTGAGAAATGTCTTCTATTGCATATGGGTGTTCACAAACAATTCATTTCCTTCCTTTTGTGTACTTGGAAATGATCTAATAACTGAAGTGTTCTGCTGTAATTACCTACCTTTCATTTTTGTAAATTGTAATTTTTGGGTTTTTTTGTTTTTTTTTTTTTTAATGAGAATCAGTTGGTTTGGGGCTTAGAAAAATATTTAAGATTATGAACTGTTTCTAATGAACAGATTGTTTTCTGATGCAAACGAAACCAAGTTGAGAGAGGTTTCTCTTTTTAATGCAGAAGAATTCAGCCTCTTAACAGGCTTTGTCCTTATTTTTTGGCAGAATTGGACTGCCCTCCTCAAAAGTATAAACAAGCCTCAGCCTATCAACAATAGAAATGGAACACCAACCTGCCAAATACAGGGAAATTAATAAATAGAAGAACAATAAAAGTCAATATAGTAGGAAATCTCATGTGGTATGAATGATTTCCTATACAACATAAGCAAGGTTTTTTTGGTGTTTGTTTCACACAGCTACACTAAGGATAATAATTTTTTGTCACCAGTGCTGTTATGGAAAGCATGCAAATTTGAGAGATCACACTGCCTAATGGACAGAATGGTTATTTTGGAAGGAAAAATAAGCTTCCTACAATTTTCATTCACTGTCTACCCGTGTGTGTTGACAATTTACTGCAGGTTTAAAAAATTAAATGTTAGTTTTCCATGTGTACTGAAGAGGTTTGGAAATTAACTTAGCAGAGGTGAAGATACATGGTATTTCTCAGTGCACAGTGAGAGTCAGCAAGATGACATTGTAAAATATCCTTCGTAATAGGCAGTTAGAAAGTCTGCAGGGGATGAGGTCAAAGAAGGGTTAGCAGCTGACATCAAATCAGAAGCCAGATGTGCTGACCCTTAATCAGAGGCTTTTGCAGGCTTTTTTTGTACTGCAATTCAGCATAACATTATTGAATTCACCTTTAGATTAAGCTGGTCTGCTTTGACATATACAAGGCCATATGCAAGTTAATGGCTGTGTCATCCACTTCATTATGCAAGCTTTGATAACAGACCATCGAGGTGACCTCTGCAAGGAGCACCACTTTTCAAGGTCCTTAACCATTTGCATTTTTGGTGAACAGAAAGTGGCACTCCCCATTTAGGTGGTGTTGGATCATTAATTTTGCATACACAAATTAAAACTGGGAATAGTAATCTGCCACATCTTTTTTTTTTTTTTCTTACAAAATCACTTAAAACTATTTAATTCAGCACTCTTATGAAAGTTCCCTGCTTTTTTAACAGAGCACAATTTTTGGCTTTTGCATTCTTAAGAGACAGTAGTTCTTGCAAAGACATAGGTGTCAGTGGACTAAAAATAAACATGGTCAGAAATTTTTGAAAAAAAAGTAAAAATCAAGGTCTGGGAATAACAAGGTTAAAAATGTGCATGCAAACCCCAACTGCTCTCTGTTGCTTTTATATGCTTCTGCAGTCTTAGCTTGTGAGATTATTCTGCAGGGTATTTTTTGCGTTAGAACTGGAGTGAGAGGGCTTCCCATGGCGCAGTTCCTGTTAGTTTAACAAATACTTTTGGGTTGCTAATATAAGCTTAAAATAACACAATATTGATGTAATGTTATCTTTATTCAGAGGCTGTGCTTCTGAGTTGCTCACTTACACAGTGCTTACTCAACAAACCGCACAGTAATCGGTAGTATTAAGGTCAATGGCAACAGATCTGTCTCTCACACTGTGCACTAGAGACAACATTTACTGAATATTGCACCAGTAAACTCATTGCTGATTCCCCTGAAGCTACTTACCTTTCATGCAGCTGTGGGAAAGGATTTAGCCAGGAGCTGGCCAGTGGGCTCATGCCTTTTGCAGTCCTCACTGTGCAACTCACATCCTGAATAAGGAAGGTATGCAAGAGAGAGGGCTTGTTTCTTACATTAAATAATATCTGACCTTCCAGTGAGGTGTCTTCAGTGGGAATTGTGTGTTCCTTCAGTGGATGACCCTTAATGACCTGGAAATCCACATAAAACGTTATCATCATGGCTATTAGCATAATATCCCAGTTCTCAGATACTGAAACTGCAGAACTCAATGGTCTGATGTCTCCTGTTCACAAGGCAAGGGGAGGCACATATATGGGCCAGACTTTTCCTGTGTCTGTTTTTAGGCTGCTTTCTGAATGTCTTAGCTCCTATTTCACTCTTACTTTCCTGTTCTATCCTTTATTCCTATTAACTGTTGCTGTGGGAAAGCACAATTGAATTACTTCAACACTTACACCTAAATTTGTGGTCCTTATTTCATGTGTATGAGGAGTTTCAAGCCAGTGGGGTTGGGTGATTTTTGCCTTCTCATAAGAGTTTCACCCAGGAGTTTGGTCACTTCATTTCTGAGGAATGCAGCTGCTGAGGAAGTTTGTCATCACAGATTAAAATAAAATGGCTCTTTAATGCTGCTTTCAGAAACAGCTTCTAGTTGCCTGAGAAACCTCTAGTTTTTGGTGAAGACTTTGCCCCTCTAAACAGATATATTTCACTCGAAGTCTTAAGTGTTCAAAGTATAAACTTACTTTATATAGGCTGTGCTTTCCCTTTGAGGCTTGATTTGCAAAGGTCATGGATATAAAATACAGGATTTGTAAACCATGGGAAAGGCATCCATGTTGTGCCACTACCCTGCTGGGACAAGAGTGCTGCATGAATCTCCAGCTGCATAGAAGGGGGACACATTGCAATCTATGAGCTGTAATCCTCATGGAAAAAACTCCAAAAAAGTAACTGCTGGTTTATTCTCTTTCTGAAGTGACTGATGCCAGAACAGCTGAGAAGAAGGGCCTGATGTACCTTTTCATGCCTTGGTTTTAAAGTTTCCTCTGCTGCTAAAAAAAAAGGCAGGGAGGGGAATTCCTGCCAAGCCTAGAGCACAACTGTGCTGGCTGGTGATGCTGTGCTCTGCTGTAGCACAAACCTACAGGACCTTAGTGCATGTGTGTTTAGGACATTAATGTCGTTTTGCAAACTGGACCCATGCTTTATGCCAAATTTGCTACAGAACTCTAATGCACCAGAAGGAACTGGTATTCTACAGTAGCTTAATTAATGTTAAGACATTTGAAGTTAGTTAAATATGAAACTGTTTCATAATGAGAATTTATTCCTCTGAGATACTATTTTTATTACTTTTTCTACTGCATGGCCAGCTTTGGACTGGAGGTTAAGAACAAAAGCTGGATGCTTCTGTTGGAATTCTCCATGTAGAAGTAATTACTGAGGGCAGTGCTGTAACTTATCTTTCCATTCCAGATGTGACAACCATTTCAGGTGATTAGGGGGAAGCAGACCTCTCCATTAATTTTTTTTAGGTTGTTCTGCAGACTCAGGAAGACATTTATACTCTCTTCATGTATTTAAGTTGATCTTTGTCATTCTGTGGCCTGAAACATCTGTTTTAAACAACAAAAGCAGGGATTATTAATCACTATCCTATAGGAAGGATTTAATTCAGTAACAAACTGCATAGCTATAGAATCGTGCAATAACTGGAGCCTTGCTGATAGCACGGATAAATTGAGGTTTTCATTGTACTGAGATGCCAGTCTTGCATCTGTCATCACTGCTAAATAATTTTTAAAGGCTTAAAAAGCCCAAGAGGTATCCTGTCCATGGATGAAATAGCAAATTGATTTGTTCCTATCTCCTGGGTGCTATTTTTGGACATAGCAGAAAAACCAGACAAATCATTCTAGTAACTATATTCATATTTACAGTTTAAGCCTATGAAAGGGGGATAAGTAAGGCAATTGTAGCAATTTGTAGGAACTGGAATATGCTTAGTAGCATGTTCACATTTTCTTTTTGGTGAAAACATTAGAATTGGAAAGTAGTGTGATCCTTAAAGATTTCTCTCTGAGAGGCAGAGGAATTGTAAATGGGCACAGAAGGGGTGTCTGGAAGCAGTCTCTGGATGCTGACAGTAACAACAAGGAAATGAAAATGCAAAACATACCAAATAAAGCCAAATTTTTTACTTCATGATATTTACATTAGTTTTGTACTTGTAACATGAAACAATAAATACAGAAGTGACCCAGCTAGATAAATCTAACTGCTGCAAATCTGGGGAGATCTTGGGTGTGGAAATAAGTGAAACTAATCCAAATTTACTACTTGAAATCTGCTCCTTGGACTAAGCCCTCAAAGAAAAGAACAAAGATAAGACTGCTGCAGCCTCATATGTAAAAACCTCTATAGAATGAGGAAACCTCAGCTTTGTGTTCTGCAACTCAGCTCTTGAGTTTTGGGCCTTTAGCTCTAGATTTCTGCAAATACAGGATGGGAAGTCAAGAGTGGCCCTGCCAGTGTGTGCAGTGGGCTGACAGCACATCTCCTAATCACACTGGGGTTACATGAAGGGAAACCCTGAAAATCAAACAAATATAAGCAAACTATTTTAACACTTTTGCTCTTCCCTTTAATAACCATCCTGATTTTCCCAGATTTTACGATTGGGCTTTAATGGCTCTTTTCACTCAACCAAAATCCACCAATTGATAAATATTTTATTCCTGTCTATACAAGAAAAACAAATGTGTATGTTACCCACTGTGAGATCCTCCTCTCCACAGCTGGGCTCATGTCTTGGGTAAAAACAGCTGCTTGCTGCACTTTGAGTATGAACACCAGTGTGTCAGTCTGCACAGGGAGACCATGCAGACAGGGTAGTTGTCAACTCTCTTTTTCTGTGTTGCAAGGGCAGCATTTGCTGGCTGCAAATAATCCCCAGTAATGCTTTGTAAAAAATAATCTAATGCATTTAATAACGTAATAGGAGGGGAGGATGTATTTATGTAAATCAGCTAAAACATCCTCAAGAATTAATGTATTAAAGTGGTTAGGAAAGTCAGCAGTGAATAATAGGTGTGGAGACCTTCTGTTTGTCAGCAGAGACTGGGAAATGGCTGAAGCTGCTGTAGCTCTGTGCATGCCAAGTAGATACAAAATAATTTTCAGCACTAGAAAACCACTTGATAGCAGTAACTCAAGTAATATGTTGTATTTAACTCAAATGTATGAATACTATTAATACTTGTGTGTGCTGGCATATAAGTACATAGCAAAATTAATTATTTCATTAATGAATATTAGCATTTTCATGGGCAGTTTTTCTGGAAACAAACTTTCTTTGTTCTCTGTGAAGTTGAAGAGAATTGGATACTTGCATTTCTTTAAAAGTCTGGCTTTTGATGTCCAAAATCGACAAAAAATACTATTTTAAGGCAATGAAATTGTGGCAGATCATTTTTTTAAATTTCGGTTGATAGGAGCAGTCTGAAAGAGGTAGAAATCCTGCTCTCTTTCTGTTTTCTGTGTCATTCTGTGTGCAGTATTGGAACAGCAAATAGTTTTTTCTAGTATTAGCATACACATGAAGGAGACCAGATGTCATGTAATTTCCATAATTGGGTTTAATATTAGAGAGAAGTGGCTACAGTTGGCAATGCTAACAGCTAGTCAGATGGTTTTTTATTTGTTAGCTGTAGGGTCTGCAAAGATGCAGGTCTTGGGTTGGGTAGGGATCCTGGCTGAGGAGCAGAAGAGCCAGAGGACTCCCACACAGAGAGAGCAGAGCCCTTGATCCCTGTTAGGTAACTTCAGAGGCTCTGTCAGTTGGATATGACAAGGTCCAGGTCTTCTGAAGTAGGTATCAGAATTGAAAAAATTCAACTTCTGGGTGAATGTTTCATTTGTGATGTTTGTTCTCAGTTAGTGGCTTTTGTCTCATTCTACTCAATGAGATTTTCCTTATTTCAACTAAAACAGCTTTTCTATATAAACATACGTGCACATATTAGTATTTCCTTTTCTTTCTATATATACTCTTTTCTTTCTTCTGGGATATTTTCATTGTAAACAGGAGCAGTTTACCTTGTCCCTGGAATTAATTTGGATCTCCTCAGTTTACTAATGAAACAGAATTTTAACTGATGTTAATTTTTTTTAAAATAATATTAGCTGAATAACTGTTCTGTGGCCAGATCAACATTGTACTGGGATGGCAGACTGTTTCCTATCTCCTTATTTCTCATATTCAGATAGGAGATATTTCTCTATTAAGTTCACAAAAATCTCAACAATTTTTGTTGAGACAATTTTTGGAAGGAAGTTCCAGTATCTGTTAAATAGCAGTTTTTCAAAGTGCTCACTAGAAACAAATTATCTAGCGGCCCTGTGACAGATTTATTTAGGGATAAACACACATACTGGTTTGGCAAACAGCTTTTAGTTGCTTACATTCAAGTTGTTTGCTTTGCTCCTAGAAGACAAAAATTGGACCTTTTTTATGGTAGTTCTAAAGTAATTTTTAATTCAAATCACATCAGATGTAGGAAAGATGAAAACCAAACCCCATTATTTTATCACAGTCTTTTTTTGAGCCTGGCATGTATTAGACATAGTAAACCAAACTCTGCATATTTTAGTAATTTAATCTATGTAAAATTCTACACTAATTGAAAAAAAAAGAAAACAAACCCTACCCTAACAAACTCCATAAACAAATTGTAGCTTACAGGGCAAAACTGCTAGATTTCTGGGACCAGTGTCTTGCTCAGTTCTAAGCTATCTGACATATTAAAAATAGATAAATAATGTTTTAAGGCAGAAAAGCTTAAGATTTCTTTGTGTGGTATTTTCTTCCTCATTGGTTTTTGAAGTTGCTGTTACCATAACTATGTGCTCCATTGAAAAGAGCAGATCCCCATTGGTTTCAGCCCCATTAATGCCCATGTTTATGGAAATATAAACACACATTGTTTGGCCTTCCTGATCTTCAAAAACTTGAAACCCATTGCTTAATACACAATCAGATATTCTGTCCCTTGAATCAGATTAGTAGCTCTAATCTGAGAGATCAGTGTTAATTTCTCAGATCTTTGAAGGGACTGAGACATTCAAGTATTGTGGACAGGTGGGCAAATCTGAATGACTGCTGCCCTTTGAGGTGCCCACACATCTGAAGGGTTTGCACAGGACCAGTGGGAAGCATCTCCAGTCCATGCAGGACCTCCCTCCTTCTGCTGGTTTGCACCTTCTGCTGAGTCTATAAAATACTTGCAGGAGCCAGGATCAGGCATTTTAAAGAATATTCTTGCTCATGACTTACTAATTAAATGTGATCTTATTTAAGCAATAATAGTAATGATGTTCCAGTAAGTAGCAGTTATTAACTTCCATTAGGCTGAAAACAATTTCTTCAGCGATGTCCCTAAAAATGACTATTCTAATTTGGCATGTATTGTTTGAGTAGTAATTATTGTGGTAACATTTTAAATGCATAGGGTGCCTTTCATTTTAGATAGCAAACCTGCAGTAAGTAGAAGTAGAAATTGAGATAAATTATTGGATTTTTACTAGACTATTAAGAACAGGCTAGAAAAGGAAAAAAAATCAAGTAGTGTTAAAAATGTAGTTTGGGTTGCTCTTTTGTGCAGACAGAACTCAAAATTGATAGGATTTTGTCTAAGATTTGCTAAATTTGCTCTTTGTCTGACATCAGTCAAGAAAATGTTGAGTCCTGCAAGTATGAAGAAAACTGAATAATATGAAAATGGATTTTAAATTATTTTAGTGCTTTCCTTTGCATGACAAAATGCATGAACTTGCAGGCATACTTACTCATCAGTGGGCATATATGAAAGTAAGGAATTTTTGGTGTTTTATACACACCCCCCTGCCATCCACCCTACAAATCCTCCCCAGATAAAACCTTCTGGCTACTGAGGAGAATTAAAACATAAAGCACAGTAACATGTATAAGTGTGCTTATGCCATATTTTTCTATTTAGAATTTAAAGGGGACTCTCTGAAAACCTGCATCTGATGACCTGCATTTGAATCAGCTGCAGGTGCATCTAGAAATCAAGGGAAAACAGGCTTTGGATGGTAACTTGTCCCTGAGTACTTTACCATACACCTTCATCCCTGATGTAAGGCCTCCTCATGGGGGTAGTGGTTCAAAATGTTCAGCAGAAATCTGCAAAATGGAAGTGATGACAGAGGAGGACTGGTAACAGCTACTTCCAGTTCAGGTAGATGTTTAGACCAGTTTAGACCATCCAGTTTAGACCATCCCATAAAAGTGCTTTGCTATGGAAGATGTCCCAGTTGCCTTTTCTGGGAGATTTATTCCAATGTGCAAAGGCATTTTGTGTGAAAGGTGTAATGAAAACCAGTGTATAAATAGGGAAATTACTACCCAGTGCTGCTTGCATTGCACATGAGTATATGGATATTCTCTGGGTCTTGTCCCAGAAACTGTTGAGATATTATAGTTTAGGGAGAGGTGTGGGATTCTAAGCAAGTCATTTAATCATTCTCTGTCCAACAGCCTTTTAAAAGAAAAATAATTGAAATTCTTACTGCAGTAACTGAATAGGATATTTGCCAGGTGCCTAAATGTTCCTGTTTAAATAATGCAGAATTAACATCACTGTGTAGAACCCTGTTTCTTAAATAGAATTGCCCAGGCTACAGATTCCAACACAGCAAGTGTGAACAGTTGTCAAAGAACTCTTACAGAACCAAGTGAAATTAATCTTAAAAGCATAAGCATGTGTGCTGCATCATACCAAGGTCCATCGGGGTGCTCCTTGGTGACAAAGACGTACAGAAGTAAGCTCCATTAACAGTGGCACTTCCCGGAGCATAATCCCAGTTTATGTTATCTTCTGCAATCCTGGAGCTGGCTGTTGTGTCTTTCTATTGCATGGCCAGACTTTCCCAAGTACTTGTCCATTGATTTTTCAAGCCACAGCATCCCGTGGCAATTATTTCACAGGTTCATTGACATTAACAAAGTAACTTTGTTTTGAACCTTCTAGTTTTAGTCCATGTTCTTATCTTTTGTATTGGAACAATCAATCCTTTTCACCTTTTCCATGCCAGGAATGATATTTCTAGGTATCTGTCACATCTCAGACACTCTTTATCCAGTCTGAAAAATCTGTCTGCTAGGTCAGTTTGCACTATCTTTAATCATTTACTGTTATCTTCTTCCAATTATTTATTATTGTTTTCAAGTCCGGAAAGTAGAATTTTTCCACAGTAGGCAAGGACAAGATGCACAATAGGTTGCACATGTTAAAAAAAAAATCTCTATTTTCTTTTCCTTTACAAGATAATTTCTAATCTTCTATTTGCTTTCTGACTGCAAAAGTGTTAAGCTGATGTTTTAAAAGACAGCTCTTACGATTCCAAGACCATCTTCAAAAGTAGCTGTAACTGACTTGAATCATGTCACTAAATATGTAAAGTCAAAATTGCTTTTTCCTGCATGCATTTAAGCTCAGTATTTCACTGCCCAGCATCACATAGTACAAGGAGGCTTTTCTGCAACTCTTTGTACCTTCAGTAATTCTTTGAAAGAGCAGAGACCAAGGAAGTATGTTCCATTTACGATTAGCAGGCCATGATTAAGCTTGATCGTATCATACAAGGGGAAAGCTCAAGGAATTCTGAATCACAGCTGGAGACTACAAAATGAGTCCGTGTCTTCTCAGGTTGATAAAAATCAATAAATTTTGTCCACTATCACTGGACATAAGTTGGGTCTTTAGATAAGCTCCACTGCTAAACTCTTTGAAGAAAACCAGAGTAAATCTCCTTTTTCTCTAGAAACCATTACTTAGTCCTTTTCTCTGTTATCCTATTTTCCAGTCTCCCATTCCTGACAAACACAACTGAGGAATCAGTCATGTTCAAACACCTGCAATGCATCCTGCTTAGAAGTAACCAGCCCTGGGGCCAGACTGAGTGCAAGGCCAGCAGCAAAGGCAGCTGGTGACAGCAGTGTCCTGGTGGCCAGGGCAGGGCTGTGACTCCAAGCCATGAGCTATCCACATGCTTCTGCCAGGGGAGCCAGAGCCTGGCTAACCCACCTCGATGGCATGGGCTGGAGCAGGGGCCTGGCACAGCCCGGCTTCTTCCGCTCCTCTCCAGCAAAGTAAGGAAGGAGGAAGCTGGTCCTTGCCTCAGAAGGATCTCCCCCATGGGATCCTGTAGGGATTAACATTTCCTTCTTTTCCTCTGTAGCTGTTAAATGGCACTGTGGGCAGCAGCACGCACATTACCTTCTGCTTTATCTATCATTCAGGGTTAAACACTGGTATCTCAAAGATGAAATAAAGCTGACTGAGCAAGACCAAGACTGCTGCTATCGCCAAGTAATCGTGGGTAAAACCTTGTATTTGGCTTTAATTTTCATATTTCTGTGGACTTTGCCACAGTGGTAAAAATCCCAAACCAAACCCCTGTGGACATGTGAAACTCCCTTGCTCAGTCAAAAACTGCTTGAGACCATTGCTTTAAGCTATGCACAGACAAAACTTATTATAAATTAGATAAAAGATTCTGCAACTTGCCCTTTGAAATTCATGCTCCAGGCAATTTTGTCTGTGGTGAAGGAGACAGAATTAAAGCACAAAAAAAAAGAAATCTGTGAAGCATCACTACAGTTTTTGAACTTATTACAGCATGGAAATATAAAGATAATAGATGCAGAGCTGAAGGTTGATCAGTGTAGTCTGGGAATTATCCAAAAGTCTTACTGAGCTTCCTGTTAGTTTAGTGATACTTCAGTTGGGGATATCCCTATTCCCCAATGGAAAGCCTAGGAATGCTTTATCTTTTCTGGCTTCTTTAAATAAAGACACATTAAGCTATATAGTGAGGTACTAATGTACAAAAGAATAATCTGTATGAATTAATTTTGATCACTAGAATGTAAATATTTAATATCATTAATATGCTCTAAATGCTGTTATGAGTAACAGTATTATACACATGAAGTGGAGAATACATGATAGAAAAATTCCTAGTAAGTGAAGCATAGAAAAGATGCCTTGAACTTTTCTAGTTCTCACTATTGTGAGATAGTGGGATACAGCTGTCAACAATTTAATATAATACAGTTGAAGATTCTAATTAGTCATTCCATATGTGCTCTTGGTTTGCTTCAAAGAGATTACATTAGAAGTCAGTGACACAAAATACATAATCATGATATTACTACTGTTCCTTTAACAGAGAGTTAAACATCTTGTTTACTTAAGTAATGATTTAACTAGTTTAGAGACAGCCACACTATTTTCAATGGAGGAGTTATACAAATGTCTTTCTTACTGCTGATTGTAGAAAAGTAAATACTAAAATGAGCTTAAATAAAATATGCAATCAACTCAGCCCTGGGACAAGGCCCAGAGCATATCATAGTGTTGGTGTGATGGACACAGAGCTGGGCTCTTCTCTGTAGTGCCCAGTGTCAGGACAAAAGGCGACAGCCACAAATGGAAATATAGGAAATTCTATTTGTGTGGAAGAGAAACTTTACATTTAAAAAGCACCAAAGTTCCCTGAGCAGCTCATTCTTCCTGCTCCTGGAGAACTTGATTCCAATTGAGTAGGAAATGAAATAAAATAATGTTCAGAAAGTTTTGATTTCCTGATCTGTTTTTCTTTTGTTTTGGATTTTTTTTTCTCTCTCCATGATATTCTGCCTAGAAATAGTTTTAACTGAAGAGTTGAGTTTGGAAAAATGAGATCAAGCATTTTAGGAGCAATAGGGATTTGGGGCTAGAGGGAACAACTTGTAGGTCAGTTGTGTCTGCAGAGCGAATGGAGGAAGGTGGTGAACAAGGGTCATTCTGCTTTTCTTAAGAGACTTACAGTGGTGTAACTTCACTTTTGGGGGATGTTTTACTTTGGTTTGTATCCTTGAGAGAGAGATTTTTTTTGAGCAGTGTTTTATTTCCTTACTGCATTAAGGGTACATGTTGAGTCTTAACTTCTACTCACTTTTACAGCCAGCTGATAATCTATATGTGAACAGGTAAAGGTGGCTTCAAGAGAAACCAGTCTTCATTGTAATTCAGAGCAGCACTACCTCTTCAGTTACTTTTGGATCCTTGCAGTTACCTTCCTGGGATGGCATTTCACCAGCAGAGCATTACCAAAGCACAAGTTTTGATTATCTCCCAGTCCTTGCTGATCTGCTCTGCTAGGTTCAGGAGAGAGAACAGTTCACTGTGAGAACTAATTGTCTCAAGCACTTTATGCCTCATGAGATTACCCTGTGCTAAATTAATCTTTCAACCACTTACTAGGGCAGATAAAAGTTAGGAACTTTGATCCTTATCTGTTCTATTATACTCCTTTCCCTTCTCTGTATTAATTAATCAAGTTGTCTCCAAGAGAATGGATATGGATGTGTATATGCATAAATATATATGTGTATATATATTCTGAGGTGTGTGATCAGAATAGGGACATGGTCAAAGGGCACTGCAGAAATGAAATTTAGTATTTGGACATGGGTGCTAGAAAAGCAACCTCAAATTTATTCTTGTTTATTGAAGCTGAATTTATTTTATACGGAGATGGTGTAGTGTGATAGCTATAGGTATTTGTACAGGGAATTAAAAGTCTTGGTTTGAACCCCTTTGCAATTAGTTAAAAAGTCTGAATTCTCAGTCACTCATGGTCAAGGCAGGGGTGGTGTTTAAATAGAAACAGTAAGGGTATATTCTTTTCTTTGATGTGCTGGTGTGCACGTTTATGTACCTCACAGAGAACCGCAGTACTTCAGAGTTTTGGAACACGAAGAGCAAGAAAACAATACTAAGAAGTGGTCTGGCATGATGCAAGCTAACTGTAAAAATAGTTTTCAGAATATGCTGGAAGCATATTATTGCCTGTTATTTCTGCTGGGCAAAGGACATGACTCTATATATAAAGTTTGAAAACACTTCTGGGACATTTAATGAATCCCCTTGATAACCAGATAAGAACAACCAGATTTTTATCTTATCTGCAAAATCACCTATTGTTGAAGAGAATGTTCCCAGGATAAATGGAGCACATTTAAATATACTGTCTGCCCACAAGCTGTAGTTAGGACATGGTATGAGCTGAATGAACTGTTAAGGGAAGTTGGTTGGACATTAGGAAAAGGTTCTTCACTGAGAGGGTGGTCAGTCACTGGAACATGCTCCCCAGGGAAGTGGTCAGGACACCAAGTCTGTCAGAGTTCAAGGAGAGTTTGGACAATGCCCTTCATCATACGGTTTAGTTTTGGGTAGTCCTGTGAGGAGCAGGGATTTGGCCTTGATCACCTGTATGAGTATCTTCCAACTCAAGAAATTCCATGATTAGAGGACTGTCTCCTGCTTTTACTCTCAAATCCATGTTCCCTGGTGCAACATGATACAAGTCAGATGGTGGTTTTTCTCCATCATGAGATCATTCCACTTAGAGGTGCACAGTAGTGGAACACCTGCCAAGAAGAAGAATGGGGCAGAGCAAATAAGTTATTATTTAATATTAATAACCTTCCTTACTATGTGCAAATTGTTTAATTAAAAGTAGCACATATATTCTGTGCACAAATGTGCATTCCCATGTTTGTGAAGGGACAGGGAGAGGAGGTTTAGGAGCTATCCTGCCACAGGACCTTTTGGCTATGGATGTATGGGGATGGTGCCCTCTTCTTGCAAAACATACCTTGTCATTAATGGCTGCCATGATAGCTGATCTTAATATGCCTTGGGGCTGAAATTCTACCCCACAGCTCCATGGCGTGGGCTGGGGGAAACAATTTCCTGTCCTACTTGTTGGAGGCTAGAAATACACTTGGTTTGTACTAGTCTTTATCTCCAGGTATGTATAACAGATTTGTTTTCAATACAGGTATCTGGGTTTGTCATGTTATGGTGTGGAGGAAAGAACGAGGTGATGACATGGGTTATTGTTACTGCATGGATTATCTTTTTTTCTCACTCCTTACCAGCTAGACTCGGCTCTTGCATTAGAAATTAGAATCTTGTGTTTGGCAAACACCCTTAATCCTGTGTTTTATGGTGTTTTCTACAGGATAATATGCAAGGATGGTTTGTGCTGCTGCCTGTTGTCCTTTCTGGATTCTCCATATGTTTCAGGGGAATTTTTCAAAAACCTTTTGACCAAGTAACTGCTCCTCTCATGTAATTGTGGCCGTGATCTGTGCAGCAGTAAACTCTGTAGTGCAAATGCATTAGAAAAGCCTCCAACTTACTTATCTCGTGTTTGGACCCACACAAATCCAAACGAGAGTGCAATTTTGTATTTAATTTTAACCTCTGACCAGCTGCAGTCAGTCTGCTCGGGTAGGGCAGTGTCAGCTCAGGGCGATTAGAGCCCCACTGCCCTCCCAGGCTGTCCAGGGTCACCCATCGTACCTGGCAGCAGGGAACACCAAACCCGAACCCCCACCCCGGCCCCCGAAGCCACAGCCCGCATCCCTCGCGGGCGCTGTCCCGCAGAGGGCAGCATTGAGCAGCGGATGCGGCCGCAGCGCTCCCGCACTTGTTCCCGGGGCCCAGGCCAGAGTCGCGGGCGCGGCGCGTCCAGCCCCGGCACGGCCGCTCCCGCTGCACGTTCAGTTTAATTCGGCACGGACGACGCGGGGAGCCGGGGAACCCGCTGCACAGCCGGTGGCGGGAGCGCTGTTGGGGCCCGGCCTCGCCCGCCATGGAGGCAGCGCCGGGCCGAGCCCCCCCTTTCCGCCAGGCCCCCGGTTAGCGACCGGCCGCGCTGGCAGCGCCGGGGCCGCGTCTGAGCCCGAGGACCGGAACGAGCCGCGGGCGTGGCCGCAGTCGCAGCGCCCCCGCTCCGCTCCCCTCCCCACGAGGTCGGCGGTAAGGGCTGCGGATAGGCGGGAGCAGCTCCCCGCCCGGCCGGGCCCGCGAACCGCCACACTGCAGAGGCCGCCGGCGGCGGGTATAAATAACACGGCGGTGAATGGCGTCTACGCCTCTTTACTACGCGCCGCGCCTCAGCCCGGCCGGGCGCCGCCGCCGCCGTGACGGACGGGCGGCGGCACCAATGGGGGCGCGGCGGCGGCGGCCCCGCGGCCGCGCTGAATGAGGGCAGGGCGGAGGGCGGAGCGGCGGCGCTGGCCGGGAGCCCGGCGGCGGCTCCGGGGATGGTCCACGCACTGGCGCCGTCACGTGTTGTTCTCCTTGGAGTGAGCCTGAGCCGCGGCGGCGAGCGGAGGGGGCTGGACTGGCGAGCGCGGCCCCCGCCGCCTGTTTTGGTGCGGGGCGCCGGGAAACTCCGAGGAGAAGCCGGAGGAGAAGGAGCCGCCGCGGCGGTGCCCGCTCCCCCGGTGGGCTGGGGCACGGGAGGGGGCCGCGCCGCCGGCCGCTGAGGCGCTGCCGCCTGGAATGAAGAGGAGGAGGAAGAGAGGATGTTCCTTCGGCACTCGGGCTTGCCTCCCCTCCCGCCGCTGCCGGGCTGCGCCGCGTGTGGAAATGGCACTTTCTCTGCCTAACGAGATGGGACTGAATTGGGTCGCCAGCCTACTCCGCACGCACGAGCGGGAGCAGCAGCCTCGGCGCTGATATTTGGGGAAGGGGGGGTTGTATTGTGGGAGGCATTTTTTTCTTATTTTCTCTTTTTTTTTTGGGGGGGGGGGCGAGAGTGGGGAAAGCAGCGTGTATTTTTGGGTGCAAACCCCGGACTTTGCAAAACAATCTCCGCCCCCGAGAGGATATTTAATCTGCAACAGTGATCGCTGCTCGCGGAGGCAAACTTGAGCCGGGGAAGGGGAGCAGGGAGCGAAGGAGAGGGACCCCCGCCCCGCTCCCGGCCCCGCCGGAGCCCGACCCCTGCAAGGCAAGATGCGTTTTTCATTCCCGGCAGCTCATTTTGGGACGGGACTTTCGTCTGGACTGATCGGGACTGGACTTTTTAAGGACGGTCTTACTCGTCTAAGCGCGATTTGGGCATAAACAGCAACACAAACTCTGATTTGGTGCTGGAAGCTGCCTCTGCCACTGAACAGCTGCTCTGACCCTGCTTCTGTCCCTCCCCCGTCCCGTTCTCAAAATCGGATCCTGAGCTATTTTGCCTTTTTTTCTTTTTGCCCCCTTTTTAATTTTTTTTTTTTGTTGTTGCATGAATTTTATTTTAGGTGGTTTGCCTTTCCTGGCTGGCTTGGGTGTTTTAGGGTCTTGCAGACTGTAAGCTGCAGTAACAGCTCCACCACTTCTCATCATGGCCAGCCCCACGGATAATAACGAGGGCTTTTTCTCAGATGTCAGAAAGGTGGGTTACTTGCGCAAACCCAAGAGCATGCATAAACGATTTTTCGTGCTGAGGGCAGCCAGTGAGTCTGGACCCGCCCGGCTGGAGTATTACGAGAATGAGAAGAAATGGAGACACAAGTCAGGGGCCCCCAAGCGCTCCATCCCACTAGAAAACTGCTTCAACATCAACAAACGGGCTGACTCCAAGAACAAGCACCTGGTGGCCCTCTACACTAAGGACGAGCACTTTGCCATTGCAGCTGACAGTGAACCTGAGCAGGAGAGCTGGTACCAAGCGCTGCTGCAGTTGCACAACAGGGCCAAGGGCCATCACCACCTCCATCACCATCACCACCATCACCACAGCGATGTCACTTTCGGAGGCAGCAGCACAGGACTGGGGGAAGCAGGTGAGGACAGCTATGGTGAGGTAGCCCCTGGTCCAGCTTTCAAGGAAGTTTGGCAAGTAATTCTGAAGCCTAAGGGCCTGGGCCAGACAAAGAACCTGATTGGCATCTACCGCCTGTGCCTGACTAACAAGACCATCAGCTTTGTAAAGCTGAATTCAGATGCGGCTGCCGTGGTGCTGCAGCTGCTCAATATCCGCCGCTGTGGTCACTCTGAGAACTTCTTCTTCATTGAGGTGGGACGCTCAGCTGTCACCGGACCCGGTGAGTTCTGGATGCAAGTGGATGACTCAGTGGTGGCACAGAACATGCATGAAACTATCCTGGAGGCCATGCGAGCCATGAGTGAGGAATTCCGGCCCCGAAGCAAGAGCCAGTCCTCCTCAAACTGCTCCAACCCAATCTCTGTGCCCCTTCGCAGGCACCACGTCAACAACCCTCCACCGAGCCAAGTGGGGCTCAGTCGGCGGTCCAGGACTGAGAGTGTCACGGCCACCTCTCCTGCCGGTGGTGGAGGTACAGGTGGCAAACCCAGCTCTTTCCGGGTTCGAGCATCGAGTGATGGGGAAGGCACAATGTCAAGACCTGCCTCTGTGGATGGTAGCCCAGTTAGTCCCAGTGCTAGCCGGACTCATTCACACAGACACCGTGGCAACTCCAGGCTCCATCCTCCACTCAACCACAGCCGGTCCATCCCAATGCCTTCCTCACGCTGCTCTCCTTCAGCCACCAGTCCAGTCAGCTTGTCATCCAGCAGCACTAGTGGCCACGGCTCCACCTCAGACTGCCTGTTTCCACGAAGGTCTAGTGCTTCAGTTTCTGGCTCCCCTAGTGATGGTGGATTTATTTCTTCTGATGAGTATGGTTCAAGCCCGTGTGACTTTCGCAGCTCTTTTCGCAGTGTAACCCCTGATTCATTGGGACATACCCCCCCTGCCCGGGGTGATGAAGACCTCAACTATATCTGTATGGGAGGGAAGGGCACCTCTTCTTGCTGCAGCCTGGCAGCACCCAATGGCCATTTCATCCCACGCACCTGCCACCCTCAGCAGCAGCCTCGTTATCCTAGTACACCCTGCTGTCCTCGAGGTGGTAGTGAGGATGTTGCTGACTTGGAGAAGGCGTTCAGAAAGCGGACTCACTCTGCAGGCACTTCGCCCACCATCTCCCACCAGAAGACACCCTCACAGTCTTCGGTGGCCTCTATTGAGGAGTACACGGAGATGCTGCCTTCTTACCCCTGTGGCAGCAGCAGGCTGCCTTCCTACCGCCACTCAGCCTTTGTGCCCACTCACTCCTACCCAGAGGAGTGCCTGGAGATGCACCATATGGACAGTGGCCATCATCGGACCAACTCTGCCCCGCACACAGATGATGGCTACATGCCCATGTCACCTGGTGTAGCCCCTATTCCCAGTGGTGGGGGACCCCCCAAGGGTGGTGACTATATGCCCATGAGTCCTAAGAGTGTGTCAGCCCCACAGCAGATCATCAACCCTGGCAGGGGTGGCCGCCACCCTCCAGCCACAGTAGACTCTAATGGCTACATGATGATGTCCCCCAGTGGCAGCTACTCCCCCGACAGCAGCTCTGCGGGCTACGGCAAGATCTGGACAAATGGTGCCGGCCACCACCCGAAACTCTCAGTGGAGAGCAACGAAGGGAAGCTCCCTTGCGGTGGCAGCGACTATATCAACATGTCCCCAGCCAGCGGCTCCACCACCAGCACTCCGCCCGACTGCTATTTCGGGGCTGCGGGGCAGCCGGGGGTCGAGGAGGCGGCCACCGTAGCGCACCACAAACCCATCTACTCCTACTTCTCGCTGCCGCGCTCCTTCAAGCACGTGCACCGGCGGGGCGGCAGCAGGCCGGCGGGGGCAGCCGAGGAGGGCAGCCCTCAGCTCCGCATCGCGCTCGGCTCCAGCCGCCTCCTTTACGCGGCCGAGGACTCGTCCTCCTCCACCAGCAGCGACAGCCTGGGCGGTGGCGGCGGCCCCGAGGGCGGCCCCCCGCCTCAAGCGCAGCCCCCGCGCAAGGTGGACACGGCCGTGCAGACCAAGGGCCGCCTGGCGCGCCCCACGCGGCTGTCGCTGGGTGGCCCCAAGGCCAGCACCCTGCCGCGGGCCCGGGAGCAGCCCCCGGTGCTGCTGCCCCCGGAGCCCAAGAGCCCCGGCGAGTACGTGAACATCGAATTCATCGCCGGCGACAAGCCGCCCTTCCCCTCGGCTGCTATGAGCATGGCCCTGCCGCCGCCGGGCAGCGAGGCCGCCGAGGAGTACATGAACATGGAGCCGGGCCCGCCGCGGGCCCCCTGTCCGCCCGGCTTCACCACCGCGCGGGCGGCCCGGCTCGGCCGGGACTACGTGGCGATGCAGCGGGGGGGCGCCGCGGCCAGCGGGGCGTCCTGCTCGGACTACGCGGACAGCCCGTCTCCCGGCTCGCCCGCCCGCCTGCTCAGCTACGCCGAGGTGCGGGGGGGCCGCGCCGGCCCCGAAAAGCCGGCGGCGGCGGCCGCCACCGCTGCGTCCCCGGAGCTGCCCCGGCCGCCGGCCGAGCTGTCGGCGGCGCCGCCGCGCTCCTCCTCCCTGCTGGGGGGCCTGGGCGCGGGCAGCGCCTTCACCCGCGTCAGCCTCAGCCCCGGCCGCAACCAGAGCGCCAAGGTGATCCGCGCCGACCCGCAGGGCGGCCGGCGGCGGCACAGCTCCGAGACCTTCTCCTCCACGCCGAGCGCGGCCCGCGGAGCGGCGGGCGGGCTCGGGGCACCCTTCCCGTGCGGCGGCGCGGGGGGCGCCGAGGAGGTGAAGCGGCACAGTTCGGCCTCCTTCGAGAACGTGTGGCTGCGGCCCGGCGCGGGGGAGGCGGCCGCCCGCCGGGACCCGGGGGCCGCGCCCGCCCTGGAGAACGGGCTCAACTACATCGACCTGGACTTGGTGAGGGACTGCGGCCACCGCCGACACCACCACCCGCACGCCCCCACCGAGGCGAAGCAGCCGCTGCCGCCGAAGCCCCCCGGCCAGCAGCGCGGGAGTGGCCACTGTGGCGAGGATCTGAGCGCGTACGCCAGCATCAGCTTCCAGAAGCGGGAGGAGATGTAGGAGCCGGGCACCCGCCGGGAAAGGTGAGCCGGGACAGGGCGCGGTTCTGCTCGGGGAGGGGGCTGGGCCGGGGGTCGAGGCCTTCCCGCGGTCTGGGGGCGGGCGGCATCGTCCCCCAGGGCAGCCACGGGTTGGGTTGTTCCCGTTGAGCCTTTTGGCCTCGCTGCAGCGTGTTTTAGTGGCAGAAGCGTTCAGGAGTGCAACATCCTTGCTGGTGTCCCGCTGCTGGCCCGCACCTGCACGGTCTGGGAAGTGCTTGCAGAGCAGCTTTGGATGCTCCTGTTCAGTCGGGCATACTATACGTGTTGCAACGTTGTTTTTTGTTTTTTTTTTGCCGTTCAGAATTAGCAGCGCTTCAAAAGTGTGTGGGAGAGGGGTGTGAAAGCGAGTCACTTCTAATATTGGGCTGGAAACAGGAAACTCCCAATGTAATCCTCGTTTGGTCAGTAATCATCACGCTTGTGGCCAAGAGTAGAGCAGTGAACCGTGCTAACAAGTGCATGGCTAAAGGGCACCTACCTCACGGGGCTGTGATCAGTGTTAATTTAGTTTTGTTGGAAGGAGCTTTGAGTTTGAAAACAGACTTCGAAGCCTTTAGAGCATTGTATCTATCGCATGTGTTTCGTTTGATACTGTGTGGCTGTCCCTCATCTGCTACGGTGTTGCAAACAGCACAGGGAATGAGCCCTATGAACTGTTGTTGGCATTGACTAATATGTTGTTTCTTTCTGAAGCTTTTAATTTTTAATTCATTAAAAACTTCTGCCAAGCTGTTGCATGTTGATTACAGACATGTAAGATGAGTAGGAGCCTTGTTGGAAGCAGTGAGATGTTTCTAGTGTTGAGTGGGAACTTCATGCAGTACAGAACGTGTCTTGTTAAGAGCTCACAAAGTACAGCGCACCTGTGTAAGTCTTTTCATGAAAGGTGAAGAGTGTTTTGTTTTGGTTCAGGCAAGTACTGGCAGATAGTTATCTAGTAAATTTTATCACTCAATTTTAAGAGTTTTCTACATACCTGAGCAGCAGCAGTCACAGTAGTTTAAGCAGTTACTATGAATATATGCAATGACATTAGGGAATGACTCTCATACCACTGTTAACATCATCTCAGTATTTGTGTTGCCTGTTGGCTGCGCTGAAGGGAACATTGAGGGCTGGTGTGATGCCTGGGATCATATGTTTTTCATTTTTAGATGTTTTGCATCCTTACAACCTGAACAAAAGCAAAACAGTCTCATTGCATTTGCTGCTTGGTACTTGCTGCTGTTGCCCATTAGGGCAAAGCAATATTAAGTCTTAAGTCTTATGTGACCCATGAATATCAGGTTAATTTCAAAGTTGGAGGTAGGACTTAAGATCAGTGCAATTATTACCAGTCTGGTTCAAGTGGTAACTGGTAGGAAATAGTAATTTTTGTGGCTATCAGGACTGTGCTGAGTGTCACCATATATTATTTGTGACTAAATGTACACAAATTTACACAGCCACACCTTTTCTCAGTTCTGGCATGTGCTTGCAAGAGCCCTGTTTTTGCAGATGGCTCTTGTTACCCTGGGAATCTATCTCTGCCTAGGACGGTGTTGGTGTTGTGAATTCTTCAGGAGGGGATTTTTGCCAGAGAATGCAACATGTTCTGCAGTTAAGTCACTTTGCTGGGAGCACCACTGTTCCCTCCCACCTGTGCAGTGCTGAGACCGGGGAGTAACTATGAGAGAAGATTCTTGGTCAGTGTGTGGGTAAATAAACAGTATGTGAAGGGTATGAGAAGGGGAGCAATGTCATAACTGTTTCCTTACACAGTCTTTTTTCCAAATGCACTGCTTTCCTTTTGCTGTGGGCAGCTTGTTTAATTGAACGGTGTGACATCTTTAACATAAAAGCTGTGGCAATGCTCTCCATGGTGGTGTTAGGTAGATACCTGCTGTGGTTATGCTGTTCAGTGAAAGATTAGGATGTGGAAGACCTGGTATAAGAACTGGCTGAAAAATACTATGCAGATGCTTTTAAGGGTGGCATTATGTAAAATACAGTGTAATAGAGTAATTATTTGAAGTTGGTTCTTATTTCCCAAAATTATGGTAGGACTGAGGAGGCACAGCTTCTTCTGGGAGGCAAGGGAAAAATCAGGTTGTAATTATAGGGGGAGTTTGAGCCATGGCTGTTCGTCTACCTTCCCACTATAAAGTTTTGTTGGTTGCTTGTAGCCTTCTCAGACATTACCCCTCAGGACTCTTACTTCCCAGGCTAGATTTCTTACCATCAGCTGAAGCTTCCCTGGCAAAATTCAACCTGACTTGTCTCCCGAGTGTGCTAAGGAAAGAAACCCAACAATGTTTCGTTCATAGTTAACCATTTTAACAGCTGTTTTTTGACATATGCTTGTACCTTTTTTGCTTTGGAGGTAAAACTTCGGTTTGGCAGGAGACTTGTTCCATGTAGGTTGTACCTTATGCCATTCCTAGGAAAACCGGCCTGGAGCTGAGTGATTTATGGGACTGCTTGCACATACCTGAAAAAGTTGTTGAGCACCTTCAGCCGAACTGTTCACCTGAAAACTCCACGTGCAGTAAGGGTGTTCCAGTTCCCCAAAGCTTTGCCTTTCCCAGCGAGCAGCAGAGTGGGCTGTGCCTCCTTGGCCAGCTTCCCCTGTGCTCCTTCTGGCAGCTGAGGCTGTTCAGGCTGCAGCTGAGAGTGGGGAGTTTGTGGTTGTGGTTTCTCTTCTTGGTGTCTGAGCAAGTGAAAGATGAAGGAAAAGCTATTTGGTGTGTTTGCAGGTACAGCAGAGAGGACAAAACATATGGAGCTGGGAAGGGAAAGGTGAAGCTGCAGGTATCAGAACAAGGGCTGGGGAAGGCTGCACTAAGTACTCTTTCTTTACTCTCCCTTTCTTTCATGGGTTATTATTTACACTTTTAATCTCAGAAGTGGCAAATAGACTGCACATGCTTTTTTTTTTTTCTCTCTCCATAGAGCAATCTTCCCCCCATTTGAAAGGCCAAAGCTATCTGGATAATTGTTGTTTTATCCATTCTGGAATTTTGTTGTTGCCATCTACAATACAATGACCCCAAATGTTGGCTATTCATCTCCTAATGTGTAAAATGATTGTTGCTGCTTTGATGCAAACTGGCTGACTCCTGTCCTTTTTCCCTGATTCCCTGACTTTCTCTGCCAGCTGCCTCCAAGTTGTTCAGGCATTAGCTTCTGAAGTATTTTTAATCTCTTTCAAGTGTAATTATTTCTCCTAACTTTAAGGATACTGGCTGAAATAATCATGTTATTCCCCAAATTTTATTGAAAAACATTTATTTCTCACACACAGCATTCCTCTGCATTCACCAATCCCATCAGCCTCCCTGTCATATATTCTTATTTCCAAACAGCTGGCCCTGCCCTAGCTCTCTTCTTTTTTTCCTGTTTAGAAGTGCTGTTGTTTCAGTGCGGTTCTGTGTTCTCCTGCCCAAACTTTTACGTCTGCTTTAGAGAACTGGTTACTGTTGTGTGTGTCCAGCCTAGCTGGTGACTCTTTGGTGCTTGGATCCTCTGATGAGTGGCCTTTTATGCTGTAGCTGGAAGTCCACGTTGCTGCAGTTGCCAAGTTGTGCTGGGAAACACCAGCCCATGGAAAATTGCAGGGGAGAGCAGTGTAGCCCTAAGGCATTTTCCTCCTGCTTTAGAGTTTTGTGTGCACACTTGTGGTGGGCTGGTCCTGGATAGACACTAAGTGCCCACCAGATCCACTCTATCACTCTCCTCCTCAGATAGACAGGGGAGAAAAAGATATAACAAAAGGCTCATGAGTCAAGATAAGGGCAGGGAGAGATCACTCATCAGTTACTGTCATGGGCAAAGCAGACTCAACTTGGGCAAATTAGTTTCATTTACTACCAATCAAATCAGAGTGGGATAATAAGAAATAAAAACTGAACCTTAAAACACTTTCCACGCATCCCTCCCTTCTTCCTGGGCTTAGCTTTACTCCCCATTTTCCTACCTTTTCCCCACAGCAGCACAGGGGTATTAGAATGGGGGTTTTGGCCAGTTCACTGCATGTTGTCTCTGCTGCTACTTCCTCTGCAGAGTAGGTTCCTATATCCACAGTGGTCTCAGATATCCTCACTCCTTTCTCTGGCTGTTGTGCAGGGTTTTTTTCCTGTTCCTAAACATGTAATCCCACAGGTGCTGCCACTGTCAGTGGCACTGCTTGGCCCTGGCCAGCAGCAAGTCCATCTTGGAGCTGACTGGCCCTGCCTCTGTCACACATGGGGGAAGCTTCCAGCAGCTTCCCAGAGGAACCCCCCCGTGGCCTCTGCTACCAAAACCCTGCACACAAACTCAAGACAACAGGTGAGCAGATGTTGTGGATATGCTGCGGATCCTGCTTTTGGGGTTGCTGTGAGAAGGCTCCTCAAATGAGCAGGTGTTTTGAAGATCAACTGCTGATAGCTTGTGTTCTGAGTATATAGTAAAAAAATATTCCAAAAAGGAAACCATTAAATGTTGGCTCTGGAGAAACAGGAAGTGCTGTAGCAGGATAGTAGAATGAATCCAGCTATCTTGCTTTGATCTTCAAAGCTTCAAAGCTTCATTTCCATTTTGTTGATGACTCTGAGAACTCCTGAATGTGTAAGTTTTAATAACACAGAATAGAATATGTGTAGTGTAAGCAAGTGGGAACTTGGCTCACTCTAGCTTTGATGCTGACTGTTTCACCCACTGCATGGGTGGTTTGGGGTTTTTTGGTGATGTAAGAAAATGGAAAACAGTACAATGGAAATTCAGCACAAGGGCATCTATGGGTTGTTAGACCTTTTGCCTGTATCCAGTTAAAGCAAAACACTTCTAAGGGTAGAACTAAACTTTTGTGTGGTTTCATGAAAATACACGTGATGGTAAACAGAAAATTACTCATACCATTCTTATACTGTATAACCTGGGTTTTATATTTGTTGGGACACTGCTTGCTTTTTAAATTAGTTTCTGTCATAGTTTTCAATAGTTGTGTTCTTTTTCTCAAGTTAAAACTTAAGGTGGAACAACAGAAACAGCAATTCATAAATTCATAGGATATCCTGAGTTAGAAGAGACCCACAAGGGTGCCAGAACAAGATTTGTATGGTTAAATTAAGGGCATGTTTCTAGGGGCGTGTTTCCCAAACTGAAGAGCAGAAGGTTCTGTAGTTTTGGGTCAGCACCAAGGTAAATACCAGCATGTTATGAAAGTTTTTCATGCTTTATGGGTATTACTGTAGACAGAACAATGCATTTCTTACTGTATGCACACGCCAGTTTTCCCCCATACCTAATTATTTGCCCAAATTGAGCCTGTGTCTCCACATACTTGCATATTTGCAGTTCTGTTTAACAAGACCACAGGCTTATAATTAATGGGTTTAGGTGTTTCTCTTTTGTTTTCCTGGCTTAAAAACTGAAACAGAATGATTTATAAACAAATTCATATGATTATGAGGTACCACCTGGACATCTGTAGCACATGGTTTTCACATTTAGTTAATGTTTAAACTGGTTTTTGAATGTGGTTTAAATTTGAAAATGAAACAGTACATTGCAGGGTGAGGACAATGCTGATTTTTAATAGCAACTGTAGGGAGATCATAAATTTCCTTAGATAACACTTGCAAATAGAGAATAACAGCTCTTAAATAAAATGCAGCAAGCCGCTGTGGAATGGGAATGTTATTTGACCAATATCTTCAGTATATTGCATTGTTTCAGGACTACTTTATGATGGCTAAAATTTTATATTTATTAGGACTGTACAATTTTCATAACTTCCTAAATACATTAGTGCAAGTACTGAAGGTAAATGTACTTGAATAGTCTTTTGAACAACTAACTGAAAAGTAGCTTGTTTGTGAAGAAAGTAGGGGTTTTTTCCCAGTTTATTGAAACACTGAAAATGAATCTGTTCAGTACTGATTATTATGTGAATTAAGTCACATAATATAAATTTAAGTATAATTTTGGTATCCAATGATATGGAAGAGAAATAGATATTATTTTCTAAAATGAATTTGATTTTAGATTTAACCTCTGTGCCAAGTTTCAATGAAAACTAATTATTGTGTTTGGTTGACAGAGGTATGAAATACTTTTAAGAGACGAGAGGAAAACGGAGGGGAAAGCTGTTCATGGGACCTGTGTTGTGACTAGGTGAGACTGGGGGTTGCTGACATAAGATAATGGGGAACTTGAGGTAAAGCCAGGGAGCACTTGTAGAAACTGGTCTGGGAAGGAGATGGAAATGACAGAGAAGTTACTTGGGAGGCACAGAAACTATGGCAGGATAATGTAGGTAGAGAGAATGGCAAGGTATTTGTGGTCTGAGGGCAGCTGGGATGGTGATGTTTGGAAGTTGGAGAATGAGTATAGAGAAATGTGGAGAGCCTGGATATAAACAGAGTTTGTTCTAGAGGTGCTCATTTTGCATGGCAGTGCAGCTTTCTGAAGGTGTTTTTCCTTCTCTTTTTTTCTTTTTGATCTTTTTTACAGGGATGGACACTATACTTAGGAAGTACATGTATTCCTTATTTATTATTGGATTTTTATTTTTTTTTATAGTATTTGGATATTCTGTTGGCCTTAACAGGATGATTTGCTTAATAAGGCAAGCAGAATTTACCACTAGTTCTTCTTTCCTGAATTCTTTGTCTTGTAGTATCTCTGTTACAATCACAGCAGTAAAGCACAGATAGAAATCTGAATTAAGTACAAGCAAGAATGAGTGAATTTTAACATTAAAACCCCTTGACTTTATGAAAGCCATACAATAAAAGGAAGATTATATTCACACAGGTTTTTTTAACTGCAGCATTTTCTTCTTTTCACTCTACTACTTGGAGAGTTATAAATTTGATTTGGGTTCATTACTTTAATAATTTGTCTTTTGGATTAGCAAGTATAGATTCTCTTGCTTTTTTAAATTTAAAGAATATATTGTAAAAGAAAACTTAAAATGACAAAGCTATTGTGGCTTATTACAGCAGATGTGGTTTCCATTTTGTGGTAAGAGCTGCAAAACAAATATATTAATACTGACAAATATGTCTGAATTCCCAACTTGTCAGAATGGTAAAAGCTGGCTTTTGGTCATCTGTACATGATCTGATGTGTTAAACTACCTGTTCATAAAAGCAAATAGCATTATTCTATTTTTACATAATTCTGGGGCTTTGATAAATGGTGATTATTATTTTGACTACATGAAATAGAGATAGTAAAGGAGAGACATTAGTAACTTTAACAAAAAGATTCACAAGTTTAACAGCTTTACTCTCTGCTTACGGAAATGATGAAAATTTTAACAAAAGCCAAGGTGTGAACAGATAAAGGAGATTTAAATAAGCCTGGCACTCTTAACTAACTGGAGGATGTCTTGATATATGTCTCTCTGATCATGTTTGACATATCTAGGTCATGTTCTCTGAAGACTATTATTAGAGATTTAACCTTGGGTAATTGTGAAGTGTATTTTCTTCAGAGTAATTTTTGATCAGGTAGATGAGACAATGGAAGTTTGTGTGTGTTCAAGTGCTTGTAATAATTTGGGAGTCTAGTTAGAAGATCTGGTGTCAGCCACCTGGGCTGGAAGGTGAAATGTACTGTTCCGTGGTGTATCACAGATTTACCTGTATACATTTTGTCAACTGTTGTAAAATTCTATTTTTTTGGAAGCTGGGAATGCGGAAGAAATGACCTGTTAACTTTTCAGATAAGATTGCTTCAGGAGGATGTGGTGCACTTTGCAGCTAGTAGAGCTGTTGAGGTATACTTGCACATTTGAACTCTGTGGTGATATGTATTATATAATGGAGGAATGTAGAGCCTGGGTACATCTACAGCTTTAATTGACTGTTTCTTCTGCCTCAGCCCATCCCCTCTAGCCTGTGTAGGTTGGGACATTTTTAACCACTAAGGCACCTGAGGATTGCCTATGCTTTCTTTGAAATACAGAATCTGTGTGAATAGAAAAAGTGGGAATTAACTAGCTGCCTTGGTTCCTGTCTAGTTTCAGCAGTCCAGCTTTCATTGTGATGCACAAATATTTGTTAAGACATAACTATAGGGTAGGAGCTCCATAAGCTGGATTTGCCAGTCAATAAAATACTTAACTACTTTGTGCATGGGAACTTTCCTTCAGTGGCACAGTTCCCTGAAGGAATAAAAGGCTTGAAGCTGGAGTGGAGGAGACTAAGCCTGTCTGATAGTATGGGTTCCTTCTGCCCTTACTTCACTGTGGAAGTAAGGAACTGTGGAATTAAAACCAAACCAAAACAAACCCTCCCATCATCCTCCTCACAAGATACTGCATGTCTGCAATCACCAGTAACATTCATGTAGATGCTGTGCTGAGAGTTGTGCGTGTCTTCATTGGGAGAGTAAAAGAAGTGTACATGGGAGGTAGAAGATTGAGTTTGTTTCTCCTCTTACAGCACATCTCAGCTGGGGTCTTCTGTTTATCAGTTTGGAAGTGACTGCAAAGGAATGGAAGGGAGGTGGGGAGCTTGAAACACCATGGCTGGAACTGTGATTTGTTTCAGGTCTGACCTGAGCTTCCCATGCCCTGTGCTGTGCGAGAGATGCAAAGACACTTCAAGTGACAGCTGATGTGTGTCAGTGAGGGAATCTTTTAGATTAAAACACTGGATGGTAATTAATCTTCAGCCAGCTGGCCTTCATTGTGAAGAGAAGATTGCTGTGTTAGAAAAGAGAATTTTAACCCCTAGAGAGCAGGAAATGAGTGACAGGGAAGACGTTTTGGCTTCCGAGACAAACTTGGAGCTCAGAAGCCTTCTGTACGTGCTGCAGGGGAGTGCTGGAGTCCAAGTAAGCAATGCTTCAGCACTTTGCTGAAATACCTTGAAAATTGCTAGAGCAAGGAGACAGTGGTGTTCCAGTAATTCCCAGTTTGGTTTGATGGTTCCTGTGGAAGTGATTGACAAGGTGTTTGAGAGTTCGTTGTCAGCTGTGATGCTAGAGCCTTCACATAGATATTGAAATGGGAGAAATACAGAACTTCTCTTTCCCAGGGAAGGCATGTATGTAACAGAATGTCCTTTGCTGTGCCTGCCATCTCATAGGTCTGTAAAGTTTGCAGCCTTCCCTGCCTGTTACAGTGTGCTTTTCTGCATGGTACAATGTGCTTTTTCATGGTACTTGGTCTCTGTGGTGATACGCAGAGAAATAAAGGTTGGGTACTTTGCTGAAACCATGGTGGCTGTTCCACGTCTGATTCACACAGGTGCTGTAGGTAAGTGATGGTGGTGTTGCCTGGCTGGTCTTTGAAAAATGGGATTAACTTTCATTTTCACAGAAAAGTTTGTGTTGTTGTAATTAGTGCTCCCTCTCCTGCAGTTCCTGATCACAATTTCTGAATTGTTTCTTCAAAATAGCAAATGGGGCATTTATGGAGCAGAATGTTATATAGTAATGAGGACATAAACTAACAAGTTGTTAACTTAGTTGAGGCTAAGACAATGCTATCTTACATTTTTTCCTATTTTGGAATTTAGCCATAAAGATTTTCCTTTCATAGTACAGTTGTATTTCCTGGAAATGACCAACAGTAGGTAGCTCAGCTGTGCAGTCCTTGAAAGAGGTATTGCAGCTCAGCTTGCCACAGGATTCAAAATGTCTCTTAGATGTCAGTAAGGTAATGCATTCCTTGTTTTGATGGGAATGAAGATCTGCACCGTGGCTACATGAAGGGAAAAGTGAGCAATACTCTTTTGCAGTGATGGTAAATTCAGACTGAACCATTTTCATTTGGGGAAAGTGAAATCGACTAATTGAGATCTTTAGAAAGACAAAAAAATATTTTAAACATGTGAAAGCAGCATTGTTAACATTGAAAAAATTACCTCTCTTTAACCTGTTACATTTACCCTGTTTTTCTTTTTGACTTCTTTGCTTGCAAAGTGAAGGCACACTGTACCATCCCCTTCCTGCTTTGCTATGTTACAGTATTTTTAGCATTTGCTCTACTTTTCTGTGTTGCAGATCGTGGTTGATTTTTTTTTCTTAATAGTGTCAGCTAAACTACAAAATAAAAAAACCTGTTTCTCTTTAAAAAATGAGAAATTCAAGAGTACTGGATGGTTAATTGCTTGATTGCAGATATAAAATGAAATACAGGTAAGGAAACCTTAGTTTAAGTGTACTGAAAACTATTGGTAACAAAGGAGCTTTTTCTCTTCCTGTGTGTGGTTCAGGAATCCCAAA
Organism: Cinclus cinclus; assembly: GCF_963662255.1. Classification (NCBI taxonomy): domain Eukaryota; kingdom Metazoa; phylum Chordata; class Aves; order Passeriformes; family Cinclidae; genus Cinclus; species Cinclus cinclus. Next base: position 16,359,519 of record NC_085055.1, read on the forward strand.
AAGCAGGCTGGCTGGCACATCTGGGGCAGGGTCCTGCAGGAGACAGGGCAGATGTGACCAGCTTGCCTTCCTGCAAAGGGTGGGGGGTCCCACCTGGACTGCCTTCACTGCCATCTGCTTGCTCCACTGTTCCTGTGTGCTGGTTCCATACTGTGAAATGGTAACTGCAGTTAGGCTAGCCTATTCTTTAGCAATTGTTTATATTTCCTTGTTTCACGTAGAATGGCATTCAGATTTCTGAGAAACAGCAAAATAAAATGTATAAAGAGGAATTTAGTTTGTTTAGGAAGCTGTATGTTGAAAACTGTAAATATTTTTTCTTGTTGAAGGTTAATATTTGTTCTGGTGTCAGTATTTTGGAAATAATCTTGTATTTTGTTGACTTTATCATCATCTTGTGAACATGATGCATAATGTTCTTGAATGCCTTGGTATCTTGATTTCGGTTGATAGCCATTGTGTGATTTACATCTGCCTTACCAACTTGAGATCAAAACAGAGGCAGATGAAGCCAGAAGAGCAGTGATGGAAGCCAAACAGCTCCAGATCATCCCTTTTCCAGCTGCTGTGCACACTGTCCTCCCACAGCTGCTTCTTGGGAGCAGAAGTGGAGGAAGGGGTGCACTGTGCATTGTACTTTAAACATGTAAATTATGATCTTCACTCTTCAGTGGATTAATATAGCTGATCAATTCATATGCAAGACAGTCTTGAATCATGTAAACAATTTAAGAGTTCTTAAAAGTGAAACAAACTCTCAAATGTATTTAATTCTTCTCTGTATGAAACTTTTCTCCAGCAAGCTCTGATAGAAGGGAAAAGCCCTTATGAAGGTGTGCGGGCATGTAGCTAGGGCATGTTTTTTCAGGCCTTTGAACTAGGTTAGGAATGTGTCTCAAGATGGAAGAATGAATAGTTACTTGGTGCTTTTAGCCTCCGGGCTTGAAACTCGCAAGAGGAATGTTATTGTGTCTTCAAAGCCTGTTCCACACAAGCCTTTGTTGAGCAGGAACTTGGAGAGTCTTTGTGTTATCATGCACACAACAAAAAGAGTCAGCCACCCAATTTGATCTAATTGGGCAGCAGTGGTGAGCCGTTTCTTCAGTAGGAAGGCTCTGGAAAATGGGGTGCATATTTTTAATTAGGAAATACCCTTTAGAGTGAAGGGATTGCCTACACAGACATTTACCAGCTTGCTAAAACTCTCTAATTATACTGATGCAATTCCCCATATGCATATCTCCTCTTTTTCCCTTCTTCCCTATGTAGTGCTTTCCCAGGAAGAAAGCAAATATTTACATTTCTTTTAAATTCTGTTTTGACCCTGAGGTGATGGTAACACATCCCTGGAGAAGGCAAGCTGATGTTGAGAAAGTGGGGTGGTTCAGGTTGAAGTAATTTTTGTCTTGCTTTCTCAAAAATAAACCTGTATTCGGGACTAAGTATGCTGTAATATATTATTACTACCTAAATTAAGACAGAACTTTCACTCAATGTCACTACTAAGTGTTTAGAGGAAATAAACCCATTACTCTAGTAAACATGAGTGGGGTTTGAAGTGCTAAAACCTCCTTTCTGAGAACAGCAGTTGCTTCAGAAGATACCCAGAGAGATTTATTTTCATTTTAATGTGAGTAGCCTAATGTTTATTCAAAACTGAATGAGATCAACAGAAAAGATGGGGAAATCGGCTTCCTTTCTTAAGTTTTTTAGTAAAAATACCTGAAGAACTCTACAAAATCAGAAATTTTGAATTCTAGAGTAGACAAGTTCATTCAAGTTCACCTACTAAAGAGAGATGAGGCTTAAAACCTCGTTTTTAAATGCAACATGTATTTTGTTAAGGAACTTCATTGGGCATTCAGGGATTTTCATCCTGTTTTTCATTCAAACTGAGCTTGAAAAGTCATAATATAAAATGTAACCAGCTACTAAGTAGTGACCTGTGTTGATCATTAATTTCATATCAAGAATCTGCATAAATATGCATTAATAGTATTGTCTAACTAGAGACTATATTAAATGCTAAATTAAAAGATGATATTGCAGATCATCATGATTTAGTGGTTATTGGTGTTTGAGAATGACCATTAAAGACATTTTAAAAAGTTTCCTCATTTGCTAATCTAAATTTGATTATTTTAATCACTTTAATTTGAATTAATCCACCGTGAAGCTAAGTGTCAGTATGTACATGATAATTAAATGTATTTGAACTGATAGAATCATACAGAAATGAAGGGTAGGCATAGAAAGGACCTGGATACTGGATATTGCCTGATCCAGAGGAGCAGCAGCAGACAATCCATGAAATGATAGGAAGCTGGCGGGGGGAGAGGAGAGGGCAAAACCACAAGTACAGAAAAGTAGTTAAATATATTGAAGGGTAAGAGTGACAGGCAAGCTGTGTAAATTGGCCAGCTCCTGGGTCTTCTGTAAGAGAAGTTTCACAAGGTTAGAGAAGGGAAAGTTGTGTAGGAAGGGGTACAGGGGCTGAGTGAGCAGAAAGAGAAATTGGAATAATGCCAGGAAGCTCAGATTTCAGTTGATGTAATTGGACTTTAATGGCTTGAATGATTCATAATCTCTTAGCTTGATAGGCTGTTATAAAATTTTAAACATAGGTATGAATGAAGCCTTGTGCTGATAACATTGTGGGATTGCAGCAGTGGAAAACGTTGATGTGCCAAGATTTGTTAGAGGAAAAGAATTCCTCTAAGATATAACGTGTTTGTAAGTTTTGTGGAGGCATATTTTGGAGGAAGGTTTGAATGATCCTTCTGCATGAATGGGTTATGAATTATTTTTCACCTAGGTGTGGAAGGGAAGGAATCTCCAATTGATGTAAATTGCTGTACCTACTTGAGGTTGGTGGGGTTAAGGCAGCATGCCTCAATTTAGAATATGTCCCTTTAACAGTTTTTCCTTCTTTCTTTTTCTGGAAGCTGTTACTACACTGTTCTGTTTGAATTCATAGTGAATCCCTATTAACTTTAATTAGCTGTAGTAATGAGTTAGCTCAAAAAGGCTACAAAATTATCTGTAATTCAATGTCTAGTTTATCTCCTACCTTGGTTATTTAATCTTTTCCAAACTTTCTCCTGAAGATTGGTGAGATGTTTGATCTGTCTTGATTCAAGCTTGTTTACTTCTGTGTTCTTAGAGTAGCTCATCAGCTTTTATTCCTTTATCAAATAACTCGTGAAGTTAATTATAGATTTGGGTCACATTTCGGCATTTGCATTTGAGTTGAAGGTACAGGTGAGCAAAAGACTATTAGCAGGATTGCTTTATACATAGGGGAAAAAAAGAGGACTACGGAACATGTAATGGTAGCCTTTGCATTACAGGACTCATGTTATTTGTAGGACTTTGCAATCTGTGTTTTTCACTGATGCACTCTTCTAGTAGCTTACTATTCTTCACTGTAACATTTTGAAAGGTTTTGCTTTGGTTTTATGAAGTCAAGAGTGATACAAGTCACTGTCTGGAATCTGTTTCCTTGGCTCTATCTGCATATCCTTGGCTGATACTCGCAGCTTCTACCATTGTTGTGACTTTCTCTGTTCTGATTCCTTAGGCTTAGATTATGCAGGTACATCTGACAAAATTAGGGCCAGGGAGGGCTGCAGTAAGTACAGACAACCACAGCACTTCAGAAGCAGAATGCAGGACACAGGTTTACCATCATCTTAAAGAAATGGAAGGCCACGCTGCTGTTTCTGTCTCCTTGGACATGTATTCCTCTGGAGAGTTGTTTCTGGCATTACCTGGGGAGCACTTAGGAATGTATTTAGGTGGAAATTGGGAACTATTTATTCCCAATATATAAATTTCTCTAGACAGCAGCTAGCTCCTAGTTTGGTTAAAACCAACTGTGAAACCTCATCTGCTATATTCTTTCAGGCAGCAAATCTTCAAGTAGAATATGTGCCCTTGAAACCATGCTTGTCTTGGCCTATGCTACTGCTGCTTCTGCCTGCTGCAGGAGCTGTGTCTGAGATTGTCTGCAGGGTTGCTGTGAAACTGTGAGTTTTGATCCTGGCCAGCTGCAGGACCAGTCCCTCAGCCCAGGGAGTCTTTGCAGGTGTGCTGGGTGAGAATCTGAGAGGGTTTATGGAAGTGGGTTTGCTTCTTGACTCACCCTGGAGGTGCGACTTTGAAGTAGGAGTATAGTATAAGTGTATTTATGCTGTTAGATCAGGCCACTTCTCAATTATGGCTTGTTTTGCTTTAGGTAGTCTGTATCTGAGAAAAGACATCTTTTACTGCCAAACCTGTGCTTGCTGCTTTAGTATTCATGCTAGTTTAGCTGTCTTAGTCATCTTCTCAAACAAACATTTTTCTGTCAAAATCCAAATCCACACTGACAAATCAGCCTTTCTAGTTTAGATAGGATCATATATATCTGGAAAATATTTTCAGGTGAAAATGAAAAATATATGTAATGACTTCATACAGCTGTCTTCCAGATCTTCCAGTATAGTTACTCAAGATGTCATATGAGAAACAGGCAGGGTTCCCACCTTTCTGCCCCCAATTCTTGGTCAAATTTAGTGATTATAGGAGAATTCAATGAGTAACTGACTCCAGTATTCAATAAGTAACTGGCTGTGATAGAGAGAAACATCAGTTTCCCTAAAACATTTCCTATTGGTCTCACAGCAATTCAGATGAGTCTGTGGAAGAAAACTTTTGTTCTTTTGTTAAAACATCTCTTGCATGTTTTTCCCCAGTGGTGTATTACAAAACTGGATGTCTGTTGTCCGGCAGATGCATGATTGTACAAACAAAACTTTGCTTTAACTGTTTGTTGAACTTCTGACATTATGATCTGTGTTAAGAAGTAACCCCTTAAAGACAACTCAGCCTTTCTGCTGCTCTGTGCAATGTTCCCAGATGTATTTGGATACAGTTATAACATTAAAGTGCTGCAAGAGCTATTACAGTTGTCTGTAGCTTGGCTTTGGTTTTTTCCTTTGCTTCAGTTTTCTAACTCTTTCTGTTTTGAGCCTTATTTGTTAAGAAGTGTTACTGCATTCTGCTTATTTTTTCAAACTACTGTGTCATTTATTTGGCAGGAGAGGAGGAAGGTTAAAGTTCTCCTTACCTCCTCCCCTTCTCTCCAGTGAAATTTTTTGATTGTTCTGTTTAATGAGTCATTTTCTCTACAGCTGAAGTTAATTTAGTGGCTAATCCAAGCAGTGAGTATTTTCTGAGTGAGGAAGTGAGAGAACTTTAATTCTTTCCCCTCTTTTTAAATACAGAGGTGTGTCTTGGGTGTTTAAAAAAAAAAAGGAAGAGAACAGTGCCTGTTGGAGGTATTTTATCATTTAACAATAGGTTACAAAACATCCATTGACTTCATTGGAGTGAAGTTTCCTCAGAGCACTGGGGGTGTAGGTAGGGTTTGCAGTGCTGTAGAACTGCTGTATGTGCAGAAATGTTCTTTTCCAAGGGTTCTTTATGAGTATGTAAAAGCTGATAGTGAATGCTATTGAACTCTAATTCTTTCTTTCCTGTGGAAGTCTTTGTGTGCATTAGAGTGACTTGTGTGCTCTGGGTTGTTGAAGTCAATCTGGTCAAGACCATTGTTTTCCAGAGAAAAAGGATAATAAAAAATTTGAAATTAAAATCACCTGTGAAATATTTTTGATGGGTATGTCATAGCTTTATAAAATCTGTTTCATATATTTCTGTTTGTTGAACATAGGGTGTTCTGATTTGGCTGAATAGCACCAAGTTACTGTGTGGCAGTGTCCTCACACACAAGACTTTGATTAACCATGAAAAAGATATTAAAGGCTGGCCTACATACAAACTTACACAGAGAAACAAAAAGTGTGAATTAAGGAAGACAACATTTTGATACAAGTGTTTCAATACCGTGCTTAGTAGTGGCTCATCTGGACAAATGAAAGGGACAGCACAGAGTGAAAGACTCACTAAGACCTTTGGGGTAGACACAGAGACATTTCATACCAGATCAGGGTTATTTGAGGTTTTTGTATTACAGCTGGGTATAATTTTAACCAGAGTAAGTTCAGTGACTTTGTTTGCTCATGTGGACCACAGGTATGCATGGCTATTCAAGGTTCAGTCATCAGCTCAACTTCCAATTGACTAAAGCAGATTTCCCCCCTTGCTGTGAACCCCTTATGCCTTTGGTTGCAGTGTATGACAGTGTATTCCTGTGTTCCATCAGTTGCTGAGCTGAAGTTGCTGTCTGGTTTGGGCCTCCTCTTCCCAGGAAGAAGAAGGGGGGTTACTGGGGCAGGTGTGGTTACAGCCGTGTCTCTGAGCAGCCTCTGGACAAGGGAGAGTTTGTGCTGTCAGCTCAGAGCATGAAAGGGACTTGTACACGAGTGGCTGCACGAGGGAAGCTTTGGGCATGCTTTCACTGCTGCTTCTTAGACTGTCATATTGAAGAAGGATTCTTACCCTGGCTCCCATGCTGACACCTCCTTGCCTGAGTATATGCATTCCTGTTAGCTGAGCCAGGCAGCTACCTCAGGGACCTAATCCAGGCTAAAAGTAACCTGGTTTAGGGAGGGCAGACGTCAGAATTCAGATACATTTCATGTATCTGAAAGGAAGGGATGGGATGTGTGTGTAAGGGATGCTGTGTGTGGTGGGAACATTATGGCAACAAGAAGACAGGCTTGTACAGGCTTCAAGTAGACATGAAACAGTGATCATCATCTCCTTGCAACATTTTCATTCATTCTCCAAAGTGTTTATTTCATTGGCCATGGCAGTAATGATGGTGTGAAGCAGAAGGGGCTTGTTCTTTTTCCTCCATTAGGTTCATAAAAACTTTCTAAGTCTAATGGCTGGAAGTGAGCCTTATGCACAAAGGTTCTTTTGTTTTGTTTTTGTATAAACCCATTTGATGTTAAGCAGCCAAATCTCATCCTTTATGGTTAGTCTAATGCGTTTTTTAGAAGCTACTGCACTTCTTGTTTAGCTTTCAGCCCTGGCTGGAGAAGGCTACATCTCCTTACATGGACTTGTCTCATACCTGCTGAGTCAGGGATACCAAACCAGCATGGAACACCTCTGGTTAAAAACCTGAATGTTTTCTTAGGAGTGTTAATTACTACAATGATTTTTCTGTCCTTCAGCTAGGCAGAGTTTTCTGAGTTTTTAAAAAGAAGATTTCCAGTTCTTAATAGAAATGGGAGTGATTGTGCTGAATGTAGTGAGGTGAGGGGTTTGTTGTTGTTTTGGTTTGTTTACTCTTGAATAGCTTTCCTGAAAGGCTTTCTGTGTGCTCTGTGCTTATGGAACCATACAAGCTCTTGCTCCTTGGGAAATGTGTCACTGTGAACTCTCTGTAGCAGTTAGGCAAGAGAAAAAACACCATGACTGAGGCTTATACTGTAAGCCTGTCAGAGTACCAACAGCAGGTGAACTGAGAATTTACCTTACCCACTATTTCACTTGGATGTGCCAGCACAGATCAGTAGTTGACTGGTTAGGTGCTGGAAGGGGATGCATTTTGTGCCACAAGGTAGATTCTAGATTTTGTTCCTCAGATCTGCAAGCATTTTGATTTGAAATCTTTGCCATCTTACCGTTTATTTGAAAATTAGGAACAGATGTGGGCTTTTTTTTTTTTTTCAACAATGATTAAAGCTTAAGATATTCTTCCAAAGAAGGAGAAATAAAGATTTTTTTTTCCCCCTCATATTTTAGGACTAGAAAGATAAAGGAGAGGAAAAATAATGAATTTCAAAGAAAAACTTTCTGGATCTTTTCATGAAACGCCAAATTAAAAGCAGAACTCAAAGACCAAAATTAGTTAATGAAATTTTTACTTAAAAAAAAAGAAACCTAAAAATTAATGTGTGGAATACATGGTGGGTGACGTTTGCTGTGGGCTGAGTTTGGAAGCAATAAGCCTGTAGTCTGAGGCCTGGGGCCATGAAGGAATTGATAGAAGCCACACCACTGTAACCTGCTGCTCATCTTCTGACCATCCAAATGATAATCCAGTGAGTCATAATAGTGAGGATGTATTCCTTGAGATGAATAGCAGAATGAAAACACCCAAGCACTCTCTCTTTTAATGTTGAGTGTCCTGCACTAGTCTGCTAAAGGTAAGAAGTCTCACCCTTTGGATGGAAGTTCTCAGATGTGGGTGGAGGGAGGATGTTGAATAGTTGTGCAATTGCAGCCGTATGTTCATCCATTAATGAGAAGTGGCCTGTCCGTGGCCTTTGAGTGTACATGAATCTCAACACACGCTGAGAACGCTCTGATGTCACTTCCCTGTGCCCTGATGTATCCACTGGTCTCTTTTTTTCTTTCCCTGTGGGTCTCCTGGGGCAGGGACTGCCATTTTCCTGTGTTTGTGCAGCAGCCAGGAAAGCAAGTCCTTGAGCTGTGGCTGGAGCTGCCTTGCGCTGTCGCACTGCAGACATGCCAGTGATCATTATCACTCCTCATCACTCCTTATCACTCCTTATCACTCCTTGTCCCTGCAGCTCTGCACAGGCTGGACCCTGGCTGAATGTGTCACACGCCGAGATTCAAAGTCTTCATAATCAATATGAATAATCAAATCAGTAATCCTCACCTTGCTCATAAAACTTGAGTCGTTAAGCTTTCTTCCCTTCTTCCATCCTGATAGCTGTTTCTGTCCAGAAGTGCAACGGGATGTTTTTCAAGCCTGCCTCATTAAGGTTGTAACCAGGAACTTGCTGTGTACACCAGCTTCCTTTCCATTGTTTTTAACATTTCGTCGTGTGTGAGATTGCTTTCATTGCTCTGTAATCTGTCTTGCTGTTTCTACTTGCTGATTGGCTTTTAGGGATAATGGCAATCTTAAAAGGCATATCTTGTATTTCTTAATAAGAATTTGATCCTTTTTTAGCATCAAGTGATACTTTGTTACAAAGCAAATGACAGGTCATCTGTCTTCTTCCCTGCCCACAGTTGTTAGAGTTTGTGTGGAAGGCTCTGTGTACCTGGAGTGAGCTGCATGTGCAGCAGAGGTGAGACTGACGGGGTCACTGCCTATAAAACAGCTTGGAACTGGAGCACTTTGGAGAGGAGAGAAACGGCTTCTAAGTCTTTAATTTTATGACCACAGTCATCTAAATTTAAATCTTCTGTGATTTCAGGGATGATGAAACCAGATAGCTTGGGAGGTTCCTCCTGTGGGGCACATGAGACAGCACCAGCCAGACAACTGGTACAGACAAGCAAGAGGCATCGAAACACACAGCATGATCACTCGAGCTGTGCAGGAGGGAGAGCTAAATTTACCAGATACAAGTGCTAATAATGAGACTTCAAAGAGAGCACACCCTTTTATTCCACAGCTGTGCTCTACCATGCAGAAGAGACAGGGTAGTTTTCCAGTGGAAGTTTGCAACGTGTCTTTGCCTTGGGAAGGAATTTCAGAGAGTAGAATTAGCATAGAATTTCAGAAAGGAATTGATCTACCAGTAAAACCATTACCAATTACGTAGGAGATAGTCTTAAAGGATTGACTGATTGGTGGAGTTTGGCCTTGCCAGAAGTCTTGAATGAGACTGTTTTTTTAAGTTTGCTCCTCTGGACTGTGTCCATTACCTTGTAATCAAGCATGACCAATTCAAAGAAGATGCAAGAAAACAGATAATCATTATAGGATGCACTAACCTGTCATCATCATGTGCTTCAGCTTCCTTAACTTGATATCTTATTAGATGAAAGTCCCAATCCAGGGAACCTCAATAATAGTAGATCAAAGGGAATAGAGCACCTGTGAAAGTGAAAACACATGAACACTACTAGTCAGCCGAGGGTAAATCAACCTTCCATACTGATGTTTAGTCTGTGATTTGAAACTAGTTTGACTGCTAAAAAGTGACCTCTGAAGATGGGCAGGAGGATGGTGTTCAGCTCAAATGCTACTGGGGCAACCTTTCTAAAGCCTTTAAAATGACTGTGACTGTTTCTTTCCCACTGAAGTTAGAGGTATAAAACAAGAATTATCAAACTTATAAGCGCAGCTTTAAGGCAGTATCTTAATTTCATTTGTCAGCACCTCAGTTTTCTCCTGTAAAGTTTTCTGTGATTTAGAGGGAGTTAAAAATTTTTTTTTAAAGGCAAATGCAGATTAGAGAAACCAAAATATTGGATCTAATGAATAGAGAGGGAATTGTTAAGAGGAGAGAGATGACCTGTAATGTTTGAGACATAGCCTTGCCCTGTTTTAAACGGATTATAAATTACATTATTTATTGCCTCTGACTTATGTGGAACAGATTACTGTTTAGGGGAGGACTGATACAGATGCCAAAGTAAATGTGATAGTAGTAGTCTTTCTTTTCTTTACTATGTTAAACTCAGGAATAAAAACCAAATATCTGAGTTAGCCTCTGCTGGTATATACAATGTGTGTATTCTGGCAACTCACTCACAAGTTGTATATACAGATTTCAGAGTGTTTTGAAAATAGATTTGCCATACGAAAGCTGAAAATAAAACTTGAGTAATTTAAATCAAAGCTATGTTAAGGTTTCAAAGTAAGAGATTTGTCTCTTAAGACATATTCTTTTCACAGGGAAAGGCAGCAGACATAATGTGAGGTTATCAGTGAAATTTTAGTGTTTCCTTTAGTTTAAGAAATTGCATTTAAGGTTTTCTGGTGCCTGGTGTGATTGAATTACACCAAACATCTAGAGCTGGACAGGTGGAAAAGTTGGGAAAGAAATTGTAAGATGAAAGGAAAAGCATTGGAGAACAGCTTCATCTTAGTGAACTACTTGTATCTTTTGTTTGAAAATGGAAAATACTTTTTCTGAGTGCAAAGCTTGCTTAAATTGTATGGAAAGGGGAAGATACAAATTTATATAGGTAGAAATGTTTGGGGGTTTTCCCAAGAGAACTGGATCCTTTAATAATGTATTTTTTTTTAATTTAAAAATGGATGCAAGTGCCTGTTTTGAATTGGAAAATAAAACCCCATTGTATGAAGAAACAGTGATGCAGATGAATTGCTCTTTTCTGATACCTGAGGAGTGTTGAGCTGCTGCTTCTTTGGTCAAAATGGAGAGGTTGCCACACATAGCACCATGCAGCTTAATGCTTACAGCTATGTTCCCTCAAGTATTCACATTAAAATTTACTTTGTGAACTTCCTTAGCACATAAATCTTTCCTGGCTTTTTATTCTTCTTCCCCAAGTTTACTGATGCTTTCCATGTTTGATAGCCTTTAATTTGCTCTTGTTCTGAGTCTCCTACTTCACAGGCTGGTATGTCTTTTTCATCTCTTTAGAAAGCTGAAAGGCAGCCCTGATCCCATCAGAACAGCAATCTGGTCACTAATGATGGTGGAGAAAGGGGAGAGAAGCTGCAGTATAACTCTCACTTTAGCCCTTAGACCAGAAATTATTGGAAAGAGGTTCCTGATAGCAATGCTTTTCCTTGCATTTAAGAACGGAACATCTTTTGATTTTTGTTTCTCTCTCCAGAAGTGTTTTTTATCATCCAGATATTTGGTGACAGATGGGTGGAGTCTATGCCAGTGGTTTATTCAGCACAGAAGCACGTTCCTGGTTGGGAAGGGCTGAGAAGAAGAGTGCCATCACTTTGCACACATCACTTTGCACTGTGTGCTCACAGCTGTGCACTGGGCAGTTCGTAGTACAGGAAGGGCTTCAGTGGTTATTGTGAATCAGGGCCAAAAACTTCTCTGTATTTAGGGTGACTCTGCTGTGCCCATTACTGGGTATGTTTTCTTACTACTGACAAGGCAGACTTGGAAGAAGACAAACCAAAAAAAACCTTCTTCTTATTAGGCAGTGCACAGAAGTTTGCAAGGTTTTTTTCATTTGAGAACAAAAAGTAGGTTTTCTTCTTCTACGAGTTTTCTGGTTTTAATATTTTCATGCTGGGAAAAATAGAGTTAAGGTGATGGAAGCTGCTGTAAAGGATAAGTGGCAGACTAGGCTTCAGTGTTCTCAGTTGCAGAAAATAACATTTCATTGGTACCAGAATGTACTTACTCTGGGCTGCTACCAAGTATCTTAGTAATCAGAATTTCAGAAAAAGAAAGTTAGCACCTGTCCACCAGCAGATCCCAAATAGAATTGATTCTTAGAGAGCAGGGGTTTCCGAAAACAGTATGCTGAGCAAACATTCAAAAAATCCCAACACACACATTTGGGGGAAGACAGTGAAAGTAGATTTCAAATACATTGAATTAATTTGCACTCCGGAATCTGGAGGTTAGTGCAATTCTTTTTGGGGGGGGCAGTGAGTTATGCCATTTTTTCAGTATGATATACTAATTGTTACTTGCAATGTATAAGCATTTTTATAGATGAAAAGTACAAAATGAATGTGACATTTATATTTGTTAAGAAGGAGCCTATGCCCACAAACCTGCAACAGAGTCCCCTTAAAATTCGTGATTTTTTTTTGGTCTGACATTATTTGATGCTTAAGAGAACAGAATTCTCTGATTCCTTTTATGGAGAAAAAGGAGAATGGAGCTTTGATAGTTAATTTAAATTAACTTTTGAGTTTGAATAAAGGTACTGTGCATTTGTTGTTTTTTTTTTTTATTTTCTTTCTCAGAGCAAACTGCAATCATATCCAAAAATGGAAATTACCAGTGTATTTTTAAACTTTAGATCTGCTACTTTTAGTACATGAAGTTTCTGTAGTATGTTTTAGGGTACAGCCCTTGGCAATTCTGCACATGATAAATCATGATTTCTATGGTGGTTTAACAGCACTCAGGATGCAGCTGAGAGCCAAAATGTCTATTTTCTTAAGATCTTACATTAATCAGGAAAGTTCTTAAGGCATTTGTTTACAGTTGCTGGTTAATTTTATTGTGTGATAAGCTGCTGTAGCCTCTAATTTGGGTAAGTTTTTGTATCATTTATGTTGGTGCTATGGTGATTCAGCTTTCTCAAAACCAGAATTCTTTAGCAGAAGAATCTTGCTTCAGTCTTCAGTATGTGTTTTAATTAGATTTCTTTTTTCCTCCAGCATTACTTGGATTTTAGATAAACTTTTTTAAAAAGTAGTTTTGAAGATTCTTCTTGACAGTAATTTTTCATTGTAAGGTAAAAGTGAGGACTGATAGCTGACAGATACAAAATGACATTAGGAAGCCTGATGTCTGTCTGTCACACTAGAGAATCACCAGAGTTGGTGTTACAAGATCTAATTTCCTCCACAGTAGTGTTCAAGTAGCTCTATCCATGGATAGTCTACAATTCCATGGACAATCCATTGCAGGTTTTGTTTGCCATCATCAGCCATGGAGGTGTGATGAATGGGTTGGGGGTTTTTTCAGTTTTGTTGTTTTGCACCCAATTTCTGTCCTGTTTAATAAATCTCCTGTATCTGGTAATTTTCCCAAAATGATGAAACTAGCTCTAGTGGTCTTGATTGATCTCACTTGCCTTCCCCATGGCTTCTAGACATCCCTCAAACCAACTGCTTGATTTGTTGCCTTGCACACACCTCAGAATAATTCCAGTTTTGATAAAAAATAGTAGTACTATTACTTCTGGGTAGCTAGATGCTGTCTAAGCGCAGAGGAATTCCAGAAGGCCATCACATAACTTCAGTGGGCAAGAATGTGGTAGACTAATGTCAGCATAGGTAAACATAGGTTTTTAAACAGAATTTTTTTTGTTAGGAAAAAATTATTCTAAACCATGTTTGTGTGGTGCTGAACTCAGAACTGACGGTTGCAACTTGGAAAAGAGGCTTTGTGGTTGTCACTGACAATTTTCCAGGACTATTGTCAGCAACGTGGAGTCGCAGCAGCCAAAAAAATCCAGAAAAACCTGGGCGGTGTGTGCCTCTTGCATCATCAGGAAACGGTACTGAGGACAAGAAAATATCTTTTGTTGATATTTAAAACCTTGGTGTGCTCACCACATTTTGTGCGGGGGGGGTCTGGTTTTTGTGTGCACATCTAAAGAAGGTAGAGTTAGTTAGAGTTAGCTCAGGGAAGGTACAGAGGAGAGCAGCTCATTCCAGGGGAGTGGTGTCGCTGCCTCATGTGGAGTTGCATCATTTAAAAGGTTTGATTTGGAAGGTGGGCAGCTGAGATGGGCAGCGGGTTCAAGGTTTACAAAATCATGAGCTGGTGGAAGGCTGGATGCCAAGCTCTTGTTGACAGAAACCCTGCAGTACCAGGACACTTGATGAAACTGGTTGAGAATCAGTTTAAGACAGATGAAAGAAGAAAGTGTTTACATAACAGGTAGTGAATTTATGCAACTTGCAGCCAGAGGATGTTTTGAAAACAGGCTGAGTAGGCAGATTCAAAACAGGGTTAGGAGAGTTCATGGTCAGCGGAGAGAGTGTAAGGGGAGTGGACCACAGGACATGGGCTATTGGTTCTCTTTAAATAGCACCTTATCTGCCTTGTTGGAGATGAATTCTGGACTAAATGAACCATCAGTCTGACCCAGCTGGGTGTTTCTTACATTCCTGAGCTGTCAGGCTTAGTGGGATCTTTTTGTCATTCACTTAAAATTATGTTCTTGTTCATGGCAAGGTTAGATGGAAGGCATGAAGCCTCTCTTTTGTTTTTTTTGTATGTTCAGTAAGCTGCACCTCCAAGGGAGACTCTTGGATCTAATTGTTAAATTCATCAGTGCTGCAAGCCGATATGGAAGCCGACTTCTTAATAAACTGGAAAAAGTTTCCATCTTTCTAGCCAGGAAAAAGTTCTGGGAAGTCCATCTGGGAATGAGATTCATCCAGGTCACAGTCATATTTTTCCTCTGAGATTCCAAGGAGAGGTTTGGGATACTGCTCAGATACTAATGATAAGATTTTATTTAGACATAGCTTTCAGTTGTAGTGGTGAGCAGCTACACTGGTGTTTATGCAACAAGACTCCAAACACACTTTTTATTACTTCATTAGTGGAACACACTGCCTGGTATTTGGTTATGTCCCAGTGTGCTCTGAGAATTGGGAGTTATTCAGCCCCTACCTCGTCTCACAGTTACCAATGCTCAGGAGCTAAAGCCCACAGCTAGAAGTCACTGAATCTGAAGGATGTGAGTAATTTGTTTGCTAGAATGTAGGATAGAATATTACAGTATTTTCAAGTAGTTTTTAAAAACTCCTCCTTAACGAAGTTAACTTCAGTATAGCAGTGCCTTATGGGGTGGTAACCATTGGTAACTAGAAGACAGTAAGCCTAGGCTTACTATCCATATTTTTAGAATTAATTTGGACAGACTTAACATAAAAGAGGTTAATAAAGAGAATTTGGAGGTTTTTGCATAATATTAAGACTGAGGAGACTGCAAAGCTGAAAAAAGTGAGGGCATTCCTTTCAAAGGTGGTGACATTTTGTTTTACTTTTACCATCAGTGTCTTACAACAGGGAAATAAATGCCCCATTTTGAATGTAATGTTCTACAATGATTTTTATCCTGGAGGAAAACTTAATTAATGGAAACAGCTAGGTTATGTCTGAATCTGGACACTGTCAAGCTTCATCACAGCCTAATGTCAAGCTGCTGTAGAATCCATCACTATGATGGCTGTGCTAGCAGGAGTTATTATTCACATGGATATATACATCTGACTTTTCCTTACTGGGGCACAGTTGTCTTGGAAGAAGACTGAGTATGAGTCCTTTGAGAGCCTTGTCCTGCTTTCTTCATCCTTCCTTCCCCATGCCCACTTTCTCTTTCCACAATTGCAGTAAAATTTGATAGTGTAAATTAATCCTGAGTTACAGAAGTCCTTCCTTGAACAAGACTGTAAATCTCAGCAGTACACTTCTTAGAATACAGAAAAGGAGCCTCTCTTTATGGAAGGAAGGGGACTTCTTTTTATTTTTTTATAAATACTGAACAGAAGTGTATAAAGAAAAGCTTCCACAATAAGTTCAGAACCAACTAACCAACCAAAAACCTCCCCAACTTTTCTTCTTTGACCAAGAGAATGCTTTCTTATTCTTATAAAATACATAAAAAATGTCAATATTTACTATTGCGTGAGCAGTCTTAAATATTTACTGTTTGAAGCAGCTCTGTAGTTTTTTTCTTTTTTTGTCCAGTTTTGAGAGTGCCTAGTGTTTCTACTCAATACACTGAAAATATTAAATGTTATCACTGTATTTAATCATCAAAATAATCTTCTAATTTGCATTAAACGAGTTTGGTGAGGTGATCTAAAAGGCATTCTTGGTGGGTGGAAAAAAAGCACTGGAAGAATACAAAGAGTTTGGGAGGCATAAATCTCCTTCGAGAAGAGTGGAAAAAACTGTTTATTTAACAAGCAAAGCACTCACAAACATGGAAAAATGAATAATATTAAACAATGGAACCTCTTGCTGTTCTGAAGAGATGGCAAATCCAGAGAGTCCTTGTGGGGTGTAGCTCAGCTCACTCAGTCTCTCTCAGTCCCTCCTGCTGGAAAATGCCACATCCAGTTCCCGGTGGGCCACAGGTGTGAGCTCTCAGTGTTTTATGGGTTTTCAGTCCAGAGCAGGGCTGATCAGTTCTGGGAAAAACAAAAGCCACAGTCTGGGGAACTTCTCTGCCTCAGCTAGCTAAAAAAACTAACTAAAAGCAAAGTTTTCTGCTGTCCCTGCCGCAGAAAACCCAGTCCAGGAGCAGGAATGGGGGGAGCAAGGGCAGTCTCTGATAACAAACTGCACACTTCTCCCCCTTCACTCTCAGAACCAGTCTTGAAGGTGGAGAACTCAATATCCAGCATAAACAGAATAGACTGGGAATACAAGCATCCTAGGATACCCTAGAAATTGATCTTCCCACCTTCTAACCACCTTAGTGCTCTAATGGTGGGGGTGGAGGAGGAGGAGGATGACTTCTTTTTGCTTCCTGCAAATCATCAGCTGTAAAGAGTGAAGGAAGTGGTAGATAATGAAGTCTGCCTCAAACGTTGTTTGGTTGTTTTATGCAAAGCCACAGTGTAAAGCTCCTTAGATTGCTTTGCTGATGAGTTGGTAGTCCTCCACTCCTTGAAATATTAAATTGCTGCAACTTGGTCTATGCGGGGACAGGGTCCTGGTGTCAGCTGGCTAAACTCTGAGGGACACGTGGAGTCACCTCTAGCACAGGGAAGTGTGCAGGGGCCACCTGACACATGGTTTTGTGTACAGGTACTCAGGGATGAACATCAACATCTTTCTTGATAAGTGTCTGAGTCTGCTGAGAGAGTATTTAACAAATACAGCAGAAGAGGAGCTGCAAGATGCTGAGGTTCCCTCTGTGGCTGAGTAAGGCTGTGAGCTGCATACAAGCAGTGGCAAATTTGGTGCTCTCAATGTCCATTCAAGTGGCCTTGCTCCTTAAAGCATACATAGTGCTGTTCTGCAGATGGATGAGTAGGATAATGTTACAGCCTGGTGGTCGCTGAAGGAGGAGAGCTGCAGCACAGCCTAGAAAACCGTCACAACTTTGTTCAG
Organism: Cinclus cinclus; assembly: GCF_963662255.1. Taxonomy (NCBI): domain Eukaryota; kingdom Metazoa; phylum Chordata; class Aves; order Passeriformes; family Cinclidae; genus Cinclus; species Cinclus cinclus. Next base: position 16,376,942 of record NC_085055.1, read on the forward strand.
TTTCTCTGTTTCTATGGAAGTTGGTTTTTTCCACAACTATACTTGCAGAGCAAAACCAGAAATTCAATCCAACTTCCTAATATATATGTATTTCTGTTGGCAGCTGTATTTGAAGCTTTCCTTGGCTGTTTAGCTTTGAGAGGTTGACAAAGGCTGCCTGAAATACTCTTCTCTGATGATGAGGTAACTGACCATATCACAGCATGTGGGAAAAGCTTCCTGGGCAGCTAGAGATGGAAGAGAGGCAGTGGAAAACATTCAGGTTCAAATCAGCTGGAAAGAGGGGACAGCTGCACTGTGTTACTATGAACAGAAAAGATGCAATTTGGCTGTATCAAAGGGAGAAGACATATGATAAGGTGTCTAATAAGCCAGGTCCTGAGTTCTGGCTTGTGCAGGGGTGGCAGCCTACTTGTGCATTTGAGGTGAGAATGGAGGAATTATTTTAATAAAAAGATAAAATTTTGAAGGCTACAGGTCCATGTGCAGGCTGGATCCCTGTTTTCTCCCTGTTGCAGGATGTCAAATATCATGGTATTCCCACAACAGCTTCACTAATCCAGCTGCTGCAGTTAAGAGTCACTGTAGCCTGATCACATGTGGGGATTATTGAAGCTACAAACTAAAGTCTGGCCACTGATATTTTGCACAGTCAACTTCTCATCTCTGAAGTTCTGTGAGCAGAAAAATTCCATCTGTTACTCTTGGAGAAATATGTGAAGTATCCACATAATCTCTTCAGCCTCTCTGTTCCCACAAATCACGGGTGCTTTGACGGATGTGGTTGCCATGTTCATTATGAGAAGGCTGAAGTCTTGTTGCATAGTTTCAAAGTTAACTTTAACACCTTCTTGAATGTTACCTTAAACTGTGAGATTTGTGGGGTTTTATATTTAGCTCAAATTGTCTGCTATAATTGGCTTTGAGGCTGCTTATAGAAGGGTAGCTGACTGCTCAGGAAACTTGCCTGCATTTCATGTTACTTAAAAACATTCGTCTGTCTTTTTGTCATCTCAGAATCTGCTTTGCAGAGTAAGATTTGTTGGCATAACTCTTCAATTTACTTCCTTCATTTCCTTACTTCTGTGAGAATGGTATGAAGCTCCCTATGCACTTGTCTTGACACCTCAGCCCACCGCTGATGGTGCTCAGCTTGGCTCTAACTTTGGTGTCACACAACCACGTGGCAGTGAAACCTGGAGGTGGTGGCTCTCCTGGGAGCTCTGCTGAGAGGGATCCACATAGCTGTGCTGAAGAGCACACCCATCCCTGTGCTGTGGCCACAGCCTGCCTTCGGGTCATCTGTTCCCCGATATATTGTACCTTCTAATTATAGAAGAAAACAGTGTAATGACATAGTGGCTTGCCTTGGACTTTTGAGTAAAATGAAAATATATCTGTATGGCTGTGATGTTTTATACTGATAGCTGTTAGTGCCTTGCTAGAACCCTTGTGTGGTGAAGAAAGAAAAGTGAAGTTGAATTCCTTCAAAACATTCTTTGAATGGTGTGGAATCAAAATATAATGCAAGTCAGAAGTTACTGTCTTTCCCACCCCCCTCCCCTCCCGCCAAAGAAATGTATTTTATTAATTTGCAGTTCAGTTGCATTCTCTCAAGATTAGTTGTAGTCATTCCAAAATTACAAAAGTAAATCCATCTAGAATGATGGTTCCTGATTGATGTACAGGGGCATGCAGAAGAGCCAGAAGGCTGTTGTACATGCTTTGAAATTTGAAGTAATTATAGCTGTTTCTCTGAAGTGTTGCATTCAGGTTATAAACACACTTATGCAAGGGTTTTGGAACGTGCAGGTGTATCATGGAACAGTTAATAGATGCAGAAGAATGCTGGGAAGAAGGGCTTAAGATACTTGGGCATCAGATACTTACCTGGTGTGGATCTTACCTGATGCTTTGTTTCATCGTGATGTGAACATTTTTTCTTCTTAGTGGAACTCAGAGCCCTTATTGCACTTCATGCAAATGTTTGCATACTGATGGTAACCAGAAAAATTGCAGTGTAATTATAATATTAGTGACATGTATGATACTCTTGCTTGCTCTTATTACATGTGGGTACTATGAATATCTCACTGTACATGAAACAGAACGAACACCATCTTTTCACTTTCAAAAGAACCCTCCCACACTTATCATGACACACTGTATTAGAAACGCCAGTGCTATGGGTTTCTAGTATTGATGTAATTCTTCCTTTGGAAGAGCTGTCTGGCTTAGCTGCTCTCCCTACATGATGCTTGTTCAGTTGGAGTGTAGAAATACTTGTTAGTGCCTAGCAAACCATGCAGGAGGTGCACCAAGGTTTCTGAATTGGATGTGCTGCAGCTGCTGTGTAGGGGTTGGAGTGTCCAGCTGTTTGCAGCTGCTGGAATCTGTGCCAGGCACATGTGCACACCCACCCCCTTTAACTTGGTAATGTAGCCTGGGGCTTGAACCTGAGTATCTGCTTTTGCCAAAAGAAAGGTATGCATGAAATTATAGGAGAAAACTATGATCAGAGATGCCCTGCCCTGTGAATAGGAAGCGCTTAGTAATGGCATTTCAGAGTGATGGTCAGTTTTTTTTGTAAATGATAGTATAATTCAAATGAAACAATCCATTCCTATATTTTTGCCTTCCCACCACCCAGCTGATAGGTTTAAAAATGAAGTATCAGCTGCAGAAGGAGCTGCACATTGTGGGGCAGGGAGTACAGTTAGTTTCCTGAGCCAAAAGAGGGCCAAGTGCACAGGTGAAGAGGGACTGGGGAAGGCCTCCCTGCTGTAACTTAATCTGAAGAACAGATAAATTCTTTTCTAAGTCAAAACAAGTAATGAGTTCCCTCTTGGTAAACCAGTGGTATACTGATTTATAAATGACTGCTGTTTTCATGTTGTTTTTACAGCCTGTAAGATGGAGGGGCTTGGAACTTTGGGGGTTATTAAAGTGTGTAGACGCAAAATTAATTTGCATGTTATTTTATGTGGGCATATATGGGTGCTAATACTTTATTTGATCTTCACAGAAACAGCCACCACCAAGTGCAGAGAGTGGCTTAAAACCATAGGAAGGCTAAATATTGCTTGTTAACGTAGTTTGATTTCTGTATTGTGTATACCAGAGCCTCTTGTAAGCTTTTTTCTGATAAATGTTCAAATCACTGAAAATAAAAGTCAAGGTATATTCTCACAAGACACCTGAGCCTCTCTGTGAGCTGTTTTCCCCTCTTAGCTCCTTGCCTAGCCTAGCTTCTTTTGGCTATGGCTCTAATGCAGGTTACAACAGTACTTGAACTGCTTCCTTGCAGGTGAAGGCAAAAGGTGGTACTTTAAAATACTTCCATCTCAGAGTACTGAAGCACTGTTGCCCACGTAAAGGCTGTCCCTTAAGAGTTAACTGACTCCAGTGTTCCTGTTTTACCTCTCAAAAGCTGAACCTGAAGGCAGCTTCAGGACAAAGAATGATGTGACCTTTGCAAGCTTCTGGGTCATGTTTTGAGCTCTTAGTTTTCTAACAGTTGATAAATCTGCTCATAATTTTTACCTGGAGCTGGACCATAGCACATACTGTAGAGATGTGAAGGAAATGCTGAAATAAATTTTGCTTTATGCTTGCCTGTATCAGCAAACTAAGAGTGCTTGAATGTGTTGTGTGCATAAATGTGTATACTTAGGTGTATCAGTCTGCGGGTACCTGTGTGTGGAGGGAGAGGGAGTTTGTTTGTGGCAAATGGAGGCAAAAAGTGGGATAGGTCACATAAAAACACACATCTAAATGATTGTAATATCAAGGCTGGTGGAAGGGGTTAGCTGCAGTAAAGTAAAATGGCCCTTTGTTTGTCTGTGCCACCTGACAGCAGAAGCTCTGTAGTTGCTGCACCCTTTGGAGTACTCTGTCTACTCAGGCTGCAGTTTGCAAAATATTACAGGGAACGCAGTGCTTTAAAGCTACTGTTGTTTTGTCCTTCAGTAAGGCACAACATGTTTTGATTTGTATGGAGAATATCTTAAAGACTGGGTGCTTTGGCAATGTAAACAACTGGAAAAGGAAAATGCATCTGTTTTCTATTACAATCTAATACTATGCTCATCTGTGGCTTCTAAGTAATGGGCACTTGTTTACATATTACAGAATATAGATTATAATTTTATGAACATAGTTTATAGTTGCATATGGGTTTCCTAAATAAAAGAAAGAAAAGCAATAGTGGCTTATAGAAATGCTTGCACTGAGACAGTCATGGAAGTCCAAAGAAGCAGCTGGTATCCAAGGGTGGGAATGGAAAGCCTCTGCTTTCTGCACTGCCTTTCCCATAGCTCAAATACTGCCTCTCTTTATGCTCAAATCTGTTTGTTACTACTAATGACTTCTGCTTACTAAATTTAGGATTTGTTATAAATGAAGATTACAGCATTGTTTTCCTGTAACTGAATCTGATTTGTAAACCCTTAAGTGGAAAAGAAAGTCTTCTTTAAGTGTTATACTTTAAAATGTCAGCAGACATCTGTGTACTTCCCTGGTTTAATCACTACATCTAAATTGCAGCTGCGGGATATTTCCAAACCCCTGTTTTCCTTTCTTACATTTCCAATAATTTTCAATGAAGCATGGCTTTGTTGAATGAATTGGGTTCTTATTTTCTGAATCTCAAATACATCATATAACTGTAGTGGCCAGTTCAACATTTAAAATCCACAGCTTTGAAATCTTACACATCTGAATGTATTATTACTGTTTGTTGGTATGCAGTTGATCTGACTGCTGCTCTGAACAACAGAGAAAAATTTGGTTATTTAGTTCTCTCTTGAAAGTCTAAGCTGGCAGTACACTTCAAGTAGCAGTAAAGGAGTCGTCTGAGCACAGAAGAGAAAATAAGAGTGTGGAAGCATGTACTGATATATTCCTAAGCCCATGTGGAAGAAACCTGACAAATAAAAAAGTAGAAAAATATGGGAGGTTTGTGGATCTTTTTATTAAAAATCTGTGTTTGCAATGATGCAAAAATCTGATGGTCTAAGATGAGTTAACTTTAAAATCATTGTTTCATTTGCCCTATAAGGAAGTTCAGGGTATTTTAGTGAAGTTGCTTATTCTTTTGAAAATGTATATTACAAGAAGATTTTTCACTTTAAAAGTCATATGAATGTCTGTATTGTCTATATTTTGCATGGTAAAATAGAAGAACATCTAATTTGCTCCTATTTTTGACAACTTTCAATGCTTAAGGCAGAAATTTCCATGCTTGTTACTAGTGTCCCTCCAGTTGAAATCTACTGCAAAGCTTTAGCTGAAAGAATTTAACAATCTTCAGTGAGATGAGAACACCATTCCTTTTTCATCCTTTCTGACCACTGCTTCAGACAGTGCTGATATTTTGCAGACCTTGAAGTGACCTTGAAGTTTGGAAGGAAGCAATTGCTCCATTTCAGGGGGTGTATTTGCCTGAAAGCCACACTTTGTTATGTCAATACTGAGTAACAGAGAAATGCCAAGTTGCATTTACAGTAGAACTTGCTACACCTTTAGGTATTATTTGGAAAAGCCGTGGCTCCCACTGTGTGAGCTTTCTACAGATCCTGATGGTGCTTTTCTCTTAGCAACCAGGACTGCAAGATGGGAGAGGATCACAGACAGAAATGAAAGTTTGAAAGGCATGTTTTTCTTGCTGAAATACCAGTACTTCAACTGAAAGAAAAGGTTCCTGTGTTTGTGTTTCATCATATTGTCTCTGTAGAGCAAAATGCCTACAGATGCTACAGAAACTCCTGACTTCTAGTTGTTGTGATTCTTAATTCAAATTAAACATTGCATTAAACCTTATGCGTAGCTGGTAACCAGAGAGAGATGAACACGCAATTATTGAGACTGGAGAACATGTAAGAGAAAAACAATCATTACCAATGTAAGATGTATTTGTCTGTAGAAAATAACTGTACTTAGTTTTTCCCTTCTCCTTCTATGATAATTCTTATTTCTAACAGTCCTCAGAACCTGAACTGGGAATCATGAATTTTTTCTGATAATATGGAAGTTTGGGGGGCAGGTGTTTGTGTTTGAGGCAGGGAACTGTCCTGGTTTTGGAGAGCTTTTTTGTCCAGTAATGCAATTGAACTACTTTTTTCATGCTGCCATAGCCTATTTTAGGTCCTTTTGTTTATATGCACACTTAGAGGCAGTGGTGTTACACTCTTACCTTTTGTACATGTGATAAGTAGAAAATGCATGTTGTGGAACAATGTGATAGGCAATATACCTTCTGATCGAATTCTAAACTGCAAAGTATATGTTTTTGTACGATAATATAATTGCAGAATTTTCTTTTGTTCCTTAAGTGATTTCAAATGATGAAACATAACTTCAGAAAAGCTTTAATAATAAGAAAAATCTTCTGTTGCTGGAAACAGATGTACAAAATAATATTGACTGAGATCTCTTTAGTTGCTGTGCTGTGTACGTTTTTTACCCCAAAAGACCATGAAAATTGAAGTTTTATAACAAAAAAAAAACTAGCTTTATCCTACTTAAAACCTTCATTTAAGAGAACTGGACCTTAAATTAGAATATTTTTGGGTCTGGCACGAAGATACAGATGGAAAGTAGAAATTGAGATACTCTGCCATTCTTCATATGTCCTCTTTAATGTAGTTTGGCCATTCAGAATCCCTACCACTGGAGGAACAGGGAGTTTCCAAATGTGTGCAGAACTTAAAAAAACAATGTAATTTTCTGTTGGATAAGGAAGGAAAGCAGGAAGAATTTATAAGTAGCTTCTGAAAGCAGAAATTGTTTTAAATGGGACTGAGCTGTAAAATTGCTTGAAAACTGCACTGCTGCTTTGTCACAACCATTGATTGTTTTAAAAATTATATTTCAAATTTTATTTTATAATTTCCCTCTACATTTCAGGCTGCCTTCTTCCATTGCAGCCATATCTTTGAGCTGCACTTGCTCCCTGAAGTATAATGCAAGCTTCTGTTTTTTAAGTCACATCTATAAAGCTGAATGGAACATTACCCTCCTTGTTTGACCTCCCACATGCGATGCACAATCCATTAAATCTCATGTAATATTTAAGAATTTAATACATTCTTTGCATAACATAACAGTAATAATACTGACAAAACACTGCTCCAAGCAAAACTGCTTATACAAACAGCTGATCTGTGAGCAGTGGAACAAATGAAGCTGTGTTTCTTATAGATTTTTCTCATATGTTAACTGGCCCTTTCCCCTCTGTAGCTTCTCTGGAGTATCTGACCAGCAGTGCTGGGCTGATGAAGGGACGGGTGCAGGGGTTGAGCATGGGTACTGACCACGCTGCTCTCCTCTTCATTTGGGGAGAGTTTCAGTTGTATCATCAGGTACTTTTGTACTCACTGAGTTCACTATCAGCAGGCCAAGTTAGGTACATTGTTAAGAGGACTGGGTGGCCAGTGATACAAGTTTGTGTGGTAGGTCATGAGAACAGAGAACTTTCAGTTTTATGAGATTATAAAGTGCAGTGATACAGCATGATAAGGCTGGATTTTCATTTATTTTGTCAAGGTTAATCTCTAGAGGATGTTTTCAGTCGCTGATTAACCAAGACGTCTTAATAATATGTGGTATTATGTACAGATCCTTTAGTGTGTATGCTAAGCCTTTAATCTGTGCTGCTATATGCTTTTAATTTTCAATTTACTTATACTAATAGCTTCTAAAGGGTTATCCTTAATGCTGGATTTGACAACTCATGGAAGATTTGTGTGTGACAATAATACAGTGTCTATCATCTAGTGAGATTCTTACTTATCCTCTTGTGAACAGCTCTCATTATATGGAAAGAAATTCATGTGGGATTTTTTTTTTAAGTTTAAAGTATCTGAAAATTCTGAGATGAGAAAAACTTTCACCTAGTTTGACTTTTGCTTGTGTAATTATGCAGTTTCATAACATTGGATTGGTGTTGCAATTAAATAGCTAATGTGACTGTTGATTGGTTTCCCATTTGAAATCATAGCAAGTGAACAAGTGAAGGTTAGTCCTTTTAGGCTGTTAGTAGCTTTAAAATATAATATTGGCAGTCATTCAGGCTTTTAAGAGTTTGCTGAATGAAACTCAAAAGAAACAGCAGTAAAATACTTGATTTGTCTAATTGGTCTTTATAATTTGGATTTAATTCACAGCTGTATCCAAATAGGGCTTCCCCCCTCCCCAAGTACCTGCCAGGTGCTGCCTCCTCTGCTCACGTACTACAAACTTGAGATAACTTCATTGTTTTGAATGAGATTGTATTTCCTTTGTGCCCTTTCATCACCCTATATTTACTATTTTCTTGTTACTATGGTTTCTGGAAATAAATTGGATGACAGTTGTTTTGAAAACCTAATCTATATACAAACAAGTTTTTCAGTGTTTAAATGGTGCAATGAAGAGTTTAGCTGTGGACTATCTCAGAGCTCATTAAAGTGCTCAGCATTGTTATTGAGGTTAATCCCATTGCAGTCCGGGGTACACTGATTGCTAATTCCGTGGGAGAAGAAGGGTAGAGCTCTGGCTTTACCAGTGAAGGCTTATTTCTGATGTGGAATTTTGTTGCCTTTCTATTTTTTTTCTCCAGCTAAAAATTCTATTGCATGCAGAGTTTACTTAATTTTATAAATCTGTTTTAATGTGGAATAATGCTTGGCTGTATGTAGTCACACTCAAATGTTATTTATTTTTGTAAGCATTTATACTTTTGCCTCCCACTCTCATGCATATGGGTTGTAGTTTCAGACCATGTGGCACAAAACATACATTTCCCACTTAGAAAGGATTCTTCAGATTGTAGGAGTGATGTAGGAATGAGACATTTCTTTCAGTTCTTTTTATTCTCAGCAGTGTGTGGCTGCCTGATGTTTTATTTATAGCACCTTGTCCAGATGCTGCCCTGCGTCTGTCTTCATGTGAACACGGGCAAGGCACTCAGACACAGGAAGATCAGGGCAGAAAAATTATTCCCTAGATATTATAGTGACTGTGCATGTTTGAGACGTCACGACTTCCTCCTCCTCACAATAAAATTTCATGTAGAAAATACATGGGGTTTTATCTTTTCCTTGAGACTAAGACAAAGTAACTTGAGTAAAACTACAGAGCAAATCAAACCAAGGGTAGAATTAGATTTCAAGTCTTTCTGCGTGTGGTTGTGTACTTGTCCAACTGGCTGTAGCTTGGACCTACCATCCTACACTATATGTACCCCAACCACAGCACTTTACTGTTGGCAGCTTTAGAGTATGGCTGATGCTTGGAATTTCAGTTATCAGCCTGAGTGTCAAAGGAGTCTGAACACCAGGTCTGAAGTGCTGGGAAGAGGAAGATGCCATGTTACTCTCAGAGAAGTTTTGCAATTTATGGCAGAGAGGGAAGGTAAAAAGGTCAGGTCAAATGAGTGCAAATTACTAAAAATAAACTGTGGATGTATGTGGAGGTACATGAAAATGCATTCATACTGAAACAAATGATGTGTATCAGTAGTTTTCTAGGATTTCTTATCTTGGTCTACAAAGCAGAAAACAACATGTCAAAGCAGTTAATGTAATTCATTTAATGTCAGACTGATGGTGGTATCTTGGTGAAAAACTAAATCTGTGGTTAAACTATTGTTTTCTAGTACAGCTTCAAGATGTAACAAACTTGGCTGCTGCTTTTTGTTGTTAACCAAAGGCCTTCTCCTTTCCCTTTATTAAGGCACAATCTCTAATTTGTTTTCAGCTGTTTCTGCTGTATGGTAGTTTTTATATTATGGAGTAGCAGGCGGTTTCTGCTACTCTATAATGTAAATAATGGACTCTCTACTTTTACCTTGGCTTTCCAAATTCTTGGTACTATTTTGTTAACTTTATGATATTTCATTTGTTCTTATCCCTTCCTTGCTTTGTTTTCTTGGCATGCTTTTCACAATGTGTTTTTCAGTACCTCCTTATTAACCTTTTTTGATATTTAATGCGCTGTTGTTTTGGATTGAGGAAATGTTTCATCCAAATTCACTGCAGAACTTCCTTCCCACGCTGCTGCCCAGACGTGCTGCAGACTAGTTACTTAATTTGCGCTGGCAAAATTTCAAAGTGAAGGTCAGCTGACCAGGTTATCCCCACGTGGGGCTTCTGTATCCCTTCGTCAATGCCATTTTTCTTCTGTCTGTTCTGCGTTTTCCACTTACTTGTCCATTGGGAGGAAAATGGCTCCAGCAAGGTTGAATGGTGTGACTCCTTCCTTGCTTTAAGCTGTAACTCTCACAATTTAGCATGTATCATGAAAACAGTTTCAAGGCAGTTTGGACTATTAGGGTTTTTAACATGTTGTCAGAGAAAAGGAAATCTGTCAGAAAATAAGCACGATAAAGTTGTGTCAAAAAAGCACAGGAGAAAGTGGTAAGGTTTGACTCTTGGAATAGGGAACCAACCCAGAGTGCCAGAAAGGCATGTGAAATACAGATTCACAGAAAGATAAGGATATTCAGCAGCTGAGATCTATTCTGATTGTGTGGTAGCTATACTAGCTGTTATGTGTTGCTGAGCTCCACTGCTGATGTAATTTAGTTGATATAATAGGAGCACAGCTTCAGTGCACTCAATTTTGATCAAAATTAATTGTGTATGTTTAAATTGCTGACAAGCTGAGGGGGTGTGAGTACATCTAAAGGCACTCGGTGATCTGCTTCCCTCCAGTCGGAGCAGTTGTAATGATCCCCAGCACTGATGAGTTTGTTGAATTTGAAACTGCCATTAAAGTAATTTAATTTGAAAAAATAGTTCTAAGAAAACTCCTCTGAAGAACAAATTGTGTAATGATGTTGTTTCTGGGTTCCCCTTGTTAATATTGTTGATATTTGGCTATATGTTTGATAAAGATAGAAACTGAGCAGTGTTTTCTTTTGAAGAATATAGCCACCAATGCTTTCTTGAACTGGGTGTGGATTATTGGGTCATCATGAGTGGTGTGAATGCCACAGATTCTTCAGGGTTAGACTCTGCAGACTTGGACAGTACAAATTACAAAATAATGAATTATCCCAGTTGTTGAATTTGCAAGTTTATTTGAATCTTAAAAAACCCAAGCAGTGTTGCCCTGTGAGGACTGAAGCTATTAGCTAGGTGGTGCACATTTAGGGTTTGATATTGCTGTCATTATTGCAGTCTGGGGAGGAGAGAAGACCTTGGGCCAGCAGAGGGTTTATCTGAAGGATATCAAACACAAACATTGCTGCCAAGGATATTAGAAGAGCATTATGAGAAGATTTGGAATGAACTTGGATTATTGATCTCATGAGATCCCTGGCTTCATAGTAACATCATTATTTTCAGTCCTGAAACAAACGGATTTTCTCTACGTTGTAAGGTTGATTCAACTTTTAGCTGATTACTCAGATGGACTATTAGTAAAGGAAGGGAAAGATCCAGTCCTTACAAAATAGGAAGGCACAAACATGAGAATCCCATTTATAACATCACACCTTTTAATGAGAAAAACTCTGCCCATATTTTTCATTTCATAGAAACCAACCAATCAACCAACCAACCAACCAACCACAAACCTACAGGCTGCATCTTGGATTTTTGTAACTTGCAACTGCTGGACACTTGTTTTGTTTTATGGCTTGCCTAGCTGTGCCACCACAAGAAAAGTTGTAGAATTTATTTACTAAACATGCTATTGAATTTAAGCTCTTTCTTTCTAAATTTAATTGTATTTTGTTTCTTTCAGTCTTCAAAAAACAACTCAGTAACTTTTTTTCCCCCCAAAATTGAAAAGATTAAATACTTAATCAGAAATTCAGTATTTGGGTCATCAGTCTTGTTCAAACCCCTAACTGCTACTGATTTTGTGTAATAGAGCAGGAGATCCTTTCAATACTTTTTCTACATGAAACTTTGTGATTTCCTTTTTCCACTATGTTTGTGCCAGTGCAGAGGGTGTCTGGTGTCCTCTTCATTGGTGGAACCAGGCAAATCTGACCTCCAGCAGCTTCACTCTCTCCCGTGCCGGTTGCTCCGGTGCTCGGGGCAGGCAGTTCTGGGCTCTGTGTCTGTGGCAGCAGCCTTTCTTGCCGAACTCAGTGATGGGTAGAGTTTTCTCTTGAATGAGTTTAAATCGGGTTGACATGCTGTAAAGCTGAAATCAAACATACAAATTCTTTGCTGGGCAGAAGCTCATCCAAAGAATGTGTGTGGTTTAGTTTGTGCTTTCCCACTGTACTTATATCCCAGGAAATGGGTTCTTAAATGTAAAAAACCTGGTTCTGCTCATGATCTTATTTTTAAAGTCTCCCACTCAAATTGTTGTTTATTCCCCACCTTCTCTTTCTGGGGAAAAGGGGGAAAAAATTCTGCTGTAGTGAGGATGGCCATTTTTTCCCAGTGCTGTACATGAACTTTGTCCAAACCAACAGCAGAAAGACGGTATCCTCTGTACGTGGTCTTTAGGTTCCTTCTCCAGCAGTGAATGACCTCTGTAAAGACAAAACCGGGTGGAAACACCAAATTCACTGTTCTGCCTTATAGGAAAGGACTTGGTGAAACCGAATCTTCAGTAATTCCCCATTTAAGACATTCACGGGAAAGCTGAAATAGGCATTTTGGGGTATAAGGAAGAAAAACTTGTCCATTAAATGTAGATTACAGCCTGTCAAGTCAAATAGCAAAAGGTTGTAGTTACTTTGTTTGGTTCTGTTTGGAATTGCTTTTGTTAGAGCCGGGCTGCAATGAACGCCCTGGAGCAGCCATTGTTCCGGCCTGCGTTCCTTGGCTCCTTCGGCGTCCTTGGGCGTGGGGGAGCGCTGCAGCTCATTTGCATCTCTTTGAAAAGGAGTTACTTGAGCTAACTTAAATTTTGGTCGATGCTCTAATTTATCCGAAGGAGATGCTTCCCGTGCTTGTGTACTCTGGGAAAAATGTAAACAGGCGCTGCTTGTGCTCATGCGGAAGCGGGGATGGATTCGGTTCGTGGGTAGGCGCGCACCGTTTGGTTATAATTAGCCGATGGCTCATGCAGATGTCACCAAGACGAGCTGTAAATGAGTTTTTTTCAAGACTTCTTAATGTGTTTACTTTGTATCGGATCTCTAAAGACACCCCATTATACCTGTCCAGGCTGCGTGGAGACCTGGGCTGGTGGAATCCTGCATGAGTCCTCCGAGGATTCATAATGGCTCTCCTTTGGTTTCAGCCTTTCATTCATGAGGGTTTTATTTTTTATGAGCTAGATTTGTTCATTATGTGGGGGGGGCGCTGTTTAATGTATACAGAATAAGGTGATCTGTATGATCCTAAAGTAAACAACAAATGCGCTTCTAAAACCTTTTATTTATAGCCAGTCACTGTGACAGGGAGTGTTCAGCTAGTCCTTGCTCATGGTTTCAAACGAGGCCTTGATGAGATAGGTACAGTTCTGGAGAATGTGTTTGGATTAACAAGGTTAATGGCAGAGCTGCAAAATATTCTCATTTGGTAGATTAAAAAAAAAAAAAATCTTCATTTTCTTCAAAGAAAATAACCATCTTTTCATTGACCTAGCTGTCACCTGTGGAGTTATTTCCTAAACAGATGCCAGCTGACACTGGAAAGGTGTCACAGTGTGCTGAGCAGGTCTGATGTTTGGGAGCTGTGTTTTGCCCTGCTGTGTTAATCAGTGGCAAAGTAGTTGCATTTATTTGCTGACATGATGGTGGAACTTCAACATGTTATTGGCCCGTTTTGAAATTAAATGACTCTTTGGAAGGGCATTTCTACTGGTGTTTCAGGGACAAGACACATTATTGGCTCTTAATAGCAAATGGAAGTTTAAATTGGCTACTGGAAAGCCTTTTGCTGGAAGATTGCTTGAGTTTTCACTTTTATTTGCTTTGTTTTATTTTTTCCTCCTTGGTTACTTTCAAAGAGAATGGAGTGTAAGGAAGGAGTAAGGATTACACTTTAAGTGTGGTTTAGCAACACATCTATGTTATGTATAAAAATTCTGCTTAACTTCAGAAAAGATATCTAGAAAAGCTGTCTAGACACTCTGCTCTTAGTTCAAAATTTAAGTACTCTTCTTCTCCAGCTCCCCAATAATGGAAATAAAATGAAATATCACCTTATTTTTAGTTACTGGATTTAAGAATGGGATTTCAGCTGTAAGAGGAACTGCAGCTAGCTGTGCTGTATCCATCCTGGACTTAGAGATTTGAGAAGGAAGCTTTGCCAGCTGGAACATGCATCAGTGTTATCTGCATATGTGTTGTAACAGATGTTGAGCAGAGACTACTTGTCAGAGGTACCTCGTAGGAACTTTCAGAGATTCTTGTTTGTTTCAGTACATTTTTCTTGCATCGCTAACTTTTTCCATAAAGTCAACCACAAACTGCATTATTGGGGACTCTGGCTGAAACTTGTGGTGAATAGGAAATAGATTAAACACAGGTTTTCCCTTTTCTCTGGTTGCCAACAGTGATGTCAGTATTTTTAATGATCCTTACCTCAGCTAGCTGCTGTCCTCGCACTCTCTATTAAAACACTTGTCTTCTACAATGTTTGGTGTGTTGTTAAGGAAATGCTGATGGCTGGAGGTATCCAGCCCATTACTTCATTTCCAAATAAGGTTCTTTCACCTTGAAGCACATTGCAATAGCTCGCTGAGGAGAGAGGAGATTCAGATTGTTTTGTCAAAAATTTGGGAAATACTCTTTTTGGAGTCCAGCAAAGAATGTTTGAGTCAAACTGAGGATAGTGGTTTTGGCTGTGCATGAGACACAAATAATGAATCTAAGGTTTATAGGTTGAATGTATTTCCAGTGAGTAGCAGATTTGCCTTCAGATTGTCTGTTTCCTACACATCTTTGTGCATTCAGACAAAACAGGCACCATTGTACTATAGCAGTAGTGTGAATTGTCATTCTTGGTTACTCAATTCTTGTTTTGTTGCAAGAGATTGGTCAGAGGAGTTGGGTATGAAAGCAAATAATTGCAATCAATAGTTTCAGGTGGTCCTTAGCAAAGATCCTAGTGGATTTTTTTCCCTCCCAAAATTGAAAGAAAACAAAAGCTACCAATACATCTTCAGGAAAGGGTGACAGACAGATTTCCATGTTGTACTGCTGAACATCTGGAGGTGTTAAGTACAAGCTTGAAACTGCTTCATGCCCCTGTGTCCTGTCATACCTGCAGCTGATGTTTGTATGAAATTCAGCCTGTGCCAGGTCATGTCCTACATGATTCTGGCTCTTCATCCTGTCTCCAACTCTTGGATATTTCAGGCTTTTGTGATTTTTCATTCTTCGTACACATGTGCAGGACTGTAATGTACAAGCGTTTGGGTTTCTGTAACTGTGGGTCTCTTTGGTTTTCTTTTCTTAGTGAATTCCTCTAGGAAGTGTTTTGTTTTTCCAATGGACTTGTTGCTCTCTTTCTTCCTCTGCTCTTCTGACTTTGGAATCCAGGAATAAATACCCTCCAGTAGTGGTTGAGATGACTTCTTGGCCACATTGATGGAATTGGATGGGACAGGCCATTTTGTTCAATACATGATGTATTGGAGTTTAGGTGACCTGAATACTGATGAAGAGGCATAGAACTTGGCCCTGATATTGCAAGTCATGTATTATTTATGCTCTTAAAATCTCTTAGCAGAATCAAGTCTGGTCATGTAGAAAAGTGGTTTCTTGCTGTCCTTCCACTTGCCGTGTTGGTGCAGGGCAGGTGGGACCTTTGGGCCCTGCTGGGGGCGCCCAGCTGTTCTTCTGGCTCTGTTGGATGGGAGATGGGTATGGAACACCCATCTTGGATATGCAGCTCACGCATCATGCTCACTTTGCTCCTCCATTTAAATGAAGCCATTTCTCCTTTGTTGCTTGTCTTTATTAATAAAGTACGCAATTACTGGTTAATTTTAGGTCAAATGTAATTGAAAGCTGCACAGCTTATGTGAAGCTGAGTATAGATATTTGGGTAGGAACATTCCAGTAGATCACAAAGTGAGTGCAGAAGAAAGTTGAAAGTAAATAAGAGATCTGTGAGATAATTCTCCAGGGAGTTTTCACAGCATACCACACATCATTTACAGGGATAGGCTTTCCTTTCACTTGAAGGACCACACAAAGTAAATTTTGTTTCTTGTGCAATTAAAGAATATAGGACAGGAGGTCTTTTCAGTTTTTTCACTTCAACATGTCTATGGGAAGCCTTTATTTGTACTGAGGAAAATGCACTGTTTACCTGTCTTTTCAGGAGCACAGTTAATATTGAACATAGACACACTTTTATGTAAAATACGAGTCTTGCTTCAGCAGACTTTAGCAAAACTACTGAAATGTAAATGCTGGTAGTCCTCTAACCCCAGTTAAAAGACAAATTGTATTCATTTCAGTGCTGCTTGGTTCGGTCCCCAGTGGGTCTGTCTGCATGTCAGTGGTGTGCAGAGAGGAGCCGGGGCTGTGGTGTGGGAGGCCCAGGAGTGGTGGGCAGCAGGGGACACCACGGCTGTGTGTGTGGCCAACCAGTGCCACAGGACCTTAGGAGCAGTGGGAGGCAGCCCTGGTGCCCCCAGCGTGTGACCTCAGCTCTGTGTCCCCCAGCAGGGACTGTGCTCCCCACAGGGGCTGAAGCAGCTGCCAGCAGGACACGAGGCCATCCAGCCCCGAGTGCATCCTGCTGGGCACTGCCCTGCTCCTGATCAGGGCTGGGACTGACAGCCTGCCTGGGGAGAACCAGCAGAACGGCAGAGTCCAGAGGACTGACCCAGACTGATGCACTGTGTGCTGTGTCAGGGAGGCTGCAGCAGATGAGAAGGAGTGGGGGAACAGGGTAAAAGGCAGGTTCTGCCATTCATTCCCCTCTAAACCTGTGCCGTGCATTATCGGGGTTCCAGGACCTTGTTATTCACCCAGCCCTCTCTCAGAGGGAAGCAGAATGCAGATAATCTTACAGACTTCACCAGGATTTTCTACAACAATTGTTTTTAGAACTTGTATGTCAAATAGCAAATGGTAATGTTGCACCCTGAATGCTCCATTCCTTGGTCATCCTTCCTAGGCCAGCCATGGTATTTGCAGGTGGCCAGGAAAGTCTCTTGTAGTGCCTGACATGCAGTGGGTCTTTCTTGTAGCTGGTAAAAATGCCAACAGCAGGCTGGTGTTTGGAGCTTTCCTTTCTCTTGTTACAGAAGCTTGTCAGAGTTAATCAGTATGGACACTTAAATTGTTTCTGCTTAGGTGAATCTCTAGCAAGTTTTAAATGTGTTTCTGACTGCTTTGAATTTTATTGCCAACATCTGTTTTAAATGCTTTTGGGATTCACATGCCTGAGTACAGTTCAACTGTGTATGCCATAATTTTTCAAGATGCTAATACTTTCAGATTGAATGATAACTCCTTTAAAGAGAAGGGAAAAAAAAGGAGGGGAAGGGAAATAATTGCAGAGAAGTTTTGAAGTGCTCATGATGCTAATTTTCTTTCTGTTTCAATTTCAGAATGATGACCTACACAACCTCAACAAATCCTTCTTTTAAACTCATGGGTATCAAGACTATGTATGTTTCATGCTATCACAACTAGGACCTCACCTCCTCCTCCTCTTCCTCTGTAAATGGGTACGATGCATCCAGTTCAGTTTGTTTACTTTACACAAACCTCAGGAGTTGTTGACTGAGCTGCACATCCTGTGTTGTGCCAAGCAGAAGCACTGTGACACCTGGACAAGTCTCTCTTACTTCATCCTCTACCGTAAGGACTTAGCTGGCCACATGAACTGATGTGCCCACCACTACATCATGGTGAGAATGGGTATTTTACTAGCACATTTACACAACTTCATTTGCTGCTGAAAACCTGTATGACAAATCATCATTGTAAATTATTGCATACAAAACTTAATGTTGGTTGAAGAATATTAAATATTTAACATAGGTTTTGATTTATACATGTACTTTTTTTAATTAAAATGTAACTTTTCCTACAGCACATCTTTTTTGATGTGGAACTGAGGTATACTATATTCTGTTGTAAACAGAGTGGGGAACCTGCTTAAAACAAGGCTTCTAAGAATAGAGTAGGGTACTATTCTTGTTTTAAGATTGTAATTCAGAAAATAATATAATACGAGTCATTGGTCCCTGGGCCTTGATTGTACAGTCATATTTACTGATACTATCAGTTGTAAGATAACCCTGATGTTGAGCTGAATTCTTTCCAAAAGAAAAATAATTTTGTACTCCTTGTAAAATAAGTCTGTATTAACTGCAATGAAGACAAATATTACTGTACATGGGTATTTACAAGTGTCAACTTGAATTCATCAATTGCACAGTAACTGACAAGAAAATCAGAAAAAAGAAATCAAAGTCTTCCATTGTATATATTGTAAAGAAGAAAAACAAGCAAAAACCAACCAACAAACAGGAAGCCACAAAGCAAAATGGAAACAGAAAAGGGTGAACTTTTTAAATTGACTCTTTCCCTGGAATGAAATTGTGGGTGTTTGTAAATTCTGGAAATCTCTTTCTATATGTAATAAACTAGATACTGTTTTATCTGCTGTAGTGGGTTTTGGGTCTTTTTTATTTTCTTGGTAAGGTATCTCAAATATCTGAAATTGTCCCACAGGTTTCTGTGATGTTTCCATGGTTTGTCATTGAGAATGGCTGTGGACCACTGTAGCGTAAGAATGAAGTGAAGTGTAATTAGGTAGAGGAGGGAGTATACATCCTTGCATTATTTCACTAAAGCCCTTGTTTTAGTTTTCTGGAAACTTTTCAGGATATAGCTCTCCTTCCACTGAATTTGGGGGAAGGGTTCACAGCATATAAAATCACTTGGAAGCCATAGCAAGATTTCAGCATAAAATTTAAAAAGCATGGCTCAGATGATTGTCTGGAAATCAGTGCAGGAGGCACAACAAGGAAGAATTATTCTGTGACTCCTCTGCTTTACATTGATTCTATACAGATGGAAGTTCTGTGCATAGCATTTGCACAGTCTTAATTCTTTTGGGGAATAGAAAAGTACAGAGATCATGGATTTTCAAGTAAAACGTTCTTGTGATAATTTAATTTGAAGCCATGTCAGGTCCCTGTTGGTTCCTCCTGCTTCCACTAAGCAACTCCATGGACTAGTGCACATTCAAAAGAATTCTTGTTATCAGGAAAAGGCAGGCAGGCACAGCAGCAGCTCTCCCTGCAGGAAGGCTGTCAGCCCTCAGAGAAGGGGTTTCTTCCCCTTGAGATGTTTATGATGTCTGGGATTAGGCTGTGGTTAGTACAGTGTCCACTTCTGACTGCAGTATAGATGAAGGGGCCGTTGCACAGCTGCTCTTCACCTCTCCTTTTGCTGGAGGCTTACCAGTCCCTTAGCTCTGCTGGTATTACTGCACATATAAAACCACTTTGACCCTGTGAAGTCAGAATATTCACTTAAGAAAGGACTTACAGCTTAAGAATGCTTAAATCATTCCAGATTCCCTGGGAACAACTGCAGTAGTGGTGATGCTGGCAGAGTGAGGGTGCTGGTGCGTGGGGAGGCTGCAGCCTGAGACCTGTGCCTGCCCAAGTGCTGCCTTGGGAAATCTTGGCCTTTGCTGACAGAGCAGTCTCCTCCCAAAGGTTCTGATACCAAGCAGTAGCAGACAAGAGGCTTTGCTGCTTTTTCATGTAGGAAGGGGCAAGTGAATCTGGAGTAGCTCATCTATTACCCTTGATGAGCTGTGATGTGGATTTTTCCAAAGAGCCATTAATACCTAAGGCAGCACTTTCTTTAAAAAGAAAGCCACATGCATCAGACCGGTGTTTAAATTTCCAAGTTACCCATTTTAATTTTGGCGTAAGCCTTCTTTTCTTATTATTTTTTTAAATGGGGTTAATTTTTAATGGGGTTTATTTTTAATGCATATATTCTGATGTAAAAACATAAGAACAACTCACCCTCAACTCCTTTGCCCAGTCTTCTCCATCTGAGTGAATTAAATTAAATGTTCACTGTGTTGATTTGGTTGCTAAATATTAGCCTGTGTTGATGTTTTAAGTGCCTTGCATAGAAAAGCATTTAATGTCCATTTTGCTTTGCATTGTTACAGGTGATTTGCAGAATCTGGCAGTTACTAAAATCACAAGTTTGGAGGTGCTGGAAGCTGCTGTTTAGGTTTAAAAGGCACCAGTGAGTTCATTTAATGTTGGTAGGAATATTTCACAGTTACACCTGTGTGAGCAAATTTTGTTCGTAAAACAAAATGAATTCTATGAAAGTGTAGGGATTGACAGTGGTCATTAGGGATGGCAGGGGGATAGACCTGATCTGGTGGGTTTCCATTCTTCTTAATGATAACACACAGGCAGAGAAGGAGCTGGTTAAAGATGTTAATGTGCATGGGGCTTATGTTAATCATTATTTTTCCCTAAGTGAAATTAAAGATGCCTGTTCAGCAAATGCTTTGAAAAGACTTTTGCAACAAAGTGCATTCATAACCAAACCTAAAAGTCTTGATTATTGCATAGATTTTTATTCTTATGAATTACAAACTTTAATAAATGGACGATTATGAACTAAACCCTTTTAAATTAAAGCATAAATGCCTCAGAAATACAGTGCTATGCTATCTTATCCTTTTATGAATTATTTTGCGCTGTCTGCCACAGGACAGATTGTCCTTTCTCTAAGTTTGAAAATGAGCACCTGGGATCACTCCTAGATCAGCTGGTAAAACCCAGATGCTCGGCAGTTTATTTTGCTTTTAATTTTTTTCAAGTGGAAGTTTCTGGTTATTATTTGAGTTCCTCTCTGGCTCTGTTACTGGCATAGCTTCAGTGTT
Organism: Cinclus cinclus; assembly: GCF_963662255.1. Taxonomy (NCBI): domain Eukaryota; kingdom Metazoa; phylum Chordata; class Aves; order Passeriformes; family Cinclidae; genus Cinclus; species Cinclus cinclus. The sequence goes on from NC_085055.1 coordinate 16,397,737, forward strand.
CAAAAACTCTGTACTGAATGCATTTTATTAATGCTTTTGGTTGAAAATGAAAGGGCTTGGAAAAACCATTTGAAGCAGTCTCCAGGAGCACAAGGAGCATTTACACACTTGGGTTTTGGCAAAGATTGCTGTGTTCAAGCTCAGTTTGATTCTGAGTTGATGTGTATGTTGTGGAACTCTAAATACATTTTTGTCCTTCTGGTATTTGACACTAACCTCTTTACTTAGCATTTAAAATATCATGTCTTCCATAGTCTTGTTTTGGGGTTTTTATCAGTAAAAGTACAAATTCAGAAAGCAAAAAGATAACTCGGGCCATGTTTCTAAGCATGTTCTGATGCTGTAGCCTTACTTCGTGCTTATTTAAGAACCAAGCACTGCGTCCATCTTGCTACCAGCTGACTTTGAGGCGAAGCAATTTTGGTGCCCCGAGTTTCACTGCAGGGCTGTGCCATGAGCAGAGTGTGCCTGAGCGGGTCCCCTCGGCTGTGCCGGCTTTGAGCTGTGTGAGCGCGGCACAGCTGAGCGCGGCAGCGGGAGCAGCCTCCCGGTGGCTGCTGCAGTGCTCAGTTAGCTTCCTCCAGTGCTCAGTTAGCTTCCTTCAGTGCTCAGATAGCTTCCTCCAGTGCTCAGTTAGCTTCCCCCAGTGCTCAGTTAGCTTCCTCCAGTGCTCAGTTAGCTTCCTCCAGTGCTCAGATAGCTTCCCCCAGTGCTCAGATAGCTTCCTCCAGTGCTCAGATAGCTTCCTCCAGTGCTCAGTTAGCTTCCCCCAGTGCTCAGTTAGCTTCCTCCAGTGCTCAGATAGCTTCCCCCAGTGCTCAGATAGCTTCCCCCAGTGCTCAGATAGCTTCCTCCAGTGCTCAGATAGCTTCCTCCAGTGCTCAGATAGCTTCCTCCAGTGCTCAGATAGCTTCCCCCAGTGCTCAGATAGCTTCCTCCAGTGCTCAGATAGCTTCCTCCAGTGCTCAGATAGCTTCCCCCAGTGCTCAGATAGCTTCCTCCAGTGCTCAGATAGCTTCCTCCAGTGCTCAGATAGCTTCCCCCAGTGCTCAGTTAGCTTCCTCCAGTGCTCAGATAGCTTCCTCCAGTGCTCAGATAGCTTCCTCCAGTGCTCAGTTAGCTTCCTTCAGTGCTCAGATAGCTTCCTCCAGTGCTCAGTTAGCTTCCTTCAGTGCTCAGATAGCTTCCTCCAGTGCTCAGATAGCTTCCTCCAGTGCTCAGTTAGCTTCCCCCAGTGCTCAGTTAGCTTCCTTCAGTGCTCAGATAGCTTCCCCCAGTGCTCAGATAGCTTCCTCCAGTGCTCAGATAGCTTCCCCCAGTGCTCAGATAGCTTCCCCCAGTGCTCAGATAGCTTCCTCCAGTGCTCAGATAGCTTCCCCCAGTGCTCAGTTAGCTTCCCCCAGTGCTCAGATAGCTTCCCCCAGTGCTCAGATAGCTTCCTCCAGTGCTCAGTTAGCTTCCCCCAGTGCTCAGATAGCTTCCCCCAGTGCTCAGATAGCTTCCTCCAGTGCTCAGTTAGCTTCCCCCAGTGCTCAGTTAGCTTCCTCCAGTGCTCAGTTAGCTTCCTTCAGTGCTCAGATAGCTTCCTCCAGTGCTCAGTTAGCTTCCCCCAGTGCTCAGTTAGCTTCCTCCAGTGCTCAGATAGCTTCCTCCAGTGCTCGGTTAGCTTCCCCCAGTGCTCAGTTAGCTTCCCCCAGTGCTCGGGAGCAGCTTGAGTCCAGCACCAGCTGCTCAGTGGCTCAATCTGGGGAGATGCTGGAGCACTTGTTCTGCAGTTTCATTCACCTAGGCTAGTTCAGTTTAAAAAAACTACCGAAAATAAAGAAATTATGGCAAATTATTGCCCATCTGTGTGGACTCCAAGCCATCATCGGATGCAGATGTTTTGGGGATTTTTTTTTTGTCTGATTTTTTCAGCCTGCAAACTTTGAGGCTTGTTCAGTGGTGACAGGAAGTGTAAATACTGTGAAGTGGCAATATTCACCCTTGACCGGTTCACCTTGTGTTTATCTGCCTGTCAATATTTTCATTGAGATGTGACTTTGAAGATACTATAAATAAGTTGTTTGGGAAGTGAGCAGATCCCCATTAAAAAAAAAAAAGAGAGAGTGAAAGTGGAAAAAAGTTCAGGACTTTCAGTTTGGAGAAAATCTTTTGTCTTTTTATCTTTAAGGAGGTAATATTCTCAAGAAATATGAAATAAGGAATCTGTGATTTCCAGATGTATGTTGAAAGAACATTCATACATAAGAGGAGAAGGTGGAGGCCAGTCAAGGATTACTTGAGGGAGCAGGTGTTGTGCTGACTTCTGTGTTTAAATATTATCAGGTTAGCAGAATTTGGAATAGCAGTAACAGGATAATTGAATGTTAATGTGTGCCTGCAGTTGCCAGGTTTGGATATCACAGAAAACAGCCCAAGAACTCTGCATGTCTGCTGTAAGACAGAGTAAGACTTGGTGTGAGGCCTCAAGAGGGAAGGATGGAGGGAGGGCTCAAACATTCTGTGCCTTGTGAAGCTTGCTGGGGACAGGTTTTTTGGTAAAAGGTTCTGTGCCATTCTGGATTCCTGATCTGAATTGGTGGATGGTTTGAAAATTGGAACTTTGCATTACTGAAGGGGCATGGAAAAGAAACTGCCAGGAAGTCCCCCAACACTCTACAACCTATGGAAAAGCTCTGCTTGGTGGGATCCCCAAAACTCCTTTTTCTGCTGTATTAGGATACCTGACAATTGTATTTGGAGATGGACACCAATAAAATAAAATTATCTGCCTTATGTAGATACTGAATACCTCTCAGAGCAATCAGTGTCTGTAGGCAGATAAACTGTATTGAATGAGAACAGCTGAAGTGGAGCTATGGCTTAATAAAATGTCATGGCTTAATAAAATGGTTCTGCTTTTTCAACCAGTATTGGACCCTACTTCTGACCCTTAAGTTCTGGTTATTTTGAGGAAAATTACCTGACTGGAGAACTTACCTACACTGTTTATAGAGGATAGAGCATTGCAAGGAAAAACCATTAGAGCAGCAATGCTGCCACAGGATTGATAAAAGCTAAAACAACCAGATAATGTCTTTTATATTTTTACCAGTAATTTTTGAAGAGAAAAAGTTGTGACTTTCAGCTCTGGTCCTGCCTGTCCGTCCAAAGGCTTGTGGCATTGTATATGGCTTGTCACAATCTGTGCTTTTCTTTTTTACTCTAATTTTTTTAATTCCATAATCAGTCTGGCACCATTTGGCTGTTGGATGTCATGGCTGAGCTCTCCTGGAATATCAGCAGGGAGAAAGTCCCTCCTGCTGCACATGGCTCTGCTCATGGGGCTTTTCGCAGGGTCCAGCTCTCAGACTGGGAAGTGGGACCTCTTTCTCCTCTTGTTTGCTTGTGCTTGGTTTTTTTAATTGTAATAACCAATTATTAGATTGAATAAAATGTCAGTTTCATTGTGAATTATTTGCTGTCAGTAAAGTACAATAAAGCTGAAATGTCAGGGGTTTTCTCCTCAGGTTATTATGGACAGGGTTACTGTCCTGCTCAGTTTCATCACTGCAGTGGCAGTGCTTTATTTTTCCACCCTTTTGAAGATGTACTGAAAGAAGAAATTATAATTTTAACTATCTGTCAATTTACTGTTTCACCTTCAGCTTGTGAATTTTAAACAGCAGTTCATGTTTCTTTAACCTGTTTAGAACTTTGATTAAGGCAGGAGTTTGAGAGCAAAACAAACCCCAGGTTTCTGGCACATCCTGATTCTGCAGTCAGCTGAGCTGGGTGCAAGGCAAACTTGTCACTGTTTCTTCCTCAGGCTGTTTCTTTTGAAGTCAAGGCCAGGTTGGCTTTTGTTTTTAAAAGGCTGATGGAAATAAGGTGAGTTCCAGTTCCTGTGGTTGCAGTCGCAGTCCTAAACATGCATTTGAGCCCATGCAGGGCCAAAAAGTCATCATTTGTCCTTTAAATTAGTAACTTAAGAACTTGTAACACTAAGGTGGTGTCTCCAGTGGGTTCTTCAGTGAAACTCCTGTGGCTTCAGTGCCGTAGGTTTGGTTCTGGTTCCTCGGGAGCGGCCCCGAGGCCTCTGCACGGCTCCAGGCGCTTGGGCGTCTTCCTCTTCTTTTTCTTCTTCTTCTTCCTCCTCCTTCTCCTCCTGCTCAGCAGTCGCTGCCCTTTTCCCACAAGGTCTGGCTTTCCTCAGCCACCTGGCAGTGATGTGGCTCCTCCTTAAGCCTGCCCTTATCAGTGGCATGTTTTGCATTAATTTCAGCCTCTTCACAGCATGCCTGTGACTGTGGGAGCTCAGCCCGCTTGTGGAGAGCGTCTCCTTCAGCCACACATCGGTGCCACCCCAGCGGGATCAGGGAAAGGTAAACCGAAATTCCCTTTCCTAAATCTGCCAGGAGGCAATTTGCCTGGATTTCTTCCCTGTTAGGATGTGTGAAGTGGCCTGGTAATCTGTTGGCTCATCACCAGTCTCCCGGTCATGTGGGTAATGCTGAGGGCTGTCATCTGAGGTAAAAGATAAGGAGAAGGGCCTGAACGTGACACATGGATGTGAAGGACCAAGAGACTTCTGCCTGCTGTGCTATTTTTAAAATTAGAGCTAACAATGAGATGTGAGCGAGCTGTTTAGATTTGCCTCTTCCAAGGCATATGAATGTGAATAAATAATTCGGTGTTATTGCATTAGTTTAGTGTATGCAAAGCAATACTGATTTTTGCCTTCTTCATCAAGGATTAAGTAATGAGTAAGTACTACTTAACTGCTGTAGTGTTGGGTAAGAAAGAAATGCTGGTAAGGAAGCTATATAAACTGTCCTTGCAGAACAGTAGTACTGTCCAGCCCTTTTTGTCTCTCCAGATTTCAGTGTCCACTTCAGTGCTTACTGTGTTCTGTTTAATGCCATCTCTCTCGCTCAGAAAACTCAGGTTCTGGAAAGTTTCCTTCTGTGTTTTGTCCCTTCCACTCCTGAGTTTCATTCTAAGTGTTGCACAGCCAAGGTGTTCCCACCAGGAGACAAGCAGCTCAACCTGGTCTGCAGTTCTCAACCCCCTTCTTTGTTAGTGGAAGTCACAAATACCCCTGACTCAGGAGGCTGCTGCTATTCAGGATTACCAGTTCAATGCCCTCTAAAGGTTCATCAAAGTGATCTCTGCTAAACAAAGCCTATAAACTAAACACAGAAGCTTAATGCAAGTGCATCCTTAAATTAAGAATGGCTCTACAGACACATAAGTGCTTTGGAGAGCCTGTGTTTGTTATTCCAGCAGTCTCATTGTGAGAGATGGAGCTCTATGAAATGCAGATCTTCAAAGCTTCCTTGAAGATATGATGCCTGTGATTCTCCCTGTCAAAACAGAAGTCTCTTTAAGGTCGAAGTTAGCAAGTTTTCCTCCTCCTAGTACCTCTTCCCTTGGATACTTCAAGGAGGGAACTTCTTATTGTTGAGCTCCTCACCTCTTCACCTTACCAGTGAGCTCCTGGTGCCTTTCTGAACTTTTTCTTTCCTCTTTTCTGTGAAGCACTTTTATCACCTGAATGTTCTTTGCCATATGCTGATTCTGGGGACAGTTCTGCCTTCTGCCAGTGAGCCAGCAGAACTTTCTGGAGACATCCTGTGAGCAGCATTGGCTTGGACTTAAATGACCCAAGAACATGGAAAAATGTGAAATCCTTAACTTGAAATTGCCATAGTAGGCAATGGGTCCTGAAACCACAAACTTGTCAATTTTACTGTGAGTAAATGGCTTATAGCATAAATAAAGGGGAGGGGGAGGGAGCAGGGTAAAGAAGGGGGAAATAAGATTATTTTTCCACATAATAGAATTATTTTGATTTTAAAAGATTTGGTCTTCTCTGGTATCTTCATCTGGAAATGAAGGCCTGATAGAATACTGGGAGGGTTTTACCTGCTTAAGTAATTTTGTTCCTGACTAGATATGTGGAATGATTTCACTTGAAATAAAAAGTGAACTCGGTGTTTGTTTGGGGTTCTTTTTAAACATCATTAAATAAACACAATTTCAAACATGGTTACAGATATAGTAACATTACTCAAAAGGCAGAACTTTCCTGTGTGAGATAGCATCCTATTAAACTTATCCTGGCTTTAGAACAGGAGGAAACAAGAAACCAGAAGACCAGTGGCTCAGAGACTTTCTTTTTGATGGGATCCCAAACAAACCTGGTGTGCAGATCAGTCTCTTTCTCACAGTATGTGTTACACACTTTGCTGTCTGGCAGTGCAGTGGAAGTGTTTCCTAATGAAAATTCCATCACTGTAGAATAATCACATATCCTTGCTAAGCAAATAATGTCATAACTGTGATGTGGGTTTGTCAGTCCATTTGCTTAACAGCCTTGTTATTTAAGCAGGATGTTTGGCATATATAACAGTAATATAAATTGATGCTGAATAGATGAGATTTTTTGAGAGGAGCTGTGCTCAAACCTATAAGAATTTAATGGCTTTTTGAGGCATTTTTTCTTTGTTTTCTTAAGGTTCTATTGCTGCTTATTAGGTTTGTGTGTGTGCAGAGTAGAAATGACTTTCAGTAGTTTGTTAGTGAAGAAACAATGACTGCAATGATTGCATCATAACAGACATTCACATAGGTGCTCTCTGATAAATTTATATTTGATCTTTTTGTAGACATTGCAAGTGTCACTTTCCAGCAAGCAGCAGCTCTGCTAGCTCCAGTGATCTCCAAATGTTATTTTGGGCAGTTACAGGAAGTACGTGCTTCATCTGAAAATAGTTAAGGCCAATTCTTAAAAAGAGGAGTTAAGCCATCTATGACTTACAGTTGACATAGATAACTGTCATTATATTATAATTATTCCCTAAAAGTATTTCAGGAGCTATAATTAGAAGGAAACAAGAAGTGAAACTCAAAGGAAACAAATTACAAATCCAATGTGCTTAAAATTCTCTCTTCGTCATTTTTGCATATTTTGTTGTTTTCAGTATTTCCATGTATTTATTCAAAGCAAACTTTACCCAGCAAACAAGTCAAATTTCTCATCCCTAGCATTTGTATTCCATGGTTCCTTCTCTGTTGTTCTCAAAGGTTGACAAAGATAAATTTACATTGACTTTGCTTGGTTGAATAGCCTGGGTGTTTTAGCCTAATTCCACCTGTGGTGTAGCTGTTTGGTGTCATTGCAGTACTGTGGTCTTTCTAAGTATAATACTGAATGCATTTTCTTTCGTTATGAGGGAAAATAATTAAAAAACAAACTTGTGAGAACTCTTAAGGCAGTGCCTTAGAAACAGGTTTTACCTCCCGTGCTCCTTCACAGGGAATGAACAGTCAGGAGAGTTAAACAGTGGTGCTGATTTTGCTGCAGGAAAATGCAATGCCTCTTCATGATCATGATTTTAAATTACTTCTCCAGCTTTGTCACTGCCAGAATTAATCAGGGTAATGTATGGCAGAGTGAACTGAAATACACAAACACAATAAGGTACCCTGGCTTCATAAGACAAGAAAAGCATTAATTTCTGATAGATGGCTGAATAAAGAAAATAATTCTTTACCATATGAAGCAGTCCATAAGATATTAGTGTATTGTTTTGTGCTGTGTTTTCTTTTAATGGTGAGACTTATAATGAGGCTGCTTAAAGGAAGTTCACTATCATAAGGATTCTTTGGGGGTGTGGGGAAACAATTTGTGATTCCCTGCCAGGTTTTTTGTCTGAAAACAGGGTTGGTGTGAGAGTATGTTGTGCACAGGCTTCCATAAACCAGTGTCCTGAGGCACACAGAAATAAACACATTGGCAGTTGTAATTATTGTTTAGTTGATGCCCTGCTTTAGATTCAGTTTAGAGAGCAGATGTCGTCTTTCCTCCCACTAGCAGAATTTGAAGGAGGTGAAAGCTGGGTGCTAGGCTTAAGCTTGGACACGTGTTTATGGAGGGATGCAGTGGGGTGAAAACAGAAAACAAGGATTGGGGAAAGCCTAACCAAGTCCACAACTGCAGTCTTTGCCCAGGGAATTGGTATGATCCAAGTGGAGCTTGGATCTGAATTTAACTTCACTCACATGGTTCTGGCCTTACCTGGTGTCTGCTAAGCAGAAGTGATCTCAGAGGAGGGCTCAGCCAGGGGTCAGTGCTGTCCTGCCCCTGGAGCAGGAGTGTTTGCAAGGGCGATGCCACAGCTCTGCCGGACCCAGGCAGTGGTGGGAAATCTCAGTGCTGATGGTCACTGATCCCTGACACTCAGAGCTCAATGCCACTGTTCAGATGCACGGTGGTTACGGACCTGAACAAAACGAGTGGGAATTAGGCTGGTCTCAGAGCAATCATGTCGTGATGAAGTAATTTCCTGCAGTCCACACAGTCAAAGTGGTCCTCCTTCAGTTTTATAATTTATGAATATGTTCCTTGGAATAAACACAGGACCTGTGTGCTCGAGGCAGTTGTTTAAAGCTTGATCTTGTCTTGTTGCGCTGCATAACAAAATCCCCATCACAAATGGTAGTCAGACCAGAGACAAAGCTTATAATGAACTGATGCTAATTTGTTTTTTTTTCTAACATGTACCATTAGATTTTTGTAAATGTTTCTTTGTTTGTAACTTGTTGTGTACGGAGTATCCCCACCTGCATGGAAAGTCTGCCACTGCTACGAGAATTATTTGACCTAGATTTTAAAACAAAAGCTGAACCCAGGAGGTTTTCGGCTGCAGTCTTACATTTTCACTGGAACTGAACTTTCCCAAAAGTACATTGGCCTTGATCAAGGTCTGGAACGGGTGAGCCGAGAAGGGAATTCTTGCAACTCAACCCTGACTTTCTGATCCAGCCAGCATAATTATAGTTTAGCTACTGGCCAGTAGCACTGCTCTGGATAGCATCAAAGCATTCCTGTGAAGCGTTTTGAACTACTCCCAATGACCACTTTTGTGGTCGCTGTGCAGCAGCTTCTGAGCACACCCTGAGCCGCTCGGTGCCCAGGGAGCTGCAGCCTCTGCACACAGAGCCCGGCTCGGAGCGGTGCGAGCGGTTCATCTACCAAAGGCTCCCTTGTAAAGCCCCATCATCTGCCTGCTCGGGTGTTGTGGCATCCATTGCATAACTGTGCTTCAAACCCTGTCTGGAGTCCGTGGCAGCTTCCCAAGCAGGATCCATCAGATCAGATAATGCATCCGGAATGGGCTCTATCAAAAGCTTTAGCAAATCAATGCCTACAGAAATGTAATTTGTCTTTAATCAATTTTATTGTCAAGAATAAAAGAGGAAATCATAGATAAAAGCTTTAGGAATACAACAAGGAAAAAATTAATTTGTAGGAAGCTAATTAATTTGTTTTTAAGATGTGTTTTTCCAGTCCTTTGCTGGAGTATAGCTTGTTGAAGGGAATTGATATGCTGGAAGGAAAAGACACTGTCTGTAGCAGTGTATTTGTCTGTGTGGAGAGTAGTTTAGATTATTTGTGTTTATTTCTTCTTTCTTGAAGAACCTAATATACATTATTGTACAGGTGTGCTCTGATTCGGGAGAAAAAGAAGGAAGAAGGGAATTAGGTGAAACTATAGAAGATAAGGAAAGAAGAAATATGAAAGCACCAGAATGACTTTCTGAGAAAGTCTCTGTGTATAAAGGTATGTGTGTAAAACCAGTAAATGCTCCAACAGCACCAACTGCAGCTCACTGAAAGTCACTAGTTGCCCTTGAAAACTCAGTTCTATTTTTATCCCACAACAGTGTTAACATCTATATTTCGTAGGTATTTATTCATTAGTGCATTACATGATGTGATGGGTCTTGTGTGGGCTTCAAGTTATGATTTGATTTCTGTTAAGATGCACATGTTCTATGGGATGTGTTTAAAGATGGGTATTCATCCACTGGAGGAAATGTTGAACTGTTTGTGTTTCAGAGGATGTTGAATGCTCACCCAGGACTCAATAGCCCAGCCCTGTGAGGTGGGTTACACTTCAACAGTTTCTGTTGGACCAAGGTAACTTTGAAGTTGCTTTCCTGCAGGTGAAAGCTCTGTCCACATGAGAGAGGTCTGTGTATGGTTCTTGCTTCTGTAGCAGGCTGCTCAGGAAATGAGATAATCCTCTTCTATTACTGTTTGATTCGAGAGATGTCTTCTGGGAAAGACAAATACATATAAATCTGCCTACCTGTTTAGATGATATCTGAATAATGTCTGTGAAATTAAGAGGCCATGTATTTACATTTAGCTGTAGTCATTGTGTAATACTTCCTGTTCCATGTGCAGTGAAAGAAATTAAGTAATGAAATTTCCTGTAGGTGTATCTAAGATTAGCTGTCAGTCAGCCTATCCTGATAATGCTGTGAATCCAAGCATTAATTTTCAAGTGCTCTCCTTTTCCCCGTTTTCTATCAGCTTGCTGCTGCTATTCTTAACTCCTGAGCAGTCAGCATTTGGGTTGGGGGAAGATGGAAAGTTGGGATTTTGTGTCTGTGTTTCTTATTGAGGACAGCTTAGAGCTAGAGAGGTGAATCTGAATATTTGTGGGGAAGAACTCTGTGAATAACATTCAGAACTAAGCACTATAATTTTTTTTTATTTATTGTTTTTAAAGCAAGTGAGATTTTTAGAAAGTCATTGGAAATTACTTTAATGGGAGAGACACAGGAAGTATCTTTATTTGCAGTTTTTGGACTTGGCCTGATTTCCACAAGTGCAAGGCACTGACAGATGCTGTCTTTTACATTGGGCTCTGGGGTTATGGCACATTTCTGAGAACCAAGCCATTTGCTCCTACTTCTGAAACTAGCTTCTTAAGGTATTCAGATCTATAAAAAGTGATCTATATAATTTGCAAATATTGTAAATTATTTGAGAAAAAAAGTTTTATTTGAGGAAAAAGCATTGCGATTGTTAAAGCATCACTAAAGAGCAGTAAACCTATCAAGAATACCACAAGGCAAGCATGTTCACATGAACTATCATACATCATTTCAGGACTTAAATATCTTCTTTTTGTTTTATTGGCATTTGCAGTGTTTTTTCTGGGTTGTTCTGTTGAAGTGAGATAATGCTGATAAAGAAACAACTCTCTCCTCCTCCTGCTTGATGTGAGCTCTCACCTTTACGTTAATAATCCACATATTTAAAAATGTGTGTCTGTGCACATAAATAACAATTTACAAAGGGGGGGGGATGCTTTGACAACTGCCTCAGTAGCTTTATGAACTTAAGTGCTGACTGCTCTTCAGAGTTATGATCCTTCTGTTGTAGGGTGAGCATTGCTGGAGGGTCATATTACTATTCTTTGTGCTGTATATATTTCCTTGACTTCTTGCAGTGAAAAGAACCCCTGCTTTTACTGTAAACACTTCCAATTTGTAACAGATCAGCAATCCAGTGTTTCTTTGGCAGGGTGAGGCCATCAAGACCTGTCCTTTATGGGTCTTTCCAGGTGATTTACTAGCTATGACTTTCCCTTCATATCACACTTGAAGTTTCATCAAAATAATTTGGAATGTACTGGGACCAAATAAATGGCATAGGCTAAAGCATCTGTTTGCCAAGATAACCACACTACAGCTTGCCAAACCAAACATTATTGTTAAAAACATGGCTTGACCATAATACCTATCTCTGAACTGGAGTGGGAATGGTTTCATGGGAAAAAGTTTACTCAACAGCATATGGGCTCATAGAGCCTATGTTGGAAAAGAGACAGCATATCTTAGTTTAAATAAGTTGAAACTGCAGCCAGTACTATGGCTTGTGGCTGATCTTTATTATGTGCTGTTTTCAAATTCTACTTTTTTTTTGCCTTTAAATTGTTATCTCAAAATAATTCCTTTTTTTTAACGTTGCTTCCCCCATTGCTGTTTTTGAGGACTCATTACAGAAAGCAGACTGTATCCTCAAGATCCTTCTTTCATTTTTCTTTTGAATTTTGTGACTGTTCTGCCTCAAGGAACATGTGGCTGATTTTTGACTTTACAGTGTTTGGGTGCTTTAGGTTGAAACATCATTGCAGCATTGGAAGTTAGAAGAACATAAAGGTTTTCCTGATGAGATTATTGGAAAGGAAGTGGAAGGAAATGCACTGAATGTTGGGTTTACCAGCTTTGCATTCAGTACTGGTGGGAAATTCCCAAATTTAGTAGCATTACCTAAGAATGGCTCATTTCTCCGATGTGGCTTAAGGCAGTTTCAACACTTTGATAACCTACCTGAAGTAATACAGTTATGTCAGTTGTGGATGGGAACAATAGAGCAGGATAGATTCCTTAGCACCCAAACCTTGCCAACCTCACAGAGAAAAACCAGCATAAGTTGATGGAACCAGCTGCAAATTTACCTGAAATGTCTTTTCCCTTTATTTTTGTGCATGGATCACTCAGGTGAGGAAGTGCTGTGAGGACAGTGCAGCAGCAAAGCCATGTGAACTGTTCATGATCCAGGGGCTGGACTGAACTAGTGCAGGGGCAGAGCACCAGATTAACAGGATGAAATGGTATTAAGTAATCAGGGTAAATTCTTTTTCCTGGAAAACCTGGAAACTTAGCAGTTGTTTCCTTGCTGTTTAGCAAGGAGACCCATGGCTGAGCAGCAATGCTGAGATTGTTTCTTGCCTGTACAGAGTTTGTTCCAGTAGGTTCTGAAGAGGGAGAGGGGATTATGGAGCACTCACTGCCCTGCTTTCAGATAGCTTTCCCTTTCCCTTTCCCTTTCCCTTTCCCTTTCCCTTTCCCTTTCCCTTTTTCTTTCCTTTTCCCTTTCCCTTTCAAAACTTTTCTGTTGAGGATCATCCATCATGTGCCATCTTGCCTTGTGAAATGTGTCTAATGTTTCATTTTGACTTTGGCTCAAATTCTCAAGTGGTTTCAGTTTTGTTTTTTGCCAAGCACCATTGCAGTTCATGTTTTCTACTTCCCATATTTTCCTTCACATTTTGGCAAACTTTGACTAATCCTTTCACCAGTTTTATTGTCTCTTGTCTCTGTGTTACTGTTTCTCAGCTTGTCATTTAATAACTGAAATACTAGGATGTATAAGGACACAGGAAATGCCATATATCACCCAGTTGTCATTTTTGGAATTGCAGCTCTGTTGCACATGATACAGTTATAAATTCAAATTTTCCATTGACCTGGAGCTCAGAAGGATATTTTCAGTGCAGTATTTACTTAGTTTTGCAGATCTTGATATATTTGTATATATTTATCTTTTATGTATCTATTTGTATTTCTTCTTATGTTCCTATTTCTTATTTCATTTTGCTATTCCTAGTAAAAATCCATTTTTCTGGCATGCCCTTGTCTCTATTTAGGTGATGTTTTCAACCATTCTTGAGATGGATTGAAAGGTTTTGCTTGTAGATGGATTGGCAGAAATATACAAAATCCTGCATGTTTTAGCTATGTAGAGAACTAGGGAAAGTTGACTTTTCTTAATATCAAAGGAGAAAGGAGAAAATTATGTCTTTCAAAAATGGCTGTCTCTGAAATAATTCAGGATAGGAAGGTTTTATGAGACCTGTCTTTATAAATTCTGGAATTGATCCATTTGTCTCTTTAAAATTTAACTGCAGTCAAGAGAAAGATTAAAGATTGTGTCGTTTTGATAATGTAGTACAAAGCTATTTTTGGTAACTAAAAGAGCTTGTCAAAAGCACTTGCTTTCCACCAGGACTAACACGTTGAAGCCAACATAGGACCTGAATCCAACCCATTTGTAAATCATGACAGGCCCAAGGCATCTTTAAAATTGTTAAGATCGCATATTGTCAGATTTGGTTCAGGCTTTCCAGGTAAATTCCGCCTTGGCACAAAGGTCCGAGTTCCCGATTTGTTGGTGTTGCTCTGCCGGAGCTGGGACTGTGTCACAATCAGCCCTGGGAGGGAAGGGCTGTTGCAGGTCCCTGCAGAGAGGCCATTGTCTCCTCAGGATAAAGTGAGAGGTATTTCAGAATGCTTTGAAGCCGTGCCAGCCTCCTCACAGGGCTGTGAAATCCGATACCTCCGCTTTGAGCTGTTGGGGAAAGTACAAACTGTAGTACTTGTGGAATTCATTCACTGACTTCCAAGCTCGAGTCTGGCCTGGGAATGGAAGAAAGAGTTTAAGAAGAAGGCGGAAAAAAAAACTTCAGTAGTATGTGGCAGTTAACTGTCAGCTTTGGCATCTATTCAGATTTGCAGCTTCATGCTTTCTAGAGATAAACTGTGACTTTTCCCTAGGGACTGGAGGATTTAATTTTCCTTCCCTCTGAAGCTGCTAGGATTGTATGACTGTAGGAGCTGTATGAAGTGCAGAACTACCAGCAAGATGCCTGCCATGCTCTTAGGTAGTTAACTTAAGGTTACAGAACATTCCTTGCAGCTTGTTCCTATTTACATTAGCTTCTCAGTATTTTCCATTTCCAGTAAAGCAGATCAATAGGGTCCTTTTGGCTGTATTGCTATGCCTTATGGTGTTTCATCTGGGTTTCCCTGAAAGGTTTTGTCTCATTAAAAGGTGGATTGAAGATTTTCTGTGGGCTCAGAGCATTCCTGTTCACCCTGTGTGACAAAGGAGCTTGTGTAAAAGCAGACAAGGAGCAACCAAACCTTCAGTCAAACTTTGTCACCCTTTTAGTTCTCGGTGGAGCTCAAATGTGAGCGGGCAGCGAGGTCTCTGTTTCTGCTGTGTCACCTGTTGCTTTTGTTTCCTTTTGGCAGAGCCGAAGGGAAGCATTCACTTAGGTGTCTCATGGTGCTCTCTGGGCTTGCCTTGGCCGTGCAGGACCTGGGAGGTGTAGGTTCTGGTGGGGAAGCTGAAGCCTTTCAGGTGGGGCTGGTGCCGCTTGCCCTGAGCCGGGCTGGAGCCAGCGCGGTCTGCCACCTGCTAACGCGGTTATCCCGTGCGGGAACCCAATGCCTGTGCCATGCCAGGGGCAGCTGCAGCTGCTCCCAGCCAGCAGTCCCACAGAGAGGGCAGGGCGAGACATGAGACAGCGATTATCGCGCTGAGCGGGGAGGAAGAGATGGCAAAGGGCGCTTCTCCTCAGGGGACTGCTATGACACATTTCAGGGACCTGTAAGGGAGAGCTGGAAACGGAGCTAAAACTGAGCTGCAACTGCTGAAGAAGGAAGAATAGCAAGAAAATATTTAAGTAAAGTGGAGGAAAGTAGAAGTTTATTGCTTAATATGGAAATGGACAAATAATAGGTCATCTCTTTGATGCCTTTCTCCTTTCACCCACCACAGAAAAGGTGAATTATGACCAGATGCTTAAACCTCTTAATTTTAATAAAAGCAGGACTAAAAAGGAACAGGTCAGGTGTACTTGATAGATAAGAAAGATTATGCAAGTCAGCAGGACTTGATACAATATGGTACAATATGAAAAATTTGCAAATGCTTACTTATCTGCCATTTTCTATAAGAAATGTGGAGTCTCCTGATGATGTCAAGAAGACAAATGCATTACCTGTATTTGAAAATGTAATGGCAGCTGGGAGGGAGGAAGCCATAGAGAATTTAGAGAAACTTAGTGCTTATTTAGTATTAAAAATTAATAATGGCATAAAGCATTAGATGATGCTTTAAAAATCTTTCTTGTCCTTACAAATGTGATAAATAATTATCATGATGCCACTCTGTACTTGTGCATAATAGATTTGGTAGAACTCGGTTGCAAAGACAAGCCAGGACACCATCCCATATGACATTCTTGAAGGCAAACTCTGCTGGGTTTATGTGGTAAGGTGGGCACACAACTGACTGAGGCAGTTGTGGGTAAATGGGGATTTGGGGATTTAGAAAGAGGTAAATGGGGATTTAGAATTTTTCATGTGGAGATGCCCCAGGGAGGTCATGATAACTTTGCTGCTGGAGTATTTCAAAAAGACTGGAGATATATTGTACCTGATCATGCCTCAGAGGTGGGATATTGGTGAGATGATTTCCTGTGATTCCTTTCACTTCTCTGTTCCTGGGACTCTGAAGTGAGGCTGACTGGGGAGGTATTAACTCAAGTGCAAATAACTCAAGTTAACTGTGCACCAAAGACACAACTCTCAGCTTAATAGATGTCATTTTAAAACCTGGCTGGGAAAACATGGTTTCATATGTGGTAATAATGTCCCAAGAGGACATCCCAAGATGATTGGTAGGTTTGAGAATGATGTGGGCTGATTGGAGAGGTTCCAAAGTGGGAATGATCAAACAAATAGGAAACAAACCTAGAAGGCAGCCTGAAACAATTTGGAGTGTGTAGGGAATAAAAGACCAGAAGAAAAATTACAAAAGTCATCAAATAAAGAAAAAGCTGCTGTAAAGAAGACCAGTATGATGCTTAGAGAGTCCAATCCCTGCAGAAGATGGAACAGGAATTAATGAACTAAATTGCAGCAGAAAATACACAAAGGCATTAAAATAAAGGGAAAAACCCCCAAAACAATAGCTATCCAAATCAGGGATAGCAAGTACTGGAAAAGATTGCTTGGGTGATTATGACATCTGTGATGATGTTAAAGGGCAGGTGTGTTAAATACCTCTCAGAAAGGACAGAAAGGATGGTTGTTCTTACTTCAGGATCTTACAATGTCCCTATCTGATTTCTTCAAAGATCTTTTTTCTCCTGAGAAGGAATGCTTTGCCTTGTTAGTTGAGGATTAGATTTTTTCATTTACTGCTCAAAATAGAATTGCTACTCTATTCCTACCCAAACTGTCTGCCAAGCAAGTAGGGAAAATAGCCAGCTCTGCATCTGAGGGCTGTGTGACAGCCCTTCCTGTTCCCTTTTGCCTGTGACAGGGAATCTGTGGGAGCTAACCTGTGCCCCATTGCAGCTTGTGGATAGGGAGACAGAGATGCTATTTCTTTGCAGGAGATGCTAGGGCTCTTCACAGAGAGGCCATACTGAATATCCAGACATACCAGTGAAACTGTTGTGTGCAGTTCTGAATACAGCTTCCTAATTAGCATTTGCAATGGTCCTTCAAATGGGACTTACACCTGTGTTCATTGCATATATTTGAATTTTGTTTCAAGTAGAATCCTCACATAGCTAACATTTATGTCTAAATTCTCTTTGTCTTTTGGGTATTAAGCTGGAGAATGTGCTGTAGGTTAAAAACAAACCTGGATGCAAAAGGCAGCTCCTATTTATACGTTTTCTGAGGCTAGATCTGTTAAAAAATGGCAAACGGATCTGTCATTTCTGTTTAAAAGTTCAGAAGGAAGCAGACAGTTTGGATCAGGCAACAGTCTGCAGTGATGTGTCCAAAACAAGAGCTTTTGTTCCAAGCTGGGCTGATGCAGGCCACCAAATATGCCAAGAATGCAGGGCCGTTTGTGGTGCTGCACAGATACCATCACCGGTGAGCTCAGCACCCGCACTGAGCACCCGCACTGCTGCTCAAATAACAGCGCTCTTGGGATGGAGGAACTGAGACAAGGGAAAGCCAGAGCACAAGGCTGCCACTACCTACATGTACACTCATGTCAAAGATAAAATGGTCTCTGTTTGTCTTTGAAATCCACCGTTTTCGTACCCCTCCCTCAAAGAGGCAATTAGCTGTTAAACCTCTCAGGGTCAAATGGTCAAGGTTAGTTACATGAAGGGGGTTAAGAATTTTTGTATCAGCCGCTGTGATTTCAGTGAAAAATCTATGAAGTCTGAGTCCTTTACATCAGGAAATGATGTTTCTCTAGTTGACATGATTTCCAAAATAAGGCAAATATGTGCAAGCTCTGAGTGTAAACACATATGAATTGGAGGAGTTGTTGCACTCCCTGATTTATGAAAAGACTCTACCAATTGCTCTGAGCAATTTTCACATCCATTTCAGTGGTATTTTTGAAATGCCATGACAATTAACTGCTAAGACTGTATTAATACTTTTAAAGTAAAGTGGGGTTTATTGCTATTAAATATGAAAATACTGGTTGAAATAACAAAAATAAACAATGTTCTTAGGGAAAAGATCTATTTTTCTGGAAGATTGTATGGAAATGTACTACATCCTTTGGTAATTCAAAGAATTTGAAATAAGTGGTCCTTGAATTTTACAAGTTCTGTGTAACATTTGAACTGTCAGGACATCGTAGTGGTTGAAGCTTTAGGGAGGCATTGATTGCAATCCACTCCAATAGCTTGTCTATCTTGAAAATAATTTAAATTAACCATAACACTTCATTAATAGTGGCTAAAGGAGCTGAAGAATTAAAAAAAACCCAAACCCACAGTGCTCCAAATCTGCCACAGGGCACATCTGAACTCCAACATTAATAGTTTTGGAATTATCTCCTTTGAGCACCAGGTAGAGTTCATCTTTAGTAAAGCCAATATTTTGCAGAAGCAAGTTTACTTTCCTGCCAGGATGTGAGGGGCAGCAGGGAGCTGTGCTTTGCAGGACAAAGACTCCGAGAAGTTGCTCTGTGTCAGGATCACCATCTCCTGATGTGTGGTGTGCTGCAGGGGAGGTGTTTTCACCATCCATGGGGGTGAGCTGAAGTAAATCTGCTTGCTGTGGGTAACCCTTAATAAGCACATCTGGAGAACAGGTGTTCATGGCCATCACCATGGCCTTGGATGGTTAAAAGGTTAAAACTCTCCTCCTGCTGCAGGGAAGCTGGAGGGGCCCTTGGCCTGACCAAAGCTGGCACTTCTGATGCTGGAAATCAGAATGTTAGGGGTCTGTGTGCCTGGAGGTTACCTGGATTGGTGTAGCAGAAAAAATGGCTTGGAAAATACTGATTACTAAGTAAAAACAGGCTGCTACTGCAGCAGGGTGGGCTGACACCTGTGGCAAAATGGGAAGCAATCCAGATTAAACTCTCTTGGAAAGATCAGTTGGTGAAGGCAATGATTTGGATCCCAACCTGCCAATTAACCCATCTAGAGGAGTCACTGTGGAGGATTCCCCCAGCCAATGTTTTGATGAAATAGTTGAGCGGTATAAATCACAAATCCAACACAACTGGTATTTTGCTCTCTTTAATTACAACAATTTTTCAATTATGCTTCTTTTCATTAAGCTCATAATGCAGATTAACAGATTTCCCAGCCTTTTTAAAAGGAAACTGTGTGGTGATATTAGGTAAAAAATCTAGGGAAGAGGGACAATTTATTTTCAGTATCTTTATCATCTGTCAATGACAAGATGGATAATCAAATCTCTGTCTCTGCAGAGTGGAGTTTATGTTTAAATGGGTGGGTCTAGTCAAAGCTAAAAGAAAATTTCACGATATATTTTTTGTAGAGAAGACTCCAATGCTAATGAGCAGCCGAATCTGTCTCAGGAAACAGTTTGTTACTAAAAATAAATTGCAGCCTAACTGTAACTAAAATCAGATTGCAGAAACCAAGCCACTCTGATTCCTGATTTCTGCTACAGAAGGAGATGAATCTATTACAAAAAGGTCTGACTATTATGTATTTTTAAATGGGACAACTGAGCCCTGTTTTGAAATAAATCCACTTGTGAGCTTCTATCAAATATGCTTACAGCATTCTCCAGAGATTTTCTTCAGACTCTGCGAAGCCAGTGAGGAACCAGTTCATAGTTATGAGGCCAAAAGGAAAAACAGTGCACATGAGCTATTTATAGAATATGAAGCAAAACAGTGTGATAAAGGGCAAATGAAAGCTTTCAATGAGAGGCTTTTCGTTCCCAGTCACATGGTCTTTACGTGCAATTTATTTTTTACTATACAGTTTAGCAGGGCAATTAAATCACTTGACAGCAGCCTTTTTCTGGTTGGAAAAGAACTGTTCAGTGCTCCTTTACCATTTATAATATGCTCACTTGTGGCTGTTGCTGTTTGAGAGAGTTTGTTTGCAGAAGTTTCTGTAGGGCTGATACTTTCCTGGCAGGTGGAAGCAGAAATGGTGGCCAGAAGCTGAAGCAATCTTCACCCTGGGAAAATTTCAGTGGGGAGCATGGAAAACCACCATGCTGCTACCATGCCACCATGCTGAGTTCTCAGTCATGAGCCCCCAGATGTTTGGGAAAACAGGACAAGGATCCCCCTCCTCTGAAACTCTGACAGTTATAGGCAACAGTAGAAGCAAGTAAAGGTAAATCCAAACTTTCTAATTGCTTTTGTGTCTCATCACCCACTGTATATAAATGTCTTTGTGTTCCTATCTTTTTGTTCTTAATGCAAAGAGCAAAGAACATTTCTGTCCTGGGAGGTTATCATCCACCTAATTTATTTTGAATATATTTCTTCCAGAGCTACTTTGTTCAAGTCAAGTATCTGTGCTCCATCTCTGGGGGCTGCCTTTGAGCAATTCTGATCTTGAAAAAAAACCCAACTTGACCTGGGTGCGAGATTGTGACTTAGCCTAACACCGTATTTGACTCTTTCAGAAATACAGGAGTTGCCAATTTTTTGACAATTACTAAAATTAGATATTTTGCTGCCTAAGTGTGATGACTCCAAGAAGAGGAATGGTGCAGAGGAGAAATTGCATGACCTGTGTCCCAGAGGTCCAGGCTGATAACAATAAATGGCTTCTCAGAGAGATTTCTTTTTGTTATCTTTCCTTAATCTTTGTGTCTCTGATAAAGTTTGAGGGAGGCTAAAGAAACTGGATACTTTATCCCTCAAATATAGAGGCTCATGCTGTCATTTCAGCATATTTTCACAAACAAGGTGATTTATGGCAACAGCCTTTTCTCCCTGGACATTAGCAACACGTTTGCAGGTTTGCAGTGTGTTCACTACCTGAGCTTCTCACCACTCAGGCCATCAACCAAACTGTCTTGTCTCATCTGTGCCAAATTCCTCCTTAATCCTGGGAACTCCTGTGTTTGCATGAAAATATTAATACTTCCCAGACCCATTCTGCATTGTGACAAGTGAACGAGTGGATAAAATGCTGAGGCTTTAGCAGCAGTGGTTCTGTATGACAGCTGAGTGCTGCAGCTGGGGAGCTGTAGTCCATCTATCTGTAGCCCCACGTCAGCCCCTCAGACAATTTTACAGATTTGCTAATGGCAACAAGGCTTTTTAGTGAAGCTTCTTCAGGCTCTTACAAAGATCTGAATGTACTCCAGAACCCTGATGAATGATAAGCAGAAACACTGAAAGGCAAATTTCCACTGCTGCTTCTCAGACGCATGAACTCCTTCAGAAGTCAGGAGTTACTCTGAGTTTAAAGAAATCAATGCTGGCTTCCTCCCAGGATGTAAACTCATTTTAAGAGCTCTGTTTTATGTGTCTGTATGTATATGTGTATATACATATATAATGTTGTTTTCAAATATGCAGTGGAAATGTAATGGAGTTTCAGGAATAGCAGAAAGGAGGAGAACAAAGCACATAACCCAAACAGTGCTGCTGAATTAATCCCCAAGAGGAAGGCAGGGCAGTAATGCAAAACTGTAGTTGAGAGATTTGGGGCTGTTCAGTCCTGTTGAACAGAGAGAAAAATGCCCATCTTCTCTGCTCCTCTAGTGTTCTAGCTGGACATTAACCAGCCTAAAAATAAAACCAAACAAAACTGGAATTTAAAAAAGAGATTGGAAAGAGTGGAGGGAAATAAAAGTTATTTTCAGCAATGCTTTCTGTGCAAGCTTTACTTTGCTGGGCAAGAATTAAAATGGCAATTGTGAGCCATGATGGCTCATTGCAGTTGTTCAGAGACATGGTGCTCCCATTCCCCTCTACACCTGGAACTTCCCAGTCAGACTGGCAGTGTCTCTGGGGGACATCGCCTTCCCATCCAACAGCTGCGCAGGGGTGAGGCAGAGGAGTGAGGAGGTGCTGTCACCCTGCCATGTGAGCTGGAGGGTGTCCCCTCTCTGTCACACCCCGTGCAGCAGCAGCAGGGCCCAGGCACAGCAGCTGCACAGGGAGGTGACAGGAGTGCGGAGCGGGGCTTTGGAGCTGCCTGAGCCTGGCTTCGCTTCCCTCAAGTGTTTCTGGGTGCATTATGAGGCCGCAGTTCATCTGCTCCTGTCTACTGTGGCATCGCTGATATTTTTTCAGTTGTAGTTACTTGTGTGTGTGAAGCCAGCACAGGTCTTTCTTCCTAAGCTAGACTGTGACCAGAGCTGTCAGTACAGCTAAAATCTACAGTCAGTAGATTTTAGACTGGAAACCAAGACAAACCTCACATACAAGTTTCTTTCTCAATGACCTGGAGCAAGGGTGAGTCTGAGAAGGGCCTTAAAGCCGTGGTGTTGGAGCACATCTGGACACAAATCTACCTCACTGCACTGCCCGTCCAGCCTGAGGCTCAGGTCCTGCAAGTGAGAAACAGGCTGATCCCATTCATTACTGTCACCCTCAAATATAAACATGCTGGAACAGAGACCTCTTCTCAAAGCCATCCCATACCCTGTGTGCTAACAAATAAGACCGTGCTTGTAAGAGCACACCATGAAGTGGCAGAGTGTTCTTTTTTTTTTGTTTATAAAAGCTGATCAAGAGGGACAGGAGACACAGGAGAGTGGCTTAAGGGTATTCAGATCACAGGACTTTTTGATGAAGAGAACATGCAGCTGGCTGCATATGCTATTCCAGAAAAATAAACACCACTTTTAAATATCTAGCCCTCTTGCCATCTCCAAAGAATTTCTGCCAGCTGATGTAAGTAGCTGAGGAAGAGGTTGGAAAGCTGTCACCTCAAGGCTGCCACCCTTGTGTGTTGGCAGGGTGAAATGAACAGCCTGCAAAATCTGGGGCAGGCAAAGATAAGCAGAAGGGACTGTCCCACTCCTGGTTCTGCTGGATCAGGTGTTGTGAGCCTGGCATTCTGTCAAGGCACACACCAGAAGATTATGCACTGCAATTTACACTAAAGACTTACAGGGTGAGCCTTACTGGGCACAGGCCTGTTTAAAGGAGTTGTTGAAATGATCTCTTCAAGTATGGGACTACATCACATGCTCTTGTGTACTCTCAGCTGTCTAAAACTTGCTTTTATCTTGCCTCTCCAGATGCAGGGAAGTCCTTTGGCACAGATGGGATCCTCTGGCATTGCCGAGGGGGGCTGAGTACCAGGCAGAGCAGGGGCTTGGCTGGAAGGGCACCCAGTCAGATACTGAGCTGAGCTTTCAGCCCTAGGAACTCTGCACACGCTATGAAATGAAGCAGCCCTTACTCGGAGAAACTTTTCTGGCACAAGGGCAGCACTGAAGCATGATCTCCCATGCTTTGAAGGAACCATTGATTTGTAAAGTATCGTGTAAAGTGGTAGGTCTCTTTCCTGAAGAGTAGCTGAGGCTTCAGAACAGAACATCGTGCCTTTTATATATTTCTCTTTTCTTTGCTATTACAGTTTGCCTCAAGAGAGTTATAGAGACTACTGCAAGAAGTTTTAGTTTTGGTATAAGAATCATTCTCCTTCTGCCCTTCTTTCCTAATATGAAGTCAGTGAAGTGAAAGTTCAGGTAGTATTTGGGTGTGCTCATTCAATTTCAAGAGTAAAAGTTTCCAAAATATACCAGGATTGCTGGCTTTGGACTCCAGCCCACAGACATGTGCAATTTTGATACAACAGGTCTGATTCCCTGCATTGTTACCTACTCTTTCAGTGTTTCACTTACATTGCAATAAGATTAAATTAACTTTATAAGTCATACATGAGCATACATGCAGGTATGTATGCACACAGAAACAGGGAGAAGGGAAATGCACTAGGATATTTAGAGTGCTTAGTATCTATATATTTTCATAACAAAATCCAGCCTATTCTGTTTCCATTTTTACACAGACTTGTCTGATTACTTAATCCAAAGCCACATCCTCCACTCGATGGCTGCCAAAGTGAGCCACAGACAAGAGGTGAGCCGAGTTGTGTTTGGTCAGTCCCCACACAAGTTGTTCTTTTCCTTTTTTATTTTCCTGCTCTGTGGTTTGGTTGCTCTTCTCTTTTTTTGCTTGCCTTCTTTCTGCCACCCCCTCGCCCTTCCCCCCCCCCCCCCCCCCCCCACCGATTTTTTGTTTTGTTTTGGGGGTTTTTTTGGTCATCATTTTACATATGAGCCTCTTGGTTTGGGATGTTCTTTACCTATGTTTACATTGCACTTAATCACATTGGGCTGTGATCCCAAATTTGGGTCTGTGTGCTACTGAAATATAAATAATAATGCCTTACAGCTTTGGTATGCAGTCAGGCTGGAATCTGCAACTCAACTCTGCTTGTGGGTACTACTCATTGCAAGACTGCTTTCTTAATTTTTGCCTGAAAGTGATACTGGGTATAGTGCAAATACCCGCAGCACAGCAAAATAATGAACGGCAGCAGCATAGCAAAAAATACAGCTGTGCCAATGTTGAAAGCATTTCTTACAGGAATGAAATTGTGCTGTAAGTACTTGTTGGTTTGTTAGAAATCTTGGGATGTGTAAATATAACTGATACCATCTAGATTATCATTAAGGGAGTTTATTGGGGAGTCTGAGGTTAAAAAGCCCCTAAAGCTCAAAGGGTAAGGGAAACAGGTGCTTTCCCAGAGCCTTGGAAGTTGTGCTACAATGTTTCTTCCTTCCCTTTGGGTTTAATAATATTCTAAAGTTGCTATGTTATAGCTATGGTACCATTTATAATAAGAAAATATGCAAATACAGCCGCAACATAATTTTTCCAGACTGCTTAGCAAATAAATGGTTGTGTACAGAATAGCCTTCAATCCTGTGAGCATCCTTCTGTCAGAGGCAGCTCCTGTTATTTATGATAGCAATAAAATTACTGATTATTACTGGACAAATTTCTCAGACATGAAAGAAGAACTTCAGACCTTTTACTTCCAAATCTTTCAGTATGCAACAAAAGATGTGAGGTTTCAGAAGTTTAGTCCCTGAGGATAAACAAATAAAGTTGTAAAGAGCACACCTTGCTAATATGATTGTTCCTTATTAGCATAATAGTTTTCAAATAAACAACCTGCTAATGTCTCTAATAAGCAATTACTCCATGATGAAAACTGCAAATGGAGCCCACTGGTGGGTAACAGATAACAGTAAAATCTGTCAATAAAACAAATATTGTTCTGCCTGAACAGCTCTCTTCTTCACTCTAAGAGAGGAACAGAGCTGCCTGGGTATTTTTATAGGCTGATGGTTGACAGCCAGATATATGTTGCAACACTGCTCCTCTGATGCTTTGCTTTAATGTTACATGGAATCTTTACTCTTTACAGTGTTAGTGTTACAAAAAAATAAGGCAGAGATCTTTACTTAATTTGAGCCACCTACTCTCAAGTCAAATAAAACCAAGGCAAGGTGAATGTTTACCCAGATTTTGACAGATAATAGAGTTTGCTTTCTATCATAAAAGGGAAATGTTAATTAAAAATTTGCAGTCCATCCTATCTCTGAAACATGCAAATGAATGAAAGTATCATCTCAGCACTCTTTTCTTCTTGCTATTCTAAATTATTTGCAGTGGCAAAAAGGTGTTAAATGCATGCAACAATCTCAATATCTCTAACGTTGAAAAGTGTGAAAAAAAGTCATAATTTTTCAAGCATGGCTGACAAACTATTTTCAAAACATTAGCAGTGTAATTTACACACTTTCCTAGTTGCTCTACCATTGATTACAAAGCTGTGTTGTGCTTTCTTTGGTCCCCATACTTCTGCACTAATTTTTCCAAAATAATTTTGCATTTAGTTTTCAAAAAATAAGGATATGGAATATGAGAAAATCACAAATCCCCAAGCCTGGTCCTTTCCAAATTCCATGGTGAATATGAGGGTTTTATTTTATATAGAGCTTTGTAGAAATGGGATCATTTGAAGGAAAATCTTGAGCAATTCTTATCTTTGTTCCATTCTGGACTGACATCATGGTACGAAAATTCAAGGAATGTACAGTAAAGCCTGGTGTGGGAAGAAGATCTTGACAGAGGGATGATTAATGGTGTCTGAAAGAGGGAAAACAGTTATGTAAGAAATATAGCCTATGAGGTTGAAACTGAAGAAACCATCACAGGTGCAGACTGTAAACAGGCCCCAGAGGGAAGAATATTGGTCTTTTAAAGGTGGACTCTGTAAACAAACAGACGAGGCATAGGAAATATCCTTCCATATAAATTTTTATGGTACAAATAAGTACATGGAGCACATAAGCACTGTAAGTGTTTATAAACTGAAAGAACATCCATATTGCAGTAAAGCTGCACAAATAGTACCATGGTGTAAATTTATATAGCGTGAGGCAGATGTGTGGTCTGATGGCTTAGTTTGTTTTTTTGACTTCAGCAAATGACATGATTTCTGTGTCTCTGGTTTTGTTTTGTTTCATTTAGCTGCTCTCAGCTACGTAATTGTTCTTTCAGCTTGTAAATATTATGGTCAACCTCCAGCAAAGTTTAGATGAGGCCAATCAAATGTAAACAAGTGTGTCTGCACCAATGATGAGAGTAAGCAAAGGCATCTCTTGTGATGTTTCCTCCCCCTTTTCTTATTCCCCTGGGACTGCACGAGCTTTGTGGAGCCTGCTGTAGTACTGCACAGCCTGGGGTTCAGTTTAACTGCCTGTCTGGGATTTTTTTTCTTTTTTTTCCTGGCTCTTTGGTGTTGGATTTATCCAGTGCTACAGTCACCAAACCCTCTGCCTTTGCATTAAAAAGGTGCACATGGAACAGTTTTTACCTTGAATGAGATCTTTAGGGTTTCACTCCACGTTGCTCTACTGTCAGTGTGCAGCCCCAAACCTTGCAGGACATACTGGTAGCACAGTGGATGCATCCCATGGGCTTTCTGCTGCAAACATGAGCAAGCAGGTGCATTTTCCCTGCATACAACCTCCTCCCCTTGCTTTGGAGCCTCTCACTGTTGTGCACTGAACACAGGTCCTGCCTGCTCCCCTGCATCCAATCTTTACCTGTCTCCCACCCCAGTTTTGTGTCTCCAAGCGGCCAAATCCTGCTGTAGCTTTTTGCAGCTGTAGCAGTTCAACACTACTGGCAGCCTGACATTCCACACCTCATGCTCCCATAAGCAGTGAACTGTTTGGTCACAATTTTAGGTTAGATATGAATTAACCTTTAAGGAAAAAACCCACCAAAGTAATGACTGCAATGCTATTGATCTCCTGGGAATGGAGCCTGGGAGGTGTCTGACATTTTACATTGTTATCTATGGGAGAGGAAGGAGCTGGGCTGTTTTTTCCCACAAGAAATGTATCTATTTTTGAGAGCAAAGTACTTTCTTTGCCATGGGACCCAAACCAGTTTTCATTCACTGACTCACAGTCTCTGGAGGCTTTTTCCCTAAGCTTAGGAGGCACATGCTTAGTGTTTTGCAGATGGAAAAGTGACAGCCCAAATTAGCGAAAAGTGTTAATTTAAAGGTAAAGATGTTACCTGTTTACAGCTATCTTGGTTTTGAGAACCAAACAATCTCCACCAGCCTCATTCTTCTGTTTTTACATACAGAGTTGCTGTAGGTTTGGTTGTAGTAGCTATTGGGTGAGAATCTGAAAGCAATGTATCAACACCATATGATTTATTCTGTGGTTCTTGTGCAGAAAGCCAGAATGTGATTTCATATTTTCCTGTTTCTCTTTTTGTCTCCTTATGGTATGAAAATCATGATTAGTTATTTGCTATTAATTTTTTTTTCAGTAGCCTGTTTACTTAATTATGGATGAATGCTTATTGATGAATCTTTCCTTCCCAAGAGACAATCTCACCAAGACCAGGCAGAAACTACAGGAAATGTATTCGGACAACGTTCACATTGTATTTTTTCTTGTGGTGTATGGCAGAACCATTATGGGTCAGCTTGGCAGCTCATGGCCTCAGACTGATCCACAAGATGCTTCCATGTGTGTTACTATTTATTCTTTGAACAATGAGGAATGTCTGTAATAGCTTTCATGGTCCACACAGCTGAAAACTCTCTGCTGTATCTGCAGGGTCTGAGGGTGGATCCACATCTGCCTTGTCCACGTGGAAGGACAGGACTTGGTGGCAAATGTACACTGGGACATGCTAGTGTCCACACAGACTGGCAGTTTTGGTAGGTGTGGGACACTGGCAGTTGGGACCAGACACCTAAAAATGCTTTTCTGTTTCATTCAGAGATTGCATAGGGATTGTTTAATCTTTAGACAAAGCCTTTCCAAATAAAATGCCTTACCAAAGGAAAAAAACATCAAGGAAATGGGTATAACAATATTTAGAATTCTTCCACATTGCAAAATCTGTGCAAGGAACTTCAGAAAAGTTACTACCAAATGTGGCCAGTAGCATTTCTTAATATTTGTAGTTGTTCTTAAATCTATATACCTAATCAGCTCCTTAAATTGTGCTCTAGGCATAGTGAAGTGGAAAGAAATATTAAAAAATTTGCCTGAAGGGATGAAGTCTCTTGGTATTTATGGTAAATGCACTGCTTTGCTCTTGTTAGGAGCTTTCATTAGTTTGAGTTGTCTGTCTTAATGTAGCTTGTAAATTACTGACAGTAAAGGAGATTCCAAAATGGCATGTGTTACCGTGGAATATTTTTACTGCTAATATATAATAAAGAGGTAACTCTCATATATCCTGAAGTGAGAAAGCAACTTCAGATTTCTTATTTAGAAGATGATATCTTAATTGAGCTCACCTGAGAGGTCACCGGGTAAAGCTCATGTGACCTTTTTGCTTAAGGTGCTTCTGTCAGGTGCAGTTGATTGTTTTGAAAAACACAGTAAAGAATTTCAGTGCAGTGAAACCTCTTGGCTGTCTGTTCACCACAGGTCATGTTTTCTGTTGGCTTTTTGGAGCTTGGTGTGACTGAGGCTGTGCCACAGTAAGGCAGAGAGTCCATGAGCTTCCGTATCTTGAGGTACAGAGGCAACAGAGCTACAGGACAACACACTGGAAAGTGGGATCCTGGCTGGGTTGTAAACTACTTTATCAAACAACTGAGAGCTGCTTGCATCACATTTTTGACACTGGTGAGCAGGCTATGGACATACAATACACTGAAAGTGTGGACAGGAATGGCAGTCCGTATCTCGTGTCTTTAGGGAAGGATTCCAGTCTGCTGTATAGGACCTGCTGCAGCTGATGTTGTGCTTTTTCCTCCTTGCTTTTGAATCAGCCTCATGTGCAGTATGTCTGCTCAAAATCCTTCTTACTGATGTTTCATGGTCTCCTATTTCCATTATTTGAAAATTACTAAAAGGAGATCTTGTTACTGATGCAGCATTAAGAACAGATCTTAGAATAATCAGTAGTTTCAGCAGCTCTTTCTACTCTCCCTGCTTTTTGTGGCTTATTATAAAAGTGTCAATCTCTCACTGCTATCTGACAAACAAACTTCTGCCCTGGATCCATTTCCTCTTGGGCAGTTTGCCAGGAATAACAAATTAAACTCCAGCTCTCAGTTTAAGAAGTTTCACTTCACCAAGTAGAGTTCAAGTACAGTCTATTATCCTGACTAAGTGATAGAGAAGTCCTTTGATGTTTGCTTCTTGAGTGGTTTATACAAGCCAGGGCTTCCTGTAGGAAAAAGAGCTGCAGCTGAAGGAAATACTTGATTGATCAGGTAACCTCACTCTTTCTTGAGAGTGTTTGAGTGCCCAATGACAGGATCATGCAGAGATACAAAGAGAGACCCGGTATAGTCTCCACCAGAAGTTACACAGTTTGTTGATGTTTCTCAGTTTTTCAGGTGAGAGAGACCAGTTCTGTTCCTTCCAAGTTCCTGTTCCTCACTGCTTTCCCCACATCAGCTCTGCTGGTCCACCATGGCTTGTTCCATTTGTAGCAGACCTATTCATTTAATGTGTAAGACTTCACAATTGAAATTAAGTGTTCTGCCATGCCCATGCACTTAACTGGACAATTAGTAGTGCTGAAGGGGTGGGGCTGCACAGGTGGGACCTGGAGCAGAAGGCACGGGGGAGAGAGGAATAACATTATGTAGGAACAGAAGTCTTCCATGTGCACCTCCCAGCCAGCAGGTCAGCCTGGCTGTGTCACTGAGCCATGCACTCAGAGCTCCTCCAGAGCTCTCTGACCTTCAGCTGGGTCCCACTCTGAACACTTCTGGAAGATGCTGGTTTTCTCCTTTGATCACCAGGGGCTATGTTCATTTTATCACATAAAATGGTTCAGTGCTGTGTTTTCACTCTCTATAAGAAGGTACAGTGATGTTCCCCTCCTAGTAATTCTGGCCTGGAAGTTTGAGGGAAAAGCAGAAGTTGGTTAGAATATATAGAGAGAAAACAGGGAGTGTGCAGTGCAACATGGTCAGAGCACAGGGATCAGCTTAGAACAGAAAGGAAAGGAAAGAGGTACCAGCAAACCTGGCATTGTCTGAGTAGTTTCAAGATACCCACCGTTCTGTGGTCAGTGGCAGTGAACTTCTGTGCTTTATTTCTGAATCTGAGTATTTAAAAATTCCCTTTGTTAACTTGTCACAGATAATTGGGTTATTTTTTCTGTGCCAAAAATGTTCACAACTTTGCTTCTCCCTGACTCTGTCGAGGCATAGCCACAGCCTGTGGAGGGTGCAGCATTGATTTCCTGTCCAGATTGGAGCACCTGGGCACAGAAGTGACTTGCAGAACTCTTGTGTCTAACCATGGGGACAGCTGAACAGTCCGTGAGCAGCACTGCAGTGCCAGAAGCAGCTGTGCTAATAGTTCAGCATTACAGGCAGGGGAGATCTTGCTCTCCTTCTTAGCTCCTGGCCTTGCAATTCTGCTACCTTCCTTGACTTGAGTGTGTTGGGTGCCTGTCAGATGACTACTGAGATGATTCAACTCACTAAGCCAAAAGAAAATCATCCCCATGTAACATTGTCACCATTGGCTGGAAGGAGAGCATGAGGAGATTTGGAGGCCAACAGCCTTTATTTTGCAATTAGATGTTGCAATACCTGTGGATATTGCATGCTTCATAGTGTTGCAAGAGACCCTTGAGCAGAACTCATTGAATTTGGTTTGTAAAAGCTTGTTTAAAGTATGGGTATTGGGAGATGTGAAATTACCCATTATTCAGTGCATGCAAAGCAATCCTATACTATTTTATTGCAACTTCTTGTGGGTTGTGTAGAAGAAGCTTTTCCTTCAGCTTTCCTTTTCCTATAGCTTTCCTTTCAGCTATATCCATACCTGAAACACTTTTAATCCCAAACACACAGACTCTCCTGACCTCCTTTGTTATATAGAGAAGCACTTTAGGTCTAATTACACACAGGTCTAATTACCTGTAGAAATGCATATGTTGGAGACCTCAGTGTTTCCTTGCTTTGGAGCCTGAAATAACAGGCAGTTTCAGAGTACCCTCTGGATCACTGAATAAACCTGGGAGTTTTCCCACAAGTTATTTGCTACCCACCTTTCAAGATCTGGACTCCCATCACAGAGAACTTTGGAAACCTTTTTTTGGAAACCATTTTTTGCATGTAGCCCCAGGAGTTTGTCTCATGTAATGGACACTGATGTTTTCCAATCAGCAATGTTATTTTTAAGCTCTGCCATGTCATGTTATCTTATTGCTTCACAGCCCCCGTGACTGCTTGTGCCTGGAGACAAATCTAGCACAGGCCAGGGGGAGGGTAATTCTTCCTTTTTGGTCTGCCCCCTCCCCTGTTACATCCCAGAGGTCTATTTCTATCTGGGAATGGAGGCTGGGAGGCCAGTTGTCTATATGTGACTTCATGTGACAGTGCCTCTGTGAATCCAGGCAGTCTGGCTGCCTTCTCTGAATCTCTCCTATAACCCACAGTGCTTTCTCTTCCCCTAGTAAGACTTCTGCCTCTAAACAGCTGTAAGTTTTCTTCGGAATCATTTCCAAAACAGTTATAATTTTCCTGTTGTACACCCAAAATGTGTACACCTTTTCAAAGAAACCAAAATGCTTTTTTGAAACCCTCCTCTTCCTGCCTTCTCACAGAAATGCTGCTCATCAGTTAGTTCAACATATGTGCATTCCTTTTCTTGTCCTAGAGCTCAGTGAGCCCTTTCTCAGTCTGAGGATGGATAAAGGATGGCCTCTCACTAAATGGAAGCATATTTTTCCTCTCAAGAGATTTGCTTTTATCCAAGTTGATTCTTGAAGAAAGAAAAAAATGCCAGAAAGAGAGATGTGAGCTGAAGCAATTTGTTTGTCTGCCTGCAGGCTCACCCTTACATCAAAGTCCAGTGGAGTTGTGTGGTCAGATTGTCAGGTGTGTGTCCTGAGTGTGAGGAAATGAAGTTTACAATGGCTGCAAAGGGATAAGCTTTTAGAAAAGTGGAAATGGCCAAGTCTCAGTCACCTTTCTCTTGGTTCTGCCCATTAAAAGACATGTTCTTACTTTTTCATTAACTCTCTTCTGAATGGAGCATTACAATGAGTTCCATTATGCTCATCCCATGCAGGTAGTAAATCATTTGGAAAAAACAAGTGATAAAATTCTGCTATCTTTGCCAAGATTCTAATTTTTGAATTCAATGAAACACATCCCAAGGTGGGTGTAAAACACAATTCCTCAGTTATAGAAAATTTCATTGTTGGTGGTTTTTAATTCGGTTTTGAATTTCAATTTTTAGGATCATCACCTTTGAAGTGGTAATCCAGGCTGGTCCAGATTCTGACCTGCAGAAGGTTTGGAACAAGGTGTTTCAAATAAACAGCATTTTCTTTGGATAAATTCTGATGATTTAAAATGTCTAATACTTCATACTGCTGGTCAATTGAATTTGTTGTGCAGAAGAACCAGACTCTGTCCTAGATGCCCAAAACCCTCAGATTGTCCCTGGGTGTGCTCATGGAGACACAAGAGCAGGCACCTCAGCATTCCCTCCAGGAAGTCACATCTGTGCAGGCTGTGGTATCTCCCCTTGCAGCTGCAAGGCTGGAATTGCAGCTTCTGTGACTAACTGCAGCTCTGATGGTAAACATAAACCAGAAATACACTGACTATTTGCACTAAGAGACAAAGCAGCCCTATGGCAATAGGACTCCTAACTGCCTGCATTTCTTGCCTGCCAATTTCCTTCTGTAATAACTGGGATAAGGCCTTAGGGGGAAAAAAAACCATGACAACAAACATGGCAAAATATGAAGCCCCTTTTCTTTAGTAGCAACTGCTCTCTTCCCAAAGCTGGCAGTGAAGAAGAAGATATGAAGACAGCCTGAAGCTCCTTTTTTACCCAGTGTGTATCTTTGTGATTGATTTCTTCCGCTAGCAAAGGACATGTAAGAAATTCCTGCTCCAGCAGATTGTTCCTGTCGCAGGGTTTTGAGCTGACATGTCACAGAGCCAGGACACACTGCCTCACAAGCAGCTGCACCTGTGTCCCTGGCATGGTGAGCTGCTGGTGGAGTAGCCATGAGCATAAAGCCCCACTCACAGCACACCTTGGGCAGCCAATGCAGCCCAAGGGAAGGGATCCTTCCCACCTGTTGGCCAAGCAGAACCACATGTGCTGTGTTGCTCTTGTTCATTATTTTTGCAGGTGATTGAAATTGGAATGCTGAAGGGTTGGATGCTTCTGTTTATTGAGAGGAAAGAAGACTGTGAAGTAATAATTTGATTGAAAAATATGCAAGGAAGGACAGAGGGAAGAGATGAAAAGCCTTGACATCTCTCCAGCAAGAATTAAGGAGGAAAGTGATGATAGGTCCTTTTTAGGAAAGCTTTGCTGCTTCCGTATGAGTCACTCCCATTCAGCTGGAGGCTGTATTGTTGTCTTTTGCCCAGCACAGGAATAGCCAAAGCATCTCCCACAGAAATTGTAGGAGTCACAAACCCATGTCCATTGAGTTCAGCTTTGGGAATTTCATGTTTATTGTGCTAGAAGCTCAGTGTGCCTCTCTCTCTCTGTATGTACTAGTGGTAAAAGGCATTCATTGGTTTTGGGGCTTTTTTGACTTTCACTTTTGTGGTAAACCACCCCCACTAAAACTTTGGGGAAAGGATGGGAGAAAAGGAAAACTTCATGCAACTGACATTTTTGTATCATTATTGAACTCTTCTGATGAGAGAGAATCCTGGAAGTTTTTTAGTAATTTGAAACATTTCTGTTTCTTTGGAAAAGTCTTTGCAGAAGCAGATTCTGGGATTTTGGCTGGCATTTCCCAACAGCTGTTTCCAGCTTTCCTACAGGTCTGCTACAAAGTGCACAGACTCTGGTGTGCTGCGAGACTGTGTGTTCCTGGATGTTTTGTCTCTGTGACAGTCCTCAGTCCTCATTTCAAATTTTAGAAGTCTGCACAATAGTAAAGGCTTGAGCATCACACTGCACAAGTGCAAATGGAAACTGCCTTTGCTTGACCTCCTAAGGCCCACCATCTTTGCTAATAAAGATTCACTGTGTAACTCCCCATTAAAAGTGGCAGTTGGAGGCCAGGAAAAAATCAGTTATCCTGTGTTTGAAATATCTGTTTAGCTGCTGGGAGCCATCATTTGATCTTAAGCAGCATAGTTAGATGTGTTCATTTTTTAAGTGTCAGGTAGTTCAATGACTTCACTCAGCATTTGCATTTTATGGGGGTACATGTAACCTGAAGAACGAAAGAAAAGTTTGCTATTTCCTGTAAACAATTTTATATAAAAG
Organism: Cinclus cinclus; assembly: GCF_963662255.1. NCBI lineage: Eukaryota > Metazoa > Chordata > Aves > Passeriformes > Cinclidae > Cinclus > Cinclus cinclus. Next base: position 16,432,171 of record NC_085055.1, read on the forward strand.
TGTCACATGAAAGGCTGTTAGATGAAAAAATTACTGTATTGTGGAGTGCCTGGAAAAAATCACTTAGGCATTATTTTAATCTTTGGCAGTAACTATTCCAATGTATATTTATGTTTGTTTAAGAAACCTAGAACGCTGTTCCTGAAATTACTTTCTTACGACTCTGGGTACACAGCCAAGTGCAGGGAATCTGTTTGGGCAAGCAGATAGAGGCTGTCCCCTTTGGGACAGTCAGACCATGTAAGGATGCAGAAAGATTCTGACTGTTTTACCTGGAATTTAATTCAGACCACATTGGCTTAGCAGTGTCATAAGCCTATAACCAAAGCAAGTAAGCCTAAAGGTTAGGTCATTAGATGATTTTCCTTATACACCAACAAAAAGCATTGATAATGAATTCTCTCTCTTCATCTTCTCATACTCTTTTGATTGGTTGAAAGGTGTTAAACATGCCACTCTTTTAGGACTTTCATCTTTATGACAACAGCGTTAAGTTGCTCTCCTTGTGTAATTATAGGATTAAAAAGAACAGGGAAAGAAATAACCTGGAAAAGCCTGAAGATACCCGAGTGAGACAAGTGGAAAACACATTTTGTGACCATAAGGTGTAAATTAAAGATCTTATATATTCAATAGTAAATTTTGTCCTTTCAAGTGGCAAAAGTATTTTGGTGATTAATTTTATGTTTAATCTTGTATCCCACCACAGAAATAGAAGTTGAAAGAGTGATCTAGTGACTGACAACAGAAATAGATTGAGAATTTCAGGCCTTGATACATCTCCAGCAGAAAACAAGTGCCAGCAAGAAACTAAACCACCCCTTTAAGAAGAAAAATTGGTGACAATTTCTCTCACCAGAGGAATTGGTGACACAGGTCACCACCTACTTTGACAAGTCCTTTCCTCTTGTGTCATTTGTTGGTTTTGCTGTTACCTGTAGGAATGATCAGGGAGACTGATGTGTCATTGGAGAGCAGGAGAGAGGTCACACACGAAACTTTTCTCCTGTACTGTACTTCTCCTGTACTCTTTAAGTGAGCTTCCCCTGCTGTTTCTTCAGGCTGGTGGCTTTTCTGCACGGATTTAGTTGCGAGCAGTGCCTTCAGAGAAGTCAGGTTAATGTGACAGCTTGGCCAGAGGAAAAGTCTTGAAAGATTTCAGAAGAACTGCAAACATGGATAGAGGAAGAATTTTGGTAATGGTAAATGGCAAACAGATGCATACAAATAGAGGAAGGCAACTGTAAAAGGTCAGGAAAATGCAAATGGAGGACAGGACACAGCCTTTCAATGTTTAAAGGACCTTCTTTATACATGTGGCAGTTCTGGACACATGAGTTGGTCTCATGCAGTCAGATACTTTCCCCTAGAAACCTTTAAGCACTTTGAATGATTCACATTTATTTTTTGGTGCTTAGGCAGCCTGTGGGTAAGGTATTGAGGAAGTATGAAGTGGCTGACAAAACTGCTAGACAGCAAACTGTATTGTGTTTATCACGACCTAACCTGTCCAGCTCTGATCTTAATTCAAGAATATTTAGTTATCAGTTGCTATAGTGAAGACTCACAGATCTGAGGAGGAATCAGCCTCTTTCCTACATGCTGATGTCATTGTCCCTGAGGGAGGAGGAAGAGAATACAGAGGCCCTTATTTCAAATATCCCTCTTCTGGGGCAGTCTTCTCCAAGAATTTTAAAGTCCCAATCACTCTCTGCTCTTTACTCTACCTGAGTACAGGTTTCCCTAGGAAGCCTTTAGAGGCTGTTTGTCTGTTGTACCAGAGGAGCTGGGGAAAAACTCCCTCACCCCTTCTGCTCATCAAAAGTAGCCACCTGATATTTTGCAAACTATAGTCTCTTTGGAGGCAGGTGAGGTACATGTTGTCCTCATAAATTTGCAGATAAAAGTGATGCTGAAAAAGGTAAACATGTTTAAGAGGTGACTTGGCCTCTGGGACATACTTCCTCTATTGCACTTTCCTTAAACGCTGTAAATAAAATGCTGTGGGACACTTATTTAATGTATGGGGAAAATTATATGACTTGAAGTTTTATGCTATTGAATTTAAAGACTTTTCTCTTTGCTCCTGTGTATTTTCAGCATGTTTGGTGGTTTTGGTTTTTTTGTTGGTGGATTTTTTTTTTCCTGGAGGGGATCTATTTTTTTTCCAGTTCTGCTTGCTTTCCTGGTGTGTCCCTGAGCCTTCAGGAGGGATAAGAAGCAGTCCTTCTTCAGACCTTTATTGATAGCCAAAAGTAGCAAACAAAAAGTGGCCTTAACTATGCAGAGCAAAATCATTCCTGTGTTTGAAATTTAATTTTATGTAACCAGGACAAGAAAAAGCTTGTCTGAGTAGAACTCATGTAAAAGATAAATATAAAATGGTACTGAAATCAGATAAATGGCCGGGTTGTCAGAAGCTAGAAAGTTTCAAACAAGTTTAAAATTTGCTCAATGGAAGCTTGAGCCCTGTTCTGACCCCCATGCCCTGCTGCAGTGTAACTTGCAATACTTTCCTCTGGACTGCAGAACTGCCCTTGTCAGTCCCTGGTCTGAGAAGGGAAAGGAGGAACCCTTAGCGCCAGCCATAGGTAAAGCCACAGAGGTTTCAGGCCAGGTTATTTTTTTCTCCTGGTGTTGCAGTTTATGCTGTACCATTCAGGACAGAGCCAAAGTCATGGAGGCAAGTGGGTGAAAAGTAGTTCTAGGCTTTTCCCTGTCACAGCAACTTGTCGGGGAATCTCTATAAACTGTTTTCATTCTTGCATTGGTTGAGTCAGAGCCATTTGATTCAAAACTGCTGCCCTGACATTTGAACCTTTCAGGCAGACAGCTCTGGCAGCACCTTATTTTTTTGTGTTGGAAAAGGAGGGAATCGTTGACATGTAATTAATGGAGCCAGATAGAATCTAAAATCTGAATGACACCAATTATTGAATAATGAGATATAAATTCTTTGTTATAAATCACTTTAATATCACAATGGCATGAGAGGATTCAGAGGAGATGTTTTGTTTAAGCACTGATCTTGTACACATACAAATGCTAATGAGAGTTGTTCCATTAAAGACAAGTCTTTACAGGGCAAACAGAATCATGGACCAAAATGGCAAAATGGAGCAGGTAGGATAGGTGGAAGGAAAGGCAGAAGGAGATCAAAATTTTATTTGGCCTTTTGCAACCTGCTGAGTCCCTGTCTAATTTTGTTTTAGAATCAGAGCTGTAGAGTTTTAGTCTGGTGAACTCTGTCTTGCATCTACTCTTCTGAGGTATCCATCTACAAATGCATTTCTGTCTGTATAACTGTTGTCTCTCAGAATGCAAAATATTACGAATGCATAGCTTCTAATTGATTACTAAACTATAATTAATTGTTCTTTTTAACTAAGAGGGAGCTTCAATGCTTTAAGATGTCCTAATTTTGAAAGTAATTAATTGCAGATTAAATTAGAAGCCCTTGTTAGGCTTAACAAAAGCAAATTCAAATTTGAAAAAATGGCTTTATGCTGTAAGGAGTAAGTGTTACATGGAGAAAATTGTTATAATTATAATTTGAATGATCTTTTTATCAGTCCCAAACTATAAAATATTCTATTACGTGAAACCTAGATAAGTTTTGGAGGCATATTATATAGTACTGTGGGACTCTGCAGAGACAGGTAGATGTGTCAGACTGACACTGGATAGAAACAAATGTAGGTTAGCTGAAATTCTAGGGCACCTCAGAGATGCTTTAAGAAAGTGTGATTCTTCAGTGTTTTTAAGAAGAAAAGAGAGAAAAAACCAAACAAATGTTTATCTGTTTTAATAATATAGTCTGCAAAGATTTTGACATCTGTTTTTAGTGGTAACTGAAAGCTGAGGGATTTGGGGAAATTGAGCTGTCTGTGTGGGTAGAATCAGAGGAATGTTCTTTAATGCCACATCCCAGGACGTGAGCTGACAAAGCTGCTTCCTATGTAAAATGCATAAGACACAATCTTTTTTCTGCCATATGTAAAAAAATAACTGAGCTACTGGCAAATGTTCCAAATGTTCCAAAACTTCAAAAATTTGCTCCATTTAGGCTCCCTGCAATTCAGAAAACTATGGAATTTTTTTTTTTTTTTTTATCTCTGGACAAAACCCCTTGCCTGAATGCAGGCCTGCCCCATGCTCTCTTGCTTTGGCTCATTGCTGATCTCAATCAGCTCCCCTCAAGCTCTCCTGTAGTGCTTGGAGGATCTCTGTCTGGCCTGGCAGGTTGCTGCCATGGATCAGGCACACTCAGAGACTTTCATCAGGATTAGAAAGGTAGAAAATCTGTTCAGAGATCTGTTGGAGACAATCCAGGTAAGCAGTACTGAGTCTGCTCAGACTCAGACACAACTGTGTGTTCCACAAAACACTAGTAAAGAGATCCCCCCACACCTTTTGGAAAAGAAACAGCTGGGTGATTTTATGCTGGTATATATCCAGGTGGATCTGGCCCTGGAAAATGTGGTTTGGTTTATGCTGTTGGGAAAAGTCAGGTTCCAAGACAGTTTTATCAGCGTATACATAATCCTATGAGCATCACCCCTGGCATAATCTACCTACTCTCCTTCTTACATCTTGTTTTTGCAGGTACATTGGAGACCAGGAGATTGGAGCCTAACTCAACAAAGTAGAACATAGCACAATGCAGTGGGCAAGTGCCACAGAATATCTGAGTATCCCACATGTCCTGGGAACAGATCAGGACCAAGCTGGTTGAAGACCTTGTGTGCCTCAACTGGTACAGTAGGTACCAACTCACAGAAGAGGCAAAGGAAAGCAGCTGCAGTGTAAAAGTTAACCTGCAGGTGCCATTTCTGGAAGAGTCAAACAGTAAGAACTTTTAATACAGTCTTGCTTTAATACCTGACTAATTAAAAATGCTCCTTTTTTAAAGTATGCTTCTTATGTAAGTGTGTAGTTTCCAACTGAAATGCTTTTACATCTGATGCAATCTCTTCATGGGAACAGGTTTCCTTCTAAAACAAGTGAATGAAAACACGAAGAAAAAGTCAAAAATAGTGCCTTTATTAGTGCTTTGTCACATAATTAGTGCTTAAAACATTGATCAATAGCTCCATATATTTCTTGCAATTGAAAGTGGTGTGCCCATGCTAATACTGCAAATGTTTTGGGTAGTCCAGATTAAGAAGCATGTACATTAGACAGTTGCATTGTGTTGTGTTGTGACATTAGGCTATTGCAGTTTAATTCTGTTATCTGGTCAGTTGTAATATTCTGATGGGACTGGGGAAGATAAGGTTACAGAAGAGACTGATATGAGAAAACCTCATATGCTGTATTAGATTGAGTAGGTCAAATGCATGGCGTTCTATATAGATAAAGAAGTCTGTTTGTTGGTTAGCAGCTTCTATTATGGAGCAGAGGAAAAGATAGTGCTGCTTCATCCCTGTTTCTGTCCAGTAGGAGTCCATTCCTCATCTAAGCTTTAGTGATTGTGACATGATATCTTTAGGAAGAGTGACATAAAAGAGAGGAAATGACGTTTGGAGAGGAAAATGCCACTTGACCTCAGCGGCTTGTCCACCCTCAAGTTTTTCTTAACCCCCACTTTTCTGTTTTGTCACTAGATCCTTTAATCTCTTCTCTCTCCATAAAAGTGCCAAGATGTCTCCAAACCACTTAGACTGCAGTGTTTCCATGTTCTTAGTTGGCAACTAATTCCATGAGTTCATTATTCTGACCCTGAGTGAAATAGTTTGAATTTCCGGCATACACAATTATTTTGGGTTATGACTTCTGACTTTTGAACCCCTCACCAGAATGCACCATTTAAATCTCTTCATCAGCTCTGAGTGCTGTCACTGGGTCAACACGGTGTCAATATTCCTCTAACAGCATTATGCTACTCAGAATTTCTTCCTACGTCTTCTCTTGGAACAACTGCAGCAAAATCTGCAATCTTCTGTTCAGAAGGCATGACTCCTTCACTATTATTCATGTTCTCCAGGAGTCATGGGATTGTTTACAGCGTATGGGACAATTAGATGCTTTCTGAAAAGTAAACTGGAGTCAGTAACTAATAGTCCTTGCTGTGTATTTCATGCTCCCTGCAGCTGTGCTGGGCTGCATTCTGGTCTCATCTGCAGCAATACAAGCAGTAAGCAGCACAAGCAATTTTAGTACATGATCTGAGTGCAAAAAGAGCTATAAGCTGATCTGCTGACATTCCTCTGTGTAGTAAATATATTCTATAAGCATTTTGTTTTCAGTTTAAAACATCTTCATTTAAAAAAAATTAATTAAAAATTAGCAGATATTAAATACCCAGTCACTGCACATGGAAAAAGATAATTTGATTTATCTTACTGTTTCTTTCACATATTTTGCTCTGTAGCTGTAAGAAGTAATATGATATTAAAGAGTAATTTTTCATCCAGTTGCTTCATCCATTTATTGTATTGATACTGTCAAGTGCTCCTGTAAAGTAAACTAGCAGCCCAGACTCACTTAATTCAGACAAATACTAATCTACCAGTATATATCTATAGTGAAGCCCGATCTGGTGGAAGGGAGTTCAATTGTTCCATTGCAAAATGGACATAGAGATGGATTTCCAGATGGAACTGTTTTAAAGTTTGTGTAAAAGCAGATAATAATCTCTTGAAATGCACTCTCAGCCAAAAAAGAGCAGAAAAGGACTTACACCACTGAAGTGGTATTTACTATTTTTTATTTCCTTGCTTAGCTTGCTATCAGCCATGGGAATTTACAAGCTTTCCAACAAGACTGAAGAAATCCAGGAAACCACAATGACAGATCCACTTCAAACAACCATTTCATGTGAGTTGAAAAAATACAACGTATTTTTTATCAGTGGCTGAAGATGTCTATTGGAAGCATCACTAATACTACAGAGTTCAGTGTAATTAAGAGTGTTTCTCGTGCATAGCTGGCAGGCATTTGTTGGCATCAGTATTTTTTAAATGAAGGCCACTGTAAGCAATACACTTCTCTCAGAAATGAGTGTAAGATTAAAAGTTTTGGGCACTTTAAGTAAGTGTTTTGTTTTTCTCTTTAAACACTAATTTGTAAACGAGAGATCTGCTAAGAAAGTAAGACCTTGTTTCCACTGGCCATACACCTACCTTTTTCAGTAATCCAGTATCCCACCTTTGTATTTTAAATTTGCTGAAACTCAAGGTGGTAACATTTCTACTACTTATTAATTCTACAGGAAGTGTTCAGAGCCTGCCTTTGAGAAACAGTGTGATACTCATTTCTTCTCCATTCGACTCTGTCACAAAATTCTGGGGCAGAGAACCTGTCAGTGCCTTTATTTGTCCCACAGAGTGTTACTATGGGTTGAGATGGAGAAAGCTGTTTGTCAGAGTGAATCTCAGAGCCCAAGCTGAGCTTCCAAAGCAAGCAAAATAAAATAAATTGAGCACAATTTATATGTTAATCAGTAAGATACAAGCAGTGTGGAATCTCAAATGTAATACTGGTGGGAATAGGCAAACAACTGTACTTAGTGAGGTAGTACTGTGTATCTGAGCATGTGGGTTTGAGATTGCTTTTGGAAAATACTCTTTGTCAGCTGTGCTATCCTTCTCTTTTTTTCTTTATGCTTTGCTGAGTCTTCTGCTTAATCTACTTTAGGTCTCATGAGTAGAAGTTTCCTTGACTGCTGTCTGCAGGTGATAGTATCACACAAAGCCCAGTTATGCCCATTCCAAGCATGTTTTTTTTGGGGTAGAGCTTCATTTCAAACAAGTTTTTGGTGCAAACAAAGGCATATGGATCCACACTGGCTTTTTCAAGAGGCTTTTTTGCTGGTTTCCACACCATGGTTGTATATGCTCACTGCCAAGAGCTATTAATTCAATAGGATTGAGATTGTTTCCCATAACACAATAGCCCATTGCTTCCTTGTTAAAAATAATTATGTGGGGTTTTTTGTAGGTTAAAAGCAGTCCTCAGAATTTTGTAATTTCATTGGAACATGCCTACAATTACCAATTAACTTCAAGCTTAATTGGTTTATTAGCTTGCCTTGTAACTCTACCTGCCCTTTACATTTTCAACTTTTTTCACGGATGTTGCCCAGCAAAGGGTCGTTTTGTACTTGTTTCAATTTTGTGGATGCTTGGTGATAAATTCTTAGTTTTGAAACTAGTTTAAATAACCATGCCTATATAGAACCTAGTTTGCCCTGTATAAAATTTTGTACTGGCACCAATGTAAACAAAGCTGAAATGGCCAGCAGGCCACAGCATAATAAATCAGAATGATTAGTCAGCCTCCTGGGACACAGATGAGTCAGCTCAGGTCAAGACACTTCTGGGAAAACTAGATACTGGTAAATGTATTACCAGCTAACTATCAAAGTCCCTGTGCCATACCAGGAAATATCCCTGCCTTGGGCAATTCTTCCTGTCCTGCAATGACAGAAGCAAGCAGTTGTTGAGAATGCTCTTCCTTCTTTCTGTTCCTTGCTACCTACTTGCTTCTCCATGCTGTCCTCTGTATTTGTGGGCAAACAACACAGCTTTTTATTAGATGCAGTACTATTTGTAGTGTAACATGCAGCCGTTTTATCTTCTAGTAGGCAAGCAGCAGAGCTACCTCACAATCTTTTAAATTTCGTTTATTTAATCATCTTTATATCAAATGGGGTCCAGACTGTGATTTCAGAATAATGCAGCAATGTCCTCTTTCACTGTACCACATTCTACTGTGATGTACAGAATTTAAGCCTGTGCTCCCACCTGAGTAAGGATTATATAGTTTGCTCCATAATGGGATGTGAAACTAATCCCCATCTGTTCTCATAATTATCTCTTCCTTTTCATACTGGCAATTAAGGAGCATTTGAAATGCCCTGTTGGGGCTAAACACTGATGCCTCAAGGTAAAGATGTTTCTAAAACTCATCTGGAAATACCCACAGCTCCTTTTTAATTTGGCAGGCAGAGCTGATCAGCAGATATACAAGACCCTTTGCCTGTTTTTGTAAGTAACTGCTCTCCAAATAAAATAAAAACTCTTTTTATCTTAGCCTTTTCCATATCATCTTGTTTTAAATGTCTCTAGATTTGCCACAAACAGGGTGGGCCTTAGTGATTTGTCCAAGACCTCACCAGGGATGAATTTACTAAGGAGTCTGTTAGTTTCTTCTTCTCCTTCCCTCCCCTTTGCTTTTGCCTATTATCATTTCCCAGCAGAACCTGTCAGCCAGGACCTGTTGAATGTAATAGGTGGATACAAGTCTGATCTAATAATTTGCATCCATTTTTTATGCCCCTGAAGCTTTGGATAGTAACCTCATTCCAATGTGTTCTCTTTATCTCGTGTGTACCTGTGTGTCAGAGGTGTAGCACCATCCAGAGATTCAGGACAAATAGGGCTGAAGGGAATGGAACTGTCTGGAAATGTTCCAGTGATGCCAAGGCCTGCAAACATAGACCTGTAGGGGCTGAAATATTTGGAATTACATGCATTTTTGCTAAATTGCTGCAGCCTTGCTAGAGAATATAATCTTGCATCTGGCATATGGCTGCCTTGGGAATATGATCCCAATGCCTCTTGGAGTCTCTGATCTCAGGCTGACCGATAGTGGCCTGCCCTGCATCAGGAGCCTTTAAGAACTCCACAGAGCCCACCCAGGCAAAGTGTTCTGGAAGGGGCTCCTTGTGTTTGGTTCCCTTTCCAGCTTCGGAGACAGGTATGTCAGAATCCAGATACTCAGCCTCATGTGTGAGTATATTCTTTGTCAGAGTCCCAAACAAGGAACTGAGCATATTTCTATTCCTACAGGGTGTTACCTTCTTTGTGTTTGCTTCAGATTCCACCAGGACAAACATTTATATAAAGAGTAATTGTGACCCAGAATTTTACCAGTGAATACATATATTTCAGAATTTGTGTTCTGTGAGCCATATTACTTGTAATGTTTGCTTTTGAATGAAAGGCTTGTTTAACTTACCAACCCAATGTGAGTGCACCCATTGTCTCTTACAGTGAAGAAGTTGCAGCTGAAGACACGTATCTGATAATAACTTTTACTTTTTGCTGTTTGAGATACAGGCCTGTAAGGTCTTTCATGATACATCTGAGAATTTTGCAATGTGTGGACAATGGCAAACACAGAAACAAAAGGGCCAAATGATTTGTTTAGAGCAAATTTGTACATGCCAGTGATGTTCAGCTAATAAATAACTTAGTGCAAATAGATAAAATGATCTACAAAGCAATATATTTGTATATTTAGCCCCTCATTGCTGTTTTGGTCACTTATCTGCCTTGGCCAGAGCCACACTTTCTAAACCTATGAAAAACTTGCATTTGTTTCAGAATAGAATAAAAGGCTTGATTACAAGAGAGTTGGTTTATTTCACTCTGGTAGATATCATGAAGGATTTGATATTGCTGGATCAGGTAAGTGTAATTCTTATGTTTTTCAGACTAATCTGTATGAAGCTCAATATTCAGAGAGCTTGGCAGTGGGTATTTAACAAACCTTAAGGTAAAATAATTGTCTGGTGGCCTGTCCAAGGTTCTGTTTGCTAGGTTGGATGGGATTCTAAACCTTCAGACAGATAAATCATGTATATGGCTCCTGGGAGATTCAGATGTAAAACTGATCCTCTCCTGATGATAAAGCTCAGTTAAGTATCCCTAAAAGATTTTAAAATGTAGGCCTCAGTCCTATAGGATAAGGCACATTGATTCAGTGGCTTCTCCTAAGGATTTACTTGAAAACAGGTGTCCTCTAGTGTGTAAACAGGGCAGGATTAAAATAGATTCCACCTTATTTTGGTTTCTGTGAAGCTTTTACCAGAGAGTACAGAAAACTGGTATTACAGCCATATGGATACTGTTCTCAGTGGCATAAAATCCCAGTGGTCTACAGAACTGAATCTGACTGGCACTTCCGTCTGACTGAACAGATCTAATTATCACCTACCATTGTTCTTTTTTTTTTTTTTTGCTATTGCTGCAGTTGTGAATGGCAATAATGACATTGCCACAGAGTATATACCTGAAATTGAAATGCTCTCTTGGTCCTGTAGACTTTATTTGTAACCTGGATCTTAACTCTATTAAAAATACAGGTAGAAGTATCCTTCTGGCTTCACACATCTCTTTCGGACTCATTTCTGACAAACTGAACTGCTCTCTTAGAAGGCCCTTCCACAGAGAACTCTTTGTAGGATTAGGCCTGTAAGCAAGCTGTGGACAGAAATGCCAGCTGTGACATAGGATTGTGTCCTATGGTGCTGTGGGAAGATGGCAGAAGAGCCTAGTTCCTGTGTATCACTTCTCATTCATAGATTCTTTGAGTATTGTTTTACAGTAACATCCAAAGATTACTCAGCAGCTAAGTGACACAGCTGGAAATGAAGTCCAGGTGTCTTGAGCCCTAAACCACTGCTCCATCCTGCTTCCAAAGAAGCAATGTTTGCAAAGAGCTGTAGGAAATGCCCGATTTGCCTTGTGTTTCACCCCAGCAAAAGAATGTTAGGTCAGCAGTATTTATTTCCTTATCTGATCTCACTAATTTTTACGTTTTAAAGAGCTCTCTGTAATGGAGCTTCTTGCAAACTCAAAACATGTTGTTGGTACAGGTTGGAAAATTTATTGGAAGTTACTGATGCTTGTAAAATGGTGATTCCCAAACTTTGCCTGTGGAGCCTGGAAAATGGAAGTGGGAGGAAGTGATCTCCTGGCAGCATGTCAGCTGTGGTCCCACGTGCTGTTCTGATCCCACAGATGACTGGATTTGAGAGTAAAGCATGGCTGGTCCTGTCTCTGCCCTGTGTTGGATTTCACCCTTCTGCCCTTGCTCTGAAGGGAATGGGTTTAGAGGTACGAACTCCTGTCTGTTTCTTGGTGTAGAAATGGACAGATTGCTGGACTTAAAAACGCCACCACCCATTGCTACAAATCTATTAAACATCTCCAGTTAACCATAGAGCCTCCTGCTTCAGCAGCTGAGCATGTAAATTCCTGTGACCAAATAACTGCACAGTTAACTGCTTTCACATGTGCTCCCAACGTGCCCATCTCAAAAGGCGAAATCCTGGCCTGGCTTCGCCCCATGGGCAGCTGGACGGTGACCAGGACACGGCTCTTTGGGAGGCTGGCTGGAGCACTCTGCAGCCTTACAAGCGCCTGTGCACGGGCACAGGGCGTGTGCGCGAACGCGGCCTGGTGACAGCAGCACCTCTGGCTGTCCCTCATCCCTCTGGCTGTCCCTCATCCTCCTCGGCCCCACGCTGTGACAGCCAGCGGCTGCTGTGGGAGGCTTTCCCAGGATCTCATCCTGACGGAGCTGGGCAGTAGGGCTCACGGTGGCCCTCCTGGCGTGGCCCGGCGTGTTCTGGGGTGCTATCCCCCCAAGCCCCCCCCCACACCTGTGCGAGAGGAAGCTGCTTTTATTTTTCTACTCCGAGGCTGCGGACAGGTTTTGTTGCAAGTGGAAGAGTGCTCTGAAGGGCGAGGAGTTTCCCCTGGCTGCCCCTGCCCGGGCTGGCCCGCAGGGGCTGTGAGGAGCCGGCCGCGCTCGCCTCAGCAGGGCCGCGTCCCGCCGGGCCGGGAGCCGCGGCTGGGGCGGCGCAGGCGGAGCGTGCTTGCCCTGCGGGCCGCTGGCCGCCGGCCAGGCCCTGATGTTTCCTCTCGCCCTTGTTCGCAGAGGCATTCAGGAAAACAATCGGGAGCGATGAGGGCTTTCCCGTTCCGGCGGCGCCGGCCAGCGCAGCCTGGGGACCTGCCACCGGCCACCTCCGCGCTGGGGCTGGGGCACGGGCGGTGTTCCGAGAATTACTTGGAGATAAAAAAGCCCTGGCCGCGCTGGTGCGGTGGGTATAAAGTCTGTGCATGAAGCAGGCCTCAGGCTGCACGAGATGTCAGCTGTGCCCGGGAAATCCTATGGAACACAAACTAACAACGACAGAAATGCTCAAATTATCTGCCCTTTGCATTACCTGGGGCGAGGCAGCAATAAACGTGAACACGAGGAAACTTGGCAAGTCTCTCCTTGTACAGATCCAACCACACCAGTTGTAATGGAACCTGCCAGATGCTGGGAATGGCCCTTCACAGCTCTGGGACTCCCTGAGACCTTGCAGGATCCTGATTTCCCTTTCAGATCCGAGCCTGTGGACCGAAGTGGGCACAAACAGGCAAAGACACGTTCCTGATGCCGGGGACAGGCACCAGAGGAGGACAGGACAGGCTGTGACCAGGACAGGCTCCAGAGGAGCTCACCAGCCTTTGCCAATGGCACTGAAGGGGAAGTGCCCGCCATGAGTCACTACAGCCCAGAGAAGCTGGGCAGCTGAGAAAGAAGCAGCTGCCAGGGCTGGTATATAATAGTAAAAACAGAGTCAGAACCTTGGCTGCAGAGAGTTTGCTGGCCTCTTGCTACTTCCCCACACCACAGCTTGTAAGCTTGTACCTGCTCTATGCTCAGGAAAGAGCTGCTTGTTGGGTGAAGCCTTGCATGTGCAGATGAGGCACTTTCAATATTGCAGGTTGAGTTAAGTTTCAGGGTCAAATTTAAAGGTGTTCCCTTGTTCAGGAGGCAGGAATGCTAAAAACAGCGTTGAATCTTTAAGTGGTGTCTCATCAGAAGCCTGTACACAAACGAGCATTGTTACTAGAACAAGCTTTTTCTTTTCAAGTAATGATCCCCTGTACCTAACTACTGGAGCTTGTTTCAGGACAGCTATAGCCTTAAGGGCAGGTGCCCTGGTTATACAGGAGCACATCCATTTTTCCACTGTAGATGTGAAAGCCTTTGACATATTGCAGCCTAAACAAATGTTTTATTTTAATGACATTTGAAAAGCACCTGTTTTTTTTTTTAAAATTAGTTTCTTTCTAAAATAGTCTAGAGAGGACAGGCTGCAATTTTCAGCTGCACTCTTCTTCCACATCAGAAGGAAGTTGCAGGTAGAAGCTTTTTTACCTTGTGGTAAAGAATTGCACAGTTCTTGTTGCTGTTCAGCTGTAGAGGGATGCGCTGCATGTTTCTCTTCAGGGCTGAACAGTTGTATCTCACATCTTGCAATACCAACTGGGAGTTTTTAAAGCAGTCTACCCTGAGTGTCGTGCCTTTTCATGCTCAAAGAAACACTAGGAACTCTGTCTCAGTTCCAGTGAGTTTTTAATGTTCCTTTATCTCTGTGAAGTCTTATGTTTTTCTAGAAATTGTGGCAGCCCATGAAATGGACTTTATTTTGGAATTATAAACTCATAATTCAAATTTTATCACTTCTTTGAGCTTAAGAGAGCACTAAGTTTGTGATTTTATTCACAAAGCTATGGATCATTGCAAATTGCTTCCTACTATTTGACAGCTTCCTTTTTAGAAATTTCAACACTCCAGCTATCTGCCTTCAGCAGTGCATGATTCTAATCACTGATATGATTTCATAATCCTTTAATTCAGCAAACGGTCCAGATTATCAACATATGTGATTTGTATTTTGGGAGAGCACAGTGCAGCAAATTTTTCCTGTTGTCAAGCTTTGGGCTTTGTTGCTGAAATGTACACATTGTTAACCAGGGGTAATTTCTTAGATGGAGTTTATAAATATGTGTAACTATTTTGGGTTTTAGAGATGACATTCCCTTCAATGAATGTAAGACATAAAGCTGCAGAGTTTAAAGCCAAATTCAGCAGGAAGAAAGAAAATTACTTCCATATATCTTCTGTATGTCATTAAATGGAAAATGAGATAATTCTCCCATACATCTGAAAACTAAATAAAAAGGTCTATTCTCAGTTTCTGTGGATAACTTCAGCTAATTTTTGTGGCAGTTATGCACACTGATGGGAGAAAAGATGCCTCCAGTAGGATGATACAGTATACATATACTACTAAATAAAATACTCATTTTACTTAGGATAATCCCTCTTTGTTCCAGATATATGTAGGAATTCTTCTTAAAGCAAGTGTTTCAGTTGTCAGGATGACTAGATACATTTGTTCTTTGATGTCAAATTCAGTTGCATCATTGTGGAATGGTTGCTACAGAAACCCCAGCCCAATTTTTAAACGTATTGAGCTCACTCCTTATTACTTAGAAAAGCTGGATTTGATTTCTTTCCTATAAAAAAAGTTCATAATAAAATGGGTGAAATCTCTAAAACTGCAACAATAAGCATGGAAAAAGTACCCAGATAGTGAGATCAGAGACAATAAAGAAAAAAAAAAACAATTTAGAGTCCAACAAACAAAATCTATCTCTTGATAAAATGCTCCCCATTGTAATTGAAACCAGAGCTAAATTAGATCAATACCAAAATATTAAAGTGTGCCAAACCTGTTTTCTGTAGGCTTTGCTATAATTGGATTCTGATGCAAGAGATAGCTTAAATAGGCAAAGTCTGTTGACTCAAGACCTTGATTGTCCATAGAAAAAGAGCTTTCTGCTAAGGTACACAGTACATTTATCCAGTTTTTCTTGAAGAATTAATACATTTCTACCCATGCTGATGCATTTGAAGTCTGTATCTTGCCTACAGTAAATCTCTGTCTTGCTTAACAAGAAACTATTTCACTGTATAAGCGAGGCATATTGACAACAGATTTAACCCAGACAACTCAGCTTTATTCAATCAGAAGAATGCTGGCTTGGTTTCAGGTTTCTGGGATACAGGCACAAATGGACAAGCCCCAAGTAGAATCCATTTGTTTTCCCATGAATGCACCTAGTAGGAGGTCAAATAAAAATAAATGTTTTGGCTCTTCAGAACAAGATAGATTTCTGGAGTATTTGTGATTCAGACTGGAAATGTGATTACAACAAGCAGAGGTAGCATATGAAACATGTTCTGTTGAGAGTGATAAAACATTGTTTTCTCTCTCTTTCTGTGTTTTAAGCTGTGGTTATGCCTTGTCTTCACTAATCAGGTTTATGAGAATAACAGCATATATCTATATGTTGCTCAGCTCTTTGTAGAAGCTCAGGAGTTAAGAAAAAATAGCCATTTTTGTAGTATTTTAAGATTTTTTTGAATGTCGGTATAACTTACGCAAAGGAGTAGTTTATTGACTTCCCCTGTGATAGTAAGAATAAATCAATTTAGATCCAGTGTAGTAGGGGCCTCAGATACTCTGTGGAGTTCCACCAAACAATGGAATAAATTGTGCAAGGGCAATTTGTCCCTAATGTTTTTGGCTATTTGATTTTGTTGAGGTTTTGCTGGTATTATTTAGATATTCACTGTAATTTATACTGCTGTGTAAAAAAACTCTGCATATTTGCCTGCAGGGGAGTGAGTGCTCTCTGAAACAGTCCTTTGAACATAATAAAAGTGAAATCCCCAGGTAATAAAAAAAATCCCTGGCTTTTATGAATAATGCATTTGTGGAACGGGGGGAGAGGAAGTGCTTTTTAGATTTATTCCCCTCCTCTGCTCCCCACTCAACCTGTTGGCAGAAATAAAGTCTAGGTTGGGAGTGGGTTCCTACATTGTGAATGTGCTCTCAGGCACTTTTAAAAAGTCCTGGCCTAAATGCTGCAACACAAACAGACACTAAATACTAGCAATTCTGATTTATTTGTTTGTTTGTTTTTAAAGTCTGTGGGTGTCTTCCCCTGTGTATTGACCATCTGGTTGTGGGTTAGGCTGTTTGGGATATGCCTGGCATGCTGAAAAGCAACATGAAATTGCAAAGTGATTGGAGGCCCATTGAGGATGGTTTGTTTGGGGTCCTTAGTGAGCTTTGACAGAGAGCAGGTGTTGTGATGATAAATTCAGAATGGGGTTGAGGATTTTTCTCTTCAGCTGGTAAGTGTGTGGGAAATGCTGGAGGCACGCTGTAAAAATACATTATTCTTATTCAGGAGATACTGAAATGGAAACATTTTCGTGTCACTATCTCAATGGGAAAGCTGTTGGAGGATTTTAATGGATTTCAACCCATAGCAGTGGTTTGGGTTCAGCACAGGAGGGTCCAAACTCAGAGCTTAATTATGGCTGTTGAGCTTAAGTGAGACTTAAAAACAGAGTTTTAGTAGGGTTCCCATGAGCAAGTGTCCCAGCCATGAACATTGCCACAATATCTATTGCTGCATCTCTGATTTTTGAAATAAAGTTGGTAGTTTCCTAAGAGAAGATCTTGGAGGAGATTTTCATAAGGTGTGAGGGGTGTACACCAGGTAGTAGAGAATCGTTTCTCTCTGGTTTCTGAGAGTTTCAGTGGATGTGAAGCTCTTACAGCCTGTTAAACTTTGAATAATCCTTTTAGGAATAAAATATATTTTCTGTGACTGTGATTGTGCCAAATCATTTTTACTTGCCAAAAAGCTGCTTTGGAAGGACTTGAGGAAACCACAGCTGGGAATTGTGTCACAGATATAAAATGAGATTTATTTACTCTTCTACATCCAACACTGAAATAATAAGGAAGTCAGGAACAGATGAAAGAAACACTTGCTTTTTAGAGATTTTTAAAAAAATTTTATTTACTTTTTCTAGAGTTTCTGTAGCAAATCTGCATTTTCAACAGGGACTTAACGCTCTTCTCACTGAGGTCACTGGCCAAATGAATGCTAGGAATGAGTCTGTTTTGGGGGTAGGGAGTAGAGTGCATGTGCTTCATGCCTCAGCAGCATCTTGAGGATTTCATAGCACCATGCTCAGTGTGCACAGCTTGTTCCCAGGCCCATGTTCACTCTTCTCTGCACGCTTATTTTGCCTGTGGATGCTGCTTGTCTTACTGCTCAACATCAGAATTCAAGAGGTGCCCAGGGACTGACTTATACTTCCACAAACAAAGTATTGTATCCCTATGATTTTTAAATGCCAGAAAATGCTTCTGCATTTTGTGGGTTGCAAGGACCCTTGCTTGTGCTAGGAACATTTGTGGACTGCTTCTATTTCAATATTTTCTCTTGGACAGTGTGTGGGAACTGTAGCCATATAGAAAACTTGCAGGTTTTGCCTGGACATATATATACAAATATAGACTGACCCCTGCAAGTCTGTCTGCATGAATCCTAATTTTTTCAGCATAAATGAAAGAGACTTGCTGATAATAATTCTTCTGAAGTCTTTACTTTTTGGTGTTACTTGTATTTACATAACTGGCCAAGTTACAGAGGGAGGGGTAAATGTTATGGTCTCTTCTGCTTTTTCTTACTAATTTGCTGAGAGATGCATTAGCAAGAAATCTGTCTTCTGCCCTGGTGCAGACAGGAGCTTTAATGTATCAGAGATGATAAGGACTATTGTAAAAATAGGAATCTGAAAATACAATATAGCTGAGTATGTGTGTGTATGTTCATCTTAACTTGTATTCATGTTTCTAGAACTATTAGGCTAGTAAATTTTGTGTTCCATTGATATGAATTATTTATTAAAATGCTTTTGCTTTGCATCAAATGAAAAACATTAGAATGCAATGATGTTTTTTCCCCTCAATGAATGCCCATTAAAAAATAGCACTTAATTATTTTTGAGTAACTGTTTTAATCACTGGACAGGTATCTACTTTATAAGCAGCAACTGGCAGAGGAGTAAAGGACAAGGCAGAGCAGAGACAAGCAGAAACTGCTAATTGTTGCACGTTTCACATCACTGGAAGAGGAGTAGAGAGAGCAGTTTCCTACTGGAATGTAGAGAGAGCAGTAGTATGGTAAAGAAGCTGGGATTTGAGGAAAGGTATTTTAAATAATGAAAACATTTTTAAGGACTCCTTAGGAAGCAGTAGAATTCTTGAAGCATATAGTGTGGAGTCCATTGTAGGGTCAAGCCCTTAGGATTGTATAGTTTGAAACAGTGACACTGGGATTTGAAGAACATACTTCTTACCTAAAAGGGCTGTTTGTATTCTACAGGTATTAAAAAATGCCTAAACTTGACAAATTTGAGAGAAAGGAGCCAAAATTAAGCAGAGGAAGATTGGCATGATTGAAATGAAATTATCTAGTTCACCTTGTATCTTTACAACTCATTCAAACGTTTATGGTAGCATTTGTATGAGCAAATGTATAAACCCTGAGGCAAAACGTGCTGTAAGTGCTGTGTAAGTTGCACTTGCCACCATTTCAGTTAAGTTCCATCTGCTTCTGCTTGGGGTGATTTTGTACTGTTTTATGGACAGCTATTCCAACAGTTCTGAATGAGCTTTTTTGGGGATGTAGGTGGTGTTATCAACACTTTTATTGAACTTTTTAAGAACAAACAAACAAAAAAAAATCACTGACAGGAGAGCACTTTTTCACGTTAAGTGTGCTGTAGGCTCATATGTTTTCAAGGCTCAAGTGTCCATTCCATCTTCCTGGAATGGATGCATGTTTACTCCAGCTGATCCTCTCACATGGCAAAGGTGTGTATGCAACCTCAACTTTAGAAAAGCACATAAATCTTTTAATTCATACTGCATATACAGCACTGTGGGAAGACAGTTTGTAGGGATAGTGCAGAAGGCAGTTTTCCTCAGTGAATTGCAGCTGTACTGATTGTGAGGAGTGAAAACAGCCTTGCCTGCCCAGTGAGGGTGGCTGTTATAAAAGAGTGGGGTAGCTGGCCACAAGTTGCAGCTGGAGCTTGAGGCCCAGAGCCTGCTGCAGTTTGGGATGGAGTGTGCTGGCTGTGCCGTGGGGAGGAAGGGACGTGTCTGTACAAGGGACAGATGAGGTGAGGAGATGCTGTGTGAGGGACAGACAGGGTTAGGTGGCTGGGTAAGGGGTGGGTTGGGGTTAGCCAGTCAGGTAGAAGGAAGAAGGAAACTTGCAGAGAGGAGGGAAGGAGTCGGTGCTGTGTGGAGCTGCTTGTAAGAAAAGGAGTCAGAGCTGCCTGAAGGAAGCCTACTGAAGGAAGGCATGGAAACTTTTAATAAAGGACTGATAATGGTGTCAGTGTAGTCTTTCTTGACATAATTACTACACAGTACCTTTAGGCACTGCAGGATTTGGGACTCTTACTGAGCATTTCCATTGGATGTAATTAGTTCAGCTTTTCCTTGGTTTTGCATGACTTTGAGTGTGAGTGCTTCAGTGTAATTGGGAAGTGGATGAAGTACTTTCTATCAAAGTTGTGTTTTCAACCAAGTATCAATTCTTAGAATATTTACTGGTTTTTAAGCACCTGATCCTCATGGAACGTCTTACTTTAGCTTTGGAAAACAGAATGAAGCTATGAGACTAAACTATGAAGATGTTCTTCTGGGAAAAAGTGTCAGTGTTTCCTAAGAAGGTTTACTACAAGGCCAGGTTTGTTGTTTGTGATCCCTGCCTTATGCACACTGAAATTGTTAAGAAATTCCTCGTATTTTCTTTGAGAGTAATGAAGGTTAAAAGAGTCTTGAACTATTTTATTGCTACTTTGGCAATCTCAGCAGACCCCATTTACCACCTTGCTGTTTAGTACATGCTTGCAGCAGAGGTGTTTAGCTTTTTTTAAAATCACATAGTGGATTTTCTTGTGATTTTTATAAAATGTTTTTTCAATGCAGTTCTGAACTTCATTATATTCATTACTTTATAAAATGCTGAAGAGAGTGGTCCTCCAAACTGAGGCTTTAGATGTAAAATACTAACAAACTTCTTGACCTAACATATCTCCTGACAGAGTAATACTCCATGTTCCTATTTGTTGTGGTACTGAGTTAAAAGATATCAGGCAAATAACTTGTCTGCTGTTGTCATATTTTAAATTAATCCCTTTTTAGTATAATTAGCTGCATCTCCTCCTGTAGTTTTGGAGCCTCATATCATTGGCTTCTGTGAGTTAAAATTCCTTTGGAAAATGCATGTTCCTTTGATGCTCTTTTCTTTCCTCCCACTGAGCACATCTGTGAATAGTCGAATAAATTGGCCTTTTTCTTGGGTTGGTGATAGGAATCAGTTGCTTTCACTTGCTCTGCATTTGTGTTTCTCATCTCTGAATCCTTCAGCCAAGTGCAATTACAGCATGTTAGTCTTTTATACTAGAATAGCTCCTGAAAAATAAAACTTCTAGTTCTGTAGTACCAGCTGTTGCTGTCCTAGGAGATGCTGGAAGAGCCACTGAGACTCAGGTACTGAGGTAGAGTTTCTACTAGGTTTGTATAACTTCTGTGAATAAATTCAGAGGGGAAATTGATTTTCTTGTGCAGTGCTACTGATATTTGTGGAAGAGACATTGTTTTGAAATGTTGCATAAAAAATCTTCTATACACGCAAAAAGTGTGAAAAATAAATTTAGTTATTAGTTTGTAGAACAAAACAAATTTTGTTGCTAAGAAAGCATGCCAAAAACATTGAAACTACTAACTTCCACTCTTTATTTGATGTATCTGCATTATAAATCAGTGTTACTTGCCAATTTTTAGAATAAAACATTTACATCTACACTAGCAATTTGACATGATGCTTCAGCTGAGTATGTCTTAAATGGAGAACTAGTAAAGTGGTTTTAAATGGAAATTGAAATTATGTGTTTAAATAAAATTATAGTGATTATGTCTAATACTTTAGTCAGTTAAATAAATATTTGCTTGGGGAAATAGGTACAGGATAGAAGAAAATTCTCAACCATTTCAGCAATACCTGTCTGCCTTGCAACATATTTGGAAGGGGTTTGGATAGTTTCTTATCCCATAGAAGATTTAGCCTTGCTCAGAGGCCCAAAACAGGTTGGTGTCCCAACAGATAACATTGTCTAGGAACAAGCAACAGTCTTTGTGATGATATGAAGAGAAACTGTCTTGGAGAGTGAAAAAACTGGCAGACAAATTGTGATTTCTAAGCTGTGGAAGCCTGATTATTGTAGAGTTACTTGCAGAGGAAGTGCTGTCATTTAAAAACAAAGAAATCCTAACGGAGCTTAATTTGACCTTTTGTAAATCAACTGTACAGCTGTATTTGTTATGTATGTTGTATTTGTGATGTATGTATTCAAGTATAGAAACTGTATAATGCTCTATATATGTTGTTCTGTTTGAGTGAGAGATCATGCCTAGCAGTTTTCAGGGGTTTTCTTCTATGGCCATAGAGTCTGTTTGCTTGAAGGGTAGAAAGGTGTGCAGAAAACCCTGCAAGTATATTAAAAAAAACACCTAATCAAACTTGTTCTTAAGTGTGTTTTCCAACCTAAATGGTACTGTGATTCTGCAATTTACTACCAAAACAGAAACTGCACACTGCTCCTCCTGATTCCCTCCTGTGCTATTGCCTGTGGAGGTGCCATCCTCAGTTTGCAGTAGCAGCTTGTGCCAAGGTCTCTGTTGGTGTGCAGTCTGTGTGGCATAGCAGTTCTCAGTGGCCAGAGGTACTTTCCACCCTGCTTGCTGGCATGTAGCTGATATGAGACTGCAGTGAGGTAGCCAGCAAAACAGTGAAGGGTCACAAAGGGTGGGATGTGTCAGTTCTGAAACTGCAGTTTACAGCACATTTTCATGGAGGAAGTGTTCCAAAGGTGTGGAGGCCTTTGTTCTGGGGGGATGCTGTTCCCTACCTCTGTAGTGCTGACATTAGAAGCTTTTTTCACTGTTCTCATGTTGCAACAACATTTTCACTGAGACTGTGCAGAAGTGTTGGTGATTTTTTTTTGGCTTTTTTTACAAAACTTAAGTGATTTGCATAATTTAAACTGAAGTAAAATCCTGGCTATAAATGACCACCATGACCTGAGGAGGTCTCTTGACTGAGGGGACCATTAGGGCAGAATCACAGCTAGCAAAGGCTCTCACTCTCTAGTGTCCTAAATCTGACCTGATCTGCCTTTTTGGCTTTCAGGGAAAATGAGTCTGAAAGCTTGTCTGTGATCCAAGTGCCCAGTGAGAGGTTAGGCAGTGTCTCAAGTGAACAAAGTTGTGCCGGGATTAACACAGGGCTGTTTTATATAGAAGTGTTGTGAATGGAGAAATGCTTTCCTTCATATGGTAGCAAAAGTCCAAAGGTACGTAGGCTGAAAGGGGAATTCCTCTGTCAGGTGTACTTAGAGGGACAAGGAAAACCAGAGCTTGGTTACTCTGGAATACAACAGGAGCAATGCTGTGCTCCAGGGAGGAGGGAGACTTCTGGATGGAGGGGCAGGGAAGAGACAGAAGCCAGGGTGGGGGTTAAGGAAGGTGCAGGTTGGTAAGTGAGGGATTCGGAAGTATCCACTGTGGGAGGACTTAGGAGAGGAATATAAATGGATGGAGAGGGAAATTGCAGTATAATAAGGAAGAGGTGCATGCACAATGGTTTGTGTTGATTGCAACTTCACATATTTTCAGTGTTTCAGCTTTGTTTCTATGAGTCAAAAGCTGCTTGTGGCCTGATTGCTGGCCTGTTCTGCTTTTTTTTTTTTTTTTTTTTTTTTTTTTTTTCCTTGCAAGCAAGGGAGAAATTACAGATGTGACTGCAGAAAGCTATGGAAGTATTTGAGCTTGCTGGCTTACTGCAGTCCTGGAAGCAATCTTTCCACGGGAGTTTGGAGATCAATCCAGTTCAATTTATTTAGCAGGCAGGTCATTAGTGTTTTGCAGCCTTTGTGTAAGGCTTTGTGCTGCTGCAGGCAGCCAACCAAACTGGGTGGTTGGATTTAACTGCCTACCAGTCATGGCTGTGCAGAATTGTCTTGAGCGGAGTATCTTGTGCAGAGCTAGATTCTATGCAATGGAATGAGGACCTGGTTTGTCAGTAAGACTGAAGAAGCTGAGGAGCAGAGGAGTAAGATTTCCAAAAATATCTGTGCAGTTGAACAGATTGCAAGGAATCTTCTGGGCCGACATTAATATATTGTGGCAACCCTGAGTCCTAAGCAGGGACATCCTCATTCTGGGTTTTGGTACAATGAGCTCTGTATTTAATTGAGCCTTTAGCATCAGTTGAAGAAAATCATGATGATTTGTAGCTTAATATTCAGGCATGACTTTCAAGACTACCAGCTGCTGCTTATTGAATATCTGTGGTAGGTGTGCTGGTTGATACATGCTATTTGGCCAGCAGGAGAAGATGCAATAGTCCCTTCCTGTCACCTCTGAGAAACCTCAAGTATAGAAAGAATCCTTGGGAAACTCTGCAGTGGCAGGAGGGAATTATGAATATGGAGAAAATGAAGTCATGCTGGGAAATACTTGCTCTGCCATCATTGTGGTTCCCTGGCATGCCTGGTGCAGGTCAGCAGCCTAGCCAGCCCTCCTCTGCCCTGTTCCCACCTGCCAGGGCTCTGCTGGCCATGCTGGGGAGGAGGCCCTGGCCCTAGCAAGGGGCTGGGATGCCCTGTGCTGTCTGGCACAGGTGTGGGTGGGTATATGTGTGTGTGTGGAATATGGTGAGAAGGTGGGCATGCAAGGTGCTCATCTCAGTATGGCCTCTCCCTTATGTATGGGGGTGTAGATCCTGTTAATTCTTACATCTGATAAAGCTCTGCAGGGTTAAGATCAGCTGATTGTAGTTGCAAACATGTGGAATTTACTGTAAGTAGTGAGCTTATTTAACCAAGCAGGAAACAACTGGCTCATCAGAGTGCACAGTACACTGGTTATAGGAGAGCTGGAAAATCCTGGTTGTGGAAAACCTGCATAATTCTAAATAGTGAGACTACTAGTGAATTGCTGTGCTCCCACAGAAAATTTGTAGCTGAGGTTTCCCATTTAGTTCTGCATCTAATTGACCTATCTGATCTTGCTTACTCTCCTCCCATTGTGCAGCTGTTAATATGGCTCCCAGCTCCCAAAAGAGTGCACAAAGGGCACTTCTCTTTTTGTACACTCAGCTTTCTGGACACATGCTTTACAACATGAACACCTGTGTATATTGGGGTGCTGTCTTCTCTCTCCTGCAAGCACAGATGTCATGCTCAGAAAGTGCACTTGCTGACTTCATGCTGCAGAGCAGCATGGAACCAAATGAAAGTGGCTTTTGAGAAGCTTGATGCAGGAGTATCTCCCTGCAGCTCTGATGTGCCTTGAAAAGTGGATGGAGTTGTTCACTGTATGGCTGAGGGCCCATTGTACCCAACTTGATGAAATCATTGGCAGTTTTTTGGTGGCCTTATCAAACTGGATGTTTTTCTTGCTCCTTTCCCTCACTTTGGTCTCCCTGTAACTGAGGGGAGGTAGCCAAGGTCCTGTGTGTGATTTCATGTGAGTGCCTGTTGCAGCTGCTGTTTGTGACAACATTGTGTCCACCCATCAGAATTCTGTGAAACAGATAATATAAAACTGCTCCCGCATTTCCAGAAAATGTGCAAGTGAAAAGTAAAGCCCCCTTCATCAGATGATGTCTCTTGTCTCAATGTTAGAAATAGGGGAGGTTTATTTCTTAGACCTCTGCTTTTCTGGCAAAGTTGGTTAAAATTGGCCAATGGCTTCAGGAGTTACTGGAGGAGAGGGAATTTATAATCAGACACAGACAAGCTGGCTTTATGTGACTGTGTGAGCCTCATTTTTTAGGAAACCATGGTAAAATATGTGGATAAAGTTGCAGTAATATTAAGGTTAGAGTTCATGCTGGCCTGTATTTCTCTCTCAATTTTTCTAGCATGACGGTGTTAGTCAGCCTGAGCTTTTGGAAACTTTTTATTCCATATGCTGAAATTTTTTGAACTTAAATTCTCTATCTTCCCTCATTTTTCCTTGTTCAGTGTAATCATTAGGTGGGAAAAGTGAACACTTTAAAAATAGAGGAGCCAGCGTAGAAATGTTGCTGGCTAGATTTATTTTCTTTTGTAAAAAACTCAATGTTGGCAGAACATTTTGATTCATTATGGTCCTAAACCAGCATTAAAGCCTTCTGGCTAGATAGATTCCCTTGTGGCCTGCCAGGAGTCCCAATCACCACGATGATCTTACTTGAGAAAGAAAACATGCTCTACATCTGGGAGCAGGGCTGGGTCCTGTTAAGCATGGTCAGGGAGTGTTAACTGTTCTCTCAATTTTATTTTTTCACTTGAACCCAGCCTGTTGAATTATAAGGTGGCTATAAAATCTATAAAGACTTAAGCATAAGAGAATGACATGGAAGTATTTCAAGGTGGAGCTTTGCCTGAGACTGGATTTGGTTTGCAAGGCTGGAAAAGGCAGAACTGCCCACATAGGAATCAATGCCCAGCTTTTTGCCTGCCACAGCATATCAGATAGGTACATCTCCATTCATCTCTTCTGTATCTATCTGGTCATGATATTCTCATCTGGTTCAGTGTGTGGGCAAAGGCAATCCTGTTGTTTGAAGTGTAACCTTTAGCAGCCTATTGAATAAGGGGATGGTAGCAGAGGTGGCAGGAGATATTCAGGCTTATTTGCTCCTACAAATGAAACAGCTCTATCAGGGAAAAAGAAAAAAACCCTTAAGAGAATTAGCTAAAACAAATGTGTCAGACAAAATTGTGCTTTGAATGCATTATAAGAGCTTACTCTCTTGCAGTGAGAAAAGACAGTCAGGTGTTGATAACATGTAGGAGGCAAGAGCTGTTATTAGTGAGTGGGAAGAAACACATGGAGTGTGGTGTGGGAGTAGGGCAGATGGGAATGAATCTAGAGGCTCTTTTGGAATCACTCATTCTGAATCATCTTACTCTCAAAGCCTCCAGTGCAGAACACTGTCATCCTCCAAGGTCCCACGGCAGTGCCTTGCTGAGTGTGGCATTGAGAGTGATGTTGAGTCAGCTCTGTGTGCAGTTGTAGCAGGAGATGTTCAATGAGGGGTTTAGGTAACTACTTCAGCCAAGTAGGCTGTGGCTACAATACAGAGGTGGGATGCATAGTCATTTATCCAAGCCCTCTGTGAGATGAAAAACTGGTAGCATATTGTTGAGGTAGTTCGGTGTGTCTGTGCAGAGCCATTAATGAAACAATTTCCATGCTCATTCACTTGTGAATGCAAGGGCTTTGTTGCCATGAGCCTGGCTCTGCAGGATACTTGGTGGGAACCATAAGAGCGCGTCCAAATGGCCTAAGAGGAGCCGCAAATGTCTAACGAGAGAGCTCTTCCTTGGACTTGACATCCATGCTATGTGCTCTGACAGAAGACATATGGTGATGGTGTTAAAAATCTGGTCCTGGCCCTGCAGACCACGGTGTTGCCTACACAGTGTTTTGAGAGGCACTGCAAGCTGTCTGTCCAGGCTCCCAGCAGCCACAAAATGAAGAAGGCAACAACAGATGGACTCAGTCCAGCAAGTTTGGTACTGGAGGTGTGGGCATCCCCACAGTGACACAAATGGGAGCTTGCTACAGTCTGGAAGCGAGTGCCCTGTGAAAAGTGGCAGAGCTGTGACACAAAGGCTTGTGCCTCCGAACATTTCATGGTGACAATTTCATGGCTCAGCAGCTTGGAAAAAGCAGAAGTAGGACTTCCCCAGGCCTCTCTAACCTCCAGGCCTGTGCTGGGTGTTTGTACACTGAAGACATCTGGTGGTTTGTCACTGAGGCACAGGGTCCTGTGACATGAGGACCTCTTGGACTGCTGCTCTGGCAGTGCCTTTTACCAGCTGCCATATAACATGCCACCCCACAATGGGAAAGGTGCAGAAGGAAACTTATTTAGACACAGGTCTGTAGAGCAAGTTTGACTTCCACCAATTACACTGTATTTGTACACTCGCCTGTGCCTTAAGACAGGCCTTGAAATGTGGAGAAAAGAGTAAAAGCTCTGAGGGTGTGTTTCTCCTTTCCTGGCCTCTTAAAGAAGAGCACTAAGAGTTGCTGGGTTAATGTCTGACTTCTGTCACTACACTGGGGCTGCACTGGGCCAGCTAGGGTTCTCCCTTTGGATATTGAAGGTAGGCACATTCTTGGAGAATAGAAAATACCAGCAGAAACAGATTGATAGAGAGCTTAACACAATGAAGCCTGTTCTCTGGGTTTGTCAAAAATCCATTAATTTATTCACTAATGGATTTTAATTCTGAACTTTTTGCTTTTATTTGTTAAAAAAAAAAAAAAAACCACAAAAAAACCCACATAATTTTACCAGACTGTTGCTTGCAACATGCACCTTCCTGTTTGTTGCCTTTATTTGTTGCTGAATGTGCTTGTAGCGGTATTTTTACTTCTGCTTTGTTTCTGCTGATCTGGTTTACCCCAGGAAGGGGTAAGGACAAAAGAAGATTTATTTTACAAATTTACACTTGAACTTCCTAACACTAAATGGTGGTTTTGCTCTCAGGTTTCAGGAGTGGTGATGAAAGGTATTTCCCACAACACTTGTGAAGTTTAAATGAAAATGAATCCCTACATTCAATTTTTATTATATTTCAAATGTATTATTCCAATAATTGGATACTCTTTCTGAGGCTTATTATGGTGGGATTGTGTGGTTTTTCTAGAGCTTTGTCATGGATTTTGCCTCAGATTCACACATTTATTTATCTGTATACATGGATGAGTAGCTAGCCAAATATTAATATATTTATAGTTTGTTTCTGGACAGTTGTTCTCCTATCTGAATAGTCATGGAAAATAAATAGAAAGATAACAGGAAAATATATTTTCAATTCCAAACTATTATATGGGTGAAAAGTGGGGGCAGGAGGCAGAATGGAAAGAAGGAATCAGTGAATAGTCCTAACAGAGAGGTGAAAACAGTCATCTTAAAAAAACTTCAAAAAACAAAACAACAACAACAACAACAAAAAAAAAACCCAAAAAAACAAAAAGCAAACAAACAAAAAACCCCAGTAAAAGCTATAGATTTGCTGTGTGGTTTTCTGAAGCCTTGAAATAATTTAAAATAGGAAAAACTTAGACTAATTGAGAATATTACATTGATTGGCCCCAATTTTCTTTCTTTCTTTCTTTGTTTTCAATCCAGCCTCTCTTGTTATAACCTCTTAAAATAAATAAAAACTTTCTATAAATATCTGAAAGGGCTATTATATAAGAATGAATCTTTCTTGCAGCAAAATTTATCATTATAACAATACTGTAGTAGTTTTGCTGGCAGAATCACAGCCTATCAAAGCTATTACAATAATGGAACATTTTATGGTTTGGAAAATTAAATGTGTAACCATGGAAGAGAAATGTCTCTTAAATCATATTTGGACATGTATTTTTCACCAAGTGATTTGCACATTATCTCATTCCATCTAAATTTTATTTTCATCAATATTTCACCATTGATTATTTTCCTTTTTTTGTTTCTGCAGTAATTTTGAAATAGAACTTCCCATCTGCTTTCACTTTTTGCAGGCTTGATCATATTTGTTCAGGAAGCAGATCTAAACATTCTTTTATCACAAGGCATAATTTAACAGCTGACTAATGGTCAAGCTGTAAATTGTGCTGTAAATAGCTGGCATGCTCAGTTTCAGGAGTGACTAATACTGTTCTCAAAATTAGTAGCTGTATTCGTTTCCGTACATTACAAAGTGGCTGATGCAGTCATTGTTCCAAGACCTGAAAACAGTTCAGGGCACATGAATCCTCAGAAATTTTACCTTTCAGAGAATCATGGGAGCCAGGCACTTTTGAGCAGCTAATGTAGAAATCTGAAGGTGTTTGTTCTCTGTATGTACACCAAGAGTTTCCTGAGGTGTTTGTATGTACCTGAAGCTATTTCTGGAACTGAATTAACATGCAATCTCCTCTTTCCTAGGAACAGTGTCTGTCTCCTGTTCACAGGAACTTCATAATGTTTGTTAGTAGAACTCCCTGGACAACTGGAAGGAAAGATAAAATAGATATTGAAAGGCACAGAAAATAAAATTATGCAGAGAAGATAAAAACATATCTGTGGCATGGCTATGGACTACATTTTAACTTGTACAGCTCAGATGGGACATCTTTCCACTGGAGAACAGAGAATTAGTACAATCAGTGCCTGCATAGAATTCACATGAATATATGGGTTTGAACAAAATGTTGAATGAGCAAATGAAGTAAAACCTCATACTGGTTTTCTTTTTCAGTCATGAGAAAATGTTTTCTTCAGCTTTATAGTTCATGTTTATATGGATTTGAGTGATTTTTTTTTTGTGAATAAGAGACTATATGTATATAATTTGCATTTTAATTACATCTCAAAATGAAGTGACAAAATTTAAACAAATCTATTAGTGATATTAAGATGTGTGGATTTTTCCAGACCTATAGATTACCCATGACAATGGCAGTGGCTTGGGTGTGATTTGGGTACGGACACAGTCAAGGTAGTTCTTCCTGGAAGGTAGAGAAACACTAGGTAGGGTTGGTGTGAATCTTTTTTTTGTGGAAGTGATCCAGCTACATCAGAAGAGCAGGTGGGTTTATTAATTTGGGTGTAGAATGAAGCTCTCTAGGCCTGTGCATGCCCAGACTGCTGTGTGAGGTCAGGCAGACTCACTGTCCAGGGTCATTATTAGCCTGGGATTCCCTCATCTTTGGTGCAGGGATTGCAGTGCTATTCCAGGGCACTGGCCTAGTGACAGACAGGGCCGTTGGCTGCTCTTGGGACGCGATTTCTCTGATCAGAAATGCCATCTTGTACCCAAGAAAGTGTTCCAGACAAACTCAGTGTGTATATTCCTGCCAAAAGCTTTGGATTTCAACTAACTGACATTTAGAAAAACAACTTAGAAAATGACCAACAAGTTCTGGTTTCACACCCTCTGATCTGACCTGCTTAATGAAATCAGGGTTCCAATAGTTCTTGCTGCTAGGCTTTTAAAAACTTTTTAAGTTGCCTTCTGCTTTTGTTTACATTTCTCTCTTACTCGACTCATCTGCAGCTTTTTTCCTCTCCTTAGGAAGAACCCTGATCCTGTTTCACAAAGGCTGCCTGCTGGTTTGCTGGCTTTTCCCTCTGCTCTTTTATTTCCCCAGAAGTACCCATAACTAAAGTGTAATGGGACAAGAATCACCTCAACCTATTTGCAAACTCGAATCAGGATTATGCTGGTATTTGGCAAAGGTTCAGCTATGTTTTGGTATGAGATCTGGATATGAGTCCTAAATCCTGCATCCTCTGTCTGATTGCAGTACTGTACTCACAAGCAGTTCTAGCAAGCAAGCCATTCATTCATCTGACTCATGATAGGCAAGATTTTGCACCTTGTGATTCCTACACTTTTTATTTTCTTTTTTTTTTTGGGCTAACTTTATCTTGGTTTTAAACTTAATAAAAAAATTAGTAACTTTTACCCTGGTTGTCACAGCATCTTATCAGTATCTTGCTCCCACAAATAGCCAGAATGTATTCTAGACTTTGGTATTAGTAACTGCCAAAGGTAATTTCTTTAAGCGGTATTTCATGTTGAAAAGGACTAACATCACATGAAGGGGAAGGGAGACACAGGGGTAGTTCTGGATGTGTTGTGCTTCAGTGAACAAAAGCATTTGCAAATTTCCTTGCTGTGTTATGGTAGATTGCAAGAATGCTACACATATCTATCTCAATGTGCCTGTAAGTTACACAGGGTAAAAAAAACTCCTCTACTAAAACTGGCAAGTGTTCAGAAACCACAATTATTCAGTGTATTGCCTGGCCATTTTAAAAATGTATTTTGCACTTTTGGTAGATGTTGTAATGCATTCAGCACAGTGTGAAGTCTTGGCATAGATGCTGGATTCTAAAATAAGATGAGCTCTGCCTTTTAAAAAGGAAACGTTTGTCTGTGAAATACCTTTGCTATTAAGGATTTTGGGGAAGGGGGATAGGAAATGAATATGATGCTGTAACCACAGAGAAAACAGATTTATTTTGAATTTTGATAAATAATCAAAGCAATGGACGAAGCACTTCTGAGTGAACACTGGGTGAGCAGAATTTTATTGTCTTTATATGTTAGTCTTCTTCCCCAAAAACCTCTTAACAGTCAAATGTGCTCTTGCATTGTGCATATGAGGGTGGCATGTGGTTTGTTAGAGTGGGGAGAGGTCTGTCCCACAACACACTGTTTCTGAGATGGTTCCCTCCTCTGCAAATTTCACATCAGCAGCTCTGTTCATGGGGACTAGTTTACCACTGGCTGAGGGCAGCTTTCAGAAATGCTGATGGGTTGGCTGACTGTCAGACTCCTTCCAGTGAGCACAGACCTAGATCAAGGTGGAGAGCATGACAAGCTGTGGCTGACAGCAGTGGGATTTGCCGACCTTCAGCAGGGCTGCAGCCTTGGAGTGATGTAGGAATGCAGGCAGTGTGGTTGTTGTGTGGGTGACACACCTGAGAGGTGCAGTGCAGTGTACTGGGCTCCTGTCCTTAGTGTCTCCACAGAATATAAAGGCTCTGCAGATGCTAAACTTTTGTTGAAGGCGGGAAGGTTTTAGGAGTAGAAAGGAAAGAGGGGGATTGAGTATGCCCATGCAACACCTGTAATGAGCTACATATAGGTGAAATTCCTGCTGTGGCAATGTGAAGAGAATATTTGAATACAATCGAAGAGGACTGAGCAATTTGCCATATAGATGGAAACTTTCCAACTTGTGTCAAGCTGGTGATCTATTACTCTCTCCCAGGTTCTCCTGTGATGTGTTTTGTACTTTAGGTTTAGATGTCCTTGAAAGTGCCTATGGGACATCCCTATCCTTTCTAGAGGAATGAAGAGTGGAGCAGGGTCTTTATGGAAGCCCTGGGGTGGCTACCCTCCAGGCTCTGCCAATGCTGGAGTACAGGAAGAACAGGACATTTTATAGCTGTGGTGTGAGGTTCTGGTTCTTGCTGGTGCACACTGCAGTGACTGTTACAGGACTTTTTCTCCCAAGGAAAAGTGTATGCTAGCCCTGCTCTGCTTTAAATGTAAAATATAGTGTTCCTGAAGTACTCCCATGAGAAAGAATCTGCAGAGTAGCTGTAGCCTCTTCTGCAGCAGAAAGACTAGTTGTACCAAGTAACTTTGCCTCAGCCACTTTACGGTGCTGAGAATAATGTGGTTAGTGAAATCAGTGTTCAAATGAGGGCAGAGGTACAGGATGCTTCTTACTGTCAGCACTGACTCTGAGACTCTCTTCTAGGCTTAAAGTAGTATCTCTGTTACCTGCCATGAAAACTAAACAGAATGAGAAAATACAATCAATGCCATAAAATATTGTAGTCCTTTCTACCTTTTTCTTTCTTCTTCTCCATATTTGGTTTCTTCCTAAATCAGATTGGAGCTGATTGTGTAAGAGATCTTCCTCCTCCTGACAGCTGTTCACATTTGTACTATGACCAAAGTACTTCTGGTGGTCCCGGAGGGTCTCAGGAGTCACCAGGCACAGCGGGCGCTGGGTCTGGCTGGCTGTGCCCGGGGAGCAGGTGTGTCGCCTTGAAGTGCCATGGGATGCTGTGTCGTGGCTGTTGTTCCTGCCCGCTCCGGGCAGTGCCGCGCCGTGTGCTCCTGCCAAGAGCAGGCTTGCTACTGTGCTCCGGGGTGGTCTCATTAACACGGGTTTGACCCCGTTACCGTGATGTTCGCTTACGTATACGATCCCTCCCGATTAGGAGCGCAGGGCTGGCTCTGGGAGCCGGGGAGCCGTGCAGAGTACCTTTGTCACTGCAGCCAAGCTGTGGTGGGAGGGGGCTGTCCCCGGGCGCCGAGCCCCCTTCGCTCCTGTCAGCCCTGCCGTGTGCTGCTGCTTCTGCAGCTGCGCCGTGCAGCAGAGCGAACCCAAATGGGTTTGTTTATTAGGGCTCCAGGGAGCTGTTCTGCAGCCCTAGAAGCTCGTCTCGCGTGTTTCCCTTGCAAGTGCCGTCCCTGTCTCACGGGGTGTGCCTCTGAAGCGCTTCCAGCTGCTGGCTGCTCCTCTGAAGCGTCCTGCCGGGAACCTGCAGCCCCGTCCCTGGGCAGCACGGCAGGCGGCAGCGGCTGCTTCTTCGGCAGCTCCGGTTCTTGTCCTCCCTCGGCACAGCCCGTCTGGCTCCGCTCTGCTGCGGCTCGGCGTTTGTGCCTGCAGGCAGGACCGGCTCTGGAGATGGGGCCGGGCAGCGGCTGCCTGCAGCGCTCAGGGATGGCAGCGCTTCGAGGGGATGGACTGTGGCCCTTGGAAGTGCTAAGCGCTGCAGTGAGGGCGGGGGTGCCGTGCCGCAGAGGGAACGCGTGTCCCCGCTGCCAGCCCTGCCCGTGGGCGAGGGACGGCTAACGGGAGCTGCAGCCCGGGCTGCCAAGCTCCAGGCGCTCCCCTGGGCACTGCGCTGAGGCTGGCCCCTGCCCAGGTGTGCTGGGGAGGGGAAGAGGGCTCCATCTGGCCTCTTCTTTGTCTTGTGCACCCCTGGGAAAGGAAAGCACGATTTAGCTCCAAAGCATTAAACAAAAAACCCCTGAAAGACTATATCCCTCCAGAACTGTCTAACCCTTTATGGCTTAATATAAGCATGCCTGAGGATTGATGAGGAAAGGATGTTGCTCGTGTTGATAATTACAAGTTTGCTCCTTTCAGTGTTTTTTTATTCTGATTGTTCCGTTTCAGCATTTAGCCTTTGTCGTAGGTGTGTGCAAATGCATTCTGCTGTGTCAGGAGCTTTACTTAGCTATTCATGTGCTCATACCCTTGGTAAGATACCTTTCAGGCAGATCAAAGACATATGTTTGGTCGTTTGGAATAGGTTAGCAGGAAGAAAGAAATCTCTTAAGAGTGATGATATGGTATAACTGCTAAGTAGCAAATACAGTTACATACATATTTGTGCATGTTCCTCTAATCATTACTGTTGCCCATGATACAGAAATATATTGCAGTTCAAATCTTGTACTTAATTGCAATGGCTGTCAGTCAACCTGTCTTACCAATGATGTTATTTCTATTTCAGTGATCTTCTCTCTCCTATTCAATAGATGAGCTCCTGCCAACAGAGAGAGAAAATTTAAGTTTTGTTTTAAGAAGCAATGTTTAGACCTGGGTCATGAAATTAAAATGCAGAATTCTTCCCTCTCTACACAAAACTAAAGGCAAAAGAGCTAACAGATGATTACGGGGATTCATTTAAAACACCGTATTTCAGTCACAATATAAGCACGTGATGTAGTCAGTGTTGAATACGAAATGTGGCAAGCTGCAGGTGCTCTGTTTATTTGTAGATTGCAATGTGTGGATAGATAAATAAGGTTCAGTTTAGGAGCAGACATTTTTGCATACCGGAGTGTTTAGAATTCAGGCAGCCTTGGCACTCAGACGGCAGTGGGTCTGCAGGAGCAGGCCTGTGATGTGTGGAACAGATAACATTCAGCAGTGCAGAGACAAGCGAGCTCTGTGCAGTGAGGGGCTTCGTGAGCTGCAGAGCAGCTCGTTCTGGATCAAAGCAGTCTAATGCAGAGCTAGCCTGAGCTCATTAGCCTGGGCATAATGCCATGCTAATATATCTATACGGCTCCCAGGACCCAGGCTAATGGCTCAGCATGGTGCTATGCTGGGTACTCACACCAGCTGGTGCAGGGATTTCTGCATTATATAGTGTAGACATGCCATAAGGTTTTCACACCAGCTCTGTAAGCAAAGAGAAATGGATTAAGGGAAAGATATAGCCCAAGACTTTAAAGAGCAGGAATGTTTAAATTTGGGGTCCTGAATCCTTTTTCATGAGGAATCCACTGTAAATGTTATGGATCTCAAAGGGCAGTCTTTGGATCAAACTCAAGAACTCCAAAGTCTCTAGTAATTCCTACTGATGTGATTTTTCAACACCATTTAATTGTATCCCTGGAAAACAGGCTTGTTGAGCTAGTCAGTCAGATGCCGTGCTGCGTTTTGAATGTATCAGAAATGAAAAACGACTGAAAGCCTCCACCCTTGTTCAGGGAAGGCTTATCTGAAATGTAAGAATAGTAACCTGTTGTCTCTCCCTCAAAAACAAGGAACAAGTAGTACATGAACAAGAGGTGGTTAGACCAGTTGATATTAATTAATAGTGATCTAACTGCCCATCTCTGGCTTAAGATTTTTTTTTTTTTTTCCAAAAAGTGAAAAAGAAGCACTAATGTTTGAGTTATATTTTTATGGGTATTTTCACTGACTTGATTATCTGCACCAACCTCTACTTACTGAGGCTGTAACTCTAGGTGTAAAAAGAAAAACCAAAACAAACTCAAACTAGAAAGGAGAGAGCTCATTATATAATTGTGGTCCAGATGCACTTAGGAAGTACAGGAAATTGCAGAACTGAACCTGCTGTTATACCCAGAAGAGCCTTAGATTGCTCAGTGAAGAGTTTAGGCCCAGCAGACTCAGTGCACTAATAATTCCCAACATGGGAGCTGGTAGTACATAGGAAATGCAAAATCTTCCAGTAGGGGTTCTGCCCAGGAACTACAAGTTCTGGCCTCAAAAAAGCAGGAGGTAGACAGTTTACATCTGAAAAGCAGTTATATATTATTTCAGAAAATGCCATACAGACACTTGAACTCCAGCACAAAAGATTGTCACTGGGTGACAATAATAAAATGTTTATAATTTTGCCAACTTCACAGCTGAGGAAACCAAGGGAGAGAGATTAAATGTTGGATTTTCCACGTAAGTAACTTGTGTCCCACAGGAAGTCCAACCTGGGGTTGTTGTGTCTGTAGTAATGCCCAAGAACTGCTCTTTTCTGTTATCAAGGTCATTGTTACTGCAGTGATAAAAACCCCACTAAAAAACAAGGCTGGTGTGTTCCTGATTCCCACTCCTCTTGCTCCAGCACTAGTATACTTGACTTTAATACCTGCTTTTTTGACTCCTTGATGCTTTTCTATTCCTTGAAAATTATTGCATATGCTTGTGCTTTGAACTATGAAAACATATAGTACCATAATAACTATAACTAACATCTTAAATACACTGATTTAACATTAACATTTATATCTTCCAGTAGCAATTCCATGATTTTGGAAACATTGCAAGGTAAATTTCTCTTAGAAAAGTAATTTCTGTGGCACTGTTCACAACTGAAGCAGGATATGTGGAAATAGTACCTGCTGCAGAATGTCAGGAGGTCCTAAGGTCAAATCCCTCCTGGGAAATGGTAATAAATGGTAGCTCAGCTGCTATGTTCTGAAAATATTTGTCACATAAAACTGTTACCTACCCAGGAAAGATTAGAATCTTCTATGGCACAGATGGGAGCATGCAACTGTCTGATCTAACATGTGATTAAGTATGTGCCAGTACTGAGAAAGCTGTAGCCTTAAAATGCAGCTCATGCAGCATCAACAAAATTGTATTTGCAGTCTAAACAGGGAGCTATAAAGTGGTGTTGTAACTGTGGTAAATACTAGTGCTCTAGTGTGCCCCAAAGGTTGTCAGGACATGTGCTGGGGGACCGTAAAAAGGATTAGAGAACATGGAGTGATGTTTTTATCAAAACAGGATTCACAATAAATATTAATCTTCTGTGTGATTCTAAACTGCATTTCTGGTGGAATCTTGATGATGGCTCTCTGGTGCTTTGGAGCTCACAAGAGGTACTTACTGAGAATAATATTTTTTTAAAGGTCCCTGGCTGCTTGGAGAATTTATTTGTATTCCTACCAGGCCACCTGTCCTTGTTTCTACCTTCTGTAGGCTTCCTTTTTGTGTTTGAGTTTGTCCAGGAGCTCCTTGTTCATCCACACAGACCTGGCATTTTTACCTGACTTCCTCTTTGTAGGGATGAATTTGGAGAAGGTGATTCTTGACTATTAACCAATTTTCTTGGGCCTCTCTTCCCTTCAGGGCATTTTTCCCTAGTACTCTTACTAGGCAGTTCCCTGAAGAGTGCAAAATTTGCTCTCCTGAAGTCCGGGACAGGGAGCTTGTTGTGTGCCCTCCTCACTTCCCCAGGGATCTTGAATTCCACCATTTAATGGCCACCTCAATTGTTTTTTAAATTTAAATACTCCAATAAAATTTCATTTCCTTAATGCTTTTCTTAGTTTTGCACTTGCAGGAATTTGTGGTGGGACTTGTGGGCGAAGGTGACTCCTGCATCAATTTTCTTTCACAGGTTTGAAAGTCATTTAGTGTTGTTTCTCATGGGGCAACAAAGCTCTGGAGTCGCATGATTAAAAGCAGCCTCTTTTTGCCAGTGAGCAGGCCTGTTAGAAGGTGTGTTGAGGGCAGAGCAAAGCTGTTTGTTGGCTTCTATGGAAAAAGCAGTTTAAGGGATGAATTTACAACTTTTCCAGTTTCAGCACACAGCCTTGTCCTTTTCCTCAGATTTCCTGTGCTTTTTCTGCGTGTTAACTGATGACCCTGTGCTTTCTAATGGCAAGGATGGGTTCTAGAGCTGACCATGTGTCCAGGCAGTCTACCCACTCTAAGGCCCTTTTGTAATACAAAATGGCACTTTGTAAAGCCAAGAAAATGAGAAGGTGCTGCTGCCCTTCTGAGAGGCACCATTGCCTCATTGCTCCCAGAGTCTGAGGGACTGTGACCAGCTGGCTGAGATGGCCAAAGGGTTTTGTTATTCAAGTGCTTCAGAAAAGCTGAGTCCAGTTAGTCAGTCCTGGCACTGTGGACAGACTCCTTTGAGGCAGAGCAGTCCTTCAGTGTCCTGGAAAGTCACATGCAGTGACCTCCTTTCATCTGCCATACAGCAGAGACCTGTAGGCTTGGCTAGCAAAGGGCAGAAAGAGCAGGATCTCTTTCTGGGAAAGGGGGAATAGCATCTTTTTGCCTCCTGCTTCAACCTCTTTTCTGAAAGGTATGTAAAGAGTTACTTCCTTTTGCTCTTCATAGCTTTGTTTAATATTAAGAGCATTGTTTACTGCTAACAGAAGGTATCCTTTGCAAAGGACATGTGCCTCCTTCTCCTTTGTTTGATTCTAAACAACATGGAGAAGAAGGGTTTTGTACCTGGTTTTGCTGACTCAGTGTGTTCACACTCAGAGAATTAGCATCACTGCTGTTTCTGCATGTGAAAAATTTCCTGAGGTTTGGGAGAAGGTAAGCAGGGGTATGGTGAGAGCAGGGGATGCAAATATTTATCCTCCTTTCAGTCATGGTTTTTCATTTAAAAATTAAGCATCAAGGGTTTTGGCCTTTCCTTTATTTTGTTTATTGGCACATGAGTCTCAAGAGTCATGGACCAATCCTGTGAGAAGATCTCTCGTAAGTATCTGGGATGAGCTATACTGCATTACACACTCCAGAGAGCAATGGATCTTAGAGGCAATGGCTTTTGTCTGCTGTTTAGGTAACCAGCTTAGAAATAATAATAATAAAAAGAATGTATCTGAATAATTTTGACTTCAGAATGGCTTTAGAAGCATAATAAGAGTGGTAAATAAGGAATCCCCTAGATGGCCCATCTGAAAAGCAGCAGTAAAAGAATGAGATGCAGAAGAAAACAAAACAAAGCTGTTGTTGTGAGGGGTGCCAGAAAATAAGCCTGTGGCAGATGTGTGTGGTATTTTCACAGAGTGAGAGCAGTGGTGTCTTCCCCTAAGTATTAGACAATTTCTGAACTGCATCTTTGCTAGCAGGACATCACGTAAGCCATGATCAAGCCTTGGTAATTCCTGGTGTACCTTGTCCCCCTGTCAAACAAAAGAATGAACTTAATGAGCAACACTGTGAAAACACACCACTTAAAAAGTTAATATTTCATTTTTCTTCTAAAAGACAAGAAATTCCTTAAATAACATAAAATTGGATTCTGATATCAGTGCAGTGATTATCCTGGCACTGAAAAAAGAGTTTTTGGGGTCATATCACCAGAAACAGTGCTCACGATTTGGAGATGATGGCACTAGTTCATGTTTTTCCCATGCCAATGGGGAACTCTTACTGTAGGGGAAGCTGGCAACTGTATTTTGTTTCCTATCCATTCTGCTGGATCACATCTATTCAATCTCAGCTGTATTTGTGTACATATGTTTATATACATTTGCATACATTTGAATCTCTTTATCCTGTATGCTATTATTAGATGTCTGAATGAATTAAAGAGGAAGAATTAATACAGAATTAAGAAGGAGTTTTAAGATTGTTTTCTATGTATATATTTAAGCCATGGAGAATTGCTTACTTGAACACATCCAGTTCTAAGGTGTGCAGGGATTATTGTAAGGTATGGAAGTGTTTCTGCTGGTATAACAATATAGATGAGGTAACACGTGATGAGGGACATTAAAAGCATTTATAGCACAAATAGCATGATAAAACATTATTTGAAGATCTAAAGATGTTAAATGAGGAAAAAGGATCTGCTTTTCATACACTAGACTTCTTAACTTCCTTACTGATATTTTTAAGGCCTGATTTTTTTTTTTTAAGGTTTAACATATTTGGAGATTTTATGAATGTGATTTCTCTTCCTTCATAGTGTTGTCATGTGTTCAAAATGAATTTTTTTTTATGCCCAAAACTAACTAGTAGCAGAATCTGGAGACTTAGGCCTCTGTTTCATAGTTCTCATTGAAAAGAATGGGCAGTGGTAATTAAAAAAAAAATCAAGTATTTTTCATTTGGCTGCTTGGAAAATCATTAGCATTGTGGCAGTACTGAAGGATTTTATACTGGCTGAGCTTTCAATGAAATTTCCTTTATTTGTCCAAAATACTGACAAAGAATGTGCCTGCTTATGAGAATTAACCTAATGTTTCTATTTTGGCATTTTTTGCACGTGGCATTTGGAGATTTCCACATTTTTCTTCCTTATACTGGTATTTCAGCTGCATTTCCTTGAACTGCGAAGACTTTATTTCTGTGCACCTCAGATAAAGGTGCCCTTTATCTTAACAGTTTTCTTCTCACTTCCTTAAATGCCATAATGATAATTTTATACCTACCTGTAGATCTGCTAAGTTACTGTATGAGCATGAGAAATCAAATCCTCAAAGGCAGAGACTTGCACGAATTCTGGACCCTCACTTTTCTCTCAGCAGGGCCCTGCTGCTACAGCAGGATCAGCTGTTAGTAAAAGACAAGACAATTGGATCTGGTTTGTGCTCAGCTCGCTAATGGAAGGATCAAGAGCTGGAAATAAAATATGACTTCTATTTTTTTTCTGAGCTCAAACTTTCGGGTTATTTGGATTCAGAGGGCTTGGCTTGGCTGCTCCCAGGCTTTATAAACAATATTAGCATCTCTGTTTGGTTGCTTCCCCAGAGACCACTGATACCCTCAAAAGGAGAATTAGCAGAGGCAGCATTTGCTATTTTGGCAGTAGTTAGTGGTCAGCAAGCAACTTTACCTGTGCTTAAAATGCAAAGTTTATGCTGGGGCTTTTGGAGGGGTCTAAATGAGTTAGGCAATAAATGAAATTTGATGAGAGCTTTGTGCCAATGCTCCTTATGCTTCTTTGAGAGTTCCAGATTAGTTTACATCATTCTGGCCTCCTGGGCCAGCACGGTGATGAATCACTGTTAGAAACCAGACAGAGTTGCTGATAGGATTTACACAGAAACCCATGTCGAGGAAATATATGCATAGTTTCATTGGCCAGCCCTCCCTGTGGCTATGTTGCCTGGTTTTTAGGAAGAAAAAAATCTGGGGTGCATTTCTCCTTGATAGTGAGCATATGCTTGCATGGTTGGAGATGTTTTTATATCTATGATGCTAAATAAAGATGCTCACTTGAGCATTTTGTTTTGGCTGAGTCTGCCCTTTCAGGATGCATGTGTAACCTCTTTGTAAATTACTGAAATAAAGGAATTGCCTAATGCAAAAGAGAAATTCCACGAATATGAAACCCTTGGAATGTTTTCTACATCAGCCATTTCCTTTTTCGCTTGTGCAATGTGTATGGATTGTCAGCATGATGTGGTGTATGGTAACCAATGTGTGCAGGAGGCTATTAATCTTCTTACTGTCCTGTGTTCATGTAAGATTTGGGAGAGAAGTTCAAACACTCTCAGCTTGTACTTATCTGCCCATACGGATCCTTTGCAATCCCTCACAAATGTGAATCTACTTTCTGTATGTGTCAGCATGTTCATCCTTCCTTACACTCTGGGTAATCAGTCAGCTCATGGATCTTGATAGACTTTATTGATCTATTTCCTTTGTGGGGAAGGGGATTCATATTGTCCTGAGTGTGCTCAGGGTAAAGAGTATGGTGGAAACAATTAGGTCTGACCTACCAGTTATGGGATTTAAATGCCTGAAGCCATGTGCTGTACTTTTAGATATGTAGATTTTGAGTTAATTTATAGATCAAGAATTCATTCTCCAACAACTTGCCAGACAGTGAAGCTTGCAGATTTGTTGTACTGCAGTTGAAGTTTAAATAAGGGCTTAGCTGAAAAGAACTCTTAAAGGCAAAAACATTGGAGGAAAAGTGATTTATGAAGCTTTTTATTTCCACTGTCTTTGCAATTATAAACTATCACATTGTATAGAGTTTTTTTCCCTACAATGCTAATACTCCCTCTGGTATATGTAGGGTATTTTTTTTTCCTATGGTGTTTAAAGTCTGAGGCTTTTAGCAGTTTAATCCAAACCAAAGCATCTATATCATGGGACTTGCCTTTAATTCTCTCTTAGATGCTTTTTTCCCTGTATGCAAAATTAGATATAATTCTGAAGGCATTCTTAATTAACATTTTTTTAATCAATGGCTGGATTCTCTGGAGGATTTTTTTTTTCCTATGCATCATTATTTTTCTCTTTCCACAGCAATTTCACAAGCAAATTAAGTAAACAGAAAGAAACACTTTGTGGATTTTTCTTGTGACAGCCTGCAAACCTGTGAACTTTTTTTTTATTTTTAAGTTGAAGCTGCTAATTGTAGAACTGTATAATTAATGCATTATCCATGACAACAAGGTTACACGGTTTGTGTTTAGCAAACATGCTTTTTCTGGAGGGTGGAAAAATACATAGTGAAAACTTATGGAAACACTAGGCTGTTTTTTACCACTTTGCATGACAGCCAGTCTCTCAGCCATCATTAGAGCTGTGTGCCTAATCAGACGCTGAAAAGATGCCCTGAAAATTGGCTGGAGCCCTGGTCTCCCTGTCTGAGTCCATGGCTCAAACCTGATGTTTTCACTCTCCAAGATAGGCCATTGCAGGCAGATATTCTCAGAACTGGAATGTTTGCTCTGCTAATTGGCACATTCCTACTTAGATTTCGTAGGACATGCTGATTTGTAACATGACTCAAGAATTTACTTCTTAGTGGGTAATTGCCTCAGCTTTCCTAAATCTTTCTGTTTACCAGCCTTCTTTCTTTATTGTGCCTGTCTACTGCTCTTTCATTTGTAATCTTCTTCTATTACCTAGACATTCTCCTGATTATTTCACATGTTTTTCACTGGTTTGAGAATTTCTTTGCTCCCTGGCCTTTTCATAAACCAACTATGCGTTGGTGTGTGCTGGAAGTAGTGGAATGATTTCCTTAAAGCTTGCAGCAAATGATGTATCAATGCTGACTTTGTTACTGCAGTCGTAGAAACATTTTTAACAAATTGGATGATGTGTTCTGTATTCAGAATTCAAATGCAGTATGTCAAGGCACTTCTCTGAATGCTTGAGAGCCCAGAAACAGTGTGATCTCTTCCACTATGAAAATTAGAAGCTTACTTGTGACTTACACAAGTCTTAATGCATATCCCACTTCAAAAAGCTATTGTAAATACCATAGATTTCACTGATTTGGTCTTTTTTGGCAACTTCTGTTCATGTTCCCCCCCTTTACTCCTGATTATTTAATGATCTTGATTTTAAAGTTGTAGTGAAAGAAAAACCATATTGCAATTCTTGCATGAGTTTCACAGTTATTACCATTGTCCTTACATTGTTATTGATGTCTGAGGGTTTCTTGGTGAAACACTTATATCACTATTCCAGACTGAAAAACCTGCAGGAAAACACTTCTGTTCTCAGGCAAGATTTACACTGGCTTTGCTCTTTCCATGCCTCTGTGAAAGTGCTGAAAGTTCTACAGGTGGCATTGAGACCAGAGAGATTTTTGTCTTGTCCTGACAATTTTCTAATACTTAATTTGATTGGCTTTTCCCAGAAATCCTCACCTGGCGTGGCTGTGTCCATGAGCACTTAGAGTGTGCATAGGGAGCCACTGAGCAGCACTGTGGGAGAAGGGAAAGCTTGCTCTGCTCCCTGCATAAGATTGTATTCTGTAATTCATTGCCTTTGAAAACTGTCTTATCACAACATCGACTCCTTAGTGCTTTAATACAGGATAAGCTTATTAGAGATAATCTGTTTACTGAATGTCTTAGCACAAAGCAATCTAGTTAACAGCATCTTTTGAAGCTTTGTCTTCTGGATATATCTTTTAAACTCATCCCAGATTATTTATCTACATCTGTATCTTTAGATCCTTTTCTTTAGACTTGTATCTCCTTTGGCATGAAATTACAATGTCTGGTGAAGACACTGGTAAACTTAATACTCTTGTGGGGAAATAAGGCAAACCAGCACCAAAATGAGCTAGTCACGGCAGATAATTCAATCTGTTCATGTTTCTTTAGGCTTCAAATTAATTTTTCTTCTCAAAAGATCTACACTTCTACTGGACATTTGCCACATCTCCACAGTGCTCCTCACACAGCAGTTTGTATGTCTGGATGCTTCCCATCCAACATGCTGTCCTCAAGGTCTGGACCACTGCTTAAGATGTACAGAGGAGGGAAGGAAATCGGGCAATTAATCCTCAAATGGCTAGGTATTTTTGGAAAAGACTTACAAGTCATTGTACTAAAAAAGACAAGATGAGGAAAGAGAATTACAAAAGAGGTGCTGAAGAATGAAAGGTGACAGCTGTGAGAAATGTAATATAGTAAGCCCATTTTACCTTTGGATCTTCCTGAGCATTGGAAACTGCTCAATAAAATTCTGCCTTGATAGTTCAAGATACTTTATGTCT
Source organism: Cinclus cinclus (assembly GCF_963662255.1). Classification (NCBI taxonomy): domain Eukaryota; kingdom Metazoa; phylum Chordata; class Aves; order Passeriformes; family Cinclidae; genus Cinclus; species Cinclus cinclus. The sequence continues at coordinate 16,476,762 of NC_085055.1, forward strand.
CTCCTAACACAAGAGCAACTGCACCAGTTACTGATGAAGGCAATGTTAATGTGGAAAGTGCATGTCTCTTTGTGCTCCCTCTTTTCTCATGGAGTTTAGATGTGTTAAACAGAATTACAAATTATCAAGCAGACTTTTCCCTTAATGGGAAAGAGAATTACAAACTTACCACTAAAAACAGTCTCTGAGTATTTTAAGAAGTACTTGTCTCCAAAAGGCCCAAGTTTGGGACATAAAGATAACTGATGGCAGTTTTCTTATGATGAATTATTAAAGTGAAGTGACCATTTAAAAACCTGTATTATGCACTCTGTTCCTCTTACTTAATGGATCCTTTAATTGCTAAGGAGGCCTGGATGCCAAGGATGTAACCAACCTGTCTGGAACCTCCTGAGGCAATCACAGATTTTTATGCTGCTAATTTTGCTTTGATGGTTATTGTGTCTGGTCGGGTTTTAGCATGTGATAAGCAATGAAAGTGCTGCAGTTGGAAGGAATTGCACCTCAGATGCAAGGCATACTAGGAGGTGCACCAATGTAGTATTATTTCAGATAGTGTTCAAAAGCTAAACAGTAAAGGCTTTAAGTAGGGATGACTTACTTGGTAACATCATAGGCAAATTCCACGAAGTTAATTCTTTGTAGTGGAAAATATAATCATTGCAAGGATGCAAAAACTTTTGTGTACATCAAGAGAAAAAAAAAAAGAAAATAAACACTTTCTTTCCAATGTTTTTAGAAATGTAATACTCATTCTTGCTGGTGTGGACTGAACATTGCTACCCCAATTAGAATGTAGTTGCTACATGCTGCAGGAAAGTGAAGTGTTTCCTTGCAAGCACTTTAAAGCTACTGTTGAATTTCTGTAAGTCCAGAGAAATCTAGTACCTCCAGCCTGTAAAACAAGCTTCTCTCTTTGGCCTCATTAATGTTTAGTCTGTTTTTTCTTGGCAAAATTTCTTCAGTGACAGTCTCCACCAGATTGACACTGAAGTGTTTTCTTTACTTGCCATCTGTCTGGACTGATTGGAAAAAGTAAAGTGGGGCTTGTTTAGAAAAATATATAAGCAGTTCATTTGGCACAAAGTTTGTTATAGATGTATAAAAAGCAGCTGGGTCCAGCTCGGGAGGTTAAAAAAAATGTTTTATTGCAGAGGGATGACTTTTCATGTACAAGTTCATGCACTATGTGTGTTCTTTCATTTAGCTTGCAAGAAGTGGCTAAATAAATTAGCTATGTCATTTCATTAGTTTTATTTGTGTTTTACCAGGTGACTAACAAATATTACGTGTGAATAGGGATCTGATGTTTCAAATGCCAGTCAGCTGCAAGTACATTTAAAAGTAGCAGAATAGAGCTGAAAGCTTCATAAGCACTTTCTTCTACCTTAATTTGGCAAAGCACTTGAATAAATCAAAGTTAGCTGTTTTACTGGATTGATTCTGTTTTTTTACAGGTTTGCAGGTTTCTCTTACAGATTTGCAGCTTCTTGGCTTTTATTTATTTATTTATTTATAACATTGAGGAAATTTGGCTAAAGATGGCTTGGAATAGTAATGAAATCCTGTTCACATGGATGCTTTCTGTAAAGATGTTTGTATATGTGCCTATAAGCACATGTATGTGGAGAGAGCATATGCATGGTTACATGATGCTGTTTTTTCCAGCTGTGTGCATTGCTTAGCTTTATCCTTATTAGTATTCAAAGTCCATTATGGTTAGAGGTCGGAATCAGTCTCTAAACCAGCTTTGTTTGGTGCAGCCTTTTCCCCCCTCTTCCTTTGAGCCATCCACAGTTGTCTTTTGCTGTGTTCGTACTCTGAGACTTACCCTCTGCATTTATTGGCTCAGCCTTTGCCATGCTGAATGTAAAGCTGAGCAAAAGCCATTTTTCTGTGGTTTCTGAACAAGCGAGGAAGGCTGAATTCTAATAGCAGAAAAATTAGGAAATAAATTCTTTCTACTTTGAGGAACATCAGTTCCTCATGGGAATTGTCTACTGTGTATATTCTCCTTCTGCTTGATCACAAATCTCTCATTGTTTCTTGTAAAAAATAATAAGTTTTAGGAAGAAAATTATTTTTCAGGCTCTCAGATAGGAGGGGTCAGACCTCAGTCTTCTGTATTTCTGTTTGTGGGTACATAATCATTACAACAGAATTATCAAAATGAGAATTTATTTCCCTCAGGTTAAAATTCTAGTGTTGCACCAGTGCTAAAGGCTAGTCCAATTTCTGGTTCCAAAACCAAAAGAAACTGAGCTAGCCCTGCTGAGCTACAATTTTGCTTTCTCCATATTTCATAATCACAGACAACTATAGGTTATAGATAGCTATAACCATCTGAATGTGTTTTGAAATTTCAGACCCTCTGAAATGTCATATTTATATATACACTTGTTACATCTTTAACTGAAGTGGGAATATTTTGCACTGTTCTAATGCTTTTCTCTTCTAAGATTCCATTTTTGGAGGCATTACTCATGTTGAGTGGTAATTCCTGACTTAAATATGTACTACTCAGGCCTCATGGATCAGGTCTCATCTATTACTGGACAAGAATTTTCCCTTGCTTGTGCATGTTTAACATTGCTAACCTCTTCTAACACATGAAGATTGAAGACTGACCGTGGTCTAGGCAGCTAACTTTGGTTTTCTTAAATAGGAAGTATAGAGTGGTAAGGTGAAGTACATCAGTCCCCTTCTGATACAAAGATTGACAGAAATGATGTACTTGGAAATTATTTATGAACAGGTGAATGCTTTCATTCATGAATTCAAATACTCAACTGCGTTGGATACTATCATTCAGCAAGCTAGAAGTATCTGTATATGAATTATTATAGGTTGTACCTGCATCTCCTCCATGGGTGGATTTGCAGGTCGGGTTTTTGCAGATTCTGTTGTTCAAACCCAGATGCAGCTGTTTTGATGCTTACCAATATATTGATTCTTTTTCTCTTGAGACTTTGATTAACATAAAATTATTTTTTCAATTGTGCTTGTTTTGCAGCATCTGTTCTACATGACATGTTTACTTTGTCTCATCTTGGTCTCTGTGGCATGTTCCCACTCAGTATTTTTCAAATATTTTCTGTTGGGTTAGATGATTCATGTTCTTGCTGGACTTTATTGGCTCAATTTACTGCTTTCACTATTTTTTTGTTTTCAGTTCTAATATAAAGGCTTATTCCTCCTTTCCTCATTAAAATTATTACTTTCAGTACATAATGTCTTCACGGATGAGTCAGTTATCTTGTCTAGATGGAGAGGCTAATTTTCTTTGAAATCTCATGTGTCCATATGGCACTTGATTTGTCTTTGTTATGCTTGTTTTCTGCTGTCGTAGTTCTACTAATGGCAGCAGAAATATATTTATATACAATTCATACAGTAGTCCTTTAGTACTGATGGCACATATTGCAGCATCTTTTATGCATATAGTAGGACAGGGAGGTGTATATAGAAAACTTATGGCCTGTTCTGTGTGCCAAGAACCCCCATACTATGAACTGGAACAATTTCAGCAAACTCTCACCAGTTCAGAAGATCTTACCACTGTAGTTTTGTGTTTGTAAATCTAGCTAGTTTCATGGAGGAATTTGTAGGGATCTGCACCTTGTTCACTCAGTGTTACTGGTCACTGAGCTACAATAAAGTTGCTGCCTCTTTACACAAGCTGTTGATTGTTTTGTGTGTTGATTCACTGGTTTTGAGTACACATTTGCCTGAATTCTTTGTAATAAAAAGAATATCACACAATATCACTCAAACCACACCAAACTAGATAAATAAAAGAGGCATGATTAATTAGAGTGGTAATCATGTGTGCTTTCAATTCAGAGCAGAGACAAATGAGTTTCTTCCTACACATAACTTTGAAGAACGAACTCAGTTTCCCTTTGTAAACCTACCAAAAGGTAAGGGACACTCTTTGTGGTTTTCCTCCTTTTTGCATAAATAATTGGTTATAAACATAAACTTAGGGGATAATATTTTTGACAGATGTAGTGTGGGCAGAGGTGTTACAACTGTTCTTCTTAGTGGGCTGCTACTGAGCTTCAGGCTGGTCAGGCAATGTTGAGTCAAACTTGAAAGTCCTTTTGGAAGAGAAGGCCATTTTTGATAAGTTTTCACATGATCGTTTATGAACTGAACAGACAAAGATTAGAGATTTTTGTCCAGTTTACCCTTATAATTGTGTACTCCTGCAGAATTAAGCCTAGTCTCTCACAGGATGCAGTAAAAAAAGGTAGTAAAATAACACAGAAAAAGGAGTCACTGTTGTGTGTTTCAGGAGACTGCCACTGAGCACGTGGCTCCAACTTAGCTCTCATTGTATGGCATTAGATAGTTCAGTAGTGATAGGAAATACCTTGCAGAGGAACTCAGATTATGTACACTGTACTATTTTAACTCACACAAAGACTTCAGTGGGGACATCGGGTATGGATTTGCCAGGTTTCTTTATGCTGCTCTGATCAAACAAGTGTGGGCTTAGTAAAGATTGGCTGAACCAAAACTACTTGGGAGCTGAGGCAATCAAGGAAAAATTCTCTTTTCTGAAATACTTTCTCCAGCAAGGACCATCTCCTTTGGGCAGTAAATTTGTCTTACTCAGTTCTGGCATAGAGTCTTGGTTCCTGAAAAACATTTTGGCACCTATGTTCAGCTGTGAACGACCAGGAGCAGGAGCTCAAGAAGCAGATTGGAGGCAGTGGATGGTATAGCCCCGTGTCTTTCTTGTAAGGTTCACCTTGGTCAAAAACAGTTTCTATTCTTGTTTTTTAGTCCCGGAAAACAGAGTGGAGAAAGAAAGACTAAGAGGGGGAAAAAAGAAGCCAAATTCCCATAGATACATTTGATAGATAGGGAAACAAAGGCACAGGAGACCACACAGTAGTTTCATGTCCAAGCCAGGAGAAGCTTCAGATGATCCAGCTCATGCTTTAGTTATGAGAAAATATTGTCTTCTTCCTCAATTCCTTAGCTGGTTAAAGCCCCTTCTCTGTCCTGGAGTGAAGATTTCCACGTACAGAGCTTCTGAGAATCACCACTCTGGGGATTGCTGTTAACTCCAAAATGTGTTATTTGCACATTGAAGTACTTAACTAAGGAGCTTTTCTTTTTCCAGTTGTAGTCACTGGAGGCTTGATGGTAATAGAGCTGTCTTATGCTCTCTGCCAAGTTTATTTTCCAAAAGAAATATCTGAATGAGGAAACAATGACTAAAGAGGATATGTGAACTGTCTAGCATACTGCAAAGGTCCACATATTAAGAAGAGAGAAGACTTTTGGATGTCTGAAGGGTGAATTATTATGACTAAATTAATCCTTTGTGAAACTGAGGAAAAAAAATTCCTATCAGGGAACACTTTGAGAAAGGATTTGGTAAAAATCTCATGACATGAATGGTTCAAAAGGACAGAAAATCTTGGGAGGAGCTCTCCATTGATGTGGGATGCACTTTATAACTAAAGAGGTATTCTCCATCTCCCTGCTTTTTTTTGTTTAACTGATTCTGTGTTCAGCATTAAATTCATGTGTTAGTGTCAGTCTTAAAATAATTCCTACAAAATTTGGCATAATTTTAAGACTGTTGGAAAAAAGAGGCAAAAAGTTTTAAAACTGGGGATGGTGGGAAGCTCTGAAGGTGAGGCTCAGCCCATGGTTCACACCTGTTTTCCCAAGCCCTGCTAACAGTTTGCAATGGGCAGGGCTGAGAGCCTTGATTGCCCTGATGAGCAATGAGTTCTTTCTCTTCCCACACAGTGCCTTACCTGCTCCATCCCTGTGCTGCTTCCTGTTGCTGGGGAGGAAACAACTTTTTTGTGAGAAGAATATTAGTGGTGAGTCAGCTCTAGTCTTGTTTTTGTATCATGCTTGTAATTTGAAAATTTTTGTTTGTTTGTTTTAGTAATTTATCTTGTTAAATTAGTTCATGTCCATACAGCAGAAATGATCTTTAGGCCAAATTGTTTGAATGCTCAGGAAGAAAATGGGATACCTAACAGAGGAGGGAAAGAAACTTGTGTTACCCACCAAGTTTCAGGCTCAGATGGAGAGTTAAAATGTCAGCCAACTGGGCCAAACCATAACCTCTGATAAACTCTGGCTTTCCATGGAAATTGCTCTGTTTTTCTTTGTGTGGTATGAAATCACCTTGGAGTAGCTTGGAGTTTAAGCTCTTGTACCTTCTTCTCTTCTGTGTAATGCTTACTACACCTTGAGACTTGGAAGTTTTTATTTTGATCAAACAGTATGCAGAGTGAAAAATAGCCTTCTAATAGTGAATGTCCTTCCTTGTTCCTTCAAGAGCCTTCTCCTAGTCCTTAGTACTTGTTATCTCTGGGACCACTGGCTGTGTTTGTAATCCACACAGGTTGCAATGTTTGAAATAGCTTTGCTGTAGTGCCTCAAGCTCCACCTGTGTTCTAATGTGGGGATTGAAAGCAGCTGTGAGAGCTGGTCAAGTGTGCTGCAACCAGGGGGCCTGGAGGAGCTTGGCTCTGAGAGCTGCTGTGGAAAAAGCAATGCTTTAAAACTATTCTGGAACTTGGGCATTGCTTTACAAGGTAGCAGTTTTTCCTGTGTCAAATTGCACTAATGCACATTGTATTGTAGGTGACTGTACTGTACATAAATACGCACTTTTTCTAACTGCACTGGGAGAGGTATTGAGCCATTTTTTGGGATTTTGGTTTGTTACTCACAGATATAATTGGTTAATTTGATAGCCTATACAAGTTGTCAAAATCAGATTGAAGATTCTCACATTTCCATGAGATTTTCTGTCAATAAAAGTACCAGAACCTGGTCCTTGGCCAATATTTTACAAGGATTAAAGTAGTAAAAATTGAAGGAATCTTGTTAATCTGCCTAAGCAGTTACTGCATATATTTGAGTCATGGGGAATAGAGGTGGATTTATTTGTTAGTTGTTTTTGAGGGAGAAATATTTGAGAAAAGGCACTTTTGTATTCTATGCATCTTGTAGCAAATCTTGATTATATAAAACTTCTATAGTACGCCAATAACAAAATGTTGATAGACTATATTGACAATTTCAAGTGGGGAGTTTCACTGGCCACAGAGAGGTAAGAATGACTATTGTAACACATAAGAGGAAGATTGAGAAATTGAATAAATTAGTGAAAAGATGGCCTGCTAGTGTTTTTGGGAGAAGTAGTGGGTTAAGTGCACGGTGCCAAAGGGAACCACATGCAACTGCAAGCCCCAGGAAATTAATGGAGTCTTACCAGGTCGAGACCCACCTAGCACAAATGCATTTGAAGTCTCTGAACACACAAGGTTTTTTTTTCCACCATCTTAACTATTTCTTCTATTAGTACCAGCATAACTGGAATTCCTCATAGTATTTGTTCAGTGCTCATTTCATCCTTTAATAAAAGGATCTGTCTTTCTAAAGATAAGCTTATTTTTCCACCCCAAAGTGAAAAGCAAGAATGCTTGACAGCTCCTTTCTTTCTTTCCTCTACTCACTATGCAGCAAATAATCAATCTTGGCTGAATGACATTTTAGAGAAATTACAGTCGTAAATGTGTCAGTACTTAAGGAAAGTGTAAAATGCCCCTTGCATTTGCATGGGTGGGAAATCAGAATTTAGCTAAATATACATGTGGCTGAAGAAAGCATAGAAATAAAAAGGATCTTGTAACAAGAAAATCACAAGGCAGCTTTTTGAAGGAAATTGCATGAATGGTCACCACTGTGAAGATTTAAATGGGTGGCTCCCAAATAAATCCTTGAGACGAGTGAGGGTGCCTAATTCTGGGTGGTGCTGAATGCGCTTGGCATCAGACTCCTTCTTGTGAGTTCACAAGAAAAGGTTCTTCTTGTGCTCTCTTTGCTGCTACAAGATCAGACATCGCGTACCAAATGTAATTCCTCTTTTGCGGGTTGGTCTGCAACTGTTCTCTTCCTTTCTCCTAATTTTTTGGTTCAATGTATTTCCCATTATTTCAGTAATAATGTAAGAACATACATCGATCCTTTAAACACATACAGTTTAAAGCTTTTTCCCTGTGGCACCTCGGCAGGCTTTGCAAACAGTGATCAATCAATAACCTTCACAAAGCCCTCTGCATCCCTCTCTTAGTTACACAGTCAGGGAACTGAGGGATAAAGGTGTTGAAAGACTTAGCCAAGGTCGCACAAGGAGTTGGTAGCTGACTCTTTAAATCTCAGATTCCTATTTCAGACTTCAGACCACACGTCCTCCACATAAGCATGTTTATATTTCGTGCAGAGTATAGGGAACAGTCTTGCCACAGTGACTCTCCAGGTCAGTGACTAATCCTTTATAAATTCTAAGCTTTCCAAAGCCAAATGTCTGAAAAGGAAAAATATGAAGGATGCTTCAAGGGGGAGAAAGCTGATGTTGGAAGGATGTAGATTTCTCACCAAGGGAAACCACTGATCTGTTCCAACAAAATTTGGTTTGCCACCAACCAGCAGGCTGGTCATGGTGACACTGTCTTGCAGTCAGCCTATGTGAGGTGTTGGTTAATGTTGCTACAACAGATATTCATTATAACCTACAGTTACTCACAGTTTACTCTGTTTATGCAACCATTTACTGGTTATTCATTAAAAATAAAATTTATGTATTGCTATTGGATGTGTATTTTGTCAGGGAAGTGACCTTGGCAGAAATATGTCTGGATCAACACTCAGCTAGCAGTCACTCTTTATGTTGTCGTATAAAACCTTGTTAAATAATATTTTGTTTCTATCTTCAGTTGCTGTTATATAAGACCATTAATGAAAGTTTCCCAAAAGATTGGTAAATGGAGTGAGTTTTTCTGTACATTTTCTCTATAAAATAAAGAGCTAAGCCAATGAGTGTCAACGTTATTGCCTAGCTGAAGTGCTTGCTATAAACTCTGATAATAAATTGTTTACTTTTAGATTTTTGCAGGTTTTAAAGTTCTCCACATTTAAATACAATTTGAATGGCTCTTGGAGAACTAAGGATAATTCACCTTCAGAAAGCATTTAGCTTTCATTTCAGTGAGACTACTCGCATGCTTAGAGTTAAGTGGTTGGTTGAATTGTTTAATGCTCAGAAAAGACACTAAAAATAAAGCCAGGGAGAAACTGTGGCTTCAGACAGAGAACCAGTGCCAAAACTGACTGTAACAGTGGTATTTTAAAAAGACACCTTAATGTCAGTGTACAGTGTCTCTGTTTTTTACTTATTTTCATTTATTTAATGTCATTTCAATATAGCTTCAATTTCATCATATTTTTCCCTGGATTTTATGATTTATTTTTAACCCTTTAAAACAAATCTTTTGCATGAAAAATCAGTGGATGGAAAAGTGCTATAAAGCTAAGGAGTAATGTTGATTCCTGCATGGATTATATTTAAATATACTGGTACAAGTTGTTGGCGGCTTGAAGATGGAGGAAGGCTAATTGTGAAGTCAGTTCACCTTCATCAGCATTATCAATAAAGTCCGAGGAGTGCATTTGTGTTTCTAGAGGCAGAGACATGTTACATGGACAGAAAGAAATGGCTCATCAGGTTATGGGCTCCTGAAAGTAGGGGTGGTGCAGAGACCTCCTGTTCTTTGTTGGCTGTAACCACAGCACAGGGACAGGAGAGCTGCGGCCGCGTGGCTGCCCTGGCTGGCTGCTGGGACTCTCTGGGGAGCACCTAGAATGCATCCTCATGTACCTAAGGGTTTAGACAGCTAATAAGGTGAAGAGCAGACAAGAAGGGGTCCCTACCACTGCTAGCTACTCTGACAAATGAGGGGAAATTCTATCCTCAAACATTTCCCAAAACCGGGGGATATCTCCAGGGTATACTTGATGCTGTTTCTCCTCATTGAAATAAATAAGTAGTTTGTTTCATGAGTCAGGAAAGCCACAGAACTTTGGATGTCAGGAGAATGCAAAACAAACCTGCCCTTGGCTTCTAGAACAAAAGGGGTGCAGTCCCTAGTTGTCAGGAGAAAACAAATAAATCAATAAAAACCTCAGGTTGTTGCTTTGGGATAAAAACAAACCAAGAAGCATCTTTTCTCTGGGCTGGTTGTGGTAGTCACCATTTCAAAAAATTGGACTTCACCCACACTTACCACATGGCAAGAATTATTTTCCCTGTGCTCACAGGGATATCTCAGGTGGGAAGTGGCTACATGGTGACTTCTGAATTGTGACCAGCGCTGCTGTGTGTGCCTCAGCCCAACACAGGCTGTAGCTCTTTCTCATTGTTTGGTGTTAGGAGGCCAGGGCAGATTCAGTTTCTCCCTCCTAACGGGGGACAAAAATAGAAAAGGAGGGGAATACAAGACTGTTTTAATCATGTTTCTTTTGAGCAGGACTATGCCTGGCCTTTGCAGGACTCTGTATTTTTAGACTGTAGACCTCACCTGCCTGGGTGGGCTAGTAACACCAGTTTCTATGATGAATTTTTTCAATCTCTTGTTTTTAGCTGAGGTCTTTCTCGCTGCTGAATTGTGCTCATCTGGTGAACAAAACAGTTCATGTAGTCCTAACAGGAATTAAAAAATGACTTCTGCCTCCTGGCCTCTCAGCACTGCCCAAGATGTGCTGCCTCCAAGTCCTTGCTCAGGGCTGTCCCCTGGCACTGCTGATGTGGGCACTGTGGAAGGAGGCTCTGGCTGCCTGGTCTCAAGCTGCAGCACCTGGCTGTGTGTGTGCTGAAGGCCAGCACTTTTGACTGTGGCATTTCATCTTCCCACAGTGGCAGCGCATCTACCCCTACCCCATCTTTTCTCTTTGCAAGGGAGAAGCATCTTTGTCCCTCAGAGCAACTGTATTGCAAGGTGTTTCTGAGTGGTTTAGTGTGTGAGGAGGGCTCCAGATCACTTCTGTTGCTTGCTCTATCACAGCATTTTCGTAAGATTCCATCATATTTCCAGTCACTCTAGGAATCTCTTGGGAAAATCTTGCAGAATTGTAATGCAAAGGAATCATCAATGCGGGTAAAGGATACAATGCAGTAAAGATAAGACTTTTACTTTGATAACTTTGAGAGCTGGAATTTGAAGCCTTTCAGAAAGTGCTTGTAAAATTGCAATCAATTGTGTTTATAAATGGTTTTTTTTTTGTGATGAGTTTTCTCTATATTTCCAATAATGCTGTACAAGATGTTTCTTATATTTAAGAAGAGAACTATATGCCATGCTATGAATAGAGTGGTGAAATGGCCTTTATCCACAGGCCATCAGGAGCCATCAAGTGAGCACCTCTCTTCACAGCAAAACGAGGCATGCAGTTAGGAGTTAGAGTCCAGAGCCTCACTTCTCATTTGTTCAGCTTCAAGGGATCCTAAAGATCCCTTGAATATAAGAAAAGAATATATCAAACTAAATACTGGGGGGGGGAATATATGATCAATAAAGGGGTAATTTCAGAATATGACTAGATACATTGTTTCTACTATACAAGCATGCCTTTATTTTTGGTGTCTGGGTGTTTATCTACCAGAGCCTAAACATGTACTTCTCCCACCCTTTCACAGTTTTTGTTTTTTGGGTTTTTTTTCCTGTACTGTAGAACAACTTGGAGCTGAGTAAGCTGTATCCTGGAAAAACACATTGCAGGAAATGGTATTTACCCTTTGATCTTTAGATCCTTCCTCTGCTGTGATATACAGTAACTTGTTTTGTCTGCTCAGTGAGCAGGCTTTCTCAATTTAGATTTATGGCAGTGGCTCATTGCTGTTAGAGGAGGCTTTACTGCCTTTCATAAAATAAGGGAAGAAAGGCCATGTTTTCCACTTATCTTAAAACTTTCCATACTGTCTGGAGACCAAGGAATTTTGAGTTATGTGTTTGTTTGATTGCAAGGTATTCATTGCACTGGATCGGCTGCTACTGTCCTGACTTTGAAGTGTCACTCCATGTGCAGCCCCCTTAGACTCTAAAGAAGCCTTTGTAGAGTAACTTGGCTAAATCAAAGTAAAAGTTTGCAGCACTTATCCCAGAATATTTATATACTCAGTTAAATGCTTGGGGAGCATTGCAGTATCCACTGAGGCTGCATATTCACCTCCAGGTGTATTACACTGAATTCTTTGTATTGACATAGCCAGGGATGCTATTCAGTATTAGCAAGGGGGTCAGAATCTGGGCTGCATATATTGTTGCATGGTGATAAAGGAGAAAAGCTGAAACCAGTGCGGGACATTGATACATGCCTCTAGCACATGCTTGAAGCCTTTCTATTTAACTGTAAGAAAGAGAGGACCACTTCCCGTTTCTCTGTGTACGCTTCACTGAATCCTTCAGGATAGGATTTGCTTTCTCTGCCTTTGGTCTGTGCTTCTTTAACTCCACCTGCCTTTTGTTATGTTGGAGGCATGCACTGATTGAGCTACAGCCTCAGTAGCCTCCTGGCAGGGTCCAAATTCTATCCCAAACTGTCTCTGTTGCCTTGGAAATGCCAGGTCAGTATGCTGAGGTACTTGATTGCTGGCAGTGGCCTTATGGACACCAAAGCTGCCTCACTGTAATGTCTACCTTATGGGTTAATGTTTGAAACACCTGTGTGTGAGCACCTCCCAGGCACTCGGGGACAAGGACCTTCAACAGTAAAGTGGGAATTGGTAGGGCAAGCATAATTTGATTTTATCTCTTTTTCAACCCTTACTAACAACCTAAAATTGACAGAAGAGTAAAATTCCAGGGTGTAAAATTGCAGAAGGAGAAATCAAAAAACTTTGAGTGAAGTTTGTGGAAAAGTTCTATAACTTTCTTCTGTCTGCAGTTATAAACCTTTGTATTTGTTATATTTAAGGACTTTTTGACACTTTTACCATGGTAGTGTTTTTAGACTACAAGGGATATAATAATGAAGGGAACACTGACAAGATATAGAGGTAGATTTTTTGCCCAAACTGTTATAAAAGCTGTGGGCAAGCATATGTTTGAGAATTTCCTACTGATTTGCTATTTTACAATGCCACTTAAAAATTCAGTATAAAATTTTCAGGATAAAATTTTATTTCTGATCCAGAACTACATTTATATGCAAATAAAACTTTTGTACAGAAAGAAACAAGTAACAAATCATTAAAAATGTCTGTTTCCATAAATATTCCATGTTTTGATTGCTTTATGTACTAGCCCTGATGATCTTTAATCTCCAGGATCTACTCGTGCAACTGCTTTCTTTTTTAATAACTTACACTTGAATTTTTCTAAGGAAAAAAGGCAATTTATACAGCTGTATGCTTTCATGAGGAATTAATGACTTGATAAACATTAGACTGTTATTGTTTATGCAAATGCAGTCAGCTCCCTGAAAAGAAGGCCAGGTCACATAGTGTGTGCCTTATTTAGTGCAAGAAAGGGAAAATATATATATTTTTTTTTTTTGGTAGGAAAACAAAGAGTAAGATCCACAGCATAAACACCAGTAATTTCATACATGGAAAACTTCTTCTCTCTTAGAGAACTCCCTGCTCCTCAATCACAGTTCTCTTCTCTCTTGACAAAGAATGACAAAGAACCAAGTCCAAGTAGTCCAGTGAAGCTTTCTGTAGCACTTCATGGGTCTCTAATAAATTTATAAATTTTCTATTAAAAATACTAAAATAACAGTAAAGGCTAATAGAAATTGGTCATACCTTGGCTACTGAATTTACTTTTGTTTTCAAAGACTATGCATGATAGTCACTGTTTATTTTATGGGGGGATCTTGAGAAGGCAAGGAAGAAGAGTTTTAGCCATGAGGCAGTAAAGCACTTAATGTGCAATAGTTTTGTTGGTTGCCTGTGGAAGGACAGATAATAGAGCCTTTTTTTTTCCCTAACGGTTCAGGAGATGATTCTGAAATTCACATTTTCAGGAACATCTTTATGTGGAGTCATGATAGAAACAAAATGACAGCCAAGGATTGCAAATATGTTCCTTGAGGTTGTTTGTGAAAACCTCCACCAGGGCCCCAATTTTTGGTATAGGTTTTATTTATGTGGGCTGCTGTTTGGGGACATGATGTGCAGTTTTCTGTGCCCTACAAATTACTACTTCTTGCCAGGTTTCAAATGTTGCTGTTTTAGCTCTAAATGCCTAAGCCTTTGGGTAGCACAGGTGTACATTTAAACATTTTGCACCCAGTAGTTAACAAATACCTGGGAAAGGGCTGACTCCAGGCTGCTGGTGTATTGCCCCAAGAATGCAATTTTGTCTATGGGTCAAAACCTGTCAGTCCTGTCTGACCTGGTGGATCTAGGGAAGAGCTGCTGTCTGAGGGATGGGTGAAGCAATGGGAATATAGGGATAGGTGCCTTTGGGATCCCTCAGCCTGGTTTACTACTGCAAAATCTCCCAGTGCAGCAGCAGGAGGGTGAAGAGGGAAGCAGGCAGGGAGCAATAGGATCAGCAGCATCTTTGCTTCTTATGACATAGTGATGTTTTCTGTCACTGTGACTTTGCCAGCTCCAGGAAGCTATGGTCTGCTTTGTGGCTGCAGCTGGCCATAGCTGGTGTCAGGAGATGCTGTCGTCTCAGTCTGGATTTATAGGTTTTGTAGAGCCAGAACTGGGGTTATCCCAGAATGGGTTGGGTTGGAAGAGACCATAGCAGGTCACCTGGTCCAACTGCTCTGCTCAAGCAGGGTTATCTTTGAGCCTGTGACACAGGATTTCATTCAGACAGTTCTGGAATACCTCTAGTGAGGGAGGCTCTACACCCTGTTCCAGTCCTTGGTCCTCTGTTCCTCTTTAAGCAAACCTTGCAATACTAATTATGTTATGAGCTGAGTGACTAAATGACACTAGAATGAGTTATTGTAGTAATTAATGGGCCTAACTGGAGTGCATAATTCTGTTGTATATGACAGAAATTGAATAGGTTGGGTTGCAGTCTTGTAACAGCAAATGTATTTTAACTTTGACCTAGAACAGATTGTCAGGAGTTGATTCTAAAAACACAAAGCTCACACCAACTGTAAGCTTGTTGATGACTTCAGTGGTCAGTGGGTCTTGCCAAAGAGATCCATATCTTCTTCTTTCGCTGGTGCCAATGACAGAGCTTCCATTGTGTGGGAGAAAGCCAGTGGTCCTCTAGGATGAATAATGCTTAAGCAATAAGGACATTAATTTAGTTGTGCCTTTTTTTATTTTTTATTTTTTTGGCTGTGTGAGAGTAAAACTTCTTTTCAGACAGTTCCAGTTATTGTTGTCATCATCTTCTGCTTTGAAAATAAGCAACATATGAAACAGCTTGTAGTATCAAATATACATAGAAATGATGTTTCCCAAGAAAGCAGCCTGAAGTTTTGATTATGGATGCGACTGAGGAGCAGTATGGTTGAAAAAGTCAAGTTTAATTTCGAGAGGGTAAGGGTCCCAGGGCATTTTGGTTTTTTTTGTCATAGTCATGGTTTGCAATGTTGATAACTGGCATCAATCTATGTTCTTTTACAGAAGCTTATATGTTGGAATGCAGGATCAAGCACCATATAATTATGCAGAATGTTAAACTTTTGACTGATCTGAATATTAATAAATATGCTAATGGGTAGGAATTGATGTGAAGGAATATACAGTTTATTATATGGCCAAGGCCATTTTGATTTAAAAGATCACAGAGTAGAGCAGCTTGCACTAGACAGTTACAGGGCAATTGTTGAGTGTTTTCTGCTTGTCATTTTGAATTACATGTAGCATTTTACAGAGTAGTCCCTGTTTAGGTCTCCTAACCCAGAATAATGTTTTACTGAAATTAAATATTCTGTAGTAGATCTATGTCTAACAATAAATAATCACCAACAGCCTGAAGTATTTACTGAGGTATAGCTGTGAAATGTCAACAAGATGTTGTAAGTGCACTTGCCAGAAATTATGCATGAGAAGCGTCTTAAATCCTGGCTTTGAAGATGGGATCTAAATTTTAAAAAAAGCATAAGCAAAAAAGCCCTGCTTCTTGTGTCTTTTGTCTTCTGTGGGCTTTTTACATTTACTTGAATATGCTCCATAAATAATATAAGGTTTGAGGCTGTGCCTCCATTGTATCAAAGCTGGACACCTAGAATGCTTCCTACTCACCCATGTTTCTTAAACTCAGCATATTTATGGCTGGATTCCACCAATTTTAGCTGAAGTGCCAGAAAATATCCAATCACAGCAGGACTGAGTTTAGCACTGGTGAATTTTCCTGGCCACTCATTAATTTACTCTGGGCATGAACTCTGTGCTGAAGCTGATGTATTTCTGCAAGTCTCCTAGATCATGCACAGTAAAATATTGCTATGATAGCCTGCACTACCATGATACTGTTGTAAGGGCATGAAGATCAGAATAGTTGCACAGTTTTAGACTAAAGGTTCACCTTGCCTTGTTATTGTCTGCAGCAGTGACCAGAAGTGGATGCCTAAAGCATTTACAGATAGGGCAGGTACATGGGAATACTGTGCCCAAACACTCTTGATAGCTTTTCAACAGCTTGCAGCTCAGAGACAATCAAAGCTGAGATGGCTTCTACTATTTCATTACCTTTTGGGGTTTCTTCTTCTTTAAGTTGTACAGTCTCTCCTCAAACTTAGATAAACTTTGGTATCTGCTGCTTTCTTTGTCAGGGTACTCTCATTTTGGGTCCTCATGAGTCTAGCACATGCCTGTTTCTTTATATGGAAAAAACTGAGTATGGAGTAAATTCATGCTTAGTATGGCTTTGTACACTTTTGGTGTCCTCAGCTACGATTTATTTGCATGTTAATTATATCTGTGATCAATTAATGATGTTCTAATGCATTCATAAATGTGTGCTGTGTTTTTTGTTCCTGTTCGACTACATCCTATTGGCCAGTGGCAGCACTGGAAAGCAATGAAAATAAATAGAAAACAACTGCAACTCAATTTGCTTAGTTATTTAGTCCCTTGATACACAGTGGCCAGAGTGTTTTCACTTTTCTGTTTAGGAGGGAAATTATGGTTAATATTTTAAATGACAATTCAAAAAAAAAGTGAATTGATGAATGATAGTATCTGAACTTCTGTCTGGTAGTAGTTGGAATGATGTAATGGGAGAGAGGAGAGTTTGTGCCTAAGCACAGCTCAAATAAGCTTGAGCAAGCTGAATTCTTTCTTTTCACATCTGAAAGTGACTGTTATTCTGGTTGTAAATCATGGGAGAAAGCCAAGAAACCTATTGCTGCTGTCAAAATCAATTGTGTGTGTTATTGTGGCCACTGTATTGGCAAAGTAAATATATTTACACATATAATGGAGAATATGATTGAAAGTCAGCATCAGAGGAACTATGTCAAGAATTTCTCAGCGGAACTTTTTATTCCGTTCTTTTGTTTTGGTATTTGTGGCAGTTTCTCATTAGTCTGGCTCCACTTTATTTTTTGCATGCCTACCATTATTATTCTAGCTGTAATCAGTGTGAAAAGTATCCAATAATAAATTATCAAATAGCATTTGTGATCTTCTGATGAAAAAAGCTGTGTTCAAAATGTCCACAGGCCAATTTCTTTTTTGCATTCACAGGCTTTATTCCTGACTATGTTCCTCAAAGCTATTGAGGTATCAGAGCACAGAATTCCACCTGCACACAAGGAACTACCCTGAAGAGTAATCCCTTTTATAACTTTGCAAGTCTGATGAAAGGAGGTGGGTTGTGTCCCACATCAGTCTTTTTCATTTTTAATTCCAGAGTGAATGTGTAAATATAAAAACAATTAAAAGAATGTTCCCTAGGTTTTATGTTGCAGCTATTAGTTCATACCTGGATAAGCACTGGAGCATGGAATCACAGAACGGTTTGTGTTGGAAGGAGCCTCAAAGACCACCTGCCTTCAATCCCCCTGCCATGGACAGGGACCTTTCACAAGGACAGGCTGCTCAAAGCTCCATCCAACCTAGCCTTGGTTATGTATCAATAATGAGGTGGTATTTAAATTTGTCACTCCAAATATGTTTTTTATGAGCAATTAATCCATTACTATTTTGAGATTCTTCTAGAACTCAAGAGTATTTCTAGATGCTGATTAGCTCAAAATTGCTGCTCTGATGGGACAGTCTGGGTTGTTTTTCTGCTACTGAATGCCTTTCTTATCCTATGCCCTGATGAGTTGCTTCATGAAGAGCTGTGTAGAGGGGTTGCAGCAAATTCTGGGGTGCAGTGTGGTGAAATGGAAGATACTTTTGCAGTGGCTCCATGACACGTTTGGCTGTGTGCCCAAAGCTTGGCTGGCTCTGTGGACTTGAGCTGTGAACTCCATGAGAAATGAAAGCTGGGGGAGAAATAAAAATAATAAAAAAAGTTGTATAGTGAGTGAAGAACAATGGGAAACTGCTTATCTGTCATATCACAGGACTGAATATTTTGAATGTCATCTGAATTAGTCTTGTAGAGTAATGAGCATTATGAAATCTGAAGGTAATTTTCCCTGCAATATCGGAAGTACAAAGGTCATCTTGAGTGCATGTCAACTTGAATGTGTAGAGAGTGGCATAACATGAGCTAACCACTTAAATATGCAGATTGCTAAGATGAGCTTAGCTTGATGTGCTGTTTTCCAGGTGCAGTGCAGGTTGTCAGGATGTCTCCTTGGGTGAATGTGAAAGCATGGTTAAGATTTCCCACTTTATTCCTTTAGGCTTGGGAAAGGGCAAGAGATATCAATAAAGGGGCCACAGACACCTAAAGTCTGATTAGGGGAGGATTTTTCTAGTACCAGCAGTTTGAAATGCCTGTTTAAACATTCATAGGACAGCTTCATAGCAGACATTAGAGCATTCACCTGAACCATGTAGATTCAAATCTATTCAGGCAGTAGAGGTTGTTCCACAGATGGGTTCAAGACTCTGACTAATGTGCAGCCTCATGAGAAAGATGGGGGAAGTAACAATATCATGGCAATATGGCCAGTATTTCCAGAAACTTGCTGAAAAATGAATTCTCAAACGTCTGTCCCTATATGTATAGATGTCTCTCTAAGACTAATTTCTATTTTACTTGAATTTTGAGTATTGAATTTAGTTTGCAACACTTAAATACCCTATTAAGTAACTGTATAAAAATCAAATCTTAGAAAAACATTAAATTCAAATTCCCACTAATCTCTTCTGCTATGTGTCAAAGGGCATCTCTGTTTGAAAGGTGAATATCACTCAGGGAGCAGAACAAATATTAGCATCTTTTTCTGCTTTGTTTTTGCATGCTGGAAAAAATTGCTTTCCAAACTGCAGCATATAAACATGGTAGAGATGACTGTTCCTCAGGGATTCTATAGAATACAGAATGTACATAAACAGGTAACGTATAACACACTATGCATGGGCTGGTTATGTGCTTTATGCCTTGCTAAATGATGGAAGGTGCCAAGAGTACTCAGACTGCTGTGGTATTCACACAAGGTGCTTTTCCAAATTGGCTGCTTCACTAGACTGGTAGACAGAGACTAGCAAGGTTTTTGTTTTTTTTTTTTTAATATAGTAAGAGCATCTATAATTGAAACTTCTCTCCCATCCCTATACAGCCACTATGTCATATTAGGCTCTGTGTTAAGTCACTAAAAAAAGAAAATTGTATATACAAATGATGTTTAATGAAATCTTTGCTGGCTCAAAGACATGGTGCCAAAACAGTTGCTGCAGCTGTATTAGGTGACTGAAACTGTAGTTCATTTACAGTGTTATGTCCCTTCACTTCTCTGTGTGGCCTTGGAAATGAGCCCACCTCACTCTGAGGGGTGCCCTTGCTAAATTCTTCACTTTGTTTCTTCACTCAGATCTATTATGAGAGGGAATTGAAAGTAATGTAGACATTTAAGAGATGAAACATAACATGGAATTTACTGATTAGGCCCCCGTAATGACAGTTTATGCAGGAAGAAGCACTCCCAGGAGATTCCTGCAGATAAGCAGCAGGAATGATGGTGCCTGTCTACTGCATTGGTGAAATGTGGCTTTTACCAGATGCTTCTAGGTTTCACATAAAGGATCTGGATGCTGCTTGTACCACCTGCACTGCCTCTTGCAGGGCAGCTCCAAGGGGTTTCTATCATCTCTCCTGTCTGTTAGCAGCTCTCCATTGCTGCACTTCCCAAAGCTCCCTGCCTTAGGCAGGGGCTCTGCTCTCATGGTGGGCAGCAGTTTGGCATTTCACAAGGGACTCTTTGGTCCCGTGACTTTATGTGTGGTTGATCTTGGTTTTTACCACTTTGGCATAAGAATGACTCAGGTGAATTTAAAAAAGGTGAATCAATGCCCATGTGCAGACCAGCTAATGTACAACTTCAACAGAAAATTACTGCACTCATTACTCTGAAATGTGGTGTGCCAATCTCACCTGGGGAAAATGTCTTAAGTCAGTTTTTTCTGTCTTTATTACTAACCCTGAAATCTGTGTAAAATTGGAGGGTGAAATGCAATCAGAGGTGAAATCCTGCTTCTTTGTGTTAATTTCTTCAGTGAGAGAAACATCAGCTGTGAAACCAATGGGGACTTACACTGTAATGGAGACCTGCCTGCCAGTGAGTAGAGGCTTCTCTGCTTAACCTCCTCACAGGGAGGAAGAGAGGGGGATAATGGAAAATCCAAAGTCAGTATGCCTTCACTTAGAATAGGTCTTGATTAATTTTAAAAAATGTCTGTAATGAATTTTTTGCTGTTAGGTCAAACGTTGTTGTGATAAATGACATTTTGCTGCTTACTCTGGGCTAAGGGTACTAAGGATCCAAAAGTGGAAAATGCAAGAGTATTCCAGAATATTTTTTGCTTGTGCGTAATCTCTAGGTTTGATCTTTCTGGCAAAATTGTAACATTTGAAATATAAAAAGTCATTTTGGTTGGGGATATTATCATATTCCTGTTCATCTTTTCCTGTATAGTAATTTTCTCTAAGGATCCTTTTCCCATCATTTTTTGAGACTTCTTTAATTTGGCAGAGACAGGAAACTCTCGTTCCACCCTGTCCATATTATGGCTCCTAGCTAAATCTCCCCTCCCCCCTTACTTAATGAACATTGTTTGTATTCTGCCATCACAAAATCAATTATGCTTTGCTGTTGCTTTGCAAGAAAAGATTTAATTTGTGAACTGATCTTCCACTGAACCAAAGGGAAAACAGCTGGGCTTATTTAATTTGCAATGACCTGCATATTGGGGGTAGTGGGCTTTAGCTTTTCACCTGTAAGTGCTGTTTGGCTTGCAGAAGCTGGAAGCCTGATCCAAAATCAGTGCTCATGCAGCAGTAATTAGACCATCCAGCTGTTCTGTAGCTGTGATTTTTCCCCTCCTTCCAGGAAATTGAAAATTCATGTTGTAAAGGCTTGAATTTGCAAGCTTGGGTCTTTAACTGAAGTGGTTGAAGTATATTTAGTTACTGGTATGATCAATGCAGTGTTTCTTCTATTTTTTTGGCTATTATAGACTGTCAGTTTAGTTAGCCATGTGTTTGTGTTAGGCCTCGAAGCTGGAGTAGGACTGTGTAGCAATTTTAATTCCTTTGTTCCTGATATTCTCAGCAGCTTTTCTGATGAGGAAGAAAAGTTGGGATACAGAACCTCTGTGCTGCTACTAATGCCTGTCTCTGCCCAGGTGTTATTTGTAGAAAGTAAGAATGAAACCCCTTCTGAGCATGGCTAGCATGCTCAGTCTCTGTTAAGAATAAGCTTTCAGCTGTCTGAAAGGAAGGATGTATTAGGCTATAAAGGAAGTTTCCGGTGATGTAGATGTTAATCTATCATTATGAACATCTTTATATATCCATTTAATCAAGCTAGATCCATTGCTGTGAACAGGTTGGATGTGGATCTGGTTGTGAGGAGCATGGCAGATGAAGCAAGGCTGCTGTGACAGGTGCCTGAGGTGTAACGTGTGAGGAAGTGTATGCTGCTTCTGACATGGATCTGTTCTCACCTTCTCCTGTTTGGGTTCCCTGGGTGTGCTAATGGGAGTGGAATCAAGGAAAGTTTCATTATTTGTGCCTTAGTCTAAAAAGTGGAGATTTGTTTTTACAGTTGGTGAGAGAACCTTGTTTGCAACATTGCTTTGCTGGAAATGAGGGGTTTTCTTTAGCATGAATCCACTCTTCTGGAATCAAATGGGTCACATGGAAAGGAAACTGTGGCTATTCACAGCTTATTTTAATGGAACTTTGCTGCATAACCATGCTGTGAACAAAAGTAGAAACTGTGAACTAATTTTGGACTTTAAATTTCTTTTAAAGGAGTATATATATGACTTGAGAGTTGTCACTCAGTGCATAGGTACACGGCATTTCAGCTGTAGTGCAGTCCTGTCTAGATCCAGATGGTCTTTTCTGTTCTGGGAAGTGTCTGTTCTGCTCTTTTTTTTTTTTTTTTTTTCTCTTTCTTTTTTGTAGTTTTGTGCCTGGTATTTTTCTTCTGATATTTCTATGCAATATCAGGCTGGCCCAGCAGTACCCTGGTTCTATTATGTGTTTTTAAGCGCAATAATTTACCCTCAAAAAATGAAATTTTTAAACATCTTGTGCTCAAACAGCATTCTGCCTAACATTGCTGAAAATTAACATCAATCTGCAGCATTTCCACTACACATAAAGCAAGGCAGAAACCTATTTGCTTTTGTAGTTATTTCTTATTTGTTGCCAGATAGAAATCAACAGTCGGTGTTGGGCCATCTGATGCTCACTGTGTATTGCAGGCCATGTATCTGGCCTTTTCTTTTAAACTACCAGTTCAGAATATTTGTTCTTCAATGTTAATTGCACGTTCATCATAGTTTGCTTGTGGCTTTTTTGGTTAAATACTTCAGTGAATTCTGCTGCCAGGGTTGAGGCTTTTGCTTACTGCTCAGCTTAGTAAAGGTTCAAGGGAGGTGAGGTAGCTTACAGTGAGATGAACTGGTGCAATTAGATGTAGTGTTTTGGACTTCTTGAAGTCATTCCTGGTGATTTGTGATCAAAACCCAGTGCCCTATGTTTTTGGTTGGTCACAGAAATTAATTTAGAACAGGAGACTCCTACAGATTAGAATTTGGGCAAACTTCTAATATATGTTTGAATGTAAAATATGATCAAAGAACTCTGAGAGAAAAGAAATCTGTGGAATGCACACTTATAATTAAAGGACTAGTCAAGGAATATTCTATGAAAATTAAATTAACTTAAAATTTAAGTAGAGGAAGCCTTCAAAAATATAATGAAATTTTTAAGTACATTGAAACAGTTTTATGGAAGAAAACCAAAAAATATTTTGCATTTCAAAAGCCAATAAAATTAAAATTCTCTTTATAGAAGCTCAGAGGGCTCTAAGATAGGACGTACAATACCATGCATGCCATACTATTAAAATTAAAACATTGCTGATCACACATTGATCAAGACATTTTATTATAACTGCTACCAGACTACAAATAGAATGTGAAATTAATGCTGAAATACACAGACCAGTGAACCCAAATTCTTGGTGTTCTATGAACAGCTATTAGATAGTGCTACTGCAGTGTTCACCTCTATCCACTAAAATATGATGTTTTTCCTGAAAGGGGAGATATTGGAATAGATCTGAATGCCAACAGGCCAGTGATTTTGTCACTCTGATTTAATTCCTAGAAGTACTGAGCTTTGGAACTTTTACTGGACTCTTTCTCATACCCATGTTTTTCCTTCCCTTCCTGGTGGTAGTGCTGTAACAGGTGAAAACTCTCTTTCTCCCCTGTGTGATTCCCAATACTATCAGCTCTTGGAAATGAGGGATGAGTCCCAGTTCAGTCATTTCACTTGATCCTAGTGAAATGGGCAGGGATTTGGCTGGGGTTTGGCTGTGTCTCTGCTAACAGCTGTAGTCTTTAGCTATGTACAGTTCTTTAGTCAGACCCTTCATTATTTCTGTAGGTTACCCCAGAAATTAAACTGCATTCAAGTTGAAAATGTCATCGTAGGCTTTGGAGGAGCTTCCTTCAATCCTCTCTTTAGGTTTGGCTCCAGTGCTGCTGAGTGCAAGTGAGCATCTATGATCATGGTGCTCCCCAGCTCCCTTTTGTTGTGTGCTGGGCAGCAGAGCAGCAGCTCTGGGACTGCCTGGCTGCAGTTGTTGCCTGGTGGGCTCAGGTATTGCCATTGGCAAGGGCAGCTCTCCATGTGCCTGCCCAGCATGGGCCATCCAGCTCTGCCTCTGCAGTCAAGGGAGCTGGGCTTGTTGTGGCTTGTGATATCTTCCCCCTGTTCTGTGGTGGAGCTTTGATCTGCTTCATTAGAATTCTGGAAGGTGTCCTGACTGCCCTTTCTATTTGAGTTGCAAGTTTTCCCTTTCCTACTAAAAAGTTAACTCAGACTACTTTAATTTGTGAAGGAATGATTTGTCAGCCAGGCCTTTTGGTTTTGTGTGAAAAGCTGTGTATGGATACCAGCAGCATATACTGTACAATTTAAGATCATCACACAGTGAGTTAATTTGAGAGCCTCAGTGTGTTAACATGTTTCTGTAAGGAGGGGATAAAAATGCCTCTGAATTGCTGTTGAGTCACTCAGTCTGTGTCATTAGAGAAGGATTTCCCTCCTCTCTTTATTGACTCGATTGCTGCCTTGGGAGCTTTAGTGCACAGCACCTCTCTAGAGACCTTTAGAGGTGGTAAAATGTGGAGTTGTGGGGAGTGTGGGTCATCAACCAGAGCAGACTGAATTGGAAAGCCTACCAAAAGAACACTGAGAGGGAGTATGATGTCTGTGCTTAGGACTAGAATAAAAGGGCTTTTCTGCTGGGAAATGCAACAGTTATCAGGTATTTGAAAGATTTTTATTTGAAATATTTGTAGTGGATGAGCAGCTAGAATTCAGATGCTATCCCATAGGGAAAATTGTTTTGTCTTTGGTCTTAGAGTAACAAAATACAAACTATTTCCTATCAACAATAAGTAAGGGAAAGAATAATGTTTAGTCTTATTCTGACTTTTTAAAAAGCAGGTTTGGTGAACTGTCCCTCCCAGTGACCCCTTAGGGGACTGGAATCTGTCTGTACTGCTCCCTCCACTCTTACATTCCAGCCATGGAAAGGAGATATTCATACATGGGATTAAAAAAAACCAAAAACAAACAAACAAACAAACAACCCCCCCCCACACACATGCAAAAAAACCACCAAAAAACAAAAACAAACAAAAGCAACAACAACAACAAAAAAACAAACAAAAAAAACCCCCAAACAAACAAACAAAAAAACCCCAAACAAAATCTGTCACCGAATGGCTTTGAATTGTTGCCAATAATGACATTCCTAAATAATATTCTTACTGCTTCAGAGAGAATAAGTGCTGGAGTGCCAGCAGATACCTTTTCATTTCTCTGTGACTGGCAGAAGCTGTTTCAAATAGGTAGAATGTAGTCAGAAGTCAGTGTGCTGCATCTGAAATGCTTTTTTGACCTGAATAGCATTCTGTTGGTAAACAACAGAACACATTGTATCTGGAATTGCCTGTGGCACTTCAAGTAGCCATAATCTTGCTTCTGTTGGTATCTGTTGTGCATCCCCCAGGTCCTGGGAGTGCTCTTTGGGGGTGGTGATACAGTAGCACTGGCATAGTAATTCTTTTTTAGTGAATAGCTCTCCAGGCACAGAGGAGCCCGTGCAAGCAGGATTCTGGTACCTGATACAGAGGGAAGTTGTCCTGTGTGAGCAAGTTTCTTGAATGCTCCCCTGTTCAGATGTACCATCATGTTTGATTTATTCCATCCTAAAGTCTCTTATCCATAGAAGAAATCCTCTGTTATTCTACTAATGTTGCTTCTGAAGTTGTGCCCATCAGTTTTATAGAATTACAGCTTTAGTTTCATACTAGGTGATTCTCCTCCTTAATGTATTCATTAGAAAAATCAGTGTTGGTTCACATGAAATTATCCTGAGACTGTTCTAATCCAGGAAATGGTTGCAGTTGAAGAAAAACAAGTCAGGACTGGAGTGCTGATTGGAGAGCCAGCTCTCAAGGTGGTGTGAGATACTGCTAATGTGTCCTTCCATCCCTAGCAATTGTAGAGTCCTGGATGCAATACTGGAATATGATATAGGATACCTGGGCCTGGATTGTTCTGTGTTTGCTCGAGCATGGGAATGTGAACTTGGATTCCCTGTGGCAACTGTGATGGTTCCAAACAGTGGCAATTTTCTTTTTTTTTAAGAGTTTATTTCTTTAGCTTTTATTAAAAATCCTGTGACTGCTGTAACTTCCATTGTTCCATCCCTCCCCCCAATCCAACAAAAACCCCTAATCCCAAATGAAACAAATTTATATGTAGGAAAAGAGGTAGGGGTCTCTTAAGCTGAAACAAATGTTTTCATCTTGCATGACATTTAGGATAAATGAAGTTTTGGGACTGATGTGAAATACTTCTGGTTCTTCATCCGGTGAGCCATGACATCAATTATTCACACAAGGGTTTTTATTTGCGCTGTGTTAAAAGGCAGGCATTTTATGGGAAGTTTTATGTTAACTTTTGGCTTCTGAGAACTGTGGGCAAGAATGGAGTCTACCTGATCTCTCTCTAGCAGACACCAGGAATAATCTATACCGAGTAAAAAGCCATAGGAGAGGTAAGTGCCTCCCCTTCCCAACCTGTCTCTGCTGTGCCTGCCTGTCAGTAGATGTTGGTATGGATTGACTGAGGTTGGCAGGGGGAAGAGGGTCTTTATGTTCCTGCACAAGAGAGCAGAGAACAGCCCTGTACAGACCAGGCACTTTACAAGATGTGAATGGCCCCTAGGAATGGTAGATGTGCATCCATCAAGTTCCCAGGGTGAAAGTAGGAAAGGAGGAGGAAACACTTGAAAAACTTGGCCGTTGCAGCAGTCAGAGGGCAGTTAGGCTTTATTCCTTGAAGTGTATTTAAATTGTATCCATAAAGCCTTTCCCTCACCCTGGTAGCCTTGCATATCTGGAGAGAATTTTGCTCATGTTTTAATCAACTTCAAAAGACTGCCTTTTGTGTCCTTAGAAAGCTGATGTATGGTTTCAGAGCAAGTAAAAAAAAAAATATTTTCCTTAATGTGTAGGTGGGTTTAATTATGTGAATCTCAGATTTTTCTCCAGACCTGAATATAACAATTTTCCAGAACTTAGTTTGGTCAGGTGGCAAGTCCTACTGCTCATGCAGTTTTCCTTGCTGGAATACTGTGATGTGACCTATGTCCTATTATATGTACAGAGCAGGCAGGATCTCTGTCTCTGTGTTCTATAAACCCTTTTTGTTCAGCTCCTCAGGCTGGCTAGGAAAGGGCCTGTTAATACAGTGATCTGATTCCCATGCCTCCTTACCTCAGTACATTTCCAGCAGCTCTGCAGCACGCAGGAAACTTTAGCTGTGTACAGCCTTCCTGTCAAGGGGCCACCGAGGGGGGATGCCAAAGACATTTTCTCTGCTTTCCATGTGAATGCAGGGTCTCTTACCGAATTCCACAGCAGTCTCCTGTGTTATTCTCCATGAAATCACTGAATTACGGGTCTGACAAAATACACTTCCATCTGTGACTGTGTGTTGAGAAGCTGGATGACGTACTGGATACTGTAACATAGGAAACACCCATATAAATGGGCTTAGTGACACGGTGAGAACATAGTAACCCTGTCCTTTATTTTTTTTTATGTTTGACACTTAACTTTGCCATTCTAGATGCAGTTTTTTATCTAATTCACAGAATTTTCTGGAAGACATTAAGTTGAATGTTTGTAATAGGTTTCTCAGCAAACAGCCCTGCTCAGTTTTCCATGATATGTATGATGGATTTTTATGCAATTCTCGTTAATAATTTTCCAGTTAGCATGTATTTTTGTGTGTTTATCTACATGTTTGGAAAGTTATGCATAATTTATAATTGTTATACTAAGAGAAATAAGCTTAGTAGGCTTTGAAAAAGGGTTAAGCATTTATAACTGTAATAAGATAACCTAGAGTTAAGTTAGAAAGGATGAGATATAAATCCCTATGCCTCAGGGTATAATTGATGGAGTTTAAAGAAGAATTTCCCTGATGGGTAAATTAGTCTATAATTGCCCCCATAGGGACTCCCTCCTTAATCTGATACTGGTGTCAGTCAATACCATGCTTGATGGACCTTCAAACTAATTCAGGATGGCAACTCTCATAGTAACACAGTGCTGTGGTGTATATCATGTTCCTTCCTGGCAGTGTAAACCAATATTAACTGTTTAGCAATAGTGTGTTATAGTAATATGTTACATCTCGTGTGATATATCACAGTATGCAATAAATGGTAAATGCAATTGCTGGTACTGTGCATTGACTCTTTGATTTGTACTTTATGAGAAGTGAAGTCTCTCTCCTACAGTGAAATTAAGTGACATTTCAGAAGAAAACTATTTTAGAGTTTTAAGCAGTAGTATAGGGGCTCTGAGTCCTAACTACCTGTGGAGACCATGAAAAGACAAACTGAGGACAGCATTCCTCTTGTTCTCGCTCTGACTCACATGAAGCTTCCATGGGTTTTGTGATAGAAAGGGCCTCAGGCAGAAAAGCAAGTTAAATATGTAGGTAGGTAGGCAGGGACTGAACACCTCACTCACCTCTGAGGCACTTTGGATATGTTGGAGAAAGGGGATCTTAGGTCTAAGGCTCCATGGATTAGACCTGAGCCACTTCTCAGGAGACTTGTGTAACTCCACAAGACTGACAGCGGCAGCTGAGTAAAGTATTTAGAGAACAGAAGAGGTTTTTTTCCTTTATGTTCAGTGATCTAAGAAGTCATCTGCTAGAAACTCCTCCTGCTGCTTTTGAGAAATGACTGTCAGTGTGGAAAAACTGTTGCCTTTTGAATATGTGGTATTCTTAGTGAGAGTTCTGGTACAGTACTGGAGCTACTCATAAGTAATAAATCCTTAGATTTGATGTGCATTAATGACAAACCAACACTACCACTAAAAAACCACAAACTGGCCAACCACATAGACCAATAACAAAAAAAAAAAAATAACTCAAACTTTTCCTGCCTACAGATTCAGTTCCCCATACAGTAAGTACATGGAGTCATCTTGTTGCTGGAGTTTTGACTAATTCTCATGCTAATTGTGTATTTCTCATTTGGAAGTCAAATTCTCGTGGGCTAAGAACCCCATTAAATGTGAACCTGTGGGGGCTGTGTGTGAGGCCCCTGCTTCACAGCCCCTCTGCTGTGCAGAGGCAGTAGAGACCACACTTTAGAACATTTACCCTCTTTGGTAAATGATGTCAAGTCCATACCTTGAGATTTTTTGAATTTTACTTTAGCTACATCTAATATTTTTAAGGAATGGATTTAGTTAATTCCCATGTATGTCATCACTGTAGGCTTGATGGTCAGCTAGAACTGTGCTCTGCAACCTTTAATTATAGGCTAGATGGTATTTTGGGCTGCTGGACTATATATTCATACCCAGATTGAATAGTGATGTAAAAAATGAGCAGAAGACTTGCCCTAGTAGAAGTCTGGGTTAAGACAGGTAAGTACAAGCACTGCTCCTAAAAATGTCCCAATTTTACACTAAATAGTTCCCTTCTTTGCTCTGAGGGAGTAATTTAAGAGACCTTTGGATTAATTCTTCAGAACAGTTTAACTATATATAAAAAAACCCCTACTATAATGGAATGAAAAAGTACTTCAGGATCAGCAGTAGCCATTGTTTGAACCATGTCAGTGTGTGGTGACAGGACACACACCTCTATTGCCCTGCTGAGCAAGTACCAGATGGGCCAAGCAGGAGAATGTCACTGCCTTGGATGATGGAGCCCCAGCCAGGTGGTGCAAGAAGCTTGAAGGTAAAAGGAGACAAAAGGAATGAGGAATAGGCATCTGGGGGCAGGTGAGGAGTTTGGCTGGAGGGTGGAAGGACCCTGGAGACTGGGATAGCTCAGAACATAATCAGGAAAAAAATATGTATGTCCCTGTAAAAACAGTCACTTTTGTATCCTCTTATTTTCAGTATTCATGGCTCCTGTTTAATTTAATATTTACATAATAATGTTTTCTTTTGCATTCATTTAATAAAGAGTTGTCCTACGGGAATTTTGCATATGAATTTTCTCTTTCCAATTAACAAACTGCACAAAAGATTTGCTCCTCAAGTTTTTAGATGAAAATATGAAAGAACAATTTCTGCAAGTTCTCACAAATGCATTTTCTCATTCACACATGAATTCATGGAAGCATGAAATGTGTGCTACTGAGATTTTGCTATAGACATGAGAAAAAAAAATCCAGTTTTGAGTGGCTTGCAAGGGTTCAGGAACTTTGTTTATACTGTGAGTTGCCTTTGTTAGCCAACAGTTTGTACAGGGGCAATCATCAAGTCAGGTTGAATGCTGTTGTACCTGGCTCAAAGTCTAAGATCTGCTGAGTGCCAGAGGAAAACAATGGAGGTGTCAACAAGTGAGTTTTGTCTCGGGACTGAATTTGTGAGTCTGATAGCTCAGACTGATGCAGTCAACTGAAATGAAGAGCATGGGTGTATCTACAGCTGGTTTGGTACCTTCTGCTTTTGCTGTTTCCTCCTTTCGCTGCTTCCATCAATCATGACATTTTTGTAAGAGATAAGTTGGCTGAAAATAAGCTTCAAAATTAATACACCTAGGCTGCTTCTACTAATGAGCATTTGATAATAGACAAGGAAGAACATGAAGCTGTACAGCAAACTGGATTGCTACATCTCCCCTGTAAAGCCACAGTCATTCAGTAGCAATGGCAGAGTCATGGGCTGCAAACATCTCTAGGTTCCACTTTCCCTGTTCTGTGCAGAGCTGACGTTGCCCAAGCAAAAATATAAAATTGATGTAGCATCTGAAATTTGGGTAATAATGGTGAAAGAATTTTTTGGAGAGTGTCTTTGAACTATAATCTTGACAATGTGGGGAAAGTACGGAGCTGCCTCTCAAATACTCACTGCCCATCTTGCCCAGCCTGCACGTCTAGCAAATGAGCCCAGGCCTCTACACAACTAATCTTGCCACAGTAAATAATGCAATGCAGACAGATGGAAGGAAAATCACTTTCTACAGGGAAAGCCAAGAAACTTGGAGCAACTGTCTCAAAGCAAGTTTTCTTGAAAAAAAATCCATTTGTGTTACCCTTCCCCTTTGCCTCCATGCATTAAAAGATGATAAAATATGAAAGGTGTTAAGGGTTATTGAGCACGGTGGGTTTTAGTCATTTACCACATGTGTTGCTCTAATTGTGATTCATGGGGCAAAGTCAGACTGCTCAATGACCAGCAGGCTCTGGCTTTGTGGAGTGAGGGTCTTGTGCTACTGCTCAGGTTCGTAACATAAATCGTATTGGTTGACTTAGGCATGTGGTATTTGTCTCTTATATTGCTCTGGGCTCACTTTTTGTTTTGCCTGTACTTGTATCTTCCCAGTTTTGCTTTTTAAGGACTTGTATTTTCATGCTGGGCAATTACTGTATGACTGCACTTCAGAAGCCATGGGGAGGTTTGATGCAGTTTGTCACTGCCTGTGGGGACTGGAGCACCCACAGGAGCCACTGGCTTGGGAGGAGGACTGGTGGGGGAAAGGATGTGTGGACTTGTGCATTCTGTCTGTCAGCCATGGGATGTATGCATTGTTCTGATTAAGACTGGAGGAACTGACCTGTGTTATATTTGAGTGGTGTTGGTTTCTCAGGCTACTGTGCTCATCAACTTGTCAGCCTGACAAACTGTGTCATCTGCCAGATTAACTTCTGAATTCTCCTGGACTTGCTGTTCTCTTCAAACTTCTGTACCTATGCAAGACCCCTTGGGTTGGTCTGGTTGTCTTGAAATGGGGGGGTGGGAGGGTTGTTGCTGGTTTATTTTTTTTTTAACACCAATGATTCCATTGGTAAAACAGGATCAAACTTTATTTTTGTAAATCTTGACTGAAGTGATAATTAAATTTTTAAGAAGTAAATATGGGTATGTTTGGGGCAACAAAAAGTTGAAAATAAGCTCAATTATTTAGTATGCCTGGTAGCTTTCACATCTGGTACCTAAACAGTTCTTTTGGCTGCAGTCATATTTTTAGTAGATATGAAAGCTGTCTCTGATGTAGTCAGCGATTTTGAGCAGATTATTTAGAGTTTGACATGGTAACAGTGGTGTCAGGCAGAACTTGAATCTTATTTCTGATACAAAAATCCCCCAGTGGCCTCTGTAGTGAACACCAATGAAAAGGCTATCATTTTCTTCTGCTTCAGTGTTATCTTAAATGCTTTCACTGTGATCATCTCATGACCTTGCCAAGTGTTTGAGAATATCTACTTACAATATTTTCACTGGAGGGAAACACCCTCAACCAAAAGTCAGCTTCCATTAATTGATATGTTTTTAGCATGTTGCTTCTCAAAACTGTGTGGCCTTCAGTGTAGCATGTTGTTTTCTACAGGTCAGAATGTCTTTTGAGAGATCTTTTTAATTCTAAGTTAAGATTGGTTTAATTCCTGTACCCAACTGCTTTTAGACCTTTTAAAAAATCTTTGTTGCAGGTTATTTATTCCAAATCCTATATTATTCTGTGATAGGCAATCAGGAGATTGGTCTTTCTAATTGGTGTAAGAACACCTGTAAATTCTCTGTAGGATCACCAGTTTAAGTGCTACAATATAAGCCCAGAATAAATTAATAACTCATGCTACCTGTAGCCTCTAGAGATTGGTCTACCATTTACCAATTTACAAATTCCTTTTATTTCCTTACAACAGCATTCACTCATTTTTAGGCCATGATGTTTTTGATTTGATGAGTGTTTTATAGGGTAATTGTGTCTTTGGTAGTACAGTGGTATGTTGGATGTGGGTAGAAATGTATATTGCTTGTTGAGTGAGATTCACTTCTTCTGTGCCCTGACACTCCCACAACTCTCCACGTGTTTGAATGCCCCTCTCCCCTCAAATATTAATGATATCTTGTTGTTGACAAGAAGGTTTTCTGAAATAATGGGCAGTTCATTCTCTGTCCCCAGTTCACCCTTTCAAGGCTTACTTTATAACTTTTAGGTTCACCACTTCATAGAATTTTTTTTTTTTACTAAGAAAATAATGCTTTCTCTATTCTAGCTTGTTTCTTGCATACAAGTTTAGAGGTAATTTTTTGTAAGCTGAACTTGTTGCATTTTTTTTTTTTAAATCTTTAATTTTCTGTAGCTGCTTATCCCCTTTGTCATCCAGTCTTCCCCAGGCCTGTGCATTCCCCTTGTCTGGGGCATTACATGAGCACAAGTGGAAGGTGAATTTGGTACCTGATGTGGGTGAGCTGTACTTGAGTCACTATGTATCTAGGTGGGAATTAATGCAACATCAAAGCAGCTGTGCTCTTCCTTAAGTAAATCAAAGAGTTTTCTGGTTAGGACAGTCTGGCCTAGAGCCTTTTAAAGAAAGATGTGATAGGTTCAAGTATTTACTTTTCACAGGGTAAATTAGTATTTTTAAAAGTGGGACACTTTACCAATATAATAAAGGAAACTCAAACACAGGCTGCTAGGTCTTGATGAGAATGTAAATTGACTGGTTCTGCTTGGTGGAAAAGCCCCCTGACCCAAAACATGTCATTCCATCTGTCAGCATGTAGGCACTAGAGGAAAAGAAAAATGAGTGCTATGGCTTTAGAGGAATAACTTTTGGAATCATTTATGTAGCACCTAATCTGTACCGTGGTTTAAGAGATAAACAGTTTCTTACTTTACGTCAGAGGTAAATAATTTCTTAAGTCAAAAGTAAATAAATAAAATGTTATGGAAAACTGTACCTTGATTCTATTTTTACTTCTATTCTGTAAATCATCAAAGGCAGAATAACAAACTAGTGTTACACTTTGATTCATCGTACATCATTGTCTTGCTTGTAGGCATCTTTCAATGGAACTAATATGGACCAGCTTTATGTTGCTCTTTCCAGTGTCACACTGATGGTGTTCAGTGTTGACTGTTTACCTGACGCATCCTGCCTTTTGTTCCAGGGATTTTATTTCTTTTTAAATAAAGGCATGGAATAAATCAGGAAAAAAAAGGCCATTTAGGAAATACCTCAAATATATGCTACTGCACTTAGCAAAAGCATTGCACAAACACTTGGATAAAATATCACCTCTGTCATGAAGAATTTATTTTTACAGAAATGAGATAACTTTAATTTATTATTTATAAAATGTATAAATAACATTTTTCTTGCTTTTTTGTGACAAACTTCCACAGAAGAGCGAGAAATGTGTTCAGTTTCTCAAAACAGCTGAATCTCAATGTACATTATTTCCTCTGTTAATTCCTTTTATTACACAAAAATAGTCATCCAAAATGGTTTAACTTAACCACTTTGTACAAACATTTATCTTGGTGAGATTTTGTCCTGCAGGTTATGTAATATCATAGGCATTCATGGTCGTTTACAGGCCAAACATGGTGTCATTCTATCCTTGGAGGCTAAACCCTAATATTTACATGAACTGTGCTGGAATAATGAACATAGGTATAGCTCATTTTTGAGGAGACGAGCATACCAGCTGTGGCTCTGAGATTTACAGCTTAATCCTGCCATCTTCTTACAGTTGAACTCCAGTTTAAAACACAGTGTATGTTCTAAATGGTTGTTTGGAAGGAGATTGAGGCTTGAATTACCAAGCTACAAGCCTAGAAGTATGTTAGTGAGAAGATTGTGGAGGTTATCTTAGCCTGTGTTCAGCACTAGGCTGAAATACTCAGGCATTTTGCAACCTTGGCAGAGCTTTTGTTTTGGCCTGCCTGCATCTACATAGAACTCTGTCAAGTTTTATCTTACAAGACCTACAGGATGCATCTTCAGATATACTTCAGGGTAGCACTTTGGTGTGGAGGTTTTGTTTAGAACCTTCATTGGCTTTTGACAGTTGTTTAGTGACTTCCAATAGAAGCATTGGTGCTTCCATACACTTAACTCATTATCACAATTTTAACATCACCTGGCAGAGATATTACATAAACAGAGTTCAAGGGAGGAAGTGTAATTGCTGGTTTAACAGGTGGTTCTAAGTGGAAAAACATGTAGCTCTGTAATCTGTGTCCATATTTTATAACCTGTGCAGCAAGGACTTGTTATTGGAGTTGGATGGATGGATTTTACTATTGTCTCTAAAAGGGTGTAGACAAAACTTTTATTCCAGAGCTTTTTAAACAGTTATAGGAGGTTCTGTTACTTGTTATACCTCTTTCAAAGACTTCAGGCATCTTATCTTACTCCAAGGCACAATACACCCATTCACCAACATGCCTTTACAAATGAGTAAAAAAGGTTAACCAGATATTTGTGGAAAATATTATAGTTTAGATGGCTTCATGGTCAGTTCTAATATTCCTTTAGTTCTTCTCTTAATGCATCAAGCTTGCAACATTTCTGAAATACAATCACCTGCTTTTCTAAAGAATGCTCTCAACTGTTTCTAATACCTGATTGCATTTAAGTATGTCCATGTGTATGCATTAATTGAAAATTTTATACCCTCATATTGCTAAAACTCCTTTCCTCCAATGAATTAACTTCAGAATCTTCCTAGATAACTTCACAGGTTATATTCAGGGAACTTTGATTTAAAATCTGAGACTAAGCTAGGAATTTGGAAATCTGTGCAGTGCTTCTCTTGCTGCATTGCTTACATTTACATTTTCTATCACTTGTGCAGGTCTTTGCTATTCAGTGAAGCATGTTGAGTATTCTAAAGGCTAACCCCAGGAATAAACGTGTTGCTGAATAAGGGAGATGATCTGAACTGCTGCCAGAACTTTGTAATTTGCAAATCCACCCTTTACCTGTAGTACCTATTTTATCATATGATAGAGCTAAAAATATCTCCCTCAGAAGGGAATATCCACTCTTTCATCTGCTCTAATGTAATTGCTTCAAGAACAAGTGCTACTTTCTGCAGGTTGATGACCATCCCATAGGTAATGAATTGATAGTGACTTCAATCCCTACTGGGCACCCAAGGCTTCCACAGAAGTACCACAGAATATTCTAATGGACACCCAGAGGACACTATTCACTGGGCATTAAAAGAAATTCTGAAATGGCTTGATCCTTTCTCTCCATGTTTTAAGGCAGCTTGTGATGACTGTGCTCCTTTTGTGGCCAAGTAGCATTTCTTGTCATAGGAGTTTGAAGTTTAAACCTGTTATTAAAAGGACAGAAAAGAAAACGTGACTTCTAAGGCCATAGTTATTCCCTGTTTATCACAGTAAACTAATGAGTGTATTTTCATCCTCTTCAGAACGTGCTGCTCAGGTGATTTTTCTTTTTTTGCCTTGTGAAATAATTACTTTCATGAATATGCAAGGTTTGGTCTGTAACTCCTGAGGCCCTATTACAAAGTTCAGATACCTTTTCACTCTAAATATCCATTTTGCTTATCAACATCTTGTATGCAGTTTGTCAGTTCATATTATTCATCAACCAAATTTGCATATGATATTAGTTTAAAAAGCCCACAACTAGAAGTCTCCTGGGATTCTCACATGAGCATTAAAGCAAATGTGATGCATCTGAGAGGATGCATTTCGAAGTGGTAAAGTCTAATTTTAATTACAGTGAGTGTATCCTGATATTTTTCCCCACTTGGACTTGATATGTAGTTATAAAATGTGAAATAAAGGTTTAAATAAGGTACATAGGTTTCTACCTTCACAAAATAAGGTTAAATGTAGTCATTCCATGTGTGCAGATATCTCTATTAAACAGAAATTTTCTTCCTTGTGCTTGGAAATTGACTTACATTATTTCTGATATGTGCTGGGAATTCTCGTCTGAAGACGGAGCAAAACCAGATCTGCCTTGGTGACCCAGCAACATTTTAAGCAAGACAATGGAAAGAGCCTGTCCTAGACCCCCTACAGGCTGCAGCCTGGTTCTTGAAGCTTTCTCTGTGAGTAGTGAGATCAAAGGTGATTTGTGACCTTCCAAAAAGACCAGAAAGCAATCCATGTCTGGCAACATCAGTGTCAAAACAGGCTCAAACTGAAGTTCAAAAGCTAAGATGGAACCCCTATCTGCAATGTTTTCTGGTTTAGTTAGAAGAGAAAGAAGCTGAAAAATGGTGTTTGTCTTTCTTTCTGTGTAGGAAAGCAGGTGTAGGAAACCTGGGGGACAACTCAGTGAGTTCTCCTTTGTCACAAATAGCAGAAAGAAAGAGCTAAATATCTTTCTAACCACTGCAGTCAGAGACCTCAAGATTTATTTAATGTGTTATCATAGGTTCATGGTAAATTCTGTTCTGTCCATGCCAGCTATATCTTTCTAGGGCTGTCTTTGTGATATTGGGTTTTGTTTGGTCTCGAATCCTTACTAACAAAGGAATAGTGTAACAAATACTTGGAATTTTTGTCCCTGCTGTTTACTAGATTTTTTTTTTTTTAATTGAGTCTCCAGGCACATCTCTCTAGTGCTGCTAAAGTGCAGCATTTATAGTGTGGCTGCAATTCTCATATTTTTGTGGCTTCTGTTTTACAAATAGGGTGACACTGGTAGCTCATATGCAGTTTTCAAGTAATAATGTTACTCTGTGTACATTCCAGCAAGTCTGGCCAAGTGTATTTCCTCTGTGAGATCACAGAGATCACTGTGCACAGCCTTCACTTCCTCAGAAAATTGCTTTTCTTTCTTTCTTTCTTTGTCTCTCCTTTTTTAAAAAACTACTTTATGAACTGTATTTAGTTTCTTAATTGCTGATGATCACCACTGTGCCTGTCTTTTCTACTGCAGACAAAACTAAATATCAATTGCTGCAGATGTTGCTTCCTTCTGGAATGACTTCGAGTAGTGGCTGTGTCTTTACTGCCCTAGATGTATGGGCCAAAAACTGACAGCTCTGAAAGATGCCTTTTTTTTCTGGATAAAAGTATTCTACCAGTATCAAATTGAAAAGCAAAAGTGCGTGATCAACATTCTATTTTGTTGATCAGTGAAATTTCCATAGTATTCTAGTTCTTGTAGTTTTGGACAAAAACATTTGACTTCTGTTTTTTGATAGCCAGATGCTTTTTTCTCTCCTGTTTATTTCACTTAAGTGGTGTGTGTTGGGAGGGAAACAGTGGTGTATTGTCATTATTTGGGAGAATTCCCTATATGTCATGCTTTCAATTTTGTGAAAATAATTTTCATTTTGCATGTTTTTCTCTGAAAGCCCATTTGCTGTGTGTATGAAAGCATTGTAAAGTGTCCTTGTTGTGTGAAGTTAACGAAGGAATTATTTTCACCAACCTTGAAAAATACCATGCTTTATGCAAGGTCTTAGGAGGTGTATAATATAGCTTTTAAGAACTGGCTGAAGATTTGAGATAAGGTGGATCAATTTACCACTTGAGTGTGGATTTCCTGTTTGGATGAGGGCTGCTTCTGGTTCATTTCCTTACTGCAATGTGTTTACAGTTACACAGGGTGCTGTGATTAATGTTTGCCAGGTGCTCTAATACTGCTGTGAAGGGAGACATCTAAATATTAGCAGTATCCAACAGAAGTACCACTGTGTCTGAGAAGCACAGAATCTGATTGTAGAAGTGTCCAGTGACTCTGAGCATGAGTGTATGACAATGTGCCTGCAGAAGCATCTTCACATTTGATAAATCTACACCACTCAAAAATGAGATTTCATCATATTTAAAAGGATAATGGCACCTGTGCTTATCTACATCATCTCTCTGTCTTCATAATTACCAATAATCTCTTGGTCTGAGGGTCCCCCAGGTTAATCTGCCTATGGCAAAAAAAGACACCTCAATCTAGGTGAACATTGGCCATGAGACTTGAGCAAAAGGAACCTATATCCTTCACTCTTATTTATGCCCCTCTCACATCTGCTCCTTTGTGTAGTCACAGCAGATCAAGTCCCCACCTGTATGTAGGGCCTGGTGATATTGGCCTCAGGTAAGTGATGAAAGTCAAGGTCATTCACCTGCTCCTGTCTTAGAACCCTCTATGTACAGATACCAGTAGAATATAGGAGACCCTTTTTCCAACCTAGAACATGTCATTGCTCTAGAACACAGGTTTGCTTAGGTTTGTTATATGTTGTTGAAATTATCAGTGTGCATTTCTAATAGAAGAATGCAATTTTTCTATGTAATGTCTACTTTCTGGACCAGGAAATCATTACAATTTGATGAGGAAGCAAAATGGGCTCCTAGTATGTGTTAAAAAAAAGCCCAAAAGATAGATCGGTAGCTCTGGCAATACCTGTGTCTCTAATTAGCTTAGAAAATATTCCTGTGAATATTAACTGTAGCAGAGACTTGATAGATTAAATCTGAATTGTTAAAATGTTCTGGAAGACAAAGGGGGAAAAAGTCTGTCTTGACATGTCCTTCGATGTATTTAACAGCTTCTACTGTTGTGAATTGCTTCTAGAAGGCCAAATGACATGCCCAGGTATTTCCTTAAGAACTTTTTCAGTTTCCTGAGGCTGGCATTTTGCAGTAGTACTGCTCCAGGCACTTAATTGGTCTCCCTTGTATATCTGGCAATTCTCTCCATAAGTTCAAACTTTTTGTTTGCATTACCTCCCACTCTCAGTAACAGGAGATGTATACCTGAAAATACTTTTATTTTTTAATTTGATTTTTGTTTTTACTCCATTCTTACATGTTAAACTACTTGTGAAACTCCTGAGCCAGTCAGGCCATTTCTACACTCTGGAGCTAGCTAATCTTGTGCTCTTTGGCTGTGAAAATTCCACGTTTGGTCAGAATAACTTGGCAGAATTTTCTAGCATTTTACTGTGCTCATATTCAACTGTGGAATTAATCTCACCCAGGGAGTATGGTTTCATGTCTGCTCTGGGACCTGGAACTATCAGCACCTGTTTATACCTATGGAAAAACTTGTTAAAGTCTGCACTGTTCTTCATGGGCTGTGTTAAAATCCTGTGGTAGCAGTGCCCAAAACTGCAACTTTGAAATACAACCTTTCTCTGAAAATGCTTCTCAGATTTGTTCCTAATTAATGTCTTCAAAGTTGAAGTTTGTCACTTTCTCAGTGAGCTTGTTTTGCTTATGAGTCTGCCGCTTTGCCCAGTAACATTAAACGCCACTGTCAAAAACTGATTGATTGCTGCTTTCCATGAAGCTGGATCCAGGCCACCCAGTGGGTGATACTTTTGCATTTGGTGCACTTTTCCAAGTTGCTCTATTTCTGGCTCCTTGATGATAATTTCTTGCTTTATTGTCTACTTCTCTAGGTCTGTGCAGAGCTACTGGAGCTACACAGATTAAACCCTCATTAGATTGCCTCCCTTATGTTCCCCATCTCTGGATCCTTGTAAACTTTTTTGTACTCTGCATTCCTAAAGGTTTTTCTCCTTTTTATTTTAGCCACAATATTTTGCAAGACTGTACAACAGAAAAGAAATATGCTGCCAAGTGGAATGCAATGCTCTGAATGGCACAGAGAACAGGGGAACTGGGGGGGTTCTCACGTGCCTTTCTGCAAAACAGCAGCAATCAGGGATGTCCTGCAGCTTCTTCCAGCTTCTCTGGGGATGGTCTATGAGCTTTCCATTCCAAAGGCTTTTTTTCAAGCTTTCTGTTACAACTTTTTCTTAAACAATATGCCTGTATGATAACAAGGATGGGTTGCCTTTACTCTCATGGAGCTGTTTATAAAGGAGCAACTTTCTGCCTGTAGGGGAGAAGTTCCATATGGATGGTGGGATCAGTTAGAGATTGTTCATTTGCATGCTAGCAATCACTTTAACTGGCTATTTTACTGTCCATTTTTATATTCCAGAAGGAGTAGGAGATTTATAGAGGTCCTGTCTCTGTGTGTGAACAAGCTGGATGCCACATGGATGTTGCTTTAAAAATATCTGCAAAGACTTCAAACAAAAACTTAGATTCTTTACCCTGAGTTCCAAAGGCCATATCTTTTATTAGAAGGCCCAGAGGATGCTCCTGTCACTAGAGGCAGTAAATTTAACAAATTTATTCAGACGTGCATAGGAACAAAACAGCACCAGAAAGCTATAAATTCATGAGTTGAGAGAACTGACTACAATAAGGGTGGAAGTGATCATGGTAAACTACATCTGAATGCAGTATTCTGTTTCTACTCCTTTAAATTGACTTGGCAAAGATATGTGATATTCACTATTAGAATAAAATTATGTGAAGCAGCTGCACTGACAGAAGATTAATTATCCTTTACACTGCTGACATTAACCCTACCTGTCATCAGGGCAATGGGAAGAGTTGCCTGCTCATCATGTCGTTTTGTGAACACATTTACTACCACTATGTTATTTTAAATTATCATAAAACATGAGTGAAAATGGAGACTGTCACTTGTGGTTTTCTATCAACGCTTTATGATGATAAAATTTCTTAGACTTTTAAAACACAGAGGGAAAATGCTAGCAGTCGTCAGTTAGACCTTGGGGTTCCCACAGGGCATGTACACCTTTGATACCCTTGTAAGTGACTTACTGTGGTGAATCTGAGATTGTGTCATAAAAAAAATCCCCAAGATAGGAAAGCTAATTCTGCTTTCTATAGAAAGAAATAACCAGTGTGCCTTAAGGGAATAGGATGTCTTGCTGGTTTCACTGAAAAGGCTACTCTAGTTGGGCTTTAGTATTTATCTGTTCCAATAATTATGATGAAGTAAATACTTACTCCCAGGGCTGGACTGCAGTAACAGAAACCAGGACCTGGCCCGGGGGTGAGGTGTAGAGCTGCCCAGTGGGTCTGTTGTCATGCACTCAGGTGAGATGAGTGTCTGCCACTCTCTGGCTGTGCTGTCTGGCTCCAGACCTCTTAGAAGGATGTGTGGGTTGTGGGAGCTCTGCTAGTGAAAGGTGTCATGCTGGCAGCCTGGGGGTGGAGAGTCCTGGGCCTCTGGCAGCCTGGTGATGTAGTATACTGAGGAAGGTTACTCTGATTTTTCTCCTGCTGTGGGGAGAATCTTCAGGGTGTATCTCCAGATTCAGAGAGTGGGGAGGCCAAAGAGGGCTCTCCTAAGCTTTGTTGAGGTCTCCATTGCAGGACATGGTGTCTTTGCTTTTGAGAATTGAACACAACCTTCTAGAGCTCAACACACTGGAAGGATGGGATTCCATCCAGAGGGACTTCAGGTTTGCACAGACCCACCACTCAAGCTTAAGTACAACAAGGCCCATGGCAAGGTCTGGCAACTGGGTGGAGGCAGTCTCAAGTACAAATAGAGGCTGGGTAGAGCAGGGATTGAGAGTAACACTGAGGGAAG
This sequence comes from Cinclus cinclus, assembly GCF_963662255.1. NCBI lineage: Eukaryota > Metazoa > Chordata > Aves > Passeriformes > Cinclidae > Cinclus > Cinclus cinclus. Next base: position 16,518,921 of record NC_085055.1, read on the forward strand.
GACTTGAGGATGTTGATTGATGAGAAAGTCAAGATGACCTGGCACTGTGTCCTTCCGTCCCAGAAAGCCAACAGCACCCTGGGCCTCATCAAAAACAGTCGTACCAGCTGATCAAGGGAGGGGATTCTGCTGCTCTTGTCTTGTGAGACCCAACCTGGAGTTCTGCATCCAGATCTGGAAGGGGGAAGATGGGTAAGAAGGATGGGTCTTGTTAGAGTGTCCCCACTCTGACTCCTGGAGAGGAGGACCAGGAATATGCTCAGAGGGCTGGAATACCTCTCCTATGAAGGCAGGCTGGGTGAGTTGAAATTGTTCAGCCTGGAGAAGATGAGACTTTTAGAGAACCTTCCAGTATCTAAAAGGGCTTCCAAAGGAGCTGCAGAGGGACTTTTCGTATGACCATGTAGTGACAGGACAAGGTCTAATGGGCTTAAGCTGACAGAGGGTAGATTTAGGTTAGATATTAGCTAGAAACACTTTACTGTGAAGATAGAGACACTGGCACAAGTTACCCAGAGGAGCTGTGGGTGCCCCATCCGTGGAAGTGTTCAAGGCCAGGTTGGATGGGGCTTTAAACAGCTTGGTCTAGTGCAAAGTGCCCCTTCCATTAGCAAGGGGTTTGGAACCTAGCTCATCTTTGAGTCCCCTTCCAACCCAAACCATTCTATGAACTTTTTGTAATCCTGTAGCATTCCCAGTAGGATGTGGGAAAAAGGCAGTGTTTAGTATGACATTAACCCATAAGCTCTCTCTGTAATGCTAAATTTTCATCGCTTCTGTCCATCTTAACATGAGTTTGGGGCATTTTTCATGTTAAATCTTCCTGTGGGATGCTAGAAGAGTCACGGGCTTTCAGATTTGTACACTGCAACTTCTCCTTGTAAAGAGAAGAAAGATGTTAATGTTTGTAGAGGCATAGCATTTGTAACTTCTAACAGGCTGGGGTAGCCCAATTCCTAGCTTGCAACAGCGAGCTAATTAGAATATGGAAACCATGAAGAAATATAAAGTGTTAACTTGATTAAATTGGAAATGGGGCTGCCCACCTGTTCATCTAAATATAAGTGACTCTGCAACATGACCCAACTGTTGTCAGAGGTGGGTAAAGCCAGCAGAAGCTTCCACTGAGCCCTGGCTTGGGCTGGGCTCTCTGTCCATGAATGAGGACAAGCCAAGGAAAGGAGAAGCCTGCAAGAATGTCTTGGCACTGCTTTCTGGCTCCCACAGTGACCTTAGATACATATCACTTTATGTAATATTTTTTTCAAATGTGTGTAGTCAGCTCTAACAGCTTGTTGATCCCAGCTAAGCTCTTTGGCTTGGCTTTGCTGTCAAGTGTTTTTGTTTGCCTGGGTCTCATAGCTGTGTGGCTTGAAGCTAAGGGGGCTTCCTAAATATTATGGAAATAAACTCAAAAGCTCCATTGTGATCACTTGTTCAAACAGTGCTCTTAGTGCACCAAGGTTCCCTGATGCTGAGGAGCTAAATGACAATGACTTGGTGTAAAACCTTGCCAAGCAAATCTGCCTCCAGATCTTATCCAGTGAGAAGGAGGTGTCTTACAGAAGTTCCTTTAAACAACTTGACACTGCTTTCTCAATAGAATTGAATCTGCATAATCCACGTGAATCTTTTGACTTGGACGCTGAATCTCAGTGCCTGTCTTTTTAGTGGGTGACAGTCACCATCCCAGTACTACTAATTAGCTCTTTATTTAAGTGAGTCCTGACACTAAATTTCTGTGGATAGCATATCTGCCAATTGCATCTCAAAGCAAAGCTTTGAAGCTCTCTGGTTAATTCCACACATTTCTCTGACACATTTACTGTGTTGCTGTCCTGCAGGTATCTTCCTCTGCTCTGCTGCTTGTTCCCTGAAATTCAGGCTTATTTGTTCTTCCACCTATGCATTTTTTGTAGGGCTACCAGGTGTTAAATATCTGTTTTGGTGAAGTAATGTGATGTTCCTGCTGTAACTCTTGCCTCACTGCAGTGATCCTCCTTTGTTTGATCTTAAACCCGTTAGGGTGCACTGGCCAGCAGCTTCTTTTCTGAATATTTCCTTTCGTTATTTCCTTTCCCAGGAGTACTAATTTGAAGAAGCAGCCCACCTTCTAATGATGATATAGAGCTTGACTGCTACTTGCAATTTAATGGTGTGTTGACACTGAAAATCTGTCTTCACTCCAATTTTATACATTTTATTTATATACATCGTATATTGCATTTGTTGCTGAATTAAAAACTGCATTCCTAATGTCTTCCATGGCAATTTTGAAATAGCTGTCTATATTGGATAAATAACGAGCTTTTCAGCTCAGAAGTGATTTACATCTTCCCAAGTTGCATGATTTCTTTGTTAGGCTTATTAAAAATTCTCAAAGGGCACTTTATTTTTACCTCCTTTGCCTTTCCCTTCCATTGTATCTGTAATTCAGTGCTCTCAGAAGCCACAGGGGAATGGCAGCCCTTCAAAAGCAGCCAAGCTGACAATAAGTAGTGTTGGCTCCAAGTTCTGCTCCTGTGCCTTTGCTACAATTGCACCTTGCCTCTGCTCTGCAGTATCCTGCTTGTTTGTTCCTGGACCTCTTCTAAACAGGAATTAAGGGCATAAGAATTGTGCAAGAACTCTCCCTTAGAGTGATTTTATGCTGTGGGGAATTCCGTTAGAGATTAGCTTTTTGGGCCATAAAACTTTCAAATCTCTTTTAAGATGGATGTGAATTCCAGTTTCCTGAGGTAAATAAATACAACCTTCCAATCCTTTTCTGTCCACCTGCCAAAATCGGGTCTATAAGGGCAGCCAAAATCTATTATTGGTTTACACTGGTGCGAATCTTCTGATGTTAAAGGTTGAATCTGTGTAACTGAGAGTGGAATTTGGCTTATGGCCTTGGTATCTTACATGGCATGGGTGAAAGCATACAGTTCAGAGCAGATATAACAAGGTGGGGGGGGCTGATGGGGGGCAGGTGATGGTAAAAAATAAAGGTTGTATACAGGCATATCAGCATAGGAGTTTATGTAAATGCTCTGATTGCTTATTTCTCCTTTGTTCATTAATAATTCTGTGTAAACTCCTTATATTAAATAAAATAAACTTGTATTTTTGGGTTTTGAGTTATCAGTTCCTTCCAGCAGGATAACATTTTTTTGGGAGTTGTTGACATTATGTGCATGAAAGCCAGTATGCTTATATTTTTCTGTGGCATGGTGAATGTTTGGGTGTCAACTTTGCCAGTTTGTGTAGCAGGAATCCCCACTTGGTAGTGGTTAGAACTGAGGTTCTATAATAATATAGAATTGTGAGAAGTAACTGTTGCTTTTTTCTTTCTTGCTAACTTGTTCCTATGTTCCACTTTTTGCTTTTTACTGTGAGATCTTTAGATGCTGCCATCATCATTCTCAGTAGAGTGTTTCTCTGTTCCACCAAGAAAATCCAGTAGCTTTTTTTTAATTTTTTAGGTAGTTTTAGATAATGTGAGAAGCTATGAGCTTGAAAAACTCAATTAAGCAAATATTTTAATAATTTTTTTTTTAGAGAAAAAAATTGTAGCTATGGAAAGAACACTTGTATGTAGAAACAATTCAAAATCATAATACTGATTTATTCTGGAAAAAATTTGAGAGTAATAGGAATGGTCACTTAATGATAATTTTAGAGCAGTAAATTCAGTTTTCACTTGCACTGTATAAAGTATGAAGCAACTCCATTGAAGCAAAAGGAGTTGAGATTTATATGCTGAAAGTCTCTTTGCCTTTCTTTACACGTTTACTGGTGATTTTGTCAAAAAGGTCAGCAATTTTAAATAAAGTCCATGGGAAGAGAGAGTTCTTCTAAACTTTGAGAATATCAGAGGGCATCCAGGGCCAAAGTGGTTATCTGTGTGTTGAGTACTGCTTGTCAGAGCACCAAAGTTCCATGATAGGCAGGAGAGTGATACCCAATATAGTAACTGGAGCAGGTTCCTGCCCAGTGGAGGAGGGGCTGCACTGTGCCTGTGGAAGTCACTTGGAATCTGTGGAGTCTTTCACAAGTGCAACTGAAAACCATTTGTCTCACCCTCTTTGTCCAGCATCGAAAACTAGGCAGTCTCAAGGTGTTAAAAATATAAATTGTGATTTCACATGGTGTCTCGGTGTTCTTAAATCTCAATGGGTCAACTCATGCTTTTGTTTTGCCCCTAAATTTTTGTTGTTTGGTATTTGAAAAGTAATTGCTTTCATTAAGTTTTTTGGTTTTTTTTTTTCCCGAGTCTTGTGCCTGGTACAAAAATCTAACTTTAAGTCTGAAATTAATTTCCTCAAAAATGTTATTAGGGTGTTTCTGGATTTGTGGGTGTTTAGACCAGATTGTTAATAAATTTGCCTTAGAGGCTGTTTTACATTCCTTTGGGACTTCAGAATTTGGGATTGTTATTAGATATTTCCTGTGTGACTCTGAAAGAGGGAAGGAAACTGAAAACAGAAGGCTACTTCTTGAGGGAACAGCTGTCCTGATTGTCCCACAGGATTTTCTGTGAAAACCTGGCTGTCCAGACTCTGAGATGGATGAACGTCTTCTGTCATCTGAGCCTGCCTAACAAATGCAGTGAGTTGTGTTGGGAAGCAGCAAAAGCTGGATAATTTTTCTAGGAATGAGGAAGAAAAAGAAAAAGGCCAGGTCAGAGCATCAAAGCTGGCTTCAGCTCTGCTTTGCACTGGCTACTGTGCAAAGACTTTCTAAAGTTCTACCTCCAGTCCCTGAAGTGTTATAGGAGATGTGCAAGAAGAGTGGCTTTTTCTGTTGGTTTGGGTTTTTTTTTTTTTTTTTTTCTTTCTCTGAACTTCTCTGCGAATTTTATGCAGTGCCGTAATCCTGTGTTTTGTGAGGGGAAAGTTCACATTTCAATGGACACAAAGCTACTGGGTCGGCAAAGGCCTGACTGCATTAAAGATTAAATTATTGTGACCTTGATTTTATTTCTTGATAGACATAAAAAACTAAAATTACACAAGAGTGACTTCTGCATGTGTTATCCCTCTCCTTATCTGTGAAGCTGGTGTCAAGACCTAACCACAACTTGATCTCTGGGGAGTTGGGCTTGTTTGAGAGCTGGCACTACTGAAAATTTGCTGCTTTAGCTGAAAAAATATGACATCAAGACACTCATATAGCCATGAGTACTAGAAAAACTTTACATTCACCCACATGCTGGTTTATGCAGAAAATGTGGTGTTCTGGAAAAAAAATGTTTCTGGAGAGGTGATCAGATTTAAAAGGCAAGAGAGGACGTGGCAGATCTTGTTTCAAAATCTACTGAATAATCATCACCCTATAACTTATTGTGGAAATTTCAAAACCTATGTTTATGGAGGAGATGAAGAGCAGCAGAGGTAGTATGAAGTGCTATGATGTTTTGAATTGTCTATCTAGTATAGATTTTTAGTTTTGTACTAAATTATTATTTCTTTGGTATTAAGGCTCAGTTTAAATATGGTGTAGTGTCTGTTAAGTCATTTAAGAAAAATCAGGAGATTATATAACAGTTTATATAGGAGAAAGTGCAAAACAATGAAGTATGACTGATTATACTCTGAAGATACTTGTGTGTATTTAATGGTGAATAGGACAATATGGGAATCAGGAGAATGAACTCCAAGTACCCTGTGATATTAATGGAAAAACTGGGGGGCATGTGCAACACTGCTTACAGGTTTCCTTTGTTACGCTTTGTATTGTAATGGATATCTGGTGCCAAGGAAACTGGTTGCTGCTGCCTCCACAGGATCAGCTCCCAGTAAATAAATGGGCCCTTTAATTTTCCTTCTGTGGGGTCTTATTTATTTTTTTTTCTTCCAGCTCTCTGTTCTCTCCTTGTATTTTCCTTTTTTTCCTTAGCTATTGAGCTAAATAAGCCTATGAAGTATGCAGACAGAGTATACTACACAGCCATTAAACTTCTGGAATAATTGTTTACATGGTCAGGCTCTGCTTTCGTGTACAAATCATACTCAGGTATGAAATGCTAAATGGCTTTGTGTAAGAATCCTACTATTGCTAAAACCAGGGAAAGCTTTACTATGTCTTCTTTGGTTATAAAATTGTCTTGTCTTTCTTTACTTTCTGGTAAGTTCAGTAAAGTGTTCACCAGGTAACACAGCCGCAGGGAAAGCTCTCCTCAGCTTATGAAGTTGAAAATTTTTCTTTCAGAAAAGTATTATGACAAATGATAAGGTAAGCTCCATGTCACTGCTTGCAAAATTTGAATTGCTGCAAGCAAAGCATCCAGCAGAGCTGCTGAATAGGGTGGTGTAAGACTTGGCACTGCTGGTTTTTGCAAGTTTTGCCAGGCTCTTTCGTGACTTTTCTTCCTCTGATATGAATTTTGTCTTTTGCAACTCTGTTAGAAGTGAATAGGAAATTAGGTAGTGAGCAATGTTGTTTTAGCTGCCTTTAGACTGCTGAGCCACTAAGCAACAAAAAGACCTTTTGATGTATAATAAATAATCTCAAATACCAGAACTTTGTCTTGTTTTAGATTCAGGGATGAGGAAAGGAAGAAGAGAGAGACAGAATCTAAGCCTCTTCTCACAACTATATAATCTGCATTCATTTGTTACTTTCCTTTAAAATATGGGGACTATGGCACTGCCTTGGAGAAAATGTCTAAGTACCTGGCTGGGTAAGGATTTGGTGTGACTAGTATTTAATTTAATTCATTGTATAAAAGGAGTTATCACATGCAAAGAACCATAACCCATGAGTTCTGGTACTAGGCTTAAATGTCTTTTGCCAAAACAGTCATCTTTTGAACAGGTATTTTTTCCTGTATATTGGCATGACATAATTAAGCAATAAATCACAAACATTTTTAAATGAGTTGAAAAGTTTACTGTCGAAAAAGGGAATAAGATTTTTTTTTCTAATGGAAAAAGCTTTTTGGATGTATTTTGCAGATGAGATGGAGTTTGTTAGTTGAGATCAAAAACTTCTAGTGGTGAATTGAGGTTTAAGTACCCAGGAGTTAAAGATAATAAATGAATTATTCTTAAACAGATATACTTTAATTTTTCATAAATTTTTCAACTTGAATGAAATTGCACATGGATGAATTTGTATATTCAGTACAACTTGTCATTCACTATAGAAGATTATGCTGCTGGCAAGGTAACTTTTCCCTGCAGCTGGAATGCAATAAGGGTTTTTATTTATTTGTGACATAAATTTTGACCGATTCCAGGGACCCAGTTTAATGACTAAATTCTGAACCTCTTGGTACTGTAGAGAGACTAATCTGTAAGAGCCCCTACAAAACAAAACCAAGGTTAAGAATAGGAAGCTTTCTAAGTATTTTCCGTTTTAGGTCAGTATCCTAAATATCTAGTTGCCTCAGGGAATTGTTAGTAAGCTGCTTTCATCTGTAAGTGACCACTGTGAATATTACTGAGCTTGACAGCATCTAAAAGCTGTTGGCACGTGTGGAGTAAGTTTGGAAATCTCAGCTTTTCATGGACAGATCTGTGCTGTGCAGGAGCTGTTTTCACAACTGGCAGTTCTGTTGCCACTTGTGATGTACCGGGTGGATTAAAAGAAGCATCCTGCTGGTCTCTGGATGTCATTCCTTGAGTTAGGCCTTAAAGGCTTCAGTGAGGGAGTAGTGTGGGCTCTCCTTGCTTTGTACCAATTGGTGAATCTCCACCTCTAAGGCCCTGGTTAGACATATGTCACATGATACCGAAGCCAGGGATTTCCTTTCTCTGATGGAGTATTCCAGCAAGGGAATCATAGGGATTCGGGAGGTCAAATGCTTAAAGAAAATGCTAGAGCTTTTGGCAGGTTTGTTTATTTTCAAAGGCAGCTGATTTTGTTTCCTTCCTGGTGCTTATGGTTGGCTGGCACCCCTCTTCCCTGTGAGCAACGGTTACATGAAGTAGACACTCCTGTGCTTTTAGATCCAGTGTCCATCAAAGATGGTAGCACCAGCAATTAAGGCACTTCGTTTGTCAGCCTGCTAGTATTTTTAGGAAGCTGATGGAATTTGGCTTGTCATCTAACACGTTTATCCTTTGCCAAATGTCAGGTGCCCTGACCAGCCGCCCAAGTCCCTCTACCAACTGTCAGCCTGCCCTGCAGAACGTGCAATGCCGTGGAGTCGCAACTCAGTGAAGGATTAACAGCCTCTGCTAGCATGCTCTAATTAAACAGCTATATAGACAACAGCTGGGAAAAATTCATCAATCACAGAATGTTTATTTTTGGAATTAAAACACCTCATAACTAACGCATAGATTTGCATTGATTACCATCTCCTGGAAGGAACAAGTGGTGCCAGCTCCATGTGTCTGGGCATTTTGAATGTTTGTATCACCTGTAGTGTCATCCATCTGCCTCTAGTTTGTTAACCATAGTTAAAGATTTGGTCAGCTTCTTTGCAGCTAGTCAGGGTCAACATCTGTAGAACTGTGATGCTGAACACTACAAGGAATTCTAAATTCACTTTGTCACGTTTGTCATGGCATATTTGTGTTTGTCAGTCTTCCCCACGTGGATAGGACTCTTGATTTATTCATACTTGAGCAAATCAGTAGCAATGCAGCAAATACTAGATTTGTTGCATAGACTTATAACCATGATTAGTTGATAAACAAGCTCAGGGTGAGTTGCTCAGTCTGTTTCTTGTGAGCATTATGCTGTCTAATGTGGCAGTGGTGCAGTGGTGCGTGTCCTTTCATAATACAAGGTAGCTATGTGGCAGTCAAACCACTGGAAAACTTCATATATGAAGCACTTTCTAAGCTTTTGAAGATGGTGATATAAAAATATGCTAATGTGCTCTCACATTTGTATATATTAAATTCCCCCTTTTTTTGATAAAAGGAACATCTTTGCCTGATTCAGAAGCAAGCTTTTCTATTTTTGTCAACATTTACAAGGGCTTCAGTAAGAGGAGTACAGATAGAGTTCTGAAGCACTTGATCCATGTCTACTAAAAGGTCTGAGGTCTCACTTAAACCCTCCAGACTAATGGAGTTCTTCCTAGAACCATTATATCCAAACTAAGTGGAGCAAACTATAATGTTAGAGCTCTAATACAGTATCCTTTTCCAAGGCATCAAACTGAAGATTGAGAAAAGAACAAGCAAGAAGTTAGCTTCAAGGTTCTGAACCTCATGGTCTTCAGTGTTCATGCAATGGTACTTACAGAATCATGTGCTTGGCAAGCTTGAATTGCTTTTCCTCATCTGAAAAAAAAACCAAAAAAAAACCTGAGACTATTGAGTGGCACTGATAGTTTGAAAAATATGTTGGTAGGTAGGCTAACAAATATCAGGTTACTTGTGAATGACAAATATTGTATTGCTTAAATTAAATGAAAGAAAAATGGTTTCCAGTCCTGGAATGTTTTTGACACAGTAAGCACTGGCATTTGTATTTGTCTGTGGTAGGATGTTGTTCTGCCTTTTAGCATGGCAGAAATATGGTTATCATAGAGAAAGTCTACTGGATCTCTTTTAAATCCTAAAATTAAAACCAAATACAAGGTGCAGGGATCTGCACCTAAACATCCGACTCCTGAAAGATAAAATTATCAACCAGCACTTCATGGCTGCAGTAGGAACTCTTCTGGTTGGTGTTTTAAATTAACTTTTAGGTCAAACCTTGAGTATTGTCTGCAGTGTGCAGGCATTTCATGAGGCATTTCAACAAATTCTCACTACTATATAATTAGATAAATAACAGTTTTAATTAATAACTCTGACCTCTCCTTCAAGATGTGAAGACAATAAGTATGTCTAGAGAAGAGCAAAGCAGAATTTATTCCTTATCTCACCTACTGACTTGGCATTCATGAGGGAATTCAGGAAGCTGAGGAGCTCTTCCTCAGAGGGGCATGGGGTACAGAGTTCATTCACCATGTCGTTCTCTTTCTTTTGACACGTCCTTTGCTACCCTTTGAGCACAGCCCAGACCTTTGAGAATATTCTATTTACCAAGATGAAGAAAAGGAATCATTCCAATGGCTAATTCAGACATTCTGCTGTCAGATGGTTTTCTGCTTTCACACAAGCTTGATCCTGACATGACTGTAGACTTCAGTAAAGGTCAGACTTGTTGCTTTGTTGTTTTTTCTTGTGAGAACAAACTGGATGTGTTTTTATATTTGCCCCAAAGTACTACTGGGATTGGCAGCAGCAAGATAAGGTAAAAAAAAATAAATCCACAAAACAGTGAAATGTTTATTGATGCACAATCTAAATACTTTATGTACTTTGTGACAGCTGATGGAGACTATAGTCATAGCCAAGCTGAATTTCCACTTCCATGCACAGATGTGCTGGGATAATGTGCCCTGATATTCAGGTATATTGGCTTCCTTGCCTTGGACCAGGAGAGACTTGCTAGATTATAGGTGAGGCAGGTCTATTAATAACTGTGCTTAGATTTTGTGTTCAAACTATGGTAATTTATTTCTGACATTTGCTTCTTAAGCTGCTCCATCACATGTTCATGCATGTGGAGGGGTCAGTACTGAACCTTGTGCATGTAGCTCCAAAAGCTCCATGTGTTTTAGAGGATGAGAGGTTTTAAAATGTGTCAGCCTTTACTGCACTGGAGGGTTTGACTTTAATGCCATACTTTCAATATTTCTTCTAATTAAGAAGAGTGAGGAATACTACTAATTCAGCAGTAAAGTTAATTAGCACAGACTATAAATGTTTATTTGTTTTTTTAATAGCAACAAATGCATTATAAATTACTCTGTGTTCATCTATTGTAAAAGCCTGCTGTTAGAGTAATTTGTAACAGAGATTTTTCTTACAATATCTGTTGGCATTGCAAAAGCATGAATATGATTTTGGTGTTGATTGTGGAATAACCATGTTAAGTGTTAAACCTGCTAAGTTTTTAACTAGGACTTGCCGTGTGAAAAAGATGAAAATAAATTTAATGCATATTGATAGATATTGAACTGCTTAATGTAATTTTTATTTACAATCAGAAACCTGCTTTTGCATGCATTTCAAATCTGAAATAGATATGTTTTTCCTAAACACAAAGTTACTACATCAAAACTCTAAGAACTTTATACTTCCTGGCTTTTGAAATAAGTGTGGAAGTAGAACTTCTAGGGTTTTTTTTTTTTTTCTGTTTGATTGACTGGAATTTCACAGATGCTTATGAAAACTTGATCACAAACATTAATCTTTTACTAACTTATAGGCTTTTATAATATTTTTTGGTAGCAAGTACTGTTTTTGTAGCATTGTAGATGTACCTAGTAGTTTCCAAGTTAATATTTGTCAACATTTGAACTAAAATATTTAAATACTTTAATTTACACCTTAATGCAGTTCTGAAGTTCCTACTTGCTGAAATAGCAAAGCCCTGGAATGAAAAGATGCCTTATAGTCCTGGTTCATTCATGACAAACATTTTGTGATGCAATTAATCCCATCTGAAATGGGGGGACCTTAAGAGATTTGGGTTTAAGAAACATGTAATGAAGAGGGAAAATAGTAAGGTGTAATTTATGCAGTGTGGTGATTTCTTAGGGAAGTATCTTTCAGAGAAAGCTTGAGAACTGAGAGCTGGTTTGGATTTCTAGAGTGGGAACCTTCAGTAGGTGTGGAAGAAAAAGTGTTCTGAAAATGACTAAAAGAGGGCTGGTTTGGGGAATGGAAGCATTATGGCCAGGTTATACATATCCAATTCAGCCAACACTAGAAATTGCCATCTTATACTGTCTTTGTTTTTTTTTTTTTCTTTTGCTTTAAGTAAACTTTGCCCTTGGGTGTTATGAGAGAGAAATCTTGCCTCTTAATACCTTAATCAATGCTATCATCTTTTCTGCAATTCCAGTCTTTTCATAGCCTTTTCAGTCTTGATGCTGGTCAAACTTTATTGAGCCAATTAAATTGATTCAGGTTTTTCCAATTTTGCAACATCATCTCTAATGCAATGAATCCAGTGACCTAGCCATCTTCTCAGTGTTATTTCTGATTCGAGAAGTTTGGAAGATTATCCAGCTGCTGATATGGTGGCTTCTGTATTGATGATATTCCCATGGAGAAGCAAATAGTGTATGGAAAGCAGTGAACTTTCTTTTTTTTGGGAACAAGAGGAACAAAAACCTTATATGCACACTCAGATATACTGAGTTGAAGATACTGAAATGTCACCATAAAGGCTGAATATGATTTACTTGCTCAGCAAAAGCTCCACTTCTGGGAAGTTATGACTTTGGTATGAAAATCAGAGCATCTTCTGCACGTTTTTCAGGATATTCTCTGCATAGAGCATGTATTTTCTGAGGATTTCTGAGTAAATATATTTTTTCTTTAATAAGTGTGTTTCTAACACATATGATTATTTTTGAACTTTAATCTTGGCTTCTGAATGCACTATCTATAACTTTGGTTTCTGCAATTGTTCCCAGAAGGCAGTTACTTGGTTGCTGAGGAAATAACATCTTAGTGAGGTTATCTTTTATTAGCCATTGCCTGCTTTGTACTTTTCACAAAGATATTTGCAAATGTCTCATTAAAACAACAGATCCAAAGGGGTGGAAAGGTGGTGATCTAACCCTCAGTGAAAAACCTTGGACTGCACAGACTCATTATGAATTAATTCCTACTGGTGTTGAATAACCTGCAAAGCTGTGGGTTATGTTTTCTTAGATTTCGAAGACTACATGCATATCTGACAAAGGCAAAGTTGCTTCATATTTTCTTGGATGTTAAAAAAAGAAAAAGATATTCCTGGAGTTTGAGCTGCATTTAGTTTGAATATTGATATTGGACTGGTGAAGGGGATTAGAGGAAGAGGAGCAGAGCACAGTGATAAGCAATTTTATCCTGGCTCTCGGACCCCTACCAAAGGCTGATTTAATTTTTTGCAGCCTTAAGTGAATATCTGGGTCCTTGGGAAGAGGGCTTAATTTCATGAAGAAAACATATGATTTTAAAAGTTGGTTTCACTGAGGAAAGCTTGGGGTAGTAGGTAGGGTAGGTATGTTCAAGGTAGACTTTTAAAAATCAGTGTGCTCTGAGCTTGCTTTGCTCTTCTTGTGGTTATCTTTGCATTTAGTAATGTTTGCAATCACTTAAGGGTTTTTCCTAATCAATATATTGATTGCAAAGTCAGTTTAATTTCTATGTCCTGGACTATTTGTGTTTCTGGGCCCTGAAACAACTCTTGTGGAGTGTTGTTGCTCTTTCTTGTCTTTCATGTAGAATGCTTGGCTCTCAAGTCTGCTCATCATTCACAGAATTAGAATGGTGGCTAATAATAATCAAATACCTTGGGTATCCAGATATTTCTGTCTTCCAGCTCTGTTATATTCTGTTCCCTTTAGCTGTGGTTCCCTTGAAACCAGTTGGTCATCAAAACTTAATCAGTCTATTGTGAATTTTCTTGAAAAGTTCCATTCCAAAATTTCAGTTTTATAAATTGAAAAGGTTGAATTATTTGCTAGGCAAATTGGAAATACTCTGTTTTAAATAATAACATAATGTCATTACTCAGTGTGTTATTACCTGCCCTTAAGATTAGAAAAGCACATATTTGGCGCAGGTGAGAATAATCATAAATGTATTGTTATTAAGATGCCTTAATACATTTTCAGAGGGGATTTCCCATTCGTGTTTAGGTGTGGTTGTACCTTTCAAAGTTGATAAAGACAGCATTGAAAGCTGAAGTATTTTTAGCACTCTCATAAAGGGGAATATATTAGGAAAACTTTGAATGCATGTGTCTTGCTTTTTCAGACTTGCACATCTAACTCGGAGCCTCAGTGCAGCTGGTCTGGATACTCATTCTTTGGCTGCATTTAAGGTCAGCATTGCTGTGAGTTAAAAGGAAGGAATAACATACTACTCAGGCTGCAAATGCCAGAGACTGGAGATTTTCACCTGTGGAAATGTTTATATTTTATTTCTGCTTTAATTCAAAATGGAAAAAACTTAAATATGTTGTTCAAAAATTGAAAACTGAATTAAGTGAAGCCCTGCTGAGCAGGTGATGGTTGAACACCTGGATGGCAAATGAAAGGCAAAGTACTGTCTGCCTTCAGTGGTAAAAAGTTTTATCTCCTGTTTAAGAACTCTATAGACACATCCATCAAGTGGTCTGACAGAGAAATAAATTGGGTTACAGCTCTTCAAGAAGTCCAGATTATGTTCCTGCTGAGCAGTAACAAATTGTGGTGAACTTTATAAAAAGTTTCTTTCTGTTTTTCACAAAATAATGCAGCATAGGGGCTGTCAGTGGTCACAGGTGGCACTGGGGAAACCTCTGGCAAACTTTGCTATTCTTTAATAAGCAAAATATATGAAATTATAGATGTGGCTTTTTTTTTCTATAGAACCACTTGTGTTCTCTGATCCTCTATAAGTACACTAAATCTACCTAAGATTAAATTCACTTTATTTGCTACAAAATGAAAAAAATTAGTCTTTTGACCATGAGATAATATACTCGGGCCCCAGTTGTGATAGGTCACCATTAACTTCCACTGACCATGGTAAGAGATGCAGCTAATTCTGCTGGGGCTCACTAGGGAACCCTAATTTTCCTCCAGTAATAAAATAGAGTATTTTCATTCCACTCACGTCATGTATGCATTTCAACTACACAGAGTTCAGTAGCCTTTCTTATCTTTGATTTCTTTAAAAAGGAGCTCTTGTACACAGTTAGGATCCAAATGCTTTTGAATGCAGCTATGTTCAGATTTAGAACCTCAGTGTATTGCTGGCCTTCTCTTATCATTCCATCCTGGATCTGAATATCCTTCAACCTGAAGAAACTTCAGACTCATCTCTAATGCCAATGGGAAACTATGAATGTTTGAAAAGAGGTCCAGAGTTGTTTTCAAGCTTTGTGAACTTCAGCCAGCCATTCCATTAAGATGTCATGTTCTTCAACCAAATCTGAAATAGAGAAAGGTTTCTGGTGTCAGGTTTCTTTGCATCCTTGTGAAAACCTTTGCATTCATATGGAAAATTAACATCCTTTGTATCTTTGAATGTATCTAGGTATAGACAAATAAAACCTTTAGCATGTGTGAGATCCTGGATGTTTTAACAAACAAGAATGAATTTCTTCTACTAATTCTTTAGTGTCTCTTTCAAACCAGTTTCATTTAACTATACAGCCTGGACTATATTTGAATAATATCCACACATTCTTAGTCTGAAAAGAAAAATAAAAAAGG
Organism: Cinclus cinclus; assembly: GCF_963662255.1. Classification (NCBI taxonomy): domain Eukaryota; kingdom Metazoa; phylum Chordata; class Aves; order Passeriformes; family Cinclidae; genus Cinclus; species Cinclus cinclus. The sequence continues at coordinate 16,534,117 of NC_085055.1, forward strand.
GAGGCATATTTCCTTCCAGTTGGATGTTCCTCTTACAGTGTAAGCATTCAGAGCCATTGGACACCTAATTTCTTGTTTGTATGGAAGCTAAGATTCCTTTTAAAAATAGATACAAATGACTGCAATAGAAAAATAAAGGACCAAGTTTATTTGACAAGGAAGGCTGATGTTGTTTAATGAAGTGTGGCATTCTGATCTGTTTTTAAAAGCCTTCTTCCTTCTTAGTAAGCAATAGGGGCAAAATGTTTCTTACTGGCTTCTGCTTTACGCATTGCATGCTTGCCTTGAGGGATTAGAAATCTAAATAAACCTTAACTCACAAAAGATGTAAGTATGAGAAATCTCATCCTTTTTCTGGAATGGCTTGGGGGCTGATTGTTTATTTAACAAGCTGGTGCCCTGATTTTGCTACTGACACACTTCAACAAAAGTCCCCTCACAGGCATTTGAAGTTGCAGAAGGGAAGGAAATTGAAAAGAAAGATGTGAGTCAATGCACAAAGCCACAAAGGTCAGCTGACCTAGGTGTTTTCAGTATTTACTAACTATATCGAAAGTTGCAGCAGTAGAATGGTCTCAGAGAGAGAGAGAGAGATGTTCTGATATAATCAGACCAAATGAGATCTTTCAATTCTTGTTCCGTGAGTTGTTTGCTTGAGTTGTGTACAGGAGCTCACTTGGGAAGAGGGAAATCACATCTGTGGAAAGATCCAGAAGAGTCCTTGCAAAAATCCTAATAGACTGAAGTGAAATTTAACTAGTGCACGGGCTTTGTGCCAGCTCATAAAAGGTGAATGTGTTTTATCTTTAGATGTCAAGATCGAGTGGCTGAGTTTGGGAATTGGCTTTTGTTCTCTTCACTGAAGCAGCTGGGAGTTGTTGCAAAATGCAGGTGCAGAAGTAAACGTAGCATCCCTACAGTTAGCACTTCCCAGAAGAGTGTGAAGTGCCAAACCCAACTATGAGAGCCAGGGCAAAAGTTGGTGTTTAGTTGATGGATTTTGGTGGTGGTTAGTGGTTGTTGTTGTGTATTTTTAAATTTTGTTCGTTGTGGTTTTTTTGTGTGTGTGTGTGTGTGTTGTTTTTTGTGGTTTTTTATTTGTAGGAAAAATACTTTTGAAATTTTGAAATATTGATATAAAACTATTTTCATAGCTGCAAGATTCCCTTCCCACTAACTGGATTTTTTTTTGGATACAGACTTTATTGCCTTTTAAAAGCTTTCTTTAACTAAGAAGCATCGGCTATTCATCAGGCAATACTTTTTTCATTTGTCTAGTTCCTTTCTCTTTCTTATTTCCACTTTTTATACCAAGATGCAAGAAGAGGGTGTATGGTATGGTATGAACTGAGGAATGGAGAAAAGGGTGGAAAACTCCCAGTTTTATATCATTTGGAACTGAATAAGGAAGAATTAAAGTAGTAGTTTCCCCACTAATTTACCTCACTCTACAGTTGGATGAAAAGTGCAAAAAAGAAAGTAAAGGCTTCCTTTCATGCCATGGACATTCTAATTTTTACAAGATTTTCAAACTGTTTCTACAGGACTAAACTATCACATTTCTCCAGATGAGATTTCTGTGGTTGCTTCATTCCAAGTCACAACAGGCTCTTCAGTGATCACTTTTGGAGTTGCTGTTTTTGACTTGGATTCTACTATAGTTATATTAAAATGCAGAACAGAAATCTTCAAATAAGCAAAATTTTCAATTTCTTTTCATGTACCTTGGATATTTATGGGTTTTAGGAAGCACTGTTTCAATGTGATTTTACCTTGTGTCCAGACAAATCATTGGAGTTGGTCAGTGACAGCGTTAGAAAACCTTATGATCAAAAAGGAAATTGAGCATGATTCTGAAATGTGCAAGCAGATTATATTAGTAATTGGTATGCATCTCATCTTAAATAATTCATTCAACCCTTTTTACATTTTTAAGAAATTATTTATTAATAGAAATACACATTTAAAGTGTAGTTTAATACTAAGATTCATCAAAAAAGTGGCATAGAGGTATATCCTGAATTGCAATAAAACCCAGCATCTCAAATGCTCCTCGACGAAAAATCTTATTTGTCCTTACTCTACATGTAGAGGAGAGTGGACTTGAAGTGGTTCAAGAAACTTGATTAAGAACAATTTGACTTTAATTTCTTTAGAACAAATAGTAGTATCTTCTTTTTCCATTCAAGTAGTTTTGACTGGAAAATAAAATATTTTCTATAATTTCAAATGTTATAATTTTCCTTAGGTAACTTTTTATGAACAACATTTTAACTAGTGGGTTTTTTTTAATTTGCTGAGGGAGCTGGGAGGGAGTCAAGCAGGAGAACAGGGCAGGCAGTTGTTTTAATGAAAGCTTTCCTACCAGTTCTGCTCTGTATTGTACTCTTTCTAGATTTGATTCTTTTTTTCCTCACTGAATAAAGGATTCTCCCTTATTATCTACATTTGTAATTTCATTATGTTTGACCTATTAAATACTGCATACAGCAAATCTTTAGTTTTCAATACTAGGTGACAAAAGATGAAAATGGGTCTCATAGACTAACTGCAAAATGAGCTTTAAATTCTAATTAAAAGTCATCTTATCAACACTACATTGCACATTGTATAGTTATGGGTCTGATATTTTCTGAATTGGTTATGCCAGATTACTTTATAGTACATTGTGATTGAGAGGGAGCATGACTTTTATTAACAATTTCTTTTGCACAACAGGGTCACTTAAATTAGTGTGACTGACATCTTTCTAATATGCTTACAAATCTTTGGAACAATTGATTTGAAACGAGCATTTTCGTTCTGAGTGGATAACAGCCCAGGGAAAGAAGTTGGATATGTAAGCAAATTCAAAGAGCTGTTTCTCTTGAATCCCAATCCAAGGTACGTCTGAGCACACGTGTAAACTTAACTTATGAATATTGCGAAAGCAATTGGAAAAACTCAGGCCCAGAAGAAACTGTGACACCTCATAGGAACAAAAATGAAGCCAGGTCTTTACCAATGAGTAAATTTACAAAATGCAGGTGCTTAAATGTTTGAGAGAAATACATGAAAGAGGTGAAGAGAAAAATATTGCCACGTTTGAAATTCTCCCAAGTGAAGGATCTAGCTTCCAAAAATCCCAATTAATGTCAAAGATTCTTTCTGTGGACTAAAACTTGAGAACCTTCCCAGACTAATGTCCTAAAACAATTTTCCTTAGCCATGTTGCTGTTAATCTCCAACATGTAATACATTGTTTACTTGAGCAGGAATTCCCTTGTATGGAATACCACTGCTGTCGCCCCTCTCCAGTGTCAGGCATTAATTAAGTTCCTTAATGTATTTTGTGTAAAAGTTTTGTTCAAAGATCTCTTATTGTCTGTTCTTTGTATCTGGCCAGTAGGGTGGTGCTATCATTATAAAATAAAGTTTGGAAAACAGTCACTGTTCAAAGTATCAATCCAACAAAAGAGTTGGTAATTCTTGTACAGAGTCATGTCCTTTCTGCTGCTGAGTGTGCACCTGTGCTGAGAGCCAGTTCACCTGCAGCATGGTGAAGGATGTAGATGGGATTAGGGCAGCAGAACAAGCAGTCCAGAACTGTTAAATGCTCATATAAATGAGCATGTCCTGAACTCCAAAAACTGGAACTATCTGCAAACTCTACAGCAATTTATGCAGTATCTTGCTTTTTAAAGGTACTTTCAAAGATAATAGAAACAAATTTTGAGTGGAAACACATACATGCATCCTATAAAATACCTGTGTGACCAGTGGTGTGGTCAGACTCAAATGAAGTCACCAAGCTTTGTATTTATCTGTCTGGGAGGTGAGCATAGTCCTAATAGCATCCAGGTCATAGGTTCGATCCCTCTATGGGCCATTCACTTAAAAGCTGGGCTGATGATCCTTGTGGGTCCCTTCCAATGCAGAGTATTCTGTGATTCTCTGATTCTGCTCTCAGGGTTAATTGTTGTTGTTGTAGTGAAATTTATTCTAGACAGTTATTAAACTTGCTCAATGGCATTCCTTTAAGATCTTGCATTACTCCAAGTGTACTTCTTTTGTCTTAGAGATATCTTAGAGCTTTTTAATTTTATGAATAGATCATCACTATGAGGAAGCAGCTTTTCCTGATTACACAGAAAGTACCACTGTGTGTGGAATGTTTGAAGTAAGATACACTATTGTAGCTGAAACATTTTCTAGTGACAACATGAGTTTCTCTGAAGAAGTAATACTGAGTCTTGCACCTGATTTACCAGATTAGGAATGCTTTTGCATCGACTCTCGTGATATCAATATGGCAGTGCTAAATAAATGTACAGTTCTTCCCCCTTAATCTACTCGTCTTGCCTTTTTCTCCTGTGACACAAAAGCTGTCTAGCTGTAACTAATGTGGGTTGAAGGGGAAGTCATGTTAGCAAAAGTTTGTGAGTTGACTGAGCATGTGCCTGTCCTTTGGTACCCCCCAATCTGTTGTGGGGTTGCTCGGTCAGCTGAGAATGGAGGTCTGGAGTTCAGTTGGCATTTAGCACAAACTATGTCATCACCCCCACAGGGTGCACTTACAGGGCAGAACTCACGAGCTGTTGCTGATCACATATTGACATGTAGTTTGTTATGCCATGCATTCAGCTTGTGCATGGTTATTGGTAGGCTTGCTAACAATGCATTTTGCATCAGTAACTACAATGCATCTTGGCTTAAGATATTTATGGGTATGTAAGATGGTGGATTTCCAAAAGACCTAGAGATGGGTATATGAATGCAGTTTTTGTAACATTCTTCTCTGAGATTCTCACCTGCTAATTCTCCATTTTTACAAAATAGAGAGAAACTCTTCATGTGCCTGGATGGTGCTGCCTGTGCTACTCTAAGTGCATTCGTTGACTCGAGGGTGCAATAACTGCTGTTCCATAAGGACAGTCAGTAGTGATATCAAAATCACTATCATGTGGCACCCACTCACACTGAGGCATTGAACCAGAACAGCCAAAGACCATCTCTTGCAACAAGAATGTTTACGTGGCTCCAAGCAGTAGCTCAGTTGATTTGCTTTTTCCTTCAGTTGCTGTGTTTCTGGCCTCTTTTATTTTTCATATGCTCACAAAACAACAATAATCAGAAGTTAAGGTAGAAATGCCAAACTCATTTCTAGAAAGCATGGTACACAAAGGTCTAAGCCAGCTCTGGAATCTAAGGAGGGTAAAACTTGCAGTGCATGAGTTTATACTGGATGGAGTTGAAAAGCATATCCTGATGCTACCTTGGAGCCAATTACCACTTTAAAGGTCACAAATATGCCATCTTAAAACTGGATCCCTGAAACAGCTGCAGACGTGTAGTTCCTCTGAACCTGTGCCTGTGGGACTGTGGCATGTTTGTGCTATCTGGGCATCCCTGGGAGTGGCTAGATGCACCCATTTTCTAGGTGTCGTGGGTTTGTTTCTTTTGGTCTGTGTATGATTGGAAGCTGTGTCTTTCCCCCTAGTACTCCTCAGTTTTTGGGGATCAATCTTCTGAGATTTAAGGGGCAAAAATTCCTGTTCCTTTACATGCATGCTTATAATGGGGGGGGGGTGTGTCTTTTGGACTGGTTCCTATATAGAACCTTTACTGCCAGGTTTGGCATGTCAATCCACCACACTGTCCCTTGAAATCCTGCTCAGCTTTCATCTAGTCCTAAAGCCATTGCTTTTTATACCACCCACACATTATGTGCTTGCATGGTGTGGGGCCTGAGGAGTGCATTGTGCCTCTTTCAGAAGATATTTCTGCAGCACACCTTGTGGCTACAGGCAGTCTAATCGTTCTCTCTTACCAAAAAGCTGGGGGTTTAGTGTATGCTTGTTAGATATCTTATTTCACAAAACCTAGAGCAGCCTAACTGGCCACTAAAGGAAAACCAATGCAGTCTTTCCAGTTTTACAAAAAAATCTCTTGAAGTATGAAAAATTTGGCATCTAATAAAATAATGCTGAATCATGTGAATGTATTGCAGTCTGTGAAGGATTGGAACTGGGATGCTGACAGTTCTGAGGTTTATTTAAAAAGTTGGTAACGGTTCAAATCTCATCAGCTTCTGAGATTTCATCTGTTTCTTTGGGAGGGTGGGATAAATGTCTCTGGACATGATGCCAAGATTGAATCTTTTGGAGGAAGACTTGGATGAAAACTCCTTTCTTCTGACCTGATCTCTTCTCACCCATTGTGATATTATACAAATTGAATTTCAGGGCTAGTGAGCTAAGGATTCTGCAGTGGTCGGCAGAAGTGTCTTTCTATCTGATTACCCTTGAGGTCAGAAGCATATAATATATTCAGGGGGGTTTCTAATCGAACGAAACTCAGAATATGTGAGGGTTGTAGACAGCAGCTGGCCCCAGCAGAGACTAACAGATTTGCTGAGAACCTGCAAAGATCTTGGCAGGATGTCAACAAAGATACTGCAGGGTTGCTAGATGCCAGGAAAAAGAGATCTTTGGTTTGCGGCAAGGAAAATGGTATTTAGGGAGGATGGAATGTAATAAATTACAATAATAGCACTGCAAACAAGTCTCATCCAAAAGTATCAGAGACTGACTATAGCTGGAAAGCTGTGTACTCATTTTCATTGGTGAAGAAGCTGAAGTGGATGCAGGTGAAAAGATATGCTTTCTTATAGTGGCAGAATATTATTATTAGAGCCATGGAAAGTAGTAGCTGGATTCTATTTAGAATTGGTTTTTAAATTTGGTGAAGGATGACAGGAACAAAAGCAGTGATGGAGAAAGGGATGTAACTGATTTAAAACAATGGGAAATAGAAGAATGGAATCTGGATGGATAAAGTAGAGACATTTGTGAAGAAGCTCATAGAACAATTTGCAATGACCTTTCTTTCTGGGATGATAAGAAGTTGAATCTCTACAGCATCAGACTTTCTAGCTTGCAGTATCCAACTATAGATTTAAATGTACTCTGCATTTGGTTAGTGAATCGTTCTGGCAAAATCTGTAGGTATTTCTCTGAAAGCTTTGGGAGTTGTAAATATTGGCTGGCCATTTACCTGATTGAGTGTAACAGTGCATGCCACCCCCACATCTAACCCTTAGATCCTTTCAGAGAACTTTTAGGTCAGTTGGCAGGAATTTTTTTTGATCTGTTGTGCTAAGGTGTTCTCCCTGCTTCTTCAGGAGAATTTTAATGAAAAAGGTGCTCTCCAAAGAGCCTGTCCAGGATAAGTATTTTACTTAAATCAAAATTCTGGCTTTTGAAAAGGCAGCTTCACAAGGAGGAACAAAAAAACAGGTTGTCATCTAATTGGCACATTGAACATGGCACAGAGAATAGCAGCTCTAGTGGGGAATGCCTACATGGAATACATGCCCTACAGGATAAGTTTTTCTCAGAGTTTCAGAAATTTGATTTATATTGTTTCAGAGGGATTTCCTCTTCATTTACCCAGTAAAACAATCCCTGTTACTTATAATTGTTCTTAGGACTTGATTTGGTGATTACCTCATCAGGTTAAGTCTGTTACTGACAATCTGTCTTAACTAGATGGCTTTGTTTTCCTGGCAGGATGCCAGCAGAGAGGGGAAAAGCAGCTGTTCCTTGAGATGGGAATAAAAAAAAAAAGCCAACTGGCAAAATCTTCCTGACTTTTGATGAACTGAAAAAGCCCATTAACAGCTCTTGGAATTCCTTGGTTCCTTGCATCCTTGAGTTCCAAGAGAAATAATGTGGCAGGCAGGATAGCATTGAAAAAGTTGTGCAAGTGGTACTGGACTGAAATGTGTACAATGAAAATGCCAAATGGTGGGGGAGGCTCAGGAGAAGTGCAGGCTGCAGCTATTGGTAAAATGCAAGGATGACAAACAATTCTTTACCTGTATATGGGTCTATTTCAAAGTAGGAGACAATGTGGGCTGGTTTTAAAACTACTGAATGGATCAAATCCAGCTTCCTATCATGCTATCAGCCTGCTCAGAAAACAGTGGCTTCAAACAGCAGTATAAAACTCATTAGTTGTGTGATAGGTATCTAGGCCTTACAGAAACTTTCAACTACTTGTGCTTCCTTCCTTTAGCACAAGTATTAAACAAGTAATAGAGCAGAGGATGTTGAGGATTGAGTTGAGGATTTCTGTTTACAGTTTCCATGTGAGCAGTCTGATGTAGAAAAGAGAAAGCCCTGAAAATGTCTGAACCCTTGGGATAAAATTCTGTTTTTCAAGATCCTGTTAGAGCAGGGAGGCTGTGGCAGTAGACTGGTCAGTGTAGCTTCAAAAGCTGTGGGGAGCTTTCAGCAGCAGCTGCTGTGTGTCAGAAGTCTATAAATTGACTTCCTGCCACAGGAGGCCTCCAGAAAGTTCATCTGGAGACTTACTGGGGGAAATCCTTGCCTTTCATCTTACCAGCAGAGCAAATCATCCAGGGCCATGCCCAGGACTGGGAAGGGGTTTGAGGTGGTACAATCCTTGTGCCAGCCAGCATGATATCAGTGAATAAAACTGCTGTGGATGGGGACCTCACTGTTTTGTTATGGGAGAGAAGACACTGTCCTTTGAGTAGTATATATACACGTCCATCATATTCTTTGTTTTTAAGAACTCTCAGATGAGAACACCCTTCTTTCATCATGTCTCAGATAACATCCAGGAGTATATTTTCTGTTCCCCCACCTCCTTCTTTGTCTTCAAGGCAGTTATGTGCTATCCCTTCTCTTCAGGGTAGAGATGCATGTTCCTTTTCCAATGTTCAATTCCCTTTACAATAATCCTTATCTAACAGTTTTGGAACTGTCCTTCTCCAACAGGATTTAATTTCCTTTAAAAATTGCACTCTCACTGAATCAATAATCCAACAAGAATCTCTGGCAAACGATGGGTTTTGGTGGGGTAGGTGTCTCAAGAGTTAGTAGCTAATATCATCTTTGTTGGACCTTATTGTTTAATTGAAGTTTAACTCCTGAGCTGCTGAGTTCAAGCTTCTTGAATTTCCCTTCTGTCCCTGAGAAATCAGCCTGTTTTCTGCAAAGTAGAAGTGTATAATCTCAAATATATATCTTCTTCTGTATTGCTAAAGATTTTCTTTGCTCATTTAGCATATTAGGTAAGTTTGAACCCTATTAGGTTAAAAACTAAACCTGAATATGCTGTTTCATGCCAAGAAGAGTCGTTCTTTTGCATATCTGTGGTTTTCAAACACAGTCATGAATACTGAAATGAGGAGGAAAAATCCACAATGAGATATTTTGAAAGTTTATCCTGGCCTATATCCATCCTTTTTTCTTTTGGTGTGCAGGATAAGGCTATGTTTATAGTGAAATGTGAAATACAAAGATAGCTAAATATTCAAAAGCCTGGAGATGTTTTCAGCCTTGTGGAAGTTGGTAAAGTGGAGGACGTGTAACTTGATTTAGAAAAGCAAAGTGCAATGCCTGAGTTCTCAAAAGTGTGTTAGGCTTCAATTGTTTTGGCATAATAGATTCTGGAAATTGCATTTAAATGCGGTTTTGAAAACCTATTCAATAAAGCATTCTGACCTTGTTGAGTTTTGGGGTTGGAAGGATGAGGCATAAACAATAGCAGGGATGGCAGAAAAGGAAACCAGGAGTTGTAGTAATTCTTAAACCATGCTTATTAGTATTGTGATCAGTTTTGGTCACAGCAGTACAAGAAAGATACAAAGCTCTTAGAGAGCATCTGAAGGAGGGAAATGAGGATGGTGAAGGTCCTTGAGAGAAAGGCACTTGAGGAGCAGCTGAGAGTATTTGGTCTGTTCAGCTTGGAGAAGAGGAGGCTGAGAGGAGACCTCATTGCAGTTACATCTTCCTTGTGAGGGGCAGGCACTGATCTCCTCTCTGTGGTGTCCAGTGCCAGGTCTGAAGTTATTTTAGGGGAGGTTTAGGCTGGATATTAGAAAAAAGTTCTTTACCCACAGGGTGTTTGGGCACTGAACAAGCTCCCCAGGGAAGTGGTCATAGCACCAAGCCTGGCAGAGTTCAAGAAGCATTTAGCCAATGATCTCAGGTATATATGGTGTGATTCTTGGGGTGTCATGTGCAGTGCTGGGACTTGAACTTGACCATTGTGGGTACCTTCCAAGTCAGCATGTTCTACTATCCTATAATTTAGGCACCCCTGACTTTAGCTGCTAACTGGAACGCACTCTAAAGCACTGAAAACTGCTTTCCCACTGAGTTAAAATCCCATATATGTTTATGTTGTTTCAAATAGCCCAAGTAATAGAAACCAGATATGAATGGTACAGACTTTTGTCCTGTCTCAGTGTTCTACCACGTGTGGCTGTGTGGGTATTGCTGTAATAGCATTCCACCCTGAAAAGGCAATTCACATATCTGGGTATGGGGTTTGTTCTGCCTTTTTCTGCTTAACACAGTGGGGTCCAAACACAGTCTGCCTCACTTGTCAGCAAATCAGCCAGCAGTCAAATAACACTACTAAGGAAAAAAACTACTATGAAATTCTAACCCCCCTCAATTAATTTCATTTCAGAATATGGCAGAAGATGGGCAGAGCCTAATTATAAAACTCCTGTGACATGCTGTGGCAATTTGGTCTGTGAGACTTAATTGTCTGCCTGTACGTGCACATTTTGAAGGAATAATAGTGGGGAAGAGCCCTGAAGCCATCAGGTAAACAGTCATACACAAGATCTCTTAGAATTCCCTTGTGCTTTTCTGCACAATTACCTGATACATGAATTGGAGTGGTTTGTGCATATGTAAATACAGAACACTCATAGGAAGTGTATGGATATAATTTAGAAAGCTCTGTTGAATTTTTGGCTTATGTAGGCACATTCTGTGGCCTGACAAGATTACTCCCGTTGGAGTAATAACTAGAAGTTGTGCTTATTTAGGGCCTGTTCCTACTCCCTTTGAAGCCAATGGCATAATTCCCAGTAATATTTAATGGTGCTGGGTCAAATCTTTAAGGATGACAGAGTTTGATGTTGGAGGCCTCAGCCAGTGCTTACTGGAGTAGACAGGGGTTTCCTCAGTTATTTCCGTGAGCAAATTGCCATTATTTAATGAAAATAGTTATTTTCAAAACAACCCATGCAGAAATGGTGTTAGCATTAAACTTCAAAAAGAAGAAAGTAGATTAAGAGACTTTATTCTGGCTGATAGCACACACTTTTTACAGCACTAAAACATTCAGTTCAAGTAAATTCCCAGAAGTTGGAACAGCTGTATCCAAAAGGAATGAACTTGTTAAATTGAAAAGGACATGCTGTGTTGCTGCCACATCTCTTGTGACTTCTGAATGCATTTCACTACTCCTGTTGCAAGAACAGCCGTTCTCATGGTATCTCATCCTTCATGCTTCTGGTCTCAGCTGCTCTGACACCGTATCATCTGCAGGGAAAGGGAGATGATGAAGAGAAATGTTGCAGCTGCTTGAGAAAATTGCTGGCTCTTGCTAATCAAAAAGGCCAGTACCATTGTAGGTATTAAAAAAAAAAAGATAAAAAATTCCTCCCTCTTTCAATGTGTTTTAAATACTCACTTTGGAATAGATTGGAATTTCAGGCTTATTAAGCTAGATCTTTCAAGGGATGAAGTAAAAAGACAGCAGATAGAGGAGAAGCACAGAAAGCTGCTGGGGGTGGTGGTATTTTCTCTTTCTTTGGTTAAACAAATCTATTGAACTAGAGGACTTGCAGTAGGGTCCATCTGTTTTCCCACAGGTCTAAAAGGAAAGAAGATAAGGACATAGAATTAACTGTGTGTATTAGTATTTGGATACTGCTGATCTACTGGGTTGCTTTAACTGAAGGACCAAAAACACTTCCTGTCTTGTTTTCTGCTTAGATCTGCTCACATGCAGTTACAGTGGTCCTAAGCAGAATCTAAATCACCAGCCAGACTGCCACAGTGCTTGGCTGCATGCTGTTGGACCTTCTTAATATACATGCTATGTCATCTGTGTGATTTAAATTTCTGTAGGCCCATGTATCTGCAGCATTTTTTATCGCCTGGAATATCTGTTAACCTTCAACAGAAGTCAGGTCCAATGATCCAGATGTGCTTCTCCTTCCAATATCAGCATCAACACTTCAGAACTTCCTCTATTTTAAAGGCACATCCCAGAGCCCCAGCATTTGGTGTGACTGCCCTTTGTAGGTGAGGCAGAAGATTCCACCTTAGATGTTATGAAAAACACTGGGCTCTTGAAGTTAATGGACTAAATGAATGTTTTCCTATCTCTTTTTCATTATTGCCCTGAAGAGACCTCTAGGGTTAGAACTGAAGGGCAGCTACTGACTGGGTAATCTAGCACATTAAACAAAATACAGCAGTGTGAAACCAATGTGGTTTTTAAGCGTTGTCACAGGGAATGGAGATTCTGGCTGTTACTGTTACACTAAGGACCTGTGTTTATGATTTATGATACTGCCTGCTCTTTTCCTTGTGTTTAGTCTCTCATGCAATTGCAAATTTTACAGCTGTTTGAGTGATTGTCTTATCTACTAGAGAAGATGACCATAAATTTTAATGAGTAAATCTGCACCAATTCAACAAGACCCAGGTAAATGTCTTTTTATATAATGCTTGCTGAAGTCCAGCTCAACAGCTTTTTGGTTGTGGTGTTCACAAATAGTATGTGTGATCACCAGGGAGCTCTAGGTAATCTGAAAGCTTGGGTTTGGAAAAAGGCGAACCAGAGAGAGTTAAGATCATCAGTATTGCTGAGTTGTTCTGAGTCTGAACTGTGTCCATCGCACCACCAACCTGCAGTGACATGATGGATCTTCTGGGAAATCTGCAAACCACTCCTGCAGCTCCTCATCTTCTTATTTCTGAGGCATTGCTGTCTGTTTGTGGCTTTCAGCCGTGGGGTTTGCAGAGTTAGGAAGACTGGTTGCTGTTTCAGACTCTGCTTAGAAAATTATTAATTTTATTTTCACATGTGTATTTGATCATAAATATGAAAGTGTGTTAATAGAGCAAATATGTATACCCATAACGAATGTGTGTTAGTATTTAAGTCTGTAGCAGAATCCCCATTAAGAAGTGGAGGAAATAGAGTATAGACATTATTGCAAGAGTGGCTACAAAAAACGCATGGTGTGTATTTATAAAAGGAAGTTCTTTGTCCAGATGTCCCCTTGCTCTCCTTAGGGAATGTTTCTGATTGCTCTCTGAAATTTATATTGCTTCAAATGAAATATATGATACAGACCCCCCCAGGGCCAGGAAAATTAGCAAAGGCACTTAAACTTGTACAACAACATCACTTAACTGCTCTTGCTGAACTATATTATAAGTGAGCCATCACAGAAGCCTCTGGGGAGCTTCTGGTTGAATGCTTCAATGTGAGGGAAAGCTGCTTTTCTAGGTGTTGTTTTTAAATTTATATTTGCACCAAAGAAGAGAGGAAGCAAAAGACTAATGTCACAGCATTAGTCACAGAAATCTGCTCCAGTAACACACTAATACCTTTATGTGCACCAATGATGGATGTTGAATTTTGGTATCAGTGTTCATCAAAACTAATGGGGCTGATTTTCTTTGTGGATTTTTTGCTTGATTTTTGCCACCTTATACCTATAAAATATTCCCAAGGAATGTAAGTTCTAATTTGTTAAGGCTTTATACTCCCACTTTGCACAAGTGTGAATAGCTGTAAAGGGAAAGAAATGGCAAATCAAGCCAAACTGAAACATGAAGAGTTCCACATTTCCTAGGCATCAGACAAAAAAGGCAAAATATTTTAAATAAGTGTTGTAACCTAGTATTTCAACATGTGTGAGTCTCTCTGCTACTGGTTTTTGTTGATGGTCAGATTTGTGGGCAGGAACAAATCAGAGAATTGTTTTTACCTCCCTCTGACCTCGGGCTGTCCAAAGACATTGCATGCAGGAGATGCCCTGGAGTTGTTAACTCAGGGTAGCTTGCAGGAAACAATTCCCTGAGCTTAAATAGCAGTGGCTCTTTCAAAACCTTGTAAAATTTTCATATTGTTCTTTGGAACCCCTTGGAAGCACTCTACCTGTCATACAGCAAAATAGAAGTGCTATCTGTAAATTTAAAAACTTTAAATTACTGTCTAACACAACATCATAAGATCACTTCATATAGACTCACCCCTTACCTAATTACAAAACCTGGAAAAAGTATTGAGTGCACAGTGCAGACATAGAATTTGAGTGGATCAAAAAAATTCATTTTTGACTTTAAGTTAATCTTACAATTGGTCTCTTCATGGTAGTGTTTAATTCAGACATTGCTGGCACCAAATGAGGTTGAGTTTTAGGACAAACTCAAACTGATGTGGAAAAGAAGAGTATCTCCTTGGTGCAAAATTTTCACTCAACTGGAGTGAAAAACCAGGAAGGATGGAAGTTTGAAATAGTCATCCCATGACAGTTATTACTAGTTCAGTGAAATTTTCAATGGGCAAAAATGCACAAGAGTTTATTCAAGGAATAAGTGAAACACACATTTGCTGTTTCTTGAAAATTGCTCTTTTTTACATTGCTGTGGTGTCTGTCTCATACTGATGCCTCTTTTTCAAAGCGGCCTGGCTTCAGCAGCTCTTCACAGATGCATATTTTAGTTTTTATTTGGTGGATGCTGGGTTTCCTACTTCTTTCCCTAATTTTAATAAAAAATAGCATCTATCTCTCTCATCTGTTCCCAAAGAAGAGAGAATAGAAGTTAAATAAAAACAGCCTCAAACTTCCTATTGCAGCAGCAGCCATGCTTCAGTCTGTGAGACTGTATGTAAGATTTTATAAAGTTGTCCATAGGACAGCATTACAGAGACTATGGATTCCTTTTTCACAAAATATAAGCTAATATTATTGTCTTGAACACAGAATTGCATCAATTAGAGATAGATTGATTTATTATCCTACTCTGCTATAAAATTTTATAGACCAAAAAATGAATTATACCAAGTAACCATTGGGAAGCTGATCCAATCTAAGCAAAAGCGGGAAAAACATCAGCTTCATGAAAACAACCCACCAAATTTTTCATTGACTAATGTAATTCATAGCCTTTGACAGCTGTCCAGGAAATGCTGCAGAAATTTGCATCAAGCAAGCACTAATTTGAAAGGAAAGATCTCAAGTATCTGCTTGGTATGGATAGTAAAATCTCCACTATTTTCTCCATTCCTGTGACTGACTGGGAATCTGAGGTTAATTCAGTAGGAACTGAGGCCTGAGAATCTTGTTACTTTGAGTTATATCTGCTTCTAAAACTTGTATATAGCTTTTTTCTTGGTATGTATATATATCTTCTAGTAGCAAAATACAGTTGCAGGCACAGTCACAAAATTATACACAGTTCTTGCCTTTGCAAAGGTAACTTGCATTTTTCAAGTTTTTCAAATACTGTTATTCAAGTTTCGTGTGTGATGCATATAAATCTTATAGGCATGTTACAAAGTTGGTAGTCAGCTTTAAGCTGTAAAGAAAATAGCTAAATCTTAACCAGTTAACATTGGTTACAAAAGTTTATTGCCTATGTGCTATAATTAATGCTACATTTTACTTATTGCACAATGTTTATTCACAAATATATGTCAGGAAAATGGAAAACACTGTTATTTAAAAAAGATCACTGCCCCATTTATGAAAGCAGCTTGTTGCAGTGGTTCTCCAGATGTGCCTGGACACTGCACAAGTCAAATGAATAGGCACCAGTATGCCTACTCATTTCTCATTTGCATACAATTTATATTTATAAACAATAACATGATTATAAAATTCTGGTAGAAAAAGTAATTTAATTTTTCCTTATGATTTCCCTGTCTAAAGCTGAAGAGCACCCCTGGGAGTGTAAATTTACTCATCTAACACTGTTTTTTTTTTCTCCCCAAGCACTCTTCTCCCATATTATTATCATCGATTCTAATAACTGTAGCAGTTCCCAAGACCACAGTAGTGTGTTTTCCTTGCCATTGGGAGTAGTAGAAAAATCCAGCAAACCTCAGATTTTGGCTCCCTTTCGAACACCATGGGCACAAACCAGTCACGGACAGGATTGAGAAACCTCTGTGGTGACATTGTTTCAGAGGCTTCTTATGCGAGCAGAATTCAGAAATTTAATTGGTTATGCAACCTATTACTGCAGCACTTCACATTGAGTGGCACTAAGTAATTACACTGTAACTGCTGCACAACTGTTGTAATTTTTCATGCAGCTCTGTTACATGATAACACGATAACGCTGATGCTAATGCTAACGTTGGGTTAGGCTGCTAAAGAGGGGATTACAACCCAGAAGTGCTAATAGCATGTTGTTAGGAAACAGAATGCCAAGGAGTCATTATAAATGAGAGTAAAAGAATAAAATGAAAGCTACAGCAGGAAGTTGGAAAAGATTTATTTAAGGCAAACTGCAGGCAGAGGGTGTTGTGCTCTTTTCCGTGTATTTAAATCCTTGTTAAAGGGTATAGACTCAGGTCAAAAAATCATGATGATGTGAAAAGCAGTGGGAAGTGATGGGCTTTAGAGTAGTCACCTCATTTAATGACTGCAAGGTGTCTTCAAATAGTGCATCTGCCGGGTTTGTGGAGTGTTTCTTTGGCATACTTCCATAGATATTTTTCTGAAAAAGAGTAAATTGATATTCCTAAAAATACCAGAGGGTCTCCTGAGTAACATGAAAAGAAGAAAAGGGCTCCAGATGGTGGTGACAGGGATGAGGTAGCAGACTCTTGCAATTTTCTAACATGTGAGGCAAAGAAGGTCAAAAAGTGGTGTAGTTCTGCATGGACAAAGGGCCTCTGTACCCAGAGCACTGTGACCTCTCCTTGGTAATTAAACTGGCTTCCTTGAAATGTTATACGTACAAATGTCAGCATGCAGAGATTGGGATTTTCACAAGTACATTCCGAATGTGATAAGTTTCCTGCCACACTATCATCACAGTGACATACACACAAGTGTCAGCAAGCTTGCTTTATTCTGCACCCATATGTGGCAATGGGAACAGCACACGGATCTGGGGGGAGAGGACGGGCAGAGGGCTGAGGAAGCAGGGGGGCTGCTCCCTGCAAGAGCCCCCAGGCTGAGCCAGAGCCACCCAGGGCAGATAAGGACATGGGAGGCTTGAGGGCCTGGGACATTTACAGAACAAGAAGCCCCTTGGAGAGCAGTGCTTGTGCACGGGACTGTTTGTGGCCAGAGGCATTGCAGGGGAAGGATGAAGCCATACTTGCAGTCTAGCTCCTCTCTTGTACACTGTTGACTGAACTGCTGCTGCTTTTGCATGTCTTCTCTCCCTTCAGAATACAAAGTATTTCTATATGAAATATCTAGAGCTCTTCAATTAACTGTTACACCAATAGTGGTTGCTGACTCTGTTGTACCAACCACTTGCCTGCAGTTCAGGAGTGAAAATGAGGATTTTGGTGTTAGCTTTTCATGCAAAAGAGTTTTTTGCACACCAGTATAAGGACATCAGACTGTCTGGTCCTTTCTAGATTAAACTATAAGAAATGTAGTAGTAAATATTGCCACACTTCGACAGCTCCAATTTGGAAAGCTTCTCAGTCTAAATTTCTGCTTATGGGCAGAAAAACCTAAAAGGAATAAGCCATTTTAAAAACTCAATCAAGCATTTGAGAAGTTTTGCCCCCGCAAATTATGATATGTGGGTGGGAGGCAGGGGGCTCAAGTAAATTTAGGACTAATTATTGCACAGTAAATAGTAGGTGTTTCAAATACAGAGGCATGAATAGCTTTCTTATGAACAAGCAAAACAAAAAGTCTCTGATTAGAAAATAAATTTTCAAACACAACATGTACTCAGTGTTTAGTTATTTTTCCCTCCTGGAAGGAGAAAAATAACATCTGGTTCCCATTCATTTTGTCTAAAAAACATCAGGAATACTAAACTCGGGTTTTGTTAGAGAGGGTTTAGGTCTTGTAACATGCCTATTATGAATTTTTACACCTCAGCTAAATCTTTAATGCGTGTTTTCTCTCTGAAATACTAATTAATTGTTTTAAATGAGTTCAATGTTAATATAAGTGTATCTGATTTCTTCTCAGCTTTTTTTTCATGGTCACACCTCAGGGATTTTCACCTTTCCTCTAATTCTTACAAGGCTTCTCTGCTCCTTCAATACCTAACATTTGGGCACAACCTCTCTATCTCCAGGAAGCACTCAGCCATTTGTCAGACATAGAGAGTCAATGGACAAACCCAGTGGTTTTCTTTTGAACCTGACCCTTTCCAAGCAGTGAGGCAGTTATGACCCACTGCTTAATGCTGAATTCCAGAGTGAAGTATTATTTATTTGGCCTAGGGCCAAAATAACCCTTCAGGTTTGTTCCCATCTTGATCTGCGTGTCTGCATTTTTACATAATGCTCAAAAAGCTTTGATGATCTTATTACCTGTTTCCATTCTTTCTTGTATTTGCAGTTTTCCTTTCTGTATCTTATTTGTCAGACCTGATGACAAGAGTGGTATTTGAGATTGTTTAACACTCTATCACAGCTCTCTCTTACAAGTAGATTATTGAATTATTAGGGTAAAAACTTTCATGCTGCAGGTTTGCCCTTACATTGAATATCGTGGAAAAACAAAAGGACATCAGGTTTGATTTCTAGGCAAAACCATTTGCGAAAGGACATCCTAAAATTCTTTATTCTAGGATGTGGGGAGCTTGGGGAATCTTGGAGCAACTTAGGAAGTTGCTCTTAAAACTGATTCTCTGAGAGAAAATCTCTGCATTCTGACATAAATGTATTCTTTGCAAGTTAATAATGTGAGTGTGAAGAGTGTCCCTTTTCTGTATTTGTATTTCAGCTGAAATACTTTCCTAATATTTACTCACTTCAGTAAAAGCAATTTTCCCACTTTCTCTTTTATTGATATGCTTTTGTGCTTCCAGGAGAACTTCAGGTCAGAGGTGGTTCTGGGATCAGGGATTGCTTTTGCTCTTCTTTCAAGACATTGACCTAGGATGGATTTGATCAAAGCCAAATCTCAAAACATTTTGGTTCAGAATTGCACAGTAGAGGCAGATGACTTCACCTAAGGTTGAGTGCTGCTCTAAGCATCACCCCAGGGCATCCAGGTGCTCTGCAGGTTTTCCTTGTGATCACCACTGCTGGCTGTGCAGGTGTGGGACAGATCAGATAGAAAAGAGGTATTTTCTGGTGCAGAGATGATAAGAAATGAGGAGAACTTAGGACAAGGGTGAGACAACCAGGCTTTAAGGGCTGTGCAAGACTTGATCATGAGGCAAGTTTTCTCCTGATGAAGTGAGACTGCAAATGGGAACCGGTGAATGTGGGGGGTAAACTGGAAGAAACAGGCATGGTCAGGAAGACTGTGAATGAGGGATAAGTGAGAACAAGCAAGGAGCTAGAGAGCTTGGGTAGAAGATTCTAAGCTGAAAACAGTGGAGTGAGACACGGCTTTGCATAAATGGAGCGGTACCTGGGTCAAGAAGAAACCAGGAACTATGACAAGATACTGGGAATCATCCTACAAAAGTCATGTCTTTCAAGGTGACATTCATTGTGAAAGTTAAATTTGTTCTTGTCACAAAAATGTTGCGATCCATTGTCAAAGCAGTTGATGTCTTCAGTGGCTGGTGAATGAAGATGACAGCCAAGGTACTGTTTCTGTGGCCATGCTCTCCCTGCACTGGGCTCAGTTTAGTGCTCCTGTGTTTCCATCCCCTGTCCTTTGCAACCATGTGATTCTTCTTGTTTCTTTCGTGTGAACTTGCTTCCTGGGGAAACCCATTTCAGTGGCAAAGGCAGTGGTAGATTGAATTTGCAGATGTGACAAGTTTAACATCTGTAATAACTACTAGATTCATCCACTCTTCAGTAGCACACAGTGGTGACATGAGTTGAGCACTAGACAATATTTCTCCTGATGTTTTTTGAACCACTGCTTTTTGCTAGGACTACTCTGTACAACAAAAAGGGAGCTCACACCTCTGAGACTTGAGGACTCAAGTTTAAATTAAGTATAAATTTAGACTCAAAATGTAAATTAATTGCTGAAAATGAGCCTGAGCTGACTCCTTTTGCGTGAAAGTGGAAGTGGAGAAGGACAGACAGCACTGGTGGAGTGGTTCAAGTTCCTGGTCAGGCTGTGCTGCATTCCAGCAGCAAAGGGCTCTTTTACTATAGGCATTGCTGAGGTTGCTGGGTTAAACTAATCCCAACTGGATTGGATTGGACCAGTGCTGTTAAATCTTCCTGACATGACAGATTGTGTTGTGTGGTGTGGGTTCACTGGTGGGAGTCTATGCAATTTCAGACAGCTTGGCACTATGCTCTCTTTCTGTGTATTAACATATATTTAAGTATGCAGCCCAAATCCTGCTTTTAATGTCAGCTCAACTTAGAGCAAGTTAACTGAGAGAATAAGAGTAGCTTTTTTTGTAACTGTCTTAGAATTTGGCTTCATAACACTAGCACTGTTTTCCTCCAAAGTACTTATTATATTAGAAAACGCTTTAAGTATGCAGCCCAAAGGCTGCAGCTGCAGTCTGATAATAAATACAAGCTAATGAATGGAGTTTCACTATCTGTAGCACATCTCTTTATTCCAATAGAACATAAACACATATCAAATTGGACATAGGACCTAATTTTCTACACCAAGTGCTCCAATTTATTGGCTTCCTGAAGAGCTAACAGAATTGCTCCAAGACCACAGGGAACTTCTGCTTTGGAAGTATCTTAGAAAACACTAATGTGAGTAGTAGAATACCACAAAAAATTGATAAAATTGCTGTTTAAGTGAATAAGTAGCACCATAACATCCTTTAGGAGAAGAGGTTTTAGTGTTCAACTGTGAGGGACTGTTAATGGTCTTTGGGATGTTGCCCTTAATGGAGAATGAGCATTTAACTTCTCATAACAGGACACTTCTGAAAGCAAAAGCACCTTTAGTGTTTCAGAAAGTCAGTTGTCAAAAACAGAAAGTAAATAAATGTAGTTGCCAAGAGCCAGGGTTAGTGACCTTTAATATTCCATGTTTTAGAATAATTAGATTTATAATAATTGTTTTGGTCTTGGCTAATATTATTGTCTGGTTCAAAAATACTTGCACAACAAGTCAACAGACAATTCTTTCAGTAATAAAATATTACAGTGAAGTTTTTAATTCTGTCAAACTTGCTGAATCATATAATTAAAAATATATATGGTGTTCCACCAGGTCTGATTGTCACCTGAATTTTGAGTTTGCAGTTTCAGATTGTGTCATTTTTGCTAGTGCAACTGTGTGCCTGGCTTGTTAATACAGTGACACAATCCAAGGCTTAAACTGTACATTCCCAAAGGACTCGAGCTGCTCTTATGTGTATAAAATACTAAGGAGCAAAAATACTTCCTACACTCTATTCCACTCTTGGGAAAGTCTTCATGAAAGTTTTTCTATCCTCCCCCTTCAGCCAAAACCTTTGATGTGACACTGACATTGTGTTTGAGGGTATCTTTCAAACAGGGATGAGTGCTTATGTGTTGCCAAAAATGAGCTGCAAGTGAGCCCAAAGCTGTTCTGACTGTGGCTCTGGGATGGACTTGTTGTTTCATGATAAATAATCCTCTGAGGCTTCTGTGCAGACAACTATGTGTATTTCTCTGTAGAGTATTAGAAACTTTGCTTGTGTTTCCTATGGGATATTGGAGGCTCAGCTGCAGTCTAACTTGTGACACACTGACCTCAGCTTCACTGGCTGCACTGATACCAGGATCCCTGGAGAAGGAGCCTGTGCTGACTCAGTGGGGCAGTGGCTGTGCTCCGTTTCTCCTTGTGCCAGACAGGTGAGCACAGAGTGGGCCAAAGAGCCCCTCAGCTTCCTACTGTGTCTCTGTTCCTGCTAAACCCTGGAGCTAGTAGCCTGCAATGCATCTGAATCAGCTGAAATGCTAAAGTTGGAAGGCTTCCAAAGAGCAAGAGAAACATCCTATTTCTGCTTCCCCTTCTTTATCCCCAAAGACTTTTCAGGTGTTATCTGAAGCAGAGGAGCTCATGAGCTCATTGTCTCTTATTGCCTGCTCTTTGCCTCCTGCAGGTTGACTCTAACAACTTCTCAGTGCAAGGGAATCCCTGTGGTTTCCTCACATGAAAATGTTGTGTGTGAATGTTAAAGAATTGAATGGCAAACAGAAATTATAGCTAATGGCTCTTGTATTTGATAGGGCATAGCCCAGTGAAATGTCCATGTTTCTCAGAAGTCCCAAAAGATGTGAGGCCAAGAATGCATAGCTATTCTAGGAAAGGGTATCAATTAAGTGAAGCAGAGTGCTCAAAGATGTCATGGTCATATCCCTCTCAGGATATCACTCTTGGGTGATGCTCACATAGAGGATGCTGCACCTTACCTGGCCTCTGTCTTCACCTTTGTCTGTGTGATCCAATTGCCCAGAGAATGAATAGCAGCTCTAAGTTCATTGCTAAAGAAATACTGTAGAGAGAACCACTCAAAACAGCTCATAGGAAAGGAAAGTATGGCCACTGCATTCCTTAACCATGTCTCTGGTCTCAATGAAATCTAGGCTGCTGGTGCATACCAAAAAGAATTTGAGTCTCATTCATCACTTCCTATTTGTCTTAAAGTGAATGCTGTAGATGGGATCCGATTACCATGGCACAAAACCCTTTTGTGTTATTTTGCAGTGACACAGTTTTGCACCAAGATTTTATGGATCCTGTTTTCCCAAGAGCAGCCTGTGGCAGCTGGGATTTTAAAAGCTTTAGGATGCTTTCCAGCACAAATGGCATGTTCATCAGCAGCCCTGCAGCTCCCACAATCCAGGGAGCAGTGGTAGACCAGAGGCAGCTGTGGAAAAGCCCCTCCTCAGCTGAGGCAGCAGGGCACGTCCTGGTAGTGGGGAGAGGTGGCAGAGCTAATTCCTCTGTGCTGCTTGCTCTTCAACCAAGGTGTTGAAGAAATGTTAGTAGTGTATTTAGAAGATATTTTTCAGTATTTTTCTGTACCTCAAACTTTTTGTAACTTTGTCATTTAACTGTTTACAGATCAATTTTGGGAAAAAAGTTCCCAGATTATTGCTTACATTGGCTTTGTTCCCTGTTGATCATGTGTAGTGTATAGTTGGTCATGGAAATCATAGGCTGTTATTTGCTTGATAAAGTTGTTTTCTGAGTAGAATAATGATAGATTGGTTTGTGTTGGAAAAGACCTTAAAGATAACCTCATTCCAACCCCCCCCCCTGCTAGGGGCAGAGACACCTCCCACTAGACCAGGTTACACAGAACCCCATCCAAGCTGGCCCTGAACACTTCCAGGGATGGGGCATCCACAGTTCCTGTGGGCAGCCCGTGCTAAGGTTTTACCACCCCCAAAGTAAAAAATCTAATCTAAACCTACCATTTTCCAGTTTAAGGCCATTTTCCCTTATTCTCTCCTTGTGAAAAGTTCCACTCCAGCATTTTTGTTGGTCCCCTTTATGTACTTTAAGGTGCTGTAAGATGTCCCCAGAACCTCATCTTCTCCAGCCTGAGCAACCCCAGCTCTCTCACCCTGTCAGCATAGAAGAGGAGCTCCAACCTTCTGAGCATTTTCATGGCCTCCTCTGGGCATGCTTCAGCAGATCCACATCCCCCTTATGCTGGGGACCCCAGGGCTGAGTGCAATACTCAAGGTGAGGTCACACTGTGGGTGTGACTGCCCAGCCAATTCCTTACCTACCACCAGTGATCCATCCACTTAATCTTTGTCCCCAGTTTAGAGACAAGGACATTGTGCAGAACAATGTCAAATGCTCTGCACACATCTAGGCAGATGATTCAGTTGCTCTTCCCTTACTCACCAACACCTAAATGAACACCAAGTAACAAAAAATGAATAGACATAAATGCTCTTATTTATGCATGAATGGTCTTTTCAGCATTCTAATATTAGCATTTGTATGAAGGAGAGTAATTCCCATAATATTGTGAAACAAAACTTTTAAACAGATAATTGTGTGTTGAATATGATGAGAATATTTAAACATCTGGTATTTGACTGAATATAAAGTAAAAGCACACACTTGCTTTTGTGATTTCATCAGAGAGAGCTCAGGGGGTGATTTTCAAAGGCACTGAAGACAGAAGAACTAGCTGAGACTCAGAAGTTTTATGATGGGGAGCTGTGCTTGAGGAGGCATGAATTCCAGTATGTTTTTGTACTGAATTGGAACAAAAAGTGGCATTTCAAAATTTTCCACTCAAAGGAAAATGAGAAAACTTAAAGTTCAGGAAAATGGGAAAACATGGTTTAAATTTTCCTAAATGAAAGAAGTGTCATAACTTCTGACTCCTGGCTCTGCCATGCTTCCTTGGGGCACTTGGGGAAGCTCCCAGCCTGTTGGAAGCAGCTCGGGAATCTCCCTGAAGTGCCAAGGGCTGCTCAGGTTGGAGCCATGGTGGCTGTCAGGCTCCAAAATGAGTGGCAGGAAATGGGGAAAGCCCTGAACATGTCTGCTATGGTTTGTTTGCAAGGTTGTTGTCCAGTGCAGGATCTGGGAAGGTGGGTTTGCAGCAGCAAATCAGGCTAAGTGGAAGGAAACACAGTTGTGCTTCCAACAGGAATCTGCCTGTCTTGGGAAGATGTCACACCCTTTCTGTGAGATATTCATACATCCCCATTCCACATAAGCTGTTTCACCAAGAAATTCACCAAATGCCTGTTGGAAAGACAATGAGGTTTGGATACAGAATTGTTACAGTGTTTTGGAAAATTTCTCTTGATGTTCATAATGACTCCATTAAAAATCATTTCAGGTAAGCCATCTTCTCCTCCCTGACCCATTACCTGACAGGGAAGTGGAGCAATTTGGCTTGATGTGGTTTGTGGTTTTGCTTTGTAGATTATCTACTCTCACTCTCACTAATATACCCCAAAACTTTAAGATATTTTAGCTTTTGCTTGTGAAAAGATTTGGAAAATGATTTTTAAAAAGCGATGCAAGTTTGCACCACAATGGGGTCTGTTTACTTATTTATTAGGGGATAAATACAACCTTGTGAAGTGTTGGCAGTGTTAAAGGGCAGCTAAAGGAAGCATGATAGGCAAAATTTAAACAACCTGTAATCTAATTTTTTTTTTCAAATGAATAGGGAAAATTACTTTATGCTGTTGGGTGACGTTGGGAACCAACTTGTTTATTGGGCAGTGGTGTAAAAGGTAGCAATCCAGGCTCCTGTATTGGAATAGGGAAAGGTATCCATAACAGAAAAATTGCAAGGGCATGTGAGGGTTAAGCTGAAGAATGTACCAGCACAGTTCAGTAGAAAAAGGAGTCCAGAAAAGGGAAAGCTATTACTGACATTTATTTGTTTCTTTCAAGTATTTTACCTTGAGAACTGGAGCTATTTTTCACTTTTATTTTCTCATAAAATAGGCCAAACTTTCAACAGAGAAGGAGAGTTGGTGGACTTGTTGTTTTAATAATGAACATATGCCTGCATGTGTGTGATTTCCTTTTTTTTGCATTATAATTGGCATCAACTCCTCATGTGACAAGTCTTCAACTTTAACTACTGAACTTGTGCAGACATCAAAAGTCATTGTGGAATTTCAGACCTTTGATGTTCGTTTTAACAGCAGAGCTGATGGCTGCTAAGGAGTAGCTACCAGGAGCAAAGAGATTTTTCTAGGTCTCATCACACCCAACTTATTTTCTCCCCATTTCTGATATTTTTCAAAGTTCCACAAATGTTCATGGTGCCTAGTTGTATGTACTTCTGTTATTTCGGATGTTTTGGCCTAGGGAAAAAAAAAAATTGATATTAAAACCAGCCAGTCCTACCCTCCCTGCCCCTTAGATTTCACAATATTGTGTAGTGACTTTTCTGTAGGTTCTCATGGATGTATATTCACTTGCATTCACTAATATTAAACCCAACCCCTCCCCGCAAAAAAGAAACCCAAACCAAAATCCAAACCCAACAGACAAAACATTTATTATTGGAAGTCTTGCAGAGACAGGGTTGGTCTCCCTTTTTCCTCCCATTAGATCTCAGTAACCTTGATTGCTATTTTAGTGCAAGTACAAGCAGATTCTATCTCCTAAGAGCCTCCAATTTATGTGTCATTAGCTACACGCAGCTCTGTAGTGTGCATAAACTGTTCTTGAGTAAGTAGCACTGGTTGGGAAGAGGAACTACAGAGGGCAGTGGAGGTGAAACTGCAAAAAGGAGGAAACAATGGGCAAAGAATGAGGGCAAAAGATAAAAGGAGAACAAAAAAGGCAAGAAAAGGAAAAAAATGGGAGAGAAGGAGCCAGAGGTACAGAGCTGTCCTTTTTGTCCTTGCTTAGGCTGCTGTTTAAGTTGCTCTGGAAAACAGTGATGTATTGGGTGGATCTGGCTGCTTTTGTACAGCACAGACTGCAAACAGATATTCTGCTGAGTTCAATCAGACAACCATTTTGAGTAACAGAACAAAAGAATAAAAGAAAGTTTCCTGTTAGTTTATAATCTACTTCATAGGATGATCTCCTTCCACACTGTGGCTCTTGAGTGGGTTTGCTGGAAAGGCCAACCTAGCACTGCACACAAGACCCCAGTACCCTGGGGGTTCTGAAATCTGGGCTGTGTACAAGCCTCTTGAGACATGTCCAGCCCTCCTATCATAAAACAGGCAGGATGCCTGTGACCCTGTGCTGGTCTGCTCTGTGCCTGCAGTCTGCTGACCAGGCCATGAACTTTCCCTGCTCACGACTGCAGGCATGTCTGCTCAGTTCCCTTTCCCTTACCTTTGCACAGGCTTGGACTGTTTCTGTCAAATACAGTGCTAAGCACCTTAGGAGATTTCTGTGCTTGTGCGTATTTAAGTAAGAGGATTAAAAACAATAGTTCAGTGTCTGGGACACTCCCAAAACAGTGTCCTCATTTGGCTTCTTGCTGAGATGTGAATACTTTTTTGATGATGGAAAGTAATTTTCATCAGTGTTTCTAAGAGGTATTCAGGCTGAGACACGATTGTCAGACTGTTCTGAGTAAGGAATATGAGGACATGTTCCTGCAGCTTAATATATGAGCACCATGCACACACTGGTTCATTTCTCTAGCAAGTAGCCCTCTCTGCAGGGTGTCTTGAAGGCTTTATTTTCCAAGAAGCATCTGCATTCTGCTGGGTTCAACTGACTGCTGGTATTTGTGTTTGGCTTTAACAGATCTATAAGTGCATGAACTGTCCTGTGTGTCCAGCAGCAACTGCTGATGATCATTCTATCTGCAGAGACTACTGAGGAGCACTTAACTGAGCTGATGGAAATTTTCTGCTGTAGATAGATAGAGCCCTGACTTCACAGCTGTTACAGTGATGTGTCTGTATCAGCAGTGTGATGGTATGAAGAGATTCCCCTGCAGCCAGCCCATATCATTCCATGAAGAATTAACAAATGCAGATATGTAGCTCCTCATGAGAGACACAGAAACACATGAACAGCATTCACTTCACCAATTTCAGATAAAATTGTTTATTCTTTGCTTAGCTCATCCCCCTGAGTATCACAGACCCATGAAGCCTACTGTCTGAATCCAAGTTATTCTCTGGAACAACAGGCAGTATTTTCAATTGACTGTACAATAAACTCAGCAATACAGATGTTTCAGACAAAATGTAGCTCCCTAAGGACAAAACTCCACAAAAGGATTAAAAAAGGTCTGTAACCACCATGTAGGTGTTAGGAGCAGCTGCAAGTGGGGTTTTCCAGAGTTCAAAGAAGCACCCTAGAACAGGTGGCCCACCCCAGCTAACACAAGCCAGAGCAATGATATGTGGTCACCAGTAATAACCAAGTATCAGCTGAGATTAGCCTTTCAGGTGAGAAAACCTTTAGTAGAGATTGGAGCAAAGCTTTTGGGACCACAGCAGGATACTTTGCTTCTCTGTCACAGAGCATGATGTCTCTAATTTAGTCTGAGTGGTGGGTGGAAATGCTTACACAGCAGCTTTGGGAAAAGGAGGTGGAAGAGACACAACAAGTAGTTATAGCCTGGTGGTAAAGATGCCTGCCTGCCAGGAAAAATAGATGGGTGTGAATTCTTTTTGGGATAAGATGCAAATTGGCTCAGATGGAGCAAGTGTGGTGTAGTGGCTAGGTCACTTCAGGTTTGTTTGGGATTATTTCACAAAGTCAGGACCTAAGTTTCCACTAGCTTGAAGGGGATGCATCCCTTTGAACACCAATTTAAGTTCCTAGACCAAAAAATGCAATTCTCCAAACTCCATGCTAGTTCCAGTGTGTCAGGGAGGTGTATAACCCTTTTCTGATGTTCAGAAGCATCTCTGACACTCACTGTCCTGCTATGCCACCACATTGAGCTCTGCTGCTGCCACGTACCAGAAATTTGTCTGGTGCTTCCACTTTGACAGAAGTGAAACATCTGGTGATGTGCAAGAGCCCAGCTCACCTGCCTGCTGAAAATTCAGCAAACTGAAGGCTATGCACAAATCACAGTGGATCTGTAAATTCTCCCCTGCAATCACTTACCCCTGTAATTGCAATACATCCTAATTTCACAGATGTGAGGGGGAACAAAGTGCACAGCTGCTGCAAGCTCCAGAGGCAAGAGAGGAAAGTGGTAGTAAGGAGATCACCCGTTTAGTTTTACCCATGTAAATCTGTGCTGGATGGAGCCCTTGCCCTGTGTTGCAAACTGTGAAATTGGATCCCAAGAGGGTTCAAAGTGTGTTGGCTCAGCTGCTCTGTCCAGCAGTCTCAAACCTATTTTGGTACGGGGAGGTTGATGACCAGTAGTCTCTTTCCTCCCTTCTTCTCTGCTGCTTCATACTCCTTAGGTCAGAGAGGAATAACAACTCTCCTCTAGATATTTTGTGTACTTATATTGGAAGAGGGAGATCTGTTGCTCCAAAATAAATATGAGCATTTTTTGCACAAAAATGCAGAAAATTATTTGCAGAATACAAAAAATACCATTTAAACCATGAATTGAAATGTGGGGATTCCACCAAACTGGAGGCTGCTTACTCTAGTGTGCTCCTTCCCTCTCTTGAGCCACAGGGAGACTGTGATATTGTGCTGGTTTCCTTTTCTGGGAGTAATATGGTTTTGTGATCATCCACAATGGTGCAAGTACTACCCCAGTCAGCTAAGTCATTATTCATAAAATGTATCTAAAGGAGGCTTTCCTTTTTATTGGCTTTAAAGGGCAGAATTTGAGTTCCTAAACTTTTAGTTTTTCACAATGAGTAATTAATACTTTTACCTGCTGTTCAGTTCTTTTATGGACAAAATAAACAGCTGGTTTAAATCATCATTATTCTGTTTAGCCTGGCAGAATTATGCCAGTGTTAACCATTGAGCAACTTGGCCCCATTTGACTTTTTCAAATATTCAAAAAAATTTTATTACACTTGCTGAAAAATAAATTAACAAGAGATATAGTACATATCCTTGAGGAGTCTACCCATAACAAATCAGGTTCATAAACAAGTGAGATTTGGAGCAGAACAGAAAATTTGGGAAGGAAACAGATTTTTCTCCCAGCTGACAACTGCTCACATGGCAAATTGCAGAAAATATCATTACAAAAAATATATGCCAGGTGTGTGGATCCTTTAGCAAGTAGGAGTCAGTACTCTTGATGGAATAATATAAACATGCTCATTACACAGCACAGGAAATAATTTAGATTTGCTAAGATCCTTTCTGCAGGAGAAAATCACCAAAAGAAATGCGCACATACAGAATGTTTACCACAGCAGGAATGATAAATTCTTGAACATTTCAGCTGCTGAAGACTTTGCTTTGCTTATGGCAAGGCATTCCTTTCCAGCCAGCCAAAGACAGCAGCAGCTGTACATGGCAAGAGGGAAGCTTGTACTGGGGGGCACAATCCACTTTAATACCTGGGCCATGAATGTTCATGGTCCCAGTCACTCCAAGCCCATTGTAATATTATGTGCTTACTGTAACTGGCTTATTTAATAAGCATTCACTCTAAGTAAAAATTAGACTTTGCTGAAACAGAGACTGAATGTTTTCCTATTGCTGATCATTCATATTTCACTTATTCTGAATCTCAAAAGGCTTGTGCCTTCCTTTGTAGATAATGTTTATTTACCTTTAGCACAGTGTACAGTGAAGTCAGTAATCTGTATCTTCAGTGCTGCAGTTAATGGATCATGACAGAAGGGGTTTTCAGGGAGTCGGGATGCAGCTAATGATATCATAATCCTATTTTTCTTAAGCAACTTAGGGTTTTGAGTCTTGAAGCTGTGTTTGAATGTGTGTAAGGAAATAAAGATGGAGGTGAAGTTACAAGTCTTTAGTTTTTACATCAGCAAATGGACGGGACTTGTAGGTTGAATACAACAGAGAGCATGTAACTGTTGTACTTAAATAGTTAGAAAGCAATTTACAGTACTGAAACAATCTCAAGTATGCCAGCCTTTATCTTTTTCACTCTCTTTCCATCCCTCTTTCTTCCTACATGCAAGTAAAGAAACCTGGCCTGCCAGTGATATTAATGATGGTACTTTTCTTTACAAGACAAAGACTTAAAACTGTGATAGAAATACACAAATATCACAGTTTATGCATTTATCAAAGGAGGATCATCATCATCATTTCATAAAACAGATAGAGTGTACAGTGTCTCCTACATGCTTATCACATGGCTCTTAATTCGAACAGAAGAATGAGCTGCACTATTTCATTGATGTAATGTCCATTGATCAGAGCCCATGTGACCAATTTCTCCTTTTAAGGGTGTTTAAGGTGAAAATCACACACTGTAAACACAAATATGCAGGTATTATTTCAGTGTGATCTCATTTCAGAAGTGTGGTGATTTTGAAGGCCATGGCTTTCCAGAAAACCAATACTATGAGCTTTTTATGTTTTGAATATTTGTTTTTACTAATGAAAATTTCTTTGATTTTGATTTCATTCTCCATCCTCCTCCCTCTGTAAACACAGAAAAGGAGTCAGTAATTTGTTTTCTTTGATAATTTGAGGCATAGTGTCTTGTTGCACCAGCTGTTCTAATTCTGCTGTAGAAACTCCCAATGTCTTTAGTCTTTCTGCTATCTGACTTTGGATCCCCTTTGATCTATAGAGCCTTCTGGGGCAAATGGGTGAGGTTAGACTATAAACTGGTTCCCACATTTGTACACGTCAGTGTTGATGAACTAAAGACCACCAAAGCTTTCTGTGCTTATGCAGCATGGATACAAATGTCATCATCTCTTGCCTTAGTTCCAGTTCTCAAATTTATTTCTGAATGGCTTTTGCATGAGCTTTTTTGTCACGTATTTCAGTTTCACAGATTACCAGCACCATTGGAGCAAATCATCTGAGCACTGAATGTGTAAGCAAAACTGAGATAGCCAACATTTGTATAAAGGCAAATACGTTTTAAAAAAATGAAAATGAAAAAATTCGTAAGCAAAACTATTGAGTTGATAGCCTTGAAGAAAAAAAAAAAAAAAGAAAAAAGAGGCACAAATCTAAAATAGTTGTGAATTTGCAATGCAGAAATGGCACCAATCCAGAAATATATTGGGATATTTTGGTAAAGGAGTTTTTCATGCTGTCATTTCCAATATTTGCTTTGTTTCACAGTGCTGTGTTTTCACTGGCATTAATGAAACTCTGTGGTTTCTGAGTTTGTGATGTGATCAGAAACCCACGCCCCTCATTTTGAGGTGAATATTCCTATGTTGTCAGGAATGACACGTGAACGGAGTGAGAATTTCAAAAGCAGGTGAATCAAGACACTTTGTCCTCGGATTTCCTAAGGAAATACGGCTTGCATGATTGTACTTTGGTTAATTTCAGTTTCACAGGGATGAGTTATCAGAAAGACCTTATTCTCTCAAAACTTTGGGTAATAAATGAGAGGAATGTATATAAAGGAAATTCTGTAATGCTGTTCTGTAAGTTTTCTACTAATGCAGAAGGCTACACGCTGAGTTAATACGTTATTTGGCATTGGTGTGTGCATGGAAGGAGTATTTTATAAATGCCCCAAACTCTGAAAAATCTGCCAGAGTTTGCAGGAGCCTGTTTTTAGTAATTCTGATGTAATGTTACTGTTTGCTTTTTCTCTTTGTCCCTCACCTGCAGGGAGTTTTCACTGAGTAGATGATCAGTCTTAAGGTAGAGCTAATCTGGCAAGGGAAACCATCATGGTATAACTTGTTTCATGTTATTCAGCTCAACAGGTGTGAGGCATGATAAATGGCACATTGGTTAGTAACAGACCAAGTTTCAACCAGATACAGGTCTTTAACTAAAATCCTTCCTTGCAGTCTGCTCTGGGGGTAGGAATTCTTAACACAATTGCTGACCTCAGCTATAGGATTTTTGTTCTTATTTTTAAAATAAGGTTGATCCATAATGTCTGTAACAGTTGGGGCCATTGAAGAAGCCATGGAATTATAGAATTGTTTATGTTAGGAAAGACCTCTAAGATAGTAGAGTCTAACGTGCACTGTTTGTGGATTTAGTGTACATTGGTTTTGATAAGGATTTCTATTTTCTATACCCTTTTTAGCCAAAGTGTTGTCTCTTCTTCTGCAGGCTGGTCATTGGCTTAGGTACTGGTTGTACAGACAGGTGATGACACAATTATTTACAATTAAAAGACAAGATCTAATTTCATTGTGCAACTCGGCTCCTTGTCTTTTCTTAATTAATTGTATTTCAGGGTAGGCACACTATAAACTAATCAGTCTATTGTCACATTCCTGCTAATTTTGTAATTAATTGTTATTGCTAGAATTGAGTGAAATATTTCTGAAAGATAACTTACTTGATGACTTTTGCCCTTTTTCTATTAATTAGCCCTTTGCAAAGATAACGATCTTCTGGAATTGGCTTGTTATTTTACTGTTATTCACTGAGTTATTCTTCACCAGTACCCAGCACACAGTTCATTACAACCTTTAAAGACTGAAAGAAGTTGCATTTTGACAAGAATCAAGCGAGCATGTTGCTTATCAACCCCCTTTTGTAAGAGTGTATTCCTTGCAGTTCTAGTTTGGATGTTTTTTGTGCAGTTTTTTTCAGGCTTTTTTTTTTTTTTTTTTAAGGGGTATAATCACTAAGCTGACATTTACTTTGTATCTGTATTCTTCCAACGTTTAATTATTGTCCTTTTTTTTATTGGGAACATTTTTTACCTCCTATAGCTCTGCTATATCTTGACATGAATGGCATCTCTACACCCAACCAGTGTTTCATGATTTGAGAGGTTTTTGTAGGCTGCCTCAGTACTACCTCCATTGTGGCAGTAATGTGTGTTGTAAACATGTCCTTTTGTTTAGCTCTGCTTTTCCACTGTCGGTTCATCCCTCTTTAATTTCTGCTCTGCTTTCTTGGCACAGTAAAATAACTGGTAAGCTGGGCCTTACTCAGGCCAGGTTTGCGTTCTGTGTTTGACTTGGGCCTGAATCAATGTTTATGTCGCCATTCACCAACCATCCACACTGTTAAACAAACAGTGTCATTGACCTCAGCCGGGGCAGCGACACTGAGGTTTCTCTTCTGAGAAGCAAAGATCCAGCTTTCCTGGACTTGAGGTGTGCTCAGATGCTTTGATGCAATGTCAACACAGGAATGTGCATTAATAACAGAAAGCAGCAGCTGAGAGGTGGCACAGCCCAACTCCTCGGTGCCTCTCAGCTCTTGGGCAGTGAAAAGACAGCATTCCCTCTGCCCTGCCATGGGCCACGGGGCTTTGGGCTGCCTCATACTGCACTCATACTCTTGGGCTCCTAACCCAGCAGAGAAGTGGGTTAAGAAGTTTCCCTTTTCTGCCTCTGGGCTCTCAGTTGCCTTCTCTCAGCAGGGTGGTGTGCTGGTTGTGTGCTAATTTGGCCTCCGGCAGCAATCAGTCAGGAGACTGGCCAGGCCAAAGCCCCTGAGCTCAGACTTCAAGCCAAATATACAACGTAGACATGTCTTAAGAGATGAGAGACAAACTGAGCCGGCATTTTGCTGGCAGAACCGCAGAGTCATTCTAGCCCCCTGTATGCAATAAGTCATTTTGGACAAAGCTGCTCCCCTGTTGGACTGTGTGTGTGTCCTCCTGTGTGACATTCCTGGTGAGGCCCCAGCTCAACCCTTGGGCTCTGTTGCCATAGCTCTGTTTTGCTGCTGTTTGCCATTCCTAGCTAGATAACCTTCTGAGGTTCCCATTACTTCACACTCTCAGTGGGTGCCCAGAATCCAGTTCAATTGTTTCCCATCTTTTTGGTACGTGCTTTTGCCCCTGAGCTCTCCTGCTGCCTTGTCAGATAACATTTCACCTCAGCAGCTCCCCTGAGGCTCTTCAGATTACAGGCTACCTATGGATTTTCTTGGTCTCTTCATTCCCAGGCAGCAGAGGTATTATGGACTTGTCTCACAGAAAAGACCAAACCATTTGAATTTTGCTTTTCTTATCTCTAATGAACTTTTCAGGGGTGCAATCAGATTACTGTGTTAGGCACAGTTTCTTACAAATGTCTTCAGCAACCATCCAGTGGCACCAAATGTGTGCACTACAGCATTTTACAGGACAGAATTTATTTTGGAGAATCCATTTTATTTTCTGACAAAATGGCTGTTGTTTCCAGCAAGGAGGATCCAACACAACTGCTTTGGATGTAGCTAGGAAAGACATGAAATGAGGAGCCTCTGCTCCCTCCTGATGTGGAACTAAGTATCACAGCAGGTCTGCATGTGCATTAGGGTAGGTTTGGATAAACATGACAGGGATCTGAAAATTTTCTAGAAGGAAGACTGCAGGTGAAACCATTGCTTACCTTATTCTACTGCAGAGACAAACTGGAGAGACAGCAATCTCATGCTCTGAGCTGAGTCAGAGGGAAGGATTCACTTAATCCATGGGAAGTGGCTGGTGGATTTGAGAGCACCCAGGCAGGATTTCACATCCCCTGAATAATTTTGTAGTGGTTCTGAGGTGAAATTTTATTCACAGATTTTTGTCTTTCAAGTCTACATTTCCTCTTGTCATGTATGAGACACTTGAACTATGCTTATGGTATTTCATTAAAATTTTTATAATTGAAGTCTTTTCTTTTTCCCCCTGTTTTTTAAAGTAATCAGTGTTGCATGGTTCTGGAGTTCTTCTAATATCACCTTCTCACTAGTGTTTCACAATTTATTGCAGTGAAATCCAAACTGCTCTTCCCTAGATAGTCCATTTATTTTCTAACAGCACTTTCTTTGCATTAAGCTCCCTTTTGTCTAATGCCATCCTTATATAACTTCTATTTTGCCATTAGAGTTTGAATGTGATCGGAGGCTGGATTTTCTAGAAGCATTTGTCGATTTGCCAGCTCTGTATTGGCCTATTAGCTAATGTTAGTCAAGAAGGCCAATGGTATCCTGGCCTGTAGGAGCAAAAGTGTGGCCAGTGAGGTCAGAGCAGTGACTGTTCCCCTGTACTGGGCACTGGTGAGGCCACACCTCAAATCCTGTGTCCAGTTCAGGGCCTCACAGCAGAAGAAAGACATTGAGGTGCTGGGAAAGGATTTGTGGAAGGGTCTGGGTCACAAGTCTGGTGAGGAGCAGCTGAGGGAATTGAGGGTATTTAGTCTGGAGAAAAGTAGGCTCAGGGGAGTAGAGACCTTATTGCTCTCTACAATTCCCTGAAAGGAGGCTCTAGCCAGGTGGGAGTTGGACTCTTCTTCCAGGTAACAAATGATAGGACAAGAGGAAATGGCCTTAAGTTTTCTCAGGGGAGATTTATGTTGGATATTAGTAAAATTTCTTCACTGAAATATGGTCAGGCATCAGAACAGGCTGTCCATGGATGTGGTGCTTGGGGGCGTGCTTTAGTGGTGGACTTGGCAGTGCTGGGTTAACAGTTGGACTTGATCTTAATGTCTTTTCCAACCTAAAAGTTTCTATGGCTCTGTAATCTAGCTAGGTATTGCTAAACTAGAATTCTTTATATGTGTTCTTTCTTTCTTTGTTATCACAGTTGATTGCTTCTACAGTGTTGTGAAATAAAGGCTCCCTTCTCAGAGGCACATGGTGAGATGTTTCCTCCTATGTTTGCACCTCCCAGCTGTCCCTGCTCCATACTGTGCCTCCAATCAGTCCCTCTCTTACTTCAGGGTCTTCCAGCCACTACTGACACCTTGGTACTTTCCCTTAATGATTCTCATAATTTTTAATCTCTTTGTATTGGACAGCAGGTTTTGAGTGGGTCTGATGTTTCATACCCTTCCATAGAGCTTTTCTGAGTGAAGTGACAGCTTCTGGGACTAAATATAAGGAGTATTTTGCTATATGAGTAGCTGGTAGAAGTAACAGTTCTCACTAGTAGTCCAGAGTAAAGCAATAGCAAGTCAGTCAGAAATGTCATTTAGGCCCTCATAAACCATTAGTCTTATTCAGCTTCAAAAATAATTTTCTGAAACTCAGGTTTGGCTCTTTCCCTTTTGTGTTATGCTATAATAAGCTTTTCAAATACTTCAATGGAAAGTTGCCTTAGACCTGAGCCAAATTACAGTCTTCATAGAACACAAATGCAGGTTTACAGTTTGTAAATCAAGATAATGGATGCAGGATAGTATGGTGTCACATTTTAGAAATTAATTAATATTTATAACCCATACCTATTTTGGTGTTATTCATAAGTTTTATGGAATTACAGGATATTTCTGTTTGGTTTCTGGCCTAGAAATGTTTCTGGGTTGACTTGAAACATTTAATTTGTCATGAAACTAAATGTTTCATTCCATCTTCCCATTACCTTGCCCTTTAATTTTTTTTTTTTTTCATTAGAAAGGTCATTTGAAACAAAAAGCCTAAATGGTTTATTTTGTATTCCCTTTTTTATAGTTGGAAAAAATTGCTAAATTGAGTTTGCAGTTAAAAACTATTTTTTGCAGCATAATGTTTGCCAAAATAACCACCCTAGTCATCTTGGAATAATCTTTTACTTACATTGGTATCTATGAAAATTTTTAATGGAAGATTTGCCACATGTCCTTTGCAATTAAAATTAGTGATACGCTGTCTGAAAAAAACCCAAACAAACAACACTCACAAGCCAATAAATCCCTCCCCCCCAATCTACAAACAAAACCCCCAAGCTTCAGTATGCTCTTTAATGTTTCAGATATTTAGGGACTGCTATTGATATGTGTGTAATAAATTTTAAGTCTGCTCTGTGGTAGGTGTTGATGATCCTCAGAAACCTGAGGCATGCTGACAAGCAAAACCTAGATTGACTTTGTGGCACTTGGAGTAAAATTTGCTCTGTAAATAATGAAGAACAAAAAGTTGTTTACATTGATGTGCTAAACTCAGCAAAACTGCTATGGACTGTGTCAGCAATCCCAACTTTTCCTTATTACGAAAAGCAACAATGAAAGAAAGTGGTTAAATGCAAACATACAAACAAAAAGCTCGGAGAGCACTGCAGGGCTGACTGAAGTGAACAAAATCTGATGGCTAGAATGTCATCATGCTGCAGGTTTGCTCCTGGACTAGAATCCAGGTGTTGTTTCTTGCATGGCTGCAATTCCTTCTGGAAGCAGGATGGGCTGAGCAGGAGTAGTTGCTCAATAGCTGCCTCCAGTGCGCTAGGCCTGGCTTTAGTCGCATTCATCTTTAGTGCTTTGCTTCTTGGTAATTTAGGTTTAGTCATCTAATTTCACTTCTTTAGGATTTCTTACATGTTTGGTAACTCTCACCAGAGGGTTTTCCCATTCATGATACATGGTATGCATACACACACTTTATAATAAAGAGGAAACGATGGAGGACTGTATTAAAAAGTCTGTTCTTTGAAAAATGTGTTGAGTTACCATTTTTATCAAAAGTAGGTGTTAGAGTCTGGTGAGAAAGCTTCTATCTTATGGTGGTCACACAGGTTTTTCCTTGAAGGTGGAGGTTAGGATCCAAGTTTGCTTTAGTTATCAGGAGCTTTTCATTTGTCACCGGTCAGGGGATTGTGCCCTGGAGGTGTTTATTTGGATGTGACAAACTGCACCAAAAAGCTTCCTGTGGTGTAATATGCCCACATACATATATACATATGTATATATATGAACACACACACAAATATATATCTATCTGTGTGTATGTCTGCTGGCCCAAGCTGAACAAGCACCCCTACCCAAGGTAAAGAAACAGGGATGTGGTGTAGAGAGGGAATGGGTGGATTCATGGACACCAGGAAATACATATTGAGAGTTAGAAATGTCCCCGTGTGTGCCTCTTAAGATGTGGCAGCATCAGCTGGCTGTGAGCTGAACCTGGGTGATAAAATGTGTGTGACTAAACCAGGCTGTAGCACTCGGCTTACACAGCCGTGACTTGAGTCAGGATTTGTTATCGAGCTTGAGCTCCACGTCTGTGGGATTGGATACGCCACCCCTAGGAACAGGCACGCTGAAACTGAGTTGTTTTGTTTTCTGGAAGAGTATAGAAAATGTTTGTTTGGGTGTTGCCAAATGTTTTCTCCTTTACCCAGGGACCCAATCGTATACAAACACATACAGAAGCGCGTTCTTGCAAACACATTTCTTTTCATAATACAGGCTGCAGAAAATAATATTTTTCTATCACTAAAACTGCTATTTATTTGCTACCTTTTCACAGCTGGAAGATTCAAGAAAGGAATATGAAGTACTTTTAAAAACAGGTACTGGCTGAGAGTTCTGTGATTTAGCTGAAAATACTTTTGTGCTAGGGTTCGTGTGGTATCAGATATACAGGTGAATTCATGTCCCTGGTGCTGATCAACAGGTGATTAAAAAAGAATAGTTTCAAGAAAATTTCACCCTCCCAGGGTCAGAAGTGGGGCTGCCTTCATCTGTGCCTGAGACATGTGGTATAAACCAGGTACAACACCTCAAGAGGAGAGCACAGACAGCTAAAGGCGGACAATTAAAAAGCAGTAATTACTTCTGCTCTGTATGAGCTTTTCTTTATCAAAAGGCCTTGTCTAGAATATATTTTTACATATCTCTTAGACAAGGTGGCTTTTCTTTTAGTTGGAAAATTCTGCTTGTATTTAGTGATATTTTAAAATAGCTGTATTTTACTTGGAATCTGGCTGCTATTAAGTTACCACTGGTACAGCACCAGTTTGGTTTTATCAAGATGTTACATGCAAAATATTGTGCCATGGCTGCTAGCAGAAGGGCTTCTCTATGTTTTTATAAGCATAATATGTAGTCAGATTTCTGGAGGTATTGTCTTACGGTTAATATATTTGTTTTTGTTCACATATAAGTGTATGTATTTATATGTATATATTCATTAAGATATAAAAACACATATCTATGAACACATTTATTTTTGCATGAAATGCAAAGTGGTAGATTTTTGACAAATGGTTCGGATGTAAGGTGTAGTTTTTCACTGAAGTGTTCCTGGATGAGTCTGTATAATTGGTTTGTACACGTTTCTGAACTGGATGAAGCCTTTTGAGGTTAACAAGCTAAATACTAAGGAGCAACAAGAGATGCACAGCCATGCTCTGTTGTATGTGATAGTGTTCTTTGTTTGTGTAAGAGGTTTCTCTATCAAATAACAGGATTAAAAAGATCTGGTATATCATCAGTTGTTCAGGATCACAGAGTTAATTGGTTCTGAGCCATTTGTCATGAAACTCAGTGGGAATAAGACTGAACCTGACGAGAAGCATGATGAGCAGCATTTTGAAATCTGCACAGCTAATTTGTGAGGTCTGAGTCTAACCAAGTAATCTGATTTTCAGAGCTAAGCAGCAGTGTCAGTTCACAGCAAATGTACTTAACGTATCTTTTACTTCAGCAACTAAACAGAGAATGTGGGTGTTTAACAATAGCAGCCCTGAAGTTTGAAAATGATATGCAGTGTGTATCAGTTTGGGATTCACATGCGTTTTCTGCCTGATGACAATAGTGGGATTATGAGGAAGGTGTCTGATAATCATCGGGATATCTTAGTAATAGAGACAGTAAGGAAGATTTTAACATTTCTGATATTCTTAAGTTGCTGTTTTGGTTGCCTATAACTGCTCCAGCCTGGCTCAGGAGTCACAGCTTTCAACACTGTGATCCATTTTCACTGTCTGGGCTCTTCAGTGCATGTGCCTCTCCATCTGCATCTTCATTTAAAGCCTGGTGTCCTGAGCACTCTGTTGTGAGGTAGCAAATATGGATTTCTTCCTCCTTGGCTGAATTGAATGGCAGAAGTCAGTGGTATAAAGATAGTTCTGAATAAAGGAGGCATGACTTCTTCCAAAGGCAGAAGATTGTGTTAAAGTAGAGCTACAATTTTCTTATAAGTTATCTGCAAGGACTGATGTTAGCACCCAAGAGCAAATCCTCAGTCTGGGGATCCTAGTAAAAGACTGTTGTTTCCTTTATAGTCTAGAGTCAAGTGCATCAGCTTCTGAAAGGAACAATTTTATCCTAATTAGTGCAGGGGATTATTTTGTCATTTTCGCACTTCTTCCATGCACAGTTTAGGGATTGTAGGTGCCTGGTGCAGCAGACTTGATTGAATTTTGGACTAGGGCCTGAAAGGTAATGGGTGACAACTGGCTTGGAAGCATTGATTGCTATTGTCAGCTTTGGCCCTTCACATACACATCTTGACACATCATTATAGCTGCATTGCAGTCTCACAGACTTACACCTCTGATGTAAAATGTTAGGGGGTTTATTAATATTTTAGTTATTTGCATTTATGCAACATAACTCTGGAAGCTGTAATTGGCCACCTATCTAGCCTTCTTATATTTTTATTAAGACACCCTTTGTAATCATGCATCTCCATAGGACAGGGTAGTGTGTGCTCACTTGGATAATGTAATTGAGAAATAAGGAAAAGCCTGAGCACAGACAGTGCTCTCTGGTGTGGGAGTTCTGGCACAGGCTTTGTGCTGCAGCCACTCAGTGCTTGAGCTCATGTCAGAGAGGCTGGCAAGTGATAAAGAAAAGGCTAATGTGAGGAACACATGCACCTCAGATCCAGATTTGGGAGGCAAGCATTTGTATTGAGCTAACATAGAACCAAATGCTTTTGAAGCAGGTTTAGTTGAGTCACACCCCCCAAATACCTTCCAGCTACAGCACTCTGCTCATGGTTCAGAGAGCTCAGAAACCCCACCAGTTATTGATATGCAGTTTATCCTCTCAGTCTAAATAGCTGAGGCTCTCTGAAGTGCATTTGCTCAGGGAAAAATGTTTGTCAGGCTTGGGCTTCTAGGTCTGTTGTTAGAAATGTGACCATTAGGAAATAATGGGAATGGCAACTTAATCTCATTGCATTGTTGAAACTCTGAGGGTTTTTTTCAAGTTTATTTGGAATCTGAAGATCCCATGCTGGCACTTTTCTTCACAATTGCTAGTCCATTATTCTGTTTATGATGCCCATTTAAAACACATTACATAATCTTGAAAACAGTAATACCTTCTAGTCTACCAAATTCTTCTGCATGAAAATGGATCCCATGGAATAGAGGTCTATGTGGTCTTCAAGCAAAGATTATTCATTCTTCTTTCCATTTTAACTTGTTGTTTTTCCTAATAAAACCGCTGTACATCTGGTTACAAAACTAGGGAAGGAGGAAGGCACAGACAAAATTAGCCAATTCATTAAATTATTAGAAGTT
This sequence comes from Cinclus cinclus, assembly GCF_963662255.1. Lineage (NCBI taxonomy): Eukaryota > Metazoa > Chordata > Aves > Passeriformes > Cinclidae > Cinclus > Cinclus cinclus. The sequence goes on from NC_085055.1 coordinate 16,575,669, forward strand.
AGAATTATTTACAATAAGCTCCTATTTTATAGATTTTCTGAGTTATTGTACTTCCAAGGGACTTGAGGCACTAGAAATAGGCAATCCAATTCCAGTCAAAACCTTAAGCACTTGGATTTTTAATACCTCTGTTGTGAATCAAATGTTAAGTATTTATCACTTTTAGAAGACATATTTTGCTCACCTCTGCAAAGAAAAATTGCTTCATATGCTGAAAACTTATAATTTAAAGTTATAAGTGTAGTCTAACAGGACATGAAAGAAATCCTGTGTAGAATCTCCAGCTTAGTGTTTTACAAGTATCCCAAGAAAAAACTAATTGCTGGGCATGTTCAGGGATATTTCAGCACCAGATACTGGGAAAAGAAAAAAACCCTCCACAGTTAAACATACTATAAAGCTAGAGGAAATAAAAAAAATATATCTTCCTTCTTCACAAGATTTTTTTGTTTTAGTTTTCAGAACTTAAGCTCATATTCATAGGAGTAATCTGTAGTCTTGTTGACAGGTCTGCCAGAAAACACCTTTATGGCAGTAATGGAAGGGGAAGCATGTGCTGCTTTGGTTTAAGAAAGACTGCTATTGCAAAAGTCCTGACTTTACACTCCAGTATTTTTATCAGTTGTGTTTGAAGTGATAGGGTCTGGAGAGTAATGTTAACATGATTCAGAGAAAATTAATCGTTAGTCAGCACTTGTCTCTCATGTACTTGGGGTCATGGCCCATTCTAAACTAACTTAGTTTCTTCTTATTCAGTGATGCAGGAAGGAAGATTTAAAACCAGCAGGAGGGTAATAATAGTATGACAGGAAGGAAAAGGTCACTGGGAACAATATGAAAGCTGATTAATGGGATCATCCTCATAGGTGAATTAGAATTCTGCAAATGACTTTTCTATTTCTCATTCTTTCCCTACTCTGTTTCTGGAGCAATGCACCTGAACACATGCGTCTGAAAAATAAGCCTTAAAAGGTTTAAAGCCTGTAAGAATTTTTTTCCATTGAATTTCCTTTGTATTTTTCTTTGAGCATTGGAGTGCACTAAACCAAATAGAGTTTCAAGCTGTGTATAGATTTTGAAGAAGAAACTGACAAAATACCCTGACACCAAAGATCCCCAAAACCCTCATGTCCATCAAAGAGAGCCTGATCCGATGCAAGAAAAGCTCCTGCTGTTCAAAGGCCATGAAAAGTGCTTCTCAATATTAAGCAACAGCATTTCTTATGTCATGCTGTTCATGAGATGCTTGATCTTAGTTATGGGAGGTTTTGGATGCAGTTCTGTCACAGTCAGTATGTCTGGGGGAGAATAAAATACTAATTAGAAAATGGATAAAGAAACATAAACCTGTGATGCAGTATTGCTGCAGATAAGGTCTTTAGAAGGTTCTGAAGGTCTCTTCCTCACCTTTAACTGTCTAAAAGCTGGTGTTCCAGGCTGTTTTTACACAAGGTTGTAACAGAAAAACACCTACAAGATGCTTCTGCATTAGAGTTGCCTTCCTGAGGTGCAAGTCTGCTGGCTTTAGAGGTACAACTTGGATGCAAAGTTCCTCTACAGGGTGGGCAATGGGAAAGACTTCAGCTTCCTGCTCTGATCCCCACATTCTCCTGGCAGTGCAGAGCCAGAACTGCTCCCCAATACTTTCTGGTGAACCTGCGGTCTTGGCTGCACTTCCCATCACTTTTCAATGTTCTGTTCAGCCATAGCTTTTGATTTAAACTCTTCATGTACTGGGAGAATGTATTGTGAAAGGGACTTCAGCTGTAAACGGGAGAACTAAGATCATAGACCACTTCTTTGGTATTTTAGTTCTCTTTTGCTGATTGCTCTAGGGAAGTGAAGTATGCACTGGTGAGATATTTTGTTGCACTGTTGATTTAAGTCTTCAGTCGATCTCTTTTCATGCCGTGTTTGATTAGTTGCCTTTATTGTGTCCTCTTTTTTTCTGCTCCTTGACTGCTACCTCCCAAACAGGCTGAGGGCTCACAAGATTTCTACAGGTAGACACAGTGCCCACTGCAGGTACATCACTGTGTGTGAGCACAGACTTGTGTGTTCAAATAGGGTTTTCAAGCCTTCTTTGTATTTATTTTGTGGGCAAGTTGTACTTTAAATTGTGAAATGAACATCAAGGCCAATATCATTTAAGCTGCATTATTGTTTTGTCCAATTATTATTCAGCAATTGCCAGGGTAGAAATCAAATTTGGTGACATACACCTGATAGTTTTTTTCAGTAGTGCTGTATAAGGAGCTGCAAATATAAAGTTCCATTAAAATGCCAAGTTTGAGTAAGAATGGATTTTATTCAAGTAATTTTAAAAGTACTATAACCAGACCCCTGAGGATAAGGCAAGTGAAGAAACGGGTCTTTCATGCTCTAATTCCATGTTCTGACCTTCATACACTGAAGTTTAGTTCTGCCACATCTTTTCAATATTTATCCCTTTCACTTTCTCACTTTGGATGAGGTATATTAGGCCTAGCAATTTGCATGGGATCTCGAGGTACTTGTCCTGTGAAAAATCTCTCCTGCACTAGAAATATTTACTATTTATGACAACTGCCATCCGCCACTGGGAAGAGCTGAAACGTCTCTGATCTGAGATTTCAAAAAGACTTCTTTTTCTTGGTGGCAATAAATTAATTAGCCTTAGTAGAGCAAATCAACTAAGTGTTTAGGTAACTAATTGGTAACTAATAGGTAACTAATCAACTAATTGTTTAGGATTTGTTTAGGTAACTTCCACTTATTGAAGGAAAAACTGGTGAAATCCAGTACATGAAGGTGATGCGTTATATCAATGTACAGAGATGTCTGCATTCATTAGGAGGTGGCACTCATACTATCAAAATAATGAACAAGTTCCTGAACAGTTAATCCAGGAGAACATTAATGGTATGGTAGGAAGAAAAGACAAACACACAGTGAGACAACACTTCTCTTTAAATGTAGGAAAGGAGAAGATGGGGGATGAAATCAGTGTTCCGTGAACTGAACTTGGAGCAGGCCTGCTGCAGAGCTCCTCTGTGGCTTACTGGGGCTGGGAATTGACACCAGAGCTGGAACCAGCGTCAGAACATCATCATCACTTATCCAGAGCCAGCCCCCATCCAGTTCACACCCTGAGATGACCAAACAGATGATGTGCTGAGAATGTGGCTGTGATGATTGGGTTGATCTGTCCTGTAGCTTTTCTGCATGGGGTGTCTCTGACTGCACTTGAAGTGAATCTCAACCCAAATAAATTAACTCTGAATTTAAACACAGAATAATGGAAATAATAATCAGTGTTGGCACAGAGATCACAGTGGCAGAAAACTGAGCCTGAAGATATTTTAAGAAATACTTTTTGAAAAACATATTGCTCTACTTTGCAGCTTAATTTTCCTTCCCCTCTCATTTATGACTTTTCACAGCTAATAATTTAATTTTAATTTTGAGATTTGCAAAATTTCCAATTTTCCCTTTCCACAGTTCAATGGAAAATGCTTATTTTAAATGCACATTAGAAGAGCTTGGATCTGTGTTGAGGTATTAATTATCTTTGGTGCTCTCCACCTCCTTGTAACAAGAGAATAAGTCACCACAGCAGCTTTTCATAGAACCAGAGACAACAAGGAACTACTTAATCTAAAAGGTAGCACTGGCACAGGAACAAGTATATGGATTGATCATAAATAGATTTAGGCTGCAAACGAGAAAAAACATTTCTATGTATGCTTGAAGACTTCTATGGGAGAAGAAAATGTAATTGTTCATAATTGTTCATAATTGTTCATATCTGTTTTTGTGAGAAGAATCATAAGATGTGGTGTATGAAGATAACTGGAAGTGGTGACCCTTGGAAGGTTTGTAGATCATCTCTGGGGAGCAGGCATGCCTAAAACCAACAAATCAAGTACAAGCTCACATCTCTCACTGTCCCCATTTTCCCAGCCCACCTGCCTGAGACTGGAGTGAGATCTGTGGCAGTCTAGCTACCATGTCATAGCAAAGTGCACCATCTGTTAGCCAGAGAAAAATTATCCTGGCTTCCTATAAAACACACATAGCAATTAACTGCTACTACCTTGATTTCCACTGGGACTCTGCATAAGCATAGGATGCCCCCCAGGCAGTGGTGACTTCTGCTCTGCAGTTTGCAGGCCTTGTGAGTGCACCTGCACACAATTCATCTGCGTGAGGAGTGCTGGGTGGGGTTTTGCTCTGCATGATGGGTTTATGCATACAGAGCTAAATATTGCAATCAGTTGTGATGCTCTTTTTTACTACCCCTTCCATCTGTGGTGGGTGACATGCACAGGGGCCCTTGACACGACAGTTTCTCAAATATATAGTTCTAAGCTATCAGACCTCAGAATTGTACCCAGCTCTGCAGGAAATAAATGAGAGTTGTAAAAGTCAATATGAATTTTACTTTGCCAATATACTGAGGAGGAGACTCTCAGGTATAACTGCAATGCCAAGGAAGGCGTGTGAAGGAAGCATCTGGGAAAAAAAAAAGATGTGGAAAGGGCCTCTAGAAATTAGGAAGCATTCTGAGAATTGGCTCTTTGAACAGGAGCGTGCAGTAGGGTCTGGATACCCTGAATTGTGCCTAGTATTTGGAGTTTGGTCTCCATGGAAAAGTAGTAGCACAGCTAAACTCTTTTGAGATTACTGGGAAATCTGAGTGTTTTAAATAGATTCCCAGATAACAGCTTGATCTGTGACACTTAATCCAGAGAAGACTGGAAAGTTGTACATCAGGCTAGAATGGACATGGTAAGTGTGTGACTATATATACCTTTAGGTGTGTATATATTAGGAGTTTGTTAGATATGTGTTTGCTAAGGTTTGTTTCAGACATGTTAATAGACCTGTAACATACATAGAAACAGGACCTGTTTCTGAAAAACCACCTGTTTTCTGAAATTAACTGTGTAATTGTCCCTTAGATTCAGAACCTGGATTGAATTTTTTTTAAGATCTGTTTTCAATTCATCAGAGCGTTTTTACCCAGCCTGTTCTTATGACTTCTGATATCTTGGTGTAAAGTCAAAGCATGCAAGGATGTTGTGCACTTGGCCAGCTGTAATATTGTATATGTAAAATTCCTTACTGGTATTTGGGCTGTTATAGAGGGTGAAATTTCATCACCCATGCCTCCGCATTCAAAGCTACAAATAGCATAACCCTCATAGAATGAACTGTGGAACTATTTGAAAAACTGAAGGAAGACACAATGGTGTCCACTGAAGTTCTGGGGGGGGTGGGGGTAGGGGGGTGTGGGGGCTCTAGGGCTGTCATTTTGGTTATCTCTGAAATACATTCTGTGTGCAGCACTAAGCAACCATAAAAACTTCTTCTGCTGCTGAAAAGTCGTGTATGGGTACCTATTTGTACAAGACAAGAGAGTTTTCTTAAGTGCATTTCCTGATTGTTTTGGTTAGAAGAAACAAGGCTGTCAAATCCATGTAGACAATTTCTCTTTTCTGCTGCAGCATTAAAGATGGTGTGATACTTCTGGCAAACCCTGCAAGAGCTAGTGAAGAAAATCTAATAGTTTTCCATTATGATTAGGACAGCAGTTTGCTGCCTATCCCTGCTCTTTAATGATGTTGAGAGGCTTGTGACAAGCCTGGGTGTCCTGTCTGAACTCATTCTTCCAATTAATGGTAAATGAGTCTGTAACACCATTTCTCCAGGGGTGGTTGAGTAGTGGTGATATTGCATTTCCCTGAGCTTGCTCTCTTTTCCTTGGGGACTAGTTAAGGGATAGTTTTTAACTATTTTTACATGCCTAAGTATCATATTCTTGCTAGGATGGACAAACTATTGTCGCAGGAGTTGCCTTTTGATAAGGGAACACACTGCATAAAGCATTGGCTCCTTAGCATGCAGTGCAGACTAATTATGACCTCCTCTTCCTCCATGTAAATATAACATAACCAAGGCTTTGTCTGAGCCCATGCCAATCCTGTACCTAAAATCAAGAGCACTCAGGATTTAACTTCTTTGCAATTTTGTGTTGAAAAAAAGTGCTGAATTTGTTACAAAAAGGGCGTTGCAGCTAAAATATGTTATAGTAAGTTGTACATTCCAGCTAATAATTCACGTGGGGTGGATTGAACACTGGGTGTAACCAAGTTTCAGCAGGAAGTCCTGAGAATACCCTGCCCTGGGACAACTGAATGTCCTGTGAACAGTCTTGTCTTGACATGTCTGTAGGATGGGGAAAGATGAAATTTACAGATCTCTTGCAGAACAGTTTTCTATTTGTCATCTGGATCCTGCCTGAGCATATGGACTCTGAAGTCGAAAGCAGAGATACTGATAGGTAAGAAAGGAGCACAGTTTCAGCCATGTCAAAACTACAAGACTTGGGTTATGGATAGAGACAGTTAGTGTTCACAAGAAAATTAGGTGCTTTCAGGATGAGGTAGTAGATGAGTAGAATATATTAGGTTCTGAAACTTGAACTGAATTTTTAGACTTACTAAAAGGTACATCCTTAGTACTTGAGAGTGCCATTGTCTGGCTTATTACCTTTTTAGTCACAAATCTGACTGCCTCCAGAAAAGGCTTAAGGAGCAGTGCATGCATAGGGGTCTTACAAAAGACTGTCTTAGAATAAAAGTCTTGTGTGCAGCTTGTCACTGGGAAAAATGCCACCTGTAACCTTCTTCTTCTGTTTTACATGGATATGAAGAGAAGTGGGTTGTAATGATGTAGAAAAATATCAGTATTTTACTTGGTGATTTATAAGATTTATAATATTTTTAAGATGTTCTTTTTAAGATGTGGAAGTTCTGATTGTTTTTAATCTGATTAGATGGACTTTTCTAGGCTTAACACATTTCGGAGAAAAGGCAAAGCCATCCTGGTTTTTTCAACAATGGGTAAACTTTTGGAAAATTAAAAAAAGTCACAAAAAGGAAAACCTCTATGTGTTTGGAACCACTGTTGCCTTTGAAATTGAAGCTAATAGCAGTAAAAAAAAAAAAAAAAAAAAGGAAAACCCCCACACCTTTAACTTAGATGAAGTGTTTTCAAACTTCAAGTGAAAATGTTTTGACTGACCCAAATGAAATAATTTTTTTTTTAGGATTGAATAGAAGAAAGGAATTAGAAGTGTTTCAGTTAAAGGGTTTGATGTTTTAACTCTTTTGCACAATCTGCTATGGGAAACTTTTGTGAAAACCCAAAAATCTTGGCTGATCTCAATTCAGTTTCTAATTCCTAATCTTTATGATAACGTAATTAGAGGAACCTTTGGTTTAATTAATTGTGGTGTGAAACTCTAAATGTTAGTAAAACTCAAAACACATTGGTTTTACCAAAACCTTTTGGTCAGCTCCACAAACTCCTCCTGTAGTTTAATGTCTCAAAGAATCCTGATAGAAAATATTCAGTGCATGCTGCTGTTTTGATAGTATCTTTATCAGTTAAATATGCTGAGGGTTCTGCTTTGATATGAGATAAGGTTCTTAGCTCACTGAAAGTGAAGTGAAAACTGTTCATCTTTATACTGCATTGTAGAGTATTTCTTCCTGGGACTCATTCAGGGAATCAGTTAAAAGAGCTAAAAATCAAGGAACTTGATTTTTAAGTAAAGTAAGGCTCTGTGATCACCTCTTCAGAATCTGCAGAACAGATCCTTAGTTAATTTAGCTTTTCATATCTCCATGGAAGCTGATGTCCCTGTAGATCAAGATGATTTTCATGGAAAAGGCCATGCCATAAAGGGATGCATCTGATTGTTGTTTCCTGCTCATCATTACCTGCATTTATTTATTTTTATCTTTCCATACACCTAAAGTTTTTTGGTAAATGTTAATGTATCCAATTGTACACTGAAATACATAGCTGAGAAAATTACTGCTGCAACCCAGAGGATCAAGCTGGCAAAGAAGGAATGTAGATGACTGGATTAAAACTATGTAGGATGTGAATTGAAGGCTGGAAAAGTGTGCAACTCTGAGCATTGATTTTGTCTGATAATTGCAACATTTTCTTTCCCTCACATCCTTCATGAGAATGATTTATCTTGTAAATGTTTTAAAGTTTTCTACCCTATTTTTTTTGCTTCTTTTTAATACATTAATTTCATATTATATGCAATTTCCCCTATTTACGCCATGCATTGTTATATAAAGATTTTCTAGTCCTCTTCTATTCACTTCCCTGACTTTTAGGCCTTCTACTGCTGGTATGAAATCTTTTCAAGTATGTTAAGAATTCTTTATCTTTTATCAACTTCTGTGCACTGCTTCATTTGTCTCCAAGTCTCTCCAAGTTTTCTTCATTTAAATCAAGGCCAGTTCTAAGACTTGACAAAGTAAAGTGTATTTCTCTTTTTATGTGAGCACACATCAATTATTAATGCTAATGGAAATTAGGTGTATGCTGAGACTAGAACCAACCTGGTGGGGGCCATTTTCAATATTAAGAAAAAAAGAGATATTTTGACTGAAGAAAGATAATGATACATGATCCTTTTCTTTGGTCATATTACTTCCCCTTCCTTTCCTGTTTTTACTTCCCCTAAAAAATAGCCTTTTCTTCTCTTTGTGCAACTCAAGAAGTTCTGGAAATATTGATAGTAAGAGAAAAGAGTGAAAAGGATAAATGAATGGAGTTTAACTTCTCTACTTTGTAGAATTGTTTATCCTGTATTTTTTTTTTCAATAACGTAAAAAACCAAATTGAATATTTACATATTTTTGGCATTAGTTTTCATTATATTCCTTAAAGAACAATAGAAGGGGATAGCATCATACACCAAGATTTCTCAGGCTGGCTTTTTTGAGTAATTTTTCTGTGTGCAGTAATTTCTGGGATAAATAGCAAAAGATTGCTTAGTAAATATGGATGTTATTATACTTTTGTTGTTCACCAGAGATCAGTTTGGTGCCAAAGATTGCATATCTCATTTCTCAGCAGCTAAAAATTCTTGGTTTACTCTGAAATATCAGGCCATGTGTTTTAGGCTGTAGAAATATTGTCTCATTTCAGGCCCACATCTCAAAAGGTGTGCTCAAAGGAAGACAGTGTTTAATGTTATGATAACAGAATTAAAAAAAAAAAAAAGCATCCATGGAGAATTTGCTTGAAAGCAGAAGAAATCTGAGACTCGCATGTTATCATTCAGAGTATGGTCCTCACTCTGAGGCAAAGTTCTTCCTGTCCCAAGACCCATCTTCAAGGTCATCTTGTCCTTCATCCCTCAGATTCAGCTGCCTGTATAAATGCCCTTGCCCTCCTAAAGGCAGTGAGAGCAGAGACTCTGGTCTTCAATTCAGGATGGGGAGCGTTGCTGACAGCCCTGCACATGGGCTTTGCTGTTTTCATCTGCAGAGAACATTCCTGCTGGCCTGGCTGGATGCAAAGCTCTGCTCAAGGGCTCAGCACTGAGCAGGGAAGGCTCAGATCTTCAGGGCCATTGGTGAAGTTAGGGAGATGTGGCTGAAGATCTGATTTTAGTGCCTATTGCATGTCAGAAGACTTTGAAATGCTGATGGTCTTGTATCCCAAGCTAACTAATAGCTCAGGGTGCATTTTGTAATGGGGCTGTTCACTGGTTTTCTGCCGCAGTGATTTTCTGTATCCAAAGAGCCCTGACTTTGTTGCAGCTGTTGTAGAAAGGAAAAAGGATTTTATCGCAGGCTGGGACATGTGTTTGCACATCTGGTGCTTCCTCTGACTGTTGAGATGTGATCATACCTTCAGCTTCTACTTTGGTGGAGCTGCAGAGTGTGGGGCAAGGGTTCTGGTTTTTGCATCTGTGGTGGATCTTTTGTGATCTGAAGTCAGCAATTGTTTGGAGGACTTGCTGGTAAAAATATCAGCAGTGGATCTTCATGGTAGGGAGGCAAACAAATCATCCTGGTGGAACTGCATTGCAATGTAAGTTCATTTAAAATGATGATATGTGCTTTGTTTACTCCAGCTGCTTTTAAAATATATGCTTAGTGAAGGGAAGGAAGCAGGAAGTCATACAGTAAATGAAGCCAAGATATTGCACTTAGATAAATAGATGTCATATTTTAGGACAGATATTGACTTAAATGTATTATGCTTCACTGATCTTGCTCCTTGATCACACAATCTGTGCTAATTGACACAAATGTATTTCCCGTAAGTTAACACAGAAAGCATTTGTCATGGCTAAGTTCATGGTAACACACAACAGTTGGTAGGAGTAGCAGCCTAATGATTTCCACTTTGATAATGCAGTGACATTGCATGTGTATTTAATAATAGAATTTTGGTTCCTATCAAAAATAAATTTAGCAGATTTATTAATTTGAAGAAGGATGTTAAATAGTTTTCTTAGACTGCTCAGTACAAATCATTTGGAGGCTATGTAGAAGTCTCTCCTAGCACTGATAGCAACATGAAGAATCACACATTGTTTTGAAAGAGTGTTAAAATTCCCAGAAAATTCTGTGAATCTTTGGGTGAAGCAGTAAAAATATCTCATATCTGTTAATCTTGTTCCCTCACTTACCCTGCTGTAGTGAACTGTTGAAGGTTATATAAGAACGAGGCAACTTTCCTTAAAAAACCAGAACTTTCCATGAACATACTGGAGATCAGAGCTTGCCTACTGAATCGGCTCTACCGTTCAGGTTTCACAGCCTGAGCTTTTTTCTTCTTATTTATTGGCTTCATGGGGAAATAAAATTAAGAGAAAGCAGCATCACCTCTTTTGTGCTGTGTTGTTTCATGGTCCTGCCCATTTCTGGACAGTTTGGGTTTATTTTCTGGTTGCTTCTGGACCAGCTTTGCAAATGAAAGGTTTATTAAAACCACTGGTGTAAACCTTTAGGGCAAACAGCTGAAGTGCAAATATGTTGCTACATTTTGACATCCCAAAGGTTTCTAATCACAGCAGAATTGTGGTTTTTCTGGTTTAGTAGCACACCTCTGCACAGCCCACCAGCGGGGTCAGTCAGGGGGAAAAAGTGGATTTATTTGTACTGTTGCACTTGTAAAAAGTCCAGTGAACTAGAAACTACCATTGTATTTCCACTTGCCTGAGTTACATTATTCCAGAAAAGAGCAAGAGACAAGGGGACTTTTGTATATGTAAAATGTGGCAGGTTACAGTCACGTTTTCCTTGTAGGCATTTGCACTAAGATGAGCTGAGATTATCCACAAATCTCATTTCCCCTTGTCTTGGGCGATATCAAGAGCCTCCTAACAGGATTACAAGGACTTTGATGTGTCTCCTGTGCTGACTGCTGACCATGTGGCACTGCTGCATGACAAGAGGGATAAAGGAAGCTGCTGTGCCTGGCACAGTGCGTGCTCTGGCCTTTCTGTCTCACAGTGTTGCTATTACTTATCTTAGATAACACTCCACGGGCAGAAAATTTGTCAGCTGACCTTTTTGTTGGTCAAACTCTTTCTTTCCTTATTAAAACTGATTTCAGTAAGTTTTCTAAAAGGACACCAAGCTTGTCTTCCAGAGGAAACTCCAGCTTTAAGTGTCCGTTAAACAGTCCAGATCAAGATGTTAAAATCATGGTAAAATCTTCATCTAGCAACAGCTGTGACAGTTGCATTGAACATCCTCTGGAACAACATAATCCCTTTAAGCTCCAGTAGACTTTAACTTGCCCCTCTTAAAATCAGATTTTCTTCTCTTCAAAAAACCTTTAACAAGCTTTAGTAAGTGTCTGATAATAAAAGTGTTCTGTCACCATAACTACACATTCTTGTCCAGATCAGAACCATTCACTCCCTGGAAGTGGATATGAGAAAAAGGAGAGGCAGTCTTGGAGAATCACAACAGCACACAAACAATAACTGAGTACGTTCACTGTGGAACATGAGCAAAAATAGGTGTGAGTACTTGAGAAAAGTATTAAAGAGTGGTAAACATGTGAGAAAAAAAGGAAATAAGATGAAATTGCCTGATGGCTAGCAGTGTCTCATATCTTATTTTAGGAGTGAAATGATGTGAATACTGTGGAGAGGATATCTGTGCAATGCAGACTGATTATCAAGCTTTAGCCAAAGCACCTATTGCTTCTGCAGCACTGCCACAGATTTGGGATATCATGGTAAGATTCAGGCCCATGCTGGACCAGAGCACAGCCCCAGGACACATTACTAGATGTAGGGAGATGATGTGGTGACTCCAAGATGTGTGTTAGTGCATTCACATTCTAATTCTCAACTCATTCTTTAATTGACTTTCATCAGTCAATTTCTATTGACTTTCTATTATCTCAGTTAGCTCTGGGATCTGCAATAGCCCAGCCTGGGTTGCTCCTGGGAGGGGGACAAAACTGTACTCAGATCTTTATGATGTTACAGCCCAGTGTCCCACCAGCCCCCAGTATGCTGCTTCTCCCACCCAGGAATTCTGTGGTGGGTAGGCTTGTGAGGAGTAGGGGTGGGAGAGAAGCCTAACATCCATGCTGGGGGTTTCTTCTGTAGAGGGTCTGTGAGCTTCAAGACTTGCTTCTATATATCTGAGCTTTCATAAATTGGAATGAGTCAGAAGATGATTGCTGTTAGATCGTGCCAATAAATTAGAAGATTTTTAGAAGCAATAGTCATATAAACCATTTCAACCTTCTTTAAAAAAGAAGGGAGAAATTCTAACATCCCTTCTTTATTAAGTGTCAGTAATTTTATTTAGTTAGTACTATTCAATAATTATTTAAATTTTCCTTCACAATGATACAGAACTGTGAGTTTTTTGTTATTTTTATTCACCTGACTTCTGGCCAAGGACATCAGGATGTTTCAAGACATTGGCCTTATGAACATTTCTCCAACTCACCCTGTAAGCAAAGATAATTTCCAGAACTTATGTTAGATTAGTCCTGTAGATATCTTGGAAGTGTTTCACTCCTTGCAAGCAGCGTAGTTGGGGATTAAAATGAGAGTTTAGCAGGCATTATATATTGAATTTATAATTTTTCATTGATATAAATTAAGTATTTTCACTTTCCCCATTGAAATTTCACTGCAGAAGGGGATCTGAACCTAAATTTTTAAAAGGCCTCACTATAAAATTTTAATTTGTGACTGATTTCAAAGGGTTTTTTATTAATTTTTTTTTATCTTTTACATGTTCCGTGCTAGAGAAAATATTGTCCACATCCAGATACATTAAATTATACTAGTCCTGCCTTTATGTACTCTGTTGAGCCCACTATTGCTGTATTTTTACGTACAAACTGTAACTTTAAACAGCTTAAAAAAATCAGCTGTTTTCTAAAAATTAGCTCAAAATTTATCACAGAAAATCTAGCACTAAACAGACAGGCTGTGCTGTCACATGGATTTGGAATGCATTGAAATCCAGTATAATTCAAAAGTTTCAAATATTACACTCTTATGCTTCCACTTCACTGCATTTCTTGAGGAATTTAATGTGAAAAGTAGCCTTTAAGAATGTGAAAAGTTAACGTTTCTGCTAAAAGGATGTTTTATTAGGCTGTGCTGTTTTGCTCATCGTGCCATTAGCATATTAATAGCTATGTATTTTAAGAACAGTAAAATACATGTCTCTGTATGGTACAAGATAATGAGAGAAATTAAAAACAGTGGATTCTCTGTCTTCCTAGCTGTAGGTAGCTGTAGCATGTGACCTAATTTTTGGTCCATGGCTATAAAAATACCCCATCCTTAAAACACAGAGTTTACCTCAAATAACCCATCCCTACACAGAGTTGTATTGCTGGCTTTCCAAATCATACAAATTACTCTGAAGTGAAAACCGCAGTGGAAACAGTCCAAAATCACATTCTTGGCTCAGCTCATCATACCCTATGTTATTTGCCAGTTCCCTTTTCCATGAGCTTTTAGGATCATTTATGGCAATGTTTCCATGTGTCACATTGAACACTCAAACCAATATTATTTTTTCCACATTCATTAATTGCTGCTATCAAGATGCAGTATCAAAAAGGAGCAAATTATTGTAAATCAAATGGCACATATATAGCTTGAGATTCTTTATTATGTTAAAAGATGGCAGGTTTTACTGCGTTTATATGCTCCTTGTAGTAAACATTATAATTCAATACTTGGAAAATAAATAAGGTAATCAAAAGATGGAAAACATCTTTGTGATATGCCATAAGCTGTTTTGTTTCTCAGATCTTCAACCAATCACTCATGAATTTCTGGGTTGTAAAAGTGCCTTTGGAGGGGGCTGGTGTTTCTCGAAAAGGGATTTCAATGCAAGACAACATATAAATAATCAGAATATGTGATCTGCACTGAGCATGTTCCAGGAAAATGAATTTCAGGAAAAAAAATGAGACTTAGTCCAAAATGTCCACATGCATGTAGCACTGGCAGGTGGTAATTCTGCAGCATACATTCTGCAGTTTATGTTGTTCTGCTCAGTGCCCCATTAAAAATAGTGACTGCTCCATGATGACTTGGTTAGAGGAATCTAGGCTCAGCATCTGCTATTTGATAGGTGAGGACCAAGGTGGACAAAAATTGCTCTATAAAGAGGACAGGAAAGGAACATATGAAAACATGCCTGAATATCAAGGAGAAACTTTCTGATATGTTCAATTGAGAGGATCTGTACTGCTTAACACACTTAGAAGAAGCTAAGGAACATGTTATGGTAACCTGCTGTACCTGACACGTCCCATGAGTCTTCCAACAAAGCTATTAAAATCCAGCTGGATTAGGAAAAGAGGTTATTATTCTGTAAAGGTAAGTGTATAATAATCTCACTATTAAATGGTAAATCCTCTGAAGAATTTTTCCTAGAGTACTTTGGAACAGATATGTTATTACTATTGTTCACTATACCCAGACAAAGTAGGGCTGAATTATAAAGACAATTACTTCCCCTTGTAGAGGCAAGCAGTATAATTCCAGATCCTGAAAAATGAAGCAGCTACACATTTAATCTCAGTGTTTGGGTTCCTCTTTATTCGTGGAAGGACAGATTAAATTGGTGATTTCAGCCTCAAGTGAGTGTATCAGCTTGCTGTGCAGTTTGTTCTGAGACTGCTCCTGCTTCAGACTAATGATACATCAGTAGCTTCATGAATGGACCAAAACTATGCTGGCAAGTGCTGCCATGGCTCATCTCAGGTTTACTGCAGTCTTTTGGTATCAACCCCTCATGGGTATTTGTACTGTCACAGACATTTGGCTGATGACTTTTCTTCACAGGTTTTTAGTCTCATGTGAATATGGTTATTCATTCAGATGTAAAAATTAATTGCTATTAAATTATTAATTAAAAGTTTTCAACTATGTAGCCTAGAAGAAAAAAAAAATGTATGATATGAATGACAGGTTACACAGCATAAATAAAAAGCGGGAAAGAGTCCAAGTGAATATTTCACCAATTCTTTGCATAAACTTTTTTCATCTACAGCCCTTTCCCATAGCCCAGTGAAGTCAATGAGAGTTTGGGGCTTTGGCTCAGGCACTTCAATTGTCTGTCCTACAATTACAATAACAAACACAGCAGTAGTCTGTTTGCAAACAGCTGGTAATTGGGAAAAGGACTGAAGTTGTCAGCAAATGTATTTGTCAGCACTGATTTGACCAGTTGTACACATTACCTTAAATGACATTTCTTCCCTTCCATGAGGAATGTGGAGTCTGTGTCCTACGAGTTTCCTTGGTGGCTGTCATGCAGTGAGCATTGCAATCTGTGGTGTGTACCCTTTGCATGTTAAATACCCTCCAGCACTTGCTGTTTATTATACAGGGTGAATAGGCTGGTTTCCAATTCATTTGTCAAAAAGCAGTCCTGGTAACACAGTGGAATATTTGTGACAAGTGGATTTAGGCAGCTCTGTCCAACTTCAGATTTACCTATTGATAACAGTTAAATGTTTCCTTTTGGCAGGAGAATGGTGACACTTCTAGAAGAAAAATATACCTTCATCCAAGGTATGGTTTTATTTTGGTTTGGTTTTTTGGGTTTTGGTTTCTTTTTGTTTATTTGTTTGTTTCCTTTTTAAGGTTAAGAAACGTCCTAGTGCATAGTTCTCAAACAAATCAAGCCTGTGTAGTAGTCACCAATGCTCACAGAGGAGTTGATTGAATTCCCCTACTTTATGTCCTTTTCAGAGGCTCATATCTCCCTGAACTTATCTGCATTTCTAAAGGTCCCTTTACCTGAGAAGTGTGCTGAATCCCTGGATTCAGTAGAACGCTCCAGTGTGATAGCACAGACAGCTCTTCTGCCTGTGTGATGTAAGTGCTGCTGTTCTTGCACTTTCTCACGATTCCCTTTCATGTTTGCAAGAGCCAGCAGCTATCACACATTACCTCATTACCTCATGGCCATTCTCCTGTTCCCACATTTCGTGTCTGGATATGTGGATATCTTCCTATTTTTTAATTTTTTTTTCTTTTTTCTTTTTTCTTTTTTTTTTTTCCCTAAGAAAGTAGATGAAAAACTCCAGTGGCATTTGTCAGCTGAGACAGGATTACTGTATTACTGTTCTAGTCTGAAGTTTGTATGGTCTTTCTTATTTATGGTTTGTGGTTGGTCCACAGGTACTGATAGTAAATGAGTAAATGTTCATGGATGACTTGCTTATCATATCTTGTTTTTTGTGGTTTGTTTGTTGTTTTGGGATTTGCCCCTCCCTATATTGCCATCTACCCTGTCCATGTTGTTTTCTGTTCTTTTTACCTGCTTGCTGTATTAATCTCTGAGCAGGTGCCTCTACAGACTGGAAATTCTGTATTAAAAAAATATGTTGGCATGCTGTTCCTTCTGAAATTGCCTGTTTCTTTCTGTGGCCTACAGACAGGAATGAAGGCAGGGGTCACTGGTGGGTGTGCATCAGCCCTGGCCTGTGTGTCTCATGCTTCTGTTACTCAGGCAGTTGTAGAATCAGGAAATACTATTGGTACTGGCATTGACATATGAAGAAAAAGCAAAGCATAAAAATGAATTAATAAAGTTTTTTGTGAAGCAAAGCAGAAAAATGGATGATACAAGAGCAGCTTTGTTGGAAATTATTTTTGGTCCCTGTAGCAGAGAGAAATGCAGAGAGCAAAAACCTTTTATTTCTCCTAATCTCAGACAGACCCAGATTGGGATTCCTTTGGTTAGATAGGAAAAGAATGGGATGGAGAGTAGTTATGAATCATGCTACTCTCCACTGCACTGATAGGTGAAAACATACATAACAGGCTTCATGGGAGTGAATCCTCTCCTGTATTTCATACTTATTGTATTTTCACTTCTTGACTGTAGCAGCTACCATGGTTTATTGCGCATCCTCTTTGCTACAGTTCCCTTTCCCTGGCTTTTCAGATTGTGGCTGTGCAGGTTGATAGGAATTTTGCCTTTACAGCATTCCCATACTGGACTGAATAATTTGCAAGCACTCAAGGAAGTGAATGGCCTACATTAATGTATAGGGAAGGTGTCTGTAAAAACATTACTGGTTTTGCAAGCATGAATTTTGCAGTCATCAGGTTAATCAACAGTTGATGAAATTAAATGGTGAAGTGCAGAAATATCACCAATTCATTATGATGCTTAACAATTAGGAAAATAGCCCATGGGATGCATATTTGATCAGTTGGGATGATGGCACTGTTGATGATACATTATCAGCCTAGTGGAAGGGAATTCTGTCTCCTGTGTGTCATTTTCTTTGCCCTAACACTGTGTGTGCTTTTTCTTTGTGCTCTTTGCTTGTTTGCAGGCTTCTCTTTGGGCTGTTAAAAGTGATACTTTACATTGGCAAAATTATCCTTATCTTCAGCCACCAACCTGTGATCCTGAGCACAGCCTGGCTCACCACAAACACTCTTAGGGGATCCTTAAAAGGCAAATCCTAAAGTGGGAAATGGAAAACATGGAGTCAAAATTCGCTCATCTCTACATATCCCATTATCACAAATGGAAGATGGTTGAATATTATTCTAGCAGTAATCATCATGTCAAGGCTAGAAATAGTCTATCCACAGGGAGCCAGTGGATACTATGTTTTTAAAAATATTCTGTACGCATGATGAGACTTTCTTCTCTGTTGGCTTGCTAATCGTTTTGACTATTCTTTTTGAAGTAAGAAACAGATGGCAGCATTCACTGTAATAAGTGCAGCAAAACATGCCAGCCAATTAGGGATGTTTTAACTGACTGAAAACCTGGATCTTTTTCCAGTATTTTGGAGATTTTTTTCCTCCCTGTGTATGTCTAGAGGAAATTTTTATTTGTCATTTGTTTAATCGAATAATAAAATTAGAGATTAGAGCAATCTTACATCATTAAATCTCTAGTAATGAACCTAAGAACAAAGAGCTGAAATACAGTTTATGGATTATTTTGTTTGCCAAAGGTTTGTTGTCTGTCAGAAGATAAAAAAAACCCTCTAAATCAAATACCCTTGTTAATGTGAACCCCATCCCTCACATGAAAGGCCAGTATAAAATGTATCTGTATACAATCCTAAAATATTTACTATTTGTTCAAACTCTGCTTTATTCAAGAAGTTAATTTTCAAATATTGTAGCATTTATATACCTCTTTCGTCAATCCTTAATGTTATGTTCCTGAAACTGTGAAATTGTAATTCCAACTCTTCCTTTCTCAGCAATATTTTGCAGGCAATATATGCTCTTCTCAATTCCTCATCAGGGAAGGTTACTGTCCTCTCATTTCCTACCAAAATCAGGCAGAGTTTAAGACATTTTAGATCCCTCAGAAAAGGAGATTCTTCTTTGTCTCATGATATGAAACTTAAATTGGAGGTCACTGCTGAAAATGCAGGTCACTACTGATCTGCTCCTTAAGCACCTGTTATAGCAGTCAGTATTATTGAGACTATAGAAAAGAAGGGCATTTTGGCTTCTAATGTGTATTTTAGTCCCTTGTTATGTAGTGCTTTGATATTTTTTTTTTGTTAGGTATTTTGCAGTCCTGTCCTCACTTTTCCACTGTTTCATTTCAGGAGTAAACCTATGCAGATTTTACTGCTTCAGTATTTTCAGTCCAACTTCTATTTTTTAATTTTAAATTTTATTCTACTACTTTCTGTTATAGCATTTCTATTCTAAAGATTATACCCTCTAAATGTCCACTTTAATGCCATTATGTATATTTTTCTACTAATCTTTTGGAATCACTCTTCTTCAATGACTTCTCAATTGTAATCAATGTGTTTCTAAGGATGTAACTAAGAGCAAAACTGGTGCCACTTATTAGGGTCAATTTAGCCCATGAAAGATGAAATTCTGCTTCAGGCAATAAAGAAATTTTCAAAGTAGCATATTGGCTTTTATCAGACTTGGTCTGCTCTTCCTAAATGAAGACATTCAGTCTGTTTATGGGTGACTATGGTCACTCTGGGAAGCATTTGGTGGCAGTTAAGGGTAAAATACTGATTGTTCTTCAAAATTAGAAACAAGTGGTAGCTCTGCAGTGATGATTTAAATGTCTTTTTTAAATTCTTTCAGACCACAAAGCTGTGTGTTGCTCAGTGATTGAATGCATTTGAACTTATGGAACTTTTCATTTAATGCTGCTCTCCATTGTTTTTGGCTAAAGCCCAAGCCTCACATCTTCTAGTTGCAGGATTCCTTTCTGCAAACTCCATCCATTGCTGAAGCCCCAGTGTAACATGAGACCATCCCTGTTTCCCAGCAGGCAGCACATTAAAGGTCTGCCTGGTGACCAGCTGCAAAGACAGGTGTTTTCTGCTCTTATTTTTTCTTCTCCCTTTATTTGGTGTTATAAATTCCCTAACACACTGTCAAGTCCCGAGTGAAATGAATGATTAAACTTCATAAGCTTGGAAAAAGCTCTGGTTCAGACAGTGTGGAGCTGGGGATTTTGGTCTAACGTTGAGTGTTCTTAATTGTTTGTTTGCTACATTTGCTTCGGGCCAGCAAGGGTCTGAGCCAGACTGGAAATTCAGCTCATAAGGATAACTGCAGGGATCACAAGCACTGAGCTTTTATCTTTCCAGGGCACTTAGCACTTACAGCACTGAAGTGCAGATGCTGCAGGAGCCTCAAGATTTGGATACGGCACACTCGTACTCTGCACACGAGTGTTTTACACACAATGTAAAAATCTCTGTGAGCCCTCAGTGAAGCCCTCACTGGTATTGTTGGGTCTGTCTCACTGCAGTCACAGGCTCTGTGAATCATAGACCACCTCTGTAGTGTTCACACACCTTCAAGAAGAAGTAAGGCCTGAGAATGATGAGCAGTGAATCAATTCCAAAACTTGGTCCAGTTGTCTGCCCCATTGTTAATGAGATGTAACTCTTCTTCCTGCTTTTGCTGCTATTGTACACTCCCAATATTCTGTTTAAAATCTAATTTGAACTATAGCTGCCTCTACCACAGTCTGTTTCTCATGCTTGCCTGCATGGTACCATGTACACCTCTGGTGTTCTACTGGTAACACAGAGTAACACACTTTAGGAGCAGATTATTTCTCAGAGGACAGCAGCTGCTCTAACAACAAAGAATTGACACCTGGAATTCAAACCAATCCACAGCTTTAACTTTCTTTCCTACCAGTGAGATAGCTCAATCCAGTAATGCTCTGTCCATCACTTAACATATTTCTGGGTAAGATTTAACACTCTACATCAGCTTTGTGGGCCTGTCTCAGTCACCAGGTACTGCAGCCTGGATTACTCACTACATCCCTTGAAATTATCACAGGTAAAACTAATACTGAGGCCCTTGGAAAGATATTTTCTAAATTTTTGCAGTGGTCATGACAGAGCTGCCCAGCCTTATTATGTGCTACAAGAGTTTGTTGCTGTCTGTTAGCAGTTAATGATCATCAGCCCAGGGTGGGAAAGCTACACAGACATTTTTAAAACCTTTCTCTGACTTATGATTTTTTTTTTAGCATTAGCAAATCAGAGAACTGATACTCTGTAACTTCAATGGAATTACAGTTTAGTGATTGATATAATCTTTCTATTATTAATTTGGTTATCATAATAAACACTTAATATTAGCTCTGAGGACATTTTGAAGTTATAATTTTAAGAGAAAAAATTATGGCAATATTTCTTTAAAAGCATTTATTGCAAATAAGAAATTGTCATTCAATTACTGTGAGGTGGCAGTGACCGCACACAATAAAATAATGAAAAGTACCAAAGACACAAACATAATCTATAAAACTCTAACCACACTCACTTTTCAGCTTTTCATTGCATAGCCAAGAAGCAGTATGGGAAAAAACTTGGTTGATAGGACAGTCCTTTCATCCATCAACTAGTATAACTTCAATTCATACTAATATTACTCTGTTCTGGAAGAGTTCAGCCAACCTTCTGAATATTTATCAGCATTTTTTTATTAAGTTTTAAAAATTCTAATTAGTTAGAACATGTTGAAATGCTGATAGTTCTAGGTTTTATTTCTTTGTCCTTTGCCTGTCTTAAGTAAAACCCAAATAATTCTCACTAGGATTTTCCTTAGGAATTGAGTAGCTTTGAGTCAGACCTTATTCAAGATATTTAAAGCAAATACCCATGCTCACAAAACTGTATAAGGATATCCCATGTGCTGAACATGAATAGTGATAATGCTGTTGTGGCCAATCTGCTCAGATATTTCTACTACCCCTGACCAAATGCTGTCCTTGACTTAGGAAAATAGTATACATCATTTACTATCGAAAATTGTATCAACCCTTAGATTTTAGTCAATGATAGGGGGTCCTGCTGGTGTCACTCCAAAAAAGTGCAATAGTTGTTGTTGGAAGTTGCTTTAGATGCCTCATATTATTTGCTTTTGAACAAGAAGTGTATCTGGAGCCTCTGTTGCTTCAGGCAAAACATATTTCTTGGAGATCACTCTTACAGAAGACAGGGATTGGCAAGCTTACATTTTTTGAGTATAGCAATCAAGATATCACTGGACAGAAATATTCCTTTAAATCTTTCAAGAGTATTTTCCTTTGGTAATGTGTAAAACAGTATAGCCTTACAGATCCTGTTGACTGGAAATGGCCTTCAAAGGGAAAGTGTGACCTTGTAACAAAACCCTCTTTCCCTTGCTCTCGCATGGGGTGTAGCTGAACTTCCATAACAACACCAACAAAACTTCAGGGATATCTGACAGTAAAGCTGTGGTGCTCCCGACTTTCAGTTCAACCCATGTTTTACATCTACCACTGCTCTTGTATTTCCATCTCAGTCTGCTTGGGCAAAGCAGGTTAGGATCATTCTTGTGAGAAACATGTCCACACTGCCCAGGTAAAGTGAGAGCATGATGCCCAAGGCCCAGAAGAATCAGACCCAAGTCCTGGTTCAATGGTCTCCAGTTGTGTAGCAGCCACTGTGCTGTCTTGGCACAAAAAAAGTTCAGAGCTTCCTGACTCTCTGCTTTTACACCAGCCAGCCAGTGGCTTCAGATTCACTAATGAAGAAATTCCTTGCCTTGCGATGTCATTGAAATAGTATTTGCAAATATTACTGCCACCAGTGTAGTTTTTCAAAGTACTTTTAAGAAAAAAAGTCAGTGATTGTGTTCAGTCAAAATCATGTTAAAGCATCAGTAAAAGATGGAGTGAAACTTTTAAAGCAACAAATTTTATTTTTTTTTTTAAATTAATACTTAGATGCTTTAAACTGGACCTACTACAGCTATGTATTGCAAAGGTCTGAACTGTGGTATTCTTACCTGATGAATATTTCCCACTGAGTTGAAATAACTTCTTCAGAATTCCTACATGCCCATATTTTTCCAAGTCATATAACAAACCCCTTTGGAAAGTAGAGATGGATCTGCTGATAGCTGTGGAGTTGATTCTTCACAGCTGCTAATTATAGCATGGCTGAGTTCTGCAATAGGGCATCACACAAAATATTTGTCTTATCTGGACAAGTCTCATAATGTGGAGGGGAATAATTATTTTCTTCCCTGCTTATAATGGTCTGCAGATGCCAGAAAAAGAGCAAACCTAGTGCAGGTAAGTGTCTTCTAGCATTTTTGAAGATCTACCTAAAGACCAGGGATCTCTCAGATGATTTGCTGTCCTTTTGTAGTTCTGAGGAAACCTTGCTATTTCCCCTCAAAGAGCAGAGAAATTGAATAGGCATTAAACTACAAGTCCTTCTGATTCCAGAAGACATTGGTTGAACTGAAGAACTGTATAATTTGTCTAAGCATTGGTTAACCCCATTACAGTGTGTTGTTAATTTAGTGGGATACAAAAAAATGCATGAATACGCAGTGCTTTGTTCTATGTTCCTTTCAAATCAAGTGTTTATTTCTGAGATTTTGTCCATGGCTACGGCTTGAGACTTCATCTCAGGCTTCAGGATTTAAAATTTTGATTCAGGGTCTGGAAGTATTACCACAATCTTGATGCTGACTTTGGGATGAGCTGCTGTACCACAGCGACTGTACTAGAAGAAGAAAGTGACTCAACCTCTCCGTGGTCATGTATGGAGGCTGCCCCACAGAAGGGTATGAATTAAGTCCAAACAGCCACCCTTCATTTAGGCTTCATGTGCAGGAATGTGCTCTTGCACAGCAAGATTTCATTTTCACTCTCTTATGTTGATAAGCTATGATGTTTCATCCAATAAGCTTTTGCCTGTTCCATGCAGAATTCAGTTATGATAAACATGGAATGACCCTAACCTGTAGGGGCTGACATACTTGACTAAAGAATGGACAGAGAGAAGGTGAAACTTTTGAGACATAGCTAACAATGTCTGCACCTTTCTTCCTCCACTGGGAAGTCCTTGAGGAGTGCACTTGGCTGTAGAATGAGCCAATGCGGCCTTGAACAGACTGGAAGAAATTTGTATAAATGGATTTGCCAGAAGGGTTGAAAGTTGTTTCATAGCTCGTGACTTATAAAACATATGGAAAACACTACAAAATTTCAAGTGTGTATGGCCACACTCTCTAGAAAACAAACCCTGTGAACCTCCTACCCTGCTGTGTTGAGAATTGAGAGAAATGCCAATCTTAAGGATCAATTTTCAGCTACTGCCTCCTTTTGAGCCTCTAATAGCATAAGAACATGGGCATGATCAAAAAGCTCTGAGGCTGGTATATTCATGTGTTCCTTGTAGGCACATCCTGTGGTGCACCTACTGTAATCCTGAGTTCTGCACTAAAAAGACCTGGTTTTGTTACAGATGCAAAGGAATTTACAGGTAAATCAGAACAGCCTTGTCTCTGAAAGACAAATCTTTGTGAGTGAAACCCGTAAAAAAAATGAAATAAGCAATCTTCTCTGAAGTACCATCACAGAATGCATTAGCTAGCAAAGGCAGCAATGTCAGAAATAGTGATAAAAAATAGATAGCTTCCAAGAAAGTGAAATGTGTTTAAGTTTTTTCAAGTAATAAGGGATTTGCTTTCAGCTCTGTGGGAAATACAAGATTTGTTAAACATCAGATATGAGCTGAAGCTACAGTAGAATCTGTTTGCATTTCCTATTTGGATTTCAAACAAAATTCCAGGGAGTTTTAACTAGGGACTTCTATCAACTTGTTGTTAATGTGTGACCCCTATATATAAACACAGGATCAGAAATGGAACTATAAAACAAATTTAGCTTCTGCAGATTGACAAGATACCATGCATCATCAAAGTTACAGTATTTATTTCTGTGTGTTTTAAGTAGCAGCAGCAAAGGGAAGAGAATAAAAATTTGGATAACCCTCTTTAATAGCAAGCTAAGTTAAATTGAATTAGACAGGTGAATATATCCCGACAGTTACTGTGGCTCAGTCAATTTGCAGTAGCTTGAATTCCTTGCATCATCTGGCATGTGTAACTTTTTTGTTTTGGGTAGCAGGAAACTGTTGGCTGCACAAATCTGAGATATATCAATTTACACATACTAATTGTATTTCTAGATGCCTCTCTACAAAAGATAGAGTGTGATATTCCTTAATGGAGGTTTTGGTTTATAAAGATACAGCTGTAGAAGTAACACATACTTTCAACTTAAAAGGACCCAATTCTGCCAATCATGTTCTGTTAGTACTTTTCCAAGGTAGCTCGTTGACTTTTCTTGATGTGTTTTTCCACACAAACAATGCTACTCCAAATCTCAACTCTGTACTGCACAAAAGCTGTGCATTGAGCTGGCACCTCTTTCTTTTGAAAGCATTTGTAATCTCATTTTTGGACTGTAAGGAACACTGCTGATATGAAAGACACCAGCTTCTCCAAATGTAGTTCTCACCACATCATGATGACTATAATCCCATCATCAGATTTATAATGTTTTAATTTGACCAGACATGTCAGTAAAATTTGGAGGGTTTTGCACTAATAGATTGCTTTAGGTTAATGTGAAGTACCTTCAAATCATCAGAGATTTCATGGTGGAAAATGTTTTGCAAAGCTGCGTATCCTAAATGGCTGCACTCCAGAGTCTGGAATTCAAATCTCATTTAACATAAATGACTGGCAACCAGAAGAAGTTTCTTTTAAATATAGTTAATAGAATATAGGGGAAAGGGGGCTGATTTTTCAATTCCTCTGTGATACAAATGAGTTTATTAAAAAAATTAGGAAATATTATTCCTGTAAATAAAGGAAATACTTGTCAGATAGTACTTGGGATAATGTGTAGAATATTTGAAAGCAATATTGTGAGATTTGACATGTTCTCAAGTAGTAGATATAGAGCTCATTATGTTGCTTCTGTGTCATTTGGTGATCCCTTTCCGGTGTGATTGTTCAGTGCTGGTCTGAAACCTCAAGTTATGGAAGCCCAGTGGGAAGAGAGAAGGAATTAAATGGCTGGTGAGTGTTTTTCAAAGCCCACATATGGGCCCCTAAGGGGAGTTATGTGGAATGTGGGTGGGCTCTAACCTAGGAGTCTGATGTTCAGCTGGCAAATTGATGCTTGTTATCCATGGTCCTCCCTACCCAAAGTCACCACCTGGGAATATAGCAAGTATCTAAAAAAAGAAATTTGGAGTCTAAATATGGACTCTTATTTTCAAAACTATGTATTGACTTAGGTAGCATCTGTTTGAGTGGACTAATAGGCACTGTTTAGCTCTACACACAGCATGCAATTAAAAGTACAGTAGCTTCCATCCTAATTTTGGTAACTGACAGTTACAATTATGAGCATTGAGAGGAATAATATTTTGCAATAAAGAAGTTTTTCTTTATTGCTTTGGGGGGTGTTATTTATCCATCTGCTTCATCCCATAGCAGTTATTACTTCCCCCATTCATACAAAGGAGCTCCTTCCAGTTTTCTCCAAAGAAAAAGTTTCTATTTTGGGGAGAAAGAAAGGAAGCAAAATAGAGCAGAGAACAAATGACGTCTCTAAATATTAATGAAGGACTTGTAGCAGGCCTTGCCAAATACCGTGGACTAATCAGGCTCTTGATGGGCCACATAGTTCCCATTGCCACAAGTAGTACACTAAGAAACTTGGATTCTGTTTCTGTCTTTGCCATTGACTGGCTGGTGTAACCCTTGGCCAGACATTTAATTCCCTTGTGGTTTTGTTTTCTCTATTACACATAGCCTGTTCTGTCTGTTTGGTTTGTAAGCATGCCTGGACAAGGATTGTCCCTGGTGATGTTTGTATAATGCCAAGCTGACAAGGCTTCAGTCTTGGCCAGACCTTTGATGCGCTACCTGGGTATAAAATTATTATCATGTTAGTACAGTTATCAGTTTTCCCAGTTTGTGCAGTACTGACAGTTTGCTTCTTTGACTCTTGGTGGTGTAGATGAAATCAGAGTGGGTCTCTGTGTATTCCCACAGTGGCCACTGTTGAGCTATAGAAGTAAAATAATCTTAACAGAGAATTTGTTGGCACCTTCTGTGCAATCCTGGCACCATTTGGGTTGTTGTAACAACTCTTCCTTTCTTTGGCCTGGATCAGTTTTGGGATAGAGATTGTCTTGCTTTGAATGGGAGCCACAGTCTCTGCAAGACACCAGTGAGTGTGGCAGGTCACATCCCTTGGGTTAAACACCTCTTTTCAGAGCCGTGGCACTTGCTGGCTCCACAGGGATGTCACAGGCTGGGTGTGCTCAGACACTGAATTACCCTGGGTCTCACCCAGTTCCCCTCTGAACACAAGAATCCCACTCCCTTTGCATGGGAATGTAAAGGGGGTGGAGATAAACTAGATGTCACACTGTTATATTGCCTACAGATAAGAGGATTTTTAGATCAAAGACACTCATGGCAATTTTATGAATACAAATCAAATCAGAGAAATATTCCTAGAAAGACTGTCTATCACCCAATGTGCTAAATTGTATTCTAAATAGCTTTGTCCATGTGCCTCTCAACTTTTCAAATGTTGCCCTCCATGTGATTGCTTTCATAGGTCCTCTGAAACCAGCCCTGCTGGTACTCACTTGTACTGCTGCTGCTGTGCAGTGTGGCAACCAGGCAGGAGACCATCCTTTTGGGCTGTGATCAGGAGATCTTATTTTCTCTCCTGGGACATGAACAGGCAGATCTCCTCACCCTTGTATTTTGAGGTGTGCCTTTGAGGTCTTTCAGAAAGGGGATGGGAATAAAACTTAACTCTTAAATGGAAACCCCTGAAACTTTGGCCCAGGGGAGAAGCTGACACTGTTCATAAATAAAAGATCCTGAGGCATGACTTTAGAGATTGGAGCAATGTCCATGACGTACTTTTCCATGAGGGTGAGTGGTGAGCTGTGCTGGCTGTGCAAGAAGCAGTTTCACAATACTCATGGAATAGGAATAGCACTGAAGGGAACAGTGTAGCAGGTAGGAAAAATTGCCTTTGTTTTTAAGTAAGTCTCATTGTGATAAATATATTCTTGAGCAGCTCAGACCTTACACATTAAATAAATTGTCATGGTCAGTTTGGTATGTTCCAGCAAACAGGTACCATGCACTGCTGATAAGAACAATTGTAATCTGGCGAGTAATGGATCATGTCTGAGTAACAGATTATTATGGTCATCTCTTGGGAATATGTAAAATCAGGAAATTTGAGAAATGCTTATTTGTCCATACTGTTACAAATGGTGGCTTTTGCTGAGTGAGTATGAGGCAATTCCTGTTGCTGAAATGTGTGTGTGTACTTGAAGTTTTTCCACAGCAGTATGCAGAATTAAATCTCTTATGGATTATATTGAATTAAATTACATGAATTTAGGTAAAAAAATATAGGTATTTACTTGTTTAATAAAGTTTTCAAGCCCCCTGTAGTACCCCATGAAATTCAGCACCTACTCATGACACTTTCCCCTTTAACTCAGCAGTGGGTGACTGCTGAGGACCTGGATCTGTGACCACTTATGATGATCTCTGTTTTGACTCTTGGAGATGTGTACAGAATGTCTCTTTTGGCTGGGATTGCCACGGTGTCCTATGTTTGTACTGCACCCAGAAAACTGGTTTCATGGCTGGGCTTCTGAGGACATTTCAAAAAAGAGGGTGCAGTAAAGAAAGAAAGAAAGAAATTGTTTTGTTGGTGGATTTAGTGTTGCTTTCACTGCAAACATACACTACATGACATCTGGCCAGAAGCTTCATTCTTTGGTCTTGCTGTGAAATTCCAAACATGCCAAAAAACCTGATTAGGGCTTGACCTGAGGTGCTGAGCATGTTTGGGAACTCCAGATGTTGCTCAACACTGGACACAGGTTCTTTTCTCTTAAAAGAAACTGTTGCATTTTGGACAGAGGCAGCTTGGAGTTCTCTGAAATGGCAAATGTTTTGGAAGAGACATAAATTACTGTTGGCTTTTGCAACAGTGGGCTCTTTGGAAATATTCCCCTTGAGTAATATTAAAAGCAAATCCAACTTCTGTAATTTAGCTCATCAATATGCATCATCAGCATCCATGCAAAAAACATTTACAGATTCCAGGCTCACCAGGACCTTTCCAATAGCTGGCATACTAAGAGCCAAGTAACTTATAAACAATGGCCACTGATCTCAACAAGTGTGTATCTACTTGCAGGGTGTTTGTGTGTGCTGAATGGGCACCAGAGGTGAAGAGCTTCAGTTGCTGCCATTATACTTGCATTGATATCTCTCAGAATCACTGCCAAAGTTGCACTGGCAGATAAAATCATGCAGTGTCTGAGAGGTTACCCAGGTGTGATCTATTGAGATATAATTGTGCAGGAATTAAATTGTATTTCACCTTAAGAATTGTGAAAGTACTAAGAGTTTTAATTGTATTCTTTTGGCTTCTATGTGCACCATGTTTTGTAGTGCTACTGTATACCCTTAAAAGATTTGCCTTTGTGTTTCTTACACGTCAGAAGATTTGTGTGTGAAGAGAACAATAGTTTGCTAAGAACCTCAGGCTTTGCTGCATTTCCAGAGGAGTAACTTGTGTACTATGGCAGTGGCAGGAGTGAAAGGCCAAGTCCTCAGCTGATAAAAGTGTTCACAACCAAAACAGCTTTGATGGTGTCCTGTAGTGTTGTTTTTCCACCTCCAATTCAGCTGAGTCACCTTCCAGTAGTCCTCTTTTACTTAGCCAAAGTAGCAGGCCTGAGCCGTGATTTTACAAAGGTAACAAGCCCCTTATTTTATATGCAACACAGTCCCTGCTATGGTTTGAGTTCAACTCCACCTTGTACTCTCACTAAATTTCTGTGTTCCTGTGACAGACTTCCTAGGCCATTTTTGATTCCCATGCTATTCCAAAATATGTTCTGCCTGCCTCCCAACAGTGGTATGAGATGATGAGATGCCTTTGGTTTCCCTGTCGGGATGGAGGATACACCTAAGGCACACTGTAAAAAGACTGCCTTTTTCTTATCTACTCCTAGTGCTTTTTCATTGACATAATTGAAACTTGTTGGCTTTTGTACCAGTGGCCAACTTAAAAATATTAAATGTGCCATCTGCTTTCAGGCTGATAGCACGTTCATCTTCTGTAGCAGAGCAGTCCCCTGGTCCTGTGTCTATGCTTTGCAAGTGGCACCATTCCCAGTCTGGCCTTGGCCTGGCCTCTGCTCGTGTTTGCAGTGTGAATGCCTGCCTGGATTGCTATCCTCAGTCCCCTCTGTCCTGTGTATTTTTTAAGGAGTCTTGTCACATCCTTGGTGCCATGGTCATGTCCACTCTTTATGGCTTTCACTCAGGCTGCAGGACAAGTGTCTGTCAAATAGAAATAGCATATAAAGAGTTATTGTGAGGTCCTTTTATGCTTTTTCTTTAAGTTTTTTTCCTAGATCCAAGTCACCCGCTCATCCCAACGCACACTGGGCCTTGCTGCTTAGCTTTAGCTGAGAATGGCTCTTCTGCTTCCTTGTGCTTTTTGTTTATTTAGGGCTTTGTTTATTAGAGTTTGTTGTTGTTTCATTTCTGTGCAGTATGCAATATTCAGATGGCTGCAATCCCACTGCCTAATTAACAGCAAAATACCAAGAACATTACAGTGCTTCTGAATCTACCATTTCTCTGCATTGTTCTGTCATGGGACTGGCTTCTCTTTGCAGACACCCATCACTTGCAGGTAGCAGATGAACATCACTCAGTTGTCTGAATTAAGGGCCTAAAGAGCTTAGGGGACAATGGGAGACATTAGAGAGCTATGTAAATAACCTTGAGCTGTAAACACCCTCAAGATGTAAACTCATTTTCTGAAAGCTGCAGCTTCTATGAAGCTTCAGAATCTCTGTTGTCTCAGGGAGAAGAAAACAAACTCATTTTTTACACTGAGCACCATGTGCTGTATTCAGTGATGGTGGTGCAAGGCTAAAAACTTCTTGAAAGAAATCTGTTGCACTAAGACTGCATGGCTATGTGTAAGAAAAACTTCCCTGTTTCCCTGCCTAGAGTCTGGGAAACCCCTTTCTTAAAGACAGAGCTAGGAGAAGGAACAACTTCTACAACTATGGAGAAGGAAAAGAAAGGTACACAGCCTTTGTAATACCCATGTAATATGAATTCATCCTGCCTCATAAGGGTAAAAAAATGCAAGTGAGAGGAGAGCAAAGATGCTTGTTCTGAGCTCTTAAGTTGATATTTGCCCTTTTTGCATGTTTGCAGGATCACCATCTACATAATTGAATTGGCAAATGCATAAAGCTGCAGTCAAAGCCTTTGTTTTGTATTGCACAATGAGATATTGTATTTCATGTCTCCTGTAAGATGCTTTATTCTATTTCAGAGTGTTTTAGCCAGTTTTTTCTGCCTGAAAGCAAATACTTTTAATAACTGAGACTGACCCAAAAGGATGTTGTCTTCTTCTGTAGTTTAGGCATGAGATATGATAGATCACTTTCTGTCAAAGAATGGAATTTTTCACTCCATTGGCAACATGTTTAATTCTGGATCTTGTTATTCTGCTCTGCCTCTGCTGCCATTTTCCAGGACAGAAAGAGGAGAGGGAAAAGGAACATTTGCCTTTGAATGTTCTGCTGAAGTCACTAATTTTTATTGAGAGGCAAAAAATGTTTTATCCTGTTTGGAAATTAGCTCTGCAAGTTGACTGACACATTGCTGGAAGAATAAACAGAACAATGCAGTGTTGCTTGTCTATATCTGAAAATGTGGATTTCTTGTGAAAAATTTAAGTACTGGATAGCACCCAAATGTAAAATTTTGTGCTGGCTAAAGTGAAGTGTTCTTAAAATCAGCTTCATCTGATTTTGGCTGTAGGCTGAAAGGGCTAGAGGTTCAGTCTCTTTCCAACAATCACTTGGTGAGATTGCAACTCCACAGCTTTCTAGTGAAACCATCCTGTTCGATTAGGGCCTGATTATCTTTTCAAATCAGTTTTGTGTGAGGAAAATACCACTGATTTCATCCAGTGGTGTTCACTCAGGGGACTGTCCTGATTCTCCTCTTTTTTGTGCTCCTGCAGGCAAGTTTTATGTGAGCAGCTTTTAGAAAGGCCCATGTTGAGAGTCCCTGCAGTGTGTAATTCACAGGCCTGGAGGGTTTTGCCATTAGGTCCTGCTTTCCCTAAATACCTGTTGCACAGTGTCATTCTGGGAGCAAAATATGGATGGCTGATCCCTGTGCTGCCCTTCCTGCCCTGCTCCACATGGCCCTGCCACGCCAGGCGCTCGCTGCAGAGCTGCCACTGCAGCACTGGGCTCCTGCCTTCTCATTCAGGGGCTTGTTCATTTGCATTCTGGCTGAAATGTCCTGAGCAATGTCTTTGGGAACATGGGGCTTGGAGTGGTCATGGCTTTTCTTTTGAGGTTTGTTTTTTGGGGTGGGTCTCCCCTGTGGCTAACGATGCGATGGCAGCTGTGGGGATGGAGCAGAGCTGCTCTAAACTGTCTGGGGGTGATGCCAGGGGTGTATTCCAGGGCACACAGGGATCCCTGGGACTCTGCTAATGTGGGATTCTGTTAGACCCTCAGCTAGGGCTCTTGCTCCGTCTGCTTCTGTGCTGTCACAGCTACAAAGTGATACCTGCCTGTGTTGGCTGGATGTGCTCCTGTTCCTAGGAGAACTACAGCACCTCAGCCATCACAACTCCCACCTGGAGATGTGGGCTCTCAGACCAGCAAGGTGGGTGCTCACATGAGCAGGGCAGCACGCAGTACCTTTGGATAGGCTGCTGATTACCAAAATCCCACTGTCAAGAAGGCTGAATAAGATTTTAAGACAGGTTAGATCAAATTAATTTTATTTTGGAGTAATGCAATGCTGGCTTTTGGTAGCAATAGTCAGTTTGATGTAACCTTTTGGGAGCTATGGACTTGTCCTGATGGCAGGTGTCAACAGTTCCAGGGGAACTTGGACTCCAAAGCCAGTCTTGGACTACATCCCTCAAGTTGCTGAAAAAGTCTCAGATCCAAACATATCCCACAAAGGAAGTGCTTGAAGACTAGGATGTGAATTTTCTAGTTCTGGCCTATTGCAATCAATTTTGCCATAAATCCACAGCAGGAGTTGCTATGCATTTTCTCAGATTCTGCTCAGACTGTATACTTAGACTACAGTGCGTCACTTTTCTAAATGGGAAGTCTACGATTCCACAATTTTTGGCTGTATAGGCCACCTCCAGCTCTGTGCAACAGGATGGTGGGCTCTCTTTGGTGTGTTGATATGCACATATGGTACATAAGCAGTTGGTGAATTCTAAAGGAATGACCTTCAGGACTGACATTCTTCCATATTTTCATGTTTTTGTCATGCTGTGGTGGGTTTGTTCATTCCTCTTTCATCTCCTCTGAGTGAAAAACTTTGCAGTCTTCCAGACAGCGTCTCTCTCTCTCTCCCTTTCTCTCACTCACTCAGACCATCTGTTCCCAGATTACAGATTTCTCTGCATGAGTACCAGGTAACAGACGTGACTTTGCCCAATAACTACAGCAAAAAAGGCTTTCACACACTCTCCACAATCTGTGAACATATGATCAGTCTAGGATAACATGTCGTGCCAAACACACACCAGAGACATTTATATGCAGTAACAGAATGAACCCTGAAATCAGGTACTTGGCAACCCCAAACCTGACGTTTCCTCTGCGTGTTTTGAAAAGAGGCCTCTGTGCCCACAAGAAAGTCTCTGTTCCTGCCCTGGTGCCTTTTACTCAGGGGTGGAAGAATAAATCCTTCTCTCAGGCTTTGCTTAAAGGGAAGCTGGTAATATCTCACTGCCCCATGTCAGTTCTTGAGGCGGGTGTGGGAATGAGGTCTCTGTTCTCTACTGGCAGCTCCATAATGAGCATTTGCCAAGTGATGGGAGACATCAGAAAGGACATTTTATCCCTCTTTTATCATATTCACTGGATTCTTGCTCATTTTGGGAGTAGGATATAGAGACAGTCTGATATCCTATGCATAAGTGTGCATGTAATAAATCTTCAATTGTATATTTGAGCTCTTTTATCCTCTCTCCCATTGTCACATCAGCCCTCAAAGGACCCTAATGAAACTGAATATTAAAGCAGGATTTTTTTTTAACCTGTGGAAGCTGCTGCTCACATACTAAATGGCCATTGAACACTTGCCTGAACCCTGTACTGCTCTTTTAAAAATTTAATTTCCTGTAGTGGTTGAAAAGTTAGGGATCTGACTTGAAGCTGAGGAACCATGTGTGGGTACCAAAGATAGATTAAATACAAAGCAATGGTTTGTTGAGCTATCACATCATCTGTGGGCCAAGGTTAGTCTTTATGTCTGCTGCAGGGTATGTACTGCAACTGATTCCAACAAACTGGTAATGTATTTATTTTTTGATAAGTAGGTGTGTATGTTGAATGTCTCATGTTAGCCTTGTCTGCTCCTTATTTCAGTGACTTGAAATAAGAAAAAGTTCTTAGACAAAAGAGTACCCGAAAGAAACTGGTACAGAAGCTGGAAGGGAATTTGCTAGTAAATATTTATTTTAAATGTATTTTACAATATTATTTATTATCCCTTGTATTTCTGATGAGGAAAATACTTTGCCATCTTCTACACAGCAGTACATGAAAAAAATACACAGCAACTCAAGACCTGAGTGCAACGATTTTTCCCAATATGAGAGAACTTCAATAGATTGTATCTATGTGCACTAGCAACCGTAGAAACAAAACTGTAAAATAATGTTCAAAGAGTTGGGATGCATATTATATATTCATTTATTATTAAGCTGCCTCATATGGCCCTGCCTGAGTGCTGTTTCCCAAGACACCCAACATCCACTGTCACGGTGGCAATATAAAAAACCAGAGTGATAGAACAGTACTTTGACAAGTCTCAGCTGGAAAAAGAATGCTCCCTCCTAAACATGGTGCAAACACAGAGCACAGAGACACTGTGAGTGTCAGATGGATGTGATCCAGGACAAAAGACAGTGAGTGTGTACAGCTTCAAGCTGCAAGTGTGTGAGCCATTGCTGTGTGCTTACCTGGGACTCCATACTTGCTGCCCCATGCTTAATTGAGGGGTGTGCTGCTGTTGGGTGAGCATGCATGTCTTCTGAATGTCTATAAATGAATATACTTATTTAACAGACATCATTTACTGTGCTGCTTTGTGTTTCAAATACACAAATCTAATGGGGCATTGTTGGTGTAAAGGCTTCATTTTATATTCCATAGTGCAGGTGACTTTTATGTATGGTACATGAGTTATGAGCAAGCCCCCAGTTAAAATATGACCTTGGTCTGATGCTCGAGAGGTGCTGTTTTTGACCTGTTTGCTGAGCAGTTGTTTTTTGTGCTAACAGCTCCTACTGGCCCGTAAAGAGGATTTCATACATGTCGAAGAGCAGTAGGAGATGCAGTAGGATGATTAAGTGGAGGTTGACCTCACATTTCCTCATGCTGTTGCAATGTTTTAGCCAGTCAGTGCTGCTTGGGTTTCACTGAGAAATTGGAGAAGGGTCTTCTCAGAGCTAGGCAGAGGCCCTGGGCTGTGTCTGTGGGGCTGTGTGATGAGGTGTGTGCACTGGGTGTGTAGGGCTGAGCTTGGGACGCAGTGGTGACCTGTCTCTCTCCCTGGGGTACACCACAAGGAAGGGCTTTCTCCACTTCCCTCTCTTCAAACCAGGGATCATTTTCCCAGGGAAAATGTTGGAAATTGTTTCTACAGCCTAGGGGTAACAGTGCAGTGTGTTTCTGATACAGAGCACAGGAAAACTTTGTTCCATCTTTTGGCCCAGGCAATTCTCTTGTGCAATCAGAGCCACAAACAGTTGCTGAGCACAAAGAAACACTCAAATATTTGAGAATGAAATGTAGTTATAGACTAATACAAAAGAGAAGATATCCACTCTAAACAAATCATTTGTTGCTATTCTTTCCTGGAAGATTAGCTCTCAGTTTGGAAGAAATCTCCATTTATCCAAGGCAACCTCCTGTCTCTGCTTTGGAGAAAACAGGAAAAGCAGTTATTTAAGCTATGGAATGGTAATATCTTTGTCAGAAGAATTGCTATGTTCTGAAAATCAAACTGATCTGGATGTCATTACCTCTGTGAAGAGATTTATGTTTTCAGCATTAGGCAGAAGGTGTTAAATAAGTGTTGACTCAGGATTCTGCCTTTTCTCTCTAATTTCCTACATCTTAATTCTTTACTTTGGGCAACTGCTTCTGAAACTTAGAAGTAAATCTTCATTTTAATGTTCTTTTTTATGCTTCTTTCACTGCTTCATTCACATCTTTCTGCTTTTATGGTACAATAGTGTGTGGGAGGATTAGTTACACTGATTATAAAAAATAAAAAAATAGAGCAAGAATGTATTAATCTACAAGCAGACACCTTCATTAAGTAAAGTAGGGAGAATGATATATATAATTAGCAAGACTTCTGCTTACTGTATGCTCTAATGTAATATATTAGCCATCTCATTATTTTAAAATATTAATTGCCTTGAAATTGGTAGCTACTGTTGTTAATAGCCAATTAGGGCTACTCTTAAAAGGGAGCTATTTACTGATAATAATTAAATCTTAGAAAATTGGGGTACTTAGCTACATTTGCTTTCATACTTTTTGTTTATTCCTTTTCAGAAACTATAATGTATGTTTCTCCCTTAAAACAGAAGGGCAAAGAGAGGCAAACCCATGTTCTATAAAAGGTATTTCTATTGGCAAAAAATAGAGCAAAAGACCTTTTATTTTTCTCCTTTTTGTTAATATGACTGTCCAAATACTCAGTAAAACACGTGGTGTAATGGAAGCCCATCTGTTTACTGCTCTCTGCAGTGCTCTTTGCATTGTACCTGTGCTCCACAGCAACATGATTGATACCAGTACAGCCTTTGCCTTATTCCTGGAAATATTTTTCTCATTTAATGTTAATATTCTCAGAACAGAGATCAAATTCCTGTTCAATAAGCTCCAGTTCTGCAAGATCTCTTCTCCTGTTTCACTCAGAACTTTTGCAACCATTTCCTTCCATACTATTATAAATTGTTATTTATTATAAAATAAAATATATATGTTATATATTATGTTATTACATACAGCTTAGTGCATGGTGGGTGGAGGGAAGGGCTAGAAAAAGCTGTTTTTTTTTTTTTTTGGCATTTACTTCTGCATATAGAAATGGATATACAGAAATGCCCAGCTGTGACTGAAAGCTCTGGCAGCTATGAAGGCTGTTATTGGTTTTCTTTTCTGCTGTCATAGCTGGACATTTACAGAACCTACAGAGAGGACAGTGTCAAATATTCTTTGAATAACAGAAATATGGGTTGTTATGTCATTTTTCCCTTGCTGGTATGCTTGTCCTGAGCAGCAGTATGTGACATCTCCCTGAAACAAGGACATGATGGATACAAGAAATTCAGCACTTCTCCAGTCCTCCATGCAGGTGGGATCCTAGTTTAGTATCTTTTATTTATAACTAATCTGGTTGAGATTTCTAAGGACACTTAGAGAATTAGGGGCTACTAATGAACTTCTAACCCTCTGTAGGTCTTTTTCAGCCCCCTCTCTCTCATTTCCAATGGCAGTCACTGTCACACAGTCAGCAGTGGCCCTCAGGGTCCCCAGTGAGCAGATCAGACTCAGACCAGAAGAAACCCATCAGAAGCTGCTACTTCAGTGACCCAGTCTTGCCTTGGTTGAGATAAACCCAATCTGTTAAACAAGCAGAGATACTTCCACTTACTTTTAATCTGGTTGTGATATATTGACTGTTACCTGATTATGCCTAAAATGAAAACTCTTCAGACCAGGGCAGACTTTGATGGAACATGAACCATGCTTTACAAATCTATCAGAGGTCTTTGAAGAGGTCAATAAGAAAGTGAAAAAAGGTGAGCTGTTTGTCATACTTTTATTTCCGGAAGGATTTTCATGAAGTCCTGTGCCAAAGACTTTTAAGGGAAACCAAGAAAATATGAAATGGTTCTCAATAATGGAGTTCTGTGTAGCCTGTGCTGGTAAACACACCATAAACTTCTGGGAAAATATGGTGAACAGAGAGGTGAGACAGTTTGAGGATGATAGGAAATCAGCTATTCCAGGTAATTAATATATGAAGGCCACCTATCAGGAAGCACAGAAGTACCTCACGAGACTGTGTGGGCAAATGAAATTTAATATGCACAAATCTAAACTGATGCATGTGGGAAAAAGCAATCCTAAATTCACGTACAAAATTATAGACCCTGATCTGACCCTTATGACTCAGGATCTCAGTTCTGG
Organism: Cinclus cinclus; assembly: GCF_963662255.1. Classification (NCBI taxonomy): domain Eukaryota; kingdom Metazoa; phylum Chordata; class Aves; order Passeriformes; family Cinclidae; genus Cinclus; species Cinclus cinclus. The sequence goes on from NC_085055.1 coordinate 16,613,664, forward strand.
GATTGTAATAGTTTGTTCCATGAAAACATTGTCTCAATGCTGTGAGGCAGCCAAAATGTTAACCAATTGTTAAGTGAGGAAAAAACTAGAGAGCTGCTCTGTGAATAAATGTTCATCCATGTGCTGAAGAGTGTACGTAATTCCAGTCCTTTCACCTCAAATAGAATGTAGTTCAACTGGGACATGCTCACAGAAGTCCAAGCAGGGTGGAATTATTTCCACAGTAAGAATGGTCTGTGGATGCTTGGGCTGTTCAGTTTAAAACTGTGACAGACCTACAAACTGATGAGCACAATGGGCAAAGCTGAGTCTTTGCTGTCTCTTCTAATACAAAAGAACCATTGAATGAATGTTGTAGGAGCCAAGGAAACCAAATAAAGTTTGGTTTCTTCATGCAACAGGCAGTATCTACTCTGTCCAAAGGATTTGGGGGCTGTTCTAACTTTACATGGATTCAAGGAGAGACCGCGCAACCCTCTGGGTGAGAAAGTAAGAACTATTACATTGCAAAAAACTGAAACCACTCAGAACTTCCCTGCAGCTAAAAGTAGTTGTTCTGTGGGACAACCTGTGGGAACTGCCATACATGCATACATACATACATACATACATACACACATACATACATGCCCTCTTCCTGCTTTTCCCAGCTTAGCTCCTTGGAAACCCTGCTGGAGACAAACCCTGGGCTCAATGGGCATTGCCTTGCTAGAAGAAGCACAATTTTAAACTATGCTCTAAAAATGAGACATCTCTGCTGTATTGGGCAAAGCTGCAGCAACCAGTTTAAAGACCTGTGAGACCCAGGGTCTTATTAGATACCCCAGAACAAATAAAAATTCTTTCATGTTGCCCATGAGGAAAAGCTATCAGAAACTGTGATAGTATTTCCTTCATTGTGAATTTATTTATTGTATTTCATAGATAGACCAAAGCAGGATAAAAATATGGCTTTTGCAGAAATGATGTTACAAAATACTTTGTACAAAGCCGTAGGAAGATGAGCTCTGATTGCTCATTCCTAATTTATAGCAATATACTGCTACAGCAGAATGAAAATGTACCTTAGTAAACTTGAACTTTTAAAGCACAAATCCAAAGGATGGACACTGTACCAATGGTGCAGGAACTATGCAGGCAGTGATGGGAGCAGTGTTGCTGTTGGGGCTCAGAGAAACCAGCCCAGATGTGGCTGTGCATTAATAGCAAATTAAAACTTGTTTTAGAATCCAGAATATTAACTTGGTTGAAATAACATGAAAAATACAGCTATTATGTTCCATTCCAGAATTAAATAGGTTTGGAAATTTGGGTTTGACCAGGTAATACAGAACTGATGTTTGATAAATTCTTCATTTTTAGTGGTTTAAAATCTGAACTTCAGCAATTTTAGGTTTTTTTGTAAATGTAAAGTTCATGGATAGAAATAAGAGAAGGCTTATGGTAAGAGATGCTGGTTTTTATGTGGTGTGTTGAGAAATGTTTGGGAAAAAAAGGACAATTGAATCATAAAACCCCACAATCAAGTAGAATGAAATGAATTGAATTTCTAAGTGTGATTCCTTTCATTGTGGAGACAGAAAAGAAAATGTTCAAGACTTACCCAGTTGAAAAAAAACAAAACCCAAATAACGAAAAATAATTAAATTATACAAAATAAAGAAAAGCAATTTGACTTATGGCACTCCAGTTGCAAAATGTCTGTCTTGAGAGAAGACATCTGCTGTGATACAAAATACATTATCTGTTTAGGATACTATAGATATCAGGCAAGTTAACCCTGGTTTATGCTGAAACAAGTGGTTTCTCCTCTTCATAATGTGCTGAGCTTGAATTTAATTTGCAGTGAGGCAAAAGTCCATTCAGTAGCCAATCTTGCCTAGAAGAGAATATGTCTTAGCTTTTGAGCTTTTGTTACAAAACTAAATTTCCTGAACTGCTACAGGGAAGGAAATGCTGTTTGTAAAAATTCAGCAGTTGCCATCTTTCAATTAAGAACTGAAAGAGCTCTCGCCTACCTGTTTCTTACTCACTCCAAAGTTAGTCTTGTTTTGCTTTGTATTTCCAAAGACATTTAGAGAGGGAAATCAAATTAATTCTGTGCACATTATACATCTAGAAACATTCCCAAACAGAGAAATGTAAGTCCTTCAGCTCACCCAAAAGTAAGAAGAACCTTTCTGAAGACATGATGCAGTGCTGTTAGCTGTCTTTTATGGTTCACTGAGGACATGGTCCTAGGCATGATGGCTTCTGTTATTCTTAGCAATAATTACACATTAGCTGGGAGCTTTGTGCAGGGAGTGCTGGTGTTTGTTGGTCAGACTTGAGGTATCAAGCCCTGCATTTTTGCAGCCAGTTTCTAGATTTTGTTGGGAAGGAATGGTACAACTTGCTGCATGTGTTGTCCACCCACAGGTCACTGTGTAGCTGAAGCTGAATATTTAAGTGGGTTACATGTATTGTCACTTCATCCTGTGGCAGCTGTTGCTGCAGTGAGAGGCTGTGAGGCCTTTCCTGGGGATGGAGGGATGAACCTCTGCACAGACTGCATCCAAGAGAGGATGTACTACCTGCCTCCAGAGGCACACCTCTGATACTTAAAACTGGTTAAACCCATGTCCAAGTGTTCTATTTATTACCTAAAATTATATTCTAAGTGGCTTTTAAGCCTGTTACCATGCTTAAAATTACAAATGATCTTGGCACCTAGTGCATTATTACAATGTTTTTTGTCTGTGAACAAACCAAGCAGGTTTCAAGTTAGCATCAAAGACATGTGGTTTTGAGATACAAAGCAGTTTTTTCGTGGTCCTGCTGATGAAATGGATCACATTTAGCCTGTGGAGAGATTAACATAGATATCGTGTGACATCTTCTCTGTGACCACTATTAAAGCACAGTGCTTTGTTGTGTCATCCCTCACCCATTTGTTAACCATACCCAATTGATTAAGCTACTGTAACATTTTTATTCTGCACATGAAGTTCCCTCCTCAGCAATCTCTCTGTCCCAAAATGTACATTCATCATTAATTACAAAATCAATGGGTGAGATGGTCTGGACATACACAATTGATAGCTTCCCTCTTCAGATTAGCATAACCTCCCAATTCATTACGTGGAGTGAATAATGCAGTTGCTGCCACCATGAAAACGGGCAGGTCACCTGCTGTAAATTTCTTAACAAAACGTGGTGTCATGAGCCTTTTCATTTGCTGAGTGTTTACTGTGTATTTGGAGGAGTCCATCTTTTTTCTGAGCTTCTCTCTTGGCAAAGAAACAATCATAAATTTAGACAAATAAATGCTTCAATGTTAAAAGACTGAGACGTTCCATCTGAAAGCTCCACTGCTTAAAGTGAATCCTGCAGAGTGCTGACACTGCAACTGTGAATAAGATATTAAAAAAGATGAAAGGATCAAAAAAATTGGTCCTTATAAACCCAGTGATGTTTCTTGCATGAGAAAGGTGATGGGAATTTAGGCCACAGTGTGCATACTTTCTTGTGTTTTAACATATTAAAACACTGAAATCTTCCAAGTTTTTTTTTTGTTTGTTTTTTTTGTTTTTTTTTTTTACTCTGTACTATATTTGGATTAGAGTCTAAGAAAATATGCTTTCAGTCACATTTTCCAAAATAGCCTCTGTGCTCTTTTAGTAGCTAAGCTATCCACTTACAACTTTACAAGTCAGGTCAATTATGAAATAGATGCAATATTTCCTGTAAGAGTCAGAAATGTAACTGACATTAATAATAGCAGAATAGAATAATACCACTTTTTTTTTTTTAATGATCAGGTTCTGATATTGTTCTCCATGTTGTACCTTACTCTAATAGCTTGCTAAAATTAATCGGACACCTTGGGGAATAAGGAGGTAGACAACAGAGTCCTCCTGTCATTGCCAGGACACCAGAATCTATGCTGAATAAAACTTATCACAAGATACACGCATATATGAAGCACATATATTTTAAATTATAAGATAGGAAAGATGATTTAGCCATTTAAGTAAAGGGAATGTAATTCTTGCAATTCCCATAAACATTAACAGGGATTTTATTGGAGTTTTAGGGGCAGTAAAACATCATTCCAAATTAATTAACTGCAAGAGAGCCCTTCACCTCAGCAGGATTTGGACCAGGTTTCAAGTGATTTAATGACTTTAATAGACTTTATTCTAGGGATTATAAAATCATGCCTTGTAATGTTTAAATTGGGGTTATAAAACAAAAGGTAGGAACTGAAGCAGTACTAGAAGATTGTCATCCATAATAAATAAATAAGGTGCAATACCTGAAGCAAGGATGATGCTAGTATTTACACAAAATTCAAGCCAGACTATGAATAAGAGTATTGATAATTGTCTTCCTTGTTATTAAATGATAATGTAATTCTCTATGTGTTAGAGGTCAATGGAATATACAGATGGTTACAAACATGCCTTAAACCAGACATGTCTGTATCCAGTTTGGTATGAACAGAAATTTATGATCTGATTTTATTAGCACTTCTGGATTGTCCCTTGAACTAATTTTGCAAAACTCCCAATTGGATTGCCATCCACGGGTTTTTTTTAGATCTCAGTGAGGAAAATGACTGCCATCTCTTGCTCTTCAAATGTACATTCTGAGTCAGATATTCCTTTCCCAAAAGCTTTCCAATAGGATTCACTGGTGAAAACCCAATTGCAAAATCAAAGTCTTTGTCTATTGAAATAGTGATGTCTTTCAGCACACAAAATAAGGGCAGAGTGCATGTAATGATTGAAACCATACTTCTAGTGGTACTTCCCTGTTAAATATATATTTCTGTTATTTGTTTCAGTATTATTTCTCGTGTTCCAAATCATGGGGCTTTCCTGTATTTGTCAGCTCCTCAGTCATCTGGCAAGCTTTTTCTAGCTGTTGCCTTTTCCAGTAACCAGAATTCCATGATATTACCAAAATCCTTGCCAGAACTCTTTTGTCTCATTTCAAATAATTCTTGCACAGCCTTCTGGGGTGCTCTGCAAACTGCATCAGCAGTGTGGCACCTTTCCTGCCTTTCCCAAACTGGATATACAGCTCTGTCACTGCAGCAGCACATGGAAAAGAGTAAGATAGATGAGCCCCATCTGATTATTTCTGCATGAATAAGGTTTTCTTAGCTAAATAGAGGCCCTTTTCATATGAAAAAATCCCTTGCAGACCTGTAACTACATTTATGAAGTTTTCTAAAAGCACGTTATTGACTTGTTTGTGATGCATTGTTGCTACATTTTATTATATAAATATATACTTAGGAGCCTTTACAAAATGCAGATTATTGACCCCTATAAATATTTACTCAAAGTTTTAAAACTCCAATTATTTGACCTGATTGTATGGAAATTCATTCTTAAAAAGAAATGCCCCTGTAGTATATATGTATTGGGAATTAAAACAAAAAAAATAGTTTAGAATTATCTCAAAAAGCTGTTAATAGTACTTTTGGAGTAACTTCAAACTTCACACATTGTGCGTTTCTCTTATAGTCTAATGGCTTGCAAAATTTTGTGTTTAAGATATGAATTTCTTTTTTTTTTAAATGACAGGAAGAAAAAAAAAAATAAAATATGTTTCAGTTCTAGATCTTGTTTTCTAAGTTTCAGCCCAGAGCAAAATTTTTATGGTTGAGTTACAGACCTGTGGAAATAGGGGTTTACAATGGAAACACTGACACCACTTTAACTATGGCAGCACTGGCAGAGCAGTGTAAGATACACTAGAAATAGAAAGCAAGATTAGAGATGACATTTAGGACATGAGGCATTCTCCAGGCTGTGGGGAAAAAAAAACTGTGTTCTATTTTTTTCCACAGCCTGGAAAAGGCCTCCTGGTCTAAGTGTCATCTCTGATCTTATTTCCCATTCGTACCGTGCATTTAACTAACTCCTTTTCTAATTATCATTGTCAGCAATTTGTTGCAGTTTTAAGTAGCCCTGTCCAAATCACAGTGTCCCTGGCTAGCACATTCCCAGGTGGTGGGGAGGGCACCACGGAGACAGTTCTTTGCTCACGTTCCTGTCTCAGAGATGCCCAGTGCCACAGCTACGGGCAGGGCAGAGCCTCTCAGAGCTGTGCCAGAGCAGGGCACTGCAGCACCGTGCACACCTGCAAGCTGCATTTGCTACGGGCAGAGGAAAGCCTGACAGTCAAATACACACAGCCTGGAGTGTCTGCAGCAGTAACCGGGACAGACAGGTACTCGGGTGCCGTGCCTTCCACCACCACTTCTGGAGCAGGTCACATTTCCCTCCACAATTTAGCATTGATCCAGGGTCCTGAATACTCCAAAGTGAGAATGTCCTGAGCACTAAGAAATAATTTGGGAAGCTGTGACTCTGGACTAGGATGCCTTCAGCCAAAGCTGAGGTGTTAGCATTGCCAGGAAGATCTCTCTACCAGTGTGGCCCTCGTGAAAGGAGGGACTTGGTACTGTCTCCAAGAAGTAGCTAAGCTCAAGGGATAAGTTTTAGATTTCTCCATGTTGAACCCTTTTTCCATGCTTAGGCATCCTCTGACTCATAGCTGCTTCAGTTTTGTATTCACTGCATTAAATGATAATTCCCTATGTACATTTATGGCCTTTCAATGCCTACTGTGCCACGGCATTACTTTGCGGTGATCTTGCAATCTCCATTCTCAGTGTGGGGTAAAAAGGAGCAATAAGGAAAGAAAATGCTGCTGCAGAACAGATGCAATTGTAATTATTTCTTGCTCCCACCAGAAAAATGCCAGCAGGAGATCCATATCCTGAGGGTGATCAGACAGACAGAATACATCTATCCTGTCTATGTTGCTTGAACAGTCAAGGTAGAAACTTATTCTACATTTGAACTGCATTTTCAGTACTCATCTGATCAATTCTTTTTATTGCTGTACTCACAGTAGATAAAGACACTGGTAGCTACTGCCCATTGTCCAAGAAATGTATCCTGGGAAGTCAATAGTAGAGGCAAATTTATTGCTGAAGCAATTGCCTAGTGAAGGTGCTTCATTCCAGTACTGTGAAAGCTGATATTAATGTAGGGATAAACATAACCTGTTCTGTGTGTACATGTAAGTAGGTGTATAATTTTGTTTGTAAGCACAGTGTCTTCTTGGCAGGAACTCTGCAGCCAGCAATTGCCAGCTGCTAAATGTTCAAAGAAACATGATTTGAATTTTTTATCACATTGGGAGAGTGGCCAGGAAAGTACATTTAATATAGTCAGTGGATTCAATTATGGCAGCAGAGGTGTAGAAAAATTTGCTTACCTGAGAACATTGTTTGGATTTCAATTTTCAGAAAAAGCAGTTAATAACAACTATTCTTTCTTGCACAAATTTTATGTCATAAAGCCAGAAAAAAATGAAATATGAAATATTTGGTAAAGTTGAGCTTTCGTTTTCATTTTTCTACAAGATTTTGACATTATTATTGGCACAATACTTAATTCTACTTCATGTTGTTTATAGATCCAGGAAAATGTCATATACTTTCTTTAATCCTTACAAAATATAAACTCACTTTTTAAAATGTTCTTTTCTGTGGTTAGATCTCTGACTGAACAGTGCTTTTTGCCAATGCCAAATGCATGATATAGTCATTTGTCAAAAAGTAGCATGAAGATTTGAAATGCCATTAATTACTGAAGCTGCTGTAAAAGGCTGGTAACCACAGTAGTTGTGCACAGGCAACCACTGGGACACAGAATGTTCTTCCAAAAGCACCTTCTTGTCATATAGGGCTGTGAATGTGGGACATGAAGAAGGGGTGGATCAAAAGTCTCTATTGGGAAACCAAAGCCTGCACTTGAGGCTATAGCTGTGCTAATCCCTGGACATGGAGTGCTGTTCCTGTCAGAACACTGTGTTACACCAACCACTCTGTCTCACTTGTGACAGCCCCATATCATATTTTTGGCCACGAGAGCCAGACTGGAAGTTTCTGAGACAAGATTCTCTACCCACAGAAACTGTGAGGAGTTAACTTGAAAGAACTCTGTCACAACAATGCAGTGGGGTGAGTTTGCACTGATGATAATCTTACCTGGTCCAGCCCAGTGTGAACCAGCATAACTCTGGTTACATGAGTTTCCATGCAAAAACCAATTTAACTAAATGCACAGTATTGTGCCTTCTGTTACCCTGGCAGAGCCCTGTGTCCAAGTGATTCTACCTGAAACAAAAATTGGGGCCTGCTGTTTCTTAGAGGGAAGAAATATATTTGCAAAACAAAGGTGAGGCTTGCAGGCATGCATCTGCAGCTTTCAAGATCACACCAGACTTGCAAGTCCTTGACCCAGAAAAAAAACTTAGATTCCCTTTCTAGGGACAGTAAATGACCTTGGAAGGACTGTGGCGATGGGTCATACCAAGTCAACACTAGGTCTTTTCTTCTGTTTGCTCTTGAAACATTTTGTGTGATGATGATTCTGAGCACACATGGTACTATTGTTCCCCCTCATTATTGAGGACAGCACATTAACTCTGAGCTGATAACATGCAAGGGGAAAGAGAACATGGCAAAATTTGCCTAGGTTTAGCACTAGCTCTGATTTTTCAGCACACAAAAGTTTAAAATTCATTGTTGGGAAATTGAGCAAAGCAAACCAACCTCCTGGGACAATTTGCTGAAGCAAAAGTAAACTAAAGTTCAGAGCTTCACCGAACTCTGTGTCCAGCTTATCCAATTCCAGCAAAACTGCATGGCTTCATGCTGCATTTATTCCTCTGAAAGTCTGTTGATATTTCCTGGTGGTTTATTTCCTTCTTGTGTACCATAGAGATGTGACAGTGAAAGCTCAGTTGTAGTGTGCATGCACAGCACAGGAGTTATCTTCTTCCAACAGCAGGTCCTCTTCTTCATCACTTTGTTCATAGAAAGCATTCGGAAGAATATTAAAATGCTAAATTGTGAAGATTTAGAGCAACATTTTTCTGTGATAACCTTATATTTATGCAAATTGGAAGCTACTTGTAGTATCCTGCTGGTCTTATAGTACTACTACACATAATCCATTTTTATCTTAAAGCTTGGGAGGCACACTGGCTGGAGTTGACTGAACAGATTTTACTAGGTGATGAAGGTGTGTTCCCCTAGACTCACCTTGGTTGCTTCCCCACCTTGATGAATCTTTTCCTTGAAGTCATTCCTGCAAGCAGAACTATTGGGAGGCAGCAGGAATCCTTCTGCAAGGAGGGTGTCATGAGGATTCATGTCAGGCTGACACTCTACATCTGTCAGATAACACTGTCTTTTTATTGCGCAGTCTCTTTGGATCAGGCTTCAAAGCTGACCAGCAGCTCTCATTTCTAGGTGCCCTGACTCGAGTCTGAAGTTCCTGAGTGGCTGGAGTTGGCGCGTCACTTTTACTCCACTCTCATTTTCTGTGCTCTACACATTCTCTACTCCACTCTGGAACAGGGATTTGAATCACAATTTACCAGACACCAGAGTGCTTTAGCCACTACCAAATAGGTTTGCAGTACTCCTTCATTGGTTTAGGAACTATTTTGCTGTTCAGACCAGGTTGAAATGACCTGGCAGGTGGAGAGCCTGGCTCTCAGTCCAGGATTGCCAGTTTCCAGGTGCTCTGGGCACTCAGTTGGTGAGGATGTTCTTGCTCTGACTGAGAAGAACCTGCCAATCATTCTGAAATCCTGTCTCATTGCATCAGATGTGTTAATCTATGAGAAAGTTCACATCTGAGACGCCTCTCAGAAAGAATACTGGTGAGCCTAAAGTCCTTCTCCATCCACTGATATCTCATTTCTTTCTACTCTCTTTGGTATCCTTTTCTGGAAGTCTAATCCTCTGCACATGTTCTTGGGGAAACCTGCCTTTGGCAAAGATATTTAATGATCCAGAGTTTCTGATGCTGACCCTAAATCAGTTTTTGCAGATGTTGATAACCTTTCTCATCTTCTCTAAGTGCTGCTCACTGCAAACAGGACAGGTTTTCTCTTTGGTTTTAAGAAAACACCCCTCTGATTTGCAAGTTAAACTATTAAAAAATAAAACTAAAAGCTTTATACATAGTGTTTTACAAAAACCCTTAACTATATTATGATTTTGCAATACTTTTATCAGAATTAAGTTCTAAATTCTGACATTGAAACTGCTTTTACAGGCAGAATATTGCCTAATAAAGACACTGTTAATTATGGTAGTGGGTAATGCCAATTCCTGCAGTCTGGTCCTAGTCTTCCTTTGAACATTTGTTAGGGAAAATATGTAAAATTGATTAATTTCTGAAGTATAATAATAGCAGCAATATTATACTGTAGAGAAGGTTGTTTTCCATAACTTTAAAACATTTGCAGAAGGCTCAACATTTGGTGCCTTAATACAGAATTATCTTCCCAGTAAGAATTAGTGGTTTGTGGTGCCTGCTGCAGTAGCTGCCAGAGCCCTGAGGGTCTCAGTCCATGTTTGCCACGCACAGGGCACCATGCAGTGCCACCACCTAGGCTGGGATCAGTCCCAGAGTGTTGGCTGAATAGCTCAGAGTTCAGCTGTGACAAGTGGACAAGCAGGGTGACAGTGCCCATGCTAATGTCTGCAGGAATTTGCACAGGGGGAACAGGGCAGTAGTAAGAGCACAGAATAAATCAGTGTGAGAGCAACTGCAGTCAAATGTCACACCCAAGCACTCAGGGGCCTGGCATGCTGTTTGGAAATAGGTTGGGTTACCTGTCAACGTGGCATTTTCTTTCTGTTGCTGGAGAATAATGTTATCTGAGGATAAAACCTAAGGAGCACAGATGGTTGTTACACAGACCTGACCCTCTGAAACCTTGTCATAGCAAATTATTCCATTGACGTAAATGGGATTACTCCTATGTAAAAGATCTCAGTTATATTATCTAATTCTTCCATTATTGAAGTTATCTGTTGAATAAGTTTTGAATAAGAACAATTTTGTTCTTTGTGTGTGTATGTCTATACATTTATGATTAAATAATATTATCTGTGGAACAAACTCTTGTCATAGCCCAACAGTACTGCAGTCACAGACATTATATAGGACTGCAGGATATAAATTCCATTTTATGAGAAATTAGAAACTTTATTTCTGCACTTTCTAAACAAAGAGATATAAACCCTCATTTGACTTTGGAATTTTCTTTGCTTGGGAGTCATCAGCTCAGAGTCCAACACCTGTCTAAAGTCTAATGCTTCCTTTTGTAAAAACATAGACATTGAGGACTTGTGGTTGTGGAGCAAGAAGAGTTTAAATTGTAAGCAAGAGTAAAACATTAAAATTTAGAATAAAGCCTTGTGTTTTTTTTACCTATTGTAAATTACTTTATGTATTATAATGCAAATCTCTCAACATGTCTTGAAATACTGATTGTTTAAATGTAAATAATTTTCTCAGGTGCTATTTCTGTTGTCAGGCAAGCCTCTACAGTCTGTGAAGCTGTCATGAACAGAGGCCTTACCCCATTAACTGTTCTAGGAAGCAGTTCTGCTGGCTTCAGAAACATCAAAATAAGGTAAATTGCCCTCAGATGGGAATCTTGCAGCCAAGAAATTGGCTCAATTGCTTAACTTTACCACGTACCTCATGATGTCACTGAGCAGTTTGGTTAGAAAACACTTCTCACTTCTTTTTGTCTACTTAGACCTGAAGTCAAACCCTTGGAAATCCCTTTTATTTAGGAAAAGATAAAGAGTAAATATTGAATCCCTGTCCTCCTTCAGTTTGGAGGGGAAAAATTATAAATTTTGCATAAAAGCCGTGCAGTTCAGCTCTGAGCCTGAGTGGTTGTAGTAGCTGGGCATTATTTAGACCTTCTCATTTACAATCTACTCAGCTATTTTAATTTGAGGATACCTTTTCCCCAGGAAAACCTGGAATGTTGGAGTAGAAACTATCCCTGGCTTGGGGTTTGAAGTGCTGGATTACAGGACCACCCTTAATTTTTAAATCATGCTGACATTACTGGACCAGGTTGCACAGAAATGTGCTATGGTTTTTGAAAACTGGATTCCCTCTAATGAAAAACACATCGTGAATTCTCTGAAAAAAAACAAAAAAAACAAAAAAACCCCAAAAAACATAGCATGGCTGATTTCCATTATAGCTGTCACTGTCACACCATGCATTCAGCTAACTGAACCATTTTTTATGAATAACAGTTAGTTTGAATTCTGGAACTTTTAATTGAGTGAGTATTTTTTTACCAGAGATGGATTGCAATAAATCTGACTACAATGTTTCTGACCCTTTTTTTTTTTTTAAACAGAACCATTGTGATGACCTGCAAATGTTTTATTTATTTTTGTTCTATGTACTACAGAATTCTCCTCTGGTAGGAACATAATTCTTCACTAAAGGCTGAAAAACATAATGGTATTAGTCCTAGGCTCTCATACTCAAAAGCTATGAAGAAAAAAAAAATTGAACCATTTCACAAACAACAGTCCAGCCCAGAGCTCTTCTTAAAAAACAATGCAAGGAGACTTTATACAGCTGTCCATGCAGAAATAGACAATTCATGTGGTTTAAGTTTTTTTCACAGAAATATTTTTGCCCCTGCTATAATGGAGCATTCATCACTGCTCTTTATCTGAAGCTAATCCATAGAAATTGTTTGGAGCTAATTTTCTGGAGTTCCACCTGAATCTCACTACATGTCCATGTGGCTCATACTGACAGACAGGAACTTGTCTGGTGACACAAGAGGTGAGCTCTGTATGTTGAAATGAATGGACCTGACACCATAAATGTTAATAAAGCAGTGTCAGTGAAGTACAGTGCAAGCTAATTCTGGCATTCATTTCGGAAGCTGTAATTTAATTCAGTCATAAATGAGCTTGGTACAAGTATTAATTTGAAGCCGCTTTTATTTCTCATCTGCTGGCTAAAGCTTGCAAACAATGGGGTAAAGGTCTTGCTATATTGCTACAAATAAGTAAACAATCTTTTCTGCCAAGAAGACTCCAGTGTAAATGCAGAGTCAGGGAATAATTTTTCAACTAATTTATCTTGCATATGGATACTTGGAACCTACAGATGCTACATAACAATCTCTATCTACAAATATTTCCCAAAGACAAGAGAACTTCAATAGCACCTAGCTTCCATTAAATCATTGCCATGGACTGCTGGTAGCCCACATTAGAGAACTGTGGACAGGGTGAGGTGCGGGTGAGCAGTCTGGCTCAGCCTTAGGAGCACAGTTCCCACCTGAGGTCAAAGCAAGGATAGGTCAGAAGTTGGGAAGAGGACATGAAGAGGATACAGAAGAGAATGAAAATCTCAGTCTATCAGAAAGCAGCTGCAAGAGCTTCCCCATAATTATTTCCCTGCCTTGCCTTCTCCCTCCCCCAGTTCTTTCTCTCTCCATGCTTTGACCTGTTCCTGGGGCTGTTTTCCTCCTCTTCCATTATTCTGTGCATACCACCAACCCCTGCCCCAGAGATAGCAGGAGTGCAGGCAAAACAAGGCTGCAAAATGAACTCTCTCTGTATTTACATTGGTTTCCAGCTCCTTCTATGAACAGGCATATGGTGTTAATCTAAACTGCCCAACACTTTAGTGGGAGGGAATAGCACCCAGAGGATTATTACAGCATTTTACCTGGCAGATGCCACCATATTTATTGATATGAAAATTTCCTCCCTCCATATCAGCCATTGAAACCTCCCTCTGTGAAATTATTTTTTTAGGCATAATTCTATTAAAATATTTTGTTCAACTCCTTAAGTTTCGTTGTGCCTAGAATGTACATTCATTATTCAAGAAAAGTTATTGTAAAGTCAATAGAATTTTAAAGTAATGAATGATGTGTTTATTGTATTTGGCTGGTCAAACACATTGCATTTTTGTGAGTAATTTCTGTGGGTTACATATGTATGAGCCCCTATGTATGCACAGGTATATATATATGTATGTATAAGTATAGATTTGTATATAGATTTGTATATGTATTTTTGATTTTGATCTTCAAACCTCTTATTTTTATATCAAATATTCCTGAAGAGAATATTAAAATCAATTAACAATGGTACACCAAGACGCTAAAAAGGAGGGCCAAAGTATAATTGAATTAGTTTTGAGATAATCCTGAAATGTGTAATAGTGTCAAACCAAATCTGGAAAGCATTTATAAAATAATATATTTAGAAAAAAAGTATCAATGTTTCCTTATTTGTCTTTTAAAAATAATATTTTCAGTCGATTTCCTACAGTTTTTATGAAATAGCCAGGGCTAACATAAATATGAAGAAAACAGGTAAAAGACAATTTTAAAGTCATCTTTTGAAAGGGCAAACACTTTCAGTTTGGTTTTCCACTGAGAAAAACTATATTCAATTCCATCAAGCCCTGTGTTTTCAAATATTTTGTGGTTCTGGCTTAATTCCAGGAAGGGAAAAACTTCAAAGTTAAGGATCAAACCTCCAATATGAGAAAGTTGGGTAAAATTAAGGATGGTAACTTGTTGTGATAGACAGTAGGGAGGGAGTGATCTCTGACCCTGGATTTCCTTCCTTTTGGTCACATCAGAACAAACCTCAAACACAGATTAATTTCTTTTGCTGTAGGAATATGTCTTTTTATTTTAGAAGCAAATAAAGTCTAGAATGTCTTCATATGTGTATTAATAATGAAACATTTCATACCTCGAAGATAGCTACAAAACCTGGCTCCCCTTTCCTGGGGAACTGTGTTCTGGGTTCTTTTTGTCTACAAGGCTTTGCAAACATTATTTTCTTCCCTTTGGCCAGCATGGGAACGTGATCATGATATCCAGTGACATGCAGTACAGTAGCATGTTGTTCTACCTCTAAAAAGGATGGGTATTTGAGAAAAGTCAAGGTCCACACTTGGCAACATCATTGATAAATCCATTGAGAGAGCTTGAGAAACTGGGCAATGTTTTAGACTCAAAGCCAATCACCTTTAGTGCAATTTTCTATAGCAAGGCAAGTCAGTGGACATGCAGAAAAGACTGGGGGGGGGGGGGGGTGGGGGGGGGCAGGGGGATGTGGGAACCACACGTTTTGCTACATCTTATAGGTTAAAAATTTTCCATCTCCATCTGTTCCTCAAATGGAAAGTTGGATTTTGTGAGCATATTTTTTCCACAAAAAAAAAAAAGTATCTTTGCTCTGTAGAAAATTAGAGCTATTCATCAGACAGCCAAACACCTGCAAGCCAAATATTTCTGGCTGAAAGTATCGATCCTCTCAGGAGGATGGGAGTTTGGTGCTTCATTTCCATGCTCTTTGTGAGGGGCTCACAAATGCCACATTTTCAGTGTCTTGTGTGGCTGAGCTCGCCTGGGGACAGCAGTGCTGCTGTGGAACAGAATTTGGGTATGAGCTGATATCCCACTGCACTCCTGCAGGACTAGGATCTGCCTGCAAGCAAGCCAGGGCAGTGGGGATGCTCAAGGACCTCGGGCTGGAGAAAAGCTCCAGGATGAGCTTAAGCAGACACAGATTCTGATACAGCACTGCAGAGAACAATCATATCTTCAAGTACCTAAACCTACCATTTGCATGGTTAATGTTTTTTGCTGTGAGTATTCAGATGGAGCCTTTGTTATTATACTGTTATAAAAACAAATCTTTTCAGGTTTTCCAATTAAAAACGGATCAATAAGCTCAAATAGTTTTTAGAAAGTAATGGGTCTCACTCTGTTCCATTAAACTCAGAGGTGTTAATTGGGCAGTAGATTACCTAAAACAGAAGCTTGATAATTCTTGAATTTAGATTAGATACAAGAAGTTTTTTACAACCAAAGTTGGTAAAACACTGGCACAAATTGTCCAGAGAGGTGCCCATCCCTGGAAACACTCAAGGTCAGGTTGGATGGGGCTCTGAGCAGCCTGGTTTGTAAGAGAAGTCTCTCTGTATTGCAGGGAGTTGGAATAGATGGCCCTTAAAGGTCCCTTCATGCCCAAACCCTCTCTGAGTCTATAGATATTTGTTAATGGTTCTATCTAACAACTATTCATTTTTTTCAGCATTGCATTTTAGTTTTGTTCAAATTGAGTTTGGAACTACATCTGGAAAAATAAAAAATAATCAAGAACAATATAATTTTTTTTCAACCCAAAATATTTAGTTTCGCTTCAAAAGAATGGCTTCATTTTTGATTTTTGGCTCTTTCATATGTTTAAAAGCTTTTTCTCATTCCTTTTAGAGCAATTTAAAAATGGACAGATTAAAAGCTTGTTTTGAAAGTTTTTGAAAGTGTTTTGGCAGTTCTAAAATTAACCACTCCATTTTGAAAATACTAAAATGAAGTGCTTTGACATTTAAATTTTCTTTTTCTGCATTTTTTCATCTGAGACTATTTGCTAAATTCCATTCAAATTCATGAAGAGTCTCACTAACCCTGAAATTCATTTGTGTGGTGTATTTATTATTTGTCAGACAGCAGTGGTTCATTAAACTCTGCATCAGTTCAACCTTAAATAATGGGAGAGAATTCTTAATAGGGCCTTGTTCATATACAGCTACCATTCTCACTCTCTTATAATTACTGCCCTAAGGGGCACTCAGCTGTGCAGAGCCACATTTACCTCTCTGGGGGAGGAGGTGGCAAGACAGACCTCAACCCTCTGAGCTGGTGTTGCTTCCTCCTCTCCACACAAGAGAACTCTTCCTGGGGTACCCATATCACCCTTACAGCTCACACCAGTGTTTCTGTAGCCTCTTGCTGAGCTCTGTCTTTCTGCCTCTAGCTGCTCCTGCCATCAAAGGAAGACACTTTGCTGTTCATGTCACTATATTTGGTCACTGCACTTCTTATGCTTTATTATCTTCTTTCTCACCTTTTTACCATTAGTGAAGATTGGCCTGTTTACACTCCAACTGGTTTAAATGTTTCTAAAAGCCATTCACCTGCAGTAGCAGTCAACAGCTGGCATGCCAACATTTTTGTCTTTTTTGGCTGCTCAGCTTCACCAGGGATATTCACAGCTTGCACTTTGCTAAGGTCGTTGGTATCACCCTTACACATTTCCTGTATTACATGAGGATCACTTTCCAGTAGTTAACAAGTCAAAAAATATTCCTGGGGGAGGAGAGGAACTAGGTAGATAAGTGTGTTCCACACGTGCACTTTATTTTGGGAATTGCTGCCTTCATCCATGTGAGAAATAATTGTGATCAAACATGGCTCTGAAACATGGTACTCCAGATCACACAGAAATGCCTTTGTACTCTGAATGTTCCAGTCCAGCAAGGCCAGAGTATGATGGGACGTCAACTGCTGGCCACTGCTCAGTGCCTGGATCTATAAATAGTCTCTGGATCAAACTTTGCACTACTGTAATTGGGAATAGGTCCAGTAAAATCAGTATCTCCACATTTATTCTCTTGAAATTTAGAGCCAGATTTGGCCCTCTGTGTGGACAGAGTCCAACTGGAAACTAGGGCCAGCCTGACTTATGGAGAGGAGATGAGCTGAGCTGAGAACTAACTTCCCTGCAGTTAGTTAGCCTCAATACTCACGTGTCTCCCAGATATAACTGTTCTGACCTCAGTGGAATTGATCCTAATTTATGCCACTGTAACTGAGATTGCAGTGTGCATTGTTTGAATTCTGTTGGGTGCGCCTTCTTCCAGATGGAAACTATTTGCAAACTATAACAGCCTCTTTCCTAAAGCTGAAGCTTGCCATATCTGAAATTTTTGGTGGGGCAGGGGTGTGGAGAAAAGGATATAATGCCAACTTTGTGCTTAGTGCTACCTAGTGACATTAAATTCTGCACTGTTCTATTAAATTATTAGTGCCTAATTAAGAGATTAGAAGAATCCTGTCCTCTCATCCTAATTACAGAATGTGCTCCAAGATCACCCAAAAAGCAGGAAGGAGGTAGCTTTAGGAAATTCAGAATGGCAATGTAGTGATTCTGTGCAGGCTTATATTCTTATATGGACGTTCCTGCTAATTGATTTTTCTTGCATCTGCGGCTTCTGTTTTTTCCAGCTTTACATATTACATTGCTGGAGCATTTGATGAATGGGATGCTGTGCAGCTGAAAGATCACACGTCTCAAATGGCTCGCTTGGTGTTCTCAGATTGAGCTGACTGGCAGAGTTGCAGCTCTCTGACAAGGGGAATGGCTGCTTTTCTCTCAGAAAAGCACTGGAACTCTTAAATGCAACATAAAGGCAAGATATTATACACACATATATGAGTGTGTCTGTCTATATACACATGTCTATGTGTGTGGATATATGTGCTTTTCGAGTGAAAAGCCACTCTGTCTTCCTGTAATTGCACTGGAAACATTCAGTTTGTCAGCCTGACTTTTTTCCCTGTTAGCAATGAAATTTGGCCAGGAGTCCTAGCATGCCATAAGAAATCAAGCTGTGACCACATTAAGCATGAATGGCAGAGCAAGGTTATAGCTTGTAACACTATGCTGGGGTGACCTGTTGCAGAGTTAGAGGCTGAGGTGTGAGGCTGGGTCAGATAACTATTTGCAAGTGAAGCACAAAATGAAGCTCAGAGCTACTTTGACTATTTACTCGAAAGAGGCATTTAGTGAGTATTTTTTTATTTTAAAAGCATATTTAGAAAACTTCAGCTGCAGGGCTTGTAGCCAACCTTCAGAAATCAAACCAGAATATTTCTTAATTTTACCTACAAGTACACTCATGGCATATTCCTGCTTTACTTTTCAATTATTTGAAAAGCTTTTCTACAAACTCATGTACAAAGTGACTGCTGAGAAGCATCTGACAAAGATGGAGATTTTCAGCTGCAGTGAAATAAAGCACGGGATCACCCAACCAGTAACAGGAGTAGGTTGGTGGATCTTTCCTGTAATCAGCTCTGGAGTCATCCCTGCTGAGCAGGAAGTTAGACATCCTCTTAAAGAAGAAAAGGAGAGGTGCTAGGGAATTGTTTGCACTACCTATAAACTTTCTGCCCTAGATCTGTCTCTTAAAATACTGAATCAAATGTAGATGAACCCCCCCCCCAAAAAAAAAAAAAAAAAAACACCCCAAAACATATTTAATTTTGAATATTTAATTTCGAAACCTTCTTATTAATTTGTCTTTGCCTTTTTTTAAGTTTTGATTTATTTTGCTTAGTAGACCCTTTGGCCCAAGAGATACATTTGAATACAGCTTTGAAGGGAATTTGGCTCAGTGCTGTAAGGCAGGCTAGGGAAGAGCCTGGTCTTAAAACAGACACAAAGCACAGTGCATGAGTTGGCGTCCTGGATCCCTCTGCAGCGCAACCTGAACTTTGCCTTGTGGAATAGCAAAGTTGAAGAACACAATGAAAACTTTCACCAGAAGCAGGGCTGCAAAGGATCTGCTCTGTCCCACCCTTTTACAGTAGCAAACAGGCTGCTGTAAGGTCAGTCACCCACTGACACCAGCTTTGCCTCTGTCTAAGACTGCACACCTTTGTGTGGAATCACTTGTGAGTTATCTTTCTGTGAGGAGAGTCTGACTTTTTTATGCCTCAGTCAATTGGAAAACTGTTCAAACTTCATTGGATATCACTAAAGCTGATAGATAAATAACATTTTGTATTTGTAAATTGTGGCTCACACTTCATGGTAAGGTCTGACTAGGATTGAGGTGTTTGGAAGGTTTATACTACAGCCTTATTTAATAATATAATCCAGAGCTGGATGCTGGACATGGGTATGAGATTGATGGCAGCAGCCACTGCCCAGGGAAGTGCCCCAGTTCAGCAGACTCCTTAGGGAGCTGTGGATTGTCCCAACAGGAGAACCATCTCCTCTCCTATAGTACAGAGCAGCAGAGCATTACAGAATGCCGGTTCTTGCAAGAATTTCCAGATTAGCAGCACTGTGAAGCACTTTCTGCATCCTAGAAAGCTTAAGATGCTGAGGACTGCCCCAGCAAAGGCCCAGCCATATCTGCTTCATTTCTGATTGATATTAGTCCAGTCTGTTCTTAAAACCCTGGTGGCAGAGCACCTCCATAACTTCACAAAGACCAAGCTGTGCCTGGGCTGGCTCTTAGCATTACAAAGCTTTTCCTAAAAAATACCCAGTACAATTCTTTCTTGCTGCCAATTATGCTGCTTTCACTTCTTTTCTACCAAGCTAATTCCTTCATTTTTATACCAGCCTTTCCTGTGTATGCTGACTGTTACCCCAGGTATCTCTTCTGTCTGCTAATTATCTCTAATCATTCAATCTTACCTTTTAAGCTGTGTTTTCTTGATTTTTGGTTCTTCTCAGATCTCCATCTAATAGCAGTTTGTCCTGCCACTTAACAGCTTTCTGGAAGTCACGTGCTCCACATTAGACCTCCATACTTTAGCTGAAGCCTTAGCCTGGTTATGGGTTGCTTTCACCAGACACGCCTATGACTGCTTTCAACACTTAATTCTAAGTAGCTGAGGCTACTTATAATTAAATTAATTAATTGATTTAATTAAATAATTACTTGAGGCTGAACTGATGGTAAGAGAAGCCAGACATTAATCTGGCATAAAATTGATGCAATGTCTCAATGTCTCTAAATAATACTGACTTACATTATCTGAGCACAGTGAATAGGTTTACAAATGCCCTGGCATGACAACACGTGAGTCTCCTGAGCTGTTTCACTACAGGTGCTGCTTCTGCCAACTGCATCTGTGTCTCAGTGTGAAGCTGCTTCATTCCTGTGATGGACATAAACCCCCAGTGCATGAATGATGCATCATAATTAATAGCAATTGTTTAACCAGAAGCATTTGCTGCATGAACTGTTAAAATAATATTATATCCAAATACTGCTGTGTTTTTCTGTTTTATGGATACTAGTATTTAAAACTCTAATCAAGATATTATAATTAATGATTTAAATTCTGTTAAAATGTACAAGCAGTGTGTTATATTCATAATGCCATCAGCTTTGATCAACTCAAAAAATGAGAAACATGTTTGACTGATTTAAGGCATCACAAAATGATCATAATGTTATTGTAATTAACAGTGTAATTAAGATTTACAGGTTGCACAATTCGTTTCACATGTATAACAATTGAAGTTTAATTAATAAAACTTATGTGTGCTAATTAGCAGTATTTTCAGAACCAAAAATGTTTCAACAATGAAATTTAGATAATATCTTTTTCCTTTCTTACCGTTCTTTGTTGGATTGTTATTCTGCTTCCATATTTTCAGGTTTCCAGATCTTCTTTTTGGTTGTACTTTATTGTAGGGGAAAAGAATGAAGTTTTTAAAAATTGCAAATCTTTAGCTGATAAACCATATTATTCCATTTTAAGTTGTTCTTCTTATACCCACAGTGGTCATTGTACTTGCTGCTGCATGTTCTTATCTACACCTTGGTCATATATTCTTCTAAGTCATTGTATAGTAGAAAGAGCTTGTTATATTCATGGATTTTTAAGACTGAACAGTTTTGGAGACTGATTGCTGTAGTCTCATTTATGACAGTGTAACTTAGTTGGAGGCTTAGCAGAAGCCTTTTGATATTGAATGGCTCAAGCAATAATTGTTATTAGAGTATGTTTTACTAAAATCAGGCTGCACCCTTTTCTGTTACTATTGCCGAGCATGTAGCAATAGCATGAAGCAGTAGAATTCCATTGTTTTAATGATTTTCCAGTCTTATTTCAGTGTATTGGTAGATCCTTTACCTTGATGTTGTGATGAAAGAAAACAGCTTTGATAGATACTTACTCACAAGGGAGATTAACAGGCTTAGAATTTGGTCCCTGTCTGAAAGGTGACATAGTCGATAATTCCATGTAAACAAAAAAGATAAGAGATGGCAGTGATTATTGTAACTGCTCCATAGTCTCTCCTACTGCTGTACCCAAAGTCCTTCAGCAGAATCACTCTTCTGAACACTATTTCTACTTTTCGCTGGCTTTGTTGCTGATACTCAATGCAAGAAAACAACACTGCAGGTGTCTTTCAACGTTGACATTTACTCATTGTCATGGAATTTCTGCAGGTCACACCTCACTGTGTGAGGAACCACTGAAAAAATAGATCTTTTTATTTTGTTGTTGAAGGAGTCCTTCAACATAAAAGGACACAGCTTACAGGATTGGGCTGTCAGACAGCAGCTCATGACTTGCATTATGTTATATTGACAATGTCTTGGCAAATAAGACACTGACAAATTGTTTTGCAATGAAAGCATAAACTATACAGAATATTGTGCAAGGCAGACAATATAAGGAGACACCCTCCAGTCTCCAAGGACTTGCATTTTTTTATTGCTTACCATATTTTTTCTAATATCTCTTCTGATGCACAGTGTCTCATTTGGGAAGTGGGATTTTTTTCCCTTCTGCATCATGCAAAGCACCCATCAAGACTGAGCCCAAGACCACTTGTGTTTGTCAGATGATACAAAGGGAACCCAGACTGCTGTGTTACAGAGGCCAGAAGCTTTCACAGGGGCTAACAACAGAGACTGAAAGATTCTAGGTATTCCAAGAGGTAATGTCAAGGAAGATTCAGGTTAGGCTTTAGGTCTCCAGAAGTGGAGGATACATTTTATCTTAATGTTGTGGAGTACCCATCCTGGTCTTAAAAAAACCCAAAAATTAAGAATAATAAATAAAATAAAATCTCCTACAAAAGCCCACTGTCATTAAGTTAAAAGCAAAGGCAACATGCAAATTTGATTCACTGCTGAGAATCCAGAGGGTCTCTCGCAGCCCCTTTCACTACTGCTTTTGGGGTCAGATCTTGAACTGGTGCTGAATTCTTTGCATTTAGGTGGACTCAGCATGGTTCATTGGTACTGATTTGTGTTTGCCTCCCTTTGAAGGGAGTGGGGATTTAACTGCTTGACAGTCCTGATACTCAACAGTGCTCTGTCAATCATGTTTATCAAAATTTCAGCCAAAGTGATGTTTTTAAAATGCACTTAGAGATAGATTAAAACCAATAATTATTAGATGTGGCTCAGTTTCAGAGTTCAGCCATTTCAGCCAGTTCAGTTCAGCCATTCTGGAGAGATGTTTTTAAAGAGATTAGGTCTGGGGCACCAGTTCACTAACCAGAGAAAGATGAATTTTTTCTATTTCTGTCTTTCAAAAACAAGCAGAAAATGGGAAAATATACTTTCTTTAGCTTGTTAAAATCTGTAGATAAATAAGCTTTCCACTAAGATAACATATGGAAAACACTGACTCCAAAGAAGGAATAAATCTAGAAAGGCCTGAATTAGTGAAAAGGGAGAGAAAGATGAAAGTAGTCTATAAATAAATTTTGTAATAGAAATCACAGTAACATAACACTATCCTGTCATATTTTTATGCTCTAATGAAGCCCTGTTACATATTTCTGTGGCCCCCTCTTTGATGAGTTCTTCAGTATTCCCAGCTGTAATAAGCAGTCATCTGAAATACCTGTGGGACTGGCCTCTCCCAAAACACCCAGTGTGGATTGTTCCCTAACTACTGATTTCTACCATTTCAATGGCACAAAGGATTCTGTGTTTTGACAGGGAAATCCTTATAACTCTAAAAATGAATTAAGTATTCATCCAATCATAAAATGACATCATGAAAGCAGCTCTTTCGCTGATGCGGTGACTATAGAGTTGCTTGACATAATTCTGCTAACACAGTTTGACTGGATATATGTTTTGACATCCAGACAACAGGGACACTGATGGAAACTGATGGACCCAATGTCAAAAGAAGAAAAGCTGGCTGCAGGAGGACACCCAGAAAATAAATAGGTGGATTTTCAAAAACCCCCTTTGCCAAAGGGCAAAGTCAATAAAGTGAGGACAGAATAAAACCTCCCAAAAAACTGAACAGAAAAACCAATTCTTATAAAAATAGCAAAGAGATAGTGAGAAGAGTTTTGGAGCTCAGCAGATGCAGACAGAGGAATAGTTAATTTGAACCTGAATAGTTGACCATCAATATTCATATTTTTGTTTCTGCCACAGCCTTCCAAAATAACTGTGTTGATACGGTAAAGAACCTCATTATTAAGCATCCTTTATCTTGCTCACACTTCTAGTCTTTTCCTTAATTTTCACCATAAATATGTTCCAGAATACTGTGAACAAAATGCCATCCAGAGGAGGACTAGCATTTTTAGACATTTTTGGGGGGGACATTTCAATTTAGAAGCCAAGACCTTTTCTTACTCCCATCAGGAGCCTTTGTAAGCCGTTCTGTTCTGTTTGCACATTTATAAAGTGTATTTATATATAATCTTCAAAATCTCCAAGATTAAAAAAAAATAATCCAGTTTTGGAATCAGCCATAAACACACTCCTTCACATATTTTGCCCATTCTGAACTGAGCATTTGTATCTATCATAGATTGGTCACTTTTCCCTGTCATTGAGTGACATATGTCACAGGTAAAGGACTTGTGACAGGGCTCAAGGTAGGACCATGTTAAATAATGCAGTGCCAAAAATCCAGTATTTGCACAGTCAACAAACTCCTCCAAGTAAATGATAATATTTACATATTTTGCTACCTCCTGACATAATGTCTCTCTTTGCACTGACTCCAGGATCACACTATTTCTAAAACCAGTCAGAGAGACTTCATTATTCTGATTTTTTGGAGTAGTCTCTGAAGTCCCTGAGCAGCAGATTTTGGAAACTGAGACTGGTATAGCTAATATAATTCTGTATTTACTGTTCTCTTATATTCTCCTGCAGGCCTCCAGTGGTGGCCACTGTTTGATACAGGACACATACTTGCAAAATGGACCTTTGACTTGCTCGAGAATGGCCATTTCTATTGTTATGTGCAAAAGAACCAGACCAAAACAACCCTATAAAGAAACCTCAATCACACAGTCACCCAAAGTACTAAAC
This sequence comes from Cinclus cinclus, assembly GCF_963662255.1. Taxonomy (NCBI): domain Eukaryota; kingdom Metazoa; phylum Chordata; class Aves; order Passeriformes; family Cinclidae; genus Cinclus; species Cinclus cinclus. The sequence continues at coordinate 16,638,458 of NC_085055.1, forward strand.
AATAAGAAACAATTCTGTTAGCAAGAAATGAGTGTCAGATCAAAATACTGAAAATCAATAAAAAGGAAATAAAAGTTTTGTGAAAGTAACTTGGCTTCATTTTCTGTAGTTCTTGGCTAGAGCATTTCCATTGATAGAGTTGCTAAGTGCATTCTATTTACAAATATAAACACTTGATTTTGATCAGCAAAAATGCATCAGCATACTTGAACAGTGTCAATGATGACATAATTACACTCACAATTTCCTCTCTGTAATGATTTTTAAATGTCAGCAGTCATTTTTTGTCTAATTGTAGCCTGCATGTCAGCACTTCCTCTTAAAACAGCATGTTCCTCTCTGCTGGAATTTCACACCTCTCCACTCACTCACTCACTCACTCACTTCACCAGTGGAGATAATGAAGATGATAAAGGGCTCCAGGATATTTTCACTCCTGTGCTGCTTCACTATTTAACATCAAGCAGGCAGAATGAGGACTCTTTTTTATTTTATTTTTTTAAGTAGAGAGTTTGATAAGTTCAACTATAAATAATTATTTGATTTTAATGAACAAATCAAAAAGTAGTTTTCATTTTTCAGACCCCCTGCTGGTGCTTTGCTAATAACCTGTTAAAAAGCTGGGGCTTGTGATGAAAACACTCTGACACATGGAGACCTGAACTTACTGGAGAAGGCTGAGCCTGCAGTGCCAGCCCTTGATCACTTATGTTGAACACAGTGCAAAGCAGGTGATGCTTGCTCTTCAAAGGCAGCCTGGTTAGAGATGTTATCGCTCCCATCTCTTGCTGTGACCTAGAAAGTGACATTTCAATTGCTCTTTTGCATGGCTCCAGGCCCCAGAGCCCACAGCATAACAAACAGGTGCTCCTCAGAGCTCTCTTCCTCCTCTCACAGTTCACAGACCACATCATCAAGTGTATGGAAGCGGATCTCTTGTGAAACAAACTGGAAGCTCTGCATTGAGGTTACAGTAAACATTTTCCACTCACCTGAACATATGCTAGAATTGGAAACGGGCCAAGGAGACCTACTTCAATCCAGTTTCCTTACAACTCATCTTTAGTTCACTGATGATGCTTAACTGTAGGATTTAGGATATAAAGCTTATAATTTACTGGCCCATTTAGTATCAGAACAGGTGAAAAGCCAGAAAGAATTCACACAGTGAAATCAAATAATGAAATAAGGTTGAGATGTCTGATAAAAAAAGAATACAATTGAGTATCTCTAATTACAAATACACATATACAATGACATATCAACTAGTTATTTGTCTGAATAAGTCCCTGACAACTAGAATAATGAAAAATGAATACATTGGATAAACACAGGTGATAGGGTGGGAGTGTGTTTTCTACAGCTCATGATAGCACTCATTATGTCCCTCTGTGACACTGCCATCACATCTGACTCCCACCTCCCCAAATGTCTGTGTACACACAGGTGCGTGGGGACCATGCACAGATTCATACAACACAAATGAAGACCTGGGTCTCTTTGTGGTTTATGCTGCATTTTGTGCCTTACACTTTGAACAGTCTTTTATGACTAAATTGGTGCCTCAGAAATCAGGAGCTCTTGGAAGGGGCAGGGGCTTTTTAACAGCTGCATCCTATGCACTTGTGAGATGTGTGGATGTGTAGGGACAATCTGAAAAGAGATGCTCCCGCACCCCACTGCAGAGGGATGTCCCCAGGAAAACAAAGACACCAACAGCTAAGCAATCAAGAGAAAAAGAAACCAGTCTTTGAGTACTCCTAGGAGAATATGAGTGCTCAAGACAAAGGAAGACCTGCCACGGGGAACATGGTGTATGCAGCTAGCTTGCCTGTGCCCACTCTTGAGAGAACAGGAATAAAAATCTAAAACCACTAAAAGATGAAAGGCTGTGTATGAGATGAACCTAGAACACAGATGCACTGCTCCAGAACTTTCTTTCTCCCCTACCCCTTTCTTTCCCAATTTTATACCAAAGAGAAAAGTAGACAATAATTAAATTAGTTTTAAATTGGGTGTAATATGCTCATAAGTCAAGTAATCTGTACTGGAACGTTACCACAAAGCTGACTGGGAGCAGGCTCCACTTCTGTGCACTACACCACAGAAAGGATCAACATTTCTTTGCCAGGTTGCTCAGCTAAATGTAAATTGAGAAAAGGAAAAGTAAGGGTAAGAACCATTTCTGGAGCCTTCTGCAGATCCAGGTGGCTTGCTGGAGGCTGTGAAAAGGTTTTAATAAGGCTAAGAAGGTAAAAAGGCTCCTTTGAAGAGCATGTTCTTCTGTTTCCATAGAAAAGGAAAAAGGACATTTACCTGTCAGTTTGCCTCTTTAGGGTTACCTGCAGAAGACAATCAAACCCCACACAGAGCTGAAATAATACTCAATTACCCTGGCCAGGAGGTGGTTTTTTTTGTTTGTTTGTTGTTTTGTTTTTTGGGAGTATGTTGTGGTGTTTGGTTTTTCTTTTTTTTTTTAGTTTATTGCTGAGTCTCTCTTTCAGCTGGAGCTGAAACTCCAGCTTTTAATGAACTATCAAAGGCAACTACCACCCCCAACGTTTGAACATGAGGAAATCTGCAAAGGGATAGGGAAATGGAGTTTTCTGTGTCAATGGACCAAAGGTATTGGAATATTGATGTTACACATAGGAATTGAGCTTATGTTTTACATTACAGTCAAGCATTCCTGTAGCTTCAGAAAAATAAATAGAGGCTGCTGAGAGAATGTCACACTGTTCATTTAGTGTCTAAAAGTGGTAAGTTCAGCCTGTAGGAGCACAGAAACATTCCTTATACTACCTGAAACAGGTTTATAGCCTTGTAAAAGAAGACTGTCACGGATTGTGCAGTTTGGCAGATTATTCATGACTCAGTCACTGCATACAGAACACTGGCTTCTGCTGCATCTGAGGGTGCTTGACATCTCTTAAAGTCGTGCCAAAAGTATTGCAAGCTGGCCTCTCAGAAAACGAGGTACATTAAGTTAGAGACCACGTCTGAAAACTTCAGTTGATTTGCTTCACATGAACTTGAATTGAACCTCCACCTTCCAAAACACGGCATATTAAAACATAAAGACAGCTGAATGGTAACCATGACAACACTACTTCCAAAAACCCAGAGGTATAGCCAACATTTCTACATATATACTGCGAGGGATAATACATTCTTTTGTACACTTATTAATACCAGTTCATGCTGTGTGCATGAATTTTCATCAGCAAAACTGTACATTGCACAGGAAGTTCCAGATATTAATTTACCTTTGACGTTTTTCGCTACTCTAATAAGGCCCATGCAAAATGAAGTTAGTCAAAATGTTCCAAGTTTTAGGCTTGGTTGCAATATGGTCTCAAAATATTGCCTCAATTTTAAAAGTCTGTCTTGTGGCAAAATCTGCGGTGCAACTATGTGTTGCATTCCACTGAGCCATAATAGCACTTATAACATTTTAATTTCTTTTAGTTTTTAATTGTGACAAAAAAGAGTGACTATTTTTCATTGCTGTAATTTAGGAAGATGAATGTCAATTATTAAAATAGATTATTATGTTAAATGAACCTATATTCCATCAAGATGTCTGCTATTTTCCAGCCTTTGGACTAATGGACAATTCTTTAGTTTGGGCTCTTGTCAGCACTGATGTAAAATGCTTTATGTCTCATTTTTACAACCCATTTTGTCCCAAAAATTAATTTAATTTGCTCTACCTAAATTGAGGAATACAGCCCTTTCCATCAGTTTGGAGAGGAATATGCTTAGTTTATTTTGAAATACCCTGCCAAGGGACTTTTTCCTAAATGAGTATTTTCTAATCTTTAATTAGTATCACAAATACTTTTGCTGCCTGCACATTCTTCCAGTGAAAGGTTGTATAGAGCAGTCACTGCATTCTGCATGTCCTGTGGGACTGTGTGAGGAGCTACACACTCCCCTTTCACACGCTGAACAAAAGCTAAATTCTTGGTTTCTTTTATTTCTTTCTTTCCCTTAGGTCTGAAATGCTAAAACTATCAGTGCAGTCCAGAGGGCTGAATACTGATGCTCAGACCTTCTTGGGTGGTACCAGGGTAAGGCTTGATGCAAGTCTGTGATTCATCTGCCATCTCTTCTTTTGCAATTACATTGCTTTTCTGACCTTTTATATATTTACTTCATAGCATAGATACAGTGTTTACTACTTCTTTGGGGACATAATGAATTGCAAAGACAATGTCCTTTCCCCCAACAAGACTAGAGCATAAATAGTTCAATTGCTATCAACCACGAGCACTACACATAGGTAATTCCTTCTGCATTTTTATAAGTGTATATGTTTTTATAGATATAGAAGAGGTAGAACATTGACAATGTGCCCATTAATGAGTTGGGTACATGTCTTTGGCCTCAGCCACTTCTATTACACAGCACACAGAAGCAATAGCAAAGGCAGTCTTAGAGTGCAAAAATTTCTTCTCTTGTGCTATTAATGCGTATCATTCTTACCTCATCTGTGAAAAATTATGTTAAAGTTTTGCTAACTAGAACTGCAATCATACCTTTTAACCCACTCTATGCTTTGGAAATGAGACCTGGCTTGCATCTGGGCTGTCCTCAATAGCTGTGCCTGCAGTCTCAGAACACTGATTTCAGTGAGGTTTATCCATCCTGCAGGAAGAAACCTTTAATATAACCCGGTGTTTAATTTGTCTTGACTTTCCCTGTTGGCTTCTCCCAGGCTAAAGCCAGCGTGTAAGCTGACACATAAGGAGTATGGATAAAATGGGTGTCAGGATTTGACTGCAAACTGCTGCCCAAATTAGCACAATGGTATAGTTACTATTAAAATAAATTGCTCAGTGTTGTAAAGAGACCTCCAAAAGTTGAATTTGTGAAGCTCTCATGGTCTTAAGCACAGGGATCTATTTCGTGCTTTTTCATAATACAGAGCTTGACAATGAAAATTTTCATTGCCCTTTCCACTTGCTTATTCCAGGGTTCATGTAGTTTAAATTTAATTAATTCTCAGATAAAAGGTCTGGTATGTAAGCACCAGTTATGAGTTACAGCTGCAGTGTTGGTGGCATCCACCTCCTGTTATATTTTTTTGGTTTAAACTTCCCTTTCCTTATTGTGTGGAACCTTGTTCTCCTTTAGGGACAGCAGGAATATGTAATCCAAAACATCCTATGGTCCCCTCCTTTCTTCATTCAGCACTTATTGCATGAATGCTTCTATAAAGGTACCACAAGACAGCGCTAAGGGTACAAATGCAGCTCATTAATTGTTCTAGGAACAAGACATGAAAGAGCAGTGACACCCTGGAGGCATTAAGGACAGAAGAATAGTGGCATGAACAACAGAATTCTGTCAATCCTCTTGCTGCAACCCTCCCTCTGGCTTTTCATTCACCCTGGGTGCTGCTCTCAGGACATGAGCACCCACCATGGCAACAGCCCATGCCTGCTGCTGGCACCATGTCCCCTGCCATCAGCTTCTGTGACCAGTGCCCACTCAGGCTGCTGGGCAGGCAGAATTCCAGCCTGGAATCTGTCATAGCACTGCTGCATCGTTGGGTGTCACTTGCACTAAATCAAATGGCAAGCAAGACCCTTCCACAGCTATCCAGTGCCATCCTTTGTCCTTTAATGCAGTTGGCCCAAGAAAACTTGACACTGAGAGCAAGGTTAGCTGGGATTGATATTGTTGTGATGCTGGAAAATCTTTAGTGAGGTGGGGTTTGTAACTGCTAATACTCCCCCTGTCCTCCCAGACAAGACAACACCACCCCCCAGCACAACCTGTGCTAAGAGTTACCAGCCCAGATGTCCCGGGCATTGCTATGCAGGGCTCTGTGCTGGGCTGTGCTGCTCACAGTGCCACACCAACCTGTCTGGGATCTACTCTAGCTGGGTGTGCGCAAAAAGCCCAGCTCTCTGTAGTAAGATTTGAATTCTGGTTTGTAGAGAATATGGAGAAATGTTCTGTCTCAGTCTGCTGTGAAAAATTTACTGCTTCCCCAAGTGATTAAGGTCTTTAGAAGACAATCAACAAACTAGCTTATTTCTCCTGCAAACAGGAAAAACACATCTCTTACTGCAGCAGAGGTTCCTAAATGAGGCACAGCTGGATGGCTGCCAGTAAAGTCTTAGTATAGTAGTTGGCTGGGGAACAAGGGTGCCCTGGCAACCACGTGTTTGTTAGTGAGGATGCTGCATAATTGTTAATAAATGGTTGTGAGCTAAGGTTGGGGGTGGGGGTTTGGTGAGGAGGAAGGTCTGCTTTGCAGAGATTTACACAGGAGCTGCTGCAGAGAAGGTAAGTGCTCTCCATGGAAAGCAGTGCTGGCCCAATGGAACCGTAGATGTTTCAGGCTAAAGAGCCTTCATTTTGCAGGTGTATTAAACTCTTTCTTCTATCTGCGTGATGCTACAAATGTGATAAGGTGCCTCATCATCACAGGACAGATCTAAGGGAAGATTTCACAGGCTCCTTTTGAAAATAACAAAAATTAAAGCTTACAGAAAGAAATGGTGAAAACGCTGGGTTATGAACTGTGATTGGTTTGGGCTGCACTAACACATGCTTGATCCCTGATTTACTTTTGTAGTTTCAATCTATTCCTTTGTGTAAGTAAGTATGCATCGGTGTACTACTAGTTAAGGAATAGTTATAATTTGAACATAGGTACTGATGGTTTTTCTTGCTCTCCTAAAAAGCTAGGTCAGGTCACTTCTTGTATATTGAGAAAAAAGGTAAGTTCTATTTCAGGCAATTGCTACACATCATTTGTCGATCACAGCCTGGAGTAAAGGTCTCCAGGGTAAAGGTTTTTGTGCTTTCATAAATCTAAACTTCTGAGGAAGACAATAGTACACAGAAAAGTGCACCATTAAATAAATCTGCAGAGTACCATAACTGTTGCAGCTATTAACTGAAGGCTTGCAAGCATGTTCATTAATTCTGTCTGCTAATGACAGCCCAAAGCCTGCAGCAGCTCTTTGTGAGGGCAGGTGTGTTCTGGTGACCTTGCACAAGTATTCAGCTGGTGGTTCTTCTTCCAAACCTTTGCACAACAGGAATGGTCACTGATAAGGATCAGATATGCTTAATGTGAAAAAAAGTTCCAGTTCTTTGGGCTGGGGAACAAACTCAGGCACATATGTCAAGTATTTCACAAAGATGGTGTAAATCTTATTATTTGATAGCATTAGTTAATATTTACAAAGTATTTTAAATTCCCAGAGAAATCATTATGAAGTTGTTGTAGGCATTATTATTCCTATTACTGTCAGGAACGATATTGTGTTTTATAATGTACACAAATGCTAATATTGTTTTGTTTCTTAAGAGTACTTATGTGCTTTATAAAACGTCGTGTATTGTTCTCTGTGTCCTCTGATCCACAGTAACTTCATAATGATATGAAACATTGACATTTGGGAATTGTTTTTTACTGTCTTTTTTTTCATACAGACTTCCATGGAGGATTTGCTAATGGTATATGTGTGTGTTTGAATTAAACCCTTTAATGCTAGGGGAGGAGATCAGTTTGACATGGAATTCAACAGCTGTTGTTTCTTTAAAGAGAAAAGGCCTGCTGGATTTAAGTGTGTTTGAGTATATCTGGTTGACTGAACAGTTTCCTCAAGGAAGTATTCATTCAGTCAATGTGCTGAAGGGTTAAGAAAACAGAAACCCATAGTGTTACTGAGTTGTTGTTATGTATGTTGCCAAGGGAACTGTAGCTGGAATGTTTAAATGCCTTGTTTCTCCCCAAATCCACAGGAGTGGAGCTTGAGTGTCTTGGTGTGCCCTAATCCTCACAATTAGTTTCTGTGTGATGGTGGTGGTGGGGGGGGACACGACTTATGGGGCTTATCAGACTAAATACTTGTAGTGACACTGGGTAACATTCCCACCATGCTGGACAGAGTGACTTTAGCATCCTACTCATCACTTAGGAGAATCACAGCCAAAAGCAGAAAAGGGAGTGTATTAAAAGCCTCCCTTTTTGCTTCTCCTGAACCCTGTGGATTTCTTTTAGTAATGCATATTATAGAAATTAATGATCTCCAAGGAGATCACCTTAAGACTTTGGTAAGAGAAATCATGACATTGATTGATCTTGACTCGGATCTTTAGTATTGGTATTGTTTTGTCCCACACACCATTTAATTTGCTTCAATGGTGTAAAGAGGGAGGAACCTTTGTTACAAATGACCATTTCAACAAAAGAGGCAGATTTTAGCCTTGTTTCCATTTAAAGGCCAGGCTCTTGCACTGCAACAGATCAGTCTGCAGAAAGTCTAATCAAGCACTCCTTATTGCCAGCTAATTGTTGTAAGAAAAATACCTAAATGTATCTGTAGAGGTCAACTGTGCCATAGATATTTCAAGAAGCCCGGAACAACCCTTCCAAAGGCTTCCATTGGGCCATCACTCCCAAGTGTTTGGCATATTGTACCACCATAGGTTTTTTCATGGGTGGCCAGCATCACTCATTTGAGTCCAAACTAGCTAAGTAGCACGGCATCCCTTGTTAAGTCAAACATTTTTGCAAGCATAAACTGACCCACACTTTGACTGATTTATGTATTTCTTCTGGTATGTGGGAGGATTTGCATTCAAGGGAATGTTTTCACTTTTGTGCTTACACCCCCTCCTATCACCCAACATAAGGTTTTTAATATGGTGCAAGATAATTCTGTCTTAATATTCTTTGAACTAAGTCTAGTTGCAATAGATGTGGACAACAGAGAGTACCTTCTCCTTGCAACTGCCTCTCAAGTGCAAAAGCTCAATGCTTTCCCAGGGTACATTTTCTGAGCACCTGATAATTCTTATTGCCTCCTAAGCAGGACCCACATCTTGAGGTGGAGACATCCTGAGACAGAGGAAGGTCTCCAGCTGGCCAGTGTTGGGACAGATTACGCACTTTTTATCCACAAAAGTCCTGTGTACACATCCTGTTGTGATATTTCCTTTTTTTTTTTCTTTTTTTTCTTCTCTCAGTATGAAACCATTGATCTACAAGCCAAGAGGTCTTTCTGCATCCAGATAAAACAGTGAGCTTAGGCTTCATCATGTCCTGGGGTCCTCACCATCCAGTTGTCCATACTGGGAGTCACCTGAACTGCAAAATATTGAGGAAGACTGGTTCACAGTCACTTCTTCTACCAGTTGATTTCAAAAGTTCTTTCAAGGTCTTAGATTTATAAAAGTTAGGAAACCAAACACAGTGATAGTAGAATCGTGGGGAGTTCCATCACTGCTCAGAGGCCAAGTGTCATATTTCCACTAGTATCAGAATGAGCAGACAGTGCTAAAGATTGGGAATGCTGACACCACACATTTCCCAGCTGTGATGAAATCTTATGATTTAAAATAAAAGAGCAAAGAAATAAAAGCTGAAGCTTGATCAGTGATTTCTGTGTCTCATTAACTTTTGACTCATTGACTTTTGGTATTGTTTTGCAAAGAGGGACAACTCACAAGCATTAATTTTTTTTTCTATTACCTATTTTTGTGCTTTCTGAAACTCCTGCACAAGTTAGTTTGAGCAGGCATCTCTGCACAGTTCTGAAAGTTTTGTGTAGGGCAGCACTGAGGTGCATTGGCAGGAGCTAAATGTGGTTTAACTACAATCTTGTTGGCTCAGGTTTGTGCTTCATCACCCAGATATACCCATGTTTTATTTAAAATAGTCTCTTAGAAGTCTTTTTAGGTATTCTCAGGTCTTGTAAACTGAATGCAAAACAGAAACTACCATATGAGTGGAGTCCACTATGTAAAAGACAAAAAACCTGTTAAAAACCCTATAAAAAGCGATGTAACCAAAGCCCTGCACTCCTCAGAAGAGTTAATCCTGCAGTGGGTGCTAAACTCCAGAGCCCTAATGATGGGGCACTCCTTACCTCTCTTCCTTTGCCATTTGCAACCACAAGGTGAAGATGAGCAAAAAAGCTGACTTTTTTCTTTTATTAGGTGCGGGGAAACTTTTGTTTTGGCAGTGCTTCTTTTTGTCCTTCACAGAGTTTGTTTTTCTCTTGATTTTTTTGGGCACTTTTTATTTCCTGTCAGAATGCGGAGGAGAAAGCTGTTCTAGTCTGAAAGTTATGCACCCCTTACCGTGCCCCTTAGTTACACAGCACAAGGAAAAGAGAAACAGAATCCATGGCACCGTGCAGAAATGCTGCACTATATAGTTTGCCCTGGTTAAACATTTCCAGAAAGGGAATAACACAACGCTGTGGAGCTCCTGAATGTCTTTTGGCCCTTGTGCTGCAGAGGTGCAGGCATTTAGGGTTAAACTGAAACAGTGCAGGATTCTGGGCAAATTGGATTTCAGATGTGAGCTACACAGATCAGAATTATTTCCTTTTTGTATTACCACAACACTATCTCCTCCATACCTGAAATAAGTGGCAAGTGGAGCCTTGAAAAGCAATATGCAACAGCTGTGTGAGAATTTAATTTGATATAGCCACATGGCCCCATCTTCGGCCACCTTTTTTGATCTTTCTTCAAACAACTTGTAATATCTACAGAATAATGCTGAAAGTCTTGTATGTACAGATTTTTTTGGTAGTAAGTAATTCTGTCACTTTTTGCCTTGTCTTCTCCATATGTAGGGAGATGTCAAACTGGAAAATAAATAATGATTATTTACATTTTTCAAAGCCTGCAAGAAGCTAGAGTTACACATTTGGATTGAGTTTGGGATGGTCTCACTTTCTCTTCAGCACTTGTGTTGTAATTCGCTTTATCTTGCTCTAAAACATTTTGGTGAGGGAACATGAGTACTGAATCTAGTCATCTCCCTATAGCTGCTGGGGTTTTCTGAATTCTCCCTCAGTGCATTCATGGCTAGTGGTGCCTAATGACAGAATGGATCAAGACTTAAAAAGCATTAAGCCATCAGAATTAAAACCATTAGACTTAAAAAGCAGCTTACATGAAATTTGAATGTGCACCTGTAGTTTGTGAATCTTGTATCAGCTGCTTCTTCTTTGCTGCTAATATTTGAACCTTGCACATTCTTACATTCCTGTGCATATGCTTTAAAGATGCAGGATCAAACCCTTTATCTATTTATGCTTGTCCTTAAAGCACCATGTAGACTTCAAAGCTGCAAGGACAGTTCAAAGCTAACGTTGTCTATGATAGGCTGAGTCCAGCAAAATGCTGGATGGTAGAGCAGGTTCTGGTTGTGCTCAAAATCAACTGCAAGTGGGAGACAACAGGATTTTAATAATATAAACAAGAAAAAGAAAGGGTCTATCCTTTAAAAGTGTATGTTGGAATTACATGGTTGCTGAGAACAAGTTTCTACAACACGTACTGTTAACAGAAAAGTTCTTCCTGATTTTAAATAATACTATTGCAAACTCTGAATTATAGTTTATCTGCTGTTCTACCTATTAATAACTTTCTATTATGTTCAATTAATTAGCTATTGGAAAAACACCGAGGCCAGCAGTTGTGCAACAAATCAAGCCTTTCAGCACTGTCAGATGCTGGGGGTGCTGGCACACATCTGCCTTTTCTGCCAACTGCAGAACAACAGCAACAACAACCCCAGCAGAACCATGGCCTTTGGTCAGCCCCTGCATTTTTACACTAGGATTTGTTCAGTTGATATAAAATGGTAACTCAGGCAGTCCAAGTCAACACTACAGGGGCCCTCTATAGGGGGAAACACAGCCCCTAAACAGGCTTCCAGAGTCCCCCATTCAGCTTCCAAGAATACGGTTTTAACCATCCCTAAGAGGAGCCCCCCACCAACTTTTACAGAGGCCACCCTCTGCTCACAAAACCTAGTCCCTTCCCTGAAGGCATTCAGGATCCTTTGAAATGGAAAATTTGTGCTGCACTGAAATAGTTCATACTATAATAAACAACTAGTGCCATCATTCTGCTGGTATTCAGAGCGCAATTAAACCTGAACCTCATGTGAGGATTCCATTTGGGGCGGAAGGTGGTGCTGTGGGGAGGACAGGCAGCTCACCCCTACTTCTTCCCACAGTCTTCCTACCCCTACAGTGTTCTCTACTGCAGCAGGTTTTACTGCTTGTCCTCCCCACCCTTGCAGTGAACAGCCCCCTTCTTCCACCCCACATTTACATGAAGCACGGGGGCTTGTGGGGGATTATATAACTTATAGGTCAATTTGTTGTTTGGGCAGAAGAATGTGGTGTGTTGGCTGAAGCTGTTTGTTTGCTTAAGTTCTCAGAGTTCAATGAGGTCATTTTCTCATCTTCCCTGTGTTTTCTGTATTTTCCACAGACCTGCCAGCCTCAAACAACACCCTCTTTCTTCGCATTAGAAATGGAAACACGTCCTCTGCAGGAATTTTCCACTTAATAGCTCCTGCTTTCCTACCGGGGGCCTCAGTGCACCACCACTGCAATGCTGTATTTCTTTCCACTGCAGTTTGACATTTTGCAGCCAGAACAACGAACGGCATTCACTCTATCCTGATTTTTGAAAAACATATCTCTGTAGGTCCACAGAACGTACCCAGTGCAGCAATCACCAGGGGAAAATGGCAAAGGTATTTAAATATCATTACATGTCACTGAGACTATGACACTCTGGTAAAAATGCTCTTTTATACATTTGCTTTTCCTTACTCCCCATTCCTCCCCCCTCCAACCCTTTATAGATACACACACACAGACACCAAACCTCTGTCCTGCTCTCCTACCACAAGCCACTCTCTTGTTCTACACTCGGTTGCAATTGTTTGCCTTTGTGAATTATTTCCTTTGAATAATATTTTCAAACAACTTATCAGGTCCTGACACCGTGAGGAGCAGAAATGCACATTGCAGATAATCTGAGCAGTAAACAAGGAGCCTGCTTTAAAATGTGCCAAGTGACCTGTCTGAAGGCAGCAATATTTGCAGATTGTTTACTACTGACATGCAGTGATGTCGCTGAAATGCGGCAGCTTGAAGATTGGAGCAAAATGGGATCTCAGACACTCAGTCAAGCACAACCTGTAATTTTTAAATTTACTGTTTGTGTTCTGCTTTTTTCAAATTTAGAGTTGTATTATAAATTATTAAAAACTATTTTCTAAAAATCCCTTTGCTGTGTCTATGAAGAAAAGATTATTCCTTTACAGGGAGCAAAATGAATGGAAGTAAACATGTTTATTGCTAGAAGGAAGGCTTCCCCTGTCTGCGCAATGGTAGAGTCTCAGACAGCAAGGTCCCAGTAGGTCAGACTGGCACATTGAATTGCGTATCAAATGAAACTGGTATTCTGGAAAAAGGGTGGAAAGAGGAAGAGGGGTGTTAGTGAGGAGGTTGCTCAGGCCAGGAGGGTGGGCCACTGAAAAACAACAAGTTAAAAAATAGGATTGATGATTTGCAGGACACCTAGGGTATTTCTTTCATGGGGTATTACTTCCACTTTTAACCAGGAACAAGAGCTGGAAGAAAAAAAAGCGGCAGGAGCTGACAGCTTTGTGCTGATCAAAGGGACGGAGCATTGAATGCCTTCTTTTGCTAGCTATTTATTACAGAGAGAGAGAAGGGCTCCTTTGCCATTCTGCTTAGGAGAGAAGGGATTAAAGATCAAAAAAAAAAACAAAAAAGGAGGGGACCGGCATGAGTTCTTTGTTCAGAAAATATTTCTCTCTCTCTTTTTTTTCTTTTTTTTTTTATGGTGTGCCATGCTGTCCACTACAAGACAAAAACATCATTTCTTTTTATAGCATTACTCCCTTTCTTTTTTCACTGACCAAAATTTCTAATGATAAACAATTCCAGTAGCTTTTTTTTCTTTTTTAATGTGAAGAAGGCCCCCTTTGGGAAACTTAGTTAACTGTCTTTTAGCCTAATTAACCTAGGAAATAAAGTTTAAATGCACTGTTGGGATTCTATTAGGATCATCAGTTCATACAGATAACAGCAAAAGGTGTTAAAATGCACTTCACTGGTGCAAGTGATCTCATGTTGTAAAAATGATTATCCCCAGCAGAACAGGGAAGGATTAAGGGGCCATGTCTACGTGTGGGAAACTCCATAAGTGTTTTATTAGCATTAGTACATGTATTAATCACACAGACACTAAAAAAAAGGCCCGTCAGAATGGTGGCAAGTGGCACAGTGCATTAAACCTACTCTCTTAAGTCAGTGGAATGTGAGCATTTTTATTCCTAGAATTGCAATAAAGCAGTTAAATAGTGTGAATGAAGTTGGGGAAAGCCTGCTTGTATGACTGTGGATCATTGTGGATTACCTAAAAAGAGAGACTGTTTCTAAAGTAAGGCACTCCCATTGCAGAGACTTTGAAGAAATGCAAGGTAAATTTAGTGTTCCAGCCTCAAATCAGTTGAGCTATACTTTGTATGTTTGATTGCAGTGACCCAACTGCTTATTTATATTCTGATTTCTGTTACATAGCTCAAAAAAGGGAAAAATCTATCCATGTCCCATGCTTCTGCTCTGTCCTCTGCTCCTTGGTTCAGGTTGCTGCTTGCCAGCACGAGGGAGAGTCAGGCTAAGTGGCCATGCAAGCAAGGCTGAGGTAACACTGATAAAAGCAAATGCTGTTGACCAGATGTGAATAATTCAGTAGATGATCACGGTGGGGTTTGAGATGAGCAGCATTTTCCACAGTTTCATTTCATTTCCATTTGCAGCCCCTAAATTTTGTTTCAACTTGATAGCAACCACAAATAAAAAAGGAAGCATTGCCAAATATGTGGTGATTTTACAGCCAGCTTTTTATAAGACCTATTGCCAGCATTAGGTTAGCAAAACAGATACATGGTGATGACATTTAGGATTCTTTTTGATCTCCAACCTTCACCACCACCAAAACAAATCTAAATCCTTTAGTGGAGATTAGAAATGCAACCCTTGGAGAAAAAAATTCTCAAGTTTTTGCTGTAGTCTCCTTTCAGTTCTACTATATTGACAATCACAACACTAGAGCAGCATCTAGGAAAGTCTTGATTAAAACTACTTTAGCACCATGATAGATGTGATAGTGAGACATATTATTGACTTCATTGCTAAAAATATTATAGTTATACAAGTTGAAATCCTGTCAAGAAGTTGCCTCTTTCATTCCAGTATTAAACACTTATCTTTCAGTGGATATTTGGAATATTGTATATGTCTGTCACCACAGCAGTGACATTTGTTATTTTATTCATCAAAATGTCACCTGCCTATCAAGATAGCTAAGATAAGTAAGACTGGGAAACTTTGTGGAATCATAATACACAGGCTTTTTTCTGCCAGCAGATGTATTACATGAGACACTTATATTGAGTAGAGTTTCCTTGTCTGCAAAGTTAAAGAAATTACCGTTTGCCTTACAAGGATATTTTAGTAATTCCTTCGTAGCATTAAGGGAAAAGATGGACTATAAAACCAGTCAGTCCCTAATAATACAGGGTTGTTCATAGAATACCTAGAGTTGCAAAGAACTTTGTGGAGGAAGGGGACTCTGTGAATATTAAGCATTTTAAGTGCCATAGTATTTTGAGCATGCTTAGCTAGCTTACTTGGCTGCCCTCAAAGCCTGAAAAAAAAACAATTGAGGGCCTAGTAAGTAGCCAGGTGACAAAAGAGGCAGGAAATGGGATGCTGGAAAAGTGGAAATCAACTTCTAAACAGGGAAACAAAGGAGAAATGAAAAAACAAGCCCATAAAAACACAGAGAGGGTTTTAGAAGCGACACCACTCTGACAAAAGATCAACACTGTTTCAAATATACTGTATTTCTCCACCCACCCCGAGTAGATCTTAAGTACCCTTCACTGCCTCGGAGTCAGATTTCAAGCCAAAATGTCTGTGTTGCTAGTTTTGCAAGTGCTACCACTAATTGAAACCACATAATGTTGCAGATCTGAAATAAGGCAGGCAGGGCATCCCTGCTGAAAAGCTACCCAGCAGGAAAACCCCTTTGTTCTCTTTTAAAATAAACTAATTCAAGGGAAATGTTGTATTAATCATTGCTTCTAAATGTACACAGAATTTCCTCCCTGCTCTCCCCCCTACCCCCGGCCCCCCATTTTCCTGATTAGCTATCAAAGGACTTTGCTATTCTTGTAAACTGCAAAAATGGTTTTAATGTGCATGCTTGTCATTTCTAAGTGTATAAATTTTGCTTTTGCAGGGATTTTACATGGCACATATTGTGATCACCTGTGGGTAGGGTACTTAATTAGCAGTCCAGGTCCTATTTCATTTAATTTATACTGGAGCAATCTAAACTAGCAGAATGATCACAGCCACACTCAGTAATTTAACTCCCTCCCTTCAAAGCTGTTTTAGTAATTATACTTTGGTTGTAAGTTTTCAGAAAGCTTTTACAGTACTTTTTTTCTAGCCATGTAAGCTCATTCCCTGCTCAGCTCCCCTCAGTCCTGGCTTTTGTCCTTCTGGGTACTGTTGGTTGCATTCCATTAAGAAATTAGAAAGGATGCAGCTGTCATTATTTTGTCAATCGTAAAATCTAAGACATGGAAAAAGTCATAGGAAGGCAGGGGAGTCGTGTAACTTCTATTGAGAAAACAGATTATTCCTTGATACTTCCAACAGTATTTTCACTTGACCTAAAAGGAAAACTTTTATGTGGTGGACTTTTATGATCCAGGGTTGGATTTCCCGGTGGATCACTGAGATGTGTGCACATAAACATCACTCTATACTTGGTTCAGAAATTCACAAAGGCCACCCTCAGCACTTCTTGGGGAAGAACTCATTATATAATTTTATTTTGAGCTTCATCATTATTAAAAGTTTTGAATCTATAGCAATAATTTATCTACATACATTAACATCCATGGTATAGACAATATGCCTGCAGCCCAGATCAAATCAAAGAATGTTTCTTGTCACAGTGATTGCAAAAACAATAGCATGTAACTGCTAATGTGCATATAAGTTGCTCACTTGTAGCTTGGCAATGAAGGCTTTGCTCCATGTGCCCTTTTAAAATTGATCCTATTTTACAGTGACTTTGAGATTTAGAAAGACTTCCAAGGATGGAAAGATTTTTAAAAATACTGCTTTTGTTTTTCTCTCTGAATAGGTACAAGAAAAATAATTTCACTGTTATGTCAAGATTATATTTCACTGCACAAAAATACTGTGCAGTTTTGCCATTGGAATTTTGATTGCAAAGTAGCAGACAAATAGGTTAGTGCTTGCTTGTCACTACTGTAGGAAAGCTGGCCTTACTGATGCTGCTAGTATTTCCAGTTAACCATATTCTCATCAGACATACATTACAATTTAAAATGAAATAACTTCATAAATTCCTATGAGTTTCCGTATGTCTGCTACAGATTATACACCAAAGATCAAACTTTTAACATCTGTTCATGCTGGAAAATATTTTTGTGTGTGTGTTTTCTTGGCAAAAAATTCTTATTTAAGCATGTAAAATAATTTGGTACTTATGAAAAATTCCTTCCTGACCAGTGTTTATCTTGTTTGTGTGTATGGAAGCACAAATCTCAACGGTTACATCACTTTTAACTTAAACAGCTGGAGGCAGTCTAATTATTTATTTTCTTGAGTCCGTGGCCTTTGGAGACACAGACTTCCAGTCACTGGTTGTTTTCCAAGTAGTGGGAAACCTTTTGTAAAATATGGCACTTCTAGAGGAGGACGGAGGGCTTTTCTTTAGAATAAGAAAAGTGTCTGTGTATTGTGTTTGAAGAGACAATGTATGATTAATGATTCTCTATTCACTGGAAAGCTGCTACTCTTATTAAGTGAGTGCATCAGAGTAAAATGCAGCCCGACTGAAAAAATGAACTGACCCTTGGAAATCCTCACATCAACCTATTTTTCTAGGCAGTGAAAAACAAAGTGTAGATGTATTAAGCTTTAATTTCCAGTGAAGAAGCTAGATATGTTTTGTTGCTCTCTCTCCACCATACAAATTGGTCCTGAACTCTGCCAAGGGTTGCATGTTGCTTGTCTGGGCTAATGAGTAAGATATCAAAACACAAGATTTATGACAGCAGTCAAAGAATTAATGAGCAGAGTTCTGAGGGCTGAGGAAGCCTTTGCAAATCCCCAAAATAGAGAGAAATCTCTGCTTGAATCATCTTCTGTTGTGAGTTGATACGGCATCTGCTGCTCCAAGTCTAAAAGAGGAATGAATAGACAAAGAGTTTCAGATGTACACGCTATGCTTAATCACCAAATAATAACAAATAGGAACTCCCAACAGCCCTCTGTGAGTTCACGTTCAAATTAGCTACACATTCAAGTTTTAGAGCAACAATTTCCTCACTTCTATTTATGGGAAAACTGTAGTATATATACCAGCCAGAGAACTTCAGTATCACACGACATGGATGATTTCCTAATTGACTCACTCTCTATATTGCTTCATGCATGGTCTTTTAGGAGCTTTTCTTTCAATGAAGCTCACTGTAAAGCTCCTCTCAAGAGAACCTCCTGGCCATCTTTTGGATGTGAAGAACAAAAAATTTGTCAGGCATTTCATGGTGCCCAAGTGAAATGTTTTGTATGTGAGCCTTTGTATATTAGTCCTGGCTATATCTATTTGCTTCCTTTGTTTTCATGTCAAATTGTGCCAAATGACACAGAGAAGTTTGATTTCTACATAGTGTTTTTCATACTGAAATTATCCCACTAGACATAGGTAAGTTATGAGTGTTATCAGAGTCTGATAAGTGTGCTTAGTGGGTAAGCTGAATAGAGAAGTCAAGTTGTGGTTAATAATAATTCACATAAAACCCAGACAATGAGAACTCTTGTCTGAGTGGGAGAGTAGAGAAATCTTGGCCATAGAGAGTATCACTGTATCCCTGACTATTTTTCCTTTCATCCTTTCCTCCCTCAGCAAAACTCCCTGTTGGTTTTTAAAACTCAGAGAGTTTTAAAAAAAGAGAGCAATCCAAACTTTACTTTTCTTCTGCTCCTTAATACGCCTTTTTCTCATCTAGACAGCCATAAAATACTGCACTTCGCTGCATAGAGGATGAAGTGTTTTAGGAGTAGATTTCAAAAGTATTAGACACCTGAACAATACGGTTAGGATCACAGCAGGATTTTTCAAAGGTAGAAGTGGGAATTATGTACCCTTTTGCTTTTTTAGCTGCTGACAAAATTAAAAAGAAGCAAGAAAAATAAAAGAGATCCGACTCTATTTCCTCTTGATGGTCACTGGTCCAAGACCCACTTACAGAGGAGCAGGCCTGAATCATTTAGGTTAAGAGGAAACTAGAAGAGTAATTGGAAATAGCTGAACTTCTTTTAGTATTTCAGAAATATTGGGCCCATTAGAGTTTATGTGGTGTTCTGCAGAACAAGATACATGTCCTGTGCCTTGTGGTAGGACCCCCTCCAGCACACCTTCACAGGAGTGTATCTGAGGCTCTCAGACTGCATTCTGCTCATGACACACATTTACATTCTGGGTACTAATGAAAATACAGCAATGCTCCAAAAAACTCACACCAGCAGCAACTAATCTATTCATTCAAGTAATGTTCTTTGAGCTGCTGTCTGAACTATCTCTGCCAGATAGTTTAACATCATTCCATGGGTCTCTCTCAATGAAGCCAATCTATTTTGGATGAAGCTCTACCTTAGTCAATGACATAAAGAGCATTTGCACATTTACCCAATGTGTGGAGCAACTGGGTGCCTGGCTGCTTATCAGTTTCAGTACTGGTATGTAGTCAGGTATTTAATACAGAGCCCTGGCCAGATAGCCTGCCACTCAGAATGACCCATAACCTGGTGTTAAAAGTTTCTCAGAAAAGTAGAAGGCTTAAAGAGAGTTTTATTACAACATGAGAGAGTGGTGTGGATATTCCTGTATTTTTCATTGCTGAAAAGAGGAATTTTTTTCCAATTTTTTGCATGTATCAATCATGCTTCTGCATTTCCACTACTTGGCTTTAAACAAACACAAAAAATAATACAAATTGATGTTCGAAAGGGAAAGAATATGCTTTTTATAAGAGTGAGTGAAAACAAATGTCAATTTTGGGTTGACTGAAACATTTCATTCTACCCAAAACCAATTGTTCACACAAGGCTAAATAAAAGGTGCTAGAACCAAGCCATAAAAGCTGTTGCCAGAAGCAGAACTGCATGTGAGTTACTCAGTGCTCTGAGGCTGCCCGTCAAGCTGTGGTTCAGTCACTAGAGAAAAAATACGTATATTTTCAATTGTCAGATAGTAAAAGCTTCCTTCCTTCCCCACCTTCACTGCAGGTGGTTTCTTCATCATACACTATCCCACCCTCTCTCCCTGCTTAGACTCACAATTAGCACATATTTTCAAAATAAAAATAAGCCTCTCCCTTTGTCCTCCCAGCTGTGCTTCCCACCCAGATTCCCATTATGAATCAAGACAAGTACTTGTGTTTAAAATAACAAAAAATATGTCTTTCTTCCCTCCCCAGGCTTGCTGTCTCTTTCTACCCATCACCTCAGCTTCACTGAAGTATTTCCTGAAGGGCTCCAGAGTTTCTGCTGAACTGAAGGGGGCTCAATGATCTGATTTCTCCAGTGTTTTAGAGCACCACATGCCATTGCCCAGGAACACTGGGCAATAACGTTGGGTGTCTCTGTCACACTTGTTTAAGACAGTCAGGCACCAAAGTACAAGGCAAGCTGGATGGAGGCTCAAAGGCCAGGGGGTGAAAGCTCTACTTATCTCTGTGATTCCTCAGGGGTTACACTGCAGAGCTAAGCTCACTGACAAACAGGCCCTGCAGAAGAACTCTCAGCTTGGCCATTAGCCAGTGTGCAGAGCATGTAAGTACAGAGGGGTGGGAGAATATCCTAGCTGGGCAGATTTGCATCTATTCTGCTAGTTGGATTAAAAAATAGTTGTCAAGGAAACATAACCATGCAGGACTCCCTCCACTATTCCGGCAGAAAATTAGAGGCTTTCTGTAGGTTGACATGACATGCCCAGCAGCTCTTCTCTGAGATGGAAGCATGTAGGTTGGTTGGAAATGCCATATTTTTACCATGATGAGGATAGTTGCAACATCGTTCTCCAGGCCTCAGTTCCTCTGGAGCACAATTGCATAAACACCTATTAAATATCTTAAAACACTCCAGAACAAGCATATTTGTATTTAAACGTTGTCAATAAAAATGTTCTAAATATTTGAATAATGTATGTTTTCTCAGAGAAGTTTTTATGTTTTTTTGTTCAGTGTTGCATGTTTTCCAAACACTAAGGTACCACCTCTTGGAAATCCAGTCCATATTTTTTCAAACCAAATCCAACTTCATGCTTCTTAGCCTTCAACACCTGAGCTTCCATTCAGCCTTCAGCTCACTACTCCTCGTAACCAACTGAAAATGAGTTTCCATCCTTAGATCCCTGTGTTCTAATGTAGCTCTGCTACAGATTAATAGCATTTGATAGAAGTTTGTTCCAAGGTCTAAAACTGGCATTGCTTGGACACTTCCCTGCAGAATTTTTCCCACAGTGTAAACCACTAGGATGTTCTCATTTCAAGTAACTTGAAAGAAGTTTCAAGGGTCCTGGTTGCTTTAAATAAGCTTGGCAGGCTAATGCAGAAATTTTTTGTTTGTCCACCTAACCCCTAGGATTGCATTCACAAACAAGAAGCAATGGACATTCACTCAGTTTTTTTGCTGGCTGAAAGGGCATATTTTGTACAAAATTGTTAGAGTTTCACATTCTACAGTTGTCTTTTCCCAGTATCTTACATCCATACACAGAATTTCAGGCCTGGCTGATGAACTTGCCAAAATGCCAAGTGTGAGCCCTGGTGGCAGAGCAGGTCCTGAACCTTGCCAATCTCTCTGAGCCCTCAGGGTGAGTGGCCAAAGCAAGGACCAGCTAACAGCCACCACGCACATGCCAAAATCGGACCCTTAGCCCATGGAATGGGCACCTGCCTGGCTTGCTCTGCCCAAGTTGAGCACATATACTCCAGGCAGATGCATCAGCTTTTTCTTTTTCAAAAAACATATCCTAGCTCAAAATAATTTTCTGTCACTAGGAAATATTCAGTTAAATTCTTATGCAGCAAGTCAGAGGGGAATTTTAAAGGACATCCCCTAGTATATATATATATATATATCATTATTGCATTGCCTGTTTTCATTGCTCTGTGAGCAATTAATTTAGGCTTCTAAAGGCTGAAGAGGCCAGGACAATAAGCTTGCCATAGGTAGGCACCACCTCTGTATGCTGATTAATCCATGACTTGTTTCCCAGTTTTCCATTATGGGATCTTGCATCCAGTCCACCAGCTTTGATGCTTCCACATCTACCAAAGAATTTATAAGGAAAAGGACAGTTTTGATCCTCAGAAAAAAGGACAATGGATGATGGTTCTGCTACAGAACATTTCTTGCCTATGCTGATTCAGGCTCCAGGAGATGAATTTGAGAATGTAGTTATTCCCTGAGGGCTTAGCCTTCTTCTCCAACAGCCTTTGATGGAGAACAACACACAGGTGTCTCCCCTGGCAGAGCTCTACCTGGCACGGGCCATGGCCAGTTTTAGAGCCAACAACTATGGATGAAATGCAGCCTCTTATCTTCTCATTAACAGAGGTCAGAACAGGTCTTCAACCCACAGCATGGCTGTTTTTTATCTTCATTCCCAATATGAGTTAAAACATGTATTCACTCTTCCCAAAGCAGCCTGGCTCCCCGTGGGTGTCCCTCCCTGGAGGATGAGCTGTCTCTATGAGGACTGCTCGCTTTCCTGCTCCCGCTGCTCCCTGCCCTGGCCTGCACATCCAGCAGCTTGGAGACAGTGCTCAGCAGCCACATGGCCACTGCTGCACAGAGCCACTTTGGCAAGTGGCAACTGGCCAACACATGGGAGGCAAGATGGGCTTGGATGCAGAGGGGAAAAGGGTTTTGGCTGTCTGTGGCAGTACAGGTATCATGTGCTCAGGGTGAACCCTGAACAGCCTGGGTGGTTTGGAGCAAGGCAGTTAATAGATGCTTGACTGCAGCCAAAATTCTGTACTATTTGTACCAGTCAGGCCTTGATCTCCCACAGCTCCTTTGGAAGGAAACTCTGTCCTGACCCTCCTAGGTAAGGTACAGGGTGATGTCCTTAAAGCAGAATGAGCATCTGTCCAAACTATCTTCACCCTGATCTTGATGCTGTGAATAACCTTTGGTGGTAGGAGTGACCCATGGAAGGGCAGGATAAAGGATATTAGGATTCCAAGCACTTGGTTAAGGTCTGCTGGGAGCAGGAAAGTGAAAGTACTGCTCCCTTTCATGCTATCAGGCATGTCAGAGTGCAAAGACTGGATCAAATGTTTTGATAGTCCTGTAGACATGAGGCATGAACAGCACCAAAGGAGCACAAGGAAAACCACACCTTGTTTATGCCATATTTATGCCTGATGAATACATTTGTCAGAGAAGATGTTTTTTTCCCCTTTTTTTGCTTAAGAGTAGGGTTTGCCTGCATAAAATTAATTCTAGACAGAGATTGTACCTTAGGAAGATAGATTTTAGGGTAATAGATTTTTTTTTATGCTTGGTTATTAATTTATTGTGTGAGCAATGCTCGAAACATGTTAAATGCTG
This sequence comes from Cinclus cinclus, assembly GCF_963662255.1. Lineage (NCBI taxonomy): Eukaryota > Metazoa > Chordata > Aves > Passeriformes > Cinclidae > Cinclus > Cinclus cinclus. Next base: position 16,662,007 of record NC_085055.1, read on the forward strand.
CACAAGCATGCCCAGGGAAAAAAAATTAAAAAGTAAATTAAATAATTTACAGAGAACAGGATGGTGCAGACTTTCTGCTGGGGTAATCAGGAAGAGGAGAAAGTATTAATATCTCTGCATTATTAAGCTTTGGTGTGCTTGTCATAACCTTCCACTAGCTTTTGCACTCACTGACTAAAACCTGGCTACCAGATGGCATTATTTGGCTTTGCCTGGGCTTCTGAGACACCCTAGTATCATCCTGTATTCTATCCAGAGCCCCTTGGTGTGTTGTTATATGGTAAGAAGAGTGAGTCTGGCACTTTTCATTAGCAAACCATGCAATAAATAGTACGAGATCCCCAGGAACAAGCTGGTGCTGTTTTAATGCTCGTTTAAGTCTAGTGTTTTTCTGGCCAGTCTTATCTGGATTTTAATTTATATCATAATTCCATACTTCTATTTTTGCTTCTAAAAACATCAGGAAAAGAAGGCATAAAATCTTCAATCAATTAGTTCCTTTCCCATTAGTTTTCTGTCTTTATAATTCTAATATCAGTATTGATTGGAATTAACCCCTAAATTAACCTCTATAAATAAAAAGCAAATTGGCCCAAATATATTTCTCATCATCTTTCAAGAATTTATTTCCTACAGTGATTTTTGCTATTCTGCCTCACTCCAGTGGTGCCTATCAACATTTTTGGCTTTTAACATTTTATGAAATTATTTATTTCTGAAAACAGATTTTTTTTTCTCCATTAAGTCTCTATGAAGCAACTCATGAGGTTAAGAAGTTATGGCATTTCATAATGAGCTGACTAATCATCCTCATGTATTACTGATAGCTACATTTTAGTTCTATTAATATTTTGCTTGTAGTTTCAATTCCGTGAAATTTGGGGCAACTGTTTGTAGCATTGAGTGCTGCACTGTGAGTCTTTAATCTCTCAACTTGCTGAAGTGCCTCTGGTGGCTACCTCCAGCCTTAGGCAATACAGAACTGTGTTTCATAGTTTATAGTTTTTGGGTTCTGTTTTTTTTCAAATCAGTTCTGGAGAACAATCACATTAAAAGTTCCAAAGCTCTTTTCAAGCAGGCAGCTACAAAGCCCTTAACTATGAGGCTTTATCTGTCAAGACTGACGTAAAAATCCCTACTTGCAAAACGATGTTTGGACCTCCAGCCTCAGTTCTCTCAAGGAAATGAATACAGTTCCTGTAAGGTATGTGGCTCAGTATGGGATTAACTGAAGAACACCTTTAGACCTGATGTTCTCCTGAACTTCTGGCTGTGGCCATGTAGATAAACCCTGAGCCCTGTAGCCTCTCCTGTTCTTCCACACAGAACTAGTTCCTTTGAGGTCAGACTGTGACTTTTTCAAACATTTGCTGCACTGCCAGGATGTGTGCATGGGGCGTGGACTCTGAATTAGGAAAACCCCTCAGTAGGATTCAATTAAGATTACATCACAACTGCTTGTTAGTATCTAATATTAAAAGTATAAAAGGAAAATTCATGGTCATTTAGCTTTATAAATAATGAAGGAGAACCTTGACATCCTGGTGCCATGAGTTATGTTGTGTAGTAAAGCTCTTCCAATAGGGCCTAGTGCAAACTGCAGAGTCAGTGCCTTTGACACACATTTGCCTCTGAGTTGAATTCCATTTTCTCTAGCTAAAGCTCAAGGACCTCCAAGTATGTCTACAAAATTTTAGGACTTCACAGTTCCCTTTGCCAGTGCCTCCAAGTAAAGGCTTTTGTTCTGTCAAGCTTGAAAGGTCTTGCAGTTAAATTGCACATAGAAATCTGAAGACAAAGTAGTGAATATAGTGAGTATCCACAGCCATTCATTCACTGTATTTCCATAATGCAATTGCTTTCCCATGTGGTTAAATAACATATCTAAGCAAAATGAATCTCTGCGGGAACAGCATTCTACATATTAAAGTCGTACTTGTCACCTACTTTTTGATTCCTCTACTGATATTACAGTGAGGTGACATGAAGAATAGGAATAAACATTTTTAATTTGGTAACATGTTCTCAGTATTTGTATAGGACTGGGTTCTACTACAAAGACATCATCCATGCTTGAACATTTGCTGCTTTTTTTCTTTGTAACCCAAAGTGGAACATAGGACAAAGGTAAATATCCTCCTGAAACAGAGCACAGTACAAAGCCATTTCTTGTAAGAAATGTCTATTTTTGTTCCTCTCAGCAGATAGCTTAATATAAACTTTTCTAATCAGAATTGTCAGGGTTATGAGAGACCTTTAAGATCACCAAGAAAAACTATCAACCCAGCATTATCACTGTAAGCCCCCAAACCACATCACCCAGTGTTAGACACCTCTCAAACACCTCTGGGGATGACAACTTTGGATGGCAACAACAGGGCCCGGTGGGCAGACTGGCATCCGCCACAGAAATTAGAAGACACATCTTCATGGAGATCAACAAGGCCAAGTGCAAGATCCTGCAAAGAGTCCTGCACATGGGTTGGGGGTATCCCATGCACAAACACAGGCTGGGAGGAGGAGAATGGATTTGGAACAGCACTGAGGAGGGCTCTGGGTGTTGGTTGACAAGAAGCTTGTCTTGGACCAGCTTGTCTGTGGACTCACAGCCCAGAGAGCCAAAAGTGTCCTGGGCTGCATCCAAAGAGGTGTGGGCAGTAGGTCAAGGGAAAAGATTCTGCCCTTCTGTTTCACTCTGGTGAGGTCCACCTGGAGTCCTGCATGCAGCTCTGGGGCCTTCAGTATAGAAAGGACATGGACCTGCTGGAGTGAGCTCAGAAGAAAGTCACCAAGATGATCAGGTGCCTGGAGCTCCTCTCCTATGAAGACAGGCTGAGAGGACTGGGAATGTTCAGCACGGAGAAGAAAAAGCTCTGGTGAGACCCTATAGCACCTAAAGGGGACTACAAAAAGCTGGAGAGGGACTTTTCTTAAGAGTATATAGGAATTACACAAGGAGGAAGGTCTTTAAACTGAAAGGGGGTAGATTTGGATTAGCTATAAGGAAGAAATTCTTACTGTGAGGGTAGTGAGGCACTGGAACAGGTTACACAGAGCTGTGGATGCCTCATCCCTGGAAGTGTTCAAGACCGGGTTGGATATGCCCCTGAGCAACCTGGTCTAGTACAATGTGTCTGTAGCCATGCAGTGGGGCTTGGAAGAAGATGATCCTTAAGGTTCCTTCTAACCCAAACCATTCTATGAGTCTATTTCTTGTGCCTGAAGACCCTGCACTGGAGAAGTGGCTTCTGGTTGTATTATTCTCTGTGCAAGAGATGATAGGTTTATATTTGTTTATAGGGTTTTTGAATGATTACCAATCAATAAATCTGCCATCCAGGATCCCTCAGGAAATCATCAGAGTTGCATTAGTTGCATTCTCCAAAACCAATGACCTTAGTAAAGACCTGATGAGACACTCCTGCTGTTGGTGAATGTCAATAACGGAAGCAGAAAGAAAGCTGTGTGGTCAGGCCCTGGGCTGAACCCCAGATGTGCTAAAAGCCTCAGTGCGACAGCCCTTGCACTTTGCTCTCTTTAGAAGTCCCTGTGTCATTGCCTTTTAGTCCCCTAACTTAATTTACAGTGGGTAGTGTCTCTCATTGTGCTGTCTTTGCAACACAGCTCTCCTTAGAGATGCAAAAGCTTGCTTTACTGAGTACACTTATACAAATGTCTCATTTAGAGCTAAGGGCTGAGAACATTTTCTTTTGGTGGACTTTATGGAAGCTTTACCACTGATGTCAGTGAAGCCAAGTTCCCACCTTTTTCAAGCAAGACTAACACAATGAGGTCAGGTGACTGGTAGAAATTATGCAAGATTTATAACTCCCAGGACAGAAAAACAGTAGGGCATCATGTAAATCTTTGGTGCAACAGGATCAATGAGCATCAATGCAGTTTTATGAGTATACATTTATTTATGTGTCTCCCTTTTGAGACAGCTTACGTGTCCTTGGGAAGTGCTGCAAAGCTCCCACACCTCGTTATATGTATATATACACCTCGTTATATAGGTGTATGTAAATACGTCATGCACAGTAAATACACTCATAAAGTTTGATTTTTGAAGTTGCCTTTCCAACCTCTTCTTATGTTAGCTCTGAGCAAACAGGCAAACAAAAGCCTCACAACCACACAGGGAGAAATGAGTTATGAGTAGCATTTAAGTCACCTGTCCAGGAAATTGCTTTGGGCCCATGAGATGTGCCAGCAATGGAAAAGTCTGAATGAAGATGCTGGCAAATGGAAATGGAGGGTCTATCCTAGCACAGGGTACAGCTGTGTTCATATATTGACCACTTTACTCTGTCAAAGTCCTGAGACTGCTGCTTGGGTTGGAAATGGAAGAGAGCAGCTGTGCAGGTCCTTTCAGCAAGTTGACCTGGGGATGAGGGCATGAGCAGCCATTTGTGCTGCAGGGGGTGATTAGGGGTCCTTTGATGAAGTGGAAGGAGCAGAGTGTGATCAGCTTTTGGGGCAGAAAACATGATGGCAGAAGAAGCTGGAAGAGGACACCTGTTCCAACAGCTCTGGTGGTATCACAAAGCCAGCAGCACCCAGATGCCCTTGGAGAGGACACTGTCTCCACACAGTACCTGGAATCTGCACAAGCAAGACAATCAAGTATGTGACCAGGAGTGCCCACATCCAGGCAGCAAACAGGAGAGAAGCCCAGGAACATTCTTAGTTCTGAGAAAGCTCCAATCTCATTTTTCATCTGGTGAGGAGTGGCATGTACTAGTGTACACCAGGATGAATGAATAGGTTCACTGTCCCAGATAGTTTCTAGAGAAAGGTTTCTCCTGTTGAATCCTGGACTGCCTTAAGTGGCAGGATGAAATAATCATCCATGGCATGATAACTTTGCAGTAAAAATTGATGAATAAATCAGAGAGAGAGCAAATCACCAAATATCAGAAGTCCTCCCCAATAAACAGACCTCCTCCTGTGCTGAAGTAAAAGAAATGACAAAAAAAATTCCAAGTGCATTTCCTTAGATCAGTCTCCATTATCAAAGCATAACAATTTCTGAAAAAGTACAAATTCAGTAAGTTTATAATGTGAATCTTCCTGTGGTGCAAATCATTTCCAGAGATACAAAAGGGAAAAAACAGACTAAAAAAAAAAAAAAAAACCAACAATCCCCTCCCTCCTCCTCCAATATTTAATATAGACAAATCCAGCACTGCTGTTTTGTGATATTTTCCAAAGATCATATTTTTTGTGTTCTGGGGTGGAGCAAAATGAATTTGAGACCTCTAAAGTTATCATAGAATGGAATTGTTGTTCTAGGGCAAATTATTTAAGCAGACTTGAAGTAATAAGAAATGCCCTTAGAAATGAGAGATGTAAAGCAAGAAAAGGGCATAGGAGCTGATAAATCTGACTATGTTTAATTTAAGGAAAAAAAAAAGGTAATCTCTTTGATCCCAAGGGCAGTAGTGTCTTAAGGACAAAACATAAGACCTTTGGAATGGAATAACCTAAAACAAGTAAGGACACACCCAGAAAGCATCTAATAATATCATAGCAGAGAGATGGGGTATTTTTTAAAAAGTTGCCTTTAACTCTTTCCAAACAGCCTTGCAGATGCATAACCCAATCCAGGAACTTTGCAAACATTAACACTTGTAAATAGCTGATAAGTTCTGCAAGGGCCAATGTCTCTCCTAGCCTTGCAATAGAGAGAAGAATTTGTCAGATTATTAGAGTTTGGCTGTGTAATGCTGGAAGTCAGAGATTTTTTTTTAATGAAAAAAAAAGTATGATGGTCTCTTTTAAACATTTTTACATTTATGAAAAGAACTTGCATGCTGTTTCTGCACCTCATTAAATCATTATTTTTGGAGGAACTATCATCGCCTAGTTTACCGGCTGGCCAGCCTTTCGGCATTGGCTTCCCTTTGAAACAAGACATCAAAATCAGTAAAGAAAGTTGCAATGATTGTTGCTAGAATTTGCCAGTATAAAAACAAAGAATTAATCAGAATGCAGAGTTCTACAAAACAGAGCAGGACAGAAGACAGGCTGACTGCCTTTCTTTCAGGCTTATCCTGAAGCCTCTATATCAGCTAGAGAAGCTGTAAGCCCTTTGGGAGCCAGGATGTCTCTTGCTAATGTCTGTAAAGTCCTTGTCAAATTTTCAGCTCTGTGTTACTATTAAAGCCAAGCTGTAGATTCTAATGTTGTACAGAAAATGAAATGTGTATTAAAAGGAGCAGTATTGTGCAGCTCATGCATGGTGCGTATCTGCTTCATCCTACTGAGAAAGTGTGTCCTTGTGCCTTGTTTGTACAGCATGCAAAAACCCTGATCTGCAGGTGAACAGTCTTTGCAACTGCCCACAATGCAAAGGAAAGCATTTACAGCATACTCTTCAGAGGAAACAAACAGGGAGGCCCTAAAAACCTGTTGTACTCTACTGAGAGATAGATGAAGATATGCAGTATGAATTTATTTTTGTTAACAGTCTGAGAAATAATGCTAGTTATTTTAACTTGCCCTTCGAGTTAGTGCTCTGAAGGAATGTGCTAAATGCTATGCATTTCTCATGTGTCTATTTGAATATGAAGATTCAACAGCATGAGGCTACATCTGTTCCAAAAAAAAGAGATAAGTGTCTGGCATCTTGGTGTGTGCTGTGTACAATTTGTTTGATTCCTTGCAATGCAGCTAAGATCTACATTTTTAATATTGGCTAGCAGTGCCTCCAGTTTTGGGTTGTTAGCCTAAATTGCCTTGCAGATGTTGGACGTGCTGGGAGTGAGTACTCTGTACTGCTTTGAAAAGCCTTAGATGAAAAATCCAGTATTATTTTGGGAGGCACTCAAGAATTATCAATTGCCTAAATACATGAATATTTCAAGTACTCCTGAAGATAATAGTGCTTGAAAACCTCATGCAATAATATTCTGATGCTGTAGAGCTTACTTCTCATTATATCTCTTTGATCATTGATTAAATATTATTCACTACTCCTTCTACAATTCATGAGAGGTTCTGTGAGACTTTAAAATATCTTGAATTTGGAGTTGCTTAGTCAGGCCAGAAGCCCTGTTGCTCAGTTTGAATATTTATCAAGTTCATATTTTTTCAAAGGCAAAAAAGCAATACAATATTTTTTCCATGGCCTCAAATTTTGCAAGTCATTCCAATATTTTTAGGTAATAACACTGAAATAGTCTAAACAAGCACCACAAGCAGTGCTTAGTATCACTTAGAATTAAATCAGAGTGTACACAGAAATGACTTCAACTGAAAACCTCACTTAATAAAGAAACAAACAAAAAAAATCAAACTCTCTGTGTTCCAATTTAACACATAAAAACCCAAATCAAGAGACCAAAAAATACTGACAAACTGTATCCACGTCAAGCTATTATTTTCATAACTAACTTAATTTTTGGGCTCCAAGAGATGCAATAACCAACTAGTGCAACATCTGAGACTTTCACTGTTCAGCTACATTCATTTCACCCAACATCCAAAAATGGTGTGTCTAAACTGGATATCTGTACTGCCTGCCTAGTCACTGCAATGAGAGACTGATACATCCAGAGATGTCTGAGAGAGGATGCAGGGAACAGACATCAGAGTTGCTACAGCTGGAGATAAATGTCTCCCTAGACTTGCTAAAAAATGGAATATAATTCAACTTTTAAACACAAGCAGGCATTTGGGAAGATCAGCATTTCTATGACTGTCTTAATATTTCATTTGGTAGGTTCCGCACATGGACATTTGCATCTGGTAGAATATCTGCTGCTGAACTGACCCCAACACAATTCTTGACACTTTTAGAAGTTGTTTGTATTCAACTGTTTATGAAACAGGAGTTTCAAAGTTGTATCACAGAGAATTTGTGGAAACAAGGTTTTATCCAGCACGTGAGGAATTGTTTCATAAATGCTTGAATATGTAAAATGTACTGTGTGACTTCTCTGATGAACAACAGCTCAACAGCACAGCTTGACTTTCAAATATTCATAATCAATTCATTAAATAAAGAATGAATGGAAGAAAATTATGATCACAGATATTCCACAAACAGAAAAGAAAGTGAAATGACAGTTCTTATGTGTCCTCTGAATATTTTCATGAAGAAACTATATTAATATTTAATGCATGTATTACCTTTTTCAGCCAGCTCTAATTTAAGTGAATTTCATTCTCTGTGAAATGTCTGCTAATAGAATACTAATGCTACTAATAGTTGCTTGCCATACTTGGAGAGGCGGGAGTTAATATTACCAACGTCTGTGTCTAAAGATGTTATTCTTAACACTGAATTAGAGAATGTTGTAACCATGTAAATTTATAAACTAGCACAATAGAAATGGAAGCAGTGTGTCAGAGAGCTATTTAATCTATCTACATAAATACATAACCTCACAGATGGCAAACAACCCTAGATCTGAGAAACAGACTGTGAGCAATACTGACACTAGAGAAAAGCATGTCTCTCAAATGGCAAAAGCTGGGGTGTCTAACTGCAAAGTCAATACACCATGCTTCTAATTAGCTTGAATTGCCAAAGACCTGCCTTGAACTGCCAGCTTCTCTTCCCAGGACTGTGATCCTTTCTCTTTGTGGTGGAAGGCACTCTTCCCTCCCTTAGGACACTCCAGGCTGTGTTCTCCATGGCTACTGAGCAACACTGCCAAGGGTCCCCAGCATGGTAAGCAGAGCAGGGGAAGCTTCCCCATGTGGGCTATTCCCGAAGACAGGCAGCTTTCCTCCTTTCAGGTTGGCACTCCTGAGGCCTTGCTGACCCACAGGCTTCCAGGACTGATGATAGAACGGGACCCTAAAAGCTTCAGTGCTATCAGCCATGTGCAACTCCCTCTGCATGAAGCAGTGAGTCTCTCCCAGCTCCAACTGGCTTTCTACTGGTAGGTTCAGCCCTTGAACTGGGAAGGAAAATCACAGTATTGCCGAACAACACCACAAAGTTGCCAAAATCTGCTCTAAAGCACAGAAAGGGGGTTTTACAGTTGACATGATCTACTGTTCTCCCAACCTTGTGCATTTCAGGGGGTGTATGGACTCGGGATGATGCTAAATTTGGATTCCTTCATGTGGGAGAATATCCTAGGAAAGCAATAATCCCATCTCAGAGACAAACATAAATATTGCCTACAACTAGAATGCTGGAGGATTTCAGCATTTTCTTACTTTTTACCTCACTCTAGTGCTACTCAAGTATGGGAACATAAGAACTCTGTGCAGTGAGGGTTAATCCTGGTGCCTGAATATCAGACGGGATGACGGTACTAAACTTTCCTTTTGCTGCTATGTTCAGCTGTCCTAAATCTGAAGAACTGATTTAGATACTGAGCCACTTTTTTTTTTTTTTTTTTTTTTTTTTTTTTTTACATCAGGTTAGATTCACAGGAGACACCTGTACAAATCCCAGAGATCTTCAGGAGATCCTCAAGATGTTTCTCCTCTTCCTCAGTCTAAACACTAGAAAACTGCAGCTGTATTGCAGGGCAGTGCCAGGTCTTTCCCCATGAGAGCTGAGTAGCATCCCATGCCTGGGTCAGAGGGGTATTTAGAGCCGGAATCAGTAATGGATCCTCACTGCAAACTTGGTGTTTAATGGCTTTGATCTGCTGCTTCTTGATTTTATCCCAGCTCCTTGATGGAATTTCTCACATGTGAGCCCCACTAATCCATCCTGTCCATACACAATGGATGCTGGTGAAGGAAGGAGCACAGACATGGCTGGGGATCAGTAACAGATGTTCAGGCAGTGGTGTGGGCAGCTGGCTGCTTCTGAGGGATTAAGGAGAATGGCTGCAAGGAGATCTGAGAGTTTGTCACATTCAAAGCTGTAGGAAAGACAAGGCTTTCTGCACAAAACTTTGGTGGACTATACGGAGCACTTCATAGTGTTAGGGCATTGCCCATAACATCTGAGCCTTTTTCTCCCCTCTTCTGGAGCACATGAAGTGCTCTGCTGAGAGCAGGAAAACAAATTAGGTCAATGACCTTTCCCATGACCTTGACACAAATTCCAGTTTCCATTGACCAGCAGAATGCCTACTTGAATGGGACCTGTCCTATCTCCTTTCTCACCATGCCTCAACCATTTCAAAGGGGCAGAGACAGAATAGAAAATCAAACTTCAAATATAAAGAAAGATATTTTAATAGTAGAACCCTCTTGGGGCCTCCCTGTCTTCCTAATTTAAGGAAACTAAGTTATTTCATTCTAATTCTGATATTTAGCAATGTTGACAGCTCTAATACATTGTAGATGCTTCAGATGATATTGTTAAAGTGGCTCACTTTTACAATTTTATCTGAAAAAAGACAGATGCCATAAATTGTGAGGCTGATAGGTAATGACAATTGCAGCTGCATTTAAATGCAAAGTGCATTTCATTCCTTCTTGTGCTGCACTCTCTAGTCAGAGAGCACTCAAACATTTTCACAGCAAGGATTGTATCTTAACAGTTTGTTTTATGGGCCACCTCTTGTGTCATGGGAGACCAACACAGATCACTTCTCCTCCCTGTCGGTTAAATACTAGCAGTACAATAGCTACAGTTGTTTATATCAAGTTCTTTATAACAAAAGAATGCATTTAAGTATGTCTTCTCAAGTATATGGCTGTGCATGTAAAGAAGCATATTCAAATATGGCCATAGCTTTATAATCATTTAGACTGCAGGATTCAGAGCACAGGCAGCTATGCAGGCAGCAGCTTTTTGGAAACTCTAAGTCTTCTGCAGCTGAGGCATCTCCTGCACATTCACTGATCAGCTCTAGCAGTAGATAAATGTTTAGAGGGTTTTTCCCAGGAGTAGGTATAAAGCCAGTGCTAATGAGGGGACAAAAACCCTTTAGTTCCATTCCTTCTCCAGTGAATCCATGATTTTGTAGGTTTCCTCAGACATCATACCAGTGATTACTGCCTCACCAGGAAGGGAGCATGAAAGGAGCTGGAAGTATGGTGTAAGACCATTAATTGCAGATTTTTTTATTTTTTTTTTTAGCTAATCATGATGCAGTTTAATTAACAGGGGAGTAGGTCTGACCCTATGTCCATAGCCACAGTTTTCAATGCATTTTAGGCTACTAGTTGGTTTTGGATCACAATTTGAACATTGCGACAACCAAGAAAAAGTGTTTGCCAAAGGATTCATCACAAGCCTAATTCAGTCTCCTGTAAGTCAATAATGAATTCTTGAGTTTCTGTCAAATGAAGCAAAGCTAAGCCACTGCTAAACAGTTTTAAAAACTCACCCAAAAATCTTACCTAGTGATTCAATTCCTGTTCAGGATCTGCTTGTATAAATTCACAAGTGATGCAGATACACAGTCCTAACATGGGACTGCTCTCTCCACACAAACAAGATGGAATGGTTTATGAGCATTTAGTAAAACGGACACATCCCTGATCCTTTTACAATTAGGTATTTGATCTCTTTGCATGAGGAATTAAAGTGCGTGCTCAGCACAGGTATAAGCCATTGTCTACATATTTTTCCAGAGGGAAAGAGGGTCGGAATAAATATTTTTTGTTGTTAGGTGACTTTTCTTGTTTATGAAGACATCTTTCTCCTTCAGCTATGTAGCCTTGAAGACAAAAGAAGGTTCTAGTTCACATAAAAGCTATGTGCTTTGTTTGAGATTATCCTGAAAGTTACTCAGTATTTTGTTATTCTAAATAATTATGCCAGCTGAAAGTTATTAAGATTAAATCTGTGATCTATTCTAAGAAGAAGGCAGTCTCCCACAAAGGGAGATGTGCCAAAGTCTACATCAGCTGAAATAGGGATTTTAGTTTTGCTCCTCAATTTGATAAGGAAATTATTCATATACAGTCCTGGCAGAAAGACAGATGAATGAGGAAGGTTGATACATGCATGATCTGTCATGGGAATTTCAGATGAACTGCAGGATTTTTCTTTTTTTTTTTCTTTTATTTTTTTCCTAAGTAACAGGAAAGAAAAAACTTGATTAGGAGGATGTTGGAAATCAGACAAGCAACTTTTTACAGAAGGCTTGACTACTTTTCTAAATTACTTCAGTAAAAATCATCATAGCTATTAATATTCAATAGCTAAGTGAGAGATCTTTAGCAATAAATAGAGAAAACAGAAGGAGGCACTTGTGTATTTAAAGCAGAAATTACTTATCTGTATGTAAGGTGTCCCTGGGGATTTGTGCACTCCTTGGTGACCAATGTTTCATTTTCCCATCCGTGAGTTTATCCTGACATTTTCACACCAAAGCAGAGCTTCATTTCTTGCTCAGTGTTTGAGTGCCTCCTTCCTCCTTGGCCCCAGGCTGGAGCTGCTTCTCAGGAGAGAACTGAGAGCTGGTTCTGTCTCACTGGCTCTCCAGACTTTTAGCTCCAAAGCATTTTAAAATAAGCAGTAGAAGTTTGCTGCCATTCAGCAAGAGCACTTCCCTCAGCCTTCCTCCTCTGCCACCACTGTGCCATACATGCTTGTAAAAATTTTCAATCATCATAGCTATAAAAAAGCAAAGCTTTATAGTAACAAAATACTTATTTGTCTCCTTAAGTGCTTGTCTGTAATTCAGTTTAATGATGCTGCACTTTCTTGTGGTCTTTCATTGCCTGGAGGGTATTTTGTATTGATTAAGTCATTGTGTAGGTCTCAGTAAAAAACAACCACATAAAATGCAGACTGGAAGAGGAAAAACCTTCTTCAGGTGGACAACCTCGTATATCAGAGTAATGAAACTTTTGATTTGGAGAAACATTTAGAAGAAATACGAAAAAATGCAGTGCTTAAATAGAAACCTTCATGAAGAAGGAAGGGATAGGGAAATACCCAGTCGGTCTGAGGTCCTCTTTACCTTCTTAAACTGACCATTCCCATCAAAAACGGTGAAATACTCCTCTACATGCACCGTGTCAAGTCCCAGTGAGAGATACAACTGTACTGGGTTTGCATGGCCAGGTTTTTTGCAGCAGGGGTACTATAGGGGCATCTTCTGTGAGAAGCTGCTGGAAGCTTCCCCCATGTCCAGCAGAGGCAATGCTCCAGGATGGACCTGCTGCTGGCCAAGGCCGAGCCAATCGGGAATGACGGCAACACCTCTGTGATAACACGTTAGGTGTAACTGCGGACAGAGAGGAGCAGAGTGACCATATGTGAGGGAAATAACTCTGCAGAACTCAAGATCAGTGCAGAAGGAGGCTCTGGAGCTGAGATCCCCCTGCAGCCTAAGGTGCAGCCCATGGAGGGCACGGGGGTGCAGAGATCCACCTGCAGCTTCTGGAGGAGCCCCGTGCTGAGCAGGGACATGACAGAGGAGGCTGTGACCCCACGAAAGGCTTGGGCAGGCTCCTGGCAGGGACCTGCAGAGCCATGGAGAGAGGGCTCACACTGGAACAGGTTTCCTGGTAGGAATTCCTGTGGGGAACCTATGCTGGAGTAGGCTGTACCTGAAGGACTGGACCCTATGGAAGAATGACCCACATTGGAGAAGTTTGTGGAGAACTGTTACCCATAGGCTGAACTCATACTGGAAAAGCTCATGGAGAATTATGTCCCGTGGGAGGGACTCCATGCTGGAGCAGGGACTCTCCTCCCTGAGCAGCAGCAGGAACAAAGGGCAATGAACAGATCACAACCCCCATTCCCTGTGCCACAGGAGGAGGAGACAGAGCTTGGGAAGGAGGTTGGGGTGGGGAAAAGTGGTTTTAAGATTTAGTTTTCTACTCATTATCCTGCCCTGATTTTGTTAGTAATAAATTCAGGTACTATTCCCAATTTTGCTCTATTTTGCCCTTAATGCATTTGGTGAGTGATTTCTTCCAGTCCTTCTCTCATGAACCTTGCAATATTTTCTCTCTCCCCTGTCCGGCTGAGAAGGGCAGTGATAGAGTGGCTTTGGGGGTGTCTGGCATGCAGTCATAGTCAACCCACTATAACAATATACATAACACTTATTCAAATTCCAAAATAATGGGGTTTTCTTAGTTGTAGTTCTTAAAGATTTTTTTTTTTTCCAGAGAAAGTAAGTTACACATGATCAAACCCCAAATGTTATATGATAAATGACAAACCCTCTCAAGCTTTTAGAATTATTCCCCAGGGAAAAAAATTTCTAATGAGTTTAAAACCATCATACATGAAAAGGGTAAAGAAGAAAGAAAAAGTAAGAACTCTTATCAACATATGCAGAAACCATCAGCAGAGCCCTTCAGATGCCTTCCCCCCACAGGGAGCAGACCCATGGCTGACTGCTGGGACCCCCACAGTGAGCATGGGAGTGCAGGCAGCTCCAGTGGGACTGGGATGCAGGATGCCAGGGAGCTGCCTTGCACAGCCAGAAGGAAGAACCACAAGCGAAAAGAGTGGGGAAAATTTGTGTTACACTTCCTCTCAAGTGCAGGTTTACAGGACAATGCTCTCCACTAAAAATCAGTGGCAACTTCAGCCTTTCCTTTTTTGAAGGTAATTTCTTGAAACAAGTGACTGACAAAAATATTCTTTGGACCACATTCGTGCCCTCTTCTTGTACCACTGTCAGCCTGTACCTTTCCAATTTTTGCAAGTTAGTGTGAAACACCAGCTTGTAGTTATTTTTTACCTTTCAGAAGCAAAAATTGTTTTGGAAGACACTGCATACTATGTAGAAATTCAGGAACTGTTGAAATGTACTGCTAAGAACTTCATTGTGCATGATGGTAGCATGTGGATCTTAAACCAGGGCTATGGGGTCTCTGGATTGAAATACCAATATAGAGCAACTCCCAAACTGAGTGCTGGTTTTCAAGTGAGAACTAAAGCCTCCCTTTTCAATTCTATCTCTCTTCAATTTCCCTGTGCTCACACACTCTTGGGAGTAGCTTCAAAGCAGTTACAACCAAGGGAGTTGCTAATATTTCTCACTGGAAAATGACATTTTGTGCTGTTTTACAGCTCTCGTACTATAAACCACCTGATTGGCACACACTGAAAAAGGATGTTTAGAATTGCTTTTGGACAACGCCTAAGTGATTCCTTAGGCACTAATGAGGTGTATGTGCTTTTTGTGCAGCACACAACTACAGACAAGCAAAGCTAATTTTTTTGGCCATGCCATTTTATAAACAACATTCGTGTGCAACACTCTTATCATATGGTAATATTCGTGAAGGAGCAGGAAATAAGCAAAATAAAACCTAGAATTTGAATGGTGTTGGAAATAACTATGTAGACAGTTTCCCCAGAACTGCCATCTAGCACTAATTGCCTCAGTCATATAAGAGGAAATACAGTCTTGATTGAAGGCCTGGAAGTCTCCTTCTCAGAAGACACATGGGCCTGGAAACATATTAGTGTTCTTAACTGTAAACATGAGAATAATCCCATTAGAGAGATTTTGTGACTGGTTTTAGACTTGAAGTTAAAATCGCAGTAAATGTTTAGTGGATCTGTGCCTAAGGCAGATGTCAATATTGAAAGAAAAAAGTGGTTAATATGCATCAGCTTTTCTTATATTTTTATTTTTCTCCCCAGCAATGATACCATTTGCTATCTTATCTTTTGCTGAAAATTGCAGGAATGGAAAATTCAGTTTTGTTTCTAATAAATAAATCATCATTCTTCTGATGTCTCAAACTTTTTTAAAATACATTTTTTTCTGTGAAATCACTAGAACTGGGAAGTTCTCCCCAGGTATTCTGTGTCATTTTCAGAGGCCTAATGAGGAGGAATAAGTGCTGTAATAAAAAAAATGTTTCAGGCTCTTACATTAAAAAATTTAATTTCTGTAGCAGACTTTGGTTCTTTGTCAGCCATTCACAAACATCCAAGTCATACTTAAATATATTTATAGCAAACAATTTAATAAATTAAATAGATTCCTTAAATAAAAACTACATTTATAAGTGTTCTAGAATTTTTGAGTGCATTGCTTCTATTCAAGCAACTAGAAATAAACATAATATTCATATAAAAATATCACATGGAAGATTAATACTACAGCACTAGGAACAGTGCTTGAAGTAATTTATGGCAAATAAACAGCACTTCAGGCATTTTCTTTGGCAGCCTTTAATAAACCTCGAAGTCCAGGTTTACTACAAGTCCTCCAACTGATGTACTATGCTACATGGTTTTGTAGCTCATCCAGAAGAGAGTAAGGTTTCCCCACTCCAGTCTCTTGAGCTCAATCACTGACACTGACCCACAGGGCTGCTCTCTGGTGTAGGTGTACTGAGGAATCAACAACCGTATAACCAAACATTCAATATGTTTTCCAGATTTTAAGAATGTAATCCTCTCTAATTTGAAGCTAAGAATCATAACCAAGATTAATGCTTCACTCCAAAAGAGATAGCATAGGTATATAAATTGACAAAAAGAATTAAAAAAATCTCATGTAACCTAAGTAGATAACTGAGACAGTAGACACAACTCTGGTGACATTTTCTGTTCACACTTAGGACACAGATCCTGTGCAATACAAAAAAAAAATGCCAGATTCTTCACAGTGTCTGCCTCCTATGCAGGATTCACAGACTAAGTAATTACATTTTGCTGCCTGGTGCTGGTGGCTGCTGGAAACAGCACGTTATATTAAAAGTATATCAGCCTTAGAGTGTAGCTACAGGATGCTTCCTAAAACCTAGAGCAGAAATGTATCTACAAGTAAAAACATTTGGAAGATTTTCTTCATTCAAGTCTTCCAAAAGAGATAATCACAGTGTGGCAGATAGAAACACAACTTTGCACAGGTAAAGGGAGGGTAATAACTTGGGTAATGTGGTAGTTCCAACAGCCCCGGAAAAAGAAGCAACAATCCTCTTGCAGAAGAACAAAGCAGAAGCTGAAAATTTGCATCTTTGTCATGCAAATACATGAAAATCCATTTCTAGTCCTAAGCAATCAAGCTTTCATTGCAAATAATTTCTCTTACCTCCACTTAAAATAAATCCAGCCTCTAGGAAAAAAATGATAAAGGAACAGTGAGAAAAACATGATCAATTGGCCCAAAGTGATTACGGTTAGATGGTACAGACTGTCTACATTACAAACCCTTACTTCTATAAATATTCCCAGGGATCTGTTAAATACTCAGACTGCCCGCCTGAGTGTTCACAAGCACTATGAAATCTGGAACTCAAACTATTCACAGAAATTAATCTCTTCAGTCATTGAAAAACTATTTTGAAACCTTACATGGGTTGCTGTATTGCCATCTGGGAATGCCAGGGCCCTTGTCTTCAGCCTACATCCTACAGGCTCTACTCACTTTTCAAGCAAGTCCTCCTGAACTGGCTGTAACTTGCACAGGGTTGGGGTTGTAGTAGGTTATGGCAGCACTAGGCTCACAGCCTTTTAATAATATTTCTTCTCTAAGATGTCTTACTTTTAATCAATAGGTTTAACTGTGCTTTTTCCTACCAAGAGTAAGCAAAATGTGGATTTCTGACACCAAGGAGCCATGGCTGCTGCAGATGGTATACCTGACCTTGAAGGATGATCAGTGCTTCATCTGAGTATCCCAGTCTATCCACGCCCATGATGCCAGATGATTCTAGATTGTCTTTGACTTAAGTGAACGCTATCAAGAGGAGGCCTAAAATCAAAGACAGCTGATGGCACAGGACTAGGAGATGCCATCCTTCCATCACCTGGGAGCAACATTAATTTTTAGAGAGATGTGCAGTATGCCTGCTCCAGTACAGCCACACAAGCCCATTTCAGGATGCTGTTTCTTGCTGAGAACAGTGACAGCTTGTTTTCACTCTTCCCCAAGGGAATGGCAGAAGGGCAGCTCGTCATCTACAGGAGCATAGGAAGCTGTCCAAGACCTTTCTGTGCTCCAGGCAAGATTTTGCTACTAGGCCAGGCATAGCAGAGAATGCCATTTGAGAGTGGCTCCCTTAGAGACTAAAACTACTCAGAAGTCCAAGTCCTTAAGAATAAAATGTGTCCTAGCACTTATTTTGTAATCAGCTGTCTTTTAAACATTTTCATGTCTTGCTAAGAGTTTGGTGAATATGGCCAAAAGGCTGGGTTTATGGTAGATATTCATCAGAAATGCTGTTAAAGAAGTTTACCAGCTGGCAAACAATATTCAAACATCTCTAGGGAGAGGTAGCTGTTGCTTGTCTCCAATTTGAGTTTTTCTGATTTGTCAAGTAGATGACAGCACCAACAACTTACTCTTTAGTCAGTAAGAAATGCCCTAGTTTTACTTTAATGTATCTGTCTCCAGTATACATGGAGTGGGGAAGTTGAAGAAAGGATTGCATTTGCTTCTCTCTTACAGGATCTGGTATGTATATCCCTTCTTTCTTGGGTAAATGCTGTGCTTGCATCTAATAAGCATTTCTGGATGTTAATACAACAGAGAGCAGACACATGGGAAGGGAGATGAGTGTGACTACTGAAGGTACAGATGTGATTTTAAAAACCATGCAGAGGATATCACAACTCTAATCATCTTCTGGTCCAAAGGGAATCCAACCTCTGTATGAAAAATTAGTATCTGCCTAAATAATCTTCATTATAATGCTCCAGGAGAGTTAGAGGAATCCATGAACCTTGACATGCCTTCTGTGGTAGAGACAGATCACATCCTTGCTTGCTAGAACACCAAAATATATTCTTCTCACAATGTGCAATGCAACACAGGTGAAGTTCACAAGTATGAGAATAATCCACCATTGACTATAAAATTAATTGGTGTTGCTGTGGGTCCCAAAGTTCCTGGTCTGTTTCTGGAGGCCGGCAGAATGTATCACTGACATGTGCCTGCCTTGCTCTTAGTGTGTTGTTGGCCACTGTCAGAAATAGAAAATGGGCTAGAGAGACTTTTTGCCTGGTCCGGTACAGCTATTCTGATGCTCTTGTTACAAAAAAGCTGATTTGAGAGCGTGGTTTCTAAATGCACCAATCATCAAAACCATGTCTAAAATCAGTGGCAATTTGGGTGTTCAAATCTTAAAAAACCACACACAACAAACCTTAAGTACTTATCTATTGAGACTAACAACCAATTTTGAAATTAGCAGCCAGTCTGAATATTACCACTGAACACGGCAAAAATACCCCTGGCACAGTTCTACTTTCCAGGAACACCTTAGGAATATCCCATCATTTGTGTTCATAGGAAAGCTAACTAAATGCAGGTTTAAATAACACTGGCAGCTCTTGTGATGTTATCATAAACCTGATAGTATTCCATGTTCTCTTCAATAGCTAAAATCCTGGATTTATTATGAGAATCACAGATTAGACATTTGAGAAGGCAAGCTTCTGGTTTTGTCTGCAGAGAAAGCTTGAAAATCTGAATTTTAGACCCCATAATCACAAGACAGCCACTATGGAAATCTTTCTGTTTTTAAAAAAAAGAAATTAAAAGGGGAAGATTTAAAAACTCTGTGGTCTTTGAGAACTTGATTCAGAAATTGAATATTTTGGTTTGGCATTAATGCTTAACTTCAGCTTTGCAAAATAATCATGCTAATATCTAAAAATTGAAGTTTTCCAGGTGAAATTGTCAGGCTTACACATATGGTAGGGGCTGTAATTCCCTAACTGATCAATATGAGTTTACAAAGGCCATAAACACAATTCTTCTCACACACATTTTTTCTTGATTATGCCTCACTTGTCAGATGCTCACATCTGAAGTGAAGGAGGCAAACATTTACATTTCAAGCTCATTTATATTCAAAGCATGATGAAACTGATGGCCTCTATCAGCACTGCTGGACTTTTGTATCATCAGCACTGCACTGAGAGCTCTGACATTGGGTCCAGAGCAATGTGCATCTGCATCTTCTCTGAGAAAGACAAATGTTTAGTTTCTTCCAGATTGAAATATAAACTGTGGTTGACCCTTGCTGGCAGAAATGAGAAAAATGGATTTTGAAAGGAGAATACAGAGATTTAAACCTTGCTGAGTAGCTGCCATTTACTGCAGCTGCCCTGATTTTTGCTTTCAGCTTTCACTTTGTGGTTCCTTCTCAGCTGGCAGTGGACAAGTGGCAAAGTTGTCCCAGGTCATGCAGCTTCCTGACAGGTCTCTGTCCTGGCTAGGAGGGCAGGCAGTGCTTGGCATTGAATAACATCATGAACCTCTGTCCCAAGCTAGGCTTGTCTGATCTCCTGTGTTGGATTCGCTCATAATCCTCCTTAAGTCTGCCTTCCTTGGCAGACCTGGCAGGTGGAGAGAGACAAGTACTGCAATAGCTGCCAAATATCCACAATCAAGTTCAGAGTGCAGTTTTTATGGTTGCAGACAAAAGTCTGTTGGATCCTTTTGTGATGCTTTGCTAAGGGTTTCTTCTGCCTCCCCATCTGCAGAAGCTTGCCTTTCCTGGAGCTCTCCAGCTATGCCCTGCTTTCCAAAGACTGCAATGTCTAATATTTGTACTGCTGGGAGAGAAAAAGACAAATTACAGGTCCTGCTTTCTTGACATGGGAAGTAAGTATAACCAAGCACTTTTTCTTTGACACCTGCTTAAGGCTATAGCAGAAGGGATAACATGAATATGATCCTCAGAGGACAGAAGTGGAGACTGGAGCCTGGTGACCCTCAGGTATCTCATTTACCTGAAAAGTTGTCAATGGAAACAATGCGGCATGTTGTTGTTAATGTCTGCTGGGAGCAGATGGCTTGAAGGGCTCCATCACAGGGGATTTGGTTGTAGAGTTCAACCAGCTGCATCCATACATTTTGCAGGTATCAGAAATACAACCTCCAAAGGGGGAATAATAAAGAAGACAGAAAATAAGCCTGAGTGCTTGTGTTTTATAGCTTGAGCTGTGACCAGAGAGAGTAAGCCATGTTGGTGCCCCTCTTGAAAGCTGAGTCACAAGAGGTAGTTCCTGACTGCTACAAGCCATGAGCTCCAGCTCTGAGCCACCACAGCCCCTGGGAGCTGGCCAGGCAGAGCTGGGACTGTGCTGCTCTTCCACACCTGCCCATGGGAGCACCACCATGGCCACAGCTCTAGAGCTTGCATATTCTTCATCCCAAACATGGATTCTTTCATAGACACCACGCAATTCTCTCACTAATATGCAAGTTTTTTCCTACCTTCCCCATCCATGCAGAAAGATTTCAATATATACTAATAAAATTTTATGTCAGATTAAGAAAAGAGAAAGAAATAGAAAAATACTATTGAAACTCATCTCCGGCATGACTGAAATGTAGAATATTTAGCTTTTGATAGTTGCTTATTGGTACATAAAATGTGTCTTTCATCTGAAATATAGCCCTGTGTTATCCCCAGCAGAAAACAAATATCCCATCTAATAGTCACTTTTTTTTTTCATGGAGAAAATGAATAGTCTGTACTAAACTTTCCTCTTTTAGGAAGGCTGTAAAGCAAGACAGTGCAGTCTGAACAAATAGATTTAGTGTTTTGTCACCAAAAATTTGAGGGGGTGGAGGAGAAGGAAAAGGGTGGAGTAACCTACTGATCCTTGAGCACTCCTAGATACCAGAAGTTCCTGACAAATCCTAAATGGAACTTAGTAGGGAAGAACCCAATTAAGCCTCTGTAAATAAGTGCAATTCATATTTAAAAAAAAAGTAGATGAAGAAATCTAGTAACTTCAATGTCATGCTTTCTGAGATGCACAATACATAGTGAACAAAAGACTGCACAATTGCCTGCAACCCAGCTAACTAAAATTGAAATGAAGTGGGTCTGAAAATAAAGGTTATATAATAAAATAATTGAGAAATACCATTATAAACAACATGTGATATTTGTATGCATAAAGGAACCTTTGATTTACCAGTCCCAGCCCCAATATCACTTCACACCTGCCTTTTCTTGAACATGGGGCTTACTTGCCTTTGGGGCAAGGGAAAAAAAATCTCACAGCCTTACAGATAACTCTACCAAAACCCTGCAACAGGCCCACTGCTAGGAACCAGTTCATAAGGTAATTCTAGAAGCCCAAGTTTGTTTCCGTAGCTACATAACATTACACAAACATTTTGGTTGCAATTTTGTGGCAATGGTTTCACAGTTATTTGATTAAACTGCAGGGCTGTACTGCTTGGAGCCTGGGAGTGTCTGGTATCAGTGAAAGCTCTTTAGAAGTGCTACAATTTAAAATTATAGCTTACCCAGTTTGAAGGGATATTTTTAGTCTATTTATTCAGAGTATAAATATAGTTCTGTTCATCAGTAGTTTAATGTCTCTCCTGCACTGGTCAGAAAGACACTTTACCCAGCACCAGACAAAGGTCAACAAATGGGTATTTTTTTTCCCCCCCTTCCTTTTTTTTTTTTTTTTTTTTTGTAAAGCTGCATTAAGGGCTTTAGAAAGCAAAGTATCTTGTAAGCAAAGGCTGCACGTCTAACCCCTTTACTGCAGTGACCTACTTATAGGAAATACTCCTACTGAAAGGGGCTTTTTCTAAGACCTAGCATTTCAAACAAAAACATATCTACAATTAGCTGGAAAGAGTTTAAGGGATCCCTGAGCAAAAATAATCAAAAGAATAAAAGGCGAGAGAAGGAAAATGGTGATGAATCACCACGCAGTCAGGAGGAGTGATGTAGTGCATATTTCTATGAATGGCCATTCTCTGGCTTTATTATCAACAGTTCCACGAGTTTTTTATTTCTGATTATTTGTTTGGGTGTCAGGGGGACTTTTGTGCCTGCAAACCCTTGGAAACCAAAGTTTTATGTACATACAAAAGGCATAGCAGTGACAGTGCAGGCAGCCACATCTCTGCTCAGCTGTTGCCCTTGTCCTTGACCTAAAGGGACCCTCCTTTCCACACAACCACCCAGCAGCACATATTTGGTTTCTGTGTTAATGTAGCTCTGGGCTTTTCTTGAGCTGGGCTTGCTCATTGTGCTGAACTGTGACAAATTCTTTACAGAGCAGTAGGGTTGGGTTGATTTCAGGCTTGATGTGTGCTGGGGGGAATGGGGGAAGAGGTAGAATTTCTTCTAATAATGGCTTCTCCTAAATATGTCCTTCCAACTGAAGCATACCTAAGTCTTACTGTAATTTACAGAACTGGGCACACAGAAAAGACCACAGAACTAGACTCTGCAGTTCACATCTCAATGGAGCTCCCAGCAGAAAAATCCAGAAGAGCAGAACCACTTGTGTGGTGTTCCTCAGCATCTCATTTGGGATGCACAAAAATCTTAACATCTTTCATATTATGAACTGGGGAATGACATGCGTGCAGGGGGGCAATGCATGTAATGTCCTTTTGTACAGTCAGAGAAGACAGTTAAGTTTTTAAGGTGAATGCCAAGGAGTAAAGGAGTCCAGGATCTGAGGAAAGGCAGTGAGATTTCTGCATACCTGGAAAAAGCTTTGTGACCAGGAGCATGACACAGGCACACAGATGTACAATGCCTTGAGAAATGTGCGTTGTTTCTAAGGACAAACATTTATCAAAGTACATAATACCTATTTAGCCACAACCTATTTTTAACATCTTTTCAAGATGTAATGTTTGAGATAATCTGTTTATTACTACCTTACAATAAGTAAGCAAATTGTCTGAGATGGAGCAAGGTTTCAGTGAGGAATATTGCTTTCATGTGTTTTTCTAGTTTTGACTGTGTGTTAGGATAATTTCCCCCAAAATCATGCTCCAGAGAGGCAGGAGACTTTACAAGATATTTCAATCCTGTTCCCTGTAAGTCTGGGCACGTGGCATGATTTTTGTATGTCCCAGTTATTAATGAAAAGTGTCTGGTGAATCTCCCAGTTCAATCTCTGCCATCTGAGATTACACTCTTAATCTACCACATAGACAGTAGTGTGACTAAATAGCACAATTACAAAAAAGAAAAATCTAATCAGTTTAATCCTCACTTCATTACTTTTTATTATTATTATTATTTCTTTCTTTACTTTCTCCGTTTCAGAAAATGGAGATTTTTGAATTTCTCGGGACGATTAAAATGCAAGGAAGGCTGTGGAGCAATGCTCTCCTCCCCAGGCTGCAGCACAGGGGCTGCGATCCCCAGCTCTGCACTCGCCTGGTGTGTGGAATACATATCCACGTCAAGGGGAGTTCCTCCCGCAGAACAAAGCTGGAATGCGCAAGCGGGAGCGGCCGGGGCACCGCCGATAAACAGGGGCTGCTCCTGTGCGGCAGATGGAAGATCAAGCCAGTCTCCACTGCAGGCAGAAGAATGGTGTGATGTAAGTGGTTTTCCTACTGATTTCTATCCCGCTCCAAAGAAACCTTTGGGAAAAACCCCCAACAGCTCAGTATATTTAACAAAAATATTGGGGAATTCGCTTGACATTCCAGTGAGGTACACTGGAGCCCCAGAACAGCACAGTAACTTCTGTGTTGGGTGGGTGGCTGGCTTTTTATTTATGGGCACTCTAAATACAATTTGCAGCATCTGCAGCCTAGGACGGGACTCCCCTGAACACTGCAGTTCTCACCACACAAAACCTGCCAGCTTCAGATGTGCAAACAGCCCTTTCTGAATCCTGCTCATGAAAGCCAGGTGGGTTTCACTGTGATCTCAGCCACCAGCTATCCTTTTCCATTTCCTTGTGAATTATTATGGGCAAAATAAGAAATAGGTACTTTAATCTGGACTTTTACAAGTCTTTATGATCTATGTTGCTTAGTTGGAGAATTAAAACTTGCTAGCTCCTTCCCCAAATTAATTTGTATTCTGAAATTGCTGCTAGATTAAACACAAATTATCCATTATTATTTTATATACTTTTGAGTTTTAGGACTACATACAGTAATCTGCATCCTACTGCCCCTAGAAAAATGCCATTTCCTATTCATGGGGCAGAAATACAATAGACAGACAACAATATGATCGCTGCATAACACATCACCTACCCCATAGCAAGGACTGCACCTGGAAAATGTTTATTATAGCCAGAAAGTCAGCCCTCTCTGGAGATATTTTAGATATGACTCATGATAATGACTAATAGAAAGTTACTTTACTCATAAATCTGCCTTGTCCCTAATCCATCTGTTATTTTTGTTCTTACAAAAGACAAAACAATTTTGCAGAATGTTTTTACACAGATATAATACATTTACATGATTGACTCTCCATTGCTGCTGGAAAACCAAGCCATTATATCATGAGAATATAGTGTAGGAATTCCTTTTTTGGATAACATTTTTGCAATGGCAGCTCCAGGTGAGCCATCTAGAGGCAAAAGCAAGATTTTCTTAAGAATTCTCCACACTAGTAGTATAATGAATTCCTCTCAAATAAATGTCCTCAGAAACTCAAAGCATCATATGTACCAAGAGCTAAGACTGCCATCTGTTAAATTAATAAACCTCTTACACACTTTAATTTCCTGCATGTTCATACTACGAGTTTAAGAGTTTCCTCTGGTTTTAAAAATAATTTCTGAGAGTGGTTTGGATTGCTTTATGCTAATGTAGTATCAAGAAAAGCCTATCAGTTATAATAAATAGTATACCAATTAAAGGGGGGATTGTAGAGTTAAAATAACTAGGAGTAGTCTCTTCCTGCTCTTGACTCAGTTTGACACTGGAAAATTCTCTTAACTGGAGTCAGTTTTACCACCCATAATGTATGGCTCATAATTTTACCAGCTTTGTAAAGCACTTCATGATCTTTGACTGCAATGCTAAAACACTACAATAAAGATACATGCACAATAAATACAATGCATGGCCACATTCTGCCTTTACTTCCCTCTTGCTTAATCCTATCAAAACCAGAACTACACGGTGCATAAATCAGAGCAGAGCAACTTTGTATTTAGCAGTAGCAGCATCACAACACAGCTTATGAAATGGGGATAAAAGTCACCAATCTAAAACACAGCTGGGATCATCTTAGAATAGGGGTGCACCTGGTGCACCCTGTGGGAGAGTTTAGAGTGGGAAGCAATCAAAGGCTGATTTACTATTAAAATTGCTAAATTATTTTGAAAACTTTTCAATTCAGACAAATGTTCCCAGTGCCATCTAACTCTACAGAAACATGAGATGTTTTTGACAATGTGCTGGCTAAAGTAATGCAGCCAAAAGCCTGACCTCCAACACAGGACCAGCATTCAAGCTGATTACAGGGTGCAGGCTCAGCAGGGCTGCCCAGACTGTCAAATGGGAGGTGTAGCTTCAGCCCCAGCCCTCAGTCCCAAACCAGACTGAGACTACCCTGATTTAGAAATTGCTGATGTCCAGTGCTGTCACTGCTCCACCAGATACTAAAAGTAGACACACATGCTCTGCCTTTGTACAAACTACAACTGCAATGGGAAGCAGAAGTGAAAAACCTCACTTAGAGGCTTTGTTCCAAGCCCACACATGGGCATCTCTGCTACACACAGAGTCACCCTTGGGGTCTGGAAGAATCCTCTTTGGGCTACCAACAAGGTCTCAATGACTGTGTTAAAAAAAAAAATCTGTATGAAGCCTGGGATGCAATCTGTCTGTCATTGAACTTTTCCTGGTAGTACAAAACATGAAATCTACAGCATATGTCAGACTGGACACACACTGCCTTGAGTACTGATGTGTGAGGCTGGTCTCCCAAAGGTAGAGGTTATGGTGGCTGAGAGCTTTGGGAAGCAAAGAAGGATGAGAAAAAGGAACAAGCTGGTGATCTCTTCCTTCCCCAAGTTCACAGGGCATACTGGGATAGCCACTCTGGGAACACATTGTGTTCTTGTCAATAAACAAAACAGATAGAGGCAAGGAGCCAGAGTAGTGATTCCCACTGGGAGCTAGAATGAATTGGAGAATGTCCTATACTGTGGAAACAGAAGCTTTTCATGTGGCATGACAATATGCATGGAAGGGGATGCTGAGGATGCACAGACAAAGGTGAAAGTCAGGCTATGAAAGCACATGGATTTCTGCCTGCTTTTTTCCTGCAAAAGCTGGTGTTTTACAAGGTCCCTTAGATACAAGACTGACCAAGTTCACAACCTTGGTATCTTGGCTACTAGGGGGTGATTTGGATGAGGAGATTGACCCCACATCTGATCCTCTGTGTACCTCTGGATTTGGTGAGCTGTGGGCAGCCCTTGCCCTGGGATCATATTGTGCTCCATGTGTGCTGCTCTCTTCTGTGCAAGGGTTGGACTCCAGTCCCCACTTGCTGCAGACAGCTGTTGTCTCCTGGGGATTCCCTCTCTGACCCAACACCATAAATGCTTCATAATATATTTGAACAATTCTTTCACCTCTCTCTTTTGGGAATTACAGAGGATTTTGTTAACCATTTAAATAGTGCCAATAATTACCTAGTATCAGACTCATAATAAAAGTATTTACTGATTTTCCACAGGTATGAGCAGGATAAGCCTCATATATATCACAGACACTTGTTCAGACAGAATAAATAAATTCCATCCTACAGCTGTTTCCTAGGTAACTGAAGAGGACTACAGACACAGACTGTGCACAGCTTAGAGTTGAATAAACAAAATACAGCATTTCTTTCTGTCTCCAAACTTTTCATTTTGTGGGACTGCAAATATGATAGAAATTTTTCAAAAATGAAATATGGAAAACATGCACCTATTCTTATGTAGGCAAAACATGCAATTCTGAGAATCCTCCAATATATCGCTTCTCTAAAACAGCCATAACAACCTTGTCTATGATTGGATTTCTGCCAGTGTCCAAACCCCTGGGAAGCTGCAGGGAGCAGTCACCAAAAGATTTGTGGTTGTGTTTTTCAAACGTGAAATCCAGTCATCTTAGGCAAATAGGCTTAATGTGCAAGTTGAGAGGAAGTCAGCCCTGTACAAGGGACTGCTGAAATTTCTGGTGTCTTCCAGCAATGTAAGGGCTCCCTATCATTAAGAAGCCAGAAAGTCCCTGTGGATGTTACCACCTTGTATGAGCAAGGTGTGAGCAAAATTGCTCCTTAGAGAAACTGCACACCATAGATGTGCAGCAGGAAAATGCAATCAGATCCTTTGAAGCCCTGTTCTGCCTTATTTTATCCATGAGTTAGATGGGTAAAAAAACCCCAGCAAAACTAAACACCCACAGTCTTTGTCAGGGAAAGCAGCAGGTGCAACTTTGCACCTGCAATGACAACAAAGGGAGAGCAGTTGTGAAAAAAAAAAAAATCACTGGAGTTAGACAAAGGTTAAAATTATTTGGCTTTCCACAGCTCAAAAGGCTGAAATACTTTCTGTTAGGACCTTGAATTCAGCTAGGAAAATCAGAGAAAATAAAAGCCATTATGCTGGGAATACCCTCATTTCATCTATGGGAAGAGTAGCATGCTAGTAATCAGATGCTAAGTTACATTTGCTTATGATATTGTAATAATTACTTCCAAATATTTATTTTGCTGCTTGAAATAAATATATTTGCTTTTTTTATACGAAGCTATGGAACAGTATTTCTGCCTTATGAATTAGCATATTATTGTGGATGAAAAATCTCTCAAAATATCACTCTAATGACAACCTGATAAATATTTAACTGAACTGTTTTGTTAGCTGTAGGACTACAGAAGGGCAAATACATTTGATCATCATTAGAACTGAGGTGATCTAGTTTTCATTTCCTAGGGAAGTATGAAATACTCTGAAGAAACAACAAATGTAGTAATTTTGGCACAAAAAATAAAATTAAAATAGTAACTCCTTCAGTTGTTCTATTACATCTGATTATTTTTTAAAAGATCCAAAACATGCATGCCAGTGTGGGGAAGGAAGATCTTTAAGGAGTGACACCAAGACAAACTCCTATTCCTTTATAAAAGGGTCAGAAAATCATAAATACCAGTGGGAAAAAGCAAAGTCTTATGTTTTCATGATGAGTTAAATGTGGTTTTTAGAAAAGAAATGAGAACATTTGCCTATCCACCTTACTCAGAACCTTTAGTTCATAGACTGAACTTCATGAAACATGGTGCCAACTTTTTTCTGAATTACATTTTTTGGGTTCTAGTGAAGGCAGTGGGGTTATATGAAGTGAAAGTCCATGCAGAAATGGACTCAGAGAGGTCCCTCGAGAGGTGTATAGAACTCATAGGGCCAAAGTCCATCTCTTCAGCAGTGGTTTGAATGTGTTATGTTAAAGTCTATTGACTTCAGGGGATGAACTGTTAATGTATGCTTATGTAAATGTAGTTAGAGTCAAATCACTAACAGCTGTATCCAGCCCTGAAGCTGTGAAGTCAAATCCTGATGATATGGGTTCAATGGTTCTAGTCCATTTCACTTCCATATGCAAATTCTTAATCTGCAGGAAACAAGTTCCCATCTTCTCTGCTTCCCATTTGAACTCAACAACTCTGAAAATTGCTTAATCTGCCCTTTTGCTGTTCATTAGCAAAGGGGACTTGCAATAGTAACTGTTCATATACAGCTCCCAGTAAACAAAACAAATTTTCACCTCTACTTCAAACATAGCATCTTTAGATGACTGGGAAAAACAAAGCTTAGTTTTCCTGTTACGTGGCTGGTCAGAACCATGAATTAAAACTGAAGAGAAAGCACACTTTGTCACCAAAATTCAGACATTCTGTTTCCAAGCCACACACATTTGTCAAGCAAGAAGGCATTTAGTTGCTGTAGTGCCTTGCCTGAATGTACCTATTTTAAAATTTGATCACCTACATAAAACTAAGAATAGGATCATATAATTTCATTGGCTGCAAGTCATAACCTTTCCAGGTCCTGTGAATACATCAGGCAGTAAAATCCTGATATATTCCCATATATCACCTAGCTAGACACAACAGTCCCCTGGGGTGAAGCTCTTTAGTAAGCATAACAGGTCCAGGATCTTGCAGCCCAGCCGGTTCAATATTCCCCTGGGTAACAGGGAAGTGCTTGAGGGCCAGGCTGGGCACACAAATCACAAAACTTTGGTGCTTTCTCTTTTGACATAGCTGGCCAGGCACCAGGACACAGCCTACTGTTACCTGTTGTCCTGCCAGTGCAGATGCAAGGGGGTTTTAAGTTACTCTAACTGGTTAAAAAGCTAGGGATACCTCTCCTGAATAGGTCATTTGCCACTGAGAACACCTGATATGAACAGAAAGCTGCAGCCTGCCAGAGAAGGGCAGACAATCTCCAGGTGGATTGTCCCATGGGGAATTCTGCCTCTGACTTCAGTTTTGCTTCTTCCAGCTGGACAGTCTTACAAAGACAGTTCAAAAGCAACCTGCAGAACTAATACATCAGTGAATTACTAAAACTAGATAGTCTGAATGTGCAAATGCAAAAGGGAACGTAAAAACAGACAAGAGAGCTGTGAGGAGTAAGAGTCCATGCCATGCTGATGATGAACTCCAAGAGAATGATCTATTAATACTGCCTGATGAGCTTGCTCGTCCAATTTATTGGAACACATAACTAAATGTATGCAAAAGCTGTACCAGAGCTAAGCTTTAGAACAGAGATAAGGCCACAATCATGAGTAAAGCTACATACACCCACTGAATTTTGTAATCCAAACTGCATACAACTTACACAGTACAAAGTGAAATGTATCCATGGCTTTGTTTATATTTTCCACTTAACCTTACTTTTTCTACAGTTGTAATTAGGGTTACAGCAGCACAGCCAACTGCCTCCAGCTTCTACCAGACTGCTCCTATCTCAGGATTCATAGTAGGAGCACCCCTTGTTTGAAGTAATCAAAACCAAAGAAGTTCACTACTATCCAAAAGAGCTGATGGGAAGATCAAAGGCAACTTGACCCAACCTCTCCCTTTAACTAATACACACCTCTTGTAGAGGAGGATGTTTCCCATGTTGTATATACTTTACTGTGTCTAGTATATCAGGATGTATTGTATCATCAAGCTCAATGCAGAGTCAAAAAAAGCATGTAGGAATTAAGGTTCATTCATCTTCTCTCTCCTGGGAACCTGACAGGATTTTTGTCCTCTTGCTTTTGGTTGCTTGTTAATTTGTTTTAGTCATTCTTTTCTGGCTGTGTCCTAACCTAGCAGACTTTTGTTCTATGCAGTCTGACAGTGAATTGAAAATATAAATCAGAAGGAGGGAGTTTAGCTTTGTTAAGTTCACAAGCTGCACTATTTATGTACATAGAGAGCACAAAATGTACGCCATTAGAAAGGAAGCAAGCCCCAAGTAATTAACCTCAAATACTGTAATTATCAGTGTTGTTTTCTTTTTAATCTAGACTCTTAAGAAATCACTTCAATTACCGTTTTGTTATTATAGAAACCACTTAATACAAAACACCTCAGGTTAGAAATGTTAATAGCAGATGAACTTATGCGATCACAAAGTCTTGCAGCGATGGATCAATAGAGATGGTGTAACTGGCAGGCAGCCACCAGCTCAGTTAGTTCTTGTAGAATAGTCATATAAAAATAAACTAAAGATGTTTTCCTTAGGTTTACTCAGTGAAGTTTTTCCTGATTGATACAAGAGTTGGTATTGGTCACAAATACAGAAATGGTCAATGTCCCACTGCTTAAAAAAACCAAAATATGCCCTTATTTCTCACTCCAGCATACCCTTTCACTTTGCAGGAATGACAGGCTTTGGCACACAACACTTATTTCAGCTGACTGTGGTTCTCTTCTTTCCTCCTTTTTCTTGGTCTACTGCAAGGCCCACCTTTTAAGAAAAATTATACTTAAATGACCAGTGGTATTAGCCAAATGGCCCTTACTTTTTTGAGAGTTCACTGAGCCAGGCTTTCACATTTATAAGGAAAAATAGTGGGATTCAGATGCTACAAGCTCAATCTCAACATTTTTAATATGAAAATAATAGATACTGTTCTCTGTCTCCATTTCCACATAGACATCAAATCTTTTTGGCATGGATAACTCCATCAATGAGCTATCAGTGTTCAAGGACCACCTCAGAGCAGGTGCTCTGCTGCATTTGGTGGTGTGTAGGCTTTCAGTTATAACTGAGCTATGAAATGAAAAATAATTAATAAACATTGGAGTCTGCTATAAATACAGTTTTCTAGTAACACAAGATTATATTGGCAGAACATGGTTGTTACACTCACATGAACCATGGTATCCTAATTTTAACTTTAAAGTGTGAAAATGAGGAACAAAAAGCACTCAAAGCTTGCCTCACAATGGTAAATCACACTTTTGCAGGACATATTTTTTCCTAGGCCAAATCCTTATTTTTTATGATCTTCACAAACATCTTCATGTTCTTATGGAGCTGAGCAAACATCCCAAACACCCAGTAATTCTGCCAAAACCTACTACTCCCTTTTGCTGTTTGAAGATAGGGTAGAGGAGAATGCATTTGCACCATCTTGGCAAAGGAGGGAGCCTTCAGCTACCATACTAGAAATATCTTCATCCCTAGACATAACTTGCCCCTCAGGGTTAGAAATGCCTTTCCCCCCTTACATTATATAATCATTAACAGCAATAATTTAATTGATTTATTATAATGACAAGCAACCCTGACATCCAACCCATCAGGGAACTGCACAAGCAATTAAAAATACAATCCTGCAGAAAGCATCATGAAACTGATAACATAAAATGAAATAAGTTATTAAAGTTCCACTTAAAATTCTTATGAACCTATAAATATATAGTAAAGTATGTTAAGTTATTTCTCCCAAATGTAGATAGCTAGGACAGAAACATGTTGAAAAATAAGGTATATAGTGAGAAACAAGAGACACAGGCTTCACTCCATAGGTCTGAATAACCCCTTACAAAATAAATTATGCAAAAAATTTCTCACATGCTAATAATAAGAAATTCTTTGCTCTTAGGGATGACATATTCCCAAGATTTAGGATGCATGTTCCCACTTTAATTTTTTTTCAGAACCAGTGAGAATTGTATAGTAATTGCTGATTCTACAATAAGAGTGCTAGCAATATTGTTAACTGACTTTCCCTCCCAATTTCAGTTGGTAATACAGTAATTTTTCCACCTCCAGGATTATATTACCTGCCAACACAACCCCAAATGACTTGGAAAAGAAGGGAATTTTATTGCACTGCTTTAGGCCATGTCTACATTGGGTAGTTGTACCACTTTAACCATGGTTAGCTTACATTAAAGTAGCTGGTGCGTACATCAGACTGGTTTTCAAAGTGATTTAGTACCTCAGGCTACACTAAGCAGCCCTCCTTAGAGCAGAAATTAATCCATTTTGCAGGAAGCCTGTTCCCTGTGGAGTTCATACGGCCCTAGCTGCTCTGCTGCCACAAGTCCTTTACTTAGTAACTCTGTACTAAGCTGCCTTGATATTTCTGCGTCTCCGGTGTGTTGACACTGCCTTTGCCAGATGCACTTTCTGTTTAATTATCAGTAGTCCTACAGACATCAACATATCAAGCTTATCCATCTGCTCTAGGACACATGTACCCCTCTGGGTCTCTTCATGGATCTGTGCTTAGTTCTTAGACCTGACTGCACTTGCTGAAGACACGTATTCAACCTCCCCTCAGGAAGATATCCTGCAGTATAGATGCTTTCAAGGAATTGCCAGAGCTCAAAGGCAAAAGGCTGACCAAAGCTTCACTCAAAGCTGAGTTAAAGTACAGGACTCTGGCAAAAATGCTGTAAAGCAAGAGGCTTTGATGGAAACACAAACATAGACAT
The DNA here is from genome assembly GCF_963662255.1 of Cinclus cinclus. Classification (NCBI taxonomy): domain Eukaryota; kingdom Metazoa; phylum Chordata; class Aves; order Passeriformes; family Cinclidae; genus Cinclus; species Cinclus cinclus. Next base: position 16,695,517 of record NC_085055.1, read on the forward strand.
AGGGTGACAATCATATTTTCGCATGCAGGCTATAAACAAAGCCAAAACCTAACAGGGTGTATGGTGCCTGCACTGTGATCAATACCCACAATGGAACTGGCAGGCTCTGAGGACTCACTGAGGGTGCCCAGCACCCCATGCATAGATGAGGTCTGACCTGGAAGAGTGTATGGGGTGGCTGAGCCTATGCAGGTGAGATAGAGGCAGAGAGAGCCCAGGAAGGGCAGCCACAATCAAACACAAGCTCAACAGCCATCTCATCACCACTGCTGGGCTTTGCCAGCAAGCATAATGTGCTATATTGTTACACAAGGGCCCACAGGGTTTTCAGAGGGCTGCGGTTTTTTTTTAATTAAGAACTTAATTGACAGAGATAGCCCCCTTCCACCTATCTGTTCAGCCCTCTCACAGACATCTAGTACATTCCACAGCTTTCCTCTGTCATGAGGAAACTCCTGGGTCATTCCTCCCAAATCCTACCATCTCCACATTAAAAATTAATACTTTTAGTTTCTGACTTAGGGTACATTTTTGTGTTCATATTTAGGGCTTCATCCCCTTCACACAGCACTCCCATGTCTCAAGGGAAGTGCAGCTGTGTGGAAGCCACAGAGATGGGCAGGACTCAGCCCCTGCATCGCAGCACCCTCAGTCCACAGCAGTTGGTGGCAAAGCCCCTGCTCTGCACAGCAGCAGGGGAGTGAGTGGCCACAGAAATGCTGCTGCATTGGGAGCAGCAACATATCCTGCCACAGATGATGTTGGTTTGGGACAGGAGGGGGAAGAAAGAAAAGTCAGAATCTTTCCTGCACTCAACCATGTAACCGAATGAGGGTACAGAGAGGACTTGCACTGCATCAAATTTTGTCCTGGGCTCTAACACCTCACCATGGCCTCTGGTCAATGAGAAATGCAGCCCCCATGAGATGCTGCCCTTACAATCCTTGAGATCCTCAGAACTGGAAGAGTTTTTCAAGCTCTGAGGGTTTGCTTCTTCTTTGCCACAGTAAATGTTCACTGTGTCTTAATGCCTGAGCTGTATGCCATCCATCCTCTCTTTGTCTCCATTTGGGACAAACAGGCCAAGTGTAATATGGGATTTCTTGCACTCATAACTCTAGTAAAGCACTACCATAATTTCTATGGACGCTAAGTCTGCTGACAGTCAGCAGCTACATCCAGGAGAAACTGGTTCTATTCTCACTAAAGTCAACTACAGAATGTCTTCTGTGAGTCTCTGTGTAAATCCAGTGAGTGAGGGGACCCTGAAAACTTGTCACAGTACAGTCTTGGGGAAGTCACTTTTGCTGAGGTGAATGCAAGGTCAGGAACTATTATTTATGTTTTTATGGCTGAGAAACAGAACAGACTTTCAGAGTTCAGACATGGAAATGGCCTGCAAAGACAGGTGAGCTATCAATACCCCTTGATTAAAACTCTTGAATTCATACTGCTTCAGTATTCAAATTTCAGAAAGAGAGAAAGGCTCTTACTTCTCACTTCAATTTCCGTTTCCTTTCCAAACAAAAGATAGTAAATTTTATTTGTTCCTACCTACTGAATGAGTGAAGAGGGGCTATAATTTCTAGGAAAATGAAAATAGTATATCACCATGTTGCCTTTGCATTTATCTATTATGCTGCAAGTTCTTTCCTTTACTCTTGAATTGGCTATGAGGAAAGGAAGTGAGGAGAACTGCAAATATAATCTTGAGACCTCTGTATGCAAAAGCATGAATCATGAATCGTTCCTGGCTTATTTGCCTGTCTACAACCATCTAGTGCCAGCTACTTATGCAAAGTAGCCTGCTGGGCTCCACACAACTGTTCCTGAAAGCTGCAGGTCTGCCTGAGGTCCTTCACTACTCCTTCTCTATGACCCCCATTCTTAATACCCAAACGTTTCAAATTCTACCGGGTCTTTTCCTCTGTTCAAGATACCTAAATCAAGCCTGCTGCTGGTTCCAACATTTTTAGTTTACAAGCCAAGCATAGGTCAATATGCAACACAGACTTATTTAATATTGTACACATGAAAAACTTGTTCTGAACAAAGTCACAAAGTACATTCAAACACAGGTCACCATTACTGCAAGAGGTTCCCCCTTCTGCTGTACATTGTGGTCCACATTGTGAGGCAGCAATGAAAAACTTAGGGTCTGACTGCATATCTTTAATACTGTCTTTGTGGGCATAAGTAAAGGAAAATCACTGATTTCACATAAGAAATCAATTAAGCTTTGAGCCAGCTTGTGTCATGTTATTAAACGTGTTCCACATCTACCAATTTCAAAGCACAGAACTGCTCTAACAAGGTATAAAGTTCTGCAAACCAAACACGGATCCCACTGAAATCAAGTGGTAAGACTGCCATGACTTCAGGAAGACTGGGCCTTGTTTTAGAGGGATTGTTACTACTGCAGATTTTAATTTTGCTTTCCTAAGGGAATGGAATTTATGCAATCTTGCTTTGTGTATAAAGCATATCAGCCTACCCTAGTAACTTTGTACCTACTGGAGAATTTCAAAAGACAGCCCAAAAACAACAGGTTTCTGTGAATTCAGTAAAAATAAGAAGATGGGTGGTAGAGAAAGACCCTATCAGTGCTCAGTGAAGGACATGGGGCAAAACAGCTCACAAACCTTTCCATATCAGAGAAGATAATCCACACAGGAGGCAAGTGTAGAGCACCAGGGTTTAGTCTTGCAACCCCTGGAGCAGCTCGCTTTTGATGCTTTTTTGAGAGTCTTTAAGATTCAGGATTAAGATCATTCAAGATTTGGGGTGTTTTTGTGTGATTTTTATCTCATCAGAAGACAGAGCATTCCAGTGGCTGCACAAATGAGCAGAGGTAACAAGAATAAGCAGCGATCAAACATCATTTCTTCCATGCCACTATTAGACTGTCAAATATCCTACCTGCAGAAATAAATGGAAAGTAATTTGAAAGAGTACCTTGATGAGTAAGGTATTGCAAAAGCTGAGTGGTCCTCCCTTTATCTCCTCTCTGACTCTTGCTGAGTCACAATGCATAACATTAAACCATCCTCACACTTGCATCTCAGGGCTTTTTCTTTGTAAGTCAAGAAGTTCCTTCTTAAATATTGTTTTGTGGATATATTTTACATAAACACATTAGCCAGTTTCAGCTGAATTCCAGTGATAAAAATGTATTCCTAGGGGAAGACTTGCCAGCTTATAGCCATGACTGTGGGTTTTCTGCAGTTTCTTTAGGCTAACAATGAGATAAATATGGGGCTTTTCTTTGTCTCCTTGAGCCAAACTCACAATGGCTAGAAATCCCACATTATTTAGGAATTCGGTGCCCAGGAAAATTTTAGTCTATTAATTTTTGGATAGACAAGAATTGTTTAAGACCCAGATGAATTATGACTATCCTACAGCAGAAAGGTCTGTCACTTTTACTTTATTTTCTGCTGAGCATCACTCACACTTGAAGAGTCAATAATCTGTGCTCAGGAAAATGGCCTCTTCCAGGCTATACTTATGATTTTATATGACAAATAGAATTCTAAAAGCGTCCATTTAAATTCATAGATACTAACAAGTCTATTTTTCAATGAAAAATTACACCACACATTTTTCTTAATAAAGGAGATAGCATTCCACAGACAAGTGGTTAATTTACTCTGGATTGTATCCCCGATATGAGTGTTTTCACAGTCATTTCTTTGTGTCAAAAGTGGTGGGTATTTTTAGGCTATACTATAGTTCTAGGACACTTGCATACTTAGAATCAGCCTTTGTTAGTGTGTGCAATCCAATAAATGTAAGAAATAACACTGAATGAGAAATCCCAGAGAAAAAAGAATTATTCTTCAGTAACATTAAAAAAAAATCATTTTTTTTACTATGATACACTTTCTTGAAGACACTACCTCATGTTGACAACTTCCACTGACTTCAGACAAATGTATACATAAATCAGCATACATGCACATGTGTATTTGAGTGTGCACACGTGCACATATACAGCCTTGAAGTCTTTATTGCATTGCCATCTGAAGATTTTTGTTTTATTTCCAGTTGCTTCAAGATATCTTTCCTTTTTAAGAATTCACTTTTAAATCTAAAGGCGTTTCTCCCTTACTTATTTCTTCTAGGATTCAGTGCTCTACTTCTGACAAACATTAAGCAGTTGCTAGTCTCAACAACAGTGACATCCTTAATATCCATAAAGGTGTCTTGTTATTATTGTGAAGCAATCAGTTTTCTTACTGGATTATATAAAATAATCTAGTACTTGAGAGCAATATTACTTTAAAAAGTGGAACAGCCATTTCCTGACAGACTCCAGAAAAAAAAGCAAGAAAAAAAGGATATAGAAAATATGAGCTTGTCATTAAAAAGACCTGAAGCTAGATTTTAATCTTACTCTAGGAAGAAAAATTGTGATTACCGCATATATACAGTAACTTAAGCCATGTAATTCTAATAACGTTAAGTGAGAAGTTGCTGATATCATGACATGATCAAGCAGGATTATTAGGGAAAATTCCAAAACAAGTCAAAATGTTACCAATGGAGCATAACTGTTTCTGTTTTCCAGAGACCATTCGTATCCCTTGCAACTGCCAGTCCTTAATCACTCTCCGTGTTCATTGTGAGGCAGGGTAACAGTGAAACAGAAAGATGTGGGTGAGATGACAGCTTTAACAAAACACAAGATTCCCACAAGAACACAAGACTGTCACAAGAACAATTTTCAACCTTGTAGTTGAAATATTTTAATAGAACTTCAATAGCTGATCAAGAACACTTGCAGTGCTCATGGGTATAGAGAGGATACTCAGGGTCCTTATATCATGATATACCAACAAGGATTCACAAGTTCACTGTAGCCAATCTAGAGTTTAAATGAATTCCAGACCTTACAAGCAAGCTTCTTGCATTAACCTTTTTTTCTCTTGTACCCTGATGGTTCTTCATGCCTACTTGTTTTATGAACTATGTGACTACATACTTCTAAAATTATAATATAAGTAGTTACATGCCACATAAGTGTAGAGTACAATTATTATAAAATACTTGGGTTTAGGTGTATATAGAGTTTTGTATCATATAGAGGAGAAATGAATGAGAGATTGTTGTAAGAACATGTGCAGCGCTCTAGCATGATGCCTTGGCACCAAAATTTTCAAGTGGATGACCCAAGCATAGCAAGACAGCTTGGTCAGTTGCTTCCAAGTCCTTGTACTCAGCAAAAGGATCTGACAGTTGAAGGCTCCAACATGAGCTTATAAAAACACAAAATGCAACTTAATTTTGTTTTCTAGTGGAAAAGAATTTTTTTTTCTACAGGAAAATTATTACAGGAACCACTACATAAATGATGTGATCATGTAAATCCCACATATAAGACCAGAAGATTATTGTTTCAAAGAACCAAAAGCCTTCAGTGTCTGACTTTTTTTGTGTTTCTTAAGCTTCTCTGAAAAAGCTCTGCCTTTCTAAAGGCTGGGGTTGTTATGATATTCCTGAAGACTTCACCATGACCAGAGTTCCATACCAACTCTTACTCTAAAATAAACATGTAGCTTTAACCACAGGCAAGAGCAGTTGCAGTAATTTCTGTGAAGTTGTGTCATGCTGTATGTCAGAGGCTGCTCTAGGTGGCCGGTGTGGACCCTTGTGGCCTTATGAAACAATCAAGATTCACATGCCAAAAACAATCTGAACAAGACAAGACCTTTGCAAAATCAAAACTTATGGATTTATGCACATACCTAATGCTCTGCAAAGTCCAGATATTTTGCATTCTTATTTTAATATCAGATTTTCATTGGCTGGAGTGCTTAGTAATTGTGGTTTCTTGCTTTATGACAAGAAAATGTGACAGCAATCAGACATGCCACTTGAACTCACTGCACCCATTAGAAAAACCATCCCAGTGACATTTAAAACTTTGCACAAGGTTTTAGTGGAGCATCCCAGGGCTGCAGATTGGGAAGAGTGGCTCTCTTATATAGCTTGCTCATCTTTTTTTTAAAGTCTCTTGCCTGGTTTGATGCTACCACAAACCAGGCCCTGCCTCAGGGGAGCATAACAAGCTGACAGGAGCTGTGGCACAAAAGCTGAATTTTGGTCCCCACCCAAGACAAAGTGCCTCTGTGTTTACACAGCCCTGGGCTACCTCTGGAGCTGCAGTGCTGGAGATGCTTATGTAGGAAAAAGCCTTATTCTAGATACCAGCTCTGAATTGTTCACATTCATTGATCAACAGCATTTTTTTCCCTTTGTCAGTCAGCCACGAAGTAGGATTCTGCAGGAAGGAGGTGGCAATATTTCTGAAACTGCTCCACTGCCTCCCCCTGTCCCCTGCTCAGAGGCCAGGTATCAATCTGGTCCTAGTTCTGCCCTGCTTCTTGCATTAACCATAGGATTTACCTGCTGTAACTACAGCTGCTTGCTTACAACTGGAGTTTTCTAGCCTTGGCAGGATCAAGAGATCTGGTCTCACACATATCTGTTGTGATGAGTGCCCAAGTGTTAAATTTGGCCCCAAGAATGCATTGTACACTGTTAACTACTTGTGAACACAGAAGGCTCTAAGCTCTCCTCAATGCATTCACATACAGTTTTTGCATCTCGTGTCAGGGACAATTTGGCAATGTATAAGTTGTGGTTACAAGATGCCTTTTTTACTTTATTCACTTGAGTGACTTTTTATTATTTTTCAGCCCTTTGCCATTATTTCACCATGGAAGCATTTTATATAGAAACACACAACAATACTTCTGGGGCTTTGAATTTGCATTATTCCAATTAAAAACACAAAAAACCAAAACCCCAACAAAACAATGAATAAAAAGCTCTTGCTCTGGGCTTCACACATGGTAGGTTTGGACTATCTTCATTTAAGAACACTAAACCAAGTTCTGTTTTTCCTGTTGAAACACACAGTATTTGTTCTTGCAGAGCTAATAGTGTTTAACTGGGGGCTTGCAGGTTGACTTGCACAAGTGGGGCACAAGATGTTTTTTGCATCACTCCTGACTATATTTTGTTTACTTCAATGTTTTATCAGCATACAGTAGAACAGATAAAATTAATTTGTGAATTCCAGATAGAATAACAGTTATTTTACTTCTACTTAAATTCTACTTTCACTCATGTTTGGGGTGTGCTCCCAGAAAAACTGGGGGATTTTAGTATAAAATTAGCCTTCAATCACACAACTGTTGTTAAGTGAAGAGCCAAATATCATCCAGGAACCCCAAAATATGTAGGCATGAGAGTGCAATTCAGACTGAAATAAAATCTTTCACTTGTCATCAGAAGGGGAGAAAATTAAACAGTGCTAAATACAGCCACTATAAAGAAGTTTAACATTTTACCAGAATATATTTTCTGCTCAGGTACTCTAGGGCAGCTTGTTCAATCTCTTAGCCTTGTACTGTTTCCTATGGGTGCTTCCCTGACAGCTTGTAATGTTCAAGAGGAGACCTAGCAGACAGTTTTCACAGGCCAAGTGCTACTTTCAAAACAATCTCTGCTGCTTTTAACTTGTAACTGGTACGTACAAAGAGCTAGACTTCATTCAGGAGAGCAGGGTAATATTATGGATATATAAACAATGTATGAGTATCTTACGCCTTGGTGCATGCAAGAAATTTCTACTTGAGTTGCCTTCAGCATGGTCATTCATCTCTCAGTAGGCTTCCTAATTAATTGGTTCTACTAAACCTTAGAAATTAGACCTTTAGCTTTAGAAATAAAGTACTATTCAGCCCAAATATTTATTAGAGTATACATTAAGCAGTACAACTAAGCACTGCTTTATAAGTCTTGAGAAGACAATGCTACAAAATATTTTTTTCCAAAATAGAATGGCTTTAGAAGTTATAACCTTGCTGACAGAGGTTATTTTTCTATGTAAAGGGAGTATTTTCATCTTAGCCTCTAAATTCACTTTAATCTTTTCTAAGTTACAACCAGATGCTGACTGAGGACTATACATCAGTAAGCATGGACTGAAAGGGGAACACATTTTTAAGCCTAGACTGCTCAATAGTTAAATAGCAATAACATGGCCCAAGACAAAATGGACTATGCAACTGAAAAATGCTGGTGCTGATTAGCTAAAGGCTACATCTTTTTCCAAAATACCTGTTGAACAATTATTTGTAAAACATGATTGATTAAAAAAACCCCCAAAATACATTGGTTTCTATATAAATAGTTATCTGGAAAGTGTATGTTGATGCTCAGCAACACTCATGAAGGCAAAAAGATGTGAAAGCATGATTAGAAGTGTAATGAACCTAAAGAGAAAGTGCCACTGCAACACTGCTAATCTATGGCACAGCCACTCCTTGAAACTTTGTGCAGTTAGTCCTCTCACCTCAGAAGAGGGAAAAATACTTTAAGAGTGATGAAGATTTTTAGAAACCAGTAACAGCTTCCATTGGAAGACAAATCAAACCAGTCAGAGTTCTGGTGAAAGAGCTGGAAGAGAGGGACTTCTAAATATCAGAGGGGTGGATAAGATTATCACTGATATCAGGAGTTAATAATGAAAATACTGAGTGCAAAACTCAGAAATTAAACCAAAGGGAGCACTTTTTCCATGACTATGTGTAGCTGGTTGCAAAACAGTATCAGAAGCATTGAATGTCAACAGAGAAACAGAAGAACAATAACTTGTACATAACTTATACAAGTTCATAGAGCAAAACCTCAAAGGGCTGTTAAAAACATTAGTGCAAATGCAGCCTCAGTGTTAAAAAGGCTACGGATTACCAAAAACTAGTATCTACAAGGATCATATGCTTGCCCTTATATTCCTAGCCTCAGCACATGCTGCTCTCTGACTGCTGTCAAAGGCAAGATATTAGCTCAGAGGGACCATTAACCTAATCCAGTAGGGCTGTTTTGGATTCAGGCAGGTCAAAATGACATATGAAGTAGGTCTTAAGTCTGGAACATGCACACTTTATTTAAAATCATTCCAGTGGTGACAGAGCAGATTCATAGTAAAAAATTAACATCATTCCAGGTTGAAATTAATCTATTATGTATTTTTAGTTATTAAGATGATCTTAAGAAGATAGATTGCAAAAGAGACTTTGTGAACACTATCAAGTTTTTCCCAAGAGCCCACACAATTCAGATTCTTGGAGACTCAGAAATTTATTCTTTGCCTCCACATGACATAAGGAATCCACATTCAGACATTGACTTGGAGCATTCCTAAGCACCAGGGTGCTCTTTTTCTGCTAGACCAACCAGAGGATCATCATCTATCTCAGCAGTTTACCAACAGCAAGGAATTGAAGGTGTACCACATGTCCTTCAGGATCCACAAACTTCTCTTCTAGTTAAACAGCAAATGAGCGGAATGCCTCCGTATGAAAGTGCTCCATTTTCCCAAGGAGCTGACTTTGAAGATAGCGAAAGGATAAATGCTACTACAAAAAGGAATGGCTATAACAGGTATCGGGCACTCATGTCCTAGCAGGCAAGCTGCAAATACAGGACCTGTTCCATAGACACATGAACACAACAGAGCTGTTCCATCCCTGAGCAGCCAACGCCTGTCAGCAGAAGGCAGGAATCCAATACATCATCAGATGTTGCCGAGACCTTTTTGGTACACTCTCCACAAGGCACAGGGACACCAGCCCAAGTTATCCGTAAGGATGTACCTTGAGCACTCAGCATGCCAAAGGAAGAGAATAAAATAGGAAGATATAAAGTCAGGTAAGTGGAATTGCTTTAGAACACTTCGGTTGTTGTATGTCCAAGTCCACTGGATGCAAGTGCAGCAGAACAACAGAATAACCTCACATTGTAAATGGCTCAAAATAGGCCATCTCTTGATACTGAATCAGTTGGTCTAATAAGAGATGTTGCTGCTCTGCACAAATCTTGTTTTGTACTGAATCAATAATAGCCAATCTCCTCATATTTCCTTGGGGTAGTATTGCCCCTTTCATTAAAGAATATAGAGAACAATCAAAACATAGATCTACTCTGATTTTCAGAAGGGTTTTGAATGCAAGGAGGCAAATCAAGAGTAACACTCTTCCATTTTGTCCTAAAGTACTGACTACTACATTCTCTGTGAAAGTGACCAAAAGTACATTGTTTATGTCGTTTCATTGGTTAACAAAAAGAGGGCATCATCTCACTAATCCTTTTTACTTCCGGGCTCTTCCCTTTTTAATCTTTTCAGATCAATTGACCTCTCCTGAAATCATTGTTCAAACCATTGTCAGCTGACCAATCTTTTTAATCCTACCCTCAAATTCTATAACCATTTGCAACAATGCTACTCTTTTTTGTAATTAATGTTGTTAAGCTTCAAATGTCTTCTATTATAGCAAGTCACCAATAGAAGCAATTTACATATCAGACTTTTCCACTTCCAGTTTCTTCAACTTCTTCCTCTCCTGTGGGCCTAATCTCACAGTGCACTTTATGAGCTGGAAGCCTGATATTTGAACCAGTTATATTGATACAACAATGACATCACCCTCTTCCTGAAAGTGTTTAATGGTATTTAATTTTTCCCCTGTGTTCAAATTTCCTTTAAAGAACAGATTCAAAAAATGAAAGCAAGAATTAAGTTTTTTTTTTTTGTTTAAGTGTATTGTCTTCAACTTCATTTTCAATTTGTTTTACAGTATGTGTTTGCCAGCTGCTCTTTTATTGCTTTCATACCTCTTTATATCCAACTTTCTAGTTAAATACTATTATTTGGCCAAAATTCTGCTCCCTGGTGTGCATGATCAGAAGTCACAAGCATATCCAAGAGCTGGAATTGGCTCTAGCTGTTCACCCACAGCCTGTCACATCTTTCAGTATTTTTTTACTATATCCGTTTCATATTTCTTAAATGATCTAAGCCATTTTCCTGAGGCAGCTTTTAACAGACAAGTGTATATAACTAGCAGCACCTTCACTGGATTTAAATCTGCCCTGATCTTATGTTTTAAAACTTGATGTGAAGCAGGTTATTTTAATACAGTACTCCTGACAGTTGAACGGTTTTACTCACAAATTAGTGCAATTTTAAATATCATTTCAATTAGGAAGCCAGATCACAACAGTTACAGATTAAATTGGTTAGAAACCTTGTATGATAGAATATTTGTCAAGTCTTATAGCATACAGATCATATTATTCAATTCCCCTCCTCTTACAGCTTTGTAATCTATTTCCAAGCACTTCTAGTACCTCACTCCATAAAAACAGATGGAAATCTTTTAGACAAGCATGGAGTTAGCTTGCCAGTATATAACATAAAATACAGCTGCTAATTCATGAAATGCAGAATTTGGAATCTTAATAACAAAGTACTTTTACAGGAGAGGCAACATTTATACATTTTGCCATTCTTGAAATCTTTAGAGGTTGACAACAACTAATTCAGAAAACAGGGCATTTTAAATTTGTTTTAAGTTTTTACACACTGGGATATTTTTACTAAACTAGAAGTTAAGGGAGAAGATAAGCCTAAAGAAACATTTCTTAGATCAGATGATTTATTTATGCAATTTAAAATTTACAGTGGGCTTCCAGCAAACCTACCACGTTGTAAAATTATGTTTACAACAAAAAAAAAACATTACTTTTACAAAAAGCATTAAGCTTGTGCTTTGTTCCACACCTAGTTGTAGCTAGCACCTGTTGCTTTAGAGCAAGTTTGAGCTCTCCTCTTTGTGGCTGCAAGTTCAGGCCTTTGCAGTAAGTTTTACACATGAAGTGGCTGTAAAGACTTAAGAATGAGTCAGTCACAGTGAGTTACTGATGCTGTCAAAACCATCCATCACTGTGTCTAAAGATTCCCATAGCTGGCTGTGAAACTCGTAGATACCTTGTAACATGAATGCTATTGCAGCTGTACTCAGTTATATCAACAGATGTTTTAACAGAGACAGGATGCTGAAAGAAAATATCCCAGCTGGCTTAACTTCAACATGCAGAAAAATACTTGGAGTCCTTAGAAATGCTTAAAAGATAACATGACATTTGACACACCCACAACGGGCATTACAATGTAACAGAAGGGAATGGGGTTGATTTGACATTATTTGTTTCAGATAACAGGTGCTATGAGCAGAGGAGAAGAAGTAGACGTCATGCCTTGACTTTAGTAAGGATTTTGAAATGGTTTGAAAATCATATCCAGAGAGCAGCTGTCAGCTGCTCTCTGTCAGGAGAGAAGGGTGCCTCAAAGAAGAGCTCTGCACTGGCTCTAGTACACTTACTCTATGGATGTTGGATGGTCAAAGTAAATTTGAATTCTAGACAAGCAAAAATAAAAGCCTCAGACAAATCAGTAAGTAAACAAAGTATTTTCTTCTAAAAACCCCCTAATAATATAGGATTGTTCAGGTAGCTTATCTATAAAACAGCATCAGGGAATTGCAGACAACTGGAAGCGCAAATTCAGTAAAATAGTCACTTCGCTCTATTGGTCTTGCATGTGTCACAGGGTGAGGATTACCTCCACTGAAAATACAGCACAAGCTACGGCAGGAAAAGGAAATCTTTCCATTCTTATAGAAGATAGGTTTAGGGGTGTAAAGGCTTCAGCTGGTGAAAATGACACTTAAAAGAACAAGGAAAAGGCAGTGTTTAGAAGTGCAGGAGCCAACAGCTACTGCAGTGGCCTTCGCTTCAGGGTTTTACAGCAAGGAAACAGAGGCAGACCATGGAGACACAGCTGATCCCACCCTTGGAAAGGAGGGTGGTTCTTGCAGATGTGGAAATACATGTCCTATAGAGAAGGTGAGGTTTTAATACTAGTGCTCTTGTGTTTCTGCTGCTGGACTGAAACTTAGACTTCTGTTAGATATTTATTGTTATTTCCTCTCCAACTCCTTTGGAAGCTCATTCCTTTGCTGCTTGAACCAAAATTTCTTATATCTTCTACATGACCTCACAGAATATACTGTGCAATTTCTTATATCTGGCTTGAAACTAACTACAATTAGCTAAAAGGCACAGATCTGCAGGACTACAAACTGTGATAAGCCATCAGAGGGACTCCTGCCCATTGTTGCCTTCTGTTTGGGCTGCAAAATACTTCAGATTTTGTCTTGTAGAGCTGCTTCAGAAGAATATAAGCTCTGCCCTTCAGTCCAGGGAAGGAGTTAAAGGCACGAGAAATACTTGCATGCCTTGTTTTAGTTGTTCCACCAGAACAGGTAACTCCATAGGAAATGTTACCATGAGACCACTACAATTAATTAGAAGTAAAAGCTATAAAATTAGTATTTGATAGATAATTAGACAATGGAATAAAAATGCTGTTATTTACACTGGATACAGAGTGTGGAGTTATGTACTACTACTTTATATTTTGAAGAATGCAAAAATACTTTTGATAGAAAACTGCACTTTTTTTGTGAAACAAAACTTCACTCCACAAAGTATTTTGAATACGTTGACAGTACACACATTTCATCCAAAGATTCAAAAGTTATTTTGAAATGTCTACAGGATCACCTGACTTACATGGTGGGTACCACTTTCTTCTATATTGCAGGGAAATTCCACCTCCCCAATGATCAGGTCTTAGTTTTCAGACAATATTACACCCCACCCCAAACAGTGAAAAGTTTCCCTTGGAAGGTCCTCCATTACCCCTTCACATCTTCAGAATTGTCCGTGGCAATTTTTTTAGCTCATAGTGTATACCTGTTCTACTCCCAATTCATCTAAACTATGTTTTTGATATCTGCTCTGTTTAAATTGACAGCTCAAGACTTCATCAAATTCTTACCAAATTTCTACATAATAAAAACTCCTACCCTTCTCTATCAAAAGACCAGATCCTTATCCTCCTTCTGCAAAGATGAAGCTAACATGCTGCCCTTGGCTTCAGTGACTGCAAGGTGTTTCGAGAATATTTTTCTTATGATTGCATTACATTTCACTTCAGCCCTTACTTTGTCAGATGATAAAATAACTCATGAATTTAGTCTTTTAAGACGCTAAGCAAACCCATGAGCTCAGATTTTTTTTCTTTTAAGTGGGCATTCATTCCCATTACAACAGAATTAGGACAGTAACAAAGGTAATATAATTATCTGCTTAACAACCATGTGGGAAGAATAAAACATAACTGTTCCTCCCTCGCTATCTCTCCAGAAAGCAGGTAAGGAAGTGACTGAACATAATTGTGGAACCAAGAGCCATATACTGGCTAATCATAACTTATTCTTTAATCTTAATTAGTTAGTTAGCGCGTTATTTTTTTTCTTTAATAATGCCTTGCACCTTCCTTCACTCTAACACTGCAAACCTGTCCTGTCTGGCTGTGCTGGATGTTATAGAAACTCACTACAAGGAGTCATCTGTCCTCTAAATGTGTAGTGCAACAATGAGCATTATTAAAGATACTTGTGACAGAATCTCTTCTGAGAATTATTATATATTACACAAAGATTTTTTCCATATGTAAGAATGAGTTTAATAAAAAGCTATTAGAAAAAGTGGCTGAATAATTTCTTTATCTAGAAATAGCAAACTTATTCCAGATGTTCTATTTGAGTCCTGTTTATTTACCTCAGATGCTACAATGGTGCTTTGCTTGCCTCAATCTGGTTTTCATTGCTGAACACTTGTTACTATCTGCAGGTAACTATTTCAGTTGCATGTAAAGATATCAAACCTACCTTAGCCAGCTTTTCAAACACAATTTCAATCCTTAAAGTTGTTAAAATTTTTGCAAATCTTTACCAGAATTTTAAAAGGAAGTAGGAAAGAAACTGCATTATTAAAGATGTTTTCAGTCAAAACTTCAAGGGAGAATATTTCAAGAACACACAGCTACCTGGACATTCTTCTGTCTTACTGATAATTTCTTTCCTAGGACAAAGGACCTCATCCACAGTAAAATTACTCTTCTGACTGCCTCTATAGACAACTTCAGCTGGTGAATACTATACCTTAGAATGCTGCCACAAGCCATGACTTGTAGCGTAGTGTAGGGTTTAGTAACAAGAGCTAATTAGGAAATCTGTCTTTTGCAACACTAGTTCCCATTCTCAAAATGCCACTTTTCATCATGGAATAAATGAGCCTACTGTAGTCCAGTTCTAGATTATTCTATGCTTTTCAACAAAAATGCCCTGGCCAACATTTTAACACTGCTGCAGAAATTGATCACTGTTCTGAAGCTTTTCAAGTACATTTGAACATCATCTATCAATGCAGTTATTGCTTCTAAATTAGTTGCAGAAACTCTCACAATGGTTCTTGAAGGAAATGAAAGCAAACAGTACTAGGAATGCCCTCAATTGGCTTTGAATAGAGGTAAATGGGTCTCAGCTTTGACTGAGATGAGCTTCAGAGTACCAACCAGCCTGAAGAATGAGAATTTATTTAGGATTAAATTTTTATCCTTTTTTTATTAAACCAAGCCAAGTAACAATGGGAACTATATTAGAGGCTACTTACACCTGTAACAGCACAAAGCAGTACAAACACCCTTGGGCAATCAGCCACACACCATCACATCACACCACCCATGGTACTAGTGCTGCCCTTCTAGGTTTGTCCAGGAAAAGATAAACTTGGCTGGTTCAGAAGTGCAAGCTGAGCACAATACAAGCATTGGCAGGGACTCATCCAGCCTGTGCAGAAGTCCAGCAACTGGGGAAGTCCTCCAACCACAAAAAAACCCCTGCCTCGCTCTGAACCTTGTTTGTCCCCAGCCACATCCCAGGCACCAAGGACTGTCCCTACTACATGCAGCAGAATGGCTCACAGCCAGCCCTTGGCAAGGGGGCAAGCATGGACAGCAGCAGTCACAAGTGGGCCTGGCAATCCCATTCCTGCCTAGTCCTGGGCTTCACCTTGTAGACACCACAGGAAAAAGGCAGAAAACCCTGACAGGGTCCAGAGCACTCACTATATCACCCTGCTGAGAAGAGACAGCTGGGCCCACACCAGCTTTCCAGGGAAATCAGTTTTAATCCCTCCTTTCTAAAACATGAACTAAGACTGTTCTGTTGCCTATATGACCATCCTACATGTAGCTATTAAATAAACAGTTAAGCTACTGACAAATTAAAAGACAGCATATGACTCCTGCTGGACAAACTGCAATAGTTTCATTGAAATAAATATTTTCAGTGGAAGTTGACAACAAGGATGTGTTGAATTACTAGGATTTAATGGGTTTTCAGAGGAATCTAGTCAGTTTTGAAATATGTCCTCATTTTATTATCAAGACAGTTCAACCTTGAGAAATCCCAAGATAAAGATCTTTTAAGGGCATTATGTACTTAGCTGACACAAATAGCATATTTTAATTATAGTTAATAAGAGTCAGATTTAGTTTTGAATTCCATGATGTCAAACCTGGCATGCTCCTTTAAGGAGTCCATACAAAGAGCACAATAGTTTTTTTCCTGTAACTCATCTAGACTTTTTTGCTCATGTCAGTTTGACCTTGAAGAGAACATTGTGTCCTTTGAGGTCCTTTTCTAAAGAAAAAGTCACATTCAGGGCCAACAATTCCCTCCCTAAAGAGACCTTTGTATCTCTAGCTGGTGAAAGCTGCTGCTCTACTATGCACCAGAGGCAGTATTCCTTGTCCTCTGTTTACAAAAGAATACAGTTATAACTGAACTCTGATTCCAGAAGTATTCACCACCAGTAAGGGAACCTTTTGCACCAGTGTTAAGAGTCTGCTGAGCTAGGGTGTTAAACATACAGCAGATCCATACAAGCTTATATAAAGTTGGATCTCTTAGTTGTTCAAATAGGATAAAAAAACAAGGCTCCTGCAAGTTACAAGACAATGGGAATAGACCAGTTGATTTCAGTAAGCATATTTATATATCACCCATTTTTAAAGTGTCTATGAATTTGGGCTAGTACCCTGTCAACTGTAACTATGACAGTTAATTCATTACATTTGCCTGCATGTAACATCTGGTGTTTTTTACTGATATCACAAGCTGTCCTTCAGATTCCATCATCCTGTAATAGTTTTGCAGTTAGCTGTAAATATGCCAGCAGCCTTACTAGGATTTCTCTAGATAGTTCAGTAGAATTAAGCAAACAAAGCTGATCAGAGATATTTTCCTACCATTACTGATCTTAATGGATTGGGATTGACTGAAAGGAGGCATTTCAAAATTCCACAAAACTAAGTTTTTCCTACATGCAGTGCCAGTCAAGTGCTTGTGGACAACATCTTTACCTGATCCATAAAGCATGCTTACAAAATTTATCAAGCTCAATAGGGATGTACATCTAAGAGGGATTTAGACCTCCAAATAATTCTGCCAGCAGCAACTTTGTCACAGAGTGTAAGGCCAAAAGGGACTGTTAACACAGTATAGTCTTGTCTCCTGCATAACACAGGCCAGTGAACCTCACACAATAATTTATGCTTCAAGACCATAATTCATTTTTGAGTTCGCTTTTAGAAAGATCTTCACTCACACACTAAGTGGAGGTGAAATTATTACATGTCTATGTAAGTTGTTCCAGTGATGAATAACCCTTACTGATAAGCGACTGCCTTATCTCTGGTCTGAATTTACATAGCTTCACTTTTCATGATTAGATTTCTCTGTCTTTTCCAGATGAATATAAGAGCTCTCTATAATTTTTCCCTACAAAGACACTTGACCACTGTTAAGTAACATCTTAACCTTTACTTGGAGAAGTTAATGGACCAAGTAGACATCTTTCAATACACAGTATGTCCTTATAGCCTAATTAATTTTGCAGTTCTCCGCATTTACTTTCATTTTTAATGCATCCTTTCTGAAACTTCATACCAAAAGGGGCTTATAATTTCTATACCACCAAGATTCTTACTTTTGTACTTAGTGAGCAAATCCTCAGAACCCTGTGTTCTCACGAAATGAGGAAAAATTACTTACAGAGAAGCTTTATAACAGAGTAATTGAGAACACAGACAATTAAAGATGCCTACAGAAATCCTAGAACATAATTCCCACTGACAAGATGAAAATATCTTATGCAGTATAAGTCTAATACTGGACATGACATAGGATTCAGTTTAACAAACCGAAAAATTTCTTGTTCACTAAGTTAAGAGAAGCAAGATCAACTTGAAGTATTTTTAGAATATCCAATTTCATCTAAACTTCATATTTGGGTGTGCTGTTTTTAGTTTTAGGCTGAATTTTAGGTCTAAGAACCTTAGAAAAATCTCCTTAAAACAAAGCCACAAACTTCTGTCATTTTTTTATCCATCCTTACAAAGTCAGTTTTGAGAGAAGTTGTTTGCCAGTAAAGTCTCTATTGTTGGAAAATAAAGAAATGTAAACAAGTAATTAGTTCTACTTGATGCTGCTTAGAAGAGGCATACAGTTAAATAAGCCCCAAAACTTCTGAAAGCTTATGCGTGGGAACAAGCACTCCAAAGAGCACCCACTAACCCATTCCGTTGCTTGAGCCAGGATTTCTGCTGTTTCTATGTCAAACTGTCTCCCAGGAAACTGAAGCAAGCAGTCCCTTCTCAACTCCCCACAGATTTGTGTACCCTACTTCCCACTTTTTATTCTCTCTGGTTCTGTTGGGGAGCTCACTGATTTCTCTTCAGCTGTTTATACACAATTTGCAGTTTTTATATGCACACATACCTGTGGACGTATCCCAGCTGAACTGGCTTTTGCTATTTTAAATGGGGAGGATTGGCTATGCAGAAAGCTTTCCTCTGGCCTGTGCATCAGCTCACTGCCTAGGCCAAGCCAGTTATTACACACACAAACATTGCATGAAGCTCAGGAAGTACTGAAAATTAGTTGCATGAATAAATAACTTCATAGAAAAAGGGAGACAAATCAACTCAAATTTAATAAAACACTTATTCTCTCTGATTAAGAACTATTTGAAACTGAGCTCTTTTCACAGTTTGTAACTTAGACTTCAGGATCCAAGGTGACTGCATTGCATTTCAGAAAAAAAAAATAAAAAATTGAAACAACCAGCACTAGAGAATCACTGAAGACAAACTACAGTTATTTGACAGATGTGACACACTCTTTCTGAATACCTCGGCTATTCAGATTCCTATTATGCATTGAAGAGCCTTGTCTTTTTAACTGCTTTACAGTCTTCATATAATATTTTATGTGCCAGATTCACGACCACCCAGGATGGTTGTGTCTCTTATTGATAAGAGAGTTACTAGAGCAAACAGGGTTAGGGGATTTCTGCTCTAAAACTGAAACAATACTAGGTCAAGAACCAGGGCAACTAAGTTCAAGGCTGTCATTAAATAACTGGATTACTTCATTACAGAGCATTCACAGTTAGAAGCTAGGCACTCTGAAGATGGAATGTTTAATGAAACCCACACCCCAGGCACCAAAGTTAGCAAGGCACTTCATATTTAATGCATTGCACAACTATCACAGGCTTTGGGTTTCTGCTTTGTACAGGAGACAGGTAGATACAAGGCAAAGACCTGCTCTAGTAGGTGCCTCTGCCTTTCTCAAATACAGTTCCAGCAGTGCAACTGGCAGCCCATTAGACATCTAGGTGAGGCTGTGATGGACCAGAACAAAAAGAGACCTTGCCCTCTGGGAATGCTGAGCAGCCTATCTCAGCTCTGGGTATAGAAAAACAAGCATAAAAGCTACCCTGAAGGCTAGCACAGCACTAGGACCTGTGGTAACAGCTAAATCATTAGCTGTTAGAGAGGTCCTTTGCATTATCTTTCTGCTATGCTTTTCATTTAACATTCACATTTCTTGGTCTCTTACTTGGTCTCATGCACAAAAAAATAATGTAGGCATATAAGCCCCAAAATTGGACAGTTTCCACACAATTTAAAATAAAAGGGCAAAACTTACCCATACAATCTTATTCTCATGACTAGAAGAGACCTACACATGTTCACAAGAGCAAATTTGTTTCTTGGTTGCTTCCCCCAAAATTTCTGGAAGATTTCTTTTTAACAAAAGAGTTTGCCTCATTAATATGTACCCTTGGAAGCCATATGGAAGCAACTAGAAAGACTCAGTGTTATGCTAAGCTGGAAAAAATTAAGTCACTTCTAGGATTTTCTAATGATATAAGTAACTGAGACTTTACCTTAAAGTAATGCATTCTCCAAATGCAATGGAAACCAGAAATCTGACTCATTACTGAGTTATAAATCACAGATTAAGTCTTGATGAAAGGAGCCATGGAACAACCCACACAGCTGAGAGACAGTTGATAGCACAAACAGCCATAACAGTAATAGTCCCCTTCAACTTGATCAACTGAATAAGAGCACTTTCCTGAACTACTGCAATTATACTCGTGGTTAAATAATGAAGGCTTCATTAGAACCGTAGAATTATTTAGGTTGGAAAAGATCTTAGGATCATCAAATCTAACTGTTAACACAGAACTGCCAAGTCCACCACTAAACCACGTCCCCATGTGCCACATCTACACGTCTTAAATACCTCGAGGCATAGTGACCACCACTTCCCTGGGCAGCCTGTTCTGAGATTTAACAACCCTGTCCAAAAATAAAATTTTCCTAATACCTAATCTAAAGCATCCCTGGTGCAACCTGAGGCCATTTCTTGTTGCTGTACCACTTGTTAAGGTGGAGGAGAGACAAACCCCCATCTCACCTCTCTTTGAGAGCTGTAGACAGTCCTACTGTTCTCTTATCTTCCATTTCTCCAGCTCCCCCAGCTGTTCCTCGTCAGATACAGGCTCCAGACCCTTTACTTACCTTTCTCTAGACAGTCTCCCACAAACATAGATATGCTGCCCTCAGTTTTTCTGCAGCAAGCCTAGCTCCATTTGAAACTTTAAATTTCAGAACTTATTTCTGTTAATAATAAATAATTTTAAAGTTTCAGGGATGCCTCTCATTTTTAAAAGACTTTCAGAATGTTCCTTAGAGTAAGTTTGATTTTCAACACAGTTTTTTTAAACATATCTCCTTTTCAAGGACAACATTTTTATATTTTTAACACCTGGAATACATGTTGTTTAACGGACACACCTCAACTGAGAGCTTATACCTTCAAAATCCTTTGTACTCTGGAATGAGTAAGGAGGAATCTAAAGCAAAATAAGTCAGAAAAAACAAGAAATATAAAACTCCCCAACTCCATGTCCTTCTGACAAGCACAGAGAATAATGATAAAATTTGTTTCCCTAGATGACTTCATTGTCACTGATATTCCAAACAAAAGACATTAAGATGGTTGTTACTTATGACCCTCAATAAACACTAAACCCAAAGTATAGATACATATATTACTGGCTTTTAGCCAAGAAGACACCTTGAAAGCCCTGACTTACCTTTACTCACAGCTTTACAGGTACTCTAGGACAAGTCTCCTTCATTTTGGAAGTGATTAGCTGTTTCTCAGTTCACAGCTGCTGCCCCCTCTAAAAAAAAGAGAAAAGAAAGATGGTATTAAAGAGGAGACTTTTAACTTACATATTTAAGAGAAGCACATCTGCAATATCAGTCCTCTACACCACAAAACTTCCTGAGCCCTCTCCACCTCCAACACACACCAGTGTCAGCTACACCCTCACTCCAAGCCAAAAGCAGCCCTAGGTGCTCCCACGGCTGCTTTTGTGCATCCCTAGGTGAAGGGAACACTCCCAGAACAGTTGAACCTCATCATCCTTAACAAGCCTAACTCCAAAGCTCCAAAGGGGACACAGGTGCTGAGGTTGGCACTTCTATCACAGCTGGGCATGGTTCATTTAAGTGACAAACTGTGAATGCACTTAAAGAAATGTTGAACATAATGAAAAACTTTTCACTTCATCACAGACAAAGCTGACTTTGACACTGATACATTCAGTTATACTTGAGAGACTTTTATCTGGCAAAACGTTTTACAGGTGTAACATTTTACACTGTAATTAAGCAGGATTGCATGAGTCATTTGATAATCAGTGAGAGGTCTTTTAGCAGGTCCAAACAAGGACCCAGGAAACTAATGCCTTCCAAGAAACTTCTTATTCACCTCCTAAGGGTTATAAACCAGAGTAAAGCGTGGCTGACCATGAACAGGAACACCTGGTAATTGCCATTGCAAGGTTTCTACAGAGCCAAATTAAAGACATAAACAATTAATTTAATTAGATTTTGCTGTTCACAACATAATCATAAGGGAAAAAGAACTGGAGTAAGAAGAGACAAATCATAAAAAATAGTACCATTTGCACTTTCTAGGTACACTTTGTATATCTATATAGTCATATGCAGAAGTTAAGTAATCGTAATATGCATTTTGGTGCTTCTAGTAGATGTTGCTTAAACTATTAGGAGTTTTAAGAGAAGGGTACTTCAAGTCATTACTTCTATAGCACTCTTCATTGTTCAGCTCCAGTATGACTGTGCAAGGAATTGACTAATGGACCTGCTGTAAAACAACATCTGGTGTCAAGGAAAAGGGGGGGAAACCCCCAAATCTGTGTAAAAGGTATGCAAGCAGCTAAGGACTGTTCTAGCAAACTTCACTAGGTTCATATTGCCCAATAACCTCGTTCTTTTCATTAAAGTTTCTGTCACCCTGCAGGGCCATTGTCATGGGCAGAGAACACAGTGAGAAATCAATCCTGGACTTAGGAGGATAGAAACACACACTCTCCCTCCTTTCAGGACAGGCCACCTCAACTTGTTCTACCTCAAACCTCATCAGGTTTGTGATGAAGCAATCCAGACCAGTTTAGTTTCTGCCACCTGCTAAAGGCTTAATATTAAAGAGTCAACATTTGCAGGAAGAGGTAATGGCCTTGGTTAGAACAGGAAAAAAAAAATCCGAAAGCTGGGAAAAGCAGATTAGATGGCACAAACTGAGCCTGTCAGCCCATGGTAGGCCATGCAGAACACAAGGTCATTCATGAAAACAGGCTGAGTGCCTGAAAGTATATATTTTTATAAGGATATCAATCTAATAAAAACTATTATTTCTGCCCGCAGATCCTGCCTACCTTATACTCTTAGACTATCATGGCTTCAGAAAAGATCTCACAAACATCTGGGAGCCACTGCTGGCAGGGGCGGGTGAGTTCCAGCAATGCTGTTCCCTGCCAGGCCACTCTCTTGTTTCCCAGCCAAAAATAAAAAGATGTGCTCCCTGGAAGAGTACTCTGAAGGGAGGCTGGCCATCATGTTCACCACAATTAAAGAGCAGGCTTGTAAAAAGTATGCTCTGGGATTATGAAAGAACAACCTTGTTACTTCTATATCTCTAGTTCAAAGATGCCTATCCCGCCTCCCTTTGCTGGAATAAAGCTGATTCAGACCACAAGATACAGATTGTAACAGAAAAATTGCCAACTTCAGGACAGAAGGACAACAAAATACTGTTTTTAAAGAGGCAGGTAGAGTTTTGAGACAAATCAATCAACCTTTCCCATTTACCTCTTACCTTTTAAAGTATGTGAAATGTCAGTCAATTAAAGAAATCAAATACTTAAAAAGCAAAAAAAAAAAAAGAGAACAAAACCACAAGCTTATTTTTTTTGTTTGTTTATTTTGTTTTTACTTAAAACCACAGCTAGATTTACTAAAATTATAGTTGAGACCACTGGAAAATTGCTAGGGTGATAAAACAGCTTGTATCATAACCACCACTTTCATTCTGCTCTGTGGTTCAAAAATGCATCTGATTTACTCTCTAGCTTTTCTTGTCTCAAAAATGTAGCTATATAATCCTTAGTGGTTAAAACTATGGCTGAGTCATTCTACTTTGCCACAGCTGACTTATCCTTCAGAAAGCTCCCACCACATTGTCTGGAGAGTGATTGGGCATGCTTTGGCTTCTGCACAACCATCCCACATATATCCCCAAAACTTGAAACTGTACAGGGAGTTCTTTGGAAGCTAGAGATGAGAAAGGACTACAAAATGTGTGCAAGGAGTGTCTAAACACAGTAACAGGAAATGCAGAAAAGCGTTCACCAGATGTTAGACTCTTCCCATCAGAGAGTGATCTGGACAGCAGGCTGCTTCCTGCACACCTCAGCTTCTCAACTCTAGGCTCTCAATGAGATTCATGGCTGGGATTCATGGCTGATTGTTCATGTGGGAAGGAAGAACAGATGCAAGAGAGCAAGACTGGGAGAAGCCAGAAGTTAAGGTCAAGGGAGAGTGTGAAATGGGCTGGAGAAAGGTGGAGAGGCAGAGTCTCTGCCAAATAAACCCACTATAATGAGACCACTTTTAATTGTGTTCCACTTCTGCTCACCAATACTTCCTGGTCATCCCATGCAAATCCAGTAGATCCTGTTACTTCCCTGGTTTCTGTCAACATAAGATATAAAAAGCCCAGGGATGTGGGGAGTATGCCCCAATAAACTCACCAGGTTTTCATTACATGTGCCACCCAAGAATGAAGATCCTCCTTTTCTCCCATGAGTAGGAATTTCTCCCTTCTCCAGCAAATTTTATAAGTCTGTCCCAAAATTCAGCATGCCCCTCATTAACTTTTTGGCACTAATTGGTTTGTCATGGGAGAAGGTGCTAAACAGGTGGTGAAAGTAGTCAGGCAAAAGAAAACAACCAAACCAAACCAAATATTTATTTAGAACAACCCTATGATAAAGCCTGTGCTTCAGCTTTCATGTCCCCAGAGTAATCATAACAGATCTTACTGAAAGTAGAAGTTCAGATATGATAGAGTCTTAAATAACTGGAGACAAAAAAATTCAGCAGGCTGTGGTCTCAGCTCATAAAAACACTACATTAAATGTAACATATTTACTACAGCTCTCAAGGGTACATAGTAAAAAGGTATATTTTTTACTCTGCAAGACCTTTTCCAAGTCTATTTCATTTCACTTGGGAGTCTGGATTTCCCTGGATTTAAGTGACTTCCTTCTGATCTGTGCTCAGTGAAAGAGGGACTTAAAGCCTGTGCAAAAGAACAAGACAGGTTTTTTTATTTAGTATGTGTACTCATTGCATAGGGGATCTTAGAGCTCTCGTGGGTAGACACTTCATGGCTGGGTAAAGCTGCTCTCAGCAGGTAGATGTATCTGATTCCAGGAGCTCCTGGCAGACAAAATTCATGTAGCACAGGAAAGGAAAGAAGCCCAGAACTTTGTGCTGGCACAGCAGTGTGGCAGCACTAATGACCAGGGGTTAAATGCAATTTAAACACAGCATCTTGTCCTGGGCCAAATTTGTGCAGAAGTGACTTGGTGAAATTTTTCATTTCATGACTGCCCCTTGAAGAATACAAGAGACAGAAAATATAACACAAAGAATCCCGCAGACCCCTGCTAGCATAAAAATCAGAAGACGAGGTAAATTTTTTTCCCTAAGCAAACTTTTAGCAACAATTTATCACCAGTATTTTCACTTCCAAGTGCAGGCAGAACCTGTGGTTCTGTTGGATATTTTTTACCAGGCTATGCCAGGTAAATGTTACAGTTCTAATAGCAGGTTCCATAAACAGCACTCAAAATTCTGTAAGACCTTCCCCAAATATTTTTCTAACAGCACCTTTTTTATCCTGAAGGGCACAGGTGACTGCAAAAACACTTTGCTTTTAGGTCCATGATGTAAATGCTGGTTAAGGGCTGAGAGGAAAAGTGCAGGGGAAGCTTCCACTGCCAGGTAACAACCTCACCAGGGAAGGGCTTCTCTGTCATGCTCAGGTTTTTCCCCAGAATTTTAAAAACTCTCAGAGCATGCAAACTGAAACATGAAAATGTCACATTATTTTAAAGAAACAAAACAAATAGAGTTGTTTTCTAATCTAGATGTGCATTAGGCTGTCAGATATAAGCCCATAAGATATAAAACTGTCATGACAATATGAAGGCAGCACATTTGGTTAGACACAAAATCTTAATGCTATAATTTCCTGATTGAGTGGATAAAAATGCATTGAAATTTTCTTAATGCAGAATTTTTAGTTAGCACCTTTTAAGCCTTAGTATTCTGTGAATGTAAAGTCATTCAAGCATAAAATTGATAATATTTTAGATTCTTTGAATTTATAAATATTCAGTCTTACATAGGCTTACATTACTCTTCCCTCACGTACTCTTCAAAACAATTTTTTAACAGCGCATATAAGAATAGAAAAAACCCAGCCTTGATGAAAGATAAGTGTAGCACAAGATGAAGCATTCAGTAAGTCCCTAAGGAACTGAATATTTTAATCTATAATAAAGATTTTTCAGGCAAAACCTAACAATTTTCTTTGTTGTTGTTCATATTCAGTTTTATTCCTGTGAGCCAGGTGGTACATAAAGATGTAAAAATCAGATTTTTCAGATAAACCACAAAACCATAGAAATTAGGGCTCTGGCAGATGGATTATCACAAACCCAGGAAAAATACTACTGAGAAAAAAGATTCAGAACTAAACTGCTGATAATTTTTGAGATATTGTGCCAGGGTAATATTGGTATTCAACTATCCTCTGGAACTCAGGAATCCATCTGTACTCTGGGATCAATCAGTTCTAATACAATGAAAAGCAAACTGTGGAAGGCATCCAAGGCAGGCCTCAGTTGCTGCAGTTTGCTTGGACAGATTTCAGCTCTGTACTCATTTTCTTTATGCAGCTTCTATGAAAATTTGACTGTGATATCAGATCCATCCCAACATTTAATCTGTGGGTATTAATTGCATCCTAAATCTTAAGCAAACAGGTGCAATGCCACCATTTCTCAGAAACTGAGATTTTGGCTTTGTAGCTCCACTTTTGCAGAGCAGGTTTAACAAAACTGCTAAGAGGAAGTGTAAGCAAATGCAGTTCTTCACCATCCTTACACAAACACATACCTATCACAATTACGTATGTGTGTATAATTATATACACAACTTTATTTCTGAGTCTGACATAAGAAAACTTCTATTTCTGAAGCAAGTCAGTAGCCAGCTATCCATAAATATCAATGACCACACTAAACTGCCTGGAAAAGCTTCCAGATCAGCACACCTTCTCCTACCCTCAGTTTCTTTGGCATTCTTTGATTGTTGGGATTTAGGCACTAGTTCTGTTTCACCAACTAAAATTTGTGATGGTCAGGCTACATATTGCTGAAGACTGAAAACTAAATAAGAAAATGTCTCCTAGTTCTTGTTAACTGTGACAAAATTTCGGTCACATAGTAACCAAAAATAAATTAACTTGATACATATCTCACTTTCATCATTTCCATTTGCATGTTTGATATTCCTGAGTCATTTTAATAGATGTTAGACTTACAGTGATATGAAAGATTTTGAGTAAGCAAATTGTACTGTGACCCACACAGTAAATGTCACTGCATATAATTTCTCTCTTTTCTTTTTTAAATGAGTTATGTTCATCTTTAACAGAAAAAATAATAAAACTCAAAGACTACTTATCCACTTTGTGAAGGCACACAGAACTGATCACTATTTTTAAATCATTACATGGCTTTGTATTTCTTAAAACGCATCTTCATTGAGTAATAATATCTGCCTTGCAACCTTAAACTATTTTAGTGCTAATAATTAATGCATTTTATATAAAAATATATTTGTAACTACAGTCTCATGTGGTCTCTGTAAAACCCAATGACCTTAAGCAAAGGGATTAATAGATTAAGTTTTGTATTAATTTTTTTAAATTATACTGTTAAACATTTTTTCCTGAGGACACATATAGTTCACACAATTTGCCTTAGTTTATATCCATATACATCCTCACATTTGCTCTGTTGCATAAAAAAGTGAATCTATATATTTGTGTGACTTAAAGCCCACAAAGATAGGAAATTATTTTGACTGGTTCTTGAACTTGGAGTATTGGTTGGAGTGATGCAATACTTGATTACATGTTTGTATATTAAATGTCAAAAATTCATTACAAGACAATGAGTTATGCAATAGAGCATGAAGGTTCTTCACTTTTTCCTTAATTAACTAGTAGCCTCTAAAATAAAGCAGAAAATTTTACATGAGCCATGTCTTAGCTCAAAATTACATTTTTCAATGATTATTTTATTTTAAATTGCAGTATCTTAAGACTGCTCCTAGTCATTCAGAGGAGTTTTCATTTGATCCAGTGCTGTATGAAAATTTTAAACCACAGTAGCATAGGTAGAATAAAATAATTTGGTGACTG
Source organism: Cinclus cinclus (assembly GCF_963662255.1). Classification (NCBI taxonomy): domain Eukaryota; kingdom Metazoa; phylum Chordata; class Aves; order Passeriformes; family Cinclidae; genus Cinclus; species Cinclus cinclus. The sequence goes on from NC_085055.1 coordinate 16,723,572, forward strand.
AATTTGTGTTTAAAACAGATTCGTTCATTATTCCTTTTAACTGGAGATAAAAGTACTCTGCATTATAGGAATCAAATCTTGAAATCTCTGCTCTCAGGAGTTGATCTACTACCCTTCCTTTCTTAATCCCTTAGTATGTTGAAAAGAAAGAGAGAGGGGAGGTGAAATAACAGGTCTGAAAATAGGATGTAATGGAAAAAGTCCCCTTATGATAAGGGAGGAATAAAAATAAGAGCACGAGTAGTCAGGGGTATCTTTCACTGTAGGGACATAGAACCCCGTAAACAAAGAGAAGAACATGAAGAGGGGTTGATGTTGACAACGAAAAGGCTGTGGCATTATATCACATATTTTGTCCTCCCTGAAACAGTGCCTTCAACAGGTATTTTCAGAGGAGGCATTGGTTGGTCACAAGTTTCACTCAAGGTGAGGTTTTCCAGTTCCTGCAAGAACACTGGGAAATCTTTCCCAATAAACACAAAGCCATGATTTGCATACATTTGCTTAAGGCAGAATTTAATCTATTTAGAGATTATTACAAAATTCAATGTAAAAACCTGCTTGACATGAACCTCCAGTGAAACTTCCACTTAAAAGAAAAAAACAAAACAAAACAAACAAAAACCAAACAAAAACCAAACCAAACCAAAACTACAAAAGCAAACAAACAAACAAACACACAAAAAATCTGCCTTCCCAACGATGCTCACCAGATCCAGGCTAACTCCTTATGTGCTTGCAGTGGTCCCCAGAGGGTAGGACTCAGTGGCTTTGTCCACAGCCAAGAAGTAAGAGATGAGAACAATATCTAGTCACATCTTAAGTCTCCATGAAGTCAGGGAAGCCCAGGTTCCTATTGTAATTTCTGTTTTGAGGCATCAGCCCAAGTGTTGCTATTGAGAAAGGTGCAGGAGTGTTTTGTCAGCACAGAATTCCCATGACTCAAGTGCAGACTGTCCAGTAACCAGGCAGGGACAAAGTGGTAACCAACAGGATAGTAACACTGTGTTGGTTTTGAGTGTGTGTTTGCATTTGAAACATTTCAGGAAGAATGAAAAATCATATATTTTGGCAGGTTTAAATGAAACTTTTCCAGGTGCTGAATGAAAAAGTAGAATGCCATCTTGTTATATCTTTGTGACTAATAAAATTGGACAAAACATTCTTCTAAAATATTATATTGTATTTTGACAGCAAGTATGAAGGAAGTGAAAGGGTTTTGATTTCAAACAATAGAATTCAAGCAAGCTCATGCTTAAATGCCTTGCTGTTAATACTTGAAACTACTCGACCCAAAGTAATTTTAAATTTAGCAGATAGAACTCTTTATTTAATAGCAAAACCCAACATGATTAATCTTGGATTTAAATGCTATTTAACTCCAAAGTGTTCAAAATGCTGAAGTCAAATATTGTAACCATAGCTAATCTCAAAACAAATGAGAACATTGCAATATGGTTCCAGCCAAGGAGGGAAGCTGAATGTTAAACAACATCTGTGAGCAGAACAGTCTTTTAAAGAAGTATTTTTTCCAAAGGAGACTAGCTAGGCTAGATAAACAAATACATTCTCCTGTAACAGAATAACTTGAGTTTTACTCCGTACCTGATGTGTCAAATACTGTAAGTGAGGGGCAAGAGACAAAATCCCTTTCAGAGCTGTGATATACAGTCAAATACGAATGTTGAAATGAGAATTAATATTTCTTTCAAGATCTTGAAGTCATCTTAGTGGATCATGGGCTACATAAACTTCAATACTCTCTCTAAAAGTTTCTAAAAGCAGAATAAAGATTACAGCTACACAGGCTTTTTTTCTCTTGCACAGCCTGGATAGAAATAGATGTGTTTCCTTTTTTCCTGATGGAAAAAATTATTACTAGGAAATGCCAATAAACTTTACTGAAACAGAAATAGTGCTCAGGAAATCATTATTTTACACTCAATCGCCAAAAATTTTCATTTAATATTGCAGGCAGATCAAACTCACACCCACTGGGCAGGTGAGCAGGCATACTTAGACAAATGTGTACATGCTATAATTCTTCTTGAACTTCTGAAGCAAAGTTTGAGCTTTTGTTTGAGGTCCAAGGATTTCTTATTCATTTAGAAAATGTGAGATAAGTATCCATTCCAATGAATCAATAAAATTAATGCCAGAATAGGGAGCAAATAAAAAATACCAAAAAATGTCAAGGCCCTTAAATCAAAGTATTTTAGATAAAAATAAAAGTACACATATTCATATTAATACCTTGCCACTCAGGGAGAGAAGAGAATTGTTATTAAGATGGTGCATGCTGTTGTTATAACTATCATTGGCAGAAACGTCCAGTTTGCACCATTTAATTTAATTTTTTCCTGTACCAGATGGAATGCTGGTGTCACTGTCCAGTCCTTTTCTTCTCTCATATCTTGACAGTATCTTTAGATATCACAAATGTTAAAAATACTGTTATCAGGAGGAAATAGGATTGAATATAACAAATTTCTTGTCCCTCACGTCCAAGAAGGAAATTTCTATGGAAAGAAAGAAAGGAAGGGGGGGGGGGGGGGTGATACATAATGAAAAAAGGTTATAGAAATCAAGGCAAGATAAACCGGAGGAAAGAGAAGCAGGGGGAAACAGGTGGGAAAAAAGCAGGGATTAACAACAATAGTTTCACCAGACAGTTGTCAGATTTTAATGCAATACTGATTGAGAAATTTCACTAGAGATTAGAGCCCTTGTAGGCAGCCTCCTTCATCCTGAAGCATTGACAATCCTGTGTCCAGGGCCACTGGAAACTCAGAGCTTCACCTGCACTAGGCACAGAGCTCCATCTCACCACAACACACTCCCTGTGCATTGCTCCAAAGTCCCCATAGGATGCTGGACAAAAATGCAGTCAATGTCTTCAGTAGAATAGTTGAGAAAATCACATCCATTCCTTCAAAAGGGTGTAGAGTTTGGAAAGATTTCTTCCTTCTAGGGGGATCCAAAAACTTAGAAATGTGTCTTTTTCTTCTTTATCAACAGGGAATTCGAGGGAAGAAATGGACTATTTTGGAAGAACAATAATGAATTTTCTCTTCCTGCTGTCTACATGAAAGGATCTTGGGAATTTCACAGGAATAAAATTGACCTGAACACAGCCTAGGCTGACAAAGAGAATCCAAGCTCCCAGAAATTTTTGCCTCATGTAGCTGGATCCTTCAGTGGCAGTGAGCCTGCAGGGTACCCAACATCTTCATCTCCCTGTAAGATATTCAGAGGAAAAGAGCATCTCAGTTTCGTTTTCTCTTCAGGCAAAGTTTTCCTGAAGGAAAAATATTTTCTTTCCTGTAAAACCATATTTTTGCATGGAAAAATAGGTTATTTCACCCAAAAAAGGCATTTCATTTCAGAGAATTTGCATGACAGAAGAGACCCATATGATTTTGTCATCTGATAAAATTGATTTCACAGTAAATTATTTTAAAATATTTGATGGGAACAGATTATTAGCTCTTGAGAAATCAGTCCACTGCTTTTCTATTTAGATCTTCATAATTTACATTTTTAATAAAGATAGCCTCTTCCAAAGGAATAACTTTTAAAAATAAGTTTCTTCTTTTTTTTGAAGTTACTGTTCTTTCCCATTGCTAATGCTTCTTCCAATACCCCAGTACAGTGGGATAGTCAAAAAATCCTCAAGTTCACATGGTGAAATGCTCTCAGTGTCTTAAAATGCAGAGATGTTTTGATAGTCCCTTGTGATTCATGAGAAAAGGTTCAAGTCATCAGCTGGCAGATTCAGTTACTGAGCACACAGAGTCAGTGAAATCTCACATCTTGGGCATGACAAAACAACTGGGAAGGACAAAGTAATTTAAGATTAGATGGGACCTCCACGTTTAAGAGGTTCACATGGTACAAGAAGCAGCATAACCACATAAACCCCTTGTGCCCTCCTCACATCATGTGGTGAATCAAGTTCAACAGCCTTTTAACTTTAATAACTCTGCCTTCTTGTTCCATCTTACCAAATGGATCCTTTAATCTCCATGTACCAAACCAAAGGCTTTGCTTTCACACAGTGCATCCCTTCCCAAGACCTGACTGGAACCTCAGGGGCTCAGACTATTTTTTGAGACTCCCTGGTATTCACTTGCAGTGATCTGTCCAGCACATTCAAGAACTACAAGGTCATAACCATTAACACTTAAAACAAGCTTTGTGTCAGTTTTGGTTTGAGCCATTATAATTCCTTCATTCGCTCTTAGATCTTAGTTTTTGGAGAGGAAAAAGACAAACAGAAGTCCAGTGCTGCCTTGTCAGAATTCTAATAGAGATGTGTGAGTTAAAGTCCTGATAACTAGAAACTCTCACACGTATAATGATCCTCAAGGTACTTAAAATGCTTTCGTAATGTCTTTAAATATCAGCTTCATACAAATCATCGAGTCACAGATCTCGGTGTGAATGTGTACCTGGAAAATTGAAACAACTCCTGCATGTTGCATTTTGAAGCTATAATGTGCTTTGTGAAGGAAACTTCATTCTCTAAGGTAAGGGGCATTGCAGACCCAGCTCAGGTACTGCAGACAGGACCAATTCAGCCTGTCCAAGTCAAAAAGTATTGCTCACACAGTATGTTCAGGAATTATTTGAGATAGTCACACAACAAATGGGCTCACCATGAATGTAGATCATTGGAATGTGATGCCAAGTGACTGTTGCTAGATTTGGGACAATTTATGATGTAGTTAACCTGTCTCAGACCCAGAGGCCTGTAAACTCCCCGTAGTGCTGGTTTCTGCATGACTTTTTACAATAGCACAGTGGGTGATGAGCTTCTGCTCATGTTTACAGCAGGACCTGCAGCCCTATTCTTGCTCACATACATGGTGTAAACACAGTATTCAACCTGGTATTCAGAGTTTTACAGACTTAAGAAACAATGGATACGTAAAATGCATATAAAACCAGCAGTATTTTTCTTTGTTAGAGATTTCACTTATTTCAAACTTCAATTGTACTTCTGTTATTACAATTTTTTTTGGCCTTGAACCATAATTATTTTTATTATAATTTTTGGAGAAACTATGTGTATCTCGCATTTTAATCATACTTTTAAGGTACTTGTTAACCTACAATTAGCACAGTGTGAAGATGAAGGGCTGCCTTGGTTGGGCCCAAAATAACCTTGTAATTTTCTCCTTATTCTCAGCTTTCTAAGCTCTAAGGCTCCAGATTGTTTGATTCCCATCTGGATTTTTAGCCCATGGTGAACTTGACACAGTTGCTAAGATACATATCAGTCTGCAACGTGTTGATACAATATTGTTTAAACACTTTAAAGGGCAGCCTAACAGTTCTCTGTAAACACAAATCTCCACCATAAACTGTTCTCTGCGGAAGCAAGCAGCCCGACACAAAAATTAAATCCAGGGTATTTCAGATATTACTGTGCCAGTAATCCAGAGCTTACTGTGCACATGTGCCCACAGCCAGGAAAACACCCCACAGTTTTGTGGCTGCCCTGGTGCAGCTCCGGTGTACACACAGGTCCCCTGGCTCAATGCCTGCAGCAGCCACCGTGCCTCACCTCCCTGTCGTGCCAGGTTCCTCTGCTGCTGTCGCTGTCACAAGCGTGCAGCAAGTTGGATTTGGTTTGATTTGATTTGATTTGATTTGATGGTGGCACCCAGGGCCAGCAGCTGTTTCCAGGCCTACCTCGGTAACCTGCCCAAAATCTATCTGTCCGTGAGCCCTGCTCATGACCGAAGGCCTTGCCACACTGCATAATGTTTAAATAAATAAATAAATAAATAAATAAATAAATAAATAAATAAATAGAAGTTCTCCCCTTTACAAAGGAGGGCTAGAGAATCCCACAGTCGGCAGAAAATACAGGCTGAACTCACGAGGCCGCTCCTGTAACTGTTTGTATTCCATGGTACTTTGTTAGCTTGGACAACATCCATCTGGAAAAAAAAGTTTGAAGACTTTCTCAGATGATGCTAAGAAGTCTTCCCTGAAACATGAAGGAAGCCTTCCACAGAGCTACGCCTTGATGATGATATTTTGTGAGCCGCGGAGCCAAGGCCGCTTCTCTCCATTGTGGGCGCGGGAGGGAAGAGCCTGCAGCGCCTTGCACACATCCACAAACCACAGCACATCCACAAACCACAGCACATCCACAAACCACAGCACATCCACAAACCACAGCACAGCCTTACAGCAACGGCTTCATCCTCACAGCTGGGTCACAGCCTCACTTCTGCCATCTCCACTTCCTACTCTCGGAAGATAGGGAGGATCATCTTGTGCAAAACATCCCTGTGTGGGACCATGACCCAGAGATCACATCTCATGCTGTGTATTAACAGCACTGCCCCTTGTGCAATCATCCCCTGCACCGCGTTTGCACTGGCAATAATGGACCAAGCTTCAAAACCAGATAAAACTTCCCAAAACTCTTTTCCCAAAACTCATTGTTTTCAGAATAAAAATATTTGTATCCACACTATACCTTGACTCCACAGTATCGCAGTCTTGAGGATAGTTACACGAGGTCTATGCATCAATGTGGCTAAAAACACCTGAAAGTTCTTTCTCACTTACTTAGTTATTCCCAACCAGGTTTATTTTTTAAAAATAATTATTCTAAATATCCTTGGGTCAGCCTTAAATTTTGACAGTAACTTTGGCTGTTTTCCTGTACTCCATTAAGTACAATGGTGGTAAATGCTTATCTTCTCCCTTCTAGTTTTACTTCCTCCACTAAAGTATATTCAGTCTGTTCATCATTTCACTTTTTTTGGGTCAGGCTACAAACTTTTCAGTGTCATGTCTTCTCTCGTCTATGGGAGTTCATATTGCTGCATGAGCTTTTCTTCTACTTGATTTTGTCCTCTTCTAAATATTCCTGTTATTCACTTCAGCTATTAAATCTCCAATGATATAATGAGTAAAAGCAGAGCAGGCTGGGGTGCAGGTAACAATTCAGATCACCAGCAAAGTCCAAACCAAGAAGGCTTTCTCTTGCAGAAAAAGAATATCAATCTTACGGAACAGGCCACAACACACAGCATGGGTTTTTTTTCTGCCTCGGCTTTTAGTCACAACATTTTGTGTGGTCGCACAGACAACCACTTCTCATGAATCTGAGGGCTTGTTTTAGGGTTTTCTTGATATTCATGTTGTCCTTTGACACTGTGCCCACAGCAAGCTCTTCTGAAAGACCACACTGTGGCTACTGTCCTGGTGTTTATTGTGTCAGTGTGCCATGCTCTGCTGCTTCAAATTCCTATCAGACTTTCTTGTTTTGTGGATCATGCAGTCATTTTGCAACTTGCTTCCAAAGGAAGCAAAGTTTCTAGTCTGTCTTATTCCAAGGTTCTATCTGTGGTGATTTTTTCATGAGTTTTTTTAATATTATGCAAAACCTGCTGAATGTGAAAAATTCATTTCAAAATGGAAAAAAATCCACTTGCAAAATTAATCTAAGGTCACACCAACATTCAAAAATTGCTTCATATTTTAAAACAAAACCAGAATTTTAACATCTTTTTCAATTAAAGTAAAAGTCTCTAGAAGAAGCCTTCCATTTCAAATTTTCTAATCAACTGTACTTCCTGCTCTTTGCATTTATCTTCCTTGTGTGTCCTATCATTTATAATATACAAAGAAGTTTGTTCCTCTTTCTGCTGTGAAAATGGAAAACAATCCAATTAATATTTTCCCCAAAGCCAGGCCTGAGTGTTGCAGTAATATGAGACCACAATTTGCCATGCTACTGCTAATCCTGCCAGACCAGACAGAGGTGAACATCCCTCCATGCACAGCCATCAGAGAGTACCAGCCTGAAAGTCACCTCCAAGCACATGGTGAGTGCTCTGGGCCACCAGAGGTCCAAGAAATGGAGTCAATTCCCTACACTCTCTACACTCTTCACAGCAGAAGAAAAGAGAACAGAAATAATTCTCTAGTCCTGCACTGATTCCATGAAATTTAGAAACTCAGTAAACTGAAGGCTTGTGAAGACACAAGATATTCCAGTTAACATGTTCTAGGATCTGTGTCACACTATTTCACATCTGCGAGTAAATATTTTCACTAATTTTAAAAGAAAAATTAACCTAAGAATGGTTTTAAAATAGAATCCTTGGACTGACTGTTTTAAAACTCGTGCTTAGATGAATACTGCACTAAATATACCTTTGTCATTCTAAATTCAGAACTGCTAAGTGTCCCCACATGTTCTTAGGCCACAGTGACAGTCTCTAGTTAGGACTTATGAAGAGGGTTATAATGTAAGAAAAATCAATATTGTTATTTTAAAGTGTTCAGCCATGAAAGAACAATCAATGGTTGAAAAGACCAGGAGCAATCAATTTCAATGAGCAGTTCATATTGGGTAACAAGGCAGCACAGAGACAGATAAAGATTGAACTGATAGGAAAGAATATTTAAAGCATTAATTAGTTACACTAGAGCTTAACGTCCCTCAGAAGAGTTTTTAAAAGAAGACACTATCTTAAAGTTTCACATTCCACTGCAGAATTATATCAATCAAATAACACTTGACAACTGTGACATTGAAAACTATTTTCTTTTAAAACAATAATAATTTTTTTAAGCTAAAGCATATACTGCTGTTTGAATTCTGTGGGAGTATGTAATGTCATTTCTTGAACTCTCTAGAGGAAAGTTACTCACACGTCTAAGTAAATAACTCCCAAAATCTATGGCAGAGTAAATGACATCTCCAAACTGGGTTTCCAAGCTGGAGCTGTCATAGCATGGTATGAGACTTTCTTAATGTGAAAGCCCTGATCCTGTTTTCTTCTATAGGAGCACTTGGAATCAGGTACCCATTTTAGTTTTGAGATGTACATATATACATGAATAGATGAGTGATATGCCCGTTCCTTGTCACAGAAAAATAATTTATCCCTTATTTCAAATATTTATGGGAAAGTGTGAGAAGAATAAAAACATATTACAAGAATTACGACCCCTAAACCCAACACAAAGATCCACAGCAGCCTTAGCAAGTAGCAGGAATGTGGAGAGCATCTGTAAGGTGCACAGGGTAGAAAATGGGACTAAATTTAAAAAATGGAGAGAAGATGTAAGGGAGTACTGGAGGCTGAGGTCTCCCACATTGTAAAATGTTCTCTGAAACAGTGGGATAGGTCTACACCAATCTTTCATTAAGGCTTTGATTTACTTTTGACAGTATCAGACAACCACTAACAGTCTTCCCAAAGATAAATCAAAGGTGTATAAAATATTTTTGGTCCAGAGTAAAATTAAGAGTGTATTTTTCTATGCTAGAATGGCAGTAAATGTACCATTATTTTTTTTTTTTTGGCTGTATTATCTAATGCTCTTCAGTCAAGATAAAGTTTGAAGGACACAGAATAATTCGCCACAAGTGAAAATCCAAAGTCAGCATTTGTCCAATTTCCCATTAATTTGTCATGGACAGATGAAAGTTTAAGACTTTCCTAAAACACACCTTGAACTAGAAGAATATATACATTAAGTGCTATATTTCACCACACTGAGACACTAAACAATCTTTGTCTTCCTTAAACCCACTAACCTCACTTGCTAGAGCTCTCATTTATCTTGTGGACATACTAAGAAAGAAAAACCAGAGTGAAAAGCACTACATATTCATTCTCCCACAGAGAGAGAAGGACAGAAAGGTGATTTATATATTGTAGAATCCTGTTAAAATAAGCAATAGTATCTCTGTGGAAATTAAATAGGCAGTAAGAAAGCTTTCATATGGAAGTAAAGAAAGCATGAACTCAAATTTGCTTGTCTATTGGATTAAAACTTGTCAGAATTTGAAATTTCTTTTGGTACCAAGTTTCAAAAGATTATTTGTGCTTTAATTCCTGAAACAGATGGAAAATAAAGGAATATGAAAATATTGGCAAAAAATAAAAATAAGAATCAGACATGTTGCTTAGTCAAGTTCAAACCCTGCTAACATGAAGGGCTTTCAGCATTTCTCTCAGCCCCAGGTTCAGAATATTAATTCAGACAGTGTATTGGAGATTTGTACTTCTGGCTGTGTCTACAAAAATAGACATAAGTGATGAAGCAGAAGGGAGCTTCCCAGGATAAATGAAACAGCAAAAGTACAAGGCAAAACTCATGATAACTGGTCAAATTCACAGTTCCTGTCAGACCACAGTAGTAAATCCCCGGCACAAATGTCGGCAGGATCATTCCAGCACTGTCTGTGGTGACTGTGCAGCACCTGTTTGCAAGGCTCACAGCAGTGCCCTGGTCACACCCGAAGGCACATCCAGACCCACAGGGGAGGGCAGAGCCAGGGCTGCCCCGAGCTATGCTCGGATCAGGTCCTGGCTGGGCGTTCCCTCAGAGGTCACCGCCTTTCTGTAGTGCTGCAAACCCAAGGGAGTGCTGCCAGGTGCACTGCAAGAGGTATTGAGTGCCTTAGGTGAGCTTAAACGACTCTTCCAAGTGCTGATTTTCAACCCTCTGACCCTGTGTGCAGTACTGCAGGCTTTCCCCTGCTGACTGCTGCTGCACAATGAGTAGAAGTCTGGTTTTTATGGAGGCTGATGGCATTGCTTGCAACCTTGAGTACCCTGAATAGGTTGGATCCCAGTTAGTTTCAAAATCTATCCTCTTATTTGGACATACCTCCAAAGTAGATACCTTTTAGGAAGCTAGTCCAGATGTTCTGTCACCACGGACGGGGACGGCCAAAGCATTGGGGAGAAATCTTACCCATGGAGAGTGTGGAAATTGTAAGTGATGCAGTTCAGAGAATGAAGAAACACTCTCAGGTAGTGCCTGGTCAGTGAAATACGTACCCCAGGGAATAACTCATCCTGTCAGCTTATTCCATATACAACATGTGCCACCACATCCCACACACAGGGCAAGAGCCAGGGAAAGAAAGCATGGGCTTCTTGGACGGGCCACAGTTCAGCAGAAACTGTGACAAATTTCTCAAATGAGCATAAAAGCCAGGCAGAAAGTAAATGTCTTTGCCTGCTTGGCCAAGGACATCTTATCCTCTTTAAACTTCATAAATAAACACACTAGCCATTCAGTTGTTGTGTCGACAAGAACAGTAAAAAAGCCCTGAAGAACCTGGGAAAGAGCAGAGCTCTTTGGCAGGAGCTGGATTCCACAGGAGTTAATTTGAATTTCCCCAGCCAGCTGGAGACTGGGGAAAGCGGATTTTCTAGTGCCCTGCACCTTGTAGAATCATTTACACTTCTCAAGTGGATGTAAGAGCGCGCTACAGACACTAACACCAGCATTTAACACCCACTTTGCAGAGGTGTTAACGTCCAGAGAAAGGATAAGGTCACGGAGAGCAGGACGGAAGACTTTGAAGCAGGAGCGGCTGCTGAGGAAACGCAGGCTCCTGTCTCCTCCGGGCGCTTTCCCCGCTTCCCGAGCACGGCACGCTGCGGTGGTCCCCGAGAACCTGGCACAGGAGGTTCGTCCTGCCGGGTGACAATTGTGCGAGGGACAGGGACCCTGCCTGGCTCCCTGCAGCCTCAGGGACCCCCTGTGCCGGAGGCTGAAGCTCAGTGGTTCCCACCACGTTCCCAGCCGTTCCTCTTTCCCCAGCCCTCTGTGAAACTTGTCGTGTATAAATCGAGAACGGCATTGATAAATTCAATCTTCTAAAATAAAATCAGTGGTGGCTCATCCTCCTGCTCTCCTCGTATGTTTTCATGAGGGTCAAGAGAGCACAGAGCCAGCTGAGAATAGGGGAGGTATAGAACGTTAATGGAAAAAAAAGATTGGACGGAAACTCTTGTACCTACAAATACATTTCCCAAACCACATCGTGAAAGAAAGGATTGAAACAGAAAGAGAGAAGGAGACAAAGAAGACAAAAATATACCACAGGTGGGCAAAACACTGAAACTACCACCCACATCAGTGCCAAAAATCTCAATTAAAAAGTGACAGATGTGTAAACTTGTTTTAAAGGAAAAGAAAAAAATACCATAAAAGAGAAGTTGGCAGGTTTAGAAAACAAATGCCAAATGTGTTCAGTCTTGCCTTTGAGCAGTGTTTCTTTTCAGTTGTCTTTTGTTTTTGTAAATTTTATTTGGTTCCCTGAAGTTCCCTTGCCAGCTCTGAGTGCTGGGCATAGATCTGAGAGACTTGGCCCATCTTCCCTCTAAGGGCTGCTTGACTTCCCTGCTGTGCTCAGGGCAGGTTACTTGTTCCCAAGCAAGACAAATCCCTCTGTGCTTTACTTGTTTCTCAGCCACTCTGGCACCAGCTGGGGTCACTCGGAGTGAGAGCAGAGGAGAAACAGCAGCAATTCCAGCCAGAGGTATTGTGATGGCTTTCAAAATGCAAAAGGACCAGAGATCCAAGATCGAGCACTGCAGGCACCTTTCCACTTCTAAATAAACTTAGAGAAAATACAACTGTAAAATTCAATTGTTGAGTTTTATTGTCTTGTCACCTTTTAATTTAAACCTCTTCTGTTTAAAAAACAATGGTATATAAAAGGTGTTTCTGTAGCTGCAAAGAAAGAGAATACACATATTTCAAGTAGGAAGAAGTCTGAATTTGCCCCATATTTATGTATTTGGCAATCCTTCTATTTTATTCCTTCTCTGTTTGGGTGCTCCTGTGCCCAGAAGGGGTCGGGCATGTCATGTGGAGTAAGGTGAATGTTGGAAGTCACCATGGCAAGCCTTTAGAAATGGGCTAGGACACAGGACTTTGTGAACCATACCACTGAAGAGCACAGACATGAATCTGACAGACAAAATCTCTTCCTTTTTAAGGGCTGGAGAAATCCCTGTAAAACAGTGTTAATTTCTAGTCATCCGTGTGGGGTCTTCATACAAAACATAGAGCCTGTGAGAAAAAGGCTGGACTTTGCTTCAGAGGATGATTCACTCCGAACATGTCAGGGGCTGGGGAGAGCAAGAGGAGAATGAAGAGGCAGCAAAGCTCTTCATCCTATATGTGGACCCTGTCAATGGGATTGCTGCTGAGGAGAGAGGCTGTGCCTTGGGGAAAGCAGGTGACTCCTGGGGCAGGGAAGCACTTAGAAATCACCTTCTGAATCATTTGCAACCTGCCCCAGAAGCAGCTCCTGCTGAAGACAGCCAAAAGCTTCCCCCTCAGTACACTTCTGCATGCAGATCTGTACAAGCAAGGATAAAATATTTTTTTGCTTATTAGAGGCAGCTTTTCTTCATGGAAGGAGAGAAGTATGGTCTTAGTGCCACAGCAAGAGTATTACTGTTTCTTACTGGGTTCTTCATTAACTACTTGCTTACTTGTTCTTGGAAACATTTTTAAATTACAAAATGCCTTCCTAAAAATATTAGGGGGGATGTCTTCTTAAAAAAATTGGGGAATTCCTCTGCAAGGGCTGGGTTTTACATCCTAATGGGACTAATACTTTTGTCTGGAAACAGGAAGATTATGCTTACCTTTGAGCAGAATTCTGAGAGCTTTAGGAGAGTGTGATGGGTCCCTCTCCCATTTGGGGATATTCTACAAATGGAGATCTTTGAAGGGTGTGTCTTTGAAGTGAGCATCTTCCATCCCAGACTGTGAAAGGTGCTTAGGCAAAAATTTATCTGCTCTTCAGAGAACTCTTATCCTAAGTGTTTAGTTGAGGATGGCACTCATGGCATTAGATGCAACGAGGCATGGCTTCCAAATACTAACCTATTAAAGCGATTAATTCATTTCCTCCAACAAATGGTATGATTAAAAAAGTGCCTAGGGAATGCTATAAATATACATCTATGACTTGACTTTTCTTCCCAGGAATCTTTGGCTAATCCCAGTGAATAACCTGTCTCTAAAATTAAACTATCAAATGAAAATGAACATCCAAATATTTTAAACTATTGCTTTTTATTATTACACCGGAGCACAAATAAATAAGCACTAAATTATTGTAAAATATTGTCAATGCACTAAAGAAAGCAGAGTTGATCTTCAAACAACATCTTTTTACTTCAGAAGTATCAAAGTACATTTAATTACATCTTACCTAAAAAAATCAAGTACAAAAATGAAAAGAAAATTAATATGTATTTATACTGTGTATATAGAAACGGCTAATAATATATGATTACAGTTAGCCTCTAGCTACTCCTTAGTCCTACACAATCTCAGGCACATACCTGACAATTTCTAATGAAATATAAAAAAAAGCAACATGACATTCAGTTTCAAGATATTGGTAAATGTATTACATTGGAATGAACACAGAATGATTTAATTTTATTTAAAAACCCTGTCATTTAAAAACATAGTGCCATTGTCCACTTAAAAATAAACAACCCAAACCAAAAAACCCCATACTATTTTATACCATTTGCTTTAATTTGTCAAAAGGAGCGATAAAGTAGACATACATTGGCTAATATACGTAAACACATTTTTAGTGCAAGAATAACAAGACCTGTGACTTTACTGTGCTTTCTTGAAATCACAGTGCACCTTACACAAATTGCTACACTATAATGTTTAACTTCAGGAGTTTAAAGCAAAATAAGTGCATACCAAACAATTTCATATATACAGTCTCCATAAGTGTGTGTATATATGTGATCTGTATGTATATACAGATTGCATATTTATACAGACTACAGCTTTAATGACCGTGTGTAACTAAGCACTGTCATTCACCCTGTGACACAGAAGCTGCTGAGACAAGAGGTGATGTAGGAAATGTTTGACAGCATTGTGGTGGCAGCTCTCGGCAGGATGATGTGCCTTTTACCCGAGCCATGGGGCGGGCCAGCAGTCATGGGACAGGGCAGTGGCTGTGTCCTGCTCTGGCTCTGTCCGTGACCTTTGGAAACTATTCCACCCGAGCCTCACGTCCCTCCTCAGCAAAACAGCTCTTGCAAGCATGAAGTTTACTTCACATTTCTAAAGTGCTTTGAAGGTAAGTGCTAAATTATATTTTACTTTTTCATGTTGTCGCACTTTAAAACAAAAAGCCATTGTTTCCATGGGATACAATGGAGGTCTGGAAGCACGTGGGCAGTTATTTAGGAAGGACAACATAAACAGCAGTGAGCAATAAAAGCAAAACAAGGAGTTTGTGGTGGGCTAAGCATACAAGCAAGTCTGCTTAGGAGAAGAATGCTTCAATTCCCTGATCATTATTCCTATTACATCTCGATATGGAAAGGACACGATATGAACAAACACTACCAAGGACGGAGCTGTTCACACTGACACTGCCTTCCCCCAGCGGGTGAGCCCAGGGTCTGCGCTGCCAGCGGGGCTTCAAAGGAGCTGCTGCAGGAGGGAACCAGTGAGGACAAGGACTGGCAGAGCTGGCTGAACACCGGCTCACGTTTTGTCACCAGTGACTTTGTGTAGATGGGGGGAAGGGCTGGGCTAAGTATTTCACACATGGACATGGAAAATTCTTCTCTTGCCACATTACAAGGAAGACAAAGCATGAACACTTGCTGAATAATGAACTTGTTATCTCAACAGATTTCTCATGAACAACAAGTTGTCTTCTTTCCAGGAGATCCTGGAACTTTGTGAGATCTCTGGAGTTGTTCTTCTGCCATTTTCTTTCTTTTTTTTTTTTTTTTTTTTAAAGAGAGAATAAGCAGAATAGACAGTTGGTGTCTTTTGAATGTAACGTGTTCAAAGATTCCCTCACAGACTCTGGGTTTTTTCATGTCTTCTGTCATTTTGGCTGTGAGGGGGTCTTCAAATCTGCATTTCAACTCTGTACCTATTCCATCCTTTGTATATTCATAACACACCAATATTTAACGTATGCAGATATACGTATGCACACATCTATGGATATATATAGATACATGCATATATACATGTATATGTGTGTACACATATGCATATATACATATACAATAATGTTAATATACATACACACATATAAACACACACTTCATCTTTTACAGAAATCTCAGTCTGGACATCAAAATATACATTAGTTAATTAGTTATAAAATATTTAAAAACTTTATTTCAGAGGCTGAAAGGAAACTACTACTGATAAAATGTTACTGAAACTCAAACTTTAGCAATATAGATTACAAAAACCTTCTAAAATTTGTTATTTTTGGTCTTTTTTTGATCAGCAATTACTGCTGTGGCAATGCTGTCAACATAATTTTAAAGAAAAGCCAATAGAACAAGACATTTCAAACAAGACACCTTTTCTTCTTGGCGAATATAACATTAAAATAATTGTTTTAAAGAGGGAATTTTGTACTACCAAACTTCAGACACACAGATAGAAATTTTAATATACAAAATATATGCCATAGATCATTTTCCCCCCTGCTCCACCGCAGTACAATTTTCCCTCATCCTCAACAGATCCTTTTGGAAGATATTTCACCGCACAGATTTCACCCTCATAATCAGTATAAGCCATCTCTTTCTCCCGTTAAAACCAGGAGGTCATAATTCTTTGGTCATGACATAATATTCTGTTAAAATGGGTGTAATATAATACAGGATTGCAAGCCAATTCCAGAAGCAGCCAGGAAGAAGAAACGGCATAGCCAGGAAAACGCGTTAGGCGGGCTTCTGCTTCAAAACCGCATGAAATCTAGAGGGATTTCCCAACAGCCTTTCAAGGGGTCTGAAATCCAGCCCACAGAAACAACACGTGGAAATCTGACACGGCGTAAGTAAGGATGTGCTGCTGGATTTAAAATAACAAACATGTAAACATATTTAGTCGCCTTTATTTTCTGGGCCGTCGGTAAATGTGGACAGGGACGGCGGCTGCAGTGGCGCTGCCTCAACCCGCTGAGCGACCGGCTCTCTCCGCCAAGGGCTGCACAATGCTTAGTCACAGTGAACCATGGTCTCTGCTAATCAACGGAACGTCATCAAGGAAGAGATTCTGTCGCAGGCTTTGCTGCAGAAAATTTAGTTCCTTGGCCAAATCCTTTTAGTAACTGGTTTATATAAAGCCAAGGACAAGTTATCTGGTTACTATTATGCAGGACTATTAATATTTTAAATGCAACTTGGGCACCTGCACTAAGCACTTGTATATTCAGTGCTTGCAGGTTTGCTGTTTCCCACCAGAACTCTCCCCTTTGTCCATCCCACCCCCCAAGCTAAGGACATCTAACAAGTACGACTCTACTTATCTTCTACAGCCCTAGCACTGAGTTGTTTTGTACATTGTCCTCTCCAACAACACGTACAACCACATGCTTTTGTACAGAGGCCACATCTAGGCAGGTCAGAGAAATAAAACACTGGCGGTGGGGGTGAACAGTAGAATTGAACATAGAAAATAGGTAATAAAACAGTATAACAGTAACATTATATAGTAAAATTCTCCATAAATTTTTGAATTTATATATATATATATATATATATATATTTATATATTTAAACAGTGTATTAGTTTGGGTGTTTTCAATATATTGGTGAAATATTTACATTTTGATATCTTCTGGATCCAAAAAAATCCTGGGTAAATATGTATGCCTTAATCCAGTCAGAAACTTAAATCTCTCTCTTGATTGACAGGTGAGCACTGTACTGGTGTGGTTTTTCCTAGGAAGTTCACCACCTGTAGGCAAGTCTTAGGTTAGAGCCTTTGCCTTGTAAAGAAAGCAGGTTACCTGTGCTTGGTGGCACACAGTGGAGAGGGCATCCTCCACAGGCCTGTCAAATTGCAGTGTCCCAGAAAACAGTCTGTTGTTTGGAATAAGGAGGAGGGCTGTATTTCTTGGTCCCGGCATTCTTTTTCCAACTTGGCAAAATAGGCATGCTGTCCTGTTTGCAGAGTCCTTTCTCTGATTTCTGTCGAGCTTTGATCTCTTTGCAGAGGCAGCGCTTTTTTTCAATCATGTCCAGCATCGTATGGTCCCCTTGCAACCACTGCATGCAAGTCACCTATTGGGGGAGGTGGATGAAGAAAAGAAGGGGGAGGAGAAAAAAAAAAGAGGGAAAAAGCATACAAATAACTGTATTGGTCATAGATTAAATATGCCTTTTCTTTGCAAAGTTAGCTTACTTTTACTTGAAACACTCTATGAATAAAAATCTCTATGCCAAAAACAGAAACAGAGTTAGTCTTTACTTCTAACTACTTCTTTAAGGGAAAAAAGGGGTAATAGAAGATCCCTGTTTCAACTTCTCCAGAGCACTAAAATCTAATAAAGATAAATGGTTTTGGCTATCTAGCACTGGTCGGATTTTAAATGATAGAATAGATCTTAAAAAGACACATGGATCTTAACAACCTCCTTAAGTTCTGGAAAAAAAATTCTACACACTGAAACCCATGTTTTATATTGCTTTCCAAATCTAATCTGTCACATTAAAAGCAGGGTGTTAACATTTCTGAGTATCAAGCTAAATATAACTGTTAAATTTTGTTAAAATGATTTCATTAACTCCATGAGAATTATATATATATATATATATTATATATATTATACATCCTACTCTGTGATATTTCATTAACTGGAAGGCACCAAGAGTTAAGAAACTCCATGTTTTCCTGCATGTGGAATACTGGAGAACGTGATCGTGATCCAAAAGAGGAGGTTAGCATATGTTTAGTTGTAAGTACATGTCACAGCGCCTCTCAAGCTGAGAATGTGATTTCATTCGAGCTCAGTGGGGAGTTCACAATTGAAAATGTGTCTTCGGAGACTTTAGACTGGAACAGAAGTCACTAATACTCAACTTTTCTGAAAGGGCTCATTGGTTTTGGATATCACTTTGTACCTGCAGCTGAGACAACTTCCTCTCAACACTTACTTTGCAAATTTGAAGTGATGTCTTGAGTGTCCCACCTTTATTTCCCAAGAGCTAAGGATTTGTGTGCAAGTAAACACACGATACATTCACAGCAGCTATCCAGGTACATCTCTGCTCTTGTCATGGAAACGAACATGTACAGCAATACTTTGGCAGAGTTTGCAGTTCATTAAGGAAATGTATCTTTATTATTAAGGGTATTTGCATACATTTAATAATGCATATGTCTTTCATTTACAAGTCTGAGAATGTCAAGCACGGGCATAGACCAAGTCCCTAGAACTGGGGCCTGGTTTGCCTAGAATCACCTATAGAAACTTCCTTGGATCTCAGTAGTTTTTGTGTTCAGCTTGAAGCATATTTAACATTTATTGATAATAGATTAAACAAATGTTCAAATCCATAGCAGAAAACAAAGCAAAAGGAATAAATTTAAGAAAGCCTACCAGAAAAAGTAATAAAAATTATGGACTCAAACAGAAAAATTAATAGAATATAGAAATGTCAGTATATTTTGTAAAATAAAGGTGGGGGGCAAAACAGGATAAAATAATTTTATCACAAAACCATGCTTACCCTATACACTAGACAGTACTCAGAGTTAAACAAATTTAAACCATAATATGGATTTTGTTCTTGAATGTTCCTATGAATTTCAAATTACACAGATAATTTATCTGCAATGCCCTCCTGAATGGCTGAGCCATTTCTTCAGGAATTCTGCTGTGCCTGCTCCTTTGTTTCAATACTTATTTTTCATTTCAGGCATCATCTAATGTTTACTGTGGTGCAGGTGGGCATGAGGCACAGCGTCTGCCATGGCCATGAGACCTTCTCTCTTTGGATGTCCAAGCTTGGTCCAAAACTCCCTGTCTGAACTGGAGATGCTCCCCTCCCACCCCTCAGCTCCACTCCACAGATCTTTGCAGAGGCTCTGCCTGACCCAGATTTCCTGCCACTCTGCTCACCAGTGGTGGGTCAGTACTTACACAGCAGTGTCTTCAGCTTGGCTGGGTCCTCCTCCGTGGGGAAGGACAGGGACACAATCTGCACATAATTCATTACACCAACATTCACCAGCACAGCGGCTCCTGCGCCAGGCTTGACAACAACAGCGCTTGAGCATGGATTTCCTCTCGTAGGCACTGGGAAACACCTTCTCTTTTATAGCCCATCACGTCACAGGCAGAGCGTGTGCCAGTGCCAATCCCCACAGCACGGTGTGCTCCAGCCACCAAGTGTCACAAGCACCACACGCAGCCCAGTGGCAGCCCCTGAGTGTCACATCCCGTGAGTGTCACCCCCGCTCACCGCCGTGCTATGCGCAGTGCAGTGCCAACACGGTGCCTTGTGGTACCCATCTCCTGCAGGCCAGGACGTGTTCCAGGGGACAGGAGCAGCATTTGGACATGCTGATTTCTAAAATGCCAGTTGCAGCTTCCCAAAGATAGAAATGGAGTAGTAGAAGGTATCAGTTACACAGACACTCTGCCACCCCCTGCAAAACAGTACCTAAAATATACTCGAGAGTAGGCAGCTCCAAAACCCCTTTTTTATTCTGGCCACTGTATTTTGTTGCAGTTTATCATTTACTGTGAAGAGTTTGAATTTTCCCACTTTCCCAGACACAGATTTTCAAGTCTACTTGGGATTTTTTAATGCTATTTTTGTTTGATGGCTAAGTTCTTCCTATCAGCATCTTCTTAGGTGTAGTGCCCACTTGGCACAATCCTCTCCAGGAACTGCATTCAGTAATGATGTGTGCAGGAGAAACATGTAGAACTGGGATAGGGATAGTAATTTGCTAAAGTACACCAAGTGAACACATACAACGTTGAAAGACCTGGGGGGAAAGCTGTAATATTAAAATAAGCCTAAATACTAAAGGGATATTTCTGATTGTTTTTCCCAGTTGTTTAGTGTTTAAGTGCAACAAAAGAAAAATATTAGGAACAAAGGTTCATGGGTACTGGAAGCTGTGGGACAGACCTGAGAGGAAATCCCCACTGCATATCGAGGAACTACAGAAATTACAATAACCATATTGATGATATGAAGTCTCAGACTGTTAACTAAATTTTTAGTGTGTCCTAAACAAATAACAGGCACTGAGGCTCACAGGCCAGGACTCAAACCAGCTGTTTAATCACAGTAAAAATGCTTGATGACTTCGGTAGGGCTACTGAGGTGTTTAAAGCTAATGTGTTTAACACTGCAGTCTTAGGCCTAATCCTCCCAGTGACTGAACTGGTGGCATTCACACTTAGTTCCGGCACTAATTTTTTTCTCATCCTCCCTCCTTTCTGGCTTTAGCCTGCTCCTCTAGTCATGCACCAGGCTGTTAATATTCCTGCTACATCATAACAAGGAATTTGTTCAGCATGAGAAGCACAAAAAAGAATTATGTTACAAGCTAATTTATGGAAAAAAGTAGAGCATTCTAAACATTTTACAGCTATACAGCTCTCCTGGGAAACACCCCATCATGCTTGAGGAATGGTGCACATACTGCAGCATGTCAGAGTTTGGCTGCAGATGTGGATGCACACAGGCACAAAATGCATCAGCACTGGAGGTAACACCAGCAAGACAGAGCGCAGGAGAGGAAAACTTGGTTCTGACCAAAGAATCTTGGCCCAAAGCCTTTCTGACTGAAGAGGGATGAAAGTGACAAAAACTAAAGTTAAGATTGTAAGAAGGGACCTCCTGGAGACTCCAGGATGTGCATCAGGTACTATGTCCCACTATATCCTTTGGATTACAAAATTTGCTGATTGCACATCAATTTTTATTTTGATGGGATTTTTACTCATTAGATTACTCAGGTATAAGACACCTTATATAAAATTTTTATTTTAAATCAGAACAAGAGAGTAAAGAAAAACACCAGGCAAAAGGCCCAGAAGTGTGGACATTCACCAAGAAGGTGTTGGAGGTAGGCTCAATTCCCTGCTCCTAAGCAGGCAGTAAAAGCTGTGTGATACCCAGATGTGTAGGAAGCAGACAGGAATGTAGTGTGGTTGGATAAATTCTCTCTCCTGAATGTGACTGAGTGCAAGAGTAAACCAGGATGTCTGACAAGTATGGTAAACAAACTCACCGTTTGATTAGTCATCAGTCTCTAGTTTTCCTTCAAAAATCTTCTTCAAAGCAAATGCTTGTGTCAAACTTGAACATCAACAACAAAAAGTAAGAAACTCCCTTCTCTATACAAAACTGAGTTTTTCCATACAGTTTTAATCACTAACTTTGCAATCTTTAGAATAAACCAGTCTGTGTTGCCACCTTGCCACCTTACTTTTAATATTTTCTCTTAGTTTTCTGATATTTTTATTCCCAACACATTAGAAGCAAATATAATTAAGATCTTTTATGTACTCTTGGGTTCTATGTTGATAGTGCCATAGAACAAAAAGTTGTATTATAAACCCATCTTCAACTAAGATAAAACAACTTTACATATCCTCAAAACCATGCAAAATTAAAATCTTTCAAAGTAAAAATAGATCCCCTCTGGTGGGTGTTTTAATGCTTTATGAAGGTCAGACAAACAAGCTAGACAAAGTAGTTCCCTTCCCTACAAAATGAAAATGGAACATTTTTGTGTGTGCCTATACTAGCAGTGGGCCTGACCTCGTATCTCATCCGTCTGAAATTTCATATTATTCCAGAAAGATAATTAGTAGTCCCAATGGTTTCCAAATACATGTATTGCTTAAATTAGATTGCCCTGAGCTAGACCACAGAACTGTCCTGGGGCAGAGGTTTGATGGGCAGAACATGTCCAGTTCAATCGCTCTTAGAGGCCAGGACTTGAAGCCAGGGGTCAGTACACGCCATAGCTCTCTGCCACATCAGAATTTACTGGGAAAAACACACAATCCCAAGGAAAACTCAGAACAGGCTTTGGGGAACAGACAGTGACTCACCCTGCCAAGAGGCCCCTGGTGTCACAGCAGACTATTTCTGTTTTCTCCTGGCCTGGCCCTGTCTCTGCCCAGCCCTGTGCACCCCACCACTGCCTGCTGGACACTGCTGGCCCTCGCTGCCCCGTGACACTGCATCAGCACATCCACTAAAGTGCTCAAAACATGGGTGATTGATGCAAAAAGGGAAATGTAAATGAACGTGGTTCCTTCCTTGCTCTTAACCAGGCAGGATAGTTTGGTTTGGGAGTCACAGTTACAGATAGAAAAGGAATAAAATATTTTCCAATGATACAGTTAAGCAGCTACTGATAGACACAACTTTACACATGAGCTAACTGCATTCACCAGGTGTAGAAAATGTCTTGCATAGTTTTGTGGATGAATATCACACAATGAGGTCAGACTCTTGGGCCTTTCAGGAACTGGACTATTGCCATAAGGAACGCCAGGCAAAGTGCATCAGGACAGGCCCCAAGTAGGACTGTGCAAGGCTGAACACAGGAACGACACTGAAAAAAGACATTGTGATATCTGGAAGTTACATACAAACCAAATGATCCCATGTAGCATAGATTTTCCAAATGAAAAACGTGATGGCTGTGAAAAGAAAAATCCATGAGCAAAACTAAAAATATAGAGTGAAACATCCTCAACACTAGGACTGGGAGTCTTTGTTAGCTGCGAAAAATTTTACTTATTCACTTGTTACATAAATAGCTACATAAATACATGGATGGATAATGCTCTCTCCTTAGTAAAAAGCCATTTTGTGCTACAGAAGACCCACATATATCCCCTTGTCTCAACCCAAGCTGTGAACACTGGGAAGGCAGGAGACAAGAGAACAAGTGCCAGGAGCAATTCTGCTCCTCCAATGTCAGGCCACTGGGGTGAAGTGTGGTATGAGGATAAAGCCATGCTAATTCCCAGTGCTAAGAGGTGTTTCAGGAATCCTGTCATTGAAGGTGCACTGTAATTTTTCACATGAGTGCCCGTGAAAATATGTGCTGCTAAAATTGCTACATGGGAGAAGAAATACATGAAATATTGTACACAGTTCTATTAGTAGTCACTAAGTTTGAAAATGTTGACAATTTTCACTCATTTTTGAGGAACCCTTTCTAACATTTGAAGTGACCACAAGATATTTCATACTCTGGACACGTCTGCGAGCAGGGTGTTCTTTTGTGGTGTATGAACTTTTAATGACCTAAAAAAATACCTTCCACTATAGTTTATGTGAGGATTTTAGACAACACCATATCCCCTTCAGCTGTTTCTCCTCATGACATCTAGGCTGTTAAATTCTTTGCTTGCCTTGTTTTAATGCTGTTGGTTTATTTGATGTGAAATCAGAAGCTCTGGGCAATAGGAGAGCCCCATGATTCAGTTGTGTTTCCATATATTTTTCCTAGTAGGGTAGGTTCCCACATATTGTGCTGAAATTCCATAGGTTATGGGGCTGAGGAAGTTGCTATTTGCTTCTGGCCCTCATGAGCATCTCCCTGTCCTGCTGGATGAGAAGAGGGGATGACTCTTGAAGAATGGGGAAAACAACATCACGCATCATGGCCCCCATATAAAAATATACTTTTCTTTGTCGAAATGCATAACACAGATAAAATAAGAGCCCAACGGCTGAAGTCAGGCTATAACAAAGTGATCTTAAACTAACACAAAATACAATGAAATAAAAAGAAAAGGCAGCAGGAAGAGATTATTAGAAATGTCTCCTGAATCTGTAAGCAAAGGGGTCTCTAACAGTGCAGTCGGTGTGCAGTGCTACATATCATTCAGCAGAGCCAAGCATGCTGGTTTGTTTTGGCAGGCTGCAGTAAGTGAAGAAGAAAGGCTTTCTGAAAGCCACTTACCATCCTCAGGGAGGAAAAGGCACTCCCTCTCTCATGCCTGTTCTCAGACAGGAGTTTCCAACCTCTGTTTCCCACTGAAACTCTTGATGGCACTTTCTCTGGTGCAGATGCTCCCAGCCCCCTGGCCAGGTAAGGTATTTCCACGGGGAAGGTGTGAAATCCCAATCCTATAAGGCAGTCCTGTGCCCTGGGGGCAAGTGCTGGAGGGCTATGTTAGGCAGCAACAGTGACTCTGCTATTTGACACTTGTCTTGATGTGGAGGTCCTCTTAGCAGATGTTCACAAAAGGGGAGTTGTCCAAGGCAGGAAGGAACTCAGCCAGAATCAGGTTTCAGAAAATCTGAGCAAAGAGATCCTCACCCATTTGAAGCCAACAGAAATTTACCATCTGACCTCATGGGTCCAAGAATTTGAATATAGTTTGCTTAAACAAACAGTAAAAATAACCTCAATAAAAATTATTTAAAAATACTTCAGAAGACCACTTGGAAAATTATGTTGGGCAAGATTTCTTTTGCTAACTGTGAGCTATAACCCTTGCACTGCTGTTGAATGCTACTTCCAGTGGCTGCAAAAGTCAGTAAGTCAGGATGGAACTACAGGCTAAATTTGGTAGTCATTCCCTTCTCTCTGACAGAGGTATTCTGGAGGAATATTGCCATTGAAGACAGCATAATTTGGCCCAGGATAGTTACTTGTTCGTACAGCTTGGTACTGCTAACCCATTCTCCTGTTACTGTCAAATTCAAAACAACAGTTGATTATTAATACAAAGGTGATTAAAAGTAACAGTCTGTTCTGGAACACACAGGCTGTGCAAGGTGAGCTGTGAAAGCAGACACTCTCCATGCAGTTTGGAGTGCCTGGCAAGGCTCCCTGGGGACAGTGGACAGCAGAACTGCAAATTCCTCCCTAGGAGTGCCTCAAGTGTTTTCTAGAAGCCAGCAGCCACTTTAGAACGTTCCTGTGCATTTATGTAGTTGCATCACAAGCACAAGTGCACACACAAGGTGTTAAGCACTACACAATCTGCCCTTTCTGACCTTTCACAAATTCTTTTCAAGGGACACAAGATCAATCTCCGTTTTCCCTCTAAGAACAGGGGAAAGAATTTCTCCATGACACTAGTTTTTATTTCAACAAAATGTGTAGGAGTGAGCATTTTGTAATCTTACCCTGTATATATTTAACATTAAAAGCATTCACTGACACCTGCTATTTCAACCTATGAAACAGCATATGCAACACATTTTAGGGCACTTGAATTTGAATGACATTTGAATTGTTGTGTTTAAGGTTTTGATTTGCATTTTTCTGAATTTCTAAACTGGAAATATGTTTTATTTCAAATAATACTATTACAGAAAAAAAATGAAAACAAGAGTCCCTGTAAAAACTGTAAAAACAGAGTCCCTGAAAAACTACACTATCACACAATGTAATTACATGATGCAGTACTGTAAAAAAACTCTGGACACCGTTTTTCAAACTTAGAAGTCACTAAAAGACTTGACTACATTGTGTTGTGCTCTATGGCCTGAATAATCCACCACTTCAAAATGACTGACATGATTTTTGGAGCTCCAGGAACTCCCAAAGATTCAAGATTATAAGCAATTAATACTTATCCTAAAATTAAATTAGCAGGCGATTAGTAAACCTTCAGCACCTCTGGTTCCAGACCTCCAGTTTCATGATTCATTGCTTTCAATTACCAAATGTCACAGTTACTTTATTCAGAATCAGCACTGCACATACTCCTATGCCTCAAGTTTTCCAGTGGCCCTCAGATTAATACTGAGGCTACTAATAGAGCAAATTTTAGGTGAAAAATTCATTGTTCTGCTTTCCATTTTCATACTGGCAGTCAGTCTAGCTATAGATCTTTCTGACCCTGCATTATTATCTTATTTGGAAACATTCTTTTCATCTAAGTTTTTTTTTTTTTAAACACCAAACAACTGCCCAAAATGTAATGCTTGATCACACTCTGTAAATGCTTTCAAAGAAGAGCCTATAAATTAACTGGTACTGGGGATACTGTGGAAAATCATGAATCTCAGTGGATCATCACAAAGTGCATTCCTGTTGAGATCACTCATTAAAAGTCAAAACTTCATCTATGCCTTTGCTAAGGAATAAATGCAGACCTCAAGCAACCCACCATTATACTTTCTGTCATTCACTGTAAAATAGAAAGGAAAATACAATATTGTATTAAGTAAATCACAGGAGGGACAAAGGACAGACACTTTGCTAGAGTTCAGTGATACAGAGATCTGTGTACTGCGTTTTGCAGCACAGCAGCTGCAGGGTAACACTCTCATGTCCCAGACTTCTTTGGGGAGTTACTAACCCATTCTCTCCAGCATTTCCCCCTGCTGGAGGGTTCCACTCTGTGCCACAAGTTCTTATGAACCAGAATTCACACAGCAGGGTTGTTCGAGCTGTGACCCCAGTGGCCACTGCAGCTGGCCCTGCCCATGTCGGGGTAGCTGTGCCCACCTACAGCCCACCTCACTTAGAGTTAATCTGAGCCACGGCAGCTCTGGAAAACTGGCAGATTCTAAATGGAAAACTGGCAGATTCTAAATCTCACAGGGAGATGAACAGCCCCCACTCTGCACTGAGAGGTGACGTGGAGCAGTGAGAGCTGCTGTGGACAAGGTCCTTTCCTCCTCTGGATTCACAGAGTCCCTGTGGTCTGCAAAAGCTCTCATGTACAAGGGAGCTGAAGGCAGCAGGGTGCATGCTGTGGATACTGCTCGGACCAAGAAGGGCCCAAAAATTGAGAATGGAAGAATGAAAGTGAATGGAAACAAGACCATAACTTTGGAAGACCTAAGAACTGCAAGAAAGAGGACATTGAAACCTGTCCTAAAGTTACAAAAATGTGACGTAAGGGGACACCACAAATTCCATTAGTTCCCCCATTTTACTGGACCTCATTTTTTCCGAACTATAAAAAAGCACATGACCTTCAGCACTATTTCTATTGAAGTCAGTACTTGAACACAAGATTTCACTAATTGTTATTGTGGCAACAGATGAAGAACTTCACCAACACCAGTTTACCAGCAAAGCTCCTAAATCTATTTCTCTAACTTTCAAGAAAGTGGTCAAAAATAATTTTAAAATTAAAGAAATATAAAATTAGCAAAATAATGTATGGAGAGAAAATGTTGAAAGCACTGAAGGATGCTTTACTTTAAAGTTGCTTTAATTACAAGAAATTCTGAAATATATCCTTACATTTCTCCATTTTTAATAGTGAAACTGAGTCAAAGACTATTTTCTCAAAGTAATGCCATTTCTCAAATACTGTATGGATTTTATGGAGGGAAAAATGTTCAGGAAAACATGACTAAAGACCACCACCGAATGTACAGAGATGATCATACTCTTGTAGATGGTCACAACTTCCTCTTAAAAATGTGTAAAAACATTAAAAGACAGGTATCTCCATTAATCATTTGTTTCTAACTCCAATTTGAAGTGCAATTAAACAGCAATTGATGAAGATATAAACTATCCTGAGAGTTTCTGAGGAACACAAAGACGTAAGAGCCTGCTCCAGTATGAGATACCACCTCTGATGTTACCTCACAGCAATATCATGCAATTAGATTTATATCAGGAATGGTTAAACTATACAGTACCCAAATCTAGTATAGGCATGATTTCCTGGCACATAAATGGCTGAGATACAGCAAGTGACTCAACCTGGCATTGATGTGCTTTAGAAAATGGGATTCATTGAGCTCAGAGATTCCCTGTAACTTGCTTCTGTTTTCTGTTTAAAAGGAATCTCTGAAGGGATGGTGCTGGCTGACAGAGTGTGTGAAGTGGCACTAACACACTAAACCAGGAGCAGCAGTCTTCTCAGCCATGGAGTGACTTGGCAAACTCAGCTTAGCCTATGCCAGCAGCATGGGCTGTGCTCAAATTCACATTTCCAGAGCAGAAAAGAATTTAAATATCCAGCTTAAAAAGGATGGCTAACGACAATGCAAGACAAAGAAAACACTGAGCTTCTTGTTAACCTATAGACACATATCACCTGTAACATAAGCAAACAAACTCAAACAGTAAAAAAGTGCTGCTTTTCTCTGATTGTGTTTTAAAATTTGGTGCCAAGAGCCATGATGTGACGAATGTTAATTTTAAAAATGTATATTGCAATTGTCTTTTCTCATTTTTATTCTTTTCTGTTGTAAATTATACAGCTGTGATCAGAAATACCAGACAGCAAACGTATTTTTCCAGACTGTAAAAAAAGAGAAGGGCCAAGCAAATCCAAGAGTCCACTAACTGCCACTGACTTGCAAAGGCTTAAGATCAGGCCACTGGCCCATAAACTCCTATCTCAATTCGTGGAATATGTCCTTTCTCCATTCTATGTTTTATTGAGGAAAAGCATTCCTTGGACATTCTATTTACAGCTTAGGAGTAAAATGGGAATTTGCTGTTGATGTGTGTGAGGTCAGAATTTAATCCTCTAACTTTAAATTAAAAATGGAAGGGATTTTCTATTATGCAATTTTAGTTGGGGTGAAGGGTCTTCCTTACAGTGTATTCATCACCTTACGAGGTTCTCAGTATTTCTTGCATTAAGACCTGTTTTCTGAGGTTTTTCTGAGTAGCTGCTGCCACGCTGCTGCAGTAACTAACTGCACACTGAGACTGGTCCAGCTAGACAAAATAGTACAGTGATAAAATTAACTGTGAAGAGAGAAAATGTAACACTCATGGGTCTCATAGAGAAACACAGATGATTATCATTTAAGCTTCAATTCAATGGATAACTTAAAGACATGCTCAACTGGAAAAAGTGTATCCGTCATACTCCTGACTAACAGAAATGTTTTGCTATTTAAGATAAGCCAGTACTTTGCTGCCTCAAGGCCAGAAAGCTGTGTGGTAATTCATTTCATGAAGTACTAATAAATTATTGTTAGCTGTTTCAATAAATGCTTAATCAATTGGCAATTATATGTTACTGTAAACTGCAAAGGCTAAGAGGTTTGACAAATAGTCTGCAATGCTCTTGTAAAATCCACTTATAAAGTTGGGTATTTTTATCCATTCCTAATGCTCACCTGCACTGGAGGATTTCTTTCCAGCCTAAGGCATTTCTATATCCAGTATCTATTCATGCAAGATGTTATGGATGTGAGTCACCCCTCAATTGACAGCAAGTCCCTCATGTGAATAGAGCTCAGATCTGCAGCACAAGAGTCCAGCTGGTTTAGGGCATTTCTAAACCTTGGAGC
Organism: Cinclus cinclus; assembly: GCF_963662255.1. Classification (NCBI taxonomy): domain Eukaryota; kingdom Metazoa; phylum Chordata; class Aves; order Passeriformes; family Cinclidae; genus Cinclus; species Cinclus cinclus. The sequence continues at coordinate 16,753,403 of NC_085055.1, forward strand.
ACTTGATCTGCATAAGATACAGACAGCCAAAACTATACAGACTAAGCTGTTTCCAAATATTTTTTACCTACAGAAAACTGTCAGGAGAAACACCAATATATTTACAATTTTGGATCTGAAAAATTAGAAACCTTAAAAATTAGTACAAAGAATAATCTTTTAAAGTTATCATTTAAAATACATGACGTTTTTATTTTCATCGTTTTAACAAGACAAAATGAGATTCAAATTAGGTTATCAAAAGTGGGTGCTGGCATTCATACCTTTTTTTCTTTAATTGACATACACATAATGTATATGAATAGCCACACATTTCTAGTGAAAGACTATGAACAAACACACGTACATATACAGAGATAGAGAAACATCCTATACATACATACATGAGTGAATATACATATTTATGTGCATACAGTATACAGACGAGATACTATACAGGCACAGTCAGTGCAATATACTGTATAAGGCTACACAAACACCAAGAGAGCCTGGTGGGGTGAGAGAAGCCATGAGAACAAAGCCTGGATGGTCGTGACTCAACGCAGACAGGGGACAACCTGGCTGCTCTGTGTCGTGTTTTATGCATCAGGCACACACAGTTCCAAGGGAAACATGGTACAACACCCTCAGCTCAAAAAAAAAAGGAACAAAAGTGGGAGTGTGTGGAGGAAACTGAAATGTGTATGAGCAGACAAATAAGGTTGTTCTTTCTACATAGGATACAGAATGTTTGGTTCATTTACAGAGAATGCCTATATATAAACCCATGCTTTTATGAATTCATGCCATTTTTTATTTCTATCTTTTCCTTTAAGAATATTATAAAATTCTTGCCCTGAGTTAAACATAAATACACAGAGAAAAGGGGGCAGGGAAAAAGGAAATTGCATGCTTCTGGGTCTTTAAAATAAATTTTTAACCAAGGCACAATGTCTTCAAGAGTGGTTGCGAGACCATTTGAAATAAACTTAGCAAGTGCTATTGTTCTGGGACTGTGGCAAAACTAATTGTTTGCATACAAAGTCACAGAACAAGTTTTGAAGTGAATGTACAAGTTTTAGAAGAGAACAAGTAAATTTATTACATATGCCTTAAAGAGAGATTCCCTGAAGAGGAAGGAATGATACCAATGCTATCAAATTAAATTATTTTATAGGCAACTTATTGATGTTTGGACTGAAATTATTTCACACAAACGACATTATATGTTTGTTTAGCATTAATTGTTACCTATTTTTAGCAGAGCCATGTACAGTGCTGTAAGAGCAGTCAAAAATGAGATGAAGAACTTCCAGATAATTCAGTTTCTTTAGAAGGAATTACACACAGTGGTCTCAGTGATTCAGTGAGCTGCAAGAATCACAGCTCAGGCACAGCTGATGAATGGTGGCATAAGACTTTCAAGGCTGTATCTCTCTCTGTCATAGACTTCCGTAAGTGTTTTATTGGAAATGTTAATTACTAGTTCCTGTGGATCCCACTCTGAACACCCATGCTCAAGTCTGACTCTTGAAAGAAAGTTCAGGGTGCAGAGGCCATGCTTGGCTGTTGCCCCACATACAAGCACTCAGGCTCCAGAGACACACAGTTGTCATCACCTTCCAAGTGTTCTGGAGGGTACTTCAAATTCCAGGGGCTCGGGAGGGTACCTCAAATTCCAGGGAACAACCATATTCATTGCGCTGCATTGGCTACAGCATCTTTCCCCATAAATCTCTGTTGAAATCACTGTTTTTCAAAGTGTTGAAACACACTATCTCAACTCTATCAAAAGCAGGTACAACATAGCACCCCTCTGAAACCTCTGACCACACAGGTGAAATCTTTTCATGTCTGTACTGTGCCTGTTCAAGAAACTGTAACTCCCAATTTGAGAAACAACTAGGTAAGGACAGTAGAAAAATGTGGAGTATGAAAGTGAACACCTCATAAATGCTGTATTATTTCATCCTTTGTCAAAATATCATTGCATTTGAAAGGTTTCAACAATTTCTGTCACAGAGCTCACCTCTTTCTGTTCTCTGCTGACAGGTTTAAGTTCATGCAAGAATAAGATACCCGGGTAAAGGAATGAAGTACTCTTTCATCTCCTCTCTTCCATCACACCTGAAATGGTGGCAGCCACGCCAGCACTCAAGGACAAGGCAGGAAAACAGACTAGGTGTGGTGCTCAGATCAATCACTCTGTTCCCATATCTGACACCCTCTTGCTGTGGCATTACTTTTTCTACAGCTGATCTGCTTTCACCCATTACTGCCTCCCCCTGACACATTTATTTTGGGCCTAAACCCCGTGCTATGACCCGTGTGGAGAGGAAGAGTCACCATGCGGGGCCTTGTCACGTACCGTGACAGCAGTGCATGCTTGGATCCACCAGTGCCTGCTGTCCCCATGCTGTGGGACAGGGGCTGCTTCACCGGAGGGGGGCCATACTTAAACCAGAGTCCCAGAGCAATGCACTGCTGCTGCACGACACACCCAGCTGAAGGATGAAGGAAAGATGTTGGGACAGCAATAGCAGGCTTGTCTGCCAGCAAAAGACAACTTTGACACATTTGCTTCTCATGCCAGTCAGATGTGCTTTGGAAGTGAGGTATGATGGATGTGACAATTCCACCTACTTCAAGGTTTTCATTTGATTTTGATTTTTTCTTTAATTTTAATTTTTCAATAAACATTCTCTATTTGCAGTTTTTATATTTAGAAACCATTCGCACTGCTCTGGACCCATGCGCTGATTATGTAAGACCAGATTCAAGCTGAAACTCAACACAATGCAATGTGGAGCCTTCCCCAAAGCATTAACATTCTTGTTGCTGCTCTCATCCAAAATGTTGACAGCATATTTGGCTGGACTGTCGACAGCAGAATTTTGCCGTCCTGTGTGCAAGAGATCGGTCTTCGCAGGAAAAACGTGGAACTGTGGAAAGTAATCCAACCGCTCCCTCTCGTGGGCACAGGGTTCTCCTGCACTTTAGAAAGGCACAAATCACGTAAATCCAAAATCCTACAGATTCTTTGCAGTGCAAAATCCCCAGAGGGCTGTGTGACACACAGGACACAGTTCATGCCTCATGCCCCGGCACTTCTTTCAAGGTGGTGACAGTCAGGATGACTGATCCTTGACTCTTATGAACATTCAGTCTGAACAAGAAAGTAAAATACTATGGCTCTGGATTCAGGATTCTAGACACTCTGGCCATACACACTGGTCAAATCCAGACATCATCTCAAGGTAAAACTGGCCCCTGTCCCCTCAGTGAAGTGCCTGTGCCACAGGCTTCTCTCTGTATCCCATTGTGGGTTCTTCCATGCCTGTCCATCCTCCCAAGTAGGACTCAGAGGATTTCCATTCTCGCAGCCATTTGCAAAACCAGCAATCACAAGATTCCGTTTATGCCTACATTCATTTCCCTTTGCCTAAACAGACACTAAAGATTTCTCCGTGAAATCTGAGAGACATAATTTGTAAAGTGTTTGAGTAAAATATACCTTTTCCATTTTTAGACATTCAAGCGCATTTCATTGTATCAATGACACATAAAACTATGTAAAATCACTGTCACAGATAGAGTAGATTGCACCCCAAACAGTTTTTGCACTAATTTCACAGAAACCAAACCTTAAGCAATTCCTGAGAGTCATACCCTTAAGAACCTACTCTCATCTGCAACCTCTTACCTTCTCAATTTAACTTATGAACTTATTGTGAACTTACAAGTTCATAAGTGAACTTATGAATTCTTGGGGAAGGAACAGCCTTTGTTCCATGCATATTGTCTAGCAACAAATAATTACAACTCTTGGACACCACCACAATCAATATTGTGGTAGATCCTAGCAGCCAACATTAAGCAGGTTTTGGATCCAGTGACAATCCCAAGCCTTATTAAATGTGATGGCTAAACCTAAGGAGTAATTAAGTTCCTTTAAGTGAATATCTTCTCAGTCAAAAATAGAAGCTACCATCCAAAGTAATAAATAGTGTATAGAAAGTCCAGACCAAAGCCCCATGGGGCTCTGATTACAGAGCGAGTGGCATGGGACTGTTCCCACACTGTGGACATATATTTTGGATGAAGAAAAAGATCAAGTATCAAAAAGGAGCAACCATAACCTTGGCTCCAGGAGCACGGAGACAGACATCTCAGAGGCATTGCAATGGCTCAAGAACACTTGGCATGTATACACAGGGAAGGAGAAGGATTGCCACTGTCCATGAATTGTTTCATATGTTTTGCTATTCTATGTCCAAAATACACAACAGACTTTCAGAACTTCAGAAAATTAGAGGAGAAAAGAGGGACAGAGAAAATTATGAGAGTAGCAATTAGTACAGTAGTTAGATATTCCCTTTGAATAGAAATCTGGGAGTACATTCCCCTGAGATCTTTAACCAGCAGCCCACGGGGATAATTTTTCCCTTTGGTCCAGAGGGCAAGGATGGCAGAAGCTGATTCTTTCTTTGCAAATTCTTGTGTATGATAAGAGACAAAATATCAGAATCACAATAGTCTGATGCTAGTTCTAGGTTAAGATTTGTCAAGGAGTGCATGTAGCACAGATTGACAGTACTGAGTGCTGACATGGGTTTGTGCTGTGTAACACACACAAATTCTATTGCTAGCACAATTTAGTTTTTCTACCATTTGCCTAGTAGTCAAACTGGATGAAGGACTACTTCAGTCCACAAAGTTCTCCATCTACAGGCAATGACTGTATTTTTTTCATATAATGGAACGTAAAAAAAAGATTGTTGTGATCAGATATGGAACAATGAATCTTGATTTATAGGTGCTCATTTCTCAGCAGCAGAATTTATTAACTGCAGAATCAGGAACCCAGCTCTGCTACTGCACCCCACAACTGCAGGGTGTTTGCTGACTCTTTGAACTCTTGTACACTACTGCTGGGAAAAAATGGCAACTTTAAGCTGAGAATAATAGAAGAGCACAGACGCTTTGTTTATGCTCACAGAGTATTCACTTTCAGATGCACATTTGCCAACTAAAGCATGATAATGTCAATTCACTGGGGAAATACTTTGTCTAGGTGCCCTCAAAAATAATTATAGCCATAATGGTAACAATTTACATTCCTTGCATTCATTAATTACAGGGTGACCACAATGCTTACAAGGCACACAAAAATTATAATATGTTTTGTATTCACAACATTACAAGCTGGGCTTGTGATATTTAACTGACCCAATAGAGATTGAATTTAGGCATGAGACAAATACATAGCTATGTTGCTGAAGAGTACTCTGTACTTGTCAAAATTCAATTCCAAATCATTCCTTTGAAATTTTGTGTATTTTTTACAATGAGCTTTTACTGCACTTAAACTGCAAGGTATTGCTCTACTCAGGCATATGAAAAGCAGCTAAAATACATCTCAGCTTCTTTGCAGCACTTCTCTTCCATCATGATTTTGTTTTAAAATGGAACAGTTAGAATAGGTGTTTGGGATTTTTCATCTGGAGTACAAAATTAAATAATAGCTGCCCTGAATGTCTCACATCAGTTTTAATGCTGGATTTTTTTTTTCTTACAGTACAATGTATGCTTTTTGGTTGCATTTCAGTTAGCATCTAAATACTGAGTCTTAAATAAAATATTATCTAAATTGTTGTGTGGAGGAGTGGGGATTTAACAGCTGAGGCTAGAGCAAGTCTCCTCCTTCTCTCCTTCTGTCCTTCCCTCCCTCCCTCCCGGGCAGGGCAGGAGCAGGCGGGGTGGCCCCAGGGAAGTCTCTGCTAGCCCTGTGGATGCAGGATGTGGGACGAGGGATGTGGGATGGGCCAGTTGAATGGGGTGTGCCGGGGACAATTCCCCCTCAGCCCAAAGCTAAGCCCACCTGCCCCAGTGGGATGGGGACAAACCTCAGCAGCACCCTGCTTTGCCTCCCCACCTCTGGGGTAAATAAAGCTTTTGCTAATCCTGTTGGATTAGCCAAAGTGTTCATTTTGAACAGTTGCTAAAGTGCATTTTCACCCAGGCTTCCTCTGGCACCTCTCCTTGTTCACACACCAGGTGTGCATTACTCCTGTCCCAGGCCAAGGGGACGTGAACACAAAGACAAACCATCCCAGCTGCATATTCAAAGTAGAAAATCTTCTTCTTACTTCCTTACCTACATTGCTGTGTTGGAAAACTGTGCTGGAAAACTCCTGATCTCTGCCTCCCGGCTCTGTGAACCTTGAATTTCCACATCTGTACCACTGCTCCCTCAGCCTGCCAGCCCCAGGCATCAGCCTCCTCCAGCACTTGGTTATTCTACAAGTCTTTTTTTCTTTTCTACCTAGATATGAATTTGAACAGCCAACTTGTATCTGAAATTCTTGCCTATCAAAGACACATCCTCAAATAAGCTATTGATGTATTCACTTCATTTGGTGCAAGACAATGGTCAAGTCCACTATTGGGAGATCTTTCCCGTTTGCCATATTATATTCATACAAATCATAAAATAAGTGAGAGCTATCCTGAATTTTAAGGGTAATGATTAGTTTGTCCATCTTGTGCCTTTTGTCATGTTTACTGATGTGGTCATGTGGGGAAAGCAAAATGCTGCCTCAGCTTGCAGAGAGCTCAGGCACATACCAGGCAAGTAATGAACTGACTGCAATTTTTCTAAAGTAAGCCCAAAAAAAGTTCCAGTGTTGATGCTGATATATTTTCTAGCTTTTTCCTCATTCCTTCAACGCATGTTGAGACTCCTTAATTCATAGCTGTTGATGTATCTTCATTCTCTCCTCTGAGTTATTTCTTCTAATCTCAGCATGGCTTCTGGATTTTACTTTGATCATGTCTGTAAAGTTTAAATCTTCTTTCCTTGCTTAAATTGGAGCTAGATATCACTGCCTGGTCCTCCCCACAAGAAGACACCAAACCTTAAGAGGCATACAAACCCTCAGAATTAAGATAACATACCTTGAGGAGGCAATAGGAAAGGACAGTGCTTTCTAGCTGCTGGAAAGCAAGAAACTAACAGGCAGCATGAAGAGAGGCTGCGCATTTGCAGATAAGGAACACAATTTTGCAGAAATCTGTCTGAAAACAGGTTCTGCTTTGCAGGAAAGCTAAAATATGAAACCCTAGCTATCAGTAGTTTTCTTTTCAAAGACTGTTTTTCTTTGCACCACAGATCTTAAAAACATGCACTGCTGTACTGCTATGCAGCCTAGTACATGGGATTTTCCAATCACTATCTACAAATTAATGAGAACAAACCTCACTTTGTAAAGTTCATTTGCAGAAAAAAAAATTCCAAGGTGCTTATGTGATCTCTTTTTCTCTTAAAATAGAAATCGTTGGGGGTTTTCTGTACTGAAGACTGTTTCAGAGAGGCATGGCAGTGATACAGAGAGGATTTTATGTACATTAAAACTCTGGATGCAAGATGTGTTCCTCTCCAGCAGAGGGACTTCCACAGCCTGCTTGGAACATTTTCTTCTTTTGTGACAGACATACTCAGTGCACACATACCCTGTGTGCCACAGTGGTGTCTGAGCTCATCGGTGGAATGCAATCCTTTGTTACCCTGCAGTGAAGATGTGGAGGACAGGATGGCAGGCAAACAGCGCTGCATTGCAGTGATACCTGTGACTCCAAATCCTGCTCGCTTTACACAGGGGAACAGGTTTGCTCACTGTGGCTGTCCCGTGGCAGGACTGAGCAGTTACCACTGCAGGGTGAAACCCTTGACCATGCCTGCTACAGAAGTCTCATGCGCCAGCAGAGAGGCTCCAGCAAAATCGGTGAGGAGTTATTTACTGGGGCATCTGTGGACCTTGTTTATTGTACTTTAGAAACCTCACAAAGTGATTAAATTCTGCTGTTCTCTGTTCGCTTAGATGGCTAAAAGACACTTACTTGCTTTCATTTCCATATAAAAGCCAGGTGAATTTCACTATCTGTAATGTTTTTTCACACACTTCCTTTGTCTAAGATATAACTTGCTTTGCTTTCTATGTTACTCCCTTCCCTGTAAGCTTTTTGTGAGCAATATCATACCTTTATTGAATGAGAATCCCTTAGGCTGAAAAATGCCTTTGACCCAGCACTGAAGAGCCCCATACTAAACCATGTCCCCAGGTGCCACATCTACATGTCTTTTAAATACCTCCAAGGATGGTAGAATGGACTCTCCCACTTCCCTGGGCAGCCTGTTCTATTGCCTGACAACTCTTTCCGTGAAGAAATTTTTCCTAATATAAACACATGGTATCTTACTGTGTGTATCTAAGTGTAAAAGCAGGTCATTGACCAATTCCCCGTGGATTATGGGGGCTTCATTCTGCTCCCTGTGTCCATCTTCCAGCTCAGGGGGCTGGTACCTGGAGAACAGCTGGTCTTACTATTGAACACTAAGGCAGAGAAGGCATTAAGTACCACAGCTTTTCCCTCATCTTTTGTCATTATGCTCTCTCTGCCACCCAAAGAGAGGATGGAGATTCTCCTTAGACTTCCTTTTGCTGCTAATGTATCTGTAGAAACACTTTTTATTGTCTTTTATGACAGTTGACAGATTAAGTGCTAGTCAGGATTTGGCCCTTCTAATTTTCTCCCTCCATAACCTCATCACACCCTTGTCCTCCTGAATTGCCTGTCCCTTCTTCCAACTTTCATAAACTCTCTCTCTTCCTGGGTCCCAGCAAAAAACGCTGTTCAGACAGTCTGGCCATCTTCCCCACTCATTTGTCTTTCAGCACTTGAGGCTGGCCTGCTTCTGCATGTTTAAGATTTACTTCTTTCCTTCTTTCCTTTCTTTACAAGACAGTACTTCCTATCTAGAATGCATCTCTGCTACTTACACCCCTCCCTGTAGGATATTTTTATTTAGATCTGCATTTAAGAAATACAGCTATGTGCCACTTTTGTAGCTCAAAAATATTCTATGCTTCTGCCATTATCACAGTTCCAAGCCCCCCACCTGACTTCCTCTGCTACTTCCTTAATTTCTTAAACTTTGTTCTTTCACAATCAATGACTTCAGTTCCAGGACAAACTAATGTTTATCTTTCAGTTTAAATTGAGACAATTCATGATGGTCCAAGGTTGCTTCCTGCAACCAACTCTTGCCAAATGCCCTCACCATTTCCCAGAACTAAGGACAGAAGGCAGGTTCTCAGTCTGGCTCAGCATGTTGGTAAATGCTGGCTGCCAATACTCTACAGAATTTTTAGTGTTCTCCATCAGAGACCAGCTACATAATTAATCTCTGCTTATAACCCTTTCTTCTTATTTTTAGGTGATTCCTCTATTGCTTCCCATCAATATACCACACATATATTCTGTGAATACTAGCTGATTAATCCTCACAGTTCCTACATCAATAAGCAAATGAGAAATAAGAAAATAAGGCATAGAGGAGTTAAATGACAATAGTTACATAATTATCTAGTATATTATTGGAACTATAATATAGATTTCCTTAGATCACATCTATTTTTAATTACTAAGCATAGTCACCACTTCTTTGAACAACTGTATTAAAAATGATGGGTTTTGAGAACTCTGCTGCAAATTTGTGGTTGTATTTTTTTTTTACTTTTTTTAAACTTTTTTTTCCAAATTAAGTATTTTGAAAACCATCAGTCTGGGATCCATGAAGATTTGAGAAAAGCAATTAACAGTAATCTGCCCTTTCCCAGATCTTATATTCCTATTTGAATGTTAACTGTGCCCATCTGATCAACAAAGAGGTGGATAACAATATGTCTCCTCAATCTTTTGTAAAGTTTAACTCTTCATTATGATGTTGTTAGGGAAAGCAGTATCAATACAATCAATAGCCACAGCACACAAAAATAGATACCCTGTATGCCACAACCCAGCTGATTGAGAATGGGTGAACAGCCCAGCTGTTGGAAACACATTTCACCCATCATCCATTATTTTCACATTAACATAGAATAGGTGTTGAAAGAAAAATCAATGTTTGTATCTGCCATAGAGATAAGACTTTTGTCATTCCTCTGAAATCAGGGTCAAATCCACAGCTTTAAAAATTATGCCTATCATAGTAAACTGCAACATAATGGATGGACAGTAAGAGATTGTCAGCTGGAAGGGAAGATTTAGGGAGAGAAAGCTTGTACTAGCTTTTCTTGTTTTTCATGAAGTCATGACCATACCTTACATTATTCAATTAACAAGATCACCCTCCTACAGTCACTTGAAAATTCCTCTTATCATCTTCGTTCCTTTCTTCTGTATGAATTGAGGTGGATTTTTCCCCTCACAGTTTCAGTGAACCCTGGCCACATCTTCTAAGAGGCTCATTATCTCTTCTATCACATCAGCTTCTGCTTTCAAGGCTTATTGTTTAGTTCTTAGTATAAACTGACAGGCTAAAATCCCTTCAAAACACCCAAGGTGCCTTTGCCACTGAGTAAACAGCAAAGCATCATGAGTGCTGTAAGACCCATTTAATCAAAAATATATACTATATGAACACTGGGACCCTGAAAACCTTTGGAAGTACAATTACCCTAATTTCTTCCTTAGATGAAGGAACATTTGATGTGTTATTTAAATGGGCTGTCATTTTGAATTTCCATTATGGATTTGATTTGCTTATGTAAAATATGCTTTAGAAATGTGCAGGGTTCTCTCAGTCTTCATGTCTGACAGTGCTCAGAAGTAATATGATCATATCAGTTCATACAGGTTACAGAGCTGTAACCTGTACAGACATGGCTATCCAAGTATAACCTTCTTAACAAGTTGGTGTCTGTCTGGAGTGAGTAAATCAACCTTACTCTTGTGGTCAAGACAATATTGGAGCAACTCACCAAGATAAAAACACAAATATTTGATTATTGCAAAGCAGTGCTCAGGGAGATTTCCACTCAAACCTCAGTGATATTCAATAGGATTTTGGGGACTAACTCCCTCAAAGCCAGTCAAAAATTCTCCATCAAAACAAGGGTGCCTGTATGTGCATACATAAATGCATGTGCACATAAATCCATCTGTGTTCTTGTCTCCTTGTGCACAGACACCCCACACGTACACACCAGTGATGCAGTGCCACAGTGCTTTGACAGAAGCCATTCACATGATGTTTAAGCAAAACCTCTGTTTTCAATTGCTACTCTCAGCAATTCTGAGTTCTGTCAAATTAATAATACAGGTCTGTGCAACAAAATGTTACAATATCAGTATTATTAGCATATAAAATAAAGGTAAGTATAGGTTTCCCATGTCTTTATTTCTTTTCCATTTTCTCTCTTTTGGAAAAAGTTGCCAAACCCAAACACTTTCCTTTTTTCCTATGTGGTAGTTTTGTTTCTGATGAGGACAAAAAAATGTATCTCTGTTTAAGATAAAAGGATATGTTGTTCCTTTGATTTTTTTTTTTGATTCCTAACAATGTACAATAAATGTAACTACAATGGACATTTAATAGTCCTGTAAGCATTACATGGTCTATAGCGGAAGAGGGTCTAGCTGCCTCAACTAAACAAAATCACTTGCTGCAAGAGCAGTTTTCAGGACAGTGATAAATCATAGTGTAATACAATCATGCATTAAGCTCCAACCAAATGTGAGACTGGCACAAATCTTAAAGTACAACTGGGCAGAAGTCAAGTATGTACAAGTTACTGACAAAATTGGTGTAAGTGCTCTAGACAAGACATTTAAAAGAAATTTACATAAAAACATAGATTAAATTTATCAAAGTTTGATAAATTTTAAGACAGTAAAAAAGTACAGAAAACATGAAAAAGAAAACCCCAGCGAGTACATACAGTATAGTTTTACTACATTTATATTACAGAATGAAGACAGAAAAAGATACAAGGAATTAAGAGCAAAGAAAATTCTGCTGGCTGTGGCCAGCAGAATTTAATTGCCAATGAGAGATGCGCACACACAGATGCACGCACATGCACAGAAAATAAAGACATAAACCAAAACCACCATTTACTGTAACAAATGACAGACAGAGAGGTGGGGACATTTGGCATGTTGCAGCACATGGAGTCATTCCCGATTGGCTAACGATGGTACCTGGCTCGGCTGGAGGTCGCTGGGCTGCCTGAGCGGCGCCACAGACGGAGGAGGCACTCCTGACGTGGACGCGGACCGGCCCAACCGGCAACTTGATTTAGACTCTGGAAGGGAAGAGAGTAGAAACATCGGTGAGCAGGAGAAGGGTACTGCTGCAGCAAGCTGAAACTCTGGATCCAGGATTCCCTTGAAATGGACACTCCAGCCTTGGTAACGAGTTAATGTCTTGGGTATTTGGCTCAATCGTGAGCAGAAGTTGAGATCAGAAGAGGGATTCAGACAAGACTCAGGCCATATCCTGGCCTCTTTGCTCTGGCATGTCTGAAGGATAGAGCATAAAACAGCAAACAGGAAGAACAAAAATAGAAGCATTCCTGTTTCCCCACTCCCCTGCTCCCCAGTGCCTTTTCTACTCATGTAAGGGAGTTACAGAGGCTTCTGGTTTCATCTTTCCATCCTAGAGCTGAGGGACATGGCAGCCCAATGACTGTGCTGAAGGAAAGTATGAAATGCCAGAAAATGAAGGAGGCGGTATGTAAAAGTGGTGAGGATACTGTCACACTTGGCGGTTTGGAATAACACCAAAAATACTTGGGAATCTCATGCCAGTGGCAATGAATTGAGAGACATAAAGTAGGAAGAAGACACAAAACATCAGCAGTGGCAAAGTCAGTTGCCCAGAATCAAGGTGATAACAGAAACAACGTTTTCCTTGAGAGAAAGCTCCACTTCAGAAAAGAACTGCACAGAAATGATACAGTTATTTGATTTTCCTTCTGCTGTTTTATATGGAGTAATTTCTGAGAAGGCTCCCTGATTTCCAGCACAGGTTACTATTGTACACACTGATACGAGGCGACCATGCAGTTCAGGAGGCCTGGACAAAGGTTTTTACATCTAAGCCATGCTGACACCCATGTGCCAGCCCAGCATTCAGCTGGTCTGGAGGAAACTGAAAAAAGGATTTTCCTGAAAAAAGGATCTGCCTATTCTGCCCAAGAAATTTTTTGGTCCTTATATTTCCTTTATATGGCTGAGGAAGCACCTCTCAGACTATGGCTCTGCTCAGACCAATGTGCTCGTTCTCCTTATGTTACATACAACTTCTTCTCAACCCCGCACCTGCTTTTTCTACTTAGTAGGCAAACACTGAAAACATTTGGACTCACCAGACAGATTTGGTTCAAGAACAGAGTCTCAATTTTTGCATTGACAGTGCTGCTTTAACATGAATAACAATTACAGTACCATGTTTCATTACAATTTGAAGAATCTTATGTTTTTTTAAAATAATGTTTGAAGAATTCATCTAATTCCATGTTTTCAAGAAGAAAGGAAGGACCTATACCTCATGCAGTTGTGGTTTAGCAAGTTTGCCTCTGAAGCACATCTTTTGCCTGTGTCTGTCTGAAATTTATTTTCTCATGCCTCATTTACACAGCTGCTTTCTTTGTGTTTGTTTTACACCGATTTCTTTATTTCCTGTGTAGATCTCTAGTATCACCACTGGCCACTGGTGGGGCTTCAGCTTGAAATGAAGAAGATGCCTATCACCAGCGTGTCCTTAAAACCACTTGGCACACCTTAGAAACTTGAAGACAGCTGGCACATTACTCCACATACCAGCAACATGCTGAAATGGATTCTTCCACTCTCACTGATGCTTTTTCATTGTCACCTTAAATGCTTATTTTCCTCAGATATTTCAGAATTCAATAGGGCATGGAGAAGAGCTATCCACTTATGCTGGAGCACTTAGACCAATGAAAGCATCTGTATGGCTGAATATTCATTAACCAAGTATTAACAGGTTAGCTAACATCCAGCCGGCTGAGCAGCAAAAATATTTATGCTGTTCACCAAATGCATTATTCAATTCACTCTCTCCTAGTCAGTCTGTAAACACACCACGAGTCAACACAGCCACAGGCACACAGAAAGGAGCAAACTGGCCTCCTCCATAACCTTGCTTTTGTACACAGTCTGCTGGCTTGCTTTTTTTGGACTTGGGCAGTTACTCTGAAGGTTGATTAGATTTGTTTTTGTTCTGATTTCACGCTGTCTGTGTGCCAGATTTCTGACTGTTTCTTTCAGTAATATAACTGTAATAATGGATCTCATTATTATACCTCATCTCTCATCTCCTGGAATTTTGCTGGGGTTTCAGAAAGGACAAGAATAAGGTTTTTTTTTTCAGTTGTTTTTCTCTACTGCTAAGTAGAGATTCTGTTTCTGCTGTAACAAGCAGAATCAGACACTCAGCCCATAAAAAACTCCAAGACACTGTCTGACTGCTTCTGAATTATTTTCTTTGCTTTAGGAAGGCAGAAAGAAGTGTCATAATTTCCAATTTGGATCTATGTGCAAAAACAAGAGATTACCATTTCCTTGCCAAAAAGACTCCTTTCATCTGGCATCAAAGAAATAAAACCTATCACACACAGTTGAAGTATTATTTCCTTTATCTCCCTGTAATATATGTTAGAGTATTAAGGAAACTATTGTGATTTCCATGGTGATCCTTACCAAAAGGTGCTTCAGACATGGCTCCATCTAGCTTTTGTGTCTCAGTGACAGTATTTTTAGACCAAATAAATACTGTATTCTACTATAATTAGTGGTCTGAGTAACAGCACACCACTGTGGGGGAAAATAGTCCATAAGTGGTCTGTTTAAGTGCTGCACAACTCACTGCTCTGTATTCTGCAGCATGGTATTTTTCAGCTATGGGCAGCTTATTCACTGTACTAGGGCTATTTGTGTTCTCCTATTTAATGCCAAGAATCTTAAAGGAAGAACTACTGCTAGCAATATCAGGGATGGTTTCTAGTGTTTAGAAATTCGTGTTTATCAATTGTGGATGATTCTGAGACAGCTCAGTATTAACATCTGAAATTAGTAGTCTTGGACTTCTTGAGAAGTCCCCTTAGTGACAGTAATTCCTGGTGTGGAGCCGAGTTCTATCAGCCATGCTGACAGGCACACGGGGAAGGCTCTGTAGGCCAGGGCATGCAGGGCATGTGAGCAGCCTTTAGAGATGCCTCTTGCCATCAATGGGCTGCATGAGGTCTGAATCCAGCAGATTCTTGGGGGTAGCCAGAAAGCTGTGAAATGTTATGTACAAAAATGCTCATAAAATTCAGTTGGTATATTTGGAATTTTAGTGGTATTATTTTGCACAGCTTCAAACGTCACATCTCTCACAGTGACATGATATGAAAAATGCCCTGCAGGTCTCTGGGAGCCAGGTGCAGTGTAGTGCTAGGAGGGCATGGTGGGCCAGTGGGCCTCAGCTCCCACTTATGGCACCCACAGTGGCCAAAACACTCGGACAGTGGAGTTGGACCACAGCCCCCTCACAGCAAGCAAACCCATACACAAAATCAGCTGCAATGGGCTGAGCATCACTGCACTCTCAGGTTTAAACTCAGTCTTGACAGCACCAGGAAGATTACACATGGAAACAGGCAAGCATTTAGTTCCAAAGGGCAGCATTAAGGATGAAAATTTTAGGAGAGACTGTGCAACATGGAAATGCAGGCTTTCCAAAGACAAATAGGATTGCCTTAAAGTTGTGTATTTAATTATGTGTCTAAGCATTCATATAAATGAATGGCTTGTTTTCCAAAACTGCAAGGGCTGCCATCATGACTAAAGATGCAGAGGCTTGGCTGATTGTATTTGGGACATGGGATATTGTAGGATTTTCCTCAAAAAAGCACAGTGCTGAAATGTCACAGGATTTTTTGGAAATATTTTCAGTCAGTTTAATTCTAATGTGGTCTGGCTTTCTATATCCTCCAGAATACAACTCTTCACTATTTTTATTTTTGGATCTTAATGGGAAGAGTTCTTTATTCACCCAAGGAAGTCTTCCTTCTGCCTATCCTAATCTTAATTCAAAAAAATACTCTGGCTGTCATTTACATCAGAGAAGCTTCTTATCCTGTCACAGTCTCTTCTTTGCACATGAAAAGAGAAATATTGCTTATTTGCTACAGCTGCCAAGAAATGCATTTTGAATTAAACAAGGCAACGTGACAGGTTGAGAGCAATCACATGGAAAAAAAAGAAAAAAAAGAAGGAAGAGAAGAAAAAGCATGCATACTGGAAAAATACATCACACCAAGTATCTTCATACTGGCTTAAAAAGAGATGAGTAAGCTGAAATATTACTTGAAATTATGAAACATTAGGGTGTAATAAACTACCTAGTATTCTGTTATATATATAACAAGTATTTAGTACTTTGCTATTGGAAAAAGCCAATTAGTGCTAAAACATCACAGCAGCATGTCAAACTGAACAGTTTTCACAAGGGGAACACTGAACCTGTGGAACTCCTGTGTTACCAGATATCCATAGGTAAAAATTTAGCAAGTTTCATAACCAAATCAGGTAATGAACTAAACCATGTCTGAAAAGGAGCCCTTTGTTTAGGTCTAGGGGATATTTTGCCCAAAGGGAAAAGCTGTTAGTGGAACATACTTTGTATCCTGAAATATGAGTGTTTATTTTCTTTGTAAAGCTTTTGTTGTAGGATTTGGCTGTGTTTGTTTGCTATTTCCTGGCTTCTTTGAAATACAAGGAAGTGTTTTGTATCTTTGCTCAGGTATTTTGTGTGTGTTTTTCTTACTTGGGCAACATTTTTACTCCAGCCAGAATCAGTGTGATCCTGCACCCTGGAGGTCACAGAGCAGGACCCCGGGCACTGGTGGATGCCCTCAGTGTGCAGCTCCCAGTACTGCTCCTTTTATTAAAGGTGGCAGGCGCTGCCTGGGAGGAGTTTGTGAGCAGAGAACATGAATGATCAGTGCAGGCAAGGTCTGGGCCTCACTGGGCACTAACATAAAACCCCTGCATTAAGTTGCCTTCACGTGGAGAATGCTTGTGGATTTAGAAGCACAGTGATACTGCCTGTGAGGAGAAAATGTGGGGGGTTGTGGGACTACTGAGTCATCTTTGTGTGAAGCACATTGGCTGGCATGAACTGATTTTTTGCTGCTATTTCCTTCTTATACCAATGGATGCATCTTGTGCCTTGGGCTTCCCAGGCTTTCCCCCATTCCCAAATAGATGAACTTAAAATAATCATCACTTTTGGAAATCACCAATGATGGCCAGTAATTCCAGTGAAGGGTGGGCATTTATTCCTTTTTTGATTACCTACAGTGTTTTCAGATGGAATATTTATGGCTGGCTGAGTGACAAGCTGGTGGTGATTCAAAATCAGGACTCAATTTGAGTTTCCGAGATTTAAAAGGCAGGGCAGTGCCTGTCTCCAGCAGCAGGTGGCAATGCAAAATGCTTCTTCGTTGCAGTTAGGAAAAAAGCAGCAACATTCCAGAAAATACTCTTCAAGTCTCCTGGAGTGAAGTTATACAAATTCTGTGTTACAGATTGTGTTTGGCTGTTCATTATAATTGCGCTGACTTTCCTGAAAGTCAGCATGCCCCCAAATCACACTGCTTTCCATAAGAAATTATAGAATGCCACGAAACAGAAAGTGCCCTTGACAAATCCTGTCACAGAACAATCAGGCACTAGAGACAGTGATAACTGTGTGCAGCTGACAGCCCAGGCTCTTTGAACAAAATGGATAGAAAGTTCAAGATTCTGTTTGGAGATACCTCATTCTCCCTCTGATCTTACTAGCAGTTCCAGAGTTCAGGAGAACCCACCAAAAATCAGTATTCTCACTCAGGTATTTGCCCAGGCCACCCCAATTCCCAGCTCATCTGTGCTGGAGCAGAGCTGCCTGATGAGCACAGAGGGAAGCCCATTTACACCCTTTCTCTTTCACAGCAGAGCAATTAAATCCCATTAAAAAATATATATTCCACTATTGCCCTAATAAATGCCTGCATCAGTGTGAACTGGGAGGCAGGTATCAAACTGTGGTGTTTCAAGGACATGACTGCACACACACACACACACATACACACACACACAAAGAAAAAAAAATAGCTCTTTTTTCTGTTATCTGTGATATTGCAAAGACAGAAACAGCAGTGATGACTGTACTAGGGACTGCCTTGATTTTATTTGGTCCTACAGTAAATCTAAGTTCTAATTGGTAGTGCAGCATTACTCTATCTCCTTGACTCCAGAAAGCATTTGTATTCATATGAAAGTATTAAATCTCTCCTCTTGCATTCTGTTACGGTTTTAATTTAATTGCAGAGAATGAGCTGTTACAGTTCATGTACAAGTTCATTGAGGAGAACTGTGTACAGCATTCTCAATGCAGTGCCCCGCTGAGTAAAGGTAAAACAAGTTGCTCAGGCAACAGCAAGAGGCAGAGGAGAAAAAATATTCAGGGCTGATGAGAGGCAATATTCATCAAATAAAATATCATAAATCTGCAGGGAAAGAAAAGTCATAATCAGCTCTCAGATTTTAATCATAGAAAGGAGTAAAAATTCAGCCAAGAAAATAAAATTTGTCTTTGACAGTCCTAGCAATATAAGACAAAGTCAGTTAACTAAATCAAGGCATGATTCAACAACTATTGCAGTTTGCTGATGCCAAATGGAGATTGAGGCCAACATGTTTTGTCTGTTTTTGGAGATCAACCAACTCTTTGAAATAAAACTGCTGCAGAAATGTTGGACAGCAGTGTTATATTTTGCTAAGAGCTTACTCGTCAATTTTAACTTCTTTACTACTCTGCTCCATAGTGTCATCTTGCAGAAATGAAGAGATTGGTACACACCTTTGTTCTAATTATCAGATATCCCAATACTTTGATGTGGTAACTTTAAACCTATCCTTTAAGCAGCATTAGTAAAAATGATGCTCTAATATACTGGGAACAGAATTTTTTACCAAAAGCTATGAGCTAATCTGGAAAATTCTCACATCCCAGGAAGCTTTGTGAGAACAGACAAGTAAGCAAATGGCAGTAACACACAAAAAACCTGTGCTAGAGTAGTAAGTTTTGTAGAAAAGTCACTTTCACTGCACAAGGAAGGACTGTTTGGGGGATCTGTAGCAGGTAAAACTGGACTACATGATTGCTGCAAATGACATTTCACATCAGCAAAGATTCTTCAACATATACACTGAATTTCAAGTGTCATTTTTAGCAATTCAGGGATGATGTGAGTCCCATTATCACACAGGGAAGCAATGCTCTGGGTGAGGCGTGAGCATCTCTGCTCACTCAGCAGTTTAAAAACTTGCTGCCACTCACTGCCCAGCAGATCTCTCAGGCAGGAATGATTTCTTGTCTGAGAAGCTTATTTGTGCTCTTATACTCACTGAACATTGACCATGAGGCTTCAGTACTAGATATGCCAACTCTCCTTAAAGTGAATATTTCTCACAGTCCAACTAATAAGCAATGATCTGTCAAATCTCAAAAGTATCAATTCTGTACTCAATACTGTATGCAAGGACCATAGATATCTCTTTATAGATATCTATTCATTTATCAGTTCTGTTTGTCTTAGTCAATTTATAAACAAGACTGCATTAAAATACCATGGTTTATGGCAATTCACTATTTAATATGTAAACATTTTTGATTAATAAAATGAATAGGTGTGAAGCTGAGACTTCTGAAAAGCATAGTTATTTTTCTAGAAATTTCTGTACAAGCAGAAAGCAAAGGCTGCCTGTGTCCTGTTACTGTGTCCCTCAGTAAGACAACCTTGGTTTTGCACAATGTATTTTTGTTACTTTATGTGATACTTGAACTTTAGAACTTCCTGAGGTGCCATCCTAGGAGTGCTTTTGCCATAGTGTACTTTTTCAATGTCATGTGGCATGCTTACATGCTTCTGTTCCATGCCACCATCCCAGCTGTTCTGGCACAGAACACAAGTACAGCACAAACCTTATTACTGCAGCAGTTAATAGACAGGGCCAAATCTGGAAGATATTTGGAAGTCCAAAGAATATGGATGCTTCCTACACCGGTGTATCTTTAGAGATTCTTCATCTCACACGGAGATCAATCAGATCTCCCCTGTTCTGCCACTTGACATACCTGAGCTGTTGCCTCCAGCCAGCATGGTTGGGCTGACAGAGGATCTCCCCAGCCTGCTGGACACCACAGGGGGGCCTGGCGTTCCATCCCATTCCTGAGCTTTCCCTGGCTCCCTAGAGGAAGCTGTCCCATGGTGTCCTCTCTCTTTGTTTTCCAGCTTTGGTAGTGGTTCAGTGCTGTGACTTCTGATCTTCAGCTCATCTAGTGGTTCTACAAAATACACAAGTGCACATTTCATTATCGAGTAACTGCTAATCATCCACATCATGCAATAATCTTTTGCAAAATACTCCATACATATCAATCATAAATCCTTTAAAGGCAATTTATAGCATGGTTTTACCATCTAGGCCAAACCCCTGTAGTTTATGTAGGTTTCAACACACATTTTAATTATTAAAAGCACATACCATGCAGCAGATGGGTAAAAATCTAACATTTCTGTTACAACTTTCATATGCCAGAAAAATAACTTTGAAAATGGTTCCCTACCAAACTGTGGTTTATTAAAAATTTATAGAAGTACTTGAAATCTTTTCAGCTGTCATTTCATTGGGAGCAAGTTCTTCTTCAGGCACTTTCTAAGGAAGCTCTCTCCTAAGGCAATATTGTGCAAGCAACATATCTGTACTGCTCAGAAGCTCTGAAGAAAAAAAAAAATCACACAATACAGAAAACAAAAAAGCACAAATCCATTTTGGGTGTGCCCAGCACCATAACTTAGGGAATGAAATTGGACTTGGTTGGAAAATCCTTGGAGTCAGAAAATTACTTTCTGCTTTCAACACCACAAGTCAATGAAAAGAGGAGCAATTCAAAACACAGTTGAATGATTTTTTTCAAGTGAAGCAGTGATGTCTGCTTTCTTCATGGCTAGTGATTTTCTGTTCTTTTCTCAAGACCCTAATTTCTTTTCTTGCAGGTTGAGCAGTGCATGGAGAAATAATTCATTCCTGCTCTTTTCCATCTGTAGCTGTGAAAAATTCACATGGAAAACTAGATACAGAAGAAACATTAGATTGCTCTTTAGTTGTTAGAGCTAAGTACTGTGCTACTCAGTTATTCGAAGCTGCTTTTTACCTCCTTTAAAAAAAAAAAAATCAGTTCTCAGTTTGGAATTTTATATCTCAAATCCAAAGAGATCCTTACATGATACTCTCAGTTGTAGTCACACAGATTTATTAATCAACCTCCAATGTACTTTAATTTCTGTATGTATCTACAGCCTTGGAACCCACATTTGATAGAGATAACAATCTTCCCTTGAGTTCTATCTCAAAAACTTTTAGTGGCTTCAAGGGACTTTGGAAGTTTTGACAGAACCAAGCAAAGAGAAAATGCCAGGAGCCATTGAGAGGCAGGAGATGCCAGCAGTTCCCTGTGGGGGCCATGCTGAATGGCAGGGCAGCACTTACAGTCTGAGTTGCCACTTCCTCTCCCAGTCATCCCCATGGCCAGGAACTGGGACTGTTCAACAGGGATCACCACTCAGAAGATGCAGTCCCAGAAAAGGACCACATTCAAATCACTTTGATTTGCCTGTGGCTCAATACCCCACAGGCTGTCACCTGTGGTACAGCAAACAGGGGAAGATGCACTGTTAGACATCTGTGATGGGTAGAAACCCCACCTACACACAACAGTGACAAAATCTCCCCTTGTTCTGGGTTCTTTGGCATTCCAGTCTGCAGATGACCTTAATGATTAACAACACAGTCAGCCTGGGGTTTTCTCAATGAAACATCATACAGGAAGATGTAAAAAGTACCTAACTGGATATGCAGTGCAAGATGTAATCATTAGTGTATTTCGTTAATTCCTATTGATTAGTAGTGAAATGTAATCTTGAGGATATCTTACCACAGCCCTCAAGTAGTAACACTGCATGAGGAAATGATTAAACCACCCCAGGCTGAGAGTCATAAATAGGATTCAGTAACATTTTATGTGACAAAGACCTTCAAAACTCAAACCTCTTCCATGAACTTCTAGGTCACCTACCTACTCTAGTGTATGGAAAAAGACAATGCAGTGAAAATCCAAAGTGTTTTTCCTAGCTGGCAACCCCAGCAGGGTACAAGGCTGAATAGCAGTCTGTATCAATATAACATGGCATCTGCCTTTCAGGGACATTAGCTACGAGATGTCTGTGACACAGATCTGTCTGTGACTGCACGGAGAGACCTGCTAATGCAAAGAGCTGTGAGAACAGAGGGAGCATCCAAATTATTACCAGGATTAGAACTGTTCCAGTTGACAGCATCAAGCTATCAAAAATACTGATGTGTTTTTTCGCATAACAGATGCACGCAATCATATGTGATTTTTTTTCTTTATCTTTAAGATACTGCTTTTCTGGGCAAATGAAAGATAAAAACAAAGTTTCAAAATTCTTTGGAAATGTACACAATCCTCTTTCCCACTAGTACAGGAGTACAGGATGGTGTCTAGATTGCAGTTTATTCTTTAGAGCGAAATGAAGAGAAAGCCAGAAGACTCAGATGTGTTTTTGGAAAGTAAGAATTGGGCCCTGCAAGTCCTCTACCACATTAATGCATCATTCAATAGAGTTAACTTACTATGCCATCCAGCTGCTCCTGGAAATGCTGTGACTACCTTAGTGAAAACCTTCTCCATGTGTGCCTCATTGACACTATTTGAACACCACCCCTTGAAATTTCACACACATGCAGTCAGCCCTTGTCACAGTGGAAATGCTCTGGATGAGTGTGTAGCTAAGGATTTATCTACTTCAGTTTACTTAACAGAGAAGCATTTGTACTTGTTGCCTACTAAAAAAGACCTGTGCATTCTTAATTTTATTGTCTGCCGAATCAAAGCACAGCAGTTCTCTGCAAACAGCTGGAAACTGTGGAACTATTCAGACTAAATAAAGATTTGGTTTATAGTCTAGTTCTTTATAAGGTGTAGAAAATCAGTTTTCGGCTGGCTGTCTAGACTTAATAAATTTACATTCCACTATCCTTTCTCAGGGATTTTCAGTTCACAGTTTATCTGAAAAGTAATATATCCTAAAAATGAAAAGCAGATTGAAACAGATTATAATGTCATGTAACCCATCACTGGGCCTGAATCATTATTATTTGGTGATCATTATCAGTAACAATGATACACAGACAGAAAAACAACATGTCAGTGTTTTATGTTGTTTTCTGTAATATTACTTTCCAGCTCGCTTGTAAATACAGAATAAAGATGAAAAAGAAAATTATTGCCTCAAATATTTTGGGGAGAATTTTAGAAAAATTTCATTTTCTTTAATAAATTTCAGTGGGAATCATACTCAAAAAGAAAAAGAAAAATCACTGTGCTACTTCTTGGTCAACTGAAAGAGAACTTCAGTTCCAGTGTCCCAGGACAGCTCCAGAAATGCAGAATGCTCCCCTGCCAGGTCTCAGCCCATCACTGGCACATTTGTTGAGTGTCTCAGTCACTTGGATGTTTTTAACTTGTCAACTATCTCTTGCTGGAAATGTAGCTCCATGGATCAAGCTAAGTGGCACAAATGATTGTGTCTCATAAGAGCACATTCCCTGCTCCACATTTTGGCTCCTGCATCCTGGCAGAAGGCATTGGCAAAGAGCAGAACATGCCTGTAACTGCTGGCTGTGGTTACCTGAGAGGTGGAGACCTTATCCACTGAAAAGCAAACCGTGATATTTAGCACAGAGTAACCCTTATAAAAGCCACAGCAGGATTTAAATGGCCACTTTATCCCTATTGATCCCATCCTGAAAACAGGAACTCTGCCAATCACATATATCTGTGCATACAGAGACACAGCTGAAAGGTAACAGTAGCTGCTGCACAGCTCTTTTAACTTTTTTAATTTTATTTTGGAGATGCAGAAGCATAGGTTGGATCTAGATTATCTTGTGCTGTTAAAAACCGTAATTTGGAGGTAGGAAATAACAAAGCTTGGTATTACTCTGGGAGCTCACTGAATCGTATGGTGGCCACCAGATAATCTTTTTGCAGTCAAGTGCTACTTTTTGTAAAGCTGAAATTATTATGGAAAGCATCTTTATTGTTCAATACTTCTTCTACCAAAATGGTACATAAAAATGTAAATTTCAAGAAATAATTCACTGCTTTAAATATTTATGGACACAGTTGGTTAAATTGCCATAAAGGCACTCAAATGTTTCAAGCACTTTCAGCTGTCATTGTATTTCGATATTTAAAGATAAGCATTTTTCTTATTTATTTCACCTGACTCTCAGACTTTTCCATTTAAAGTATAAGATGGTTAAAATATCTTGTAAAATACATATTTTATAAATAATTGGCATGTACAATCTCCCCTCTAGGAAAGGTCCCCTAATAACTGTGCACTAGGCAAGGCTGGCACATGAGCTGTGGTACTATAAAACCTGGAAATGCTAAAGGAAGTGACAAATAAACTGAGTCAGTTGTAAATTGGACCTAAGAAAACTGAAATTACAGCTACAGAAAACATCCAAAAAGCTATCACTCAAATGAGTATAACTCTGTGGCCAGTCTGCAAATCTGCTCTTAAACACAAATTAATTTCAGGTCCAGGTGGCTTCTTAGTGCAATACTGAGTGATGAACGGCAGAACCTTTATTACTGCTTGGGGTTTTGGGGGAAGAAAAAAAAAAGCAATTGTCTTAGGGACCTTAAAATGAGGATCGCTCTCTGCCATGTCTCTCAGCTGTGAGTTGAAATCTATAAACTAATCCAAACATTAGTAATTTATTTTTTATGTTTCTTTGTGCTTGTTATAAACCTAAATAAATAATATATCTAGGCAGAACACCCATACGGGGGGGAAATGGTCTAAAATTCAGCATTTACATACAGGTGCAAAGCAAAGTCATATGGGATGGGGTTTAGATGAGAGACAGAAGTCCTGATCTCCAGCCTCAACATGTCAGACCTCACCTCATCTGGCTTCAGGGCAGGCATGGCCCTGGCTGAGGGAGCAGGAGCACAGAGCACTGCAAGGGCACACTGGAGGGGTGCAGGGGCAGGATGAGACTGCAGCCAGCGCGTGTGTGTGATGGTCAGTGCTGCCCGGGACATGCCCCAGGCACAGCTGCACCAGTGTCCCTTCTGCCACTGCCAGCACCCCGGCAGCCTGTGCCTGTGTGCCTGACCCCTTCCAGAGGTCCCGCATGAAGAGCAGTGCTAAGCCTTTCAGAGAATCCCAGAGTTTCTTCCATCTCCACCCCAGGGCTTTTATTTACCTTTACTACACATATAAAAATTAGAGCCGCGTTTTAATGGATTTCCTGATGTGTGGTGCTTTGTCTGATCTGCACAGTTGTAAATTTATCCCAACCTCTCCTAAAGAGAAATAACCAGCTATTAATACCACGTGCAAGAAATATGGATAATGCTCAGTGTTTCAGCCATTAAAAAAAAGCATCATATTATACTGTCAGTAAAACCCACATCCTCATCTTTATTAATTAGAGTGGTTTGTCTATTCTGACTTCATCTGCTTGCTAATTAAGCAGAAGTTTGCTTTGCGTATCAATTTTTAATACCCCTTTTTTACAGTTAAGTGAGAGTTGCAGCAGCCAGCTTGTTCAATTAAAAGCAGCTCTGACCTAGTTCCATGTAAAATCAATAGACAGCCTGAAAGTCTCACAAGCCATCTACCATTTAGGGAAGACATGGCTGAACTGCTTCTTGGTGCTCATGGAACACTTTCCTGTGAGCAGTGGAGGGCTTTTTCTGTTTTGCGTGGTGAAGTCCAGTGGAGATCACATCAGCCTGCTACAGACAGCCAAGGGAGAGGAAGAGGGATTGCTGAGGAAAATGCATTCAAGCTGATTTTCTGTGGCTGTCCCAAACCTGCTAAGTGTGCAATCCTTGTTAGGAAAACAAGACAGGAAAAGAAAAAGCCACAATACAACTAACTGAAGACTAATAAAAGAACAGATAGACTTATAGCAAAAGATTTATACCATAGATTTATCAACCAAGGCTTTAGAATAACATAGATTTATCAACCAAGGCTTTAGAGTAAAAATATTCAATGAAAATTATGAAAGCTCTGATGTGGTTGAAAAAAAATAGAATAGAATTCTTTAAGTTCCAATAAACTTCAGCTGGTGTCACTAGTCCCTTAAAAGACACATTTTTTAAAAATCACCACTGTAAGACATATTCAACATTATTTGATGTCCTATGGCAAGAGAAAAAACCCTCTTGTATATTGATTAACATAAAGGAACACCTGGTTTTACTATTAAATAAGGAGACACATTTTCTATCCCTGGAAATGTTCAAAAAATGTGTGGATATGGCACTTGAGGACATAATTTAACATTGTCAGTGCTGGGCTGACATTTGTAACTAATGATTTTAGAGGTCTGTTCCACCCTTAATTCTATGATTCTATGATTGATCCAAGATGATCATATTTTGGCATATATTACAGAAGTGATGACAATCACGTGTTTCCAACAGGGCCATCATTATTTCTAAATTGTTCACTCTTTGCTTGATCTTTTAAGTGTGCCTGTTCTGCTGCAAATCACATCACAGCCCCATCATCTGACCAAAGAGGCCACATCTGGACAATATGCACTGTACAGATGTACTACCAAAGCAAATAAAAGCAGTGCCCTGGGACTCTCAAACTTACAACAAATTAACAAGTTTTCTACTTAATTCAGTCTAGTCACAATTACATAATTAGACAGAACACATTATTATCTGACATTAACTGCATTTTTCTTTTTTTATAATTTTCCTTTCAGACCTTGGAATGCTGGAAATTGGTGACTTGCACTTAGAAAAACCTTAACAGAAGCCTGTGTCCTCTGGTGTTTTTTGGGCAATAAACCTAATTACAGCAAGTGAAAGGGAATTCTGTTATTAACTTCAACAGATAAAGGGTTTTCCTTCCAGCAGTTGTTAGCTAGGGCTGGCCAGTCAAGCTGATTCATATGAATGTGTGGAATAGCTGATCATGGGAAGCTATAAACATTTCTCTTCCAAACTTTGCGCATCCAGATCTGCTGGTAATCCCAGCTGTGCTTTCAGTTAAAAAACTAAATGTGTGCACATACATTTCATGCCCACAGGTGGATATGAACAAGGTCTATGACTGTTTGTAGCAGATAGGATTTAAGTAGGAGAAGGAAGAAGCCCAGCCTGTAAAGTCGGAGTGTGGCAGAACACATTTGTGAAGCTGGTTTCACTCCCATGAGCCTTGGACTAATTACCAACAGACTGCCAGGCCCACCCTAAACTCTATAATGATCAAAGAAAACACTGTTAATGAAACCTGTAATGAAACTGTGGAAATCAGACTCTGTAAAGGTGGCCCAACTGTTACCTGGCATTTGATTTGAAGGGATGGTGCCTCCTCTCACTTAAAGGCTTTCCTTCTCAGCCCCATTCATTGCACCTCTCACTCATTCTCTTATTCAGGTTCTTAAAATACATCCCTCGTCTTTGAATGAGGACACAATGGTTTGATAGGTCCTGCAAACACCCTGACATAGCATGGCAAGAAATCATAAGGCAAGAGTGAGTCAAAAGAGCTGAAGTATAGAGACATTTCAAGAAAAATGTATTTGTGGAAAGTTCATGACCTTTTGTTTCAGAGCTTCTCTTCAAAAACATCAATCTTTCATGGAAGTCCTGACTATATTAAACTTGTCAACACTCTTTTGTAAAGTTTTCTTCTGAAAACAGAAAAACAGCCTTTGAATTCCTTCAGGAGTTTGAATGTAAGTTTTTTTCCATTTTCTGAACATTTCAATTTCTTCTAAAGAGTATGTTTTTATCCAGAATCAGTAGTAAATGTTAGTCAGAAAATAAAAATATAGTAAAAGATATGGATTGTGGAAAATGGGGACAGAAACCCTCCCTTTTGTATATGAACATAAAAACACAAATTTCAAAGTTGAAGTGAAAATAAATTCTTTCCTGGCTATTTTCTCTATGGTTTAACTATCTGTATGAAAACCATTTTTATTACTGTATTTCTCCTTATTGGCTTCATTAATGAGTTAGAAAATTTGCCTTTCCTTATTAGAGCACACATGCCAACTGCACAACTCTCCTTTTATCCAGTATGTTACCTGTAAAAGGGAATCTTGACACTTCCTGGACACTGACCTCATCTGAATTTCAGTCTCTTTTACAGAGCCAGACACAAGCACCTAATGCTGTTATGCAGCCTCTCTGCCTAGCTAGCTCTAGGTCAGCACCCTAAGAAATTTTTGCTCTGCAAGTAAATGCTTAAGATTCCTCCCTGTCACAGGATGAAACCTTTATGTCATTCTGGCTTTCTATGCATTATTTTGAATATTTATTAGAATATTTATTCTAATAGAATTATTATTAGAATTATTTTAGGCCCTCCCCACTTTCTAGTTAGAGCTTTCATTTTGTGAACTGGTTTTATTCTTGCTAGAAAAGCAACTGTGAAACCATGCCAGCACAGACTTCCGATAGCGAGGAAATAAGTAGAATTGCAGATGGTCTTGTAACAGCTCTGGCTGATGTCTGTGCTTGCAAGGCCTTACTATTATTGCCTTCACAAGTGTGCAGAGCAGCTACTGTGGCTGGCACAAGGCTCTCTGTCTTACAGCACATGCAAACTACATACAAATTACACAAACATTGCTGGAGCAGTAAATTAGCTACAGATTTCCTGGAAGAAGGTACTTTTTGAGTCGTGAATTCAAATTCACACTTAAAAATAAAGTAATTACCATCTTCAGTAAAATTAAACACACAGCTTCTCGAGTAGTTACAAGAACAATGGTTCTCCTTACTCATTCTTAAATGCCAGATAAAGTGCTAATTGTATGTTACTGTTTTAACAATAAAATAATTATTAGGGATGGATAATTCTGTTCAGACAAGTGAAAGGAACGTGAACCTTCACACCAAATTGAATGTAAAGGAACCTGATTTTTTAATATGCATGATTATCCTCACAATTATTACCTCAGTGTTCCTGTACTTCTCACCTTATCTATACCTAGCATGTTTGTACACCCCAGCAATTTCATAGTTTTATATTTAAATCATTTACATGTATAACCTAAACAAAAGCATTTCTAACACTTAGATTTTTTTCCTATTACTCATAGAGTCTTGGAAGGTTCAGAGAAAATTTCAGGGGAGCACATCCACCTTTCCTTCATTAAAAACCCAAGGCTATTTATCAGAATATTACCTATTCTCCCAGGCTAAAGAAAGCAAACGAGGAAATGGCCTCAAACTGGACAAATGCACTTGAATTGTAATGCAAAAAAATCTGACTCTTAATTCAGGAAAATATGTGTTTCCAGGTCTGATGCTTGGTTGTAAAAAGAAGTTCTGAAAGAGCTGGCAGCTTGTGCTCTCAAGCCACTGGCACTGCCAGCCCAGCCGGCTTCATCCGATGTGTCTGCGCCAACTTCCTGAGTGGAGGAAACATAAATAACCCTGCACCATTCTATTAAATCAAAGTACTTCCATTCCTATCCCCTTTTTTCCCCCCATAGTTCTTTCACAATAGGACCTGCTACCCTACACTGACACCACATCCCCTGGGAAAAAACAAAAAAAAAAAAAAACAATTGGGAAGTTTTCAGAAAATGTATTTAGCAGTTTTGTTGAAGCCAATATATGCTTATGGAAAACATCACCAGATTAAGCATTTCTTGCCATTAAAATTGAGCACCATAAGTTGGTCATAAATTGAAACAGAAAGGCAATAAACTCCCCAATTGAGCGTCCTGCTGTATCACTGCACCATTTTGAATACAAGCTGTTCTAGTCACAAAGGACACATTTATTTTCTTGAGGCCAGAGACACAGATGGTATAAACTGGAGTACCTCTCCTGATTTCAAATAAAAAACAGTGATTTATAAGTGCTGAGGATTTGGTCTAAAGGTCAAGATATTTCTCTGGCTTAGAAAGCTCTGTTCAGGGGAGTGGGGAAAATCAATGGCACTTAAAACTGAGAACCTATTATCATTATCCACGTCCTTAAGTGCAGCATATGTTCCTTTGCTTATTTACAATACAGTGAACTGGCTGCCAGTAAGTGAATTTAAGGCATTTTTCAGCCTCAATTTTTAACAACTTTCAGACATCTCACATCTTACTGTACATTAAAACTAGAGAGAATGTTTTTTAATTTCTTTACCTGAAACCATCTTTTACTTGAAATATAACAGAGAGAGAATAGCTTTATCTCCTTTTCTTTTTGCACTCCTTACAAATTTATTTCTTCTTCAGAAAAAGAAATTTTATCAAGCAGTCAAGTAATATAAACAGAAGGAATAAATAAATCTGTATACATCAATCAGAGACCGCAGCTGTTTCCAGAAAAACCTGAGCAATTATTTATGAAATTATGTCTTCTTGAATGCTTCTGCATACCCTCAGAATCCCGGGAGGGCCTGATTTCCTGATGAACCTAAATTGCTGAATTAGGAGACAATGCCATGGCACCAGTTAGCAAAAAGTATTGCATATCGTCTCAAAATGCTTGTTTTCTGTTTTAATAACTGCATCTAACAAAGATATTTCTTCATCCTAAGCATGGAGGAACACCCCAGCATCAATGAATTGAATTACTAAATGGCCATACTCACTTTTGTGTGAAAGCAGCAAGAAAATAAACACACCGCATGTATTTCAATCAAGGCATGGGTGTCCATTGGTTCATCCATTGGAAACAAGTTCTTAAACCTGACATTACCCTTGCTAATGAGAAAGAATGGAATTACTGCCCTGCAATGCAGAATGGGGCACTGATGGTGGAGCTGTGACATGGAATTATCATGCTGGCATGTGCAAGGTGCCACAGGGCTGCCATGGGTGCTTCTACACATTTCCCCTTTGTACCACTGCTTTACAGCTCACTGCTTCCCCTTTAGACTAAACAAGCCCAGGTGAGATGATGTTTTCCTGCCTTTTGTGGGCTTGAAAGACCTTACTAACACACTATGATTTTTCTTTCCAATTACTGTCTGTGATTGCTAATTGGGGAACATATGTCAGCTTCAACAAGAGTCTCCTGGCCAGATTAGCTGATCAAGCCCAAGGTACTTAGTCCAGTGCACACCTTCCTTTGCTAGGGACTTAAGGACTGCTGTGGAAGGTCAACAGCAGGCATGGCTGAAGCAGCACTCAAGACCACTGAACTGCAAAGTGGATCTTGTTTTTTTCCCAGAAATTTGGCTCCTGAAGGGTGCCGACCACATCTGGTCATCCCCATGTGTATACTTCAGGCATTTTCAGTGCTGTCTCACAACATGGCACAGCCCCTAACAGACCTGTCCCTTAGGGGAGGACAGAGTTGTAGAGACCCAAGTGACCCTGGCAGACCATGACCTTTGTGGGTGCAGGTGTCCACAGCTCTTGCCCCAAATATGCACCCACAAGCGAATGCCTGCAGAAAGTATTTCTGATACTGATACTCCTTGGCTTGCGGATGTCTTGGCAGGTGGGAATAGATGTAGCAATGCAGCCCTCTTGGGGTTTGACTAAATGGAATTAACTGTGGTAAAATCCTATCTTTCCAGGGGTCAATGAGTATCATTCTCTTCAGAGCTGGTGCTCTCTTTACCTTTTCCTCTGTCACTTTCCCCTGCTTCCACTGTTTGCTTTCAGACCTACTTTAAGGACTGTCAAATTACATGGGATTGTTTTGATCACCTCATTTAATCCCACACATATCATAGCTCATCAATTACAAAAGCTTACTATTAGGGAAATGGATGTTTCTTCTGTGATAGAGAAATTGGTACACCTCTAGCTTAAAGGTTCAGGAATAACTGAAAAGCTGTAGCTGTCTCATTAGACTGAATATAGCATTCATACTGCATTGAATTAATTGCTACAATGCAGAAAAGGGATGGAGAATTGGACTGACATCCCTTTACATAAAAGTATGGAAAAAATATTAACCTAGAGGTTAGGAATGAAGTAGGCATTCAAATTTTAGTCTCTTATGCTGACTCAGCTGTGCATTAGTTGAGCAACAGATGTAATGAAGTATCTATAATGTTTTTTATGGCCAGCCTCATCTTACAGGCAAGACTTTCCTCTTCAGGGAAGCAGAGGATGAGGTATACAAATGAGAAGGTATGCATACAATGCCATCCCAATCCTATCCTCCTTAGGGTCAACATTTCTCATCCTAACGCGGTTAGAAATACATCAACTGAAACCCTGCCCTATCTCCCTCATTCTGGATTTAATGCATGAAGATAGAGATTAAATGGGCCCATGTGAGGTGCATTTTCACTTGATGCATCTCCCAAACTCTGTTCTCCACCACACTGCTCTATCTAACAAGGAACCCAAAGCTGACTGAGAAACATAGAATGACCTGGATTAGAAGGGACCTTAAAGATCATCTAGTTTGAGCCTCGGTGCCACAGGCAGGGATGCCGTTCACTAGATCAGATTGCTCAGGGCCTCATCCAATCTGGCCTTGGACACAACCAGGGATGAGACATCCAATACGCAGGGATTTCTAGCTTCCTGGAAAGCAGCAGTATAAAAAAAAGAAAAAAGAGGAGGGAAAAAAAATTCTAATCTAAGTCTCAGTTGCCTGAAATTAGCCTAAACTCCTTTTTAACAACTGAGCTACTTCAGCATCCCTCCTCTCCTCACACTATTTTATATATTTAGGTTCTTAATTCAGTACCAGCCAGGAACAGGAAATGTTAATAATTATCCCAATTTTCAATGGCTATAACTGATTTTTCAAAGTAGTATGTTCACAAATTTCCTCCCTTTTTGTGACTGGAAGCTGAAGGATGAAAGTCCATGTAGGCAAACACCAAAGCAACTCTGAAGCCCTGCAGAGCAGCTTAGGAAAACAAAAGCCTGAGCTGCTGTGCATCACTTGTTCTGATCTCACACCTTGTGCTCATCCAGAGTCAGAGCACACAGCTGAGGTCACTGCTCTCTTGTGCAGTTCATTAAGATGAATGTTTGCAATAATCACTGCAAACTGGCATGAACCTCCCAGGAAACTGTGAGGAAACTGAAGCCTTAACAAACGGAAACAATCAATATGCGGAAAGAAAGGCTGGTTGTGACAAGGATTTACAGGACCAATTCACAAAGAAAGCCTTGGAGCCACACTCAGCCTGAAAGGCAGTGCAGTGCAATGCACAGCAGCCTCTGTTCTGCTCCGTAGGATGTGGGGACGCCTTCAGGCACACGACTCCAGTGCTAGTTCCTCATGGAGTACAGCGTGTTTCTAGGGTGCAGAAATGACAAAAGCAGCAAATACAGCTCCAGAAAAGCTTCAGACCATTCCTTTCCTCCCTCTCCATAGATCCATCTTTAGTGAAGGACACAGGTGACACGGACACTTGGTGTGCACAGTGAAACCAAGGCACTGTGTGGTTCCACACAGCTGAATCCAGCGGCCATACTTAAACACATTCCAGCTGCTGCAGCAACAGGCACAGTGCAGCAGCCCAAGGACACCTTGCAGTGTTGGTACCCTTTAAATAGTTTCCCTCTAACCACTGAAGACTGACATTGCATTTCACAGGGCTCGGCCAAATGTTAAGACACACTGCCATGTTATCCCACAAAAACACAGAAAGTATTAAGGAGCAGTCAGCGACAATTAGTAATATTATCTTTTCCCCTCTTTCACATTCTTCATGTTCTACACCTTTCTTCAGTTTTCTGTAGGGCTGTTTCCATCTTTTTGCATTTTTTTCATATTTTTCCACATTTTTTTTTTCATTTCTGATTTGGCCTTATAATTTCCTTTTCTTTGTTATTTTCTTCCCACTTTCATAGTTGTCTGTGATACATTTTTAAGATGTTAAAAGCAGACAAAAGGTTTTTTAGAAAACAGAGCAATAAGTGAACTGCTTATCCAGATTGGCACATCACAGCTGCAGCCAGGGGATGCTGAGTGTGCTCATCAATGTTTGGAGATTCAGTGGGAGCTCATACCCTCAGAAAATCTGGCCCTGAGGTGACAGACTCCTTAGGACCACTGATTTATCCCAATTTCCCAGTAACACAAATTAACACTAAAGAATTAAATGGAGAGGGATAAAAATTGATAAATGGCAGAAAAGTGAAGAAAGTAATACAGAAAGGCTAAAAGGGCAACTTTACTCATATACTAAAGCTTTTGTCTGGAAAAAAAGCCCAACAAAACAACCAAACAACCCAAACCAAAACAAAAAACTTCAAAGTAAACAAAACAAAAAACCCACTCAAAAATAACACAAATTAAAAGTCAGCAAATACATTTGGAGTTTGGACTTACATGCTCAAGTTCCAGAAAGTGAGTTGCAGTAACCATAAAGATGAGACAATTATCTCTGTCATTGCTGAAATATTTTCCAAATAGACTAAGCTGAACATAAAATTTAGTATTGTGCCTTTGTTTCAGACTAGCATATGGTAGTGAGAACTTTAGACAAGTCACAGGAGGCAGTCTTGGAGGGTTCAATGAGAAAGTTGCTTGAGGTGTGGTCAGAATAATTTTATATTTGAAGAAGCAAATATTCTTAATTTCCTAGCATGAATTTGTAAGAGTCATATACCTTCTTTTTTGTATGTTTATTATCCTCTAGATGATGGAAATCTTTCTGTATGCTGAGAACAAATTAACCTGACAGGGCAGTCCCAGTTAGTCTCACTCTGCATTTGGTCTCCCACTGCTTCAAACAGCCCAGAATGGTGTGGGTGCCTTAGTCTCCCAGTGATTTGCAGGATCAAGATTTCTTTAACATATCAGATGAGTAGCCCAGACTCCCCTGTCTATCTCCATGTGAATCATGACATGTAAATGTGGCAGTCTGGTCAAATGCCATGTTTAAATCTCCCAATTTAGATTCTTTATGGTGGGTCATTTCAACGTAGAATTGAAAGACATAAAATGCCAGACCTGTTTGTGTTTTCTATAAATCTTAGAGTGTCTCCTACCTCTGCAATATCTGAACACAAACCCGATTCCTGCTCAGGGCAGTAATCCCATAGGATTAAATCATACTGTAAATACCAGACAAATTACAATTGGATTAGGGGGCAGTCTGTTCATTTACTCAACACAGCTGCACTCCAGAGTCTTTTCACCACTGATGTCTATTTATAACATGAATGTGTTTTTCTTAAATAAACGAACACCACTTCAATTTATATTCAATATCTATCAATATCTATCTTGTTCTTACAATTTGTGGATATTAAGGAGCACATTTCTACTTCCTAAGGAGCAAAGAGAGTGCTCCTTGAGAGGCCAAGAAGGCCGTTCTTGGTACATATCTGGCAAGATTTAGTTTAAATTCATCAGTGAAAAATCCTTTGAAAGTTTTGCATTCAATTTCAGTAGAGTAGAATATAGCAAACATACTTTGCATATAGGTATGAGACAGCAGCATAGACATGCTGAAATTTCCCAGGACTTTCAATATTCATGGCAGGAATTTCTCCAGGTTCCAAACTTGCTTACACTGGTGAGTGTAAAAACTTCATTGGGTAGAACTGGTGTAGCATGGAATTTACAGGGGATTTCTGGACTTACAAATAAGAAACATACTGAATAAAATTCAGTATCACCCGCCAAAATCTTCCTAGCACTTCACTGAAATTATTTATAAATGTCACATCACATCCCTCATAATTGTTCCCAATTACAAGAATCATCTTGCCTTTTAGATACAAACTTCCATCCAGCACACAAGTCCAGTGCTACTGTAGTTTTACTACTGTAATCAATTAATGAAACCATACTGAATCATGGAACTCAAACTTTCATAAAGCAGGATTAATGACTACAGGCCATGAAAATACTAAAGGCAAATTAAGCAAACTGCTGCACCAGCTGGTATTCTCAGTACCTTGCTAACTCTATTCTCACCTTCACCTTCTGATTGCAGGGTTGTTATTTCTGATGCGCACAGAGATAAATAAGAATAATACCGAGGGTGGTGAAGAGGAGCCAATAAGTCAGAAGGGGCAAGTTGTAGGTCAGCCTAACCCATTGTCACCAAGCTTCCCCATTCTTACACGCAGGCATGTCCTCAGTCAGCTGCAGAGGTGTGAGGCAGACAGCTCTGCCTATGGAAAGCCAGAGGGGGTGTCCTGCTGAGCACCCTGAGCATGCCCCAGAGTGCTGTGGCCACACTGCGATGAGTGACATAACAGAGTGGCACAAACACAACCACAAACACGGTTTGGAATTCACTTCCCTTCCCTAGTGATACTGTAGCCTGGAAACCGGAACACTGTTTTTTATCAGGTATAAACCAGTGCAGTTTATCATACAATATTGAATATGTTAGAGCTGTCAATAGCCATAATGTAGCACCTACACAAACAGGAGATCAGCTGCTCTCCAAAGACAGCTTTTTCATTAGGCAGGTGTCAACAATTCAAAGTCATAAAAGATTTTACTGAAGTGGAGGAGAAAGCATCCCAAGTCTGCTTTGCACTGAGACTGGAGGTGTTAGAACAACCTTCCACTGCAGGACACCCACTGAATAGGAACATTTGTGCAACAGAAATACTGGTGCCAGGTTCTGCTTTCACACATGTGAGTCCTGTTGATTTCAAATGAGTTTCTATATCTCACTAGCTCGGAAGTACAGGGTGTACATGGTGTAAACCTGGATGCATATGGAACATTGATTTTATGACACAGCATATGACAAATCAATATTGGCTTAAGGTTTTCATGCACAGCCTCTGTCTGTGCATTT
This sequence comes from Cinclus cinclus, assembly GCF_963662255.1. Taxonomy (NCBI): domain Eukaryota; kingdom Metazoa; phylum Chordata; class Aves; order Passeriformes; family Cinclidae; genus Cinclus; species Cinclus cinclus. The sequence continues at coordinate 16,790,122 of NC_085055.1, forward strand.
CTTCCTGCGTGGTTTTATAGGTTATGTGCATTATAGGTTATGTTGGATTTAAGATCAATTCACTGCACAACCTTCCAACCAGTCACACCAGTCCAGCTGAAGGAGATATTCCACTGCACAGCATGGAAGGAGAGGAATGATTTACACAGAATCACAGAATCATTTAGGTTGGAAAAGCCATCCAAGATCATTAACCTTAACCTTTGCCCCAGACTTAACCAGGGTTAAGCTGGTGCCTTTGGCTGCCATATTTTCCAGGATTTCTGGCCAAGTTAAGGGCAATCACTGGATCTTTGCAAATAATCCTCAACAGGTACTGTTTGGTTATTTTGCTACAAACTGCTTACTGTCATAGCATCCATCAAGAAAGGAAGGATGAGACAAGGTGGGAAGATCCTAACTCACATGGAACCCTTACAGCTGTGGAAAAATTAGTGAGAACTAACTCTTTTTGCAAGATCAAGCCATGAATTGTACTTCTAAGTGAAATATGCATAATTAAAAACCTTAGAAATATAACAACATGAAGACTAAAGCAATTTTAGCAATAGTAATTTTTCTTTTCATTACAAGAAATTTCTATAAGGAATTCAGAATTCTGAGTTATTTCATTTTTGCAAGCATTTGATTTTGTAAAATACACTAGCACCTATTATTATACAAAGACGAGGAAAAAATGCATGAAGGACTTACTTTCTGCAGGTTCCTTAGATCTTCTGCCACTGGAGGACTTCCTCAGGAGACTTCGTCCTGAGGTGAAGAGGCTGGTTAGTTCCTCCAGAGGACTGGTGGGTGTCCGAGAACGGGAACTGCTCTGAGATGATGACCCATAGGTGCTGACTGAGACACTGACCATCTTTCCTCCTTCTTGCAATGTGTTTCTGGCTGTAGAATGAGGCACTGATGGAGAGCTTCTTGAGAGACTTCCTGAATGTACAGAGTCATAAGGTGGAGGTCTTTTGAGGCTTAAGGGGGTAAGAGACCTACCCATACTGACAGGAGAAGGTGAGGCAGAGTGACTTTTAGGATAACCATGTGGAGACTGCGTTCTGTATAAGGTAGAAGGATGAGGAGGTGAGGAGGTGTGCCCAGGGGTGCTAGTTCCATGAGATACTGTCTGCTCTTTCTCCAGTTTTTGATGGCCTGGTGTATGAGGTGGCAGTGAAGATGGAGAAGCTCCAGCTTGCTGTTTGATGTAAGACACATTTTCTAAGACGGGAAGCTTTGTGACCTCTAGTGGAGTTAGAGGAGACTCGTCAGAATTTGGGGAACACTGCACTGGTGCTGGTGGGAACACCAGCAGTGGAGGTCTGTGAGAAAGCAGGTTTGGAAATGGTGGGGGTATGTCACAAAGCAAGCCCTTGGGAGTAGATGGCACTGGAGACTTGGTGAAATCTAGGTCAGGCACTGTGGGAGTAGCACACTGAGAAGAACAAGTGTGATGGTCATATTCACATTGACATTTTGAATCTTGGCCTACATCATCAAATATAGGGTATTTCATCTCCTCATAGACCGCTTCGCTTTGGTCATCCTCATCTTTTTTGAAGTCTCTGAGAATATTCCCAACCATTTCAATATAAACAGGCTCTTCTTCCTCTGTGTCTGGAGCAGGACTGCTGACCTGTGAGAGCGAGGCATCCCTAGTGAGGGTTGACTTCATAGGGCCATGCTTTTTGATATAAGTTTCATCAAAAGATGTGCTTAGCTGAGTGTTTGGGTTTCGTTTCGGCTTAGGAGGTGGAATCTTCTTTGTGTACTCATCACTGTGAGGTCTTGGTTTGGCTGACACTGAAAACAGAGCAGAACATAAACTTGTCAGAAGCCTGTAACACAATTTGTCAACCAGAGGGACTCTTTACAGTGCCATAATTCTGGAATGGATTTCCCGGGACCAGCTTGTTGCTGGTTTTCTCTGGTATTGCATCAATAGAACACTATAAAAATACCACTCAATTCAAAACACTCCTAGACTTCCCCCAGAATGCTCTGCCACTCCAGGATTAAGTAACTAGTGAGCATTTCCCTTCCTCCAAGACATCTGTTCTTTCCCAAACTCTTTGGGACAGGGGACTTTCCATTTTTAAATATTTTATTTTTCAAATATCACTGTGAAATTTTAAAGACCCAAAGAGTTGCTGATGACATAACACTAAATATCAAAATGAACTTCTTTTGGCACCAAAAGAACAATTAAGATCCTGGACAGTCATACTGGAATGACAGTGACAAAGTGATGAAACAAGACCTTTTTATTTGTAGTAACTTCTTGCATAAAGCACAACAATTGTCTTAGCACTAACTGAGAAGTAAAATACTCATACACAAACTGTAAAATCTTCTGTTGAGATAATCCTAGTGATTTATCTGGACTCCATTCTATTGTTAGAATATCTTGAATCTCTTCACCAGATTTCTGTGAAGTCAAGGAATAATAAGGTATCTCATAGATTTGGATCCTTTCCACTGTAGTTACTTATAGAAATCTTGCCTTTGAAATCATAAATCAAAACATTACGTTGAAATTCATTTGAAATGAGAGGTCAAGGGTTTCTTGGAAATTATCCTTTATGAATTAAACAATAAAGAAACTCATACAAATTGCATTTTGTTCACTTTGCATAAAGAGCTAATGAAACATCTCATTAAATATTAGGGTTAATAAAATGCCTCATTAAATGTTTAAGGGTAGTCAGTTTTTATCCTAAGCAGACTCAACAAACTTGTTCAGAAACAAGATTTATCACACACACTAAACCTAGCTCTCTATATTTCTAGAAAGTAATTTATACCTCATTGGTATGTTCCCCAGTTCAAACAAACAAAAAAACCAACCAAGCAACCAACCAACCACACAGACACACACACACAGACACACACAGACAAACACACACCCATACACACAACTAAACCTGTGGCCAGGTTAGAATAGTAGCTTTCCTGCCTTTCCAAATTTTGTTGCTCCTTGTAATTCACTACTGCGTATCTGTCGGTTTGAACTCAGTGCTCAGAGAAATTTCCAGACACATTCTGCTGACCCATCAGCAAACAGCCAGCAAATGTCTGATGCTAAACCCGGCAGGCAGCACACATGGAGCTGAAAAGCCTCTTTTATAAACAGCCATAAACATACTCCTAAAGCAAGCTATAAGGCAGTGCTCTGCCAGCTCAAAGACAGCACTTTGAGTCTGGGAGGCTGCTGGCTCAGAGCTGGAAGACACCTGGATTAAAGCACCTTACTAATGTGGTTTGGTCACTATCAGAGGAGAATTCAAGCTGTGTTATCACTTTGTCACGCTCGTGCTTTGATCCACTAAATAACTTCTGTTCAATTCCCAGGAGGTGTAGCAGTAAAGGCAGATGATAAATAAGTTTTTTTTCAGGAATAAGGAGCTGTGAATGTGAACATATATAAAGTAATGAGACTACTCTGTTAGCAGCATTTGTTTTAGCTTAACACATAACTAAGGCACAACAAAGAAAAAAGGAAAAGAAATCTTGCCAGAATTAAAAGGAAACAAAAAAGACTAAAAAATTATATTACACTTTCATGATGGTTCCAATTAATGTGTTCCACTTTGCAGCAGGCTAGGGACATGCAAAAGCTACCACAGATAAGAGTGTTTGGTAGCTTGATAGTTTTTCACTATGTGGATATATACTAATGCATTTTAAATTTGTCTTTTTAATTAACCCAAATTAATTTTCTTGAATGTATTAGGCTAGACTTTTGGGAATAAGATGTAGGCTACCAGAATCATTTGGGCTTTGCAGAAAATATTACTTGTGATGTATTTGACAATACTAGCAGACTTTTCTTGCCTGCTTCCAGCTAAATCACTATTTCATTTCTGTTTAGTGTCTTATTTGTATATTATGTGTTTCTATATTCTACTAGCGTAAACTTGATCTCAGTCCTCTCTCCAACCTCTGTTAATCTGACTCACATACTTGTCAAAAGCAATCTTATTCAGATTGCTGTCATTAAAGAGACCATCAATAAAACTGGCACAAACTGCCTGATCATTTGTGAACATGTTTTACATGACCTGAACTCTAGCTACATTTGAAAATCCTGTTATCTTTGTAAACACAGGCTTCTCACAGCCTTCAGTTCCCTGCACATCATGTGACCATCACTAATGGATACCTGAGAAAGGAACATTTCCTGCTCCTCTGCTTCCTCAGATCACTGTTCCCAGTGCAACCTTTTACATCTTGTGTGCCACAGGTATCACACTGAGAATGTGCTCTGTCTTACAGCAAAAATCCCACTCTTTGGTGTCTTTATCTGGATGGATGTTAATGACGGACAAAATAATCAAAAACTAAGTTAATCTTGTGCTGTGGTCATTCAAGGCTAATGTTAACTGATACATTTTCTAAAACCAGCCAAAAGTAGTCTAAAGTACTGTGTTTTTAAATTGCTAGAAAAAGCATATTTTCCTCTTCCCTCATTCAATTTTCACAATTTTTATGCAGCTGGAGAGGTTCTGCTACAAGGGCTAAACCCATCCTTGGGTGTTGGAGTTCCCATATACAACATCCGCAGGTTATTACATTACAAACGAGGCAATGAGAAATGTCTAGGAAAAACAGTTGACATTCTGCCATCTAGTCCTGTATTTTTGCATGGGTTGAAATTAAGTACCACAATGACACACAGAGCCTCATCTGCCATTTCATGATACGTAGCATGAGCCTAGAATATATTGTTGACATTATCAACAAAAAGGTCAAATGACCTGGTTTTGCTGTATGAGACAGGGTAAAATATGACAAGGTGATTTACTTTCCATTTGCTATTTAAAGCAGGTTTCCTCTGTGTAGTTTACTTTCTATTTCCAGGAGGAAATAGAATTTCCTATTTTTCATCTATTTCCAGGAGGTGTTGTGTTATGGAGATCTTTTACTTTTCATGACAAATTGGACTTTTCAAATGAAAATTTTGAACTAAATTGTTTAAGTATTTTACAAACCTTAAAAGATAACTTCTATATGATGTACAGAGCTGGAACATTTGCTGCTATAAGACTCCCTAGAGAAAATACAGAGGTAAATGGATGGAGTAAATAAAAAAAGAAAGCTTTTTATCATTACTAGGAACCGAGGAGATGTTCACACCCACTAGGAACTCCCTCAACTGCAGGAGGACACTGAGGAGGCAAACTGAATTATCTTTAAGAAGGCTATGGTGCAAGACACTCGAATTCATTTAACAACAGTTTCTACTCTGAAATACATCTCCCTGGCAAGGGCTGAACTTTACAGCACACCTGTTAATGGAATATGGATCATGAACTACTGCTCCAGCTCAGAACAACAGAGAAAAGTAACAGGGATCCTGCAGCTAATGAAAGGAGCAGGGAGTATTTGTGCAGTTCCTGTGTTGCCAACATTTGGCAGGGATAGATGTGCATGAATGCAGAAGCCCTGGCAAGATCCCACTCCCAATGAAAGGAAATTATTTGGCAATCTCCAGGGAGGAACAGGCAAGATTGCTTAAAGTACTTGACATTTATCAGGCAGAAAAAGCATTTATTGCCTGCTGGGAACATAAACTTCTATGAAAAGCAAACAACGGTGGCATATTGGTGATACACATCCTACCGTGTTGTCTGCTCTAAACATGGAATAATTAAGTGCTTTTCAACATGAATTACTATGTCCTTGATGAAACTGTTGCCTGTAACCTGTGTTGAGACTCTGCCATTTGTACACATCAGAGCACAAAAGCCCCGATCCAAAGCTAAGTAGAAGAAATGAAAGTGAAAATTGTTTCTTTGGGAAAGAAACAATGCTTTCCTCAAGCATCCATCTCAAACTGCACCACAAACCTCTTGTGAGTGCTTCTATTACAGACACACACAAATGCAAGGCAGCAGCAGGCCTGTGGGGAGTTTGAGCACGTGGGAGGTGCTCAGGGGATGATGTTCAGCACATCCATGCTCCATGGTCCTCTGTCCCCACAGGAGCTGCCCCAGTTCAGAACTCAGAGTGCTGTGCCAGCACCTCCTTGTTTGCATCAGAACCAGCCAAGCTACCACAGCTGATAAACTGGAGGCACAACAATCCTTGCAAACCAAAGTGAACTCTCCGTGTATAGTAGGGCACTCCTTCCAAGCAACCATCTGGCTCTAACAAACTTCAAGGGAAACAAGAGATGCAGCTCTAGTAACTCCAGGTCTCATCTCGAAGCAAGAAGCACAGTGCCTAAAATAGCTTCATGGAGGCTCTACTGAATAAGGAGAATATGACATGTTTGAAATGAGATATTTGTAGTGGAAAGGTTATGCATAGCTTTCAGACATGCCAAGATAATCTCCTTTCATAGTTAATTTTGGAAATAGACAATGCTTCTGGTATTATCCTTCTGAAGTATTTTTTTATTCTTTAAGGAGGGACTGAAACATGAAAACATGTTGTTAGACTATTGTTTATTATTTGCTCACCATATAAGGAATGGGTGAAAACATCTAAAAATAAAAATTAATTTTGCTATTTTATGTTGTCCTTTGGGTATTTTCCAGCTTTTGAATTCTACAGACCAATCCAGTCAATTGTTCTGTTCACTGTAAAAATGAGAATAAAATCACTAACAGGAAAATCGTTCCCTTTCAATTTCTACAAGAGGCTATAGATTCAATGAAGGAATGGTTTGGGACCTAAAATTTTTTAAAATTCTTAAAAATGTGACTTTAAATGCAGAATGAATTGATCTTGCTATTTTGGGGAGTATCTCTGTCAAAAAGAGCCTCCAGAAGTGAAAGGAAATAGAATTTCTTTAATTAAACCCTGAATGCGCTGGATACTGAATCACAGATTCACAGATTCACAGATTCTGATTTACATCACATAACTCTGAAGAGAACATCCAGCTTTAGGGTAGTGCAGAGCCTATAGATAAATGTGCAAGTTCAAGACTAAGAATAAGCAGTTCATTTCATTAATGCTAGTGGGGTTACTTGCACAGGATCTTAAGTGCATTTGTGCACCAGTGCTTATATTGGGTTAGATTTCATTATCTCTGTAAATGAAGTTTGAATAGTCTTAGTGAAACTGATTTTTAAAAGGTAGAGTCATCTGAGCTGTGCAAAAGATTGGGACTCAGGAGACCTGAGTTTAATTAATCTCTTTTCACAGGCCATGGCGCCTCACCTATCACTTTACCTCCTAATACCATCTTCCAATATTTTTCTTCTGCCATCTTAGGCTCTAAGGTATTTTACACAAAGGTTTTATTTTAATTTATTTGCTTATATCAAAACTTGCACAGGCTTCCTATCATTGGAAAACAACAGTATAAAAAAAATTTAAATGTAGTTATTGGAGACATGCTGTGTTGAACATTCATCTTTTCTTCTCCAAGAAATGTTTGAAGGCAAATGTTCCTACATTGTGAACAGACATAAAATATACACACAAAGATGCATCTTAGCAAGTGATTATTGAAACATCATCATTAGTTTGAAGTAACATCAGAGAATGTATTTCTCTCAAGAAAAAACTCTGGCTCTCAAAATAGCATTGTCCTTATGGACACAAGGCCATGCCCTGCAGGTTACCTCCTCCTTTCCTAAAAGATGCTCTAAAAGAAGGAAGGCACATGGGAGGAATAAAAAGGATCATCTGATTAATTCAAACAGGCAATAGGTGGTTTCAGCACAATAGCTTCTAGCAGTACCTATTTCTTCCCCCTCCTGAATCTATTAGCTCTTACTGGAAATTATTTTGGCATTTAAAGAGGACAAAACTATACTGAAAATGAAAGGCCTAAAAGTCAGTGTCATAAAGTAATACTGACGTGCTACTTGTATGTCTCAAGGCTATGATTAAGGTTACTTCCTCAAAACTATTCAGGTCCCTTTATTTTGGCTATGACTTCTTTTGGCTTTTAAAATGATTGATTTCTGCTCTAATTCAAAGCGGTGGAGAGCTTGTGGCTCTGAGAGTGATACTCCAGAATTAAACATCAGTACAACAGAGAGCAGGATCAGGGCCTGCAGTTAAATCCAGTTCTGCATTGCTCCAGCAGTGCAACCACTGCAGCTGGCAGGCTGGCTAGAGACATTCTGCTCCCAGACTCAGCTCAGGGCTGTGTATCTGGGCCACAAAACAGAACTCCCACCAGCACCATGGCCCCTTGCACTCTGCATATGCCAAGGTTGCCATACCTTCCTGGGGCTCAAAAAAAGCCAGCCTAGAGCACCAGTGCCTTGCTGCCAGAGCCTCCTCCCAGCACAGCACGGGCCGCCAGCCCTTTGCTCTGCAGCATCAAGACAAGGGCAGACCCACAGGTGTCAGGTGCCAAAACCTTTGCAGCATCAGCTTGGTACAGGGAGTCCCTATCCAAATTGTCACTTTCCAGAGCAGACTTACTTCCAGATTTTCTCCTTCGTAGCCCTCACTTCTCTGTACCTCCATCCGGCCAATTACCCTTTTCTACAGTGCAAAGGTCTCCAAAAACTTACAAAAAATTACAAAGGGAATGTCTCCTCCTGAATGCCCAGCCTTCTGCTCTCCTATATTTTGAACTTCACACCTTTTCTTTCTAAAGAATGATTAATTGATGTCCCTGATTTTTCCAGATAATATTGAATAGGCAAAGAAAAAAAAGAAGAGGGGTATTTGGGAAATAATTACAAATTATTTGAAATCAAGCTGCTCTGTACTGTTCACTGAAGCTAAAAGTTATTGTCAGTTGGCACAGGCCTGGTAAGGCAGAAAAAGCAAGACTTTGGATAATTAAGGAAAGAATAGTCAATTTGAATCATCCTCCTTTTACAGGAAAACTGATGTGCAGAGTGCAAACGGAGGCAGATGAAAATCTCACAGTAACTTCTTTTAGGTTACTCTCTGGGTACCCATCTAGAAAAATATCCTTCAACTAAAATGATCAGACACAAGGGGCTAGATCTCTGGCATTATACGATTTTAAGTTATAGAAGTTCCAATGGAAGAGGCTCTGAGGACAGAGAGGTGGGAGGATAACTGGGGAAAGATCCTCATGCTGCCCACACATGCAATGAGTATTTTTGAAATTCTGGTTCATTCTGTAGTCTGCAATAAGCAAAATGGGTTTTGCAGCCAGTGTTACAGTGACAATAAAAATTTCTGTAACTCTATGTACTCTGAAGGAATTCTAGAGAAAGGCAATTGGTACGGAAATTTCTCTATCACAAGCATCATTAGTGAAGAATGTGCAAAGAGAACTATTGAATCATGCATGCAGAAAAAATAATTTACAAAGTCTATGCACTTGTTTGTTGGTGTCTCTTATGCAGGAACCTGTACAGAACTGGAGTACTGAGGGGTTAAGCATGTTCACAGCAGAGTACAGTAAAACAGCCACAGAGCAGAAACACTGGTAAAGCCCTTCTAATTTATAGTACCATTTATGGAGTCTTGACATTGGGAAAATGAAACTTGAAGAGTTTGCTGGTTTACAGTGAATTAACTGCTAATGCTGTATTCTTATAGGTCGTCACAAACTGACTGCATTTCACACAGAGAACAATCAGTGACACCAGCTTCCCCAAATCAGCATTTTTATTGTGGTGCATTTCTCATGGAGCTGTCACCCTGCACTAGCTGCCTCTTCTCCCTCTCCGCAGCTACCCTGTAGCTACTCTTTGACTATCACAAAGAAGATAGTGGTGCTCTGAGTTTCTACAGGCTGTGCCATGGGATGGCTGCAAGTGCAGGAGCATTTCTGTTGGCCTGTAGAAAGAAAAGATCTCTGTCTAGAAAAGGAAGCTTCTGGTGGTGTACGAAGAGCTAAGTCCCATCAGGACATGCCTACATTACATGAGCTTGGTGTGTAGAGGACACCACGATAGCAGCGAGCCTTTGAGGGCTGAGTTGCTAATTCCTGTTACCTGCTGCCCTAAGGCACTGCAGGCCTCTGTGGTATTACCTGTTGATGCTCCTGTAAACAGAGGCAGACTCCACTCTGAATGCAGATCCTGGCTTCACAGGAACAACACAAGTAACTACCAGTAACTGGCTGTGACAGCTGAGGACAACAATGTGGGAAATCATTTGCTGAACTTTCATGAACTTCTTGGAGAAGGTACAGCACTCAGGCTCTCTGACCCAGTGCTCACAGAGACATTGAATGAAACAAATCTCTGCAGGATTTCCTGGCTCTGGGGGATTTCTAAAACCAGGACATGCACCCAAATAGTGGACTCCAACATTATTCACTGGAGAAATGGTAAAGAAAGAAATCAAGCTAGAGCAAATGCTAAATGAAACAGTAATTTTATCTCACCTACTTTATTTATGTAGAAAAATAGTCTGTATTTGCTCACTTGATTTGTTGTTTTGGTTCACAACCAACCAGACCAGAACTCTAGCAATTACTATATGCAAAGACTTGAATAATTTATCCAGAGATATGAGACTCCTCATTTTCAGATCCACAGCAATGCCTATCTTCTATTTACAGCTAACATAAGTAGGTCAAATGCACTATTTGCTTATATAAGTAACAATCTGTTTGCTGAGCTTCTAAAATAATTGCAGCCCATTAAATCAAACTGGCAGGCCTACCAAGGTGGTGTTGTGCAGAATATTGAGTTCGTGGGGACTTCATCATTAGATGTGCTGTGTCCAACTATTCCCCAGGCACGGCAGCCCCACACAGGCTTCTTGGCATCTGAACCAGCGACAAGGAATCAACAGATTTCAGCAACCCCCTCTCCTTCAGAAGTTCAGTGGGCTCTGTCCAGTTCATTCCTTGAGGCAGTTGTACAAAGCTGCCACTGTCTGACACAACCAGAAGATCCTTCCACCACCACTGAGCTTATATTTCAAAACAAAGCACAGGGTTGATGGCCAGGGTCAGATGAGTCACCACAGCAGGAGCATCAGAAAGCAAATGAGCCACAACGAACAACAGTTCAGTGAAAGGGACACTATTTCCTTTACCAAAAAGGCCACAGGGTGACCCTGCAAAAGCTGTTCCTGTAAGTTGTCACTGAACATTTTTTGGTGAATATGATGACAGCTGAAGTGGACAGAACACTGCTGGAGCAGCTCACAGGCCGGCAGCAGTGCCTGGAAAAGTAACAGCAACAGCACTACGGTCAGAGGCTGAGTGGTGAGAAATACTCACTACTCAGTAATCAACTTTAGGAAAAATGCCTCCCAGCTATTAATTTTACTTCCATCTCCATCGGAGTGATTCCTCTCTCCTCAGCTCTTAAATACAGTGTTGACAAAATTATAGACAGGCCACACTTAATCAGCTGCCTCATACTCAGAGCTTCTCTGTGTGCCTGACATCTATCATTTCACCCTGAATTTATTTGCAGATAGTGTAGTGAAACTCGTAGAGCCTGTAATAGTGTTCATCTACCAGGGTCAGGCAGCTGGGTTTAATCCTCATAAATTCATCTGGTATGACTGCAGAGGTCAGTGCCATTTTGACAGTGTTTTGTGCAGTCCCAAACAAGCTTTAAGAGAAGCATCTCCTGTTACAAATGCCAGGCTTGACATCATTGTTCCACCCAAGAAGCAAGATGTAGGATGAAAAAGCAAAGTTGGAGCAGAAAAAGGAAGGGGAAAGCAGAAGTTATTGCTATAACCTGGTGTTTTCAGTCTGTTTCATTTTGATGTTTTTCAGAAGTGAAGCTCTTTGCAGGAATTCATCCCCACCACCAAGGCACAGTCTATTGCAGAGCACAGCTCAGAACAGCCTGATCTCTCTGGAGGTTGTTACACACCATCTCCTGGGATTGCCTGTTCTGTAAACCCATGGCAGTCAGCATTTCAGAGCTGTCCATAATGGCACCTCAGATTCTGCCATCCTTATTCACACACTGCAGCATCAGTGATACCAGCAGATTGAGAAAGGGAATTTGAGCAGTTTCAACACTGAGTGGCTGCTTGAAGTCTTGGTTTCCACAGTGACTGCCCTGAGTTCACAAATGAAACCCTGCCAGGTGTGTGGAATTTCACATTAGCAAAGACAGTGTTTTTCACATAGTCCCTTCTCCACTCAAAAGCCTCTTTCTACAGTGCTGGTCCCAAAAGCAGTATCCCATCAGCTCAAGTTTTCAATGTGAGCGCAAATATTCTCATCGTGAGCTGATTGCAAATTATCTCACTAAACAAAGCTTTTGTCACTATCTGTCTGTTACAAAGCAGGCTGTGACACTGAGGGACAAGTGAAATGCTCAAGGTCATCTGAGGCAGTGGCTGTTCTTCCACTTACACCCCTGGGAGACGATGTTCAGTATTATTTTACAAAGTGTCCATTTGGCATAACCCTTACCCACATGAAAGCATGCATTTGCAGAACTGGGATCACATGGCAATGAGTCACCACAGATAGTTGGCCACGCCACCAGTAAGTTATTTCACCTTTAACAGAAAATAACAAATTCAGAATTGTAGAACATTTTAAGTTTTCATGCCTTTGCTTGCAGACACTCACAATTAAGAAAATAAGTAGGCTAGACATCTTATCAAGCTTTTACATCCACACAGTCCTATAGCTTCAAGTTTGTGCTTGGCACACTTTGGTATGTTTACTTTTTTGGTTGTGGATTTTTTTTTCTTTTAATCAAAAGATTACTTACCATCCTAGTCACCAAAATTCAAATATTAAGTGACTTCCATTGTAATAAACAAAATCCTAACCCCATTGAAACTGAGACTTCTGGCATCGCCCCAATGACTGTAAGGCAAGGTTTATAACCAGTCCATCCTTTAGTATTCTACCAAGAGGAAATAGGAGAGAGCTCCATTTGCAGTCATACATGGAGGGGAGAATGCCAGCAATCTCCTTAATCCCACAATTCACCATTAGGGCCAACAACCCAAAGGTAATACTGCTGGCTTTTCCAGACATGTTTATGCTCAGAGAGTCCTGGACTTGTAGAATTCATTTTACCACTAAGCATAAAAAGAGCTATAATTCTTCAATCCTTATATGCAAGAAGGCCATGAATTTGAAGGTAGAATATTATTTATTATAATCCCAGAAAAATTAGGGGAACCATGGCAAATATTTTACCATTGTACTGGAAATGGATATTAAGCCCTTGCTGATGTCAAATGCACCATGCTCCAGCTTTTTACTGCCCACTTCTAAGCCTTTCCTCACCCTGAACTAGCAGCCAGCTCCAAATCACATCAGTCTTTTGGATATGCGTTTCTCATTTGACATGCCAGTGCTTCAAAGTTACTTCCACTAAAATCAGCACCAAAATTATTCGTGCATTGTTTTATATTATGCCCTCTTGCATCTGTGAAAAGCCCAGGCTGGTACACTGTTGTGCCAGGCAAGTTGATGCACTGCAAGAAGGAAGCTGTGCTCTGTGGAGCTGTCAGTGCCGTGCACATTACCCCAGCACAGCAGCGTTTGCACACGGATGGACAGAAAAGCATGAAGTGCCAAACTCACTTGCAGCATGTCAGGCATATGTTGCCTGATGTCATGCAACATTAAGCCAAGTGGAAGGGATGAAAACAGCAAACCAGTGCACCAACCAAGACTACTATATACAAACAGTAGTTAGAAACAAATTACCAATGCAACAGAGGCTCGCCATGACAGGATCTCACCTGGGGCTAGACTTGAATCTCTTGGGATGTGATTCCATAAGCACTGTGCATTCCCAGTAAGTCAATGTGTGTGCAGGGGGCACAAAATGTTTTGAGAGCTCATGCTTTACCCCATGAGGATTTGTCTCATTTAGTTGTTAAAGTGAGATGAGAATTAGGGCACCAGTTAAAAGTAAGGTAAAACAAAGAAGTGGAAATCCAGTGTACTTGCTGTCTAATAGAAAGCACAGCTGTTTAGCACTTCTTTTTTTTTTCTTTAATTCCAAATGAATTTTGCCACACATACCTATTATCACAGACTAGCTCTAAAAGTAAACAGGATTTCAGTCTGATCTCTCAAGTCCTTACTCATTTGTCCACAATGCCTTTAACAGAAAAACATGCCAAAACAGTATGCAAAACAGAAGCATAGCAGGAGCATTCTCAGATTGTTATTTTGGCAGTTTCAGAGGCATTTCATTTTACTTAACAATTTGTGATGTACTGTCAAAATAAGGCAAAAGAATTAACCTGGATTTCTCCTCCCTTCCTCTCCTGGCCTTGACTTCAGAGCCATTCAGTGAAGCAAAATAATGCAAGAGTCTAGTATTTCATAGTATTTCAGCTCATAGTATTTCAGTACTATGGTCCCCTGAGGCATAAACAAAACAAAAAATGAGATAAAGTCACAAATATTATGACTTACAGTGACCTGCTGACAATGAATAGGTTTATTAATATTATAACCTTACAGTTACATAGGGTCTGTCTATCCAGGCTGCAAATTAACCATGCAGTGAACAAGACCACCCACATGTCAGCTTTCTTCAGAGACTCCCTCTTCATTCTGGTCTTCCTGGCAGAGATTATTGATTCAGACACCTCAAAGAGCACATCTGAAGTACTTCCAGGAGTGGTTTGGCTCTAAAAGCAGTCTAGTGACTTCCATATGATGTGAAACCTCAGCTAATACTCTGTCCTAGATCCCAGGTAACTGTATGAATAAGTGGCTCACATTTCCTTGCCTTGTTGCCATGTCCAGGGGCTACAGTGACCTGTAGAGTCAGAGGAGAGCAGCCTGAGAAAATCTCCCATACAATCTGTCTGCTTTATCCCCAACACTGCTCTTAGGATTGCTAATGATGGTTCAGCTAATTCCAGGGCAAAATGATGTGAATTCACCAGCGGTTTGAACCTGGAATTGTGACCAGGCTTATAAATTCTCCTGAGCCCTGGAGCACTGGGGCTCTGTTACTGAGTGTGCAGAAAAGCCCACATGCTCACAGCAGGAGTCACAAATGTTTAGCAGAGCTTGCTGGCCTCATCTGAGGGCAGACAGCTCCTCCTGGACTGGCTGCATTTGCAGTTAATCTGGTAAATCAGCAAAACACTCCCTGAACTCGCATTATTAAGGCTTTTCTATTATCAAGAACATCACAGCTTCCATCACCCTTGAGAGCAGAGCAATAGCTGTACTGCAGGGGAGCTGCACATTTAATTTTGGGCTTTTTTAACCTAGGTGCAGAGTCTCAGCAAATGAGCAACACCCTGGCTTGAAAAGAGCGAGGAGGAATATATAAAGCAACTTTGTTAAATTAAAAGAATTTTTAAGAAGTCACTAAGTACACAGGATAGACTAGCAGAACACAGCTAAAGTACCAACTGCTAAGTCCTGGGCACTGTGTGATTCCCAAGTGGGTAACAGAGCTTCATGTCTTTTACCACTGCCTGGTCTATTTTCTGTTCAACGCTTGCAGCTTCTATTAGCATTAATGAGTATGTATATGTGCCTTGAGGGTAAGAACATATCCCCTCTGTGGCTTCAAAACTTGTTTATAAATCCCTCCAAAAATCACATTGTGTTCATTGCTCTGCACAGAAAGCTATTATAACAGCTATAAGAACTGCTATGTTCATTCCCTCCTTTGCCCTTGCTTATCAGAGGGATGAGAAAACAGACCTGGAAAGAGGAACAGCTGAAGGAGGTGATGCAGGGAAGTAAACCAGATCTGGAAGCTGCAATCTGAAAATTGACTTGCTGCAGGGAGGGGCAAACTGAAATCTCAGCAAAAGCAGAGAAAACCAAATCCCAAAGCACTGAAAAACTACTCCCACCACCAACAGCCCAAAAAGCAAAGCCTTTTCAAGTCTCTAAGTTGTTACATACCAGAGAACAGACCAAAATCTTTGCCATGTCCTACCTGCTTGCATGCAAGTCAATGGGAGCAAGCTGCTAGGCAGAGTCCCACCACAGTCAGGCCAGTGCTGCCCTTCACCCTTCTGATCCCTGGGGCAGCAAGGGGCTGGGATGGGGGGGTGGGGGGCTGAGCTAAGGGAAAGACATGATGCCAGGATTCCATTAGGAGCTGCATGGCTCTAACACTGCTGAAGGCACCATATGCATCCCCATGCCACCTGGACACACAGGGCACACTCTTCTCAGAGTCAGGCATGGTACTTGAAATCCAACTCCACTCTACTTACAACAAGGCCTGTGATTTCTGACTCTTCTGGCTTTGACTTTTCCCTTCATCAGTGCCAGCTCTTCTGACGTGCACAGACTCAAGTTAAGCTCTCTCGAGCCTCACAGGCTGCAAGGGATACAGTGCAGCATACAAACAATTATGGGTAAGACAGCACTGAGATCAAGAATCAGATTAAAGTGTATGAAGGAATACACACTGCTCTACACACGGCTCAATACCAGCTCACATTATACCTATATAGCTAATGTGAACCAAGCTGCAGCTTCCCACAGGGAAAAAGGCTGCGCACAAAACACAGTGCAGGTTGTGGAAAGAGGAAAATGAGCTGTAAAATACACAGTGCACAGTATGCAAGCACTGAGGCCTCTCAGTGACCACTGCAGCTCAAACTGAACACATGGCTGAGGAGCCCGTGTCCGGGGAGGATGCCCTGGAGCTGGAGCTGAGGAGGCAGCACACCCTTGTGCTGCTCTGCCATGCTGCCCTTGCTGTCCCCAGGCCCACATCCCCCACTGCAGCAGCACTGCAGGCCACAGCGACAAGCGGCCCTCTCTGCGAAGGAGCTCCTTGCGAGAGCCATGGCACAAGTCTGGCGCTCGCTGCACAGCGCCCTGGCAGACTGACTGCAGGGTGCCGCTCACCAGAGCGGCCTCCCCGCTCCTCTGCCACAGCCCTGTCATGGGCTGCAGCGGCACTGTGCCTCCAGGACACGTCCTAGAACACCGCACTGAGCTGTGTCAGCGCTGGGCTCTCACGGCAGCAGGAGGCCAAGCACATAGCCCAGAGCAGGAGCATCTGAAACTGCCCACGGGTCAACCCACCAGAGCTCATCTGTCAGTCCCTTTGCACTTGCTAGGTCTGAAGAGGGCTCATTAATGATATTTCTTCCTTCGGCAGGCATGGATGAAAAGATCTGGGAATCAGATCTGGGAATCAGATAAGGAAGGACATATCAGGGTTACCATAGAGGACACTATTTCAAAGTTCAGGTTAAAAACATTATTCACTAAGGTAGGAAATAAAAGGAAACCAGCTCTATGTAAAACCAGCAGAAGTGCTAAATCCCTTTAATCCAAACTCTGCTTAATGAGAGTAGCAAAAGTTCAAATTTACAATGAAGAGGCATGAGTCTAGGTGACAGAAATCTAGATTTATGAGAGAGACCAGCTGGACTGCAAGCCCAGTTACAGTTACTGTAATTGCTTTCCTCCTGAGAAAAATTTTCCTTACAGACTGCCCACCTTTAGAAATTGCTGAGCTCACTCCAAGGGCTTAGAAGGCAGCAGCAAGAGGGATATCTTCTTTCCCAAGACACTCAGAAGGAAAATACTAAACAAATTGAGTGGGTTCAAGAGGTGAGTCCCCTGCAAGTATTTTCTCACATCAGAGGTAAATTTTCCTTTGGCTCATTTTGAAAATGCTACTTTGAGTTTTAACTGGTGTCTGTGTGCACATGTTTGTATGTACACACAAGTATATAGAACCTGCTTTTCATTGCATGTGTATGCTATACAGACATAAACTAAATTTTGTAATTAAATTGCATATTTAATGTGTATTTCTATATATAGTGTAGTACTCCATATTACTAAGCAGAATTTTGACCAAAAAATCAACTTTCAAAATGCAGTTCACTTATACATTTTAATTTTTGTTTGCACTGCAGCAGATCTGTAGACATGCAGTGATCATATAAAAAAGCACTGCTTGAGGCTGGTTACATCAGCCGATTATACTGTTTTATTACTTCCTTCTTCTGTGAGATTGGGCACTGAAAACAAATCAATTAATTACACTCCTGTATTTTCTCAATAAAGAGCCTTTCAGGATCAAGATTAGATATGCCTTCCACACTGAAATGTTATTTTAAATTACCCTTTTCAGAACACTTCTCACTTCCAATGTGTGATGCATGGGGCACAGCTCCATTTGTTTGCTGTTCCTACCAGAGTTTGAAAACTCTGAAGAAAAGACAACCCACATTTTAAAAAAACACTTTCTAGAAATCTGTCACAGAGGAGAAATGCATTGGGTGGAAGGCGTTCAGTGGGTGCATATGAGACGCAGCCAGAAGAGTAAAAAATGGAATATTAAAGCACAAGAAGGGACACAAAGTGTGGAAACACCGCAACAAAGCTAAAGTCAAGTTAAGGAGAAGGACGCCTTCAGGCTGGACAGGGTTCTTTCAGGCAGAGCCAAGGTAGGCTGGGGTGAAAGAAACAAACCCAAGCGTTGCCATGCTGCTGAGGGCACAGGGACAGGGCCAATATGTGTCACTGCAACCTAAGGGAAGAGTCTCACACTCCCACAAAGATGGAAGCCAGAGCACTTGGAGGAAAAGTGCACAGAACCAGTGTGGGTGTTACTGCTGTTATTTGAGCTTTAGGAGGAAAAGGTCCTTCAACCTCACAACCAAATTTCTTCTGACCCTTCTGCAGTAAAGTCAGATATAATCAAACCAATTGTGTAAATGGGATAGATTCAATATTTTGATTTCACCACAATCAAAAAGAGTATCAAAGTTACTATCACTTACTGCTTTTGTTTGCATAAACCAGATCACTCTCAAAAAGAAAAAGTAAACACGTTTAATAAAAATTAGTGATGAGGCTGTCCCTGGTTGTCTAGAAAATGTAGCAAATTCCTTTTCAAAGTAGCCACAGGGTCAGACAATAGACATTATAGTCTGAATTATTCTGCGCAACCATAAAATAATTGAGCTGGGAACAATTTTGTGACAGCTCCTTTGTAGAGATTCCATGATAGTTGTTGGAGAAACAGTAGGGTTTTTCATCATTATTTTACATAGTTCCTAGGAAAGGATGTAGTCATTCAGCCTGCAAATACCTGAAGTGCATGTAAATGTGTGAAACACCTGCATATGCAAATATTTGGGTACAATATAGACAACTGTATAGTGACTGCAAGTTAAACCTTCTTGTTCTTGGACCCGAGCTTTCAAAGACATCCAAAACAAACCATGAATATTGTATTCTATGGAATTTCTCACCTGAAATTGGGAAGAGGCAGACTTACAATATCTTGAATTAAAAGCTATTAGAATGAGAACTGCTACATAGGTAAAAACATAAGCAATGGCCCACAAAACCACAAGACTAGTAGAATCAGCGCTTCACAGGATTCTTTGAGCAAAATCTCAGATGCTAAATTTGCGGGGAATTAATTTTAGAGCAACAGTAATAATTCCATATTCAGTGACAAAGCTTGTCTAATATTTGTATCAATTAATACTGCAGGCAATGAACTTTGACTTCTATCTATTCTGTTCATCTTTAGAGGTTCTCTTCAATTTATGACTATAGTTTTTATATAAACATTCCTATCTATATTAGCCAGATTACTGTGATAATTAATCAAAACAAAGGTTACCTTGGAGTGCACAGGTGATAGCAAAGCCTCTCCTAGTGAGAACAAAACAGCTTAGAAATCCAACCTGTTCATCTGAACACCATATTGTACCACTCTGGAGTATATCTGTGTTAAAAAATTGACTGCTCCCTTAAAAAACCCCAAACCAAACCAAAAAACCCTACAATCTGTTATTTCTATATATTGAACTCTTTGGTGAAACCCTGGTTTACACAGAAGCAGGGCAGGCATTCTGAACACACAAAAGCAAGTGTGATTACAGGGTACTGTCCATTGAAAAACCTCCAGGAACTAGTTTTAGCCTGAAAGTTCCCATTGCTGCTCTACATGCAAAGTAACAGAATGAACAAAATACATGACATAAATTAAACATCATAGAGATTCTTAATGTTCCATGAAGACATTTATTCACATTGAAAGGTAACATTTAGGTATTATCTTTTATGATAGTGATGGAGTATTACTCATTCATCAGTTCTTTCCAGAGATCTGGCTATGAATATTCAGCTCTTGATTACAATAATGAGAATCCAAGGTGCTCTGCAATACTTGGACTGTGGTATACTACCATTGCCATACTGATGAACCAGAGTGAACAAGGCTACAGTGCCACACATGTCACTCATAAACTCATGTGATGGGATAGATCAAGCTCAACCTGCATGGAGTGGAGGAGTAAAAGTGTCTTTGGAAAGAGAAATGTCAACCAATTTCAAATTCTGAAATCTGTCAGAAGGGACATGACTAGATATTCCATCCTTGGACTCAAATTTCAGATGGCAGAAGAAGATGAGGGAAAGAAAACAAAATTTTCAGAACCTTCCAGAATGACAATAATGCTGAAGAAAACCTAGTTCTGTGAGAACAAAGGCTGCTTAAGGGGTCTGCTATAGCTTCAGTGAGGCTGGCAAAATACTTGGATGTATTTCAGTTATTGTTATAATTGTTATTATTGCTATTTCACATCTGTCAAATTCTCTTGGTTCTCAGTAAATGGGGAAAAGGGCTGGGATATGGATGTAAAAGAGATTCCATTCCTAATCATCCTAGAGGTAGTGGCAAAGTCAGCTATTCTGAATAGCACCCTGTACTGTGTGACTCAATGCACACTTGCAGGAGCAGTCATTAAACAAGCTAGAAAACATTAAACCCTTTCCTAATACCATGTCTGCAAAATAGGCTTCATCTAGTCTTGGTGATTCTGGTTGGGCAGATTCAGGGAGAAAGGGTGATCAGAAATATATTAAAGAATTATAAAAATACTTAAAAATCTTGTATTTTTAAACAGAAGCTCAGAGCATATCAGACCAAGAAGTTTGTGCTATGCATTCTCATATTAAATTAAAATTTGAAAGACTTTCTGATATGAGAATTTGAATCTCAAAATGAAATGGTTTCTGTGTAGGCTTTGGTCCAGTAAAATTGTGGAAAACTGTGCTTTTGTTTAGGACAGCTACTTAATGTTTGCATTTGCCATGTTTGTCTGCATGGAGCTGATGTCATGGTCATTGAAGAAGAAAAGCAATGGAAGTAATGAAAAATGTCATATGCACAAAAACTACCAAAAGCATTTGTTCAGCACTTCACAATCATAGACATATGTATCACTATGATTTACACATTCACTGGAATCTTTGTTATCATTGGCAACTTTTTTAAATCAGATTTTTTTAAAGGGGGTCATAGCATGAATATAGCTAACAAGTTATTTCTGGCCACAACACCAAGAAAAGGGATACACAAAAGGAGGACAACATGTTGCATCGGATGTCAAAACTGATGCATAATACAGCAGTGGGAGACACCAGCAGTAATTAAAACCATTTGTCCCTATGGGTTCCTTCCTACACTTCATGCTGTGAAGCAGAGCCATCCTGATCTCTCCTAGGAGAGAGTACAGCTGGTCCTCCTGCTGCACAGAATGTATTTACAGCATGAAATAAAGGAAGGAGATGATCCCTACAGTGTCAGCTCATTTTTGGCAGTGCAGAGTAAGGAAACAATATCCTCACTAAAACAATTTGTTAATTCTCTTCTGAACGCTGCACTGGGCTGAAATGTAACTGAGAAGGAATGGGAAGAGAAAATGTAGACTTAGACACAAACAGAAGTTTTGGGCAATCATCCTGGCTCAAGTTTTTACTGTTGGATGGTATTTCCTTGCTGTGGAGTTTCAGGGCCATGCAGTATTCTTTTTATTAATTTCTGTTCTTCACTCCTTTGTTGAGCAGAACCCTTTCCAGTGCTGTGGTTTGCACCATGCTAATGATATGGTCAGTGGCCCTTGGTTGGTGGGCAGATAACATTGGCCTACATTCCAGCTGACAGCAATCTCTTCTCCCTTTCACTTTGAATAAATTCAACTCATTCTTCAGTATACATCCAGACCATGTAAGTAGTGCAGTTCTGTGACAAATGCCGAAGGCAAACCTATCCAGAACAGTTGGATAGTTGGTCCAACATTTAGACATGAGTGGTCTAGGATACCTGTGTTGGCACTGTTACACAAATAGGGAAACATACAGGTAATTCTTAAATGCAACAGGATAATCTTAAAACTGGTTCACCAACCCCTTTTTTTGCAAAGAATTACAGTGTTTACCTTCAGTCCTGTCTGGTAGTTTCCCACTTTTGCTTGTTGTTCCAGTGTTGACTGTTTCAGACGAGGTGCTCAGTTTGGTGTTGGGGTCTCGCTTCGGTTTTGGAGGTGGCTGCTTTCGAGAGCTGCTGCTCTCATCATCTGTTCCTCCAACTGAATGAAGAGACTGGGATCTGACAGTGAAGCCACTGGAGCAGGGGTGTGGCAGTCTGTCCTGAGGAGCAGGCATTGTCATAAATCCCATGCGGAAATGTTTCCCCACGTAGCTGCCTTCATTTCCTCTTGCTACTTCTCCACCTATGCTGTAAGAGAAAATACAAATATAAGTAAAAGGTCCTTTGCCTGCACCGTACCTGGAACCAGGGTTTCATTTCTGCCTGTGACAAGCAGATCATGTTTTTGAATTTGAAAACAAGCAATACTCTTCCCTGAAAAGAAGATGACTACTAGAAAAGTATATTTTTCAATTTAAGCTGCCAACCACTGAGACATAGATACATGGTTATGCACTCAGAATTTTACAAGAAGAAACCAAGAAAAGCTTTTGTCAGGTTTCATAGTATTGTAACTAGAAAATTTCTACTGAATAAATTTCAAACATTGAAAGTCAGAACTGAGTTCTCAGGAAAACAAGAGGCTGTGAGTAGGGAAAAGAATAACACATTAGAAATACAACATGGTGTATTGATCTACACTCCCTGACACTCATATTTGACTACAGATGCTCATGTAGCTTGGGAAACAAGTCTCATAACATCCAATCAATCTTTTCCCTTGAGACTAAAAGGTGGTAAAGAAGAAATGTTCTAAAAATTACTTGGATATAGGAAACTCAACATCACATCAAATCCACATAAATCTTAAACACAAGCAGCTTCAGACTAGTAAATTACAAGTGTAAGAGATGAAAAATTTGTGGACTGTGGGACACCAGGAAGAAAGTAACCTCCAACATTCAGAAACACCAGTAAAGAAGGAAAGTTCAGTTGAAACAAGTGCTACCACACCAAATATTGAATTTTTCTGTGGGTGGCATGACTGAGAATTTGGTATTATTCCTGTTCTGCTCATGCTTATCAGTTCTGAAAAACAGCTCTTACTGGTGTTTATGCTGCAAACCTACAGCACATTTCAATTCAGGCAAGTCAGTGACTATGCAAAGAAACTCAGCAACACACACAGGTCAACGTGGGCCTCTGCAAGGAGGTTTGAAATGGTACCACTGTGGGCACATAGAAATGTCAGTACAAGAACTGTGAAGTATCAGAAAGCTCTAATTAGCTCCTGTTTTCCCTTCACAGAGAGTGACGTTTTAAGCTGGGTCGGTGCTTCTCTCAAAGTTTCTTACTTGATGTTGCCTTGAGCTGATGCAGTTAATTTGGTGCTGGAACACATTTCCCTTTTTAAAAGACGAGAATATTTCTCAAAAGTGTGAAGAGTAAGCAAGGTCACCTCATTTCCTGATATTGTCCCCATCTCGACTGTATATAAAACACAAGTTGTATCTAATTGTCCTAAAAACATCAGACTGGCAATGAGCAGTATACAGCTTTGCTTTGTGCATGATAAAGCAGAACCTTGTTTGTTTATTACTCTCCTTGTTTTTTTATTCCATTTCCTCTCCAAGTGGAGATGTCCAGTTTCAAAACTAGTTGACAGCAGAACAGATCTAACTGACCAAGTGCCACTTTCCAGGGGCACTGACACCTACCCACATATGTAAATGTGTGCACACAAGTGTGCCACACATATGCACACACTGCTCCATGCTCATAACCAAGTTGTTACTAAATCCTAATTGGCTTCAATTCCAAAGGGATTTGCAGCCAGAAAGATCAAAAGGTAGAACTCATTAATTTGAATATTTCTAAAAAACCTGTAGCTAGTTTGAATGATTAACTACGTCTCTACTAATAATTCATAAATTGTTCTGAAAATAATATAATCCTCTGACACTGGACTACAGAAAGAGCCTGTCATATTATCTAAAGAAGATTACTATTCAAACATGCTGAAGAGTGCAGGTGGGGAGTCTGCTTCCCTTCTTAAGTCCATTGGATAACCACGTTAGCAAAGAAAATTTCAGTTTGCC
The DNA here is from genome assembly GCF_963662255.1 of Cinclus cinclus. Classification (NCBI taxonomy): domain Eukaryota; kingdom Metazoa; phylum Chordata; class Aves; order Passeriformes; family Cinclidae; genus Cinclus; species Cinclus cinclus. Next base: position 16,814,243 of record NC_085055.1, read on the forward strand.
GTGTCTCCAATGTTGCAATTCTTAACAGTTTACACTATTTAATGACAGCATTTACTTCACTGCTGCGTGAAGGTGTTGGAACCATTCAGTATAAGTGAGGTTCTTTTCTGGATGGACTTGCACAAATCCCTCTGCAGTGATATTTTCCTTTTCCTAAGAATACACAGAATTACATTTATATGAAGCATGGGTGTTTGTTTTTTTTGGTTTTTTTTTGTTTTTTTGCCAAACTGCTGTATCTTGTATTCCAGAAATTAAAACTTACAAAAATGTATGCCTGGTGTCTAAATGCACTGTCTTGTTAAACAATTAAATAAAATCTTTCCTTTTGTCCCCCACCCCTTAATTTTTTTCATTCTTTACTGAATTTCAACATAGATGAAACCCTTACCTGCTTCCTATACTTTTTCCAGAACAAAAAGCCTCTAGACAGGTCATAGAGAGGTTGTGGGTACAGATGGGAACAGAACTTGCTGCTGTTCAGCATCACAGCTGGAGTAGATCTGGTCTTGCTTTCCTACATCCTCTGCTCAGCCACCAGGCAAAAACAGCAGGGCAGCATTTTCCCATTTTTTGGCCACATTTAAAAGAGGATCCATTTGTTTTTGAATGTAGGAGCAGCTTCTGGTGCAGCACTGTAAACCACAAGCTGAAGACTAGCCTCTAATCTTTGGTCCTGGGCCCTAGTCATTGGCCAGGATCACAGAAGGCTTAGGCTTATTCCTAACACTGGTAGTAATTCCCAGTATAGAGGAGCGGGTGTTTCCCAGCTGTGTTTGAGCAGTTCACACCAGCACAATACACAGTGGGGTGCCAAAGCAGACCAAATCCCCTGTGTGTAAAGAGAAAGGAATAACTCCACACTCACACCCAGAGCACAAGTTCAAAAGCAGGATGGCAGATTTCAAATGTGGCATCCCGTACCTTCAGGCAAGCAGCACCCTGAAGGTCCATTTGGACTTGTGCAATGCACAGTGTTGCTGTTGTTACATCATGACCCAGCCAGAATGAAAGGATTTATTTATATACTCCTCCTGTTCACAGCATCAGGAATTGGCTGGGGCCAGCGTGTGTCCCACTGCAGCACAACAAAGCTGACAAAGATTTACACATAACTTACTGTGCAGCAATGACTACAGAGACAGTGAGAGAGAAAGCAACTGTGTAAGTCTCACTCCATTATTTCTGACAGGCAAGACTCTACTCCTCATTGTACTGATAATTAGTTCTATTTTGTTTCAAAACTGTATTATGTGAGTTGCTGCAAGTATTACATAGTTTATTAATATATATGGAAATGCAGATTTGGATTATTCCTCTGGGAAGTTTCAATTTGAACTTGGCCAGGATCAAATGCTTCTCTGACAAAGAATTATGTACAGCATTAAATAACCATTAAAAAGGCAAGACATTTGTCTGCAAAGAGAGCCACGATTATATAACAACAAAATTAATCCTACAATTGCTCAAGTTAAACACATCAAAGCCGACTTTGTGCTGAAAATGCACTTCACTGTTTGCCCAGGTCTAGTGACTGATGCTGCCACAGGTGGAGAAAAGGGCAGTGCCAAAGTTGGTGTCAGACACCTTTAAGAAGATTGTTGTAAACCATCTCTCCTTTCAGAACCACATTACAGACCTCCAAACCCAGCTAATCAGGCCAATGCAGACCATCAAGTGCTACCAGGATACCTGCTGTCTCCTTGGGTGCACTGCAAAGGAAGCAAGATCCCATGCCTCTCACTCTTCCACACAGTGATGGAATTAAATCATTACAACAAATACCAAAACAGTCGGATCTGTCTTAAACCAGTAACAGCAGATTTCAGCTTTCCTTTCTAAAATATGAACAAGAGATCTGACTGATGGATCCAATGAGTCTCATTGTATCTCCATACAGGTTTTCTCTGTCAGCTGAGTGTTTTGAGGTCAGAACTGGGCTAGCATTGAACCACACTGGCCGTGCTGCTCCTACAGCAGTGTCAGCCTGCTGGCACATAGGCTGAGGTCATGGCAGTTCTGGACACTTCACAGCTCACTTCTGGTGCTCTGCCTGCCCTTCTCTACCGAGCAGATACTGGAGTATTGATGTAACAGCAGCACAGAATACTACAGAGGAGAAAGTCTTTTATATTATTCATTTCATTACACATCACAAGAGTAAAAGTTACAGAGGAAGACTAAACATTAAAAATGAACACAGAAAGTACTTTAAATGCAAACAGCATGGGGAAAGTCATTCCACCTTACTTTGCCATGAGTCACAACATTCCTCTTGACTGTGAACATATTTTCAAGTTGTTAAGTTAGAAAACTAATATAAATAAATTTTCATCACATTGATGAAAGATACATGGCAAACAGAAAGCATCCAGAAACCATCTGCATCAGTTAGGGTGGTCTTTTTATTTTGCATTGATCCTATTTAATATTGCAAAGTACAATTTTAATTTGCTGTGCAGTTTCATTACTTGGTCCAGACAGAAACCGAATTAATTCCTGGAAAACAAAATAATAGTTGTATGAAAACTTTAGTTTTACTTGGTGACATTGTTTAACTATAAATAAAATGGAATATTAAATTCTTCAGTGCAGCTGTAAGGAGTAGAAATCTTGGACCGAGACCATAAAGTCAGAATACTCTGGATATATTTTTTTTCCCAGCCATTTATCTACTCTTGTTCTTGGTTTTCATGCAAAAATTCTCCTATCAGTTTAAATTTACACTGGATTATTTTCATCCCTCAGGCACCAAGAACCATTTCATAGTTCTCCTCATCTTTGTATGGGTTTCTTTTCCCTTCCTGTGCTGCTTTACATGGGATTTTCTGGTTTTTAGACACAAGTTCAAAAAGGGAGCTATGTCTGATTATGAGATCTGACCTCCAAAGCAGGAGGAAGGGGGACGTGCTCTGCTGGAGATGTTGCATCTTTGAAGGTATTGTACCATTTTTTTGCTATGATATGTTCCAGTCACCATCCTTCTAAGTGTTGAAATTCCACGTAGCCAAGAGAAACCATCTTGAGAGCAGCTTCTTTGCTCCTCTCGTGTTGAAGAAGATTCATCACAGGTACTGGTTCGTTTGCTGGCAGAAACTGAGCTGGGAGTTTCTGCAGGCTCCTCTGTGGAAGTGGGGAGAACTATGAATTACAGGGCAAGTGAAGCACATGGGTGGCCAGGCTCCTTCCCTCCAGGGAGCTGCATGCCCACGCAGAGCTAACACCCCATGACACACTTCTAATCCACCAGGGAAGCCATCTGAGTCAGAGACAGAAGAAAACTCACTAAAAAAATAACTGATAATGTAGGAAGAATTTTCTGTAGAAATGACTAATCATCAGCAAAACAAAAATAATAAAAATACCTAACTCAAGGATTATATACAAGCTGGCTTGACTTTGCAAACAGCAGTTTATCCCATGGTATATTTGTTTTCTGGGTTAAGAGAGTAGCTACTGCTGTTTTAACCATTTCCTTGCTCTTACAGAAGTGAACATCCAGCTGCCCTGCTCAAATCAAATGTTCTGCATATCAAGGGCTGAAATGGCTTTGAAATGTCTATTCCCCATCAGAATAAATTATACACACATATACTAAGGATGACACATTTTACTTTGTATCTGAGAAGCACTTTCAAGATTAGCATAAATTATATTTGTAAATTAGAGGTTGGATGCCAAAACAACAGAAGATATACTATTTTAATCCCCCTAAACATGATTTCAACAGACCATGAAATGTAATACTGAAGAAATAAGGACAGGATCGCAATCATGGATACAGGAACTACACTGTAGGTATGGTTTTACACAAATCTATACTGTTTTTATCACAAAAATTAAACATGCAAATTACACACATTTATCTCTATTTTTTTTAATAACCCTTCAGAGACCCCCCTTCTTATTATTTTTTTTTTGCATTACTTTTCTGAAATACTCCAAATGACTTGCCATTATCTTAAAACAAGATCCAGAGGGTAATACGACCATCCTTTTAGATATAGACTAAAGCTTAAATGAGTAATGACAAAGGTCAGATTTAGAGCCATTTTGTGCACCTGCAGGACTGCCTAAAATGAGCAGTCAATATGTCTATACACATCAAACTTCTTCCCTCTGCTTTTGAGGTAGGAGATCAGGCGCTGCTTAAGAAGTCAGGCCTCTCAGGATATTCAGAATACATTAGTGCTACAAAATAAAATTTCTTCTTTTGTCCCACCTGTCAAACCCACAGGCCCAGACATGTAATGGGCTGACAATCCCACTTTGAGTACCTGCATTATTGCACCGAAACACCCACAAAGCTTTGTGGAAATTGCTTGTGCCTCATTAATCTCCTGTAAGCAACACCACTTGCAGATGTGTATCCACTGCCCATTTTGACACTGGGCTATTTCTTTATGCCCTTTGTGCTCCTCTTGAGTGTCTGCCATCCCCAACAGGACCCACAGAAGATTCTCCAGAAGAAACTGAACTGCCACACCACATGTTGTGGCTGCACTGTAAGATTAACTGAGTCCCTGGGGGAGCAACCAAAAGACAGCTGTAATCCCTCTGCAGTGCACAATGGATAATAAAAGCAAAACTAACCAAGACTATCCACAGCAGGTTTTCCGTATGATTCCAGAAAATCTGATTTCAGACGAAGATCTGGTATGCTCCGCAGTGAACTACGTTTATAATGCAAAATGCTGAAAATGCTAGCAAGAGTTGGAGTTTTGGGGAAAAAGGGGGGAAAAAAAGAGCAAAATCAAAACAAACACAAAACATTTTATGAGAAACACTGATACATCAAAAACTTTGCCCACTATTTTTATAACAAATCTGACATAAGCTAGTGAGCTAGACAGCTTGGAAAGGAGTAACTGAGGAATAAGGACCTTTCTGATCCACGGAGAACTCAACAAAATTGTGTCATGAGTCTGCACGGAAGTGCAGGTACTAGTTCTGTTTTCCACTGGCACTGTTTCTATTTGTAGCAGACTGTCTCTTAACCCAGGGACTAAGGATGCCTGCATTGGGCTGAACACCCACAAAGGTCTGATGCTGCTCTCCTCAGGACCAACTCTCACTGCTGTATCTGGGGTACAGGGACTCCAGGGCTGCAGCCCCACGTGTGCCTGGTGACCAATTGATGCACATGGGAACATCTGTGGGTTGTGAAGACACAACACTTAGGAGGCTGGAGTGAGAAGTGCTCTGCTGTTATATGGATAGAGTTATTTTTAATTTTGCATTGGGGGATGCACAGCTAAAAGCCAGCAAATGAAAACTCATATGTTCAGTGTCACCTAGAATTAGACATAGAGCATATGCAATGTTTAATCTGAGTGCAAATGCATGTTCACATTAATGGAGTGGGGTTTTGCATCCTGTCAAAAACAGGTGGAGCTCGACTAAGGCTGTGTTTTTATCACATTCACTGGAAAACCACATGGCGCAGACTCCACTCCGCCTGAGCAACTGTGGCTAAGTAAATATTTCAATGAGATATGGGAATAAATTAACATACAAAATAATTCTTGGGCATTTCTGTAAGAAAATGTTTCTTCAGTTTTGACTCAAAGTTTCAATGGAAAAAGGAAATCTGTAGAGAGTAAAATCCACCTTTTGTGGATCAGATGCTGTGAAAAGTTAAAACCTGAAGAAATTACTGAAATGTGCTGAAACTCTATGACAGAGACCTGTAAACCAAGAGCTCTGTGTGGGCTGAGATGTTACACTGGGTCTAGCCTTTCCAAATTCAGGCTTATTTCAAACACTGATTGTACAGATGCTCTTTGCAGTCCCTCGAGCAAACATGACACTCTTTTTAAAAAAAATCTAAGTTCAAATTGGATTGACAGGAAAAATATGGTTTTAAATAAGTGCTTCCTATGGTATCCAGTTCCAAAGAGAAAGGACTCTGAAAGCACTCTTCAATCCTGAGTGGCAGTGAACAGGAAGAACAGCATTTCAGTTTGGAGGAAAACCCCTGATGAATAGCACTTTAGCATGATCCATAGCAAAACATACAGATTACTTTTTACACAACTAGTGACTTGAAGGTCTAGTTATTCACATTAATCTTCTGGTAGTATTGTCCTTAACAATTTGCAGTTCAAAATACATTCCCTGAGCTGATCTGCCTCTTCATTTTTTTCTAAATGCCCTGTGAGTAGGTAAGAAGTGGAGAAGCACTTCCTGGCATAGTGGGAGAAGGTCTCAGCAGCACATTTACAGTAGGGACATGACAGGGATGCAGGTTCCACTGAAGGGACAATTTTATGCAACAGCCTATCTTGTGGCAGCTCACCACTCCAGATCTGTTATATTCATATGGGGCAATTTTGCTTCCAGACATCTCAGCACATGACAAAATTTGGAAGTTTACATTCTTTTGATCAGCCATTTATCTGAATATCTTGGGTACAATTTAGCACTGCTTTCATTGACATTCAGGGTCAGTTGGTAATTACTAAAAAAAAAAAAAATCTGCACATTAGCAATTTAAATAGGACTAAAACAAATTTAACCTAAAATTTTTTAATTAAAATTTAATTTTAGGGGAATGCACAGTGCAAGTTCTTACAAACAGTGTAAGGCTTATTTGCCCCACTAACAAGGACTCTGGGTGCTGGACTGGTCTTTTCACAGGAAATAACAACAACAACAACAAAAAAAACCAAACAAACAAACAAAAAAAAAAAAAACAAAAAAAAACAACCAAAAAAACTTTACTGCAGTTTATCCAGCCTAACTACATAAATGTTCTGCTGGATACATCACTTTGCTGTCCTAGGTTCTGGAACTCATAAAAGTCTTCATCAGAATATCCTTTTTCACCTGCAAGAGCCCTGCCTGAGCCCATTGCCTTGACTTTACAGCTAGAATTACTACCCTTGTGCTATTAGGGATCACCATCTCTGTGTTCCTTCTAGTGTCTGAAGGAAAGGTTTCAGCTCTTTTGTCAAACACCACTCTGTATTTTAAGTGGACAGCAGTGAGTATCTCTGCTTTGCAAAATGAAACAGACTTAAAAAACTAAGTGAAGTATTTTTGACTGGCATAATAAACCCAGAAAACAGGAAAGCAAATCACTCCACAGATGTGTATATTGGTGTCCCTCCCTCCTTCCTCTCTGGACAGCCTCAATCTACTTAATAAAGCTACATGAAATCCTGTACAGTATCAACAGCTCTTGTCTTCAGAGCCTGGAGAAGTTTTTTCACTAAGATACAAAGTTCTTGTGAAGATCTCCCTGCTTATGTCACTTTTCTATGCATAACAAAGTGATCATTATTGCCACAACAGAATATTAATGTGCTTCATATTTAAGTGTAGAAATAATAATATAAAAAACTCTTTCCTTGTCTTGATGGATGTCAGTTTCTGAGCCAGGGTTGTCAGAAGCTACTTATTTGTGCACAGAAATAAATTTAAAAGGACATTTTCTTTTCAGAAACATGGTTAATTTAATACTGCACATCAGAGTATGTGAAAAGCAAGTGTAGTGGGAATATAGGTGGTCAGGACTAGGGATTTGAGCCAGGACACTGAAAGAGGACAGCCAACAAACATAGGTTTTTGTCTTTCCCCACTCCTGCATGTACCCAGCACAACCCTGAGCCCTTTCCACACTGAAGCCTTCCAACATTCATTGCATCTCCACTCCCTTTGGAAATCAAGTTGAATTGTCCAAATGCAAAGCACAGAAACTCTTTTCTCCTCTGTATCCATGCACAGATCTGATGGGCCAGACCCAGGAGCTCCAGCAGACTACTAAAAGGTCTTTATGCATACAGGAATTTAACACCAGAGACAATTGGCTACAATAAAAGCTGCCAATAAACTTCCAAAGCTGCTAGAAATCAGCACATGCTGATTTTCATCACTCTCAGAATTATTTTTGCAAATGGGAATGATCAGATAATTTTGGGCACTGCTGTGTTGCACTTTTTTCTTCCTGCAAGCATAGCTTTTTGCCAAATTTCTGAGGAAAAACTATGTCCAACAAGGTCTGAGAGTGAAGGAAGATGGTACTTAAATGCTTCTTTAGGGACACGTACTCACTTTTCCCAAAGGGTCATCACTACAGCCTATGAAGCTGCAGTGAAATGGAACTTTGCTAAAGCAACAGCTTGTTTTCCAGGCTGTGAAAGTCTATGGAGGATTTGTTAGAGAGCTAAAACATTAAAACAGAGCGAACACCCTTGTAACCTGCATTTAATGCTGTAATAGTAAATTAAGTGGGGAATGTACTAGTTTAGTTCCCTGCATGAGAGGTGATCAGCTCTGTGCTGCTCAAACTCAAAGTATGTAAATTCCTTTTATTCCTCAGGCAACTCTTCAGAACTGTCATTTACCGAGTGTCACGTTTGAAGTGTCTCAACTTGAAGCAATAATGCTGGGTATGCACTGAGGTCCTGAGTTGTGGCAGCCAGGATCACAAAAAATCTGGACCTAATTTTATGTAAAAATGATAAACCAACAATAATGTGCTGTTGCTTTCCTTTGCTCTAAGAATTATTGTTAAAATCTGCAAAGCTGCTGGTAAGAAGTTGTAGTGCATGTACATTTCCAGGCTGCTCAAACGCCTTTGAAAAGTCTTCTATCTAGGAACAATAACCCTGGCATAATATGAACTGGATTTCCCTCTCCCAAAGCTCCACTGCAGGCAGCAGTCTACTTTAAAACAGCTGAAAGGGGCAGAAGCTCAGAGACAATTTGTGTGTGAGCTCCAAGCACTGAAGTCCAAATCAGTTATCTGCACACCAGGCTGCACACAGTGGATGTCTCTGTCCCTCAGAAGAGCAATTCAGCTATGCTTTTTAATTGTTTATGTGTTTTTAAACCCAAGAAAATAATGTTCTCTGCTCCAAAATAAGTGATACCCCCTTCCATGCCCTGTGGCCCAGTGCCCACACAGGACAGAGAAACCTATTGCTCTTATCCTCACAGCACCAGCTACCCCAGAGATTTCAATTTTAAGATGCTAAGAAAAAAAACTTCCTTCAAGATGATCTCATGATAAAAATCTTAAACCAGAGCAGCCTCAATTCAAACGTTTTGGGTCACTATGTATAGAACTGGAACAGTAGACTTTCAAGTCCTACAGAGAGCTCATGACAAGTCTTTTAATAGGCACTTTCACTCACTTAATAAATGTAGTGATGGACTACTGAGCTTTAAGGAATAGAATCACTGAATCATTAAAGTTGGAAAAGATTTTTAAGATCATCAAATCCAACCATCATCCCAGCACCACCACCATGTTCACCACTAAACCGTGTCCTCCATGCTAGGAAGGATGAACCTTACTGGACTTCACACACACACTTCTGTGAACTTCCATGTGAACTTATTATGTACCCTGCCTAGAATGGCACACAGAAATGTTAATGTTCCTGGTGATGACCAGCTCATTATTCTGTTTTCTGGAATCTTTATTTTATTTTTACCTAGGTAAGAAGTTAAAGATAACAATTGTTAAATAAGAGCTAGCTGCACCTAGTTATTTAACCAGTGGATACGCTGCTTTACAACAAACGTAGATGATTAGAGGTAAGAAAAGACAGATGCATCATAATTACATTATTGCAGCTCTAAAGTGCTTCTAGAAACTTTGTGGAGGTAAAATCAGCATATTTCCCATAGGGGGTTTTGAGTTAAACAAGTTACCTGTTGTCATATTTTCAAGTTTTGTCTTATGTCCACAAAACACTTAAAATGAGAGCCAAGACTTTTTTATAGTCCTGCTATTGTATTCTGGAATGGAAAACTAAATGCAATCTAAGGTTGAAGGACACTAAAAAAAACTTGGGAAATCAAAACTATGGAGTTTCATATATGTTTGTGAGTGATCCAAGCTGACACTTTTAATGCACTCTCAGATATTAGAAAAGGGATATTTCATAGGTATAGCCAGTAAAATTAGGATAGCTTTGATTCAAGGCCCAGAACAGCTTCAAGAGGGCTCACAAAAAATAGTATCAAGGAAAAAAGAATCTGCTTAGGAGAGATTGCCTTCTATGACAGTGACAAAATTGGGTTGTCTTCTAGATGTTAGCATCTATAATTCTTGAAATGCAGCTAAAATACAGATAAAAATAAATACAAAGTATAAACTTTCATAATACATTGGAGTTATTTATGCATATACTTATTAATCTGTGTTTACTGCCCTTCAAGTTGCCTGCAGAAACAATTAGATTCCTTTTTAGAAGGGTAGTATGGAGCATGCAGACCTATAGCTTTTATTTAAAGAGTATGACAGGCAATCAGTTTGTGTCAGAGGAAGCCCACATCAGCAAAGAGACATGTTAAAGCCACATTTGAATTTTCTTTCTTAGGACTGAACAGATGAGTGTTTCCTTCATGTTCTGAACACAGTGGGATTGGGAAATATTCTGAATTTCAGGCTGGAAGAAAATTGTTTGCTTCAAATTATATGAAAATGACCAGCACTGATTTTATTCCTCACTTTCAGCAGAAGTGAATACTGCCTAGCAGAAAAAGGAAAGCCAGATGCATTTCTAAGTCTGTTATATATTTCCACCAGAAGTAGCATAACAACTAGAAATTAACTATTTCATTGCATTTTTCACTCTCATGAGATAAACATTAAATTTGGCTAATGAACCGGAAAGAAAAAAGAAAGTCTATGGATTGATAGTTTTTTAAATGGTTAAATGAAACAGGAATACAGACAGGAAATGAAAGGCTGTATTCCTATATTAATACTGATGCACAACGAGAGCAGCTAAAGATCCCTTTTAAAAAGACATCAATATTACTTCCACAAAAGGTTTACATCAGTTTTGAGAATATGAACTGGAGCTGTTTCAGCTGGGAAGAGTCAAAAGCCAAAGTCAAAAAATTGTTATTAAAAATGCAGACTAGGAGAAAGAAAACATCTAAGCTGAGCAAATCAGTTGTGTTTTGTTCTAAAACCAGAGACTCAATCCATTATGTGTTAAGTTTGAAAGACATCACTACAAAATTGAGAAACCCGAGCAGGACTCCCCAGTCCCTTCTGTCCCATTTCCATGGACAGTCTTCTCACATCCTTTGTCAAAGCCAGGCTCAGATCTGTCCCACTGTGCTTTGTCAGGACTACAGAGCCAGAGAGAAGTATGAACAAACTGCTCTGTTTTCTATGGAAATAAACAAAGGTCAGCTTTTTTCCTACCAAGTCAAGGCACTCCGTGACTACAGAGACTGTGAAGGGCTGGACAAATGTCTAAGACTGTCCCTGGAGAGCAGAACTCTGTGCCCTGTGCTTCTTGTGGCCAGGAAGCATGTGAGCCAGACAAGTCTCTGTTCTGCTTTTTAAACTGCAAAGCGCAAATTAATTGAGAGTCAAAACAGAGCCTAAACCACCCCCAAAACAAAGTTCTTGACATTCAAGCTCCCCAAAACTTCCTTTTGAGACAGTTATACACACATGCACCACTCACACAATCTCATGCAGAAAGCTTCAATGTCAGCTAGCGCTGTTTGCAATAACAATGTTCCAATATGTGGTTTAATAATTCCATTAGTATTCTATGAGAATAATGAACATTGTTGTTCCTTTTTGTTTTGTTGCACTTTCTGTTATTTTGCTAGTTTCCATCCCTAATATGTTTTATTGTTATTCAGGTCCTTGCCCAGTCTGTCTGTTACCTGCTCATTAGAACTCCTGTGGGAGAAAATATTCCTGCAAGAACCTAATTCCAGTATGTTTCAATTCATTCTCAGGCTGAGTGAGTCTAAAGGCTCAGATTATTAAGGTGATCTTGCAGTGATGTATTTGATAGACTGTGTTATGTTGTATTAAGGCAAAGGGAAATTATCTATAGAGTTTTAACTTTATGCTTGGAAAGCTAAACAAAAAATAAGTAAATCTAGACCCTCAAAGAAGCATGCCTCCACTGGGGCTTAAAGTGACTAGGAGGTCAATGGGCAAAACAATTTAAGGTATTTCTTTGTAAGACATATGAGAGGGATATATGGCAATGCAAGCCAATTAGCTATGCAAGCTTGTTCTGATGACACTTTCACAATAGAAAACCACTTTGGAATTCTCAAAAATACCTTGAAAATTTCCAAACCAGTGTTTTTGGTTTAAATTGCTAATAAAATCACTGAGTGGGTCAGTAGAGTTGAACCTACAGCAAGCTTCAGCAGCACAAAAATTTTATATGCAATTTTAGGGCTGAACTCCCTATACAATGACTGTAGAGTTCTTGCTGAACTGCAGTTATGGTTATAAAATATTAGCAATGTTAAGTAAATTACAATATGTTATATGAGAAAGGCCTTCCATCAGGTAACATATGGGCCTCCAAACTATTCAGAACAGGCCTTATTACTTGTCTCCACTTTATTTTAATCTATTTACTAAGACTTAATCTAAAGAAAAAGAAACAAAATTCTAAGAGTTTAATCATAGCTAAAAGATTTACAGCATGCACATTTTCTTCAATTTATTATTAAAAACAGCAGTAAAAATTGACTGTAATATTGAAAGACCAAGAGAAAATTAAGCAATGCCTCATCTACTACTTCCAACTCAATTTTAAGCACTCTGGGCTTTGTAATATAAATGGCAATTTTATTGCTGGCATTAGAGAAGTAGTTATCCTGCCCTCTGAAAATGCCTACCACTTTCTGGGCAAGTCTGTGGAATATGTGTAAATGATTAACCACAAGCCAGGTCAGCTCAGACTCAGAGCAATTACAGTCTACGGCAGAGCCCCACAAAACTTCAAAGCCACATGCCAGCAGAGGGTCCATACTGAGAAATGCAGACTAAGCCACTGGCCAGCCACTCCTACCAGCACAAGGTGGTCTCAACAGCCTCTTTCCTCTTCCCTTGCATTGATTTTTTTCTCATTTCCTCAGGCAGGACCAGTGTGCACATATCCAGCAGGCAGCACCATCACAGCCAGCCCCTGGGAGGCTCTGGTCTCCACAAGAGCTATAACAGCCCAGAAACATCTTGTCAGACCAGCCCGTCTGAGCAGAGAGAGCCTGGCTGTAGCCCAGTCATGCCTTAATGAGAATATCATCTGCCTTATTACAAAAGACACCAAATAAAACTGGATAGTTAGGACTCATACTGTCATGAGAGGGAAAACTGCTACTAAATATTAGCTTATCACTAGGTATCCAACCAATTTCACAGAAGACTAGCAGCATCTTGTTAGGTTTATATATATAAACTATCATCTGTTCAGTCCATTTATAAAATGTGGGAAGGCAGCAGGAAACCTAAGGATTCATGAGGAGTTCTTAGAGAGAAACATCCACTGCTCTCTTTGTCATTTCTCTCTGCCTTTGATTTTAGGCCCATCTTTTCACAGTTCTTTCTCCTCCTTTCTGCACGCCTCCTGTTACTGCAGAACCACCAGTCATCCTGTGCACTCCATGTTAGACACTGAGGGAGCTCCTGTGCAAATGTTCAGCACCAGCACAGCTGTCAGCAGCTGTATGCTGGCTCTGATATTTTCCACTTGCTCTTAATCTAGGGACAAGGGGAAAGGAGGTCATGAGGAGCACAGAGAAAGCAGAAACCTTCCTACAAAGTTTGTTTTGACAAAACAGAACTGGGCCCGCAAGTGGAGCTGCAAGTCTGCAGGAGGGCAAGGGCTTCGGAAACCCCGCTGAGTACGTGGGATCCAGCCATGGGCAGCTGTCTTGTACAGTTACACAGTCTCAGGGACTCACACTACCTTGGCCTCTCCTGATCATTTTCTCTTGGAGAGCTGCTATTGCCCAGTTTCAAAAGTTGGCAGATGCTGCAGGACAAAGAGCTGAGCCAAAACCTTAATTCACATCCCACAGTTCCCAAGCTGCAATCTCAAACCCAGAACCTCCCTTTGTCAGACTTCTGCTTTTCTCCGTGCGCTTAGAGTTTCACCTCTGAAATACACAGAAACACTGGTCTGAACACGGCTTCAGAGCTCTCAGAGAGAGGGGCACCACAAGACACCACACCCCAACTCAGGAAGGCACTGTTGATACTATGAAGATCCCTCCAATGCCCTTTCCTTTGAAACAAATGACAATGGCTGTTTCTCAGGAGAAAACCAGGTCTTTGGCCTGAGAGCACAAAAGGGGTTTGCTATGAGGCCACAGACCTGGAAAGCAAAGCAGAATATGTTCTTGGCTTATCTACAGCTCCTATCTCATTACTTCCCACCTTGCTGTCCAAAGTTCCCCAGCACACCAGCAGGAGAAGCAAGTCTGTAAAATACAATATAAATACAAAAAAACCCCAACCAACCAAACAAATAATAATAATTAAAAAAACCACCAAAACACAAAAACCCTCATGTTGTGAATATGATATAGCCCTTGGCCAGCAACCTCTGAACAGATCTGAGTATTTGGAAAATCTGTTTGTAACAAAAGACACGACAGACAGAAATGCATGAGTGTGTCCAGTAAACACAGTCAAGTGCCAAGGATGAGAGGATCAGTAACAGCTGGAGAAAAACAAGTTATTTTGTTTTCCACAAGCCAGATAAACAGGAAGAGGAAGATGAGGAAGAAAGGGAAAAGTCCTGTCCTGAGCATAGTAAGATTCTTCATGGATGGATGCATATTTGCTGCACTGCAGATACACATAATAAACCTGAATTCATTAATACTAAATATTTACACTCAGCTTGTAACTCGTCCAAAAAAGCAATTATGATACATCATGTTGACAGAGAGTATGAAACCATTAAAATTTGGATCACTGATAGAGTAAAATCCCTAGTACAGTACATTTAATGGGAATAGTCCAATGCTTTCTAATAAAGCAATGCAAAATCTATTTTGCTGTGACACTGCCCTAGTTCCAGGTGGGATGGAGTTAATTTTTTCTCAGTAGCTGTTATAAAGCTGTGTTTTGGATTCGGAATGAGAATGGTGTTGACAATACACTGATGTTTTGGCTCTTTGCTAAGGTGTCTTTAACCTAAATCACAGACTTTCCCCTTATCTCATGCTCTGCCAGTGAGGAGATACATAAAAAACAAACAAACCAACAAAACCCCAAAAAACCTTCCAAAACCCAAATTTAGCACAGCTTATCTAATAAGCTAAGAGGCAGCTCTTGGCACTGAACTTTGGTTGCAATAGTTCCCCACAGAGTAACATGTTACAGGTGTCACTCATGGGGGACTGAAAACATGGAGATGAGCTGGTAGCAGCAGCACCTTTCACCTCATCATGGCAGGTGAGAAGCTATACAAGAAGAGACTCCTCAGTGCCCATCCTCAGCCTGTTTCCAGTCCACCTGAATATCTTTGAGAGAGGGCTAAACAATAGAAACTCCTTGTCTGGAAATGAAAAGTGGAGCTATCAAAAATCAGACCCCAAGATGTGACAGTCAGTGTTCTCTCTTTCACAAAGAACACTTGTCAGAGATTAACCATGTGGTCTTTTAAAAGGCAGCATATTCCCTGCAGAAGTCATTGTCCATGCAAGTGCTGCTGGATATGGCTTCCAGCTCCGACAGCACAGTGGCCTTGGAATCAAAGCCTGGTAGAAGTGGAGATTGTAGGTCTTGGAATCACCAATAGCTGCTTAAAAGATATGTAGCCTAAATCACAGTCCAAACACACTGGAGGGAATGTGATATAAGCTGATGACAGACACAGGTTTTAGGGGAAGTAGCTGTCCAGTTTGGCACAGGGAATACATCACTACAACATGACCTACACAAGTTGTGGGCATCCCTTTGGATAGCCCTGTATATAAACACATGGTGCCAGTGGTTAAACATCGGCTGGCAGGATAAACTGTAAAAGACATAGTATTAAATCAGGCACTTTCAGGGCTCAGATCCAAATATACTAATCCTTTCATCAGGATTCAAACTGGCAATATTCCATATAGGAGGACACTTGTTTACTCTGGACTGGTTACAAAGTTCATCTGTTCAAGAGAGCAAACCCTCTTCTACTCTCAACTCCACTGAGGAAAGGCATAAAACCATGCTTGTCTTCTGTGTGTCTCCAGAATCACCAGAGTGACCACGAGTGCAGTGACAATGCAATGACACTATCTGAGGAGATGTAATGCTCAGATATAAGGCTTTGTATTGTGTTTCACAAAGCCCACTGATGGCACAGGAGCATGCAACAAGTTTCATCTACACCAGGATCAAATATCCTCACTCGCTGTGCTTTGATACAGGCCCACCTTAGTATATGGCTTGATCAGATTCTCGAGTTCACAAACAAACCTAAAGTTTGTATTTAGATCTGTTACCATGGGTCTCAATGGTGGCACAAGAACAGTATTCAAAATTCTTTGTTTGGAAATAATTCCAGTGTTCTAGATACCCATCATAAAAGTGCTGACTTTTTTTGTGCCATTCCCTCACAAAACTCATCTACAACAAGCAGTTCTCCAAAACCAAAATTGCCATTCTGATAAAGAAAGATGAGCTGATGATTTAAGTCAGACAGTAGGTCAAACGAGTTGGAACTACTTCAGAATATTCAGTCTGTGATCGTTTTCTTGAGTTTCTGTTTTGCCATTTTGTTTATTCTTGAGGCTGAGCCTGAGAATTTCTATCCATGCTTAGATCAAATTGTATGTTGCTAGTTTGGGAAACCACATGTAGTAAATATTAATGTATGTATAAGCAATAAAGATGTCATACACATTTACCTGTTCTATTCTTATGCACTGGGATGTTTATAAGGTGGCCAGAGACAAATAAATCATCATTTTCTGTGGTAGGAATAAAAGCATGATCATTATCTTGAAAGTTCTATTTCACCCTAACACCATGGGACAGGATTTATGGAAAGGCTTCATTGATCCAAACACAAATCACAGTTCAGGTTTGCCCAGCTACAGAAAGCCCAAGGAAGCATCAAATGAAATGTTAAAATTAATGTCTGTGTTATTTCTCAGGTAATTTAATGAATTATTACAAAGAAATTCCTTCAATTTTGTGTTTGCTATCATATGTGGCAAGTGAAGAACCTCAGCCTGTGGGTTTCTACATGCATAAGCAGAGCATTTTTAAGGCCAATTTTTTTCCTACTACATGTTAATGCATTTTATAATGTGCGAAATATAGTTCAGGCAGCTCAGTCTGAAAATCAAGTCATTTTTGCTACACATACTCACCAGGTCAAGATGGTAAGTTTTTGGATAATAACTAGGCTTTAAAAATAGATTTCTATAATTTAAAAATGAAACCAAGGCTTGATAAGCTGTGTTTTAGCAAAAGGAGAAAACCCCTTCTTTTCTAGGAGGAAACTACTTGTGGAATCATGATATAAAGTATTACTGAGCAGAAACCATCAAACAACTGATGTTTGATGACGTTTCCCAGTGTTTTATAAAGAAATTTTGTGCACAGTACATAAAAAGTTGTACTTAGCATTGACATCATTATTGGAACTCATGGTCCTAGGATATGGTGTAAAATGCATCAAAATCCATGGCCTTAATAATATTTAATTCATTAGTTTCAGCTCAAAGAAATACCATGGAATCATGATAAAGCATGTTCTTCACTCTTTTTTCAAAGTGAAGTAATCCCTGCCTTTTCAGGTTTTTCTTGTGTTGCTTCTAGATGGAGTTACCCTGTCAACAAAGTGTCACAATATTTCTTGGAAGTACTTGAAAATACTTTCTAGAGGTATTCTTTTAGGATAGATTACAGCACGATAAGTCATTGCATTCTTTTGAAAAATTATAACTACTGTAAAGCTCAGCATATCAATGAGGCCTGATTGTACACTGCAGCAGTTAGTGAGGGGATACATCTCATTTTGCTATCTCCAACAGGAAGGTAAGGAGGAGGGATGCAATAACCCACTTAAGCCTGCAAACACAAGCCACAAGCCCTCTCCTTGCTTTTGGACAATCAAGACCCTTTCCTTCCAGCCTGCACCATACAAAACCCAGAAGAACTGGCCAGGGAGAAATGTCAATGAGACAAGCCAAATGAGGAGCAGAGATCTTCAAAGAATGACAAAACAACTTGCTCCATATGGGCAACTATATTTTGCTAGTTAAAATGGCCTGAAGGAGTGGGAGCTGGTCAGGGAGCAGAGTTCAGTGCAGCCTAGGAAAGGCAGGGAAAGTGATGAAACTAGTGGGGCTGCAAAGCTGCTGCAGTAGTGCATGAGGCTGTCTCTGGGAAGAGCTGATAGCATCCTTACACTTTTTATTCAGGTCTAGAAATGTCCCCTAGAAAGGAAATTTTGCTTTATAATTGGAGGAAACACCTTTGGATCTGTGAACTGCCACCAGCTTTCTGGGATGCAGCAATTCAGCCTTTGAGCCTTGTCTCCTGCCCAGTCTGAGGTCCTTGTGCAATCAAGCCCCACAGGTGAGGTGATGACCTCCTTGAGGAGATGGATCTTCTCATGAAATAGAAGTTTCCTGTTAGGAATTTCCTAGCTTTGTCTCCCCAAACCAATCTGCAGAGAAATCATGTGCCTAATTTCTGATTTTATAAACACTAGAACTCCCTCATCCTTCATAAAATATCTCTAACTGACCGACGTATAACCTCAGGTAATTAAGAAGATTCCTAGATGGCAAATACCCAAGATTCATCTTTAATCTCAAGGGAAAGAATAGTGACAGAGCTTTTAAAAGATTTTCAGGTAATTAATAGAGACATTACATCCCTCATTATAGTCATCTTAAATGCAGCAGAATTGACTGAGTTGGAGTTTCTGGAATGAAATGAGATACAACCTAAAGCATGCTGAACAGCCCTTTCCTAAGTATCTCCTGTTTCCTACTCAACCTCCTCAGACAGGTGATAAATGCAATCTCTCCATTTATTGGGTCATATTTCATCAAACACAAATGTATGTGTCACTGGACATCTGTGAGCACCCTACATGGCCTCTCCAGATTGTGCTAATGGGGCTGCAGCACAGCAGAACCTGCTCAAGTCTCCATCAAGCAGAACTCAGGACAACAGGGGATGCTGACACAGGGGAACAGTTTAATCTGGCAATTAATTCAGGGCCTATGCAGAAAAATAAATGATCCCCTTCTTGGATTTAATTTTCAGCTAAACAGGAGAGCAGTTTCTATTCTTTCCTGACCTCAGAGGTCCTGGGGTGAGCAAATCCCTGAGTCAATATCTGAGGTAATTCATCCTGATATGGGATCAGTTCAGACCTGGTTCAGGGCTAAACATTAGAGAATACTCCCAGACAGCAAGATTCCAAACGGGATGGTCATACCAGAAACCTAATATACTGTGTTGCTAAATCAAGCAAGCTAAAGTAATTTTTATTTCTTTACTACTGCAATTGCTCTTAAAGGTCCCAACTCCCATCCTACAGACCATGAAAAAGCAAGAACCGCAGAGCTAGTCAAGAACACAGGGAACCAGCTACTGATAGCCTCTGAATTCTAAATCAAAAATTCTCAAAATAGAAAGTAAATAGTTTATAAACTATTTAGCAGCTCAAGGATTAGCCACAGAATTATCCAAACAGCTATGACAAATTTATAAATCTATGAATAAAATCATAAGCCCCCCTTAAGCAATTTATAAAGCAGAATAACATGTCAATTATTTGTTGCAAATAATGTTTGCTACTTTAGCTTCTACTTAAGTAGCTGCAAAAATAAATAGCTTAACAGCCTGCAACCATGTTAGTTTGGCACAACTGCATTTAAATTTAACTCTCAGCAAAAAGAATTTATGATTTTCATTCACTTGCATTTCAGAGAAACAAAAGAATATACTTTTTTCCTGTCTTTACATTTATAAAATAGAGGGCATGGACCTTACAGAGAGCAGCATACAGCATGTAAATCTGGACTGAAGGAATTGCAGAAATGCCTCAGATGTCCCAGGCTGATCACCAGGATTCAAAAATTCCTGCCTATCAAGGATGAAATATTCATTAATTGTGACCTATACCAAAGTTCAGTGAGGTTCAGATATAAATCTAAACTTTGTGTCAATTGTGGAAACATAGAGTAAAATACTAAATCCAAACTCATTTCGCATCTGATAAATATAAGTTTTGGGCCCACCCATCTAAAGGTTATTCTAGAAACCTCTTGGGACAGAAGTACAAAGCAGAGGCAACACTGCAGGATTGATTAGTCTGATGAACAGGAAAATTGGGAAAAATGGAACAAGTGAGGAATTACATCAAGAAGTAGCTGAGCTTCACTTAAAAAAAACATATTTCAAAGAGAAAGATAATGACAAAATGAACTATGTGGGGAAACCTGAGAGAAGCTTGATAACTTTCAACACTTATGACATGGTATTTGTATTGTGCAGATCAGCTCTAATACTTTTGCCATACAAACTGAACAAGTCCAGCTATAAAGAGGAGTCAGTTAATTATACATGCATATTTGTATGCAAAATAGGTAAGAGTATGTAGTTGTTTTTCAGAATATGGTCAGATCTACAGTTCTGGAATTGCATACCTGATAATATTTCTACACTTTAGATATGCAGTGGAAAACATGTGGACTGATTTTACTTAATCAAACAATTTAAAGTTTGAACTGCTTTCTCATTTAGCTAACAACATATAATAACCATTAGAACGTGCCATAAAGTTATCATCTTATTTGCATGAGTACCATACTAGGGGAAATGAAAGCATTCCAGATTTACACAGTCATTGAGAGAAAGATCAAGTCCACAGTGTATAAACATTAAAAAGACCCTAATTAGAATCAAGTATTTTTGACAATTTTATTTCCAGCTAATTAGCACGGATGTTTTAGTACTAGGACCTGACTGCACTGTATTCTTCAATAACGATGATTCATATCTACATTCAAATAAATAATTCAGCAAAGAAAGATGCGTGGAAGTGCTTTTGTTTATAGTGCTGTCAAAATGAAATACTTGAGGAAAAACAATAAATGTTAATCGTCATCCACTTTTAACAGGTTGAGACTAGACTAAGTGCTATTTACAGGGAATCAGCTGCCCTGCAGACTGGATACAATTAGACACCAGAGCAGGTTCCTTGCAACCTGACATGTAAAAGCCAATTTCTGGTGTGCCCACACACTCCCAGGTCTGCAATGGGAGAAACAGCTCTCTGTGTACAGCTGGGAGACTGCAGCTACAACTGTGTCATTATGTGACATATTTGGGTGGTGGCCTTGACCAAGACTCTCTTACAGGGAGAGGAGGTTCTGCTGGCAGTAGGGGGAGAGCCCTGCCCTATATCCTGTGGGGGAACAGGGTGATGCACTTGCACAATCCAGCACCCGAAACCAGAGTGAAGTGCCAGGACTGTGTTCTACCCTGGGGCTTCTGCCACACTCCCACGCAGGAAATATTGCTGCCAGAATATCCCACACCTGCTGTATGACTGCAGAGATACATGGAATTTCCAGGTAGAAACACAACAAAATAGAATCACTGCATTTAGAAATGTGTATTTTCATGTCCAAAATCTTCTACACACGAGCAAAACTAAAGCTTACATGTACAAGCCTTAATATTTAATGCAGAATCTGTAGATCAAGCGGCCTGGAAGTACATTAGGCACAGAGAGAGACACTTCACAGCCAAACCCCAGAAATATATTGACAGTAGTAAGCAGAGAATCCTGAATCACTCTTGTGCACAAAAGAATTATTATGTCTAAAGTCATTTTAAGAAAGAAATGGTCGCTGGGCATGGCTGCTATCAGAAATGGCACAGAGAATAAAAATAAAACATCAGAATAATATCAATAGTAAGATTGCTATGAAGGAGGGGACAGGCTATTCAAAATATGTAAGAACTTCTTCTCTTTGCTTCACCACACACATTACCTAAGACTGGCTTAATCCTTCATATCATCATTCATAAAAGTATCCATCCTTTGGAGGCTCCTGTCCTTCCACAGCAGGTGCCCAGGCCATTCAAATGTGCATTTATGGGCATTCAAACCATAGGACTAAAATGGGATGGGTCATGGGGGATTGCCCCATTTTGCAGCCACGCTGTTGGCATCAGGTGCACTGTGGGTCACAAGTCTCCAACCGGCAGCATGTCAGTCCTTATACATCCTGAGGAGAAGTGGGGCATGGCAGTTGCATTGGTCCTGTTTGCAAACAAAACCAGTTTAACATGTAACCAGCAGCAGCTGCAAAATGGATCCATATTTTTTACTCCAACTTCCGATCACTATGTATAAACCATCTCAATGAATACAAATAATTGCAATGTCCTGTTGCGTTCCTCTATAAGTAGCAGTGCACTGACTTCAGCCAGAGTAACAATCCAATGTGTGAATAGCTTGGAGGTGATGTTCCTCTTCCCTTGTCCCAGCCCTACTTTGGGCCAGATTACCTGCTGGTGTAGGCTACAAAACTTCACAGGACTGAAAATATGACACTGACTTTGGCAGCTAAAGATCTCTAGTCTGTTAAGTATGAGGAGAAGGAAAAGGGAAATTTATTAGTGCAGTTACTTTAAAAGGCCAATTAGAACTTTATTGGAGGAGAAGCTTCAGCAGTTTTAGTTATTTATGATTTAACAACCATGCTATGTATTTAATTGTTATAAACTTTTTCGTCCCCCAAAATAATTAACACTATAAACAATAAAAATGAATTGAGTGGGGATCAAGACAATTTGGAGCAGTCTTGGTGGTATTTTCCATTTAGTGAAAATGGTATTTTACATTTTATTATTACCACTTTAATGACCTGATCTTAGACATTCTGCTTCCTTTTACCATATGTCACTTTTATTCTGCCCTTCTAGATCCACATGTGGAAAAGAGCAGGCCTGACATATACTGGAAAAGTTAAGTCATTCAATTAACTAAAGCCTTTGTTTTTACATTGCTAACATTCATGGAGTAGAAAATAAAAAATTGATTCTAAACCAATAATAAGGAATCAAGAGCATAATTAGACCTTTACTAATGAGGGACAGTAACAACCCCAGAGACTAAATTCAATTTTAACCAAGGTAGATAAAAGCTGATGCAATAGACTTGTGGTTTTGATTCACTAGTAGAGATTCATGTACCTCACCTGGTATCTCACCTGAGGGCAATAAGGTCTTTGCTGAAGTTTCAGACAAGGTACCAGATTTGGATGCAGTGACTGATTGTGTTGGATTGAAGCAATTCAGCTCCTTCCTTATTCCCAGAGAGCTGACATGAGTAGCCAGAGTCTGATTTCACACCAGTTCAGCACATCAGTAATACTTCAGCAGTATAATTCAATCCCAAACTATGCCTTCACTTACACAGATAGCCAGGCAAAGTGAAAAATCAGGCTGAAAAGACAACTCCAGAAGCAAGGTTGCTATTGCTTGGAGACAGAAAAGCACATACCTCCCACATATCCATGCTCCACAGAGAGATTAGTTTCATCCATTCACCTAGTGAATGCAAACCCACAAACAGAAGAAATGAAGCATTCTGCTTCAGGCTTGGATCCACAGCATAGTTGAGCTAAGGTACATCCCTTCTGCACGGGCCTATGGGCAAGCAGCTCCTACTGCCTCAAGGGAAGAGGGAAGGTGGGGATAAGACAACTCCACCACACCCACACCTACCTGCTGCACCTACAGGACAGGTAGGACCAGGGCACAGTGGGACTGGAGCCAAGACATGAATAGGTTCTGCTCTACCCAGCCAGCTACAACTACTCCTCCCACCCTTACTTATTTCTGTAGCTGTTACCCTAAGCTGCTAGCCTAGCCTTGTGTTTCGGTAACTCCATCATGGACTGGGAGGGAAGTAAAAGCATCTCAGCCCTGTAGCTGCTGTTCCTCCCCAAGCACAGCCCTTCCCCAAGCTTCCCCTGGCAGTGCTGCACAAAGCAGTTTAATCCCTGAAGGGAAGAAAAGCTAGCAATCCCCAGCTCTGAAGTGAAGGCACATTCATTTTGAGCAGGCTCCAGATACTGCAGAGCTCCATCCTTCTTGTGCAAGATCCAGTCAGTCAGTCACTAGAACTGACTGGGCCTGGTTGGTGGATTCTGCTCACTTGCATTTTACAAAGCAGCCATGGCAGCTCCTCATTTGCTCCTCTGTGCAAATGTTAGCAATTACTGCTCACACAGACATGAAATGTAGGTATGCAGGCTTAATTAGAGCTGAAAAGATTTAAAGACAAATATTTTCCTTAGAGAAAACCCATCTGAAACTATACTTCAGACACTTGCTTGGACAGGTTCTTTGTGCTAAAAAGAGTTATCCACACTGCACTGTGCTGGAAATCTTTAAGGAGAATAAAAGAATCAAGAGCTCAGAGCAAGCTTTAATTCCAAATGCATCACTGATGTCTATATTCCTGTGATCCCTTGACAGGTTTCTTTAACCAGCCAGCTGGGATTGCAGCCAGGCCAGCAACATTTAGTTCCAGACTAGAGGAAAAGCTATTTGCGCATTCAGCCCCCTGCTGTAGATCAGCAGCGCTAATAGTTATCATTATGTTATATATAAAAATGAATTAGAGCTCAAACATTAATGAGCTTTTAGCAGATGCGTTCATTAGAGCCTACTGCAGTGACTCTGAAACCAAGTAAAATGCTGTCACCTGTCTCCTGTGAGCTGCTTGTTACAGTTCTATACCGTCAGTCTGCTGCAGTTTCAAGTAATAGGAGAGATATTTTTGAACAACTTTGATCAGGGTTTTTCTTTTTTTTTTACTTTTTGCAGAAATAGCTGAAAATAGGGAGTGTCTAGTTGCCATGTCATCCTTTCCCCTCACCTACCTCTTGCACTGACTGATTCCAGAGAAGAAAATTCAATTGCTGATGGCTTCCTGTCACTTCGTTAAAGACGGTGGCACAATTGAGTTTATGTGGTTGAAAATTTGGCATGGTAAGGATTTACCTGTCATACCAAAATGTGGTCCTGGATAGAAATTTGCCTCCTCTAGCTAAATTTAAAATCCAGTCATTTTTTTTTAAAACACTAAAACAGGAAATTTATTTTCTTGAACAGACCCCATGTGGAAACTTCAGAAATCTGAATCTTCACAAGCAGATTAACTTTGGCATCTCCCACCATGAAACAGGAATATTTAAATCTAAAAATAGTATGTTAAAGCTGTTTTATGTTGGCTAATTCAGCCGGAGGTGGCTTTCATTTCATCTAGCTCTACCTAATTTGCTACAGTTAAAACCTATTTGAGACATGCTGAGCAAAACGGACAAGCAAAGCATCCCCTTGTTCACAGCTTAAAACTCCACTTTAAATCTTGCAAGTCACTGCACACATCCTGTCGTATATTTAAAAGGTCACATTTGACCAAGCTGTAATTAATCACACATCCTCACAATTCAATCAATTGGTAGAGAGATTAGACTAGTAGCATTCTGTAGCAGCATACAAATTTTTTTGCCCTAATTCAGCTTTTTTCCAACAAAGCAATTCAGTTTACAGCAGAAATATGAAAAGCTAATGCTCATCTATTAGAGGAGACAAACACAGGAGATGCCTCTTCTTTTTGTTTTCCTACTTAAAGATCAAGGAGAATGTACAGAGGTATGGGGAGGCTGATGTTTAATTATACAATAACTATGGAGAGATAACAATCTCTTTGAAGTGTTTTAACTTCTGTGCCACTTTCTCAAGTGAAAAAGGAAGGAAGATACTTATCACTTTGAATGATGCCAGCTTAGATGTGGGGGAGGAGACAAGGGGGAAGAATGTCACACTGAGGAAAATATATATTCAGATTGATTAATAAATGTAAACACATCATTAGATTAAATAGCAGGTTAGTTTCCTGACAGGTAGGTTGTCAGGAGAAAAGAAAGAAAGGAAGATCACAAAACCCAAACAAACAGGTGCTAAAATAATGGAGTTATTTGGAGCTTGATTCTGTTTCTATTTGTGTGGGTGAGAATCTTTCCATCAGCTGGATACAGCAGGAGCAAGCCATGGGCTATTTTAACCAATTCCTACTTTATTCCATTTACGCACAATTAAAATCTAGATTTTAGCTCAAAGTGATTCTTCATCCCTGTCTGGGATTAGGTCTGAAGTTCTTTCATGAGGGATTTCTTGTTTCAAGGAGGATATTCTGGCCAGGAGTAGGCAGGGATACCTTCCTGCTACCTGTGGAAAGATTCATTTCAGCTACTGAAATGTTAGGAACAATCAAGAGGGAAAATTCTGTAAGTACTTTGAACTGATGAAATCTGGCAAAATAAAAAGGGGTTGATTTTAGATTAATAACTTCTTGAACAGGGAAGGCAGAGTACAATGACAGAGTTTTTCCTTCCACTAAAAGCCTTTATAAATGTGTATTCTTAGTAGGTAGACTATAAACTTTAAAACAAATCCATAGCAAATATAAAATCTATACCAAGAACACAGAGAAGAAATGAAACTAATTCAACTCTCTGTTATTTACTGAGGGATCAGAAGTGTCCAGATGTGAATTTCTCTGTTCAAAAACTCACCTTTTTTTAGTCATAAGAATGGCAGGATTTAGTAAAAAAAATGGATTGATAACCTAAGCAATTAAAGTATGGTCAATTAAATTATACAGTTGATTAGTACCCATTAAAGCAGAGGGAGAAGGGAAGTATGATAATTTAAGCATAGTGTGTGAGAAGATTTTTGAGGGGTCCAGATCTGATCACATAACTTCTGCAGTTGCTTACAAAATTTTGGCCCTGTCCATAACACATATATTTATTTAATCTTACATACCAGATGAAGGATATGCATTTAAGCCTACAGATGTTTTAAAATGAAGTGTTGCTTAATTTAAAATAAGATTTTTATTAAATAATATATAATTTCCATATGCCATATGACACACATGGTTTGATTATCATAGCAATAACTTCCACTTATCTCTGTGTACTTGCAAATACTACCTAGAGACCAATAAAAGGACATAAGGCATAATGGCATCTCTTCAGCTGTAATCATTATTACTGGTACATATTAAAGCATTGAAGGTGAACTGAGGGCTTGTCAACAGCAAGCCCTTTAATACAGACATTTGCTTTTTTCTTTCAGACTATGAAAATGAATACTACAAAAGAGGGTACCTTATTTTTAGTGGTCTATATAATTTTGCAGTGGGGGTGCAGCTTTTGGAAGCACCTAGTTTTGACAGGAAAACTCGCTTGAGGCTTAAGAAGTTCTACCTCCCCTTTTCTTCTTTCATTGCTCAAAAGCCCTTTAGCTGGGCTCATGTTACAGTTTGCATTAAAAGCAACCCTTTTATTTGGAGGCACAACAGAAATTTCTTCTCTATAAACATACACATACAAGTGTGCTCTGTTCCTAACTTGGAAGGTTTACTTTTGGAACTATCTTATCCCATTCCAGCAGAACAACTGGTTACCTCCTATTTGGAAAACAGAGCTTTATTTCTGTGGCTCAGAGACAGACACAGTTTACGAAAGCATGTAACAGGCAGTGAAAATTGAATCCAGAATTAGAGCTTCAGTTAAATTTTTCCAAATTTTTGAGAGTTGCCTGGACCCAGGGAGTTCTGACTGTAGGCCAAACACCAAGGTTCAGTGCCTAAACTCACATATGGAATATTTTATTTTTAATTTAGAAACTGTGCCAACGTCCAATGATGGCAATGAGGACACTCATTTCTATTCTCCTTCCCAGTGAAGAACCAGTGGGTGTAAATGCGGGAACTATTTGTACTACAGAAATTGCTGTCTGATGCAATGATGGTAAGAGGTCACCATCTTGTGTCTGATACCAAGTAGGGATTCTCATCCCAAAATTACAGCTTTACTTGATAGCTGAGTCTCCAGTTTTCATTGTAGCAGGTCAGAGGCATCCAGACCCTCTGAACAAATCATCCAGACTCTCCTTCCAACATCACAAATCCACACAAAAACAGACACTAAGGAATGCAGCTTGAATGTCACACACCTCACAAGAATCTTCTAACTTAATTCTAGCATCCAAGCACAAGCTCAAATAGTCCGTGCCTCATATTGTCTCAGGAGCTGCACTCAATACCCAGGCCTTCAGAAATATCATTCGAGTGTGAAGCATGAGGTTGGTTTAATCTTCCTCAGAGCTTCTGGATGGTGCAGTTGTACAAATATCAGACAACATTATTGTTTATTTATTTCCAAACAGGAGTAATTAGGATGTGTGTGTTTTTCTCATCAACATGCACATTAGTAATTCTGGGGCTCCACCACATGTACCTATGTGTATACACAAAAAGTGGAATTGGCTTATCGCTCCAGATGCCTGGTGCAAAAGACATCTGATCCCAACAATAACCAAAAACCTGGGACATTAAATATACAGATGTAAACAGCAGTTTTAAACCATATTCTACTGCACCTCTGAATAAACCAGCTCAGTATCACTTTGAATCACACTAGAGTTAACAAGCTGTTAACCCAAGCTACTGACAAAAATGTCTGTTACCTCAAAATTTACATCTCCCCAGCTGCTTAAGGAGTACCTTATTAATTCTTTTCATAACTCATCTCCTCTCCCTAATGAAAACTGAAGACTTGGTTCCTGTTGTTTCCCTACAGGTAATGGAATTATATGGCTTCTGAACTTTAGTTTGACTCATACTCTGCAATTAAAGAATGCTGCCTCCATTTTATATTTAGAGATCTTTCCATTACTA
This sequence comes from Cinclus cinclus, assembly GCF_963662255.1. Taxonomy (NCBI): domain Eukaryota; kingdom Metazoa; phylum Chordata; class Aves; order Passeriformes; family Cinclidae; genus Cinclus; species Cinclus cinclus. Next base: position 16,842,778 of record NC_085055.1, read on the forward strand.
AAAAAAGTATGACGAGATATAAAGGAAGAAAATCAGTCTGAGAATTCTAAAATTATCAAGGATCTCTGATCTAGGAGCATTAAGCTTAAGATGATGAAGAGAACCAAGCAGCCTTACTCAGGAGGTACAGAGAATACACCCCATGGCTCCCACTGAGGCTGAGGGAAGTGTCTGTAGGCAGAACACTCCAGTGCTGCTGCCTCCAGCATCCCTCACACACCTCCATGGTCCCATTGTGGGCACAACCACAATGAGACATGATCATTTCTGCAAGGAGTTCATAGTCTGAAGATAAGAAGCAGGCAAAGCAGGGGGGCAAGCAAAGGGATACATGTTTAGTGACTTTCCTCAGGTTTCATTTTCTAACAACTGCAGAGAGAAAAGAAGATCCTTCTCTCCAAAGCCCTACTTTGGTAACTTTTAGTCCTCTAAAGTGCTGCTTATGGCAGAGGAATTCAAACAAGTCTATCCATCTTTCTTCCTCTGGACAACAGGACACCCCTCTTTAAGCTCTCATCTGACTTACGAGGAGCTGAGAATTTATTTAAATCAGCTCAAGCCCTCTTATTGGAGACTTTTGATACATATATATATATATAATTTCCAGGAGATCTTTTTTACTGTTATTTATATTCCTGCTACCATCTCCTACTCCTTGTCCTTTCTTGCTTCCTCAATATCCACCTCCCCCAGAAATCAGGTTAATTGCAATTTTCACAAGAACAAAAGCAACAGAGAAGCACATGCAAAAATTCTGTTGCAGGGGGAAAACAAAAAAAGAAAACAAACAAAGAGCACAAACAAAGAAACAAACACACAGGAGGAAGAAAAGACGTACAGTTAGGCATAAAAACATTCCCTGAGAAAATCCATGCAGAACTGGACACTTGGTGTTTGGACTTACAATTTTAAGCCAAACTGAACCACATCTATGTGACTTTCTTCTTGAAGAACAACTCCAGCCCCAACAATGCTTTTATTGTTAAAGTCAGCACTGGCAAAGCATGGCATAAATATTTTTTTGTCTCACACAGGAAAGAATTCCATTTACTTTGGGAACTGTTCAATGTTATCTACTAGCCTCCAACTTAAAAGTTTGTATAGTATGAAAATAAAACCAAACACCATGCTCACACACAAAGAATAACAAGCACAAAACAACTCATGGGTAGTCTATAGGCTAAAATTTGTTTGCACAAATTATTCAGTGAGCCTTTATGAATAATGAATGCATTGTGGAAGTCAGGACTAGCTTATGAATTATTTATTAACTGAAATATGGGCTGAATTTGTCAGATAACCTTATTTTCCACAAATCATTCAACCATCTCCTACATTAAATGGTACCAACTGGTCTCCAAATAGCCCTACCTGCAAAATAAAATCTTTGTTTCCTGTGGCATGAGAGGAGCTTTTAGAAGCAAATTTCTGGAGACCTTCCATAATATTGTCTGTCAAAGCTTTGCTCAAAAAACAAGTAATTATCCAGAACCAATACTAATGCCATCCTATATTTTAATTACCAAAGAATATAATGTGACAGCTTGGCACCTATCCTATCAATCCTAAGTCTGAAAAGAGAGTATGGGTGGAAATTACCTACCACATAATACTTTAGGACTAGTCCTGCCAATCACAGTGCCTTTAAAAGGAGTCATTATTTTTGATTTGTCTAGGAGAGAGAGAATAACTGAAACACCCCAGTAAGAGAATGAACACGACCAGAAATTTAAAATATTTAATTTTGAAATGTTTTAAAACGCTTGGGAAATTAATTCACATTTGACATTTTATAGCATAGCCTCTTTTCCTGAAGGTGTTGCTCTATAGACTGTTTTACCAAGGACTCCGAAAGTAATTCATCAGTATATGTAAAAATGTTCCACATGGGAGGTAGTATTGGTACACAGAAATTGTCCTACTGGGTTGGACCTGAAGTCTAGCCAGCCGGCTCTCTTTGATGGCACCCAAAGTTTAGAAGCTTTCAAAAAAACCTGCAGTAAGCAGCCGGATCTCCATCGTGCTCACGAACATCAGAACAGCAAGCTGCTGCTCTTGACCCAATTCCTCCCTGGTGCCAGAGGCACATGGAGGCGTTATCACTGCATCCCTCCAGATCTCAGGCACTGCTTATCTCTGTCCCTGTCACGGCAGTCACGAGGCAGAAGGAAACTCCTCTCCGTGCCCTCTTTTTCCGAGCATCCCAGAGTCAGACGAAACTTGGCCGAGCGTGAAAGAGGGAACATCCCCTCAAAAAGCGCGGTGATTTTACAGGTAGCCTCTCCGAGGCGCAGGCAGCAGCGAGTTTAACGCAGCAGCGCTGTCAGCCGCCATCCTGCGGTGCCCCCGATGAGCCGAGCGCACGCCGGGATGCAGGCGGAGGCTGCGGCGTCGCACGCGATGTCAGCGGCGCCGGGGCTGCTCCTTCACAGCCTGTCGCACCTTCAAAGGACGGCGACGGGAAGCAGCTGCTGTCTGCAGCAGCCGGAGAAACAACTCAGGCGGGATTTCATCCCCCTTGGGCTGCAACAGCTCCGCGCGGTAGAAAGCCGCTAATGATCGCGCAGTGCCGGGCGAGAAAGGCGCTGATTGCGCTGGAGTTGCTGCTCGCTTATGCAATTGTAAGGAAGGATTGCTGCAGCAGCGCCGAAAGACCTGGGGTGCTCTTGACCTTTTGTTTCGCTTGCCGCAGCTTCAGCAGCGTGATGGCTCACGGCAAGCAGCTAGCGCTGAAGTATTTACTCGGGATACACGTGGATAATGAACAGGAGCTGAATCAGGACCCCCCACATCAGCATTCTTACCCTAATAATGTTAAAATGCAACATGCTGCTCACAAATAAACCATGCAGAGATGGGGAAAAAAGTAGCATTTTCCCAGTGGCTTATTGCAAATTCAGTTCAGGAATAAGTTTATCCCAAATGTTACTCTGGTAAATAAAGGAAGTTGAGCTAGATTTATATTAGCCTTCACTGCTTCTGGACAAATTGTGAGCTTGGGGAAAGTGGGAGAATATACTGATTATAGACCTATTTACTAATAGATCCTGTTGGAATCTATTTCTGATTTCTCATCTGGACAAATACCATGAAATCAAAGTGGAAGAAAATCTATCATCTTCTGCAGCAGTGGGTGCTTTCATTCTCTTTTTCTTTGTAACTACTATCCCAATTCAACAGGTATTCTACCATGGCTGAGACGTGGTTATTGAGATAGGATGTGTTATCAGCATGGCCAGGAAATGGTTCACTTGAGGCAATTAGAACTGATATACCAGCCTTCCTTATAATTACAAAACTGGAAGGGTTTTTGACCGCACAGGCTTTTTTTTTCCAGTGTGCATATAGTGTGACCTGACCACAGACTCAGACTCATCACAGATTCCCATTAAAAAAAAAAAAATCAAAAGCATCAGTCTCCAAGGAAGACAATAAAGACTAAACTGTCTTAACATTTTCCTCCATGAATAGGCATATAGGCCTTAAAAGAATACCAACACAGCTGTTACAAGAAGTGGAAGTCCCATTTTATGAAAAACAGTCACAGACTGCCTTGTTGAGAAGACCTTTCTCCTTCTGTGGCTTTGAGGCACTTGATAAATAAAAATAAAATAAAATAAAATTTAAAAAAAATTCAGAGGCTGAGAACTCTACTCCCAAAATTACTTCCTTTAGGGTGAAAATTAAGTATTTAATTGTGTATGCAATGAGATTCTAAAACTGCAGTGGGAGAAAACTGGCTAATTTTAGGATTAGCCTATATTTACTTCTGAATGCTTTACCAGATCATGAGACATTTGTTCTAAAAATGCCCAGCTGTATCTCCTGTTCCCCTTCTGTGTTCAGGTGAGTGGGCTCAGATTGGGCTCTGAGCGCATCCTGTAAAAGCCTTATCCACCACAGGCTCAAAATGCTCAGGATATTCCACTGTTTCCTGTGCACACACAAAGAGAAAGATGAAAAAGACTGGGGAAAGTGATTTGCATCTCTTTCAGCAGAAAGTATTGCAAAGAGACAAATGAGGACACAGCAATGAGTGAAAGCAAAGCAACTACAAAGTTTTAGGTGAAGCAATCAGAGACTATGAATCATCTGAGGAACTTTGCCACTGCTTGTCAAACAAATTATTCATCAAATTACATCTGCTGGTCTTTGACTGGTTCTAATAAATATCCCAAGTTTTAAAAGCACAGTATTAAACCAGCAAGATTAGATATCTTTGTATCTTGCAGTCTCATAAACACAATGAAGAAACTGAAAATTCTTGCAAATTGAAGATGCCACTGAGGAGGCAAAGAATCAATTTTGATTAAACAACCTGAAATTTGTTGTAGTTCAAAATGAAAATAGATCAATGCTCTGACTTCACAGAGAAGGAGAGAAAAATAGCAGGCAATGCATTTCTTTCTCAATCTGTCATTTCGTGTTCACCCTTCTAAACAAGTTCCACTCAACTCAGCTATCTTAAGGCTACTGCAGACTTTTAAACCAAAAGCTTTGGCAGGTCTGCACCATATGGACACAGTATCCCCTTGCAAATTCTAAGTTGCTTACAGCCATACAGTAAATATTCAGTCAATCCTGCTCCTCCAGGCACCTTCTGCTACAGCTTTAACACCTGGGTCATATTGGTAGAGATACTTAGTTTTGACACAGTGCAAAATTTAATCTGAAAATGGCTGAATCTGAGCCTCATCTGCTCGTGGACACAGCTGTGGTTTGCAAAGCCAAAAGATCCCCAACTTGACAAACCAAAAGATGACTGTTGTGTGCTGTGAAACCTTGCACTCACCAGAACTGCAAAGCTCAATATACACATAAAACTGCCAACAACAGCAATCACTTCATCTAAACTTTGCAGGCTACAAGTCTCCTGAAGCACTGGGATTGTCCAAAACCAGTCTGTCTAGGAAAGGCTCCTTTAGCAAACAAGCACCTCCATTTTCTTTGTGTGTACATCTGTTCTCCTGCATTGATCTACATGACTAAAAATGGGGAAAATATGTAGTCATGTATGCAAATAACAACAGTAATATTGACAGTCCTGGACTTAGATCAGGAACCAAGGCAAAGAATGAAAATTAAATGTTTTAAATGAAACAAAGTTCAATTTGCTCTTTCAATGAAATTAAAAGGCCTTCCTTAATGCACAGCCTAGCACTATAGCTTGCTAAAGAAAGATTAATCTTAGATCTTCTTAGAAATCTTACACCTTTTTATTTTTCCTGAGAATTGACAGAAGGTTTCCATGTGCTATGAAGGACACAGAAGAAATAGCTTCCCGTTCCCAAACCAAGAAACAGAAAGAGTGAATTGTAGGACTGCAAATTGCTGATAACACACAATTACAACTGAGCATCCTGTTCCTTTTGTTTTGTCAGAAAACAACTGAGAATTCCAATTCCTCTGCTGCCTCTGTGTTCTCCAATTTCTGCTTCACTGCCTCTGGTCATGGAGAATTTCTTCCCACACGTTGACAAGCACTCTGGAACAAGTGGCACCTTAAACCACTGATGGTTCATAAAGTACATTGGAATAAACATGGATCAACTGCTCTGGCCTTCAGATGATCCCAGTCTGTGCCTCCTTACTCAGCCCCCTTTTACTGCCCCGAGACTGCTCCTTATGCACTTCACTGCAAGCCCACACAGGCACATTTTCTTACTGTCACCAGCATAGAAACCACAGCAAACCCACAGGACAGAACACACATCCAAAGAATCTAGAGCTTCCAGCCTTACCAGGACAAGACACAGGTGAGCATTTTAAGCAAGCAGGCTGAATGTTTCCAGTAGGTTGGTTGGTTTGGTTGGGTTTTGGCTTTTTGCTTTTTTGTTCCATCCCACTCTTATATTTTACCATATTTATTCTGGAATCTCACCTTATGTGAGAAGATGATGAAAGATTTTGCTGAAAGCCAGGCCATCTGCAGCCTGTGCCACTTTTGATAGCGTTTTAGGTCAAGAAACAGCTTAAAAGTGAGCATATCCACTCAACCCATATTTAGCGGTCAAATTGGAAGTTTTTAACATGTAGATGTTTCAACATGAAGTGACCTTTAATTTCAGTATTTTAAAATTACATATCAGAAGAAAAAATTGGGACTTCGCCTTTTTAATTCATTTCACGGAAAAAAAAGAACAAAGAAAACCAAACAACTCCAATTTTTGTTTTAGTTGGAAAGCAAAATTCAAAAAATGCAGAATTTCCTACAAAACAGAATTTTAAAAGTCTACATAATGCTTTTTCAATTCCTCACAATTATTTTGTAGGAGCAAAACATAACTGTGAAGCTAAAAAAAAAAATTCTCATGGTATATGTAGTTATTACCCAATGATCTATAAAGCAAAAAGGCAAAGACAAGAGATGCTGGATTATTATTTGCTGCATTTGGAGGTATTAGACCAGGAGAATTCTAAACACTTGGAATATTTAAACTTTTGCATGATTTATCTATTTATCTTATGTGTTTCTTTGCATTGCTTTGATCTCATCTTCCTCATACCACCATTCCTGAGCTCTGCTCAGTAAACAGGGAAAATTGTGGGGATCTCTAACTGTAGATTTCAAAGCAGGCAGCTTCTAACTCTCAGCATGCTCTTGCCAGGCTGTTTAGATTAGAAATGGGAAAATCAATATTATGCAGTATTTCTGCTAGAATGCACATGGGCCTAATACTCTCTTTAGGTGTTATAAGAAAGCAGGAGATAGACTGATAGAACTTTCTAGGGGAGGTAATTTTTTTAACAAACAAGAAACTAAGACAGGAAGAGAAAAAATATTGCAGCCATCACAGATTTGCCCTTATACTTCATCCTCTGTCAACAGGAGGAAAGCAAATGATCTCCAGATGCTAATATGGGTGTACCAGTTCTTTATTTTAAAAAGCAGATCTGAACTTCCTTTCCTTTTACGTGGCAGCTCCAATGTTTCAAAGGCTAATATGCTGAGAGCCATCATATTTTATATGTTACTTTATTTAGTAAAGACCATTGCACATCCATTATACAAACATTACTGTAAGTAGTCAGAGCCGTGTTCCAACCACCCAAAAACTCTGTCTCTTGTACCAAGAATATTCATTTAGTTTAAATAGAACCTAGTAGCCTCCAACAGACACCTGAACTCATCTTCAATGTTTGTTCTAAAGAGAGTTAATAAGAATTGAAAGAAAGCTCCTGTATGTTTTTTTTTTTTATTTGTACAAATGCCTTTCCTCAGGAGCTTCGGGCCCATGCCAGGTGGCAGCAGCTCTCTACTGGAGCACAGGGTAAAGCTTGGCTGTGACACTGAGAAAAGCAGTTCTGCCTTGTGCCCTGGGTTTGTGCTGTGGTGGGATTTGCAGCTGCCAGAAGACCCCAGCTGTAGAGCTTTCCACCCAGGTCACCTCCTGGATCACTGTCCCCCAGCCTGGGCAGTCTCTTGCCTCCCTCCTGTCTGGCTCAGGGGCCAGGAGACACCACAGCACTACTGATATGCACACCAGCCCCTGCATAAGCAGCAAACCCAGGTACTGAGCAATTGTTGGTTGCTGTGCCCCATAAAACGTATCCAGGACAATGACTGACACGGACAGAGAGCACTGAGGCTTGAGCTTAGGTGAACATCTCTGTTGGTCATGTGGAATTTGACCTCACACCATAGAAACCCCGAGGCAGGTTAGTACAACTTTGTGAAATCAAACAGACACAATCAAGGACCAAAAAAGCACAACAAATGTGTCAAGCATACTAAAGGCCAGCAGGCATACCGACAGATTTTTTCCACCAAAAGCAGAAGCATTTTATTCTGTCTTAATGCAAGAGATCATGTTATAAACCAACATATGGAATGACAAAAGACTTCCTAAAAAATGACTCAAAAAAAATAATGGTGAACTGTTGTTTATTTTCACACAGAGGCTGAACTATACACCATTTATTCATGAAATTGACCTTGCAGTTGGAGGTTTGGTGAGACTGTACAGCAGGAGATATGCTAGAAAAAACAATACTTGCTATGCTTTACCTCAGGAACTGGACTACTGTTGTTAACACATATATGCCTAAACTAACTCTTTATATGCTCTGAACAATTATTTACATTTCTTTAATTAATAAAAATACGAACAGCCATATATTTCATTAAATTGAATCTTAAGGTCTCTTTTGCAAGTAGGTATCAACTAAAATCACTAAACAGCATCACCTTGTGTCAACAACATCACTAGAGTGTGCATCCCAGTCATTTACAAGGCATTTTATGATAGCAGGTCTACAATAAATATGTAGTTCTGATGGCCTTGCCATTAAAGACTGGAAAAAGCTTTTTCCATTGACTTATTTACATGAAATGGACAAAAAAAAGGTTAGAAATAACCAACCTCCCTTTCTATTTTTCTGTCACTACATTTCACTTGCTCTCAAAGAACACCCCAGAGTAATTCTGAAAAATTAAAAGAAAAAAAAAATAGAAAAAAGTTATGAGATTCTGTACAAAGAGGGGGGAAAATTTACTGGTTCAATTATTTTCCATCTCAACAACTGGGCATCCAGAAGTTGAAATGTATAAAGGAATATAATTTATCTTACCCTATGTTTCCTGACTATGCGTTTAGTGTGAAGTAGAACAAAAGCTGTCACACAAAAACAAACGAAAACAAACCAGAAAGTTTGCAGCAAACCCCCTCATGGCGAGGCATATCCTTACATTAAGGGCTTCTGCAGCAAGACCCAGCACTTGGGGATGTCAGTGCAGTCACAAGAGATCACCCAGGGACAGACTTCACAGACTTCACCCATCCCCTTCTCTTCAGGCAGTCCCTGGGAGCCAACTGCGGATCACTGGGACCCCATGGAGAGAAGCAGCCGCCAGGAAGCCCCTGCTGAGCTCCCACTGCCTGAGACAGCCTTCCAGAGCAGTCAGAAGGTGTCAGGAGGAAAACTGAGACTTAATCCTTTAGCTACCCAATACAGGCCTCTGCCGTTGAACTGCCTCCACTGGATATTAAAAGAATGCCCTGTGACACAGGCCAGTGTGCCTGAAGCCTGGTTGTTTCTCATGCAGGCTTTAAAAGACGGATTTAATCAGAGCTAAACTAAGACTACTTTTGCAGCCACAAGGATCAGAGAATAAGCCAGAGTGACATTGAGGGGCCGACGCTGTCTCCCTAAAACTGCTGTGCTTCCCCAGAGAGCTGGCTCAGAAAGCAGAGACTACCAGCCTCTACAAAGAAGGGCTTGCCAGATAAAGATGTTATGTGACAATTTTTCTGGGGAAGTGACCTGCAGTTTGGCTTCGCTAAAGCTTGGTAAAAACACCTACATTCATACATCCCGACGAATTTTAGTGAACAGAAAGATTCACAGCCCTTCCTGGGGTAAGGTGCAGAGGCCAAAGACCACACTCCAGGGCAACCTATTCCAACCTTCCCAGAGCAACATCCCACAAAACAGTAATGCACCTGTATGGACATACTTCAGCATTACATTATCAGAGATACTGATTGAACATAGACTCAGAATTGAGCTTGCTATTAGGCTGGTGAGAACTGCTTATTCATTTAGTATTGTGGGGAGTTCTTCAGTTTTACAGCTAGAGTTTCACCATGGCTAAAAATTAATATTTATTTCCATTAAAGAAAGAGCAAAGGAAGAAGTTACCATTCAAAAAAACAGGCATGAAACCTCTGCTTCTCCCTGTTTCTCTCTCTGCCCATATTTAATTTACCAGATACATGCCTTTAAAATCAAGAAATTTAATAGTTTAGGATGGTGTAAATCTTATATTGCCTAGGTAATAGCCATGGTGACACCAAGAAATGAAAATTTCATTGTGTTGTAAACTACGTTTGCATCCAAAGTTAATTGCAGTATTTATCTCAAAATGCAAACCAACACAAAACATTTCAGAAAAAGAGACATAAAAGGAGTCAATAGCACATGCTGGTCAACCTTACATTAACGTCAGCATGCATTAATAATGGCATCATAGCACAGGAACACTGAACACTCTACTTTTAAAGAATGTATCTTTTACAAGCAAGCACAGCTGTTAATTACATTACTAGAAAAACTGCATATTTCTATACACTTCATTTTTTCAGATTTTGTTTTGGTTTTTTTTGGTATTATCAATTAAAATGCATATAATGTAGATTTGGAGAGTGAGAGGGAAATGAAAATAACCAATATTAGACATTTAGGAAGCAACCAGAGGTCAAAGCTCTTGTGTCACTTCCAAATGCCCTTAAAACTGCATTTGACAAGAAAATGCATTCAGCTTATTTTGTGCATAGCTTAGAATTCAGGGCAGCCCACAGCTCTCCCCCTTCCAAGTGTTTGGGAATGGTAAACAAATTGGCAGATAATTACATTCCGTCTCTTAGCAACACTAAATGCCTTGCAATGAAGTTATTGGGCTTTTTTTCTGATGTGTACTTGTAGTGACATTATTTCCACAAATTTTAGACCCAGTCTGACACACTCACTTTGTACAGAACCTCCTGGATCAGCATTCAGTTTAATGGCAGCAAAGATCAGCTAGTGAAAGCTACCACCTTGTTTGTATTCTCTTGGGAAGACAATTTGCAATAAATATATTCTCAGGAAAACAAATGACTAAGTAGGAAGAGGCCAGTCAAAATATTTTGTCACAAGCCTAAATAGCCTTTTCCACTGCCATAACTACAAACAAACAATACAGAAACCTGTGGTTTAAACACAAGCCTTTAGACAGCAAAGTTCATTAGTTAACTGAATTAGTGAAATTTGAAATTTTAGAACAGAAAAGAGGTTTGGGCCTGTTTCTCAGGAAAAGAATTGATTGTGGTAATATTTTCTGAAAATGCAATCCCACTTGTAGGCATGAAGGAATTCTAAAAAAACAGTTCATGAAAGAGGAAATATTGCTGCCACTCCTCCCCTTCTGCAGACACAGCACAACACAGCAGCAGCGGACTGCTGGGAGCGGTTGTCAAAATCTTCACTAGGTTTTAGTGGAGTGGAGAGGGCCTTTGTTCAGCACCTTCCCTGGAAAGATATAATCTCCAAGTTTCCTTTCCCTCTTAATAATATATCAGAACAGTTATTAATAACAAATAAAAGATGCTGAAACTATTGTCATAAAATACAATAAAAACAGTAACCTACAGTACCTTGTTCTGCCAAAAGAGTTTTTATCACATATTCCCTTACATGTCTCCTTATTTAAAGGCTGTTTTTGCATTAGAATCTGTGTACAGTTGCTGGCAGAGATGCATGGATACACACTTTGCCACTGTGTCCCTAATAACACAGATAATATTTCTTCTCTGTTGAGTGGTCAATTTAGGTACAAGTACCTCTCTAAATTAATTCCCAAAGCAGATTATTGTTCTCTTACCATAGATCTTCCTCAAAATGATAACCAAATAATAAACTCATTTGAAACTGAACAAGCAGTCTCTCACTGAATAGGGTTAATTATCAGTATTTGCACCTTGACTGGTTACTTGGGAAATAAAGATGAAAATCTGACAGCCTGGAACTAGACACTGAAAATAGATTTTCTTCAAGTTCAAAAGCAACACCATAAATCACAAAAATTAACTTCAGCACATGAACTTAAGAGTTGGTCTCTCTATAAGGCTTGATAACTTACATCTGCAAAACAGACAGGAGCCTAAATAACTTCAGGGAGTTCTGGCAATAACTAATTAAGACAAATGCAGTATTTCACAGTATTTTGTTGCTGTACAGTGTTCTCCATTTTACTCAGACACCTAGTGGTGTAGCTGGGCTCACACAAAGTTCTTGACACAAAAAATTCAGGTTCCAACTAGATGAGAAAGAAAAACCGCATTGCTCCAGTCAGGCATCTGACAGAGGAGAGGCAAAGAGAAGGGGAAAGTGATTCCTTCCCATTATTTTAGTAAAGATCAGTTTATCAGGAGCTCCTTTCCAAGTACAAACTGTGCCAGTGGGTGGCAGAGCTGACACTGACAGCAGCATATGTTGCACCTGCCCTGTAGCAAAAGAATCAGGGCAGCACTGCACTGCTGCTGTTCCCTTCATGCACATGAAGGTGCAGACACTTGCTTAACTCCAGCTCCACCACTAAACTCTTCCTTGCACACCACCACTCATTCCTGTGAGACTGCAGCCCGCCAGATTTCCAAATCAAATGCTACACATAACTGCTTTTAAACAAGCAAAGTTAGGGAAAACTTGTATCAGTCTATGATTTGCTGGGTAAGGAGCCGGAGATCCTTGTCATCATCATCATCAGGTCTAAGGGGAAGTATGTAAAGGAGCAAAGGTGGGTTTGGAATGCTTTGTTGATAATGGAATGGACCATGGTTGCTTTTGATTTTTTTTGCTCTGTCCTCATTTACTCTTCTGAAATATAGTAGAATGTAGGAGGTGAGAGCAAAAAATGTTTCCAGAAAAACAATATATTCAGTATAGTTCACTCAGTTGCAAAGAGCTCCTTAATATCTAATTTTAAAAATCATAATTAAAAACCCCACTACTTTATCTTCACACATTCATGTCTTTCAAATGAAAGACAGAAGAAAAAAGCTATGAGCAAAGACTTTCAAACCTTCAGCCATATTTTTTTAATGCTCAAAACAGCATCTAAGAGGAGAAGACGGAACGCAGGCAAGATGATGCTGGTGAAAGCTCTGATGCTCAAAGCCAATTTCCCTTTCAGGAGCTGCTGGGGCTGGAGCAGTCACATGGCCACTGGTGTGTGTGGGTCTGTGCTCAATAAGCCATGGAGCTCTTTGGCTGAACCAGCGGGTGTCATGTGAGCCAGGGGTTGCCATGGCAAGCACATATGCAGCTCCCGATCTGCTTCAGCACTGAGGCAGTGAAATTCAGATTAGCAATGCATGAATATGATTTTCCCAGTGAAAAAAAAATAAAAAATCTGCACTTCACTTTGTTTAACAGTTAGGATGTAAAACTGAAACAATTAAAATTATCTGTGAAATGCTATTTATGATAAACTGCTCGAAAACCTTTTAATCTCAGAACAATAGCCAGGTAACAAACACTAGCTGTTCAGTCTTTGATAGTAGCTGCATTTTGGCATAAACTGCAGTACATGAATTTCAGAATATTTTTCCATTTAAATACCAAGAATATTGAATTTCTTCTTCATCCCTTTAATGCCTTACAACTGGAAGGGAGAAGAATAGGAGATGGCTGTTCCAATGAAACAAAAATTATGTCAAATCAACCCTAAAAATCACTCTTTGCATTTCTTAATGTGGTAATCCACAGGCTGACATTCCATGCAGGAAACTTCTGTGAAAGGTGTTCCTTTCACACTGAAGTAGCAGTTTATCATCAGAGTCCCAACATCTGGTACCATAATTAAGCATCTTGCTAGTACAGCAGGCTAATGAAGACCTGCATCATATGGGCTGCCATTCCTAACTGGTGAAGGAATGCAGCTGGAGCTACTTGCAACCCAAAGGCAGGTTTATTGAGGGGATTCTGTTTCTGCAGGGGCAGCCATAGGACTGTTTTACCAGATTGAGGCCAATTCCAGCAAGGCACATTCTTGCACTTTCAGGAACCTCACTATGATGCCAGGATCTAACATAAAATGTTTGGAAACCACTGGCATACCACAGCCTTCAGTGTTTAATACACATACAGGGGATATTCCAGTGTGCTACTGATTTCAGAGAAAAGATATTCAAGTCCTGAAGTAATCTTAGAGACTTTACACAGTAATTTATAAGGACTCTAGCCATACCACAGAGCCACAGAGCCATAGAGCCATAGCCATACCAGAGCCTAACCATAAAAAGTGAGTGCCCAAGTCTTTAAGCAAGTATATAAAGCAGACAGATCTCAAAGTAATTGAAATTTTTAATAAAAGTCAGTCCTTTGTCTCCATGTTTGGAGAAGTGCCTGAAAAGGGATAACTCAAATTGAAAAAGACAATTGATTCTCTTAGTATTTCTTTCCTACCGGAAAACCAAATAAAAATTTAATTTTAATTAAAGCCAAATAGACTCCCCATATGCCAACATGGGCTTCCTAACTCTGGCCATCACTTATAAGGGACTGGTCTCAAACCTTACAGCACCATCCAGCCTGTAACTGCTACCAGCTCAGGGCACATGGAAGTGCAGAGCTCTCTCAGCACAGAAAGATCATCATGCTGGCTTTGTTTTTTGCCCTCATTAGAAGATACTCTGTTGGGGCCTCTTGAGTTAATTTCAGATCCTTCTCTTTTTTAACCTTATGCTTTTTACTTCACCCCTGCACATCTCACTTCCAGCACATACTATAGGTTTTTCTCCAATAGCAATAAAAGGGAATATCTCCATTGCAAATCTCTTGCTGATCTAAAGGAATCAGAATACTAAAGCACAAAGTGATGCTCCAGGATTTCCTCTGCATTAGAGTGAGCAGCATTTAGCATTGATTTCTATTATTTTTAATCGGATGTCCAAAAAATTGAAGACCTACATAATTACTGATCCAATCAAGATGCTTCTGCCACAGCAAAACTGCATAACAGATTATATGAATTTTTACTGAAACTACCTTGAATCTCTCTGCCTACCGAAGACAAATACCAAAATCTAACCACTAAAATATTGGATGTAGTCTCAGGATGAAAATAACTGATTTTGTTGCGCTACTGAGTTTTGTTAATGATAAAATTGTTAATATCTCACTCGAATTCATCTCATCACCAAAAATTAGAAAAATTAGTTCAGCAGTCATGCTCCTCCTAATGTGGTTTTGGTGTTAGCAGAATAATTTTTTAATTAGCCTTCTTGGTTTACTTATTCGGACATTCCCTTTGTGGATGGCTGCAGGACTGTCTCATGTCAGAGTCACAAAACTGAGCATATGATAAATAACTTCTCACACTCCTCAATACCTCTCTTTCAGCCCTGGGCATTCTGCAAACAGCAGGAATTTGCTACCCCATAGCTGCACAGAGAGAAGCAAAACAAACTTTGTGTTTAATTATAGAAGATTATTCTCTAGATGGGCTACATTTTTAAACAATCTCTTCTTGCAGTACTAAAGGACTCAGCAGTTTCCTTTTGTCTTTAAAGATTCAATTAAAAGTATGTTTCTGGAATTAAATTACAGCATGAAATTAGCTAAGGGTATGAAATACGGCATTTGCCCTGGCATTCAGGGGAAGGCTGTTCAAAGCAATTCACTTAATGGCTCCAACATGTGATCTCAACTTAATAACTAAAGTGCCCTCAGCTCACAGAGGATCTACTGGTGAGATACGCCCTGTATAATCCACCATAAAGAGAAATGGATTAAACCCAGGTAAATCTTATTAATTTATGGAAAATCCTGCAGTTACTCTCATTTTTTGATCTTTTAAAATGCTACCATTTTGTCAAGAAACACACTTGTTGGAAGGAATATCTCTGTAGGTTTTAGCTGGCTTTGGTCTTCTCAATCCTAACACATTCCAGAAGCGTCTGCCAGAGTCCATTGGAAGTGTTTGCTCCTCTGTAGCTTTCAGAGAGAACAGCTGGATGGAATTCATCACAACCACTGGGAACACACTTCAGTTTATTCTGTGCTGCACCAGTATCAGAGAGGAAATGAGCAGACCCCTAACTCCTCAGCTGCCTCTTTAGTCATCTGTTAGGTACAATTTCAGCTCATGCTGTGAGCTGTCTTTGCTCTGCATGCACTGGGTTAGTGTTTCAGAGGAACCTAATTTCCATTTGGGGTCCTTGAGTACTGTGCAATAAAAAGGGAAATGAAAAACAATTCCACACATGCCCACCTCGGGTGGGACCAAGCAGCTCCCTGTGCTCCTTGCCAAGTTCCTGGCAGCTCCAGGAATCAGCACAGGGAGTTCCTGGCAGTTCCTGGCAGCTCACCAGAGGCAGCAGCCCCTGCCCCAGCCCAGCAGGGCTTTCCCGAGGGCTGAGCTGGACCCACCTGCTGGCTCTACTCCTGAAGGTAGGCCCCGTGCTCAGGACACACCACACAAAGGCATTTTTTAATTGGTTGGTCTTATGGGGGGCTTTTTGTGGTGAGGGCTTTGTACATTTATTTATTTTTATATATATTTTAACTGACTTCGCTTAGGATTACAACTAAAATTAGAGTAGAATGCCAGAAGGAAAAATAAAAGAATTCTCAAATTAACTATAAAACCCACAGCTAATAATGTCTCTGCAATCCATTTCTTCTCTAAACTCTCCTTGCTCCTATTTTAATCCAATCACACAAAAATATAATCAGTGCACATACACATTCTTCTTTTCATACAAATTTTAGCCACCGATGCAGCATAACTTGACAACAAGATGCCCTTCACCTGATGCTTCTGTTACAGAAGTGGTGTGACACTCTCTTCTTCCAGGGGCATATGCAAAAACAGACTGTCTACTTCAGGCTAAGAAAAGAAACATCCCAATTAAATAATCAAGTATTAGACCGTGTTTCCCTGTGAAAGAATAGAAATAAATAAATAAATAGAAGCATGCATAGCCTGTCAGAAGGGTGCTGAGGAGAACATGCAAAGGGCACAGATGCCTGCCAGCTGGATGGGGCTTAAAGCAATCTTTATTAATATTAAATCCAGCCAAATACAGCTGCGATTCATGGGCCTGAAAAGAGCAATGAACTGAGCTATTTTGCTCAAAGGAAACATTTGTTTTTCTTCAACTTTATGAAGAGTTATTGTTAAATGATGGATTTTCCTGAAGGTACAGAAAGATTTACTATTCTGATGCTGGCATAAAGCATCAGTTCTGCTGGGTTCTCAGACTGGGGCTGTGTGTTCCCAGTATCTAGGACCATGGCTAGTTGCAATTTTGCTAAAAAAGGTTTTGAGATTTCTTTCTACATTTTTTGTACCAGTATCTGTTTTGCAGGTTGTAACACAAATTCTAAATTTGCGTCACAGGCAATTACAAAATTTGTCAGGGGTCAATGAACTTCAGCATGGAGCACTTTTTGATTACTGGAAAACTTCAGCCAGAACAGATCAATGCTTTTCATTTTTTATATGAATTGTGTCTTATTACTGAATGTGTTTCTCTATTAATGAAGTCCAACCTAAAATAGTTATAAAAACTTTATCTGGGCATGCTTGAGAATAGTCTTTCTTATTTTTTATCCAGTGTTCATAACAACAGTTTAAATTAAATGCTACTCTACTCTTTGCAATTTTGTAACATATTTGAAGACATCTTCCAAACAAATGCAAACCTTTGACTGCAAATAACAGCACCACCAGAACTCTACCCGATCATGCAAAATAGCTCTATTTCCACAGCTCTACGCGCATCTCTCTTGCTGAGAGGGATTTTGGGTTAGAAGAAATGCAGTATAATTTTAACTACATCCTGTTGTTGAAGAGTAATCAAAAGATAGTGAGAGAAGAGACTGGAAATAGAAGTGAAGTGGGAAGAAATTACTACAAATTGTCCATTAAGATCCACAGAGCCCCCAGCATCTCTCAGCAGTAGTGTGCCAAAGGCTGTGTCCTGGAGGTACAAGACACCTCCAGGATGACTCAGTGTGTGTTCAGGTGGCTCCAGCCTCGAGCTTGGATGGGAACACACGCCCAGATGGAATGGGAGCAAGGCTAGCTCACTCATTTACACAGGTGGTCAGGCAGTCCTGTGAATACCAACAGCACCGAGACACTTCCACTGGGTTTTAATAAGAACAGGGGTCTGGAACCCCTTTGGAAGACTTCTGGGCTCTCTATGACCCCACACCCCTAATTGTGCTTTTAAATAGAGCAAATGAATCCTGAGAGAAAAAAATGCACCTGCCTACCTGGTGGATCAGTATAAGTCTGAGCAATCTGTGGAACAATGAAGGGAAACTCCCTGAGAGGAAGTAAAAGTTGTAGGCAGAAGCCCTAAAAGGGGAGAGTCTTTGAAAATAACACCAAGATTTAAGTAGCAAACTGACAATGATTTCTGCTTTATCTCCTTGGTCTTTTGGATTGTGAGGCTGGATATCAGCCTCTATGGTAAATTTTAAATAACATTAATCACACAACAGTTCTAAAATAAAACTTCTCAGAATAACAGCAACAGCAATATAAAATAGTTTGCATTGTGTCTGTTGTTTATTTTGTGTGGCAATAATACAGGCAGCCATATGGATATGAGCATTTGGAAGGGAGGATTTGTTGGCTAGATCATAACATCTGTTTACTTATAAAAGCAACAAAAATACATTTGGAGGTCACTGACTGCACTACCATTTTACTCAGTCTTGATGAAAAAAGCCTATCAATGCTACTCTTTCTACATTGAACCAATTACAAAACACATCCCAGGATATTTTCATGAAAAAAATGGTTTTGAAATCATAGAAAAATTCGTCTCTATCACACCTAATCAGCCATTCCACCATAACAGTGGTATCAGAACAATAACTTAATCTAGGATGAAATGAGCATGCAACATATCCAAGAGGAAGATAAAGAAAACAGCAATGCCCCACTTAGGATTCCTCATAGCACTAACCTTTTAATCAATGGACCATGTACCACTGACCTCCTATCCAAAAATCACATTCACTAAGTGTACTCAGATTTGAATTAAAAACAAAAACAAACAGAAAATCCCCAAAACAAACAAACCAAACCAGAACAAGAGAAAAACAAGCAAAATAACCTCCATAACTTACATCAACATACCGAGCCAATAACTATGGGTTAACAAGTTTGTAATGTATAATACCTCAATAATTTGTTTACAGGTATTTCAACTGAGGCTCTCACCATAACCCATAATATTTAATGCACTTCCTTCACTATTTTTTTGAGGTCAGGCTATAAGCTATAAGCATGTAGTCTAGCAAGCATAATTATTCCTGCAAATTTAGAAACACACAGCTTAGTAAACAGAATTTCAACTACAGACAGATGTTCAGGAAAAAAAAAGAAATAGTACTTTAAACATTCCTTCACTTAAAGTATTGTTGTGATTTCAAGACATAATTAGAAAAATTAATTTCATAATGACATTATTTTAGGCTATTTTTTATTCTGGTAAAAATATTTTGCTAGAAACTCTTCAGCATGTCCATATACTCTAAGATTACACACATTTTCTCAGCTAAATGGAGTTTTTGGCAGTGAATAATCACAATAATAGAAATCTTTTTGTATTTTCTCGCTGTCACCCACGCTTAATAACGACTTTTAGCTAAATGACACATAATTTGTTCATGAGGGAAACTAAGGATAGGAATTCCAGAAAACTACAGAAATATAATACCTTAATTAAATTACTTCCACAATCATTAAAAAATAAAAACAGAAAGAAAAAAAGAAAAAAAAAAGAAAACAAGTGAAAAATGTGATCTTACTTTTGCTGATGGGGTAGTCTTCAGTACTTGATTTGCCAAAGAAAGGAGAGGTTATGTTGACAGCTGTTCAGTACAATTCCTTCTTTACTACAAGAGCTTAACTCTGCCACTGGCTGGCTGGCCCATTTCTGCTAGCTTTAGCACACAGCAGTGCTCCTAAAAGCTCCTCCTCTTGACAGCATCTGTCTGGATACAAGCACAAGCAAGGCTTTCCATGGAGCCATTTAGGTCCTGGGAATGAGCTCCAAGTAAGGGAAACCATTAGAAGTAAATATTTTGATGACTAAGTTCAGGTTTGGCAGGCAGAAATTCATGCCCACTGACACCTCCAGCTTTACATTTACATTACAGTAGTCACATCTTCACAGTGTTAAAAGTGAAAATGAAGACTTCCCTGACAGAAACAGTAACTTGAATGATGCATAAAAAATAGAAGCCAGACCTTTGAAAGCATGCACTCCTTAAAAGTTTAACTCTGATTAATGCAACGTCTGAGCCTTCTGTGCAGGAGAGTTCATTATTTGTTTCTTACCAAGATTTTATATTTGTGCAACTAAAAAGGGAAAGCATTGGTGAAGTATCCACACAAAACAACAATAATGAACTATATAATATGTGTATTTCAGTTATGGATGAGTCAGAAAGCAATTGCTAATTCTAACAGATCCCTACGTAAACTCCAAATAGTCACCTTTTTCCTGGCACCCACAATAGCTGAGGCAAATCCACCTTCTGTTCACCTTCTGTAGGAAGAAATGATGCCTACAGCTGATACTGTATCATGGCAAATGTACATCTCATGGCATTACCAGTGAAAATTATACTGCTCCATAACTTTATTTGCAATTTATAGGCTCTGTGGGCAATATGCCAGTACCTTCTCTTAATCTGGACACAGCTCCCTGAATAGACAATGATCATGTAATGAGACCAGATGAATAAAGGATGGAAAAAAAACATCTATACATTAGTTCCTATATACATATGTATTTATTGTGTCTTACTCTCATCTACTAATCAGCACATTAACCTTATTTTCTCCACACGAGTGCTAAGTACCATACTAAAATTAGGTCAGAAATTCAGATCAGATCAGCTGACTCAGCCCAGCAAGATTAGACAAAACCTAGTTGCTTTTTTTTCCCAGTCCAATGCGCTGTGTTTATCTCCCGCAATGTACAATGGATCCATACATTTTTCCCCACAATTAACCAATCAGAACCAGACACCATGAGACAGCAATCACACTGAAGGTACATCAGTGCTACTGAAGAAACATCGCCCATTGTATCCTTTGGAAAGCAAAATGTACAGCAGACCTTTTTTTAAGGTCATTTTTCACATCTTGTTCCCAAACTGCTCAGATTAATGCATTTCAATGAACTTAAGTCATTCAGCATAGTTATGAGATGATTTAGGTAAATAACAGCTGCTTCTAAATAGTGTTGTGTGTGAATATCACCACTTTATTAGACAATATATTACTCATTATTATGTTGCTAATATACACAAACAGCCTTCTTCTAATGGAGACCATCTGAACACTGAAATTGAATAGCTTCTAAATAATTCAATAATCGGACTAGCAGGTAATTCTCTGCAGGTGCCAAAGACTTCTGGCTGCTTTATTTTGATTCTCACATGCAAAAGAAGAATATTTGAGGGATCCCCCTCTCCTCCTCAAAAATCTACCTGCAGTTAATCACAGGGGATGAGTCCCTTGTTGCTAAGGAGATGGTTTTCAGCTATTGGGAGTTTCCAGACGAGTGGCAGTTGCCACTGCACATGTGCACCACTTGCTATCTAGGCCACGCTCTCAGGAATTAGGATAATATAAATACCCACCAAGATAAGGTAAAGACATAAAGAATATAGTACAAAACAGAGAAGAAATCAATGATCCTACTTTACCCTTCCTGACTGCTGCATTTCAATAGACAAAATGGTCTTGGATGAATCTCTGGAGGTTACTAGAGGGAGCCGAGTCAATTGTAGTCAGCCTGACTTCAGTCATCATGGTTCCTTCAGTCAAATCAGGTATTTGTCCTTTATCTGCCAATGCTTTTAGTTTTTCTAACCAAAGGTTGAGCTCAAGTATCTTTTTTTCTACCTCTCCATACATGGGAGAAGGCAAAGAATACTTTTAAAAAGTGTTTTTCAAGATTTCTTGAGGTGTTTTCCTACTTTTGTTTCCCCAGGCAGATATTGTTCCCCCGCCAGTGTTATTGAGAAGAGCCAAGTGGGGAGGGATCAGAGGGGATCACTGCAAACACAGTTTCCCACAGAAGAGCAGTGTATTGAGGAAATGTTGATATCTCCAAACCACATACAGATACATGCTGTTCCTCTAATAAGCCCACTGTGTTGCTGGTCCTCCACCTCCTGTCTTCTGGCTCTGTGACTGAGGATAAATACTCTGTTCTCATTGATCACAGTTGAGTGTGGGCAAGAATTTCATGGTTTGGCTCAGCCCTAAATCATCTGTATTATCCAGAGCTCTTCATCAAATCGCTTTGCCAGGATCAATGAACAAACCACACAAACCAACCACAGCGTAGGAAATACTGTCACTACTATTCAAATGTAGAGAAGCTTGGCTAGAGGACTATAAAGAATCAGGTAGGTCCACAAGTTACTCTCTCATGTCCCAAGAAACCTATTCATAACAAAATCCGTTCTGGTATTTAATAACCTTTATGGTCACACATAATAAAGTACATGCAAGCATCTTAGCCAGAGTACAGCCAAATTAGCTGTATTCACCCTAATTTTACATTATTCTTATCACTCCAATGAAATTACTGACAATACAAATAATTCCACTTCCTGGAACAAAAAGTAACCATATTTTTGCTTTAAATTCCTTCATCTCCCTCCTCTCTCAAACTGTGTGTGCTGCTCCTTTCCTTTTTATGTTCTATCAAAATTATCAGACTACCGAGGCGTTGCTCAAATGTTCACAGCACAGCATGTCTGTTATACCAGGATGTACAGTACCCAAGACATAACATAAAATTTAATCACTTAAACTGAAATACAGAAGATTCATGCTGGGGGAAAAAAATTCAAAGGACCTCCTATCAGTTTATGCTCAAGCCATCCATTCACATATAAAAGTTAAGGATTTGGATGGAAGATTTACCTGTATTACAGAATTTTACCTTCACCTCAAGAAAAAACATTTTTTTTTGTATCAGCAAATGTGTATGTAATAAATATTTATATCTATTCCATTCAACCTCCTTTTCCTCTCCAAGAGGCTGCATAGATTTCATTGATATCCATTGGCATAAGAGGCCAGGTCATGTAAGTGTTCTTCTCATTAACTGTCAATTAAAATCAATGGAATTGTTCAAGAAGAGCCACTATAGGATTCTGCCCATCAGGGGCTTGATCCATTTTCCTGTAAGTGATTGCAATATTGTTACTGAATTCAGAGATCACAGAACTCGTAAGAAAATGTAAATAATAGACACTTATTTTAAAAAAAAACCCCTCAGACACCAGTTAGAAAACCTTGAAAATTTACCAGATTTAAAACATCAGCTCAAGAAGAGTCTCTTTTGACCTGTGAGACTGCCCCTGTCTTGCTCACACACATTTTTGCACAAACTGTTCATCTAAAAGCACTAAGAGGACGACAACCCATTTGTCACTAGTTTTATATCTCCTACTCCAAACACTCAAACTTTTTGTTACAAATCACACCTGCTCAAGATGCCACACATGCTCAAACTATGTCTACACAATGTAAACCACATGTTAGAGGCCTGACAGAGGCCAATGGCCTGTACTGCTTTTGCCAGCAAGCTGCTTAGAAATCAATTGCTCTATACATATTTACCATATCTGAATCCTTTTCTTTTCATTCACTCTGCCAGACCACTCATCTTTTTTATCAAAATATTTACCGTTTTATTGCTTCTTCTTGTTTTCGGCGTTTTTCACTCTTTTCTTTCAAGTAAGCCAGGTTTGTTTCATTCCTCATGCGATCATTCTCTCGAGCAATGTCTGATGCATTCTGTATAACCAAGCCATCATAGGCCTTCATCCCCATATCTTCAATATACTGGAGAAAAGCGCCCAAAGTGACCTCCTCCTGATTAGAACTCATCATCTTGCAGGAGACAATGAACAAAGGAAAGCAATGTTTCCTGTGGGTTGAAAAACACATAATACTTTAATCAGTAGGAAAATAGCTTATGGTTTATGACAGCAAGATTGTATCAGTTGTAATTAAAATCTCCGTAAGAGACAATTTTTCAGACTTTCCCATTTAAAGGATAATTAACAAAGTAATTCAGGACACAGAGCAACATTACTTGATACAAGAGGACACAAAACCAAGAGTCTCTTCTTCCAGGCAATGCAGATCCATACAATTACACTATTTAAATTCCAAAAACATTTTCATTTGCATAAACACTGCCATCCTGAATCTTTGTTTGAATTGAACTGAGAAGGCTACTATCACAGGACAACAGGTACCTTTCACAGTTTAAATAAGGCTGCACCAAAGCAGATTACCAGAAAAAATTCCTATTATGACTACCAGATAAAGTTCCTAACCTGAAGAATATTCTGAAGTTCAGGTGAAAATTATTGTTCCATTTTTCAAAACAAAATCTTAAAAGTTTTCTTCAGGCTCAGAATTTAGAAAGAAGTATTGTGAAATATTTTCTTGTATTTCTTATTAATGCGATATGAGCCCATAAACCCTGGCCATCTGTTGCTCAACATCTTGTAAGCTTCAAGAATGGACAAGAATGCTCAGCTAAGCTGGGATCTTCAGAACAGACCCTTGAATTCTCCAAGAATGTGTATTCCAGAGGTATGGCAGACACTGGGGTTTACAGCACCTCCTTTTGCTGGGCCTTGGAGCAGACAAACTTAGACCCCTGGGTCATTCCTGGGTCTGTGGCAGGCAGCCTAAAAACTCTACAGAAAGGCCCCAACAGATTTATATAAATCAACAGAACTCCTGGGAGTTGCAAGAGCTCTGGTGTACAGACACATCAGTAAATAGTACAAGAGACTAAAGGCAAGATAGAATTTCAAGAGAATGACTCTTTCTGAAGTCTGTACTCGATAGGACTGGACTAACCACTTACTAAATAAGTAAAATAGAAATTTTAAGAAAAGGACTGTTCCATCTTATTTTAAATACTGATTATTTTAAGGTCCAGAAGCATTACAAACTTGAGTGGCATTGCTGGCACACAGCCCCGTGAGGGGCCCTCATCCCACAGCCAGGGAGTTGGTGCAGGAGTCACTGAGTGACTTGCTGGCAGACCTGGCAGTGAACTCGGCTCTCTAAGACACGTTTGCTTATTCACTGCTACAGCATTCCTCCCTTCCCTGAAGAAGGATGGCGTGGCTTCTCGGAATCAGCCTCAGAACATGCCAACAATACAACTAGAAAGGATCTTATTGAATAGGCAATTACAATCCTGTCTGCACACAGATTTTAGGGGCAGGGTTCCTGTGGAATCAGCTACAAAAAATATTTTCCCTATTTCCTAATATAATGTTATATTTCTAATATTTATTTCATAGCTGGAGAAGTAAAATTCTGATGTAGGTTGGCATTGGTTATAAATAAATAAATAAATTTAAATTCTCTTAAGGTTTCTAGAAATCAACTCTTGGCCTTCAGACCTTAACCCTGACTCTGAAAATGCAAGGGATGAAAAGAGTAGAGAAATATATTTCTGCCTTCGAATGTTTTTTCCCCATTTTGATCAGGGGAACTTTTGAAGTGACAATGGCAGCAAGCAGCTAGTTTCAGGCACTAGCCTGATTTTAAATACCTTAAAAGTACACTGATAATTTCCCCTTTTTCTCTTGTGTCTGCATATCAAAATTATTTCTGTACAACGGTAACACAACTGTTGAAATCATGAAGACTCAGAAGATGCAAAGAGTCTTCTCCTATTACCTCTTCTGCCTTCCAAGAATGACCTTTTCTATCAACTAAGCCTGAACATGAACATAAGGCTGATGTTGAGGGTCACTGAAGTGATCTTTAAGCATTTTCAAGCATGGGTATAAGTATCTCCTACTAATCCCTGCAGGGTAAAACCAGTGAAGGAGGTCTTAGTGCAGCCCAATGTGCCTGCATGCCATTTCACACAGCTCTGCCACTGGAGCTGGCTAGAGCTCTGCTGGGCTGGAATATGCATTCAGCCATTCTATATGTGCACCATAAACAGCACACTGTCTGCACAGGAGGATGTTGGAAAGCTGACAATGAGCTGAACAGATGCTATGAATGTTATGATTCTTCAGTAGACATCATTTTAGACCAGTTCCTAACCTTGCTGATTAAAAAGAAACAGTAAGGTCAGATATCAAACCCCCTTCCTGAGACTCTCTCTACAGCGTGAAGGCTACAAGATTAAAACCAATGCCAACAGCACAGACAGTTCTAACTCCCCTTTCTCTGAGCTCCTCATATGGTATCTGCTTTTTGATGGTTAAAGTCTGGGCCATTTCTCCAGTAGATGGCTATTTTATTATTTTATTTTATTTATGTATTCCACTTTGGACTTCTAGTGATGTCTTGTTTCTGCATATGTTGAATTAAATTCAAATAAACCTGCACAATAGAGAAATCTTACCCTAGTGACCTGAATGGCAGTAGTGTCATTGATTTCTTCAGTGAAATTTTTATTCCTGAAATATAGTAGGAAATTTTATGCTGAAGGTAACTTCAACAGGGTTTCAAAAAATGCAGCTTTCATCCATTTTTCCCCAAGATACATGATCTGCTTCACATTGTCTTTTGTGACTATACTGCATTTCTTCCCCTCATTTTTTCCTTTCTTTTTGGAGGTTAGAAATGAGCTGACAATTAAGGACATGCTAAATCTCTTTGTATTATGATCTTTATTTCTTTAAATAGGGGGATGAAATAATTCTTGTTGCAAAAAGAATTAAATAAAAAGCCTGTATTCTGCTTCATGAACTGGGGAGAGACTTCATATTCTGGTCTGCTGTTGATGTTTTTTTACTACTAAACTCATGCAAAAACCTTACCATTTACTAAATAGATCTAAATCTTTGATCTATCAAAGATATATCAAGTTCTTTGATCTATCAATGGATCTATCAAGATCTATTCTTTGTCCTAACAAAGGCCCAATCCCACAGCAGTATTGAGCAACTGTAGCTACTGAACTCCTGTGACCATTGAGTCTTGCATGCTTATGCATGTGACACCAAATTCAGTTTGAGGTGCTCTTGGGGGTAGCTGGGGACACACAGATATTTGAGAACCTTGAACCTACTCTTATAGCACTAACTCCAAAGGGCATCTGTACATGCAGCAAGCATTTTCTGAGTCAAACCCCTTGAACCTCCCATGTATGTGGTATTTTACAGTCTCACTGTATTTACTAATAGTGTACACTTGTGAATACTATAATTACACAGGGATTTAAAATGCAAACAGCAGGTGCAAAAAGCTTCATTAATTACTGTAAACATTTTTATAGTCCTAGTATTCCTTGGGCAGCACACTAGGACCAATTTTACTTACAGGTATTAGTGCCACTTCAGAGAATACGCTACCTTAATAAATGTGCTCAATAACTGCAAGAGGCTGCAATCAACACATATAGCCCCTGGAGTCCCATACAGTGCCTGCCTCTTTGGAAAATGGCTGGACAGCACTGATCAACTTTAGAGCAAAAGTTCTGATAACTGGTAAACTCATGCAGTGAGCAATTGCTAACCATTTGCCCGGGCAGATAGTGGCACAAACAAGGGTGCTGTTTTAGTATGTTCATATTTGATTAAAACTGTGCAAATGCAAATTGCTAAATAAGTCATGTAAACTGAGGCCCCACCATCCTGGTGTCCCTAACATGCACATTGTGGTCAGGGATTTTGTTATCCAGTAACAAGGACTATATAGAGTCACCTGTGTATTTGCAATCAAGTTGCTTTCAGTGCACTTTGTTCTCAGAAATCAAGCAGTCCTGGAAAATTATAACTGGCAGTTGTACCACTTGAGAAATTCTTTAGACACTCCCTTCTTTTCCCCTCCTCATTGTGAAGGAACAAAAGGAGACAGCGGGGGCAGAGGAAAAGCCTTGGAGTTTAGCTATTGAAGCCAACATACTGAGAGGTCAATAAAAATGGTTTGGAGGAACTTGGTTCTGAGTGTTCACTGAACATGAACATCTTTGAAAATCCATCTGAGCACAAGGACACAAAGGAGTTCTCCATCATGTGCACTTTGCTTCTTAAAGACTAACACTCTGTGAAACCTCACTGAGAAAAAGCCACAATCACACCCATCTTGTCCACTGACACCTGCCCCTTCAGGTACCCCCAGATCAGAGGGACCCTGGCAGAGGAGCACAGAGTGGCTCACACTGGCATGGCTCATGCATTCAGTTGTCAGCATGGAAGGAGTAAAGCAAGAAAGATTTTTATTTTTTCCTTCCCTGCCAATGCATCTGGTTTGCTGGCAAGGGCAAGCAGTCCCTTTTCTGGTTCGCCTAAAAATATTTGCATAACTAAATTCAAGATCGTTGTATTGATTCAGATACGATTTCTGAGAGACCAGAGTGCATTGTGTTTCACAGGACGGGTGCATACCTTACTTCTCATCTAACCCTTTCCTCTGATGCCACATACACAGCATTTTTGATCACATCACAAACCACCTCCTTTTCGTATGATCAGTGTGCAAAAATATTGATTTCAGAATATGACCAATCGACTGATTATTACAGTATCCAAGCAGTGCTACACATGAAGATTCAGACATGCCATTCTCTCTCTTATTCATATCAGAATCCCCAAAATATCAGTTGCTTTTCAGCTTGCTTGACAGTCATAAGCTGCAGCTGTGCTGCATTGAAAATTGGCAACGCTGACATTAAACTGAAGGAGCTTTTTGAAGTAATGACAAAGGCACTGATTGCCTTCTTCCAAAACAGAGGGAATTTTTTTTTTTTAATTTTAATGTAGGAGAAGAGACCATGGAAAAACAAATGTGGGGCTTTCCAAAGTCCTGAGTCCAATCTCAAATTTATAAAGGCCTACTACACACCTCTCCAGTACTGCCTGACTCCCTCCCAAACACTGCCTCCGCTCTCTGAAATAACATCTGCTTTCTCATTACCTTTTAACTCCCTCCACTAAATTCATTATATCAGAAGGATTCTGCACAAACAGGAATGATACCCAGCCATTCAACCCTTGAGTCTGAGCTGTTGTATTCTAGCTTCTTGCAAGAATAAAAGCAGACAGGCCAGCCGTATCCAATTTTCACAAACTGCTGACCGCAGCAGCACTAATAAGGACCTAATGGTATTGGGTGTACAAAAAAATACTTTCACTGCAATCAAGAAAAATTTAGTGAGGGAAAAATATACTAGAGAGTTCTACTTTGCAGAACTCTGTCTCCTATTATAACTGTGCCTTATATCAAGCGATAGTTGAAATACCCAAATCGGTGAACATGATGAGACAAATTGCTAAGACATGTCTTTTAGCATTGCATTCCCTGCTCATCCTCAACAATAAAACAATGTTTCTGTTTCTATATACAATGATGCTGGAAATTATAATGTCAAAGAGGAAAGACCTTCGGAAATCAGCTGCAACTTCTCTAATACATATCATTTGACAACTATATATGCAGATATTGAAAGAAAAAGAACCAAGGAATCACTAGTGTCATTTAGAAGCACAAAATATACTTTGTATTCTGGCTGGGATTACAGATTATATACCTGATGCTCATTAAATTGCACAGCATGAGTTCTAGCACCTGGGTGAAATCACTAAAGCTAAGTAGTGCTGAGACCCCCACTTAAAGAGGTTAAAATTGTCTCCTTCAGTAGACTGAAATTGCTACTGCAGGGGCTTAAAGGAATAGTCAATTTCTACAGATGTCCTACCCTTTATAGGGGAAAGCTGTGTTCCCTATAGTTTTAAGAACTAAAAAAATACCTTGGGCCTTGAATTTTGGCTGCCTTGCAGGTACCTTTTTGAAAAGGAAAAAGGTCTAACAATGACTCCTCTATGACTCCAGGATGTAAAAAGCTCTTTACTTTGCCATACAGCAACACTTTTATCACTTTTATTCCCAGAGGAAAATAAGGCTTCCTCCTAACTGTGTGGATGCTGGACAATTACAAACCTAGATTCAGAATGGCTAGCACTTAAGTGCAATTATGACTTTTTATTATCCCATTATTATGCAGACAACTTATGAATAACAAGAAGAAATAAAACCACAAAGCAAGCAGACATATACACACATTCTGTATGCAAATAGGAGTTCATTTGGAAACAGAAGAAATCACAAGCTTCTTGCTGATGGGCTTATTTTTTCCTCCTCTTTAAGAAAATGAAATGGAGATTTCACTACCACCAGCATCATGTTAAGATATTTTAAAATATTAATGGTGCAGTGGGTCTGACAAGTGACTATCATAAATGTTAGAAATTATTTCAATTAATTCATCAGAATATATAAAAAATGGTTTTAATTATTTAACAGTGCTTTTTTAAAAAAAAATCAGCTGCCAAATGTCTTCATTACAAGCACAATCAACATGTGAAGTACACAAAACCAGTCAAATAGACTTCAGCTTTTAGTTTAGCAGTGGTTTGATTAATACTTTCTAAAAATACATGCAACCTCAATGCTATGAATTCTGACAACTCATTACTTTGTAATGTTATTTTTTCATTCCAATTAGCACCACATTCACCATATTTTATTAGCATGCTCATATGATGTATTAAAATAAGTACGTACCAAAATTCAAGTCCACGGGGACTGCTAAGTGCAATAATCAAAGGTGACTTTTGCCTGTAAAAGCCCTTTCCTGTGGTTATCTCAGTGCAGTCGGAAGGGATATTTCAGCACCATAAGAAACAGATTTTCAGTTAGGCTCAGTTTTTTCTTCAGTTAAAGTGCATTAAATCTTGTTGGCAGAATTGCCCAGATTGTAGAATTCAACATCACTATAAGTCAGTGTGTTGTGTTACAGATCTTCTTAACATACAATTAAAATGACATGGAAAGTTTGGCTTAAAAAGAAAATGAAGTGGAAAGAAAAGACAGGTGCTTGCTTCTTTAAATCCACACTCAGAGAGGACAGAGTACAGATAATGGGAGGGTATAAACAACACCCTGTGTTGAGGTCCAGCAGAGAAGAAACTGGATGATTTTTACCCACTTTACAACACAGACGATTACAGCACCATCATATGCACTAACACAGAGATTTCTAAGGTGCCTCATTTGAATATGTTCTGTGGAGACAAAAAGAAAGGAATATAAGGAACAGCAAATATCCTATCCAAATGGCTTCTTGCAGCAGGAAAGATGCTTGCTCGCTCATTGCCACTTACAGAAGGTCTGAAACAGTCTGGCTCGTGGCATCATCTCTGTCTCTTCCCCGTGACTACAGGCAGGCTTGCTCTCTCCAGCTGCCCGGGTCCGTGGATGCTGCTGTTGATTAATCAGGGATTCTCAAACAAAGAGCAAGCCTACCTTCGGGTGCCAGCAGGACTGTGGGGCTCCTCTCCCGCTGCAATCCGGCTGCAACCAGCATCCTAGCACCTCGGACAGCTCCGCCGCGCCGGGCCCATGGACACGCGGCACGCCGGAGCAGGGGCGCGCCGGCGGCCGGCGCGGCAGCGGCTTCGCTCCAGGCTCCGGGGCTCGGGCGCCGGCACAGCCTCCTAACTAGACAACAGTCTCGCCCTTATCGCCACTGCACTGAAGTCTGATTAGCAAATAATCCAGTGGAGGGGGGGGAATCTGCAGGAGCAGCGCTGTACATCACATGGAGTCTATAGGTAGGAAAGAATATGAAACAACGCCCTTTCCCCCGCCTTCTCCTTCCCCAAAAGAAGAGAAATTGTTCTTCCACGGAGAATGTGTAAGTTAACCTTTAGCCCATATTATGGCTCAAGGAAATGAGTAGCCGCTTAAAAGCAATACCTAAGCCTCCGTTTGATACCTCATATTGATGTATCTTTTGCACTCACCCTCACTGAAAAGCAGTGCAAGGCACACAATTACTGCTGACGCAGATGAGAACGCTGCTTGGGGAAGGAGGGGAGGAGCTTCTCAGCCCATCAAAACAACCTCCCACCACCTGCTCCCATTGCACGAGAACAAAACTACGCAGCTCAGACAGACTGAGCGTGGCATTTATGCCGTTTTCCTAATATTGACATGCACACTCTGGAAAGAAGCATTCTGTTTGAAAAGCATTCAGGGTGAAACTACACTGTTTTATGCTCATCAAGAATTTGTGTAATGGTTTGGAAGAAAACATTTCCTTTCTTCTGAACCGGATCAATCTGTGTTAGAGCTCCTCCTTGCAGAGTATGTGCAGTTTTGCTTTCTCTCCCCCAAACCTGCAGCCTGGACACAAAGCAAAATCGTTCACTCCCTGCACCAAAGCCAGGGAAAGGAACGATGGCTGAATGTGCACAGATTGCATTATCCCATTGTCAAATAACAGTTCATTCGTTCTTCTTTCTTAAGTTATGGGCATTTTTTTCTCTACCATAAATCTTGATTCTGATGTTACAGTAACAGTTGAATTTATTCCTAAAATTAATAATATAAATTATGGTCATGGAATGAAATCCTTTCAAAGTAATGCATGTTCACGTGAAAAGCTGTACTGGTACATAAATAAGACCTAACCTTCAGAGCACAGGATACTTGTTGCAGATTTACTACCCCACAACTGGAATATCAACATCACCCCACATTCAACAGCACTCAGGATAGCCAACTAGACACATTGAAGAACACAGTGACCACCTTCATGCATTGGAACCACAGCCTGAAGAAAGCCTGATGCTAAAACTCTCTCTCATATTCACTGGTAATTCATTTTGTGCTCACTGTAATAATGCACATCCCAGCACAACTCTTGCAACCCTGTGCAACATGACAGGGAATTTTCCTCATGACATTTCCAAGAGAACATTTCAAAAGGATGGGTTATCATTTCAAAGAAGGGTTACAACACGAGAACAGGGTTTGAAGATGTGGAGGACTTTTCTTTGTGTTAAGGGAAAAGACCTGGAAGGGAACAACTTACAGTGTAGAACTGGAGGTGGTCCTGTGAAGAGAGTTTCTTCCCTAGCCCCAAGGCTATCCCCCCAGCTATGCTTCTCAGTTTTTTCTTTCCTTGAAGGATACCTTAAGAGCAGCTGTGGCCATATGGTAATTGGGAAACTTTAATTTTCATCAGCTGGAGATTCCTGTCACATAATAACCTCTTATTCCCAATACTTTTCTGGAATTAAAGATCTTCTCTATCTCTGCCCTAAATCCTGCACTGAAAACAGAAATTGCACAGTCAAACTTCTTTCCAAGTTACTTTAACAAGAATATCACTGTAAAGATATTACAATTTCATAAGCAACTTGAAGAACTACTAATCTTAATCTCAAAGTGTGAAACGTTTATGTCTTCACCACATGGTTCATCCTAGTAACTGAATTCCCTCAGATACAATCCTTTCCCTGACTACCTATGTTATTGCATATTTTTGCAGTTTCCACATCTTCGCATTCTTGCACCAGGGCTCCTGGGACTCATGTGTCCATCAGCTGTGGAAGGAAATGTCCATTTTTCTTTCCAGTAGGATTGTGGGAAGGGCACTGAAGTTACAACCTCTGCAAGGCTGGCAGTTCCATTCCTGATTATTACACACAAAAGCTTCTAATTTAGTTTACAATCCAGGAAAAAGCACCTACAGAATTGAACATGGCATTTCCTGCTTCAGTGACAGAAAAGCTGGATCAAAGTTCAGGTAATGTGTTTTGTGTTGTTCATTGTTTTTTTACACAGGTTTCTACAGAACAGTGCTACTCACCTTTAAACATCTCTCATGACAATTCTAATGAACCCACAAATGGCTTTGACTCCTTGATTATAAAAGAAGACTAATCAGCACAAATACATGCACCTCCACAAATTAATACCTGTGTTCTCATTCTGCAGAGGCCAACACCTGCCTTCCTGGCCTCCAAACAGCCAGCAGTGGAGAACCATGCATTCCTCACAGCAGCTGCCAATCCTACCTCCCTATCTCCTTTGCTCCACATCCTTCCTGGAGATTACAACCACTCAATTCCAGCAGATGTAATTACTTGCATTTGCTTTCAATTTCTGAAGAACATGTGCAAGGATTCATTACATACCTGAAAGATTAACCCATTTTATTTCTGTACCTGTACGTACATGCTTACACACATATATAACAAATCTACATACAGAGAGATGTGGCTTTACCTGTGGTTGACACTTGCAAACCAGGAAAAGCGAATATGAAAAATGTGCTGTGGAACTGCTCATTGGCAACTACTCAAAATAATTGTGTGATAGCCCAGTGTCTGCTGGCTATGCTGGCAGTGGGCTGGAGTGCAGAGTATGTAATGAGGAGACAGCAAACCTCTGCAGGAGGCTCTTTGTTCAGGGTATGACAAGTCCTTTCAGCCTCAGTGACAGGTTGAGGATTTGCAAGGCCTGGAGACCGCAGGCAGCACAGAGACAAAGGGCTTTCAAGAAGAAGAGAATACTCATTTAAGATGGTAACAGACCCCTCAGTGATTGAGAAAGGCAGTCTGCCTGTCTCTGAAGAAAGGGAAGCTTGAGGACAAATGGAATAGAGTCAGCACCAGTGACTCAGTCTCTGCTTGGCTGGTGAATGGAGGAGGAAGGCTCTCCAAGAAAAGTAAATCCCATGTTTCCAGGGCTGAACCTGGTAACACCTGAGTTAATACAGAGACCGTTATGCAATTATTTACATTTATGAGCATCAAAAAGGACAAGTTTCTTGTCTTTGAATGCACCACCTCCCAGGTCACCTGAAGCTTCTCCAGAGAAGGAAGCTCCATGACAGATTTCTATATCTGACCAACAGACCATAAATTAAGGGTTCTATGAATGGACACTCCACAAGTTCTTTAAAAATCTGAAATAAAAACCAGAAACTGAGGACCTAAACCTAGAAATTCCTGACTCCTAACCTAGGGGACCATGATAGGAATATACATCCCTGTACCCAAACCCTACACCCCTGTGAATGGGAAGAGAGAGGCTATTGAACATTGTCCTTGCAGCAATCAAATGAGATAGGACTCTTATCAGTCAAGTTTTCCTGAGACCAAAGGCTGACCAAGCCAGAATCATCACAGCAGAAGCTAAGGTTTGCCAGTTTACTCCCACTTACAAATACGATGCCATCAAGATGCTGGCTTTTGCTATTTAACAAATTCTTTGTTTAGCTAAGCTAAGCTAAAATTGGTTTTATTCTTTCTCCTTTACAATGCCTCCTTAGCTTCAATTGCTTTCTCTGTCTTCTGTGTGCTTGGCCCTGACTCTTAGGTTTTATTGCTGCCAGTCTGCAGTTATTCTAACCACTTCATACCTCTTGAAGTATGGATTCCTTGCCTGATCCTGGGCCTCATCTCTTAACCAGGCCTTGCTACTATCCTTGACTTTTCCAGGAGTGACCTTTAGCTTTTTGTGCTTCCATCACCTAGCATCAGGTTCTAATCAGTCCCAACTATTGTCTTCATTTCCCAATAAAACCATAGTTTCCTCACCACTACTATCTTGCCCATGTGTGAGGCAAGTGAAATTTTCAGTGTCAGTCTTGCCTATGCTTCATTCTATGTGTCAGTTTAGCAATCACTGTGATAGGCCTTTAGCATTAATTTTAAAAAGATGCTTGGATTTTTATTTGGATTTAAACCTGAGTTAATAAAATTTTTGAATGGAAGTGGGTTAATTTGAAGAAAATGCATAGAAAACAAACTACATCCAAACCCAAGCACAGTGCTTACCATAACTTTGACCTTAAACAACCATCTCTTCTGTTTGTTCATGCTCTTAGTACCCACCTACCATCATGCTAAGCAAAGGGAAAACTTAAACTTCTATTTGCAATTAATTTTCAACCTGACATACTGAAATACTAAATTGAGCTTTCAAGGCTGCTTTTCCCAAATTATTTCATTCCATGCCCCAGATAAGCTTTAACATTCATGCTTTTCCCCTCAAGCATTCTTATAAACCCTTGAAGTTCTGCAGTTGCTCCCTCTCCCATCCTTTTTCCCCTCTCTCACTCCTCACAAACACATTGCTGCCATGAAAAGTAAAACTACTCACACAATGAGAGTAAAGGAAGGTCTCAGTGCTCCATCTTGGCATTTGTTTCAGCTATTTCACATCCCTCTGTAGCACTCTCTCACTTCCCTGGAGCACACTGGCTCTATCCCTCCCAGCAACAGACTATCCACCACCATCATGCACATTTCTCTCTTCAGAGTTCTGAGGAGGATTCTTCTAAAGGTAAAACAGTAGAGGGGTCCCTACTCATGTAAAAAGCCAATTAAAGTTAAATGCTTAACTGCCATCTGTGCCTTTAAGAAAAATCTCTTAATTTTCCCCAGTGATCAGTT
This sequence comes from Cinclus cinclus, assembly GCF_963662255.1. NCBI lineage: Eukaryota > Metazoa > Chordata > Aves > Passeriformes > Cinclidae > Cinclus > Cinclus cinclus. The sequence goes on from NC_085055.1 coordinate 16,878,562, forward strand.
TTTTTCACATGGGACCAATTTTGCTGTTATTGCTTAGGCAAAATTCCCATTGAAGTCCACAGGGAACTTTGCCTGAATACAAAATATAGAGCAAAACCTTGTCCTTATTTGCATAGACCACAAATCACAAAGATCACATCCTGATGCAAGTGATTTATCCTACATGACAGCTAGTGCAACTAGGCTATTTTTAACCATTATTTTTTGTAAAATATTTCATTATATTTACCATTCAAAAAAGAGCCAATTGATTCTTTTTTCTTCAGCTGGATTAGATGGAAAGATTCTGGCTGCTTTCCAAACCCATTAATTACTGAATGGTACATTTTCCACAGAAATGTTAAGCTATAAGTAGTTCTTCTGGAGCCAGTTAACTCCTAGCTAAAATCAATTAAAGCTGGTAAAGATACATTCTATGGTCAGGTCCCAAATACAGACATCTGTATTTATAGCACAGTGGGTGCTGGTAAAATCCCCCAACACAGATGCAGTTGCACTGGCAAAACAATGCTTTCACTGCTCAGCTCATACAGGGGACAGTAGGTGGGTTTATTACTCCAGGATAATCCCAGCTGTGTCAGTAGAGTTACACTCACATGATGCTCTATTTCTGCTTTGGTAGCCTCAGTTTTCTAGCCCCAAAGAAACACTCTTTTTCCTATGGAGTACAAAGGCCAGGCAGTTTAAGCTTGTTTGTCACCTCCCCACCCCACTTGTGAGGGCTTGCGGGGAACTGGGTCATGGAAATGATCCAGAACAGAAATAATTTTGGGTGAGAATGAAGGAGCATCCAAAAAACAAAGAGGATGGTGTTCCTTTCAACCAAAGCACTTCCTTGCACTACACAATGCAGAGGGCACTTCACAGCGTGAGAATGGTACCCCTGCCAAGGTGGTCCGTGACTTTTACTAGAGTGAAAATCCCCGTGCTACAAACACTGGTTTTCTGGGAATGAGACCAGTGCCCAGGCAGCACACGTACCAGAGCTGGTGCACTGCGACTCAGCCTGCTGAGGGTTCCATGAACAAAGAAAATCCTGGAAGCAGTCAGGGAGCTGACAGGCAGTGCTCCCCGTCCCAGAAACTCCACAACTTTGGCAAGTACATGCCACCACCCAGCTGCCTTAAGGCAGAAAAGGGTCACAAAAGTGACCATGCATGTAAGTTGCAAAGTGCTTTACCAGACACTTGACAATCTCCAAGCGTTACAAATTTGTGTAAGCTAGCACTGCAGCTTTAAAAACAGAACCAAGAATGCAGCTCTGCTTCCCTCCCACCCTCAGCTCTTCCTTTGGCCTTATTCTGGCACAAATGTCACTTGGCTGTGTGGTGCAGCAGATTGGGAAGCTGATCAAGCTGAGAGCTAGCCTGGGGTTTTGGCATCACGTGCATGTTGTTATTTGTGAGTGGACCACCCTGCCTATGCAATCAGTGGGCAGCAGAGACCCAGTGCAGCCCAGCAGATGGAAGGCAGGCCAGTTAGGTCTCACTCAGGAACATCCAACTTCTTGCTTTCATCCAAGCTGGTGAGAGAGCTATGAACAAGGAGCTCTAGTGAGCCCCACAGCATCTCTGAACTCTGAAACAATTGTGCCTGGAATCCCACAGAGCACAAAATCTGTAAAAGAAACTGATGATGAAGTCCAAAGCAAGAGGTCTTGAAATGAGAGATAAGAAATTCTCCAGGAACTTGAAGCCGCCTATCTGCATTTATTGATAAAATCTGCATTTTTTTCCCCAGTACTACAGAAAAAGCATTCCCATGAATCCATTAGGAAATGGGCAAAAATGTGGAAAGTCAGCTTTATTCACTTTCACAGAAAAACATCTGTACAACTAAATAAAAGCCCAGTAAACATTTGAAGACTGGAAAGACAAAAAGAAGAAATTGCAGTTTGTACTTTAGGATCGAAAAATTGGCAAATTCCTCTATAAAAACATAGCTGTGCTATGAACATTAGGATGGTATTTGCGAGCAAATTGATGCTGTTGGTTAAATTCTTTAAGGCATTAACTTTTCAAAGAAACTAAAAGATGCTATTTGTTCAATGATATACACTTTATACGTATAAGCCACACAACTATATAATGTATTTTTAAATGTGTTTTCTTTCAGTACTTAATAAAAATCCACATGAAAGTTTTCTTGCTGCATACTTCAGAACAAGACAGGAGGGCAAGTGAAATATGAATGAAAAAGCTGTTAGATCTCTAGAGAAAACATGCCCAGCTAAATGCTTTATGAACATGGGGGGAAAACAGAATTGAGGAGAAATTGTTAGAAAAAAAAAAAGAGGAGAGAGAGAGTGGGAAGATGACTTCAAGCCAAAGAAGAGATAGCCACAGCAGACGAGACAGAGAGTATGCATATGTGCTTGTTTGTTTGCTTTTCCTAATGAGACAAAGATGGTGTCATTAACTCCTGAGATGAAGAAAATGACGTCAAAGATGTTGTCAGGCAGGAAGGCTTCACACAGGGGCCATGAGTGGTGAGGAAGGCTGGGTACCTCACCCTGCTCACACCACCCAAACCAGCGAGTCCCACTCAGAGGTGGCAGCAGTGCAAGGAGCTCGGTAGGCTCAGAGCTTCCTGATGGCATGTGGGCACCCAGGGTGGGAAGATGCTCATCCCCTGGATCCCAGTCCAAGCATGGAGAGCTGCAGGCAGGTGATGGACGCTGCTGGCAGTTTGCCATGGTGGCTCACGGCCAGGCTCCCCCAGCCCTTGCTAGATGCTCCTAACCAAAACCCTGCACAATGATCCAAGCTTAAGCAGCACATGGAGAAGATCTTATTGTGACAACAGGCTGGTGACAGGGTAAGAGGTAACAGGACGGCCTCTTGACATCAGCTGACCAGTTCCTCTGCTCATGGACCAACCAAGAGGGCAACAGCCCATTTTGTTCCCATCAGCTCAGGGAGATAAGCCTCATTTTATGTGTCTGAGTGACTAGACATGGGCTATGTTAACAGTAGCTATTCTCTTGCATTCAGAAAATCCTGTCTCCATGGAGAAAAGGGTTAAGGTTAGTAACATGTAAGTCACAGTAAATACTTTGACCAATGTGAGCTATTTTTTCATGCTCAGATATAAAACAAAATTAAAAAATCAAATTCTTCTAATTACTAGGAAACCATAATTTCCTGCAGGCAGTACCTTAATAAATTCTCAGGAAAATCAGTTTTCTCCTCAGCTATAGCTGGATAATCATCATATGTCAGTTAATATATTTCTAGTTTTCCCTCCTGCATATTTTCTTAGAGAAAATATTATGATCCTTCATATTGTCTCAGTATAAAAACCATTCCTATCACTGGATGAGCTCAAATTGCCACCACTCAGGAAGAAAGGAATGCAAATGAGGAATACCAATTAACCCCTTTACAATTAAAAATATCTCTCTCTATTATATCACCCATTAGTGATACTCTAGTTAATGGTCTGTCGACATTTCCATTAGACCTTTTCCCCCTGCTCCCACACAGAACTAAATCCTGGCTAATCACCTTGAATGTACCTCTATGGATTTACACAATACACAGACACATCTCCAATGAGGCAAAATATAGATTTGTCTGTTATCTTGAGCCATTAGATTCTCCAAAGTATATGTTTTCTAGTATATCATACTAAATACTCTCTACTCCAAATACACTGAATAATTTTGCAGGATTTTTTTTCCAGTGTTACAAATACTTCATGTACAAAAAAGCTGAAAGTAATTGCATAGACCTGTCCTAAATCTACACCATGAAAATTGTGGACTGAAACTTAGTTCACAGCAGACTACTTTTCCCAATATACTTCACATTTTACCATGCTTTTTTTACACTAGATGTGAGACAGTGTGCTACATTTGGTGCCACACACTGTAATACCTAGAAATGACAGGGTGAATTAAGGACAAAGCTCCAGCCTTAATAGCTTAAGATCTCCTGGCATCCTTATGGTCAAACCACATTCTCCACACTTCTGTAGTGTATTTGTGTGTGTGTGTGTGTGTGTGTGTGTGTGAAATTGTATCACATTCATATATATTGCATTTTTTAGTCCCTTCAACTCTCAAAATACACTGAAGCATTTTATAGCGTGCTCATGATCAGCCATATTCAGTTCAAGAGCTGGCATACTGGAGAGAATAAGAACTCTGTGCCTGATAGGCAGATGGAAGGAGGGAGAGGTATACGGCGTGAATCCAAAACTGGAGTTTAACCCTTTTCTTCACATGAAATTCCTCAGTAAATTTATGATGGTATTGTTTGGTGTCTATATGCATCTTGGCACTATTTTTAGTCATGAGCTTGTACACAGCAATTCAGCTCTGCCAGATTTTCCTGGCTTGTTTTTAATCCCCAAATAGAGGATCCATAGCTCTGATGAAAACTAATTAAATACCTCTTGTACACAGACTACCCTTCAGAAACAAAACCTGCACTCTTGCTCACCACAGTTAAGTGTTTAATACAGTGTGACCGGTTTTGTTTGGAATTACTGTTTGCAAACTCTAATTAGACTAAATGAAAATGACTCATATTTTATATATTGCAGCTGATAAAATACTGGTTGGAAAAACTGTGTGTACAAGCATGCAAACCAATGCCACCACACAAGTGCCAGAAATACTGCTCCCCAGCAGCCAGGAAAAGATGTCCTTCATTTTAGGGACTATTTGAATTTACAATACCCTGGATTCATGAGGCTACTTAAGATCAGACCATTTGTACATATGTAATACCAGTTTTGTTCAATTTGTATTTTAAAAAATCCATTACTTGCAACATATATTGAACATTAAATTGTTGATCATCTAAACTGGACCAAGTATTTGCTAAACTAATCTCATCCAGAAAACAATAAGCAAGCGTGCAATGAAAGTTGCAGTTCACATCTTCCAGTGTAAAACTCCTGTAAAACAATGCCCTCAGATTCCTGGAAAATGGCTTTGGCACTGCTAAAGGCCAAGAAGAGAATTACATCTTCCTATGAAAAAATTACCTGTCTGTAGAACAACCCTGAAACCAACTTTTTGCCTGGTCATATTGATAAGAAAAATAAATTCTTTTTTTCAGAAATATTCAGCATTGCACATAATACCAAGAATGGTGTGTTCTACATTGTTTCAGGGTAAATGAAAGAAATAAACAGGAATAACCTTGACTGCCTTAAATTTATATGTTTAAGGGCAAGTTAGTCTGTAATTTCTGTAAATATTTAGAAGTAAAAGCCTACCTAACAATTAAAACATGGACTGGGGAAGATGGAGAGATGGGCAGAAAAAATAAAAATTATCTTGGTGCCATCATGCACAAAACCAGCAATAAACTCTGAAGGCGATTGAGACTTTTTTCCCTGCTATCAGTGTAATTTTATTTTCTGTGAGAGTGGATGAATAAACCACAGGTAGTATTAGGAATAAAAGCTTGATGCAAGTGCTGTTACCTACCCTGGTACAAAGAAACTGCAACTCCACCTTAGTGGTGAGAACAAGTCCAAGAGGAAGTGATTGTTAAGGGAGCACCAACCAGAGGCAATGAGAAATTCCATGTGAGAAAATTCTTCAGTGGGAAATGGCTTCACGCTTTCTTACTAAACTTAAAAATAATAAATAAATAAATAAATAAATAAATAAATAAATAAATAAGGGAAAACATCAACATTCAACTTTTGCAGAAAGAGTGTGATAGCAGGCAGAAAATTAAATTCAGGCTTCACTCAGTTTCCCCACCTTTCTTGATATTAAACTTATAAAAGGAAAGAGGAAATTAAGCTTCTGCCCTGAAGGGGAGAGAAGAGGGCTGAGAAGGCACAATTGGGAGTATCTGCTGACTTGAGAAAGAGCAGACCCGATAGCAAAAGAGACCCCGTCACCTAAAGACAGTAATGAAATATTTTATAGAATACATATTAACTTTAAATAATTAATCCTTTCTGGATTAATCCCTGGGAAAGAGGATCAAAAGGAAACATTTGGAAACATAAACTTGTGGCTTGCCTGAACTTATTTCAAGTTTCTAAGAACTAAAATAGAATCTTTTTTGAAAACCAGACAGTCACCACAATGAAAGAAATTACAAAGCAGCTCATTTCCCCAAAATGTTTTGGCTTCCATGAATCAACATTTTCTGATTGAAAAAACATTTAATTAAAATCACAACCAGATCCAACTTAAATAAGGCATAGGAAGTCCAGAATATCTCTTGAGCATGACATGTCTTGCTCTTGTCCGAGGGACAACTTTCACTATCAATAAAGCCAGTTACTGTGAAGTAGTGGGCAAAAGTTAAAGACATTTCTGATCTTTTTATTCTCAGGTGCTATTAATCATCACAGCTCAAAAATTAGCAATATTTAACATTCAAAATTTAAATTAAACATTCAAAATACCCTCAAATCAGATGGCATTTCATGTCTCTACCTACAGATCAATTCTGATTAAATCTTCAGACAACTCTTTTCTGAAGGGAAATTTCTTCCTAACTTACGTATTTTGTGGGAATGTAATGATAATGCTTTTTCCTTCATTATCAGGAGAATTATACATTACTATTTCAAGGCTTTCTAGTGGCAAAAAGCTTGAACAAAAGTTTTTTCTGCCTGTAACAAAGAAAAAAAGAAGGGGGAAGAAGGGAAAGAAGAAAATTTGCTTCTACTCTAACCCAAGAATGGCAACAATGAAAGCCATTAAACATTCCATTACATAGATGTCATAAATTATAACATAAAAACATTCTATTGCATAGATGTCCTGTATTCCAGTTACTCAAACTGTAACAGGCAGTCACAATCAGCTATGCAAACAAAGTGGCAGCAGGCACTCAATCTGCCTTTGTCTGAGCATCTTTGCCCTACCCAAGCTGACCTTAGTGTTGAGCAGACCCCGTGCCTCTGTATTTCTCTCATTGCATCCCTGTCCACTGTGACTTACACAAACTTGCCCCTTCAGCACACCACATAGAAATATTCAATAGCATTTTTATTCCTATTCTCCAGATTGTTAAAAACAATGTTAGGTAAATAGCACAAAATTAAGCATGTGTCATATTCACAGTATTGGCAATTTTCAGCAAATTTCAGGGACAAAATGGAGAGAGATCCATATAAAAGAAGAGAAAGAGGTCCACTGAGTTCCTTAGCTCCAACATTTTTTTTTACACGTGGAAAAATACACAAGTTAAAAAAATTTCAAGGAAAGGCTTCAGATATCTGAAATCTCATGCTCATTGTTCACTGAGCTTTGCTCTTTATATTTGTCACAAACATGCATTATCCATGAACACAGAATTGTCCCAGGCTAGTATCTGGGAAGAAATAAGAAGGCAGCTTATGATGTTGTGTCAGCTCTACTCACACACTGCTCAAAATGGGCACATCCAAGAAAAAAATCACGAGCATGAGTCTTCTCTTTCCTTTATCCACACACTTCTCTAAGCTGAAGTGCATTAGCAATCTCAGATAGCTAATTCTTAATCTTTAGCAAAAAAAGGCCTTGAAGTTTTTCATTTCCATAATTTAAACAAATCTGAGGACTCTTCTCTGGTAGGATTTTTTTCCCCTTAATCATTCCTATGACTCATAAATAGGATACAAAACTGTAAAAGGTGATGTGAACTCTTTGCCAGAATAGGCACTCCAGAATGAAGTGGCATTACTGCTTCTTATCTTGTGCTGCTCATTATTCATCTGTTTCATGCCTCTTCATTGCCAAGATAGTCTAATATTTCTGGTGCTTCATATTTCACTGAGGTTTAATTGCAACTAGCTTCAAGGAGGAAGAAAGGCATTAAAGACAGACATGGGCTAAGGGATTTTGGCTTAAAGAGTAAATGTTGTCACAGCACAATTTAAGAGAAATTAACTTGGAGAGTGACACAAAGGATTGAAAACAGACCTGACTGTAGGGATACATGGAATAGACAGACTGACTTTTGCATTAAATAAGATAGATTCACTGAATAAATTTCCATCTGCTACAGTGGAAGGGTGTCACAAATATAAATGAGAATGTAAGAGGTCTCCCTAACAATGGTCTCAACAAATGAAGGAAGGAACACAGTAAAAAAACTCTGCATCTAGATTAAACTTGAGCATCAAGAATTATCTGGAAGTTCCATTATGGATTCATACAGAATTTTAACAGCCAACTCAAGAAAGCCCTTTCTTTTCTCCCACTCAGGATGATATCAATATGATGTACTCCAATACTACTCTTGGCTTCTTAAAAAGCAGAGCATGGGATGAGATTCAGACAGTGATATTTGAGGTGAAGTTACTGTTATACTCTGCCCTATAAGCACAGGAAGCAGTCTGCAGTCTAACAGGACTGGCTCAAACCAGTTCATATGGATCATAATAACACTGGCACACTGAAGAGCACAGAAATTCCTTCCCTGACATAGATTTCCCACTCAGCTTGCATCTCTCAACCATAATGTACAATTTGGACATCCATTCTAACCTATTATACTCCCTTATAGGCATACAGGCTTATGAAAATCATCCTGCAGGCATCCTGATAGGGATGTGACATGTCACTTTGCATTCCAGCACAAAGCAAAAAGTTTTCTATTATGTGCAAAATCCTGGGAGCTATCTCTCAAGAGATTTTTGTTTCTTATCAGCCTGACCATCTTGCCCAGGTCTCAGAAACACCCAGTCACTGCCTTAACTGCATATTCCATGAGGAACAGCACTGTATATATTGGAATACAACGCTGCATGTGACCCTTCACTGCTGGTATTCCAGGAAACCTCTTGAGTTTCTCCTTCATATACACAATAACCCAGAATCTCAGGAACAGTGGGACATTCCTAGCAATGACCAATTTCCTGGAGATTTCTTCAGGAAATCTCCAATCTGGAGATTTATTGCTGTGGAACAGATTACAGAGTCTTAGTAGAAAAGGAAAGTGAGGAGTGGAGTGTGTCTGCTGGACCCAGGTTTTGGTGAGGTTTCTTGTGAAACACTTTATATGAAGAACACAATCAAGGAAACTCTGGCATCAAAAAAGATGAGCTGCTGAACAAGGTGCTACATCTTGTGCAGAGTACAAACATTGACAGTGAAGGGCTCACTGATCACTGCTAATATTAGGACTACAACAATTCCTATGGGAGTTGACCTACTATGAATTTGTCTCACCAGAGAGCTGCTTTTAGGGGATTCAAGAAAGTCCTTTCAGAACTGCAACTTGCTCTTGCAGAAACAAGACCTTAGCTGTGGGACAAAATTTCCCAAATCACTGTCTTCACCCAAAGGGTTTTAGATTCCTTGGACAAACAAGATTTTATTATTTGGAGTAGGGTTGCTCAGAGGGCATCTAGTCTAATTATCTGTGGAACTTCAAGTATATGCAGCAAAGTTTCCCTAACCTGTGATAACATCTGCAATGACAGCTTTTGTTTAAGTCATCCTCTGTTGTCTCAGCAGCAGAATCCAGTGTTTTCCATTTCATTTTTAAATATTCAGGAATTGTACATGGATTTTGCAGCTGCAGTTTTTGAGTAACCAGAATAGATCAAAATGTTTGGTGGCTGAATTAATTTACAAATATTAAACACTACCAATATTTGAACAGTCAAAATATTTTGTTTCTGTTCATCTGTAATTCTGCTATTCATTAATATTTCAAACATTACTTAAGTTTTCTGTAGGTCAGATGTCTGACTTTGTACTAAATGTTTCTGTCATTCAGGTGCTAGATACAAACTTAGACTGAACTTTTAATTCATGTATTGGGCAAGTAACATGTGTGACTACAGAATAGTGTTGGAAATCTCTGCTGGCTATTGCTGCTGTGTGAGACAAGTGGCATAATTAAGAACTAAGAGCAAGTTAAAACTCTGTGCTTATTTAAAAGTTATTTCAAACTTGAACTGTTTTAAATAGCCCTTTATCTACTTGAAGCATAAATCTAAAGCTGTTAGATGGGCTATTTCTTTCCTAATATTTTCTCAGAGTGGTGAATCATCCCTGTACTGAAGAACAGGAATCAGATCTTGCATGTCTTCACACAGATTTAGAAATTTTACAATAACCTTAATCCGTTTTTCACTCTCCAAATCTTCCTCCAGAGCATCTGGCATTACTGTAATATATAACTGCTCTAAAAATACAGTGCTGTAGGCAGCAACTTTGACAGTGAAGACCTGATGGAACGCCACCAGTCCAGCCCCCAGCACATCTCATTTCTGCTCATGCCTGCTTTGCTCCCTACAGCAACGAGAGTAAGGTAGGTAGAGCTGCACCCACCCCCAGCCTTCCCTAGATACACAGGGACTTGCCAAAATGGTATTCGCAGTCTTGCATGCCACAGAAATTCATAGCACTCCGGGGCAAATGGGCCAAAAGATGAAAGTTGTAAAAAAGCTTGAAAGACACTTCACAGGAAGACACCCAGCAGTAATCCATGGCAAATTTAATTTACAGCATGGAGTTTTCTTACCACATTTTGAATGTCAAATGCCAGCACTTTGGTTCTTCAAATTCAATTATTAATCTCAAGACAGGAAGGAGTTAAAAGTTTCTGGCAGTAACAAAATAGCCTGTAAGAAAGTACATGCTAGGAACACACAAAAAACAGCTCAATTTCATATCCAAACTGAGACAGAGATAGGAAAAAAGGAAACGGGAAACGGGCCTGACTGAAATGAACTGTAACCTCTTCAGCTTTCTCACATAACTGAGAGAAACCCAAACATGCCCATTTCTATCAAGGCCCTTTGAACCACGATGGTAGAAGGAAAACAGCAGGTTCCATTTAGGCACTATCCACATCACTGGAGACCTGATGGACACATTTTCCAAAGCTGCATTATCAGTGACATTAATTGATGGTTCCCTAGTCTTCAATCACTGTCTTCAAATATGTGTTCTGGCTATTAAAACTAGAAAGTACAGGAAATATTAAAAGGAATTTTTTCCACCAGAGCAGGAGGGTGTCAATGCAGTAACAATACAATGGTTGCTCTTTTATGTATCAGATGAAAAATGCTGAATACCTGCAGGGAATTTCTTAGATTGCTCCAGGAGTTGGCTGGGCTTCTGTAGAAGAATTGGATTTTCATATACCTCCACCATAATTTTCAGTTGCTGGTGGTATCTGCTTATCTACACACATGCTTTCCTGAACTGTTGCTCATTTTTCACAACAGGGTTCCAGGCTACAAGGACATCATCACTACAAAGTTTAAAGATTTTCAGTATCAGCGAAATTTCATACAACAGCAGTGTTATCAGGAAAAGCTGAGACATGTTCAAAAGGTTGCTAACAATATCCTTGTCCATGGGCAGAGCTTCAAGAAAACCAAACAAACCTGCCAGACATCAGGTTAGGACATCTGGCAAAAACCTGACCTTGTATCTTTGATTTGGAGCTAGAACCAATAAGCACTAAAACCTTCTTAACCACATTTTTGCTCAACTTTGATCTACTGAAATATATGCAAAGCAAGTTCAAATTTACCAGTGCAAAAGCAATAGAGAAGAGAGTCTGGCTAACAATCAAAGGACTACAGCTAAGTGTATTTAGACACATATGTATAACTGAATATTTTATTTTTATTTCAAATGCCAATATTCAGCCATCTGGCTTTCCTTGAGGCTTTCCATTTGTGGCTTTTTTTTTTTTTAATAGCCAATTTCCAGTAGCAAGGCATTAAAAATAGAAAAGAAAACCAAGTTCTTTAGTGTGAACCACTGCAGGCTACCAATCACCACTCCATTGTTAAACCTACATGAAACATAACATCAAGAAAGTTTCTATTTTCTAAAACAGTCCTTTATTAGCTGAAATATTCATTCCCTCTTTATCCTACTACATGTTAGTCTTAATGGCCATATGGCCAGTCATTTATAATTAATAGCTTTTATCTAAATAAATACAGTGCTTTGAATATGTAAAAGATTTGTTCATTAAGAACCCTCAGAAAAAAGGAGAAAAAGGCTCTTTCCACAAAAAATTATGGAAGGATACGAACTCCATGAGGTGCCTGCAGGCAGGAAAGCAGCATGTCAAGTATGGTATTGACCATTTCCACTGAACAGGCACCACATGCCTGCACAGAAACTTCAGTGTAAAGCAGATAAAACACCAGATGAATTAAAAGGAGTTCTGGGGGACAAAACCCCCACATATACACAGCTTGTATAGTACAGAGGGTCTGATAGCTTGAATTAGCCTTGGGGACACCTGCACCAAAACTTTCCTCCAAAGCACAGCACTGAGAGACTCAGTTTTTATCTGACTTTACAATCTAACCATGTGTTTTCTGGTTTTGCTATAAAAAGTGTTAAATGCAAAGAATTACATTGATTCCTCCAGTCTTCTCATCTGGCACAGCACTGTGGCTGTTTCCAGTGGGACAGTGCATGTTAGTGCTGCCTCATCATGGCAGGGGTTCCCAGTTTTTCTGTCCATACTGCCACAATGTTTTGTGTTGTGCTAACAACCAAATTCTTGTTAGACCTCCACATCCATTCATTATTTCCTTTCCTTGTTTATATAAATTACCATGGCTTGTTATTTGTCAGGATTCATATCTGTGAATTTAATGGAACTGCATTTCTCAAAATCACCCACACTGTCAACAGCTCTAATTTGTTTATGTCAAATCAGTCCACCCCTCCCCCCCATTTACCCTTCTGTTTCATACCATTTATATTAGCTTGTCAGCTGGGATTTTATTTATTTATTTGCTTTGGAAGGTTTGCTTCTGTGAAACCCTGATGGCAGAAGAGCCACACAGCTCAACGGACAAGTAATAAGATATAAAAGCTTTCAAAACCGAGCTGTTACTTCCAATTCAGTTCTGGTCAAGTGCAAAAGAAATCCCGGCCATTTTTTTGACTTTTCTAGAAAAACAGATATGAGATGGTTTGGGATTTCTTTTTCAGATTTGTTATTTTTTAAAATTATTGTTCAGATTTTTTTTTACCTCTGCAGATTGCCCTTTCTGACTATTCTATTAGCCAACGCCATAGAAAATAATTAAGAAACATTAAGTGAAAATTTAGACACTTAATGATTTAATGTACTCCTTCAAACACCAGCACTGTAAAAACAGAGAAGTCTTACAAGGCACCTGATCTCTCACAGTAGTTTAAGCACTAGGACTGCACCTTTTCTCTCAAAAAGATACCATGTGGGAGGACAAAGAAAATAGAAATATTAATTCAATAGATATTTCCATATATAACTTTGCAATGAGGTTACCACTAAGATATTAAAGCATTTATAAATTTTAATATGAACTGAGAAGAAACTAAAAATGCTGGTGTGGTATTATATACAGTGCCTGCATGGTGCTTAGTGCTGCAGATATCCAAAATCCCAGTTGACCTTGATTGTTTAGAAAGGACTGAAGTAATCTGCAACGTAGCAAGACAAAACTCACTGTGTGAAAAACTAGATGAATACTCAAAAAGGATTTTTGTTTTGCTCAGATTCAACATGAGTTTCTCCAAACATCTAAGGCTTTGATGATTTAGAAGAGATTGGGATGCAAGGGAAGAACTCCTGTATTTTGGCTCAGCAGGATACTTGATCCTTAAAAACCAAATCATCGACCCAGAAGGTGTTCTGCTGGTTCTGCAGTGTTCAGTATTTCCAAGGGGAAAATCCATCCAAGTTAAGCCATGCTTTTGAAGGGGCTTGGTTCATCACACCTTCTCCTACTCCATGGAGAAACAGAAGCTGCAGCACTCTTGTGCTGTAGCCTTGCCCCATCTCCAGCCTGTACAAAAATGTACTGGAAGCACTCTGTGACAAAGGCACGGAGCATCTGGGCTCTGCAGGCAGCCACAAAAACCTGCTCTCTCCTCTCCACCCATTTTTGTGCTGCACCAGTTTAATCAAGCAGTAAGCTACTTCTGTCAAGGCTCTTAGCAGCAGCCTGGCACAACACCTCATTTGCTGACCAATCTGCTTTTTAGGCCTTTAACAATAGCTCAGCATTGTGAATGCTCAACACAGCGCATACAGCTATTGTGGTGCTTCTGATTTCCATTTTATTTTGGGTACTAACTTTTTCCAGTTGTGGCACGATTAACATGCTGGCAAAGCCTGAAAAAAATGTATTAATAGGAAGTACTTCTGGATGTTGTGGCAGAGCTGTGTTTAAAAAGGGAACAGAAAATTCTATATTTCAGTTATGCTGAAAATAACAAACTCCCTTTATTTATGTTTAAACATTTACTGACATTTGTGTTCTTTTATTTTCTGTAAATTTTATCCTAAAAAAGCCTTTAGACCTCACAGTAACAATATTAGTGCAACTACTGTGTCATCAATACCAAAAGAAGCAGCTATTTTAGGAGTTCATAGATCTCCTTTCAGCTTGAAAAAAATAAAAATGCCTTGGGCTAAATTTAGCTCATGAGATTTCAGAATTCGTATAGGGGAAAGGACTTTGAAATTCTGGAACATCCAAAGTCAGCATCCTTACTTTCCAGATTACAGCAGGACAGGGTTTATGCTCATATTTGCTAAACTGAAAAAAAACCTGCCATAATGATAACAACAAATATGTGGGATCAACAGCATGCCTTCAGCTGCGCATAAGGACAACATGCACTAATTTTACAAGCAATTTGAAACTAATTTAAGCTCTGAATTAGAAATATTCCGAGTTCCTCAACAAGAGTTGCAATCATCATTATTGTCCTTGCAGCACACTGAGATGGAACTGACCCCATCTGCTCAGTTAATGAAACCAGGAATCAAAGTTGAAATAATGCAAAATCCGAACTGTTTTTGTTTTTCTGCTTGTGTCAAGGACCCAAACTGGGATACAACCCTGGGTGGTTCTTGATCTCAAAGTCTTCTTTAATAAAGTTATAGCCAAGATTTGAAAACCTGCATGAACAATTCAGCTAGACATTGATATCATCCCTTTAAAAGGTTTCATATGCTACATGATTCACTATGAAAATAAACCTAGAAAAGCAGTATCATCCACTGCCCTGCTCCAAGTCAAGAGAAAGATACATAATCCAACCCACACAGGTGCTATTAACCTATCAGTAAAGGCTTCCAGTGATGGAAACCAGACCATCTTCTTGTGAAACCTTTTCCAGCCTGAAAATGCAGCTAACAACCCCTTGCTCTGCTCTTGGTGGGAGACAGAGAATATCAGTTTACCTTTCTGTTCACAACAAACTTTCACACACTCTGAATTAATCATCTCAAATTCTCCTCATAGCTTGTGTTATCTAAGACAACAAGGTTAAAGAAGAGAGCTACAGGGTTTGTATATATCTTTCTCAGAACGTGGTTCCTAAAAGAGAACCTCCAGGACTGTAACAATGTCTTACATAGGATGAGTCTATTCATTCACCAAAGAGCAATTTTGTTGTTTTTTTTCAAGCAGCAGCATGGTTCTGAAGCTTTATGTTCAGTTTGTGGTCTTCTAGCAAGTACTTTCAGCGGTACTGCTGCCTACCCAATTTTTCCTCATTTTATATTTGATGATTAATCTGCCTTTTCCTTCTTACACACAGCATCACCTGGGTGAATTTGGGTGAATCTGGAGGATGTGTCACCATTACTCACTGGTTCCCTTTAAGTGTTGTGTGGGAAATTGCCATTCTTGTAAAAAGGTCCTTTATACTAATAGCCTACCTTCTGTCAGAAGCCAGTGCTGCAGACAAGTAAACAGCAATAATAGCTGTTGCCACAGTATCTTTACTAATAATTCACTTTAGCCTTAGTAATGACTTTTCTTTTGTTGTCACTGCTCGATTAATATTAAGTACCAATTAAGCCTCAGTTCTTCACCAGCAGAACCCTGAACAGATGGTGAGGACACATTACAGTGATAAGGCCAGAGCTGGCAGTTCTAAGACTACAAACCATATCCTAGGATAATCAATAGAAAGGAAATACTGCATTCATTTTCTATCACTTCTGCTCATCAGAGGGAAGTAACCCTGGGTATACACTGTTCAAATTGAGACAAAAGCCCTTTGGAGTCAATCAATTATATTTGTGTATATAACAAGACTAGTTAAGTCAATGAACTGGCATCCATGCAGAAGCCTCAAATATAAAAAGGACTTTTATTTTTCCACTGCACAAGACCCAGAAGCATTATACAAGATTTACAAGAGAAAAAACTTGCCTCATCCACACTGCCATGACACTAGCTTGATACTGCTGCAGTGGAATCCTGAAGACCATGAAATGCAAGGGGGTGAAAGTAACAGCCCAGAGATCAGAGCTTAAACCTCACACTAAAAACATTCCCCTTTCAACCCATGAAAGGTCTTTCAAGACAGAAATTCAAAAGTGACTGGAAATGTTGCTTTACTCACTTCTGCCAATTACAGACCTTGGTTGACTTTAACCAAGAAAAGACATGGGTACAACATCAGCCGCTTTTGGCCAAAGCCCTAAAGCAGTGTAGCTTCCTCCTCTTCCCCTCCCTCATCAAATGCAGGAGAATAAATCACTACTCTGCAGTTGGATTTTGATCTCAAGAAAACTGATGGTGACACAGGTGTTGAAATTTGACAGCTTCATAGGTTCTTTTAAAAAAGAAGACACCAGAAGGTATCTCCAGCATATTCAAATCAGAGAATAGAATTTAGAGCTCTCTGAACAGAATAGGCAAGAATGCCTTCCACACTTGACTGTAGTTACTGAGTTTTACATCCTTGCAACATCATTACAGATTTAGAAAGACACAGTATATTACATTTCCCATGATCTTGTTGGCTTACGTGGAGTCAAAATAGAACCATAAAACAGGATGATCTGACTCCTCATAGCAGACAAAAGACAGTAGAGATAGAAAAATATTTTTGTTGCCTGGCATTCAATTGGCAGTGACCAACTGAAGGCATGTAGCAGAGTTGGCAGACAACATTTCTGCCCAATAGCCCATTCTGGCTACATATCCCTGTACCTGCAGTTAAGACAGCTTCTTCATTGTGTATGTAATTGTTTGTTTTACAAGAACATGCTCACCAAAAATACCCAAGTTCTTTTCTATTCTCACAAACACCACCCGAACGGCAGTCTGGTTTTTGGTTATCTTGCTGCTCTGTGAACTTTTATAACTAGATTTACCACCATGGTTTAGATTCAAACACCCTCCACAGTTATCCCAGGAACTTTACTGGTTTGTGGTGTAGGACCATTGAGAATGGAGGCTTTTCAAATACTCTAAAAGAAATCAGGACAGAACAGTACTTTTTAGTATTTATCTTTTAAAGTAAAAGGAATTTGTAAATAGTAACAAGTTGTATAATTTGAAATATTATTTCCTCTTTATTTAGCAGACAAAGCACTTGCCTGAATCATCTAAGATCTTGGTTCCTTCCAAGATCATTGTCTTCGCTCACTAAATGCATGCAATATATTCCATTAGGCAATTGCTTGCCCATCAGTGTACAATCTAACACAGGGCCCTTTAAAAACATTATATTTGATAACCATCATAATGATTGATTAAAATGCCTCAGATAAGAGTATCTGCTTCCATCAGGTTACTTATGCTAACACCATGTGGCAGTACTTACTAAGCAGATGAATTTGTGAAAAATACTACAGAAATTTTGAGGATATAATAGATACTTCATTTTGACTTGAGATCAGCATATCTCTCCCCCAACTGCTGAAAAGCATAGATACATTAATACATTAAAGGCAACAATTTCTAGCTCCCCTTTCTATTTAAAACTTACTTAATTAAGGCATTTATATTTCCAGAAATTACTGCGAAGTGATTGACCTAGAGGTTGCTCTGAACCTCACAGATGAAAGAATTTACTGGAAATTCTTCTTAGCAGCTGCTTTCCAAGTTCATTTGATTTTAAAATCTTTTTAAAAAACTCTTTTTTTTTTAATCATTATTACTAAATGAAACTTCTGTAGTTGGCCAGAATGGGAAAACATTCTACTATCTCACAATGAGTCAGTTCCTGAAAGCTGATTAGCTTCTACTTCACAATGGCTCTAAGCATTCAGTTATCAGCAGTGACTCCCAAATAATCATGCTGGACACTTACAATGAAACAAAATTTACTTTAAAGCAAACAATTGCAAATGCAGCATGCTTTGGATCTCCTAATGTCAGTTTAAGTATTATTGCCTATTAGGAACAACAACAGCACAGCTGAAGTGGTTAATAGAAATGAGCACAAGTCAGTTTTAATTGCAGCCTTAGAGCCATATTCATTAGAGATGAGCACATTCCCTCCTCGTTGCAAGCAGAATGCCTGCATACATGATTTCAAAAGCACTGCACATCTGCTCAGAATATGACTCCTTTCTTCCCACACCTACCTGATGTCTCTGATGAGGACAAGAATGCTTCTTCCCTGAACTTACCAGCTGTATAATATACAACAGTGAACACCTTAAAAAAATTACTCTTTGATATGTCCTTAAACAAGGCTTTAGAACAAGATGTAATTTTAAGTAATGTACATATATATATGGAAATGTACTGACTTGATATTCTTACTGTATCTCTCCCATTGTAAGAAATTTTATTTCCAGTGCGAGGTTTAAGAAAATTACACCTGTCAAGCAAAAACTGTCTCAAACTCTTAATACTACCCCTTGGAAATAGAAGAAGACACTACATGAAATTATTTCCTGCACTGGTAGAGGTCAGCTATTGCACAGGAGTCATTTACATCTCTGGAGGAAAAATAGTGCTTATAGAGCTCCTAACATCACCCTGTTAATGCCAGTTCACACAGTTCCTTCTTCAAGGATACAACATGTTGTAGTTTTCCTTAGAAGTCCCAAAGCAGAGTTCAAGAACTGCAGTCAGGAACAGAGAGGTTAACTGGGCAGCAAAACCCCAGGGAAGGCTGTATAAGCTTGAAAAGGATCCAGTAAAGGATCAGAGTGAATGAAGTGGGAAATGAGGATTTGGCTGTTTTGAAACTGAATATATCAGTCCATTACATTTGTCTAACAAGGAAAAGGTTAAAAATGCAGATCTGGAATGCTACACTTCTTACTGTGAGCTGCTAAACATCCACTAACAAATTCCAACCTTCCAGTCACTGAAATTTAGGGAGGATCATTCACAATGGATACAGGAAAAATAACATTCTCTTCAAACGAGAAGAGGTCAAACTCTGAGGATGCCAACCTACAGGCAGAGAAAAAGATTGAATGTAGCACAGGGCAAAGAGATTCATTCCAACCCTCCAGAATTTAAAAAGCCAGGATGAAACTGCAGTGTCCACGGGATTCTTGAGTTTCATTTCATGACTTATCACAACTCAACAGGAATCAAATGTTTCAAACAATCAGGGAGCTAAAAGAAAGTCCAATATAAAACAGGTACATTGCTTGAGAGGAAGTATGCAAAGAAAAAAAAAAACAATTAAGCATTGCAAGGCTTTTAAAATAAATATACATAATCATGGAATCATTTGAGTTGGGAAAGACCCATAAGATCATCAAATACAACCATTAACCTGTCACTGCCAAGCCCACAACTAAGCCATGTTCCCAGGTGCCACATCTACATGTGTTTTAAACACTTCCAGGATGGTGTTTCCAATACTTGATAACTCTTTGCATTATTTTTTTTTCCTAGTATCAATTCTAAACTACCCCTGGTGTAACTATATACTTCTACAGCATATTCTACACTTGAACTCTGAAAAGCAGTTCCATTTGATGATTTATTTTTAATTTTCTACCAAAATAAATGGGCAGACATTTTGTTAGGGTCAGTGCAGTCTGATGAATCCGTATATTAATAATTACAGTACATTGCATTAGCATGTCAACCACATAAAGTATACTTTAAGGTTAATAGAGTATGGTTTGTCATTTATTAATTAGATGACATGTTGAATATTTTTATTCCTTCAGAATGAACTCTACTTTTCTCATTTGAAGCTCAATATAAACATGAAAGGAAAATAAAAACTGCAGAAGAAATATGCAACATGTACTGAAATTAAATTTGGCTGCACTACTAAAACATTTCAGTGACATGCAATTTACTGGAGACAACAACTGCCAATTTCACCTAGTGAAAATAATTCTCTTCCTGTTCCTGCATCAGCTGACAGCTGTATTGGATTCTCAGCTCCTGCCTATATCTTGCCTTTGGCTCCAACCTCATCAGCCTTTAAATGGTGGTCTCTGAGGAAGCAAAGATGTTTTCCATTCTGAGCTCCATCTCTTCATCTACATTTATCCATAATGCTTATCAACCTGAACTGCTGAACAAGGGAATTATGACAACAGTAATGTCACTATGCACAAAATGGCAGAAATAGCCTTCAGCCCAACAGCCAAACCTTGGGTTCCAACAGCACATGCACCTAAAAAAAAATGTAAAAAAAATAAAAAAAAAAGGAAGAAAGGAAAAAATGTTTTAAAAACCCACCTTAAACTAATATGATGATTTTTTCTTTCCATGTCATCTGCCATAGCTTGAGAGCACCAACCTATGGGTCCTCTGTAATTACATGTAATATTCTGGAAAGCCATGGAACAAGCCTGCCAACTCTCTTTTTCTCCTGAGGTTTTTCCAATAACTGAAAGTGTCCAGTTTATCCATACTTTATTTTTTTAGAGTTTTTTAGGTATAATTAGAATTGATTCAAGAGCAACAGGAATTGAGAGGGCTCCTAGTGCTCAGCTCCAGAAAGTACATCGTAGGCATCAAGCTTACACAGACACTGCTTGGAAAGAGCCTCCTTGGGGGAGTCAGGCTTCTTTTTTTATTTCACTGCAAAACTTCAGTCTCAATCCCACACAATGCCTGCCCACCTCCTGCTAAGATATAAAGAAACCTAAGGATATGGTCATAATTACAAAGGTGACACAGCTGAACCAACTGCAGAAGAAACCTCTCATGTTCTCACCCTCTGCAGCTTTTCACCTTCTCTTCACACTCACTTTTGATGTAGCCTCCCAACCCTGTGACTTTGGGCTCAATGTGAAGCATCAGACATTAAGTGTCTGACACAGCATGAAAAGCAGCAACAGAAATTTCCAAATAGTGAAGTCAGAGAAAAAGCAAGAAAAAGGAATTCACAGAGTTAGAATCTATTCTCTAAGTGCTCCTGCGTCAGCTTCCAGAGGGAGCCCTGCATCAAGAGAGATGGGGCGGCTGGGCCCCCTGCTGCTCCCCAAATAGCTCATCTAGGCATTTCCCTCCTGCTCCCTCTGAAATGTAATGCACAAATGCGTGCTCACCAGCATGGCACTCTCCAGATGGCACATGTCTGCTCTAACTTTTTATATTGGAAGGACAATTTCTTCATTAAATCTGCATGACCTACAGTGTGGTGTCTTACTGTAGCCTGGATTTCTGCTCCCTTTCCTTCCATGTTTACCTGGTATTTCTGCCAGAAACCTCTAAAATGTTTTTTTTTAATAAAATGTAATAACACATAGCAACACAGTATTTGAACAATACTGGAAAGAAGGGTAGGGCATCAGAAAGAGAAAAAACAGACAGTAAAGTGGTGTTTACAATGGGTAGTTCACAGACCTCAGGCAAGGGACACACAGCGTGTTCACAACTACTGAAAAAGAAACAATCTTTTCACTAAGCATTTCTATGAAAGGCCTCAGGTCAGTATGATAAATACGGGATTAGAAGCAGTTTGTTTAAGAGCATAGCTGAATTAGAGCAGAGGAACAGCTATCTTGGATCCTTCCCAGGCCAGTCACCATCAGAGATGTTGCAGTGCACGAGTTTGTGCTTGTAAGAGGCTGGGGATACATGCTCCCTTACAGAGACCTGTGCACAAGGAAATTAATTCCAAACCAGGAGATGTAAGCATGGCGGTCTTCTATTATGTTATTTCTATGAATGTCAAACCCCCAATTCTCGTCTAAACTCACATTAAAGCTTGATTTTCTGGCTTCATTCACATGATGAAAGAAATTCTCTTTGTAGGCAATAGTCTGCTCATCAAAATCAGAGATAAGGAGAAAAAAAAAAACAAACTAGACATAACCTACTCCCTGTCACAAGTTTTGGAGGGTTTTTATATTTTTTAAAACTTACTAGTTTCATGTCCTTGCAGGCAAAACCAGAGATGGACACTTGAAGAAAAAATTGAAAGGGCAGTAACATCACAGACTTCCCACTGTTTCTCGAGACAGTGGGGGAAGAGCAGTATGCCATGAAGTTGTCCAAAATGTCCATGGGGTCTTACAAGGAAAATTAATAAATTGAAAAGCCGACAGTAAAAGCCAGCTGAGATGCTCATTCTCAGCATTTCTGATGCCTTATGCCAGGGTCCCCTGCTATAAGCCACTACTGTCCCTCACATTCAAGACTCCAGGCAGCCCATGTGTCCTGGTTTTCATCACACACCTTTCCCTCCACCTCCCACCCACTCCAGATCTGCTGCTTGCTCCTCACAGGACATACTGAACAGCAGAGGGAATAGCAAGATGCTCTGAGGAAAAGGTAGCATGTGAAGCAGCGCGCGCACACACACACACACACACACACACACACACACACACACACACAAAGATGATAGTATGATAACATTACACTAGAATGGTTGTACTTGAATAAAAATACATGTTGTGAAAGAGTGTAGAGTCTCTTCCAACTAAATTTTAAAAAAAGAAAGATAATATCTAAACTGACTCTTCGATCCTAAAAGCTACCAAAAACCACAATCAAAAATGGGTTAGAGACTGGGCTGGCAAAAGCACATCCTTATAAGCAGCAGCTGTTCTCACACTCACAAACATATCCTGGCACTGCTGCTATTCCATTACCCTGGGAGCTGAGATTTTTTTAATTGCAAGCCTCTCCTCTTTCCCTTCCATAAAAATATCACGTTTCTAAATGTAAGACACATCAAAAGTAACAGAGTAAACTGTGAGGGACACAGACAGCACACCACTGCAGGCAAACACTGGCCAGAGGACCCCACTCACCTGGCCACATCCCCTCATCCCAAGGGTGTGCCAGGGATGCAGCCCCAGGTGTTTGCATTTGGGGTCCTCCCAGGTGCATCCTGCCTGAGGAGCAGCCCAATAAAAAGCCCCTGCCTTCCACAGGGCCGTAGCTCATTGTATGTTGAGCTCTGCGTCAGGCTGGATGACTCGGCTTGTGCCTGGAGCCTGAGCTGGGAGAGGTTCCAGCTGGCTGCAGTGTAGGGCACAGGTGATGGGGTGGCTGCTGTCCTTTGTGGCCCAGTAAGTGCTGTCTGTTCACAGCCAGGGCCACATCCAGTGTGAGCGCTCACTGAGACACACATGGAGGAATTGGGAAGACAAGCTTTGTGGAGCCATTGTGACTCATATTAAACCAAGAAGCCTAAAAGGAATGTGGCAGCTTTGGGGTATGTAGAGCATTCCTCCCAGTTCAATGTCCCTGCCTCTATGGCATGAGTGAGGAACAGGATGGAAACACAGGACCTGAAAGTACAGGTGCTTGGTACAGCACAGAGCCTGGGAAACAAGAGAAGTGATTGATAGACAATACCTGAAAAACGGGGGTTGTTGCGGTTGATTGATGAGGTGTGCATTTGTGGGGCCCTGCCAGCCTCAGTGAGGTGGCACAAAGTGCCATGGTGCCAGTGAGGCACGGGCTGGCCATGCCCTGCTCTGTGGGGTGCCCAGCCTCGGGGCTGGTGCCCTGTGCCTGTCCTGCAGTGCCGGGGTCAGCTGGGGCTGCTGTGGGGTGCCCTGTGCCTGTCCTGCAGTGCCGGGGTCAGCTGGGGCTGCTGTGGGGTGCCCAGCCCCGGGGCTGGTGCCCTGTGCCTGTCCTGCAGTGCCGGGGTCAGCTGGGGCTGCTGTGGGGTGCCCAGCCCCGGGGCTGGTGCCCTGTGCCTGCCCTGAAGTGCCGGGGTCAGCTGGGGCTGCTGTGGGGTGCCCAGCCCCGGGGCTGGTGCCCTGTGCCTGCCCTGCAGTGCCGGGGTCAGCTGGGGCTGCTGTGGGGTGCCCAGCCCCGGGGCTGGTGCCCTGTGCCTGCCCTGCAGTGCCGGGGTCAGCTGGGGCTGCTGTGGGGTGCCCAGCCCCGGGGCTGGTGCCCTGTGCCTGCCCTGCAGTGCCGGGGTCAGCTGGGGCTGCTGTGGGGTGCCCAGCCCCGGGGCTGGTGCCCTGTGCCTGCCCTGCAGTGCCGGGGTCAGCTGGGGCTGCTGTGGGGTGCCCAGCCCCGGGGCTGGTGCCCTGTGCCTGCCCTGCAGTGCCGGGGTCAGCTGGGGCTGCTGTGGGGTGCCCAGCCCCGGGGCTGGTGCCCTGTGCCTGCCCTGCAGTGCCGGGGTCAGCTGCCCCGTCTGCTGCTGCCGGGGGATTCCCTGGCCGGGCCTGCCCCTAGGGTGACCAGGCCTCACCCCGGGTTCCAGCATCGCAGCTTGGGCTGCGTGGCTGCCGGCTGTAGCGGCAGTCTGTGCTGCTGTTCGAGTGACTGCAAGCCTTCCTCTGGCTCCAGGGAGGGGGGAATGGACAGGTGGTGAATGTCCCAAGAGGGAATGCGAAGAACAAGTCACTTGTGACAGCCCCTCACTCGCTGCTGAACGTTGAGTTGCTTAATGAGTGTTATTTGGCTAAGGGTTTTTTCTGCTTCATTTCTTGGGACCATTTGAGGATAATCATTGACAAAAGAATGTGGGTTAGGGCTGTGCAGTTGTTTTCATGGTTTCCTCTGCCCAATATTACAATAACTGCTCTTTTATATATTTTTATACTTTTTTTGGTGACACAATAGATGATTCTGACCTCCTTTTTTTGAGAACCCGACTTGCCTCTGGCTTCTCCACAGAGGTTAAAATGGACAAGATTAGCCTTGTTTTCTGCTTCAGAGGTAATGCTGTCTTCCTGTAAGCAGCTGTGGGCTGGACTGCGGAGTCAGTATTTCAATGTGTTTAAAAATGCAGAAGCTTCAATAAATGCAGCTGAAAGGTTTAGTAGCCATGAATGAAAGGGAATGAGATTTTTACTGAATTGTGCTTCCTCAGGGAAACTGAAAATGTGGAGTACACGTACAAAATGTAGGGGGGAGGTTTAGGCTCTGGAGCATGTATTAATTGTAGCAGAAATGATTAAGTATAAATAACAAATGTAGCATAACAGGAAGCCCAAGAACAGTATTTTCAATGTGATAACAAATAAAACCAACAACCCCACACCCCCACTACTATGATGGATAGCAAGAATTACTGCTGATCCAAAGGGGTTTGGGCAGCCTAAGATGCAATGATCAAACTCTCTTAGGGTTAAAGACAAGCTTGGACAAGTTGATTTCCTTTCTGTTGATAAAGTGAGTTTCTTTGCCTGGAGTTACAATGAGTAAAAATTTACTATTCCTCTAATGACCATAACAGTAGGCTTGTCAAAACATTTGCTACATAGTAAGTTACCTGAAGAGTTTAGATATTCGTGTAGTCAGTAACTCTTTTACAAGTATACAAATGCATAGCACTTATGTGGAATGTCTTCAGTTGTTATTTATACAGGAAGGCCTCTTAGAGAAAACATGATGAAAAAGAACACCCTCATGCTCCATACATAAGGATAGATTATTTTATTAGACTTGTAATTCATTCTCTTAAACTGTAATTTTACCTTTGTTAAAAGACAAAACTGGGCATCTCAATCTGTGAAATACCTTCCTTTGCATCCTACTCAATGCTTTTGCTTTAAGGCAGGTTCTTAGAAAAGTACTTTTGTGAAAGGGTCTTGGAATTGAGTAATTGATCTCAGAAGCGTGAAACTGCAGTTGAACATTTAATGAGACATTTTGGCTTATGTCTGTCCATGACACTTAAAATTGGCTGATCAGGTTTTGTGACTTATGGGGACATATTGCTGCCTGTCTTGAGAACATTCTTTTTAATTTTCTTTTTTAAAATGAATTTAGCATTTAAAATGTGACAGGTTTATAGCTACAAACAGTGGGATTTTCAGGTTGCTGAGGGTAATATGGAACCTAGAAATGTATAAAGCAGGTCTTATTTTAGTCTTATAGGGCAGAGTAAAAATTGTTTTCTTTAGAGTACTTCTGATCTCTTTCAATATCCATTTCTTTTTCTATGAAACAAAACCAGAAACTGATAAAAAATGTTCTCAATGTTGTAATGTCAAAAAATGACAACATTGCTTAGTCAAGACCTCTTTTGACTTTAAATGCATAGAAGATAGAGCTCTGTGTGATTCATAATGAGTCAGGCTGTAAAGGGTCTTAAAGATCTAGAAGAAGTCTCCAAAAGGCTGGCATATGTGAAATTTTTCTCTTTCATGACAGCATTCTGAACAGCAGGGCTTGAAGAGAGCAGTGTGTACTGACCTGCTCTAGTCTCTTAACAGCTTAATCATACTTTCCCCCTCTGTGCCTTTCTTGCAATTGACAATGATAATTTTTATTCTTTTCCTGACTTTGGCCTTTTTGTTGTGGCTTGCAGCAGGAGCACTGCTTGTGCACAGAGTATCTTTGTTTTACTACAGGCCTGGTCAAAGATTTTTCAGGAAATAATTTGATGCCTCTAGCTCTGTTTCCTGTTCTGCAAAAGGGTGAAAGTGCTATTACATTGTAAAAACTTGTGCAATCTACCTGTGAGAAGCCAGTAATACTAAATGCCTTTTGATTTTTTTTTTTTTTTTTTTTTTTTTTTTTTTTTTTTTTTTTTTAGAAATAATCATTGTGATACCACCAATCTGCTCTGTGTAATGCAGGTCACTAGTTACCTGTAGGGGTAAACATGGTGTTGATTTGAGTTTCTGAGGATTTATTTAATATCGTCTTTTTTCTCAATATAAATATTTGTAATTTATAGCTTATGTATATTAAAATAAATTGAGACTTTATTCTTTTTTGTTATGTATGGGGTATTAGTAGCTGCAGCTGTTTCCTGTTATGATCTGGAAATGCATTAAAAATGTTCTTTTCATGACTGGGGGCATAAGAAATTACTAGATTTTTTTTATTTTCCCCTAACAGGAATTGAAGTCCATTTTACAAGAGATTCTTTTTTTGTGCTTCAAGCATGAATTCTCGACTTTGAGGTTGGGGGCTTTTGTAATTTTGTTTCATTAATGCAAAGAGCAGCAGACTTGGGGTGGTAAAGGTAGGAATGCTCTCCTGAATGCCTAGTAAGAACATTACTTTGTTAGTGTGTGGTACTGGGAGCTCTTCTCAGCCTAGTTCAATAAGACTGAAGTGACTGTATTTTAGCTGCTTCCCCAGAAACCATATTTTTATTTGATTCTGAACTTTACCTGTTCTTCCAAATGTGCTTGTTCTCATTCCATTAGTGCAATTTATTTCAATTACATTTCTTTTCCATGGTGGTGTTTATTTCAAATAATTCATTAAGGTAGTTTTGTTGCTCTTTAGCCTTCACTTGATCAAGATTCATATATTATATTTATTGCACTTTTATATTTCTTCATTGGAATTGAGGTAAGACTTTCTACACTGGGAAATACCCATGCCTTTCAGTTGCCTGTCAGCATTCTCCTAGCACAGCATAAGCTTGCTAGGTTCTTGAGAGACTGAGACTTTAGGCTCAGCAGAGCTGAGCTGCATTATGCCTGTAGAGAATTTTTTAGCTGCTTAATAAATTCATTTTATTTGGCAAGTTTTAGTTCCTGTTGTGTGTCATGTTCCCCTTGAAGGGAAATTAACCCTTCAGTCATTTCTGCTGTTAGTTCTAGGAAATTCTCTGTTCTCTGGAATTTTCTTTGTCTTGGGGAAGCAGTGGCTGTGATGAGACATTGTCAGTCTTGTGAGGTCTGGGTGATGTGAAGCGGGGTTTCTGTGCTTGCCTGGTGGTAGTTGCTGGGTTTTGCCTGTGCAGCCCAAGATCATGTCTGCTTTTGCTTGTGTGAGTATTCCTGTCTGCTCTGGATTATTTTACAGCCTGTGTCTGCACTCAACCCTTGTTCAGTCTTATTACTGGTGAATTTTCCCAATCCTTGTCCCACTCTCATAATGGTAGGCAGGTTTTCAAGTGGAATAACAATTGTTTGTCCCAGGGATCCAAAACATGCTATTGTTCTGCAGAAACATAACACTTATGTTTGTGCCCCATGTAAATTCTACCTTCCCTTTTCCCCCTACTCGTTTTACTGCCAAATGATTTTCAACTCTTGTGTGCTCTCAAAGTACAACTTCTAGAAAGTTTTTAGAAGCATGTCAGAGGCTGAAAAAAAGAACAATGAGTTATTTACATTATAATTATTAAATTATATAATGAATTATTATTTATTAAAGCTTTCCCTGTAGATATTTGCTAAGCAGTGGATAAAGCAGTAAGTATGGGAATGGACCATTCAGGCAGGCACTGCTGTGAAAGGCAGAAATAAATAGGGGAGGAATAAGTGCCCCCACCACCTGCTTTTTGCTATAATATACCTGTTTATGTGACCAGTGTTTATCAAAGATTGCATCTCTTCTGTAATGAATACCAACAATTTTTTTACAAGTCATATCTTCTATATTTTTTTGGCTTTTGGTTTTGGTGTTAATTTTGGTTTGTGCAATAGGATTTTTTTAAAGCAGGCATTAACAGTTTACCTGTCAAGCAAACAGTTAAGCCTGCAGAAAGAGTTGGGCACAATAGCTCTGCTGCATTGTCCTCTCTGAGTATCATCTTCTATTCTTCTTAGGATATTTAGAATCTTTTGAAGCTAGTGATTTTTGGAAAAGCTGCCCAGGTTACAGAGCTAAAGGAACTGTATATTTCATAGAATTTTTTTAGTTCATTTATTTTCACTGCTGTGGTCCTTTCAGTAACTGGAGCATAAAGAATCATACTCTACCTTAATGCGTCAGAGGGAATACTTTTAATTTATCTACAGTTTGTCGAAAGGCAGCAATGAAAAATTGAAAGCCATTACTTTTTCTGGGAAATAAATCCCCACAAAAGATTGTGAAGAAATTATTTGGAGTTCAGCTAGTCATACCATTCTCGAATGAAGGCAGAACACCCTTCACCAAGAAACTTATTTCTGGTTAAGGAATGTGTATTCCTTCTTTTTCTTGTATTTTTAAAGATTGTTAACCAGCTTGTATTCTTAACCAACAATTACCAAGTCTATTTGGAGGCAACTGTAAATGAAGTATCGCATCTACTCATGTTGTAGTAACAGCAAAATGTGATCAATAATCTTTTTCTTCCAGCTAGTGTTGAGTAATCCATAATTGTAAGCAATTTTTTAAGCTGCACTTTCTTCCTTTCAGACAGTGAAGAAAAGAGCAGTGATTGTTGATTTGATTGTTTTTAGAGATATTTAAATTTCAAGACAGCTATATTTTAATGAAAATATCTTGGGACTTTCAGACTAAGTCTTTGTCCTATGATTGTCATGTACATTTATGTATTGTGATTACTGTTGGAGAGGTCTCCAGCATGCATGAGTTGTTTGGAAGCCATGGAAAGAAAAGACAAGAAAGCCTTCCCCAGTTTTAGTATAATCACAGCAAAGCCCAGCATGGCAAATATTCATGCTGCAAGGATTTGGGATGTACTTTTCCTTGAAGTTCACTGCACCCTGCTGTATTTAGGCTTCAGGGCATTTTCAGGTATGTACCTGGTGAATGGAGGCTCCTGTCCAGCTGAAACTGATCCACTGGAGGGATTACAGTTACAATGCAAAACTGCCCTTGTACAAAATGATGCAAAATTTGTCTATTTGAACATTCCTAGAATTATGGCATTCACCACCAAATCTACAGTTTGGGAAAAGGTCACTGGTGTGATTGTTCACTCATCTCCTGGAAGCAGGAGTTAGTTGCCTGTTATCCACTGTAGACTGGGCAGCAGAAAACTGTCTGCATCCCTCTCAATTGTCTGCCCGGGGAATTAAGATGAGTTAAGATGTGTTTCCAGCAAGTTTTTCCTTTGAAATCCCATTATGGCCATTAAGAAGGATGGGATTTAATCGTTAAACAGAGTATTGTCATTATGGTGTTTCTGAAGCACAGCAGTGTGTGCTTGTCAAGCGTTTGTGATCCATCCTCATGAAGAAGAATTTTGGGGACAATGATTAATGATGTGTTAGGAAGAAATTGGACAGAAATGTTGTTTATGAAATAACTAAACAGTGACAAAGGAAAGCCTCTGACTGTTGATTAAAGGTATTTGCAAGTTCAGGGGACCATGAAAGATAATTAGTTCTTTAAAATATTAAGATGTTTTATTGTGTCTTGGGAAGAGGGCTGTGGAAATGGAATCAGCCTTCTATGAACCCTTATGCAGAGACAAATATTTTTCTCTTGGTGTGTATTCTTAGTGTGTCAGCAGAAACTGTAGTTCTTTAGGGAAACTTTTATCCTTCCTCATTTTTTCGTCTAAAATAAGCAATTTTGCAGTTTGATCTTTGTGCATCTAGGATATAACACTGTCTTTCTGCCTTTTGAGGTGGAAACAGGGACAGTAGATTGTTTTTGTTTATCACTGTGAAACCTAAACTATTACAATCACACTACCATAATTTTTCCCTTCCATAGGTGAGAAGAAGAGTAACATATTATGGGCTTTAGCATATTTTTAAAAAACAGAATCAGTGCAGAGATGCCCATGCATAGAGAAATGGAACAATTCTGCTGTAAGTTCTGTGATATCTGAGTCAGTCATACAGTGATTGAGTGACTGATAGTTCAACAAAACCTTGAAGTCTTACAGGAAGAGCAGACCAAAACTGATTGCTCTGGAATTACTGTTTGTAATTTAACATTTGGGGGTTTGACTTTTTCATCTTGTTCAAGGCAAAACATTTGATTGACAAAAATGGAAATATCCCTTCTTTCTCTGCATTACTACTGTTCCAGTAGAAGGTTTGTGTCTTTGGGGCCTTTCTGCAAACTGCTGTTTGAGCAGTTAAAACTCAAAGCAGTAACTGGCAAAATCTGATTCATCTGCTCTAGTTTTTTTCCTGTTTACAGTTTGGCAAGGCAGCCAGAGAGTTTCATGCAGCACTGCATACAACTGCAGAGCTCCCTCCCTGATTGCTTGTTACATTCTCCCGGGGGTGATGGAAATCAGCAAAGGGAGGGATAGGGTTCTCTGCTGTTCCAAGGGTGGACTCAATGTACTTGGTGAAAAGCAGGGATGGGAACACAGTGAGCTCTCTGTCAAACTGGAACTCAAGAAAAACAAAGAGCAGCTTTAAAAGAGGCTAGAGGTGGTTTCTTTCATTTTAGTGTGGAGGTGTCCAGGTAAAAACATATGTTTCCTGACTTCCCCACCATCTGTTCTAACCTTTATTTGTACTTCTTGTGTCTGTAGGGAATAGAAGTGCTAACTTCCAATCTAGGTACCTAGCAGCTCTGCATATGGTGTCAAACTGACACCTTTTGATTTGAAACCTGGTTAGAGGAAATGAGGAGCCTTGGTGACAAATGTTCCACCCTATTATAAGGGAAATGCTTTTGTTTTCACTGCTGGGAAGTTTTCCAGGCCTTCACCATGAGCTTTTGGCAAGGTAGATGAGTAATTACTTACTGATTTTCTTCAGTGAACTGCTGAGCTCATAAAAAATATGGCTTGGGTGATTTGGAGAAGGTTCACTTCAGTGTAACAGTTGGGACATCAGAGTCTATGGTGCAATAGTGATCCTGAAATATCTGAAACCAGCAACTACATTTCCTGGATTAGCAAAACTGACATACATGTGAAAGTTCTTTCAGGCCAGAACATGATAACCTTTGGTATCACCTTCAAGTTATGTTTAAATTCAGTGACTGTTGTTAAGCTCTGAAGAGCTGATACTCTGAAAACTAAAAGATTGCAGGGGAGAACAGGTGAATTATGTGGTACTGAAACATAACTGGGAGGTTAGAGTGTGGGTATCACTTTAAATGGTCCGAAGTCTGACCTAGTTCTGTTATTTCAAAGGTAGGACGCAATTTTTTTCCTGCTGACTTGGTGCATCAAGACCTACAGCAGGACTTGAAGATGTTTGGCTTTTTTGGAAGACAGGAAATTAGTGATCATAAAGGATTGATTACTTTGTGTGGAACATCAAACACAACAGGTAAGAAGTCTAACCTGACTTTGCCTCCATCCCCTTTAATGATTGGATTATTTGATTCCTTTAAAGATATGAGAAAGCCTGGGCACAGTTTATCAATAGTTCTTACACAATGTAATTCTTTTTCATTACTCAAAGAAATTGACATTTGCCTTTATTTTCAGTTGTATTGCTTGAATACTAAACATATATGCTCAAAATCATTTTATGTACTTTAAAGAAATAGTCATAATTTCATTTGCAAATTATTTATATCAATCTTCTATGACAACTGAGTCATTTGCAGCTGTTCAAAATGAGAATTGACACTAAAATCCAAGGGTGATTTAAGGGAGATGACAAACACTCCTGCAATAGTAAAGTACTGTGTATTTTAAGCTGTGGTTAATCTAGACAAGTGCTTAGCTGCACAATTTTGATTTAACATGAGAAAGTTAAGCATCTTTATACAATCAGTACCTGAGAGAAGTTATTTCATATCTTGAATTCTTCTTGTTACTATTCATGCCTCATATGACTATGAAATATCCATAATCCATATTGAAATTTATGAACTCAAGAGAACATATAGTCTGGAATTGGAGTTTGAGCCCTGGAGTGCTGGTCTGGTGCCTACAATGGTAGTCACAATAGTGGGAAGGAAGGATTCAGTCTTGGAGGATTCAGACTGGATAGTCTCCAAGTTCTCAGCTGGTGGGTTCTTCTCCTCAGTGTGTTTGGCTTCCAGAAAACACCCTCTTGGTAAAAATGGAGAGTAAAACACATCCTTTGCTCTATAGGCAAGCAGTGAGCTTGGGTTGCTTCACTTCTATTTTTTTTATGTTGTGGATGTCTAGTTCTGCATCTGGTCATCTGTTTATCAGGTGAATTCAGGTGTTTATTTGGGTTACTCACACTTAAGTTTTCTTATCAGATATTGAATCTTGTGTTCTTGTATTGGATTGGATACATCACTTCCTCTGAGGCATGCTCAGGCTTCAAGTGGGAGTCCAGTGCCTCTGATAGGGAAGGCTAGGAGGAAAGAAAAGCTGTCTTTGCAGTCTTTGTGTACTAAAAGCAGCAGAAATGCTGTTGGGTTGCTTGGATACTGTATATAGAAAATGCTGTTGTACCTGAGCAGCTAATCTATTTTTGCTTGTTGGAACTTGGCTGTGCCTAAAGGATTCAATCTTTTTTGTACAAGTGTAAATTCAGGGTAGCTCCTCTGAGGACAGGGGTGTTGCCTGCTAAGAGAATCAAGACAAAAATTCTCTGCTGCATTCACAGGTCCTCTCTCCTTTTGGAGCTCTTCCATCCACTGTAACCTATTTCTGTCTGTAATCTCAGGGCCTGACTTTCTCAGAGCAAGGTACTTTGCAGTTGTGAACTCAGTTCTGATTTATTTGCTCTCAAGTTTGTAACTTGTTTGTGTACTGCTTACAGAGAAAGCTCTGACCTTGAGAAATGAGAGAGGAGGAGCAGTAGGATAAGGAATCAAAGAACCTTAGATGACAGGAACAAGAGCAAACTTTTCAACCTAATCACTACAGCAAGAGATTTGAGGATTGGGTACAGAGTTGTTTCTCAGGAGGCTGCTTTGTCGTTCACAAGATACTGAAGTTATGGTCAAAATCCAGTCTTTGAGTCTGAAAACAGGAAAGACAAGCAAGTATTCACATTGTATTTCCCTGTAGCTTAGAGTGAGAATGCCTAACCTACAGCCTGTGGGCCTAAGTTGGCCACCAGCCCAATTAATCTGGCAGAACATTTGCCTCCCTTTCTCCCACAGGTTTTTAGATGTGAACATGAAATTGTTCCAGGGTGTGATTCCTGATTCCTTCTTTTTTGAGTCTTTCTGGACCCTTCCTTATTGCTTGACTCCAAGAACTCCTGGGATGATGTGACCACTGCTCCACAGTTCTTAGGGACTTTTCCAGGCTTGGGCCTGGGAGAGAGTGCATTCCTGTAGCATAACTTTACTTTTTCTTGCCCTTTTTTTTTATGTAGGTGATAGCATTTTGACAAGTTACCTGTACTATTGAAATTGCTGATTTTTATGTCAAGATTATGCCCACCCATGAAATTTGGTTGAATTCTATTTTATTTCTGGTTACATTTATGCCAGCCTAACTAAATGCTGTTTTCCTGCTGGAATGTTGCATTGTTGGAGCCAAATAATTGGGTTGGCTGATGACCTGCAACATACAGTTTGTTTGGTTTTGCATTTGTAGCTTGTTTTTGGGATGCAAAACTTCATACCAGCTCTGTCAACAGATGAAAGCTGAAGTGCAGACAGTGACAGCTCCTGCGTGCATGTGGGAGGTGGTGGAAATGAGTCCTGAGGGTCTGCAGCCCTTCATGGGCTGGGCTTTGAAAATGTTGAGCTTCTATTGTCTGTTTCATTTTACCTTTACAAAAACATCTGGTGTTTCTTCCCACACTTCTATTCTTTTCCCTTCAAAATTGAACACTAATATTTTATTAAATGAAATCTAATTACTCTGGCTGAATGCATACTCTTTATTTCATTGAAAAGAACTAAAAACGATGGAAGAAAAGTAATTATATGAGTAATGTAATTATGTGCTTTTTGAGTGCCTCTTTCAAAGTCTTGGTGCTGTTCCTATTGTTTTTGGTTTTTTTCCTCTAATTCTGCTTTCTGTCTGAGCTGGACTTAAGTCAAGACTGAAGGAAAAGGGAAAGGCCTGAGCAGATTTTCAGGCTGGGTTCTCATGGTGCACAATAACCAGCACTACTCCAATCTTCCTGCAGTCCCAAGGAGGAAGCCTTAAGAGCTCACGAGCGCTGCAACGAAGCCATACTGCAAAGCAGATGCTCTGGCCCATCTGCTGTGTGTTTCTAGTGGCACGACACATTTGGCACGGGCTACCTTGTACTGTGTGAAAGGCTGTCCCCTGTCCAGCCTGGAGTGAGCCAGCTGCGGTGCAGGGAGGGCACCATCGATCATGTGCCACGTGCTGCTGCCTGTGCTCACCCTGTGAGGAGAGGTGGGCCAGCCCCTGGCCTCACAGGATGTTTGCTAAGGGCCAAACATTGATTCTTCCTTCTACCTTCTGCTTTGGCTATTAGCTAACACCTGGCTCTTGCTATCCCAGGCCCAAGCTTTTTGTAGCAGGTGCAAACCCCAGAAGAGCCAGGCAGTTTCTGTGCGTAGGGTCCTGCCTTGTTTGATTTGTAAAAGCAATGCCTGAAGGAAAGCAAGCTTCTCCTAACCTAATGTGTGCCTCCATCCCTTCTGAGGGGTGCTTGTTGACAATTTTGACAGCATATATTATTTTAGTCCATCTTAATATACAATATTATCAAATCTTGGTTTTCACTGTTCAAATTCCTTTTCAGATGGGGAAAAAGGGACCACTGGTTTCAGTGAGGCATTTTACAGCAGGAAGACATGGGTAGTGGGGTATCCTACCTAGCAGGACCTTCACTTTGAGAGAAATCTGGACATCAGTTTCAGTGTACAAGTTTATATTATTTTTTAATGAGACTTTCTTGCATAAAAATAAGTGTCAAATAGGGTCCCCTGCTACTTTTTTCAGTAGCCTTAAGATGATGCAAGCTGATAACTTGTAGGTTTGTGTAGGGATACTGTTCAGCAAGGCCTTACTCATATTTGATACTGGCACCAAGGTCTCAGAATATGTACCAGTGCCAGGATTTTTACCTGTCTTAAAAAGTATTCTCATTCTAACAGGGATGTGATACTTCAATGAAAGGCTCAGTCTTAATCATTGAAATTGGTGAATCATTTCAGTGGTTTTTAAGAGGATTCAGATGAGATCCTGTCTTTATGGTTTCAGGTGCAATACCTTAACACAGTGTAAGGAGAAATCACTTTCCAGTCCATCACTTCATGCCTTAAAGTTTAAAATGGATCAAAGAAAATGTCTAGGCTTACAGTGAATGATGACCAGTCCTATATAGGTACATTATTTATGTAGTCTTTTATATAATGTAGTGTGACTAGGGAAGTCAAGTATGTGCAAGAGGAAATGCTTTTCTAATAACTTTGTATTCTTTTAATTTGTCTTCATTACAAATAAACAATATGCAGTTACATTATTTTAATTACTGAGGACTTCTAAAAGGAAACATAGCAAGGCTTAGTTCAATTTTATTTTACCTAACACTAATTTTAGAAGCTAAATCATCTTTAACCAGACTTTTCCTCGAGTAGGAAGTGGTCACTTCAGATGAAGCAAAGAAATCAGCTAGAAAAAGGAATAGAATTAGATTACACTGGGAATTTTTTTCTTAAAGTATCATTTTTAAAAAATGACATACTCAAAAGCTTTCTAAGAATCATTAAATATTAAAAGTTAGTTCATTAGGAGTAAAAAAATTTAAGAATTTAGGTCTTTAAATCCTTTCATCTCCTGTGATGTGAAGCTGAGTGTTTAATCACAGAAACCCTTGGATGCTTGTTGCTGATGCACCTGTCAGCTTTCTTTACCAATGTAGAAATCACAGTAAATAAGGCTAATTTTTCTCTTTAGGTTCTAGGGAAAAAAACTAAAATAGAAAAGAATAGTGGAAAGGAGTGAAGGGCCAGCTCCACAAGGAATGTCAAGTCTTGTAAAATAGAGGGCTTGAAAATGTCAGGAAGTGGTAACCTACCAGCTGGATTGTGCTCAGGGTAGGCAAATGGGGGTCAAACACTGGCTGGTATTTTGACATGAAAGTCCTAAAGGTTGCAAGGGTCTCTTGTAGGAAGTCTCTAACTTCTTAGAGGCCTGCTTGTATGTAATCCTTATAAATGCACAGGTGCCACAGCTTCAGCAAGTCCCACACCTGGCAGTCCCAAGCTGCGTGGCTGCAGTGGTGCAGGAATCCCCTCACCATGCCTGGGTGTGCCTTCTGCTCCTTGCTTGCTCTGTGTTGAGGCTTGCAGCTTGTCCTCTCAGCAGGACCTGCTCTGTGCCACACTGCACCAGCACAGTGATTAACTCGCTTACTCCGGAGTGTCACACTGGATAGTTTTCCAATTAAGAGCTGACTGTTAAACAGTAAGTTAAATTGCTGCTCTGACCTTGCTGTGAAAAGCCACAGGGGTAGCCCTGACACAGCTTTGTGTGTCAGGATTTGTCTCTTCATAGTGAAAAGTATCAACACAAGTCTGTCAGAAGGGTGGAAACCAGGATCCAGCTATGCGCAATCCCTTTGCCTTTCCCCCTAATCTGTTCTTCTCCAGCATGCTGGGGAGAATAAAAAGCAAATTTAAAAGACAAGTGAAACAATTCCTTCCTTAGATACAGGTCTTCTCCTTGTCTCCTCTCCAGCAGAGACCGCTGAACAGACTGTGTATCTTCTTTCAAGCCTTCCCAGAAGTACAGCTATGTATTTTATTCAACCTTCTCCATTTCCCTACATGAGGGTGGGGGTTTTGTTTTGTTTTAATTCCC
The DNA here is from genome assembly GCF_963662255.1 of Cinclus cinclus. NCBI lineage: Eukaryota > Metazoa > Chordata > Aves > Passeriformes > Cinclidae > Cinclus > Cinclus cinclus. The sequence goes on from NC_085055.1 coordinate 16,915,895, forward strand.
CATGCTATTTTTTTCCCCGTCAGAATTAGCTCTTCTATTTTTGGATAAGGTTTTCAAAATATATAACTGTATGATATGTAAAATACTCAAATCTTTACAGCTAAGAAAAAATATTCTAGAGGTTTTTTGCTAGGTACTGAGGATAAAATCATAGTGGAGTGAACCTTCAAGTGAAACCTGACATAAAAGGGAGGCAATATCAGGAACTGCAATAAGAAAACAACATTCGATGCAGAAAATTTTCATTTTGAAATTTTTCAAATTTCAAATGTTTGTTAGTGAAGATTTCTCTATGTTCCTGCAGCAGTGTCATAGAGTAGGGACTAGAAAGATATGTACTGCTTGTAGAGAAATTTATTTAATCTTTCTTCCAGCCAGACAACCTGACTTCTGTAGAGACTTCCAGGAATCCTGAGTACAACTGCCTTTCATTTTCACTGGATAACCCTTTCAAGCAGGTCCTTGGAGCAGTCATTTCACAATGAGTGCTGTCAAGCCTAATGCACACCTGGTTTTCCTGAAGCAGAAGTATACAGTCATGTGTGTTTAAACTTTGTTCAGAAAACCTTGACATGTGTGGTACAGGATGGGGGAAGGGCAATGAAGAGCAGCAGAAAAAAAGAAACTGGTCTAAAACTGCTTTGCTTACACAAAGTGTGGGAGAAAAGCTGACATATAAAAAGATTACTGCTTGCTGAAATAAACAGAGCGGTGGTGACAGAAACTATATAGATTTGTGTTCTTTCCTCATTATCTGCTTCCATTTGTGATGAGCACATCCTCAAACTGCATAGTAGGCAAAACCCCTGTTGTGTGCCAGGCACTTGGAGTTGCTAATGAATGCTGATATAGGAGAAGTGCTCCAGTAATTTTTTCATGTAAATGGGATCGACAGTAGGTCAGAAACAAACATGAAAAGGAAGGCAGACATTTAAAGAGAATAATTTAGTGAGATAATTTGTATAATATTTTATTCCTTTCATACACTAAAAGAAAAGCCTCTGAAAAATGTAAATGAGAGAGGAGACTGCAACAGTCTGTCCAGGAAAGCTACAAGGGTCTGTATAAGGTGACATTTGAATCAATTAGATAACCATCACATGAGATAGCCAGGCTTTTAGCTGTGTTTCAGTGGACAAGAGCACTGCTTTGTCTGCCCCTTTCCTTCCCCTGCCCTCCAAGCTAATATGCGAGAGAAAGGAAAATAAGGTTTGGGGCATGTCACTCTTACTCAAGCTTGCCACTGGAAGGTGATATGAATTGTGTACTATGAGCCCTGTCTGAAGTCAATAACTACTCAGATCCTCATCTGGTACTGATTACTTAACCCCAGGAGGTCATCAAAACATCACTGAAAGTGGGCAACTTTGTCTTGTCTAATGTTCGCTGATGGGTAGAACAGGTTTTTAACCCCTGGTTTGTCATTCACTAGATGATCTCTGAGATCGCCTTCTACACTGTTGCTTTGTTCCCCAGTGTGCAGCAATTGCAGGTACTTGCTCTAGAGCAAAGCAAAGGGTCAGTCCCAGTACCAAAGGAAGGATGTAGTTGGGTAAATAAATTTTAAAGCCAAGTTTTTCTTCCTCTCTAATATTATTTATGCTGAAAAAAGGTGGTTGCTTTTTCTAAGATTTCCTTTCTTAGTCCAGTAGAGAAAGAAATATCATTGCAATAATATTTTAACGTGTTGCAGTGTTTTGTGTTGGTATGTGTAATTGTACTTTTTTTCTAAACATAACCTGTGTGCTTTAAATGTTGCACAAAGTAGCTAAGGGTTCATATCTAGTGCTTCAAAATATATGCATCTCCTTGAAAATGGGAAGGTGACTAGTTCTCTGATTGTGTCTCTACAAAATTCAAAGTTATTCTGATTAGATTTTTTTAATGATCAGGATAATTGCCTTTAGCTGCCTTATACTTAATATCTATGTTCTGCATCAATATGCAGGTGAACTAAGTGGATAACTCCCTGATGCTTTGAAATGATTGCAGCCCTTAATGTTTAAGAGCCTGTTTCTGAGAGATACTGAGTGCCTCTGCTTTTGTTGAAGTGTGTGTTCAAAGAGCTTGGGGATTCTCAAGGAATTTCCTTGGAATCTCAGTGGACTAGAACCTGAAAACATTCAGAATAAGCCACCAAAGAAAGCGGTCAGGGCATGACCTGTGTGAAGCCTGCAGGGGCCAGTTTGTTATGGATTCTGTGAAAGTGCCTGGACAGAAAGCTGAAATCAAATCAATCTGTGAGCATTTGATTTTAAGTTCTAGTACCCCTGAGGGACACAGCATTCCCCCCAGGAGACTGTTCTTCTCGTCTTCACAAACTTCCTCTCTCACTAAATGTTCCCTGACACCAGTTCCCTTTTTATCTTCATCCTGCCTCAGTATCTATGGAGAGAGCCCTGAGAGGCAGGTGAATCCCTTGGGGTCACAGAAACTTCACTCCAAATTCTCGTTTGGCCTGGTTGCACTGACACTAACTCTGGGTTGCCAAAACCCCAGATGAAGGGCTGAGATCCTGAGGCTGTTTCAGTTATCCAATAGATGTCGTGTTGAGTTTCTTGGTGGATAAAAATGAGCCCACACTGAGTATGGAGCTAAATCTGTGTCCCATCTTGAGCTGCATCTGGAGAGATTCTTTCTCTGGGTTGATATTTATTTGTGTAAAGTAGTAGAGTCCTGCCAGAAGAGAGAATAAGCCATGCAAGAGTAGTTAATAGAATGAGTGGATAATTACTGGGATATGCAAAAGTGGTCTCATTTTCCAGTCAGACTCAGCCAGAGCAATGTAGGTTAATTAGAAACTGCATGATGCTCTAGTGGTTAGATGTATTGGTGGTCCTGGATTTAATATCCTATTAGGGCTAAGAAGCTATTTCCCCTAAAAATTTTATTAAAATCAATACCTTCATGAAATGCTTTTATTTCAGCTCATCAGCTTTTTCTCATGGGAAAAAATGCTTTGTCAGACCATTGACCATTAGCTCTGCTCTTCAAGCTGAATTTGTAAGGCTTGTTCAGGGTTTGGAGCTTAATGAAAGTGATGGCTGGGTTACTTAGGTTTTCACAGGACCAGCAGACTTTTTTTTTCTTGTACTTGATGGCTCTGATGCTGAAACTGTCAGGGTGCAACTCATGATTAATTTCTTCTTATCCAAATAAAAAGCCTTAGGTGTTTTTTAGGTTCTCATGACCAGTTAGTGACATTCACAATGGGGTGTGAATGCCATTTTCTTATCAGTATCAGTAAAATTCCTTCATTATGCTGCTATAAATGTGTGCAGGTTGAATAGCTGCCTTGACCACACAGTTAAAGGCTGTGTCTGAGCTGAGTGTCTGCTGCATCTCCAAATGAATTGAAAGCTGGGAGATCATTTCTGGTAAAAATTCCATATATGTGTATTCTATTTGTGTTTTGTTCACTTTGGCTTTTGGTTTCAGTCCTTCTGAAGCCAGGGCTTTGACCTAGAGGAACTGAGGCAGTTTTACATTCTGATAGTCTGGGGGTGACCATGTCAGCCAGTTCTCAGGAACAAGATCCAGGAAGTCAGCTGTGGGATGGACATGGATTGAGAAGCTGAAAACAAACTCCCAGTGCTTATGGAGATCTACCTACAGCAGACACTCCTTTGTAGCATGGGCAGAATTACCAAACCATGTATTTTTTTACAGTTCCTCAGTGCACATGCTGGAGAAGACCAAAAATCTGATGTCTTTATTACAATGTCACCTACTAAGTATCTTAAGACCCTGTAAAACCAAAGTGTCCCAGGTTATAAAAGGGCACAACTTTAGTGATATCAAGAGATTTCTAGTGATTTATGAGGGCTGCAATCTGGTACTGCCTTAAAAAAGAAAGTGGGGGGAAAATTCCTCTATGGCAGAGAGCAGCTTGTTCTGTCCTCTAATGAATGACAGTGTGCAAGAGAGATGATTTGCCCACACTTAGATATTGTTGCAATTACAATTGTTCTAATAGAGTGGGGTATGGTGCTAACAGAAGTCTAATTTTACAGACTCCTTTTCTAGTCTTTTTGCATTGATTAATGAAAAAAAACCCACCCCAAATCAGACCACAAACCCGCAAACATCTTTATGTATTTGCAGTTCTCAAAAGTAGTTTTTCTAAAGAGTGTTAAAGGTGTTGAACAGAAATCTAAAATTCTTGTTCCTGAATTAAAGGGTTTTGTGTTGATGGGATTTTTCATAAAAAAGCTGAAGAAGCATGTGCAGAAGTGAATAAGAAACTTCTCATAAATAACTGAGTTCTGTCTGTTAATAATGAATGAGACTGAAACTAGGTTGTATCTGTGTTATGCAGATGGGATGTTTTAGCCATTTTTATTAAAAGTCAAAATGTGTGAATTACAAATATATGCAGAGACAATCTCACAAAGGATATTAAAAATCCTTGTGAATGTTTCTGGCATAAGAAAACTTTTTAAAAACCCTGCTTTCTCTCTGAGTTATAATGACAGTTGAACTTTAAAGTAATGGATATCTGAGTGAATGATCTGGTATTGCATTCAGAAGAAGTGAATAGGAGAATAAGAGGTGAATAGGAGAGGGTGATTATTTACTATTTCTCACAAAATTGAAGACAAAGTAATGAACAACGATATGACTCAGTATCAGATTTAACTGCTCAAGGAAAGTGCTTCTTATGCACACCAGGTAATTAGATCTTGGGGCTTGTCACTGTAGTAGAGACAAGATATAATGAGTTTTAAAGATAAAAAAATAAATTAGCAGGTGGTAGCCTTCAGTCATGATGGTGCAGAGCAGAAATCTCCTTTCCAGTGGATGGCAAAACCTCCTGAAAGAGGAAAAGACCACACTTTGATTGTACTGGTTTCTTATGCTCTATTTCTAGTCTACACCTGGCAGCTCTTAGAGGTAGGATGCTGAAGAACCTTCAGTCTTATAATCCATAAGTGCTTGTTTAAAGTATCCCAGGGACCTGGATATGAGAGAAAATTTTTGTCTGTGTTTAAGAATGATCCTGTATTTGTCTGTGCAATGTGTGTGGAGACAGACCCTTCCCGTGAGCAGGTGCAGAGCCTATAGAAAGAGAGAAAGGTATTTCAGTGCTTGTACCTCATGCAGTCCCTGGGGGCACATGGGCTGTGTCACAGCTTTGTGATGGGAGCAGAACAAGTGGTGGTTCTTCTGTACACCTGTATTTTCTGCTGCAGAAATGCCAAGGGCATAAGCAGAGTTGGTGGTGGTGCCCTGTTAATTTCCAAGTATTCAGAGGACAAGAATGCCCTCTCTGTGGTGTAAGACAGTCTGACCACATGTCCAGGAACCAGGACTGTTAGACTACTGTGAAGTGCTTCTCTTTAATGTTGTTTTCATCTCGCTGTACAGCAGTGGCAGCTTGGCACAGTGGGCAGACAAAGACTGGCTCCGTTTGTGACTGCTGCTCTCTTGCTAAATGAATTTGAGTAGCTCAGCTTGGCACTTCTAATTTTTTTCCTTGCTTTTCCTGCTTTGGTTATTCAGGCTAAGCAAGATTTGTCAATTGTCTGTCTAGAAAACACAAACTTGCATTAAGAAGGCTCTTTTCTTTTTGACTTTCAACAGTTCAACTAGCTTGGGCTTGGTACAATGGACAGCGTGCTGGGTGAGCTGTGTTCAATAACTTCCTTCTGAAAAACACCACCTGGGTGTGCACTTACATGGGAGACTCTTTAGGACAGAGTCACCTTTTCCTCTACAGTTTTTGCAGTAACTCATGGCTGCATGCACTACTCTTTATGTCTAATAAATAATAAAAATTAAGAATAACTGATATTTTTAAAGGGGAAGCCAGAGTCTCATCTTACCATCTAGGTTTGTTGGTTTTTTTTTTTTTTTCCCAGCCCAGTCAACAGCTGTACAATACACTAATTTTATCATCTTTTTTCTACTGGGCTTTGTGAAAGCTTTACTAGGTTTCCATTCCAATAATTAGACTAATTGCAAATGTAGAGCTCTCTGTGGAATTGTAATATATTTAATCTTAACAGCTAATGCAAAAGATAGTAATGCTATAGATGCTATTTTTAGGCACATGGCCTAAAGTCTATAAATTTTTAGAGATGTTATCAAACAGCAGTGGAATTTTACAAGTGACATTAAGTGGGTATGTTCATTACCCAGAATATTTGTAAGACTCAGTCTGACAGCTGCTCAAAGTATCTGGCTTCAGCAGCCATTTAATTTTTCTCCTGTATCACCCTGGCTCTTCCTGATTTTAAGGATGGTTTCAGGCATTTCAGTCTTTCTGTATTATCTTTTCTACTTCACAAACAGTGGGAAACATCATTTTGCCTACTTTACTAATGAAAAATACTTTGCTAAGATGAGCTGAAGCCCAAAGCAAAGCCCACTACTCGCTGTTATTGCTAACCTTGTGATCAGTTTCTCACATTTTCCATTTAATTGTATGAGATGCCAGAAAGTTGGGTTTTTTTCTTTTCTTTATTTTCTTTTTTTTTCTTTTTTTTTTTTTGTGGAAAAACCACTAACTTCAGGCTACATCCAGTGAAAAATATACTCTATCCTGTTGCATAATCCCATAGATCTGAATTAATCCCAGCTATGCAAATGAAATGGCGGGGGGGGGGGTCTACTTTGATAATTTTGAATACTAAAAATTAGCAAATATTGTAGAAATCCTTTTGAGGTGATAAGGATTTGGTTGAAGCCCCTTTGGTAGGAATGAACACATAAAATAGTGATATGATTACAGAATATCTCCTCGGATAGCTTAATGCTCCCTTTTTCCTTGCGGAAGACTGTAATGTCCTGCTGTTGTGTCACCATAACAAAGCTTCTGTATTCTGAGATCCTCTAAAGTGAAAATGCTGTAAAACTATAAAAGAAGTTCTTGCCCTGTGTCCCAGTTTACCTATTAGAGGTCAGGATTTTAAGGTGGGTCACACAATCAAAACAAAACCAGAAGTATTTTCAAAACTGTTTGTGTAGCCTGTTTGCTGCAGGTTTGAGAGTAGGAATGAGCAGATGGAAGTAGAGAAATGCCCAAGGTGGCTTTTCAGCTGCATATTGACAAACTGGGACCACAGCCCCATGGCATCATGATGGTCACCACGTGAGCTGAGGCTGGTGCTGTTAACACTCTTGGTACTTTCAAAGCAATGGCAAATACCTTTGCGTTTTGTTTGAGAGTCTGATTGGACATACATTGCAGCCTTTGCCTCTGGATGTGTTTACGTATTTCTGAGCAAAATGCAGCAGCATTACTGATGTCCATGGATTTAACCTCACTTGTTTTATATACTGGATGGTAATAAAAATTCCTGCCATGTAAGGTAACTGTAACATTATTTAAGATAGATATGTCATGAACAATAATGACAAGTGAAAGAAAAAAAGCCAAAGGAGCAGTGTGTAAATGGAATACATAGAACACGAAAATGCTAGCATTTTGAGTCGTAATTGGCTTAAAATGAAAAGAAATGCCTTTCATCCTTTTGGGCTTCAATATATTTGAACAAAGGGGGATATGTATTTTATGTTGCTAGATTATGCACAGGCCTCTATAAGCATTTCTGCACCACTCCATCATTTTGATGATGAACGTGTGTATGCTACTTCATTCTGTACTGTATTGTTTGCTAGCTGAAAATGTCAGATTGATTAATGGTGCTTTTTAACAAAAAGGAATATTACAGCTATTCTGACTATCTTCTTTATAAGACTGCATTGCATATTTTATCCCATTACCCAGCTTATTATTATTATTTTTGTAGGTACAACAGCATGCATTTTAGAAATACTTAAAGATCTCAAGAGATGGGAAGAAACAGTGCATCCTTGGATAAGAGATCCATAAGTTTAGCCTACCTCACTGTCCTGCTTTGAAATGGCTTTTAATTTTATTTGCCTTACCTTTGTTAGATCAAATGACAAACATGGCAGTTTGAGTAGGTTGTTTTGTCTTTAAAACACTTTCAGTAAAAACAATTTGAATTTCAAAAATTTCCAAATGGAAAATAAGAAAATTTAAGTCAAAAAACTCTTCTTCAATGAATGTTTGTTGAACCCAATGGAGAATTACTACAATTCCATCATTTGTTTTCATTTCCTGCTTCATTTATATGGCACTATTCACAGTAGCTCTTAGATATCTAGTAACTCAATGAAAATGAGATTTTCATGTTTCTCTGGTGACAACTGATTTGTGCTTGGGACCATAAAAACATCTCTTATGAGGGCATAGATGGATCAGACATATGGCATTGGTAAAAAAATCACAGCCAGGGTTGCCAGAGATTTTTTTTTTGTTGTTTTTTCCTATGTTCCACAGAAAAAGCTGTTTTCCTCAAACAATGAATTTGGAACCATATGAAATGAAGAAATACATAAAACTCTGTATTTTGTGTTTCTGTTGTGCGACATTGGTTCTGTCTAGAGTCATTCCTAAGCAATCTTACCTTGCTCCCTTCTGCTGATTTACTGGGTTTGTGCATTGTGTCAAACATCCTGATCCCACTGAAGATTTTTCCATCTATTTAATGACTTTTTCATGGGTAGAACCAAAGAAGTTTATTGCAATTTTTAGTGCAAAGTATCAGGGAATGCAAGTCATAGTAACTGACCAGGAGCAAACAATCATTCCCTTCTGGTCAATACAACTCCTGCAGGGAGTGTCTGTTTGCTCAAGCTCTGAACTGGGGCACTTGTGGGTTTGAACATAATTGGGGTTAAGTTCCTTGATGGCAGAAGCAATCACCTCTAAAAGCTAGGATTGCTTCTGCCAGTCTGTATTATCAAACAAGTGTTCAGGGAAGGAAAAAAAGCTTTGGCTGATTTGAAAAGTCACAAAGCAAAAAATGTCAAAACAGCCTGGCTGAAGTGCACTTTAATGAATGTGAATAATACAAAACTTATTTCTGTAGACAGGCTTTTCAGCTGAATAGTCTATTCAGTCTACTGTGTTTCATTTTGTTAGCTTATCACTGACATTTTAACCAATCCTTCCCAGGGTCCATCTGTTGGTCCATCTGTCTTCAGCATCTACAGTTCACTCTGTGACAAATGACGTATACACTATTAAAGAATAACAATTAGCTACAACATTAAACATAAAGGTTACACAAATTGCATACTTCTGTTAACAGTGTCACACTAAGGCATGAAGAATTTAGCAAGTCAGACAGTAAGAGTATACTTGATATCACAGACCAGAACATATTTAGGTCAAATGATTTGCTGTGATTTTTTTTTCTACCCCTCGGGTCTTCAGAATAACAGATGTTGGCTGTACAGTGTTTTGATTATGCAGAACCTTTTTAATGCAGTAATGTTCACTATAAAGGTCAGATTTACATGCAAAGCAAAATAGTCAAATTATTCATCAACCAAACATTTGTCATTCACCATGCATCACTTCAGGATAATCACCTTGAAGCAGGGAAATTATAGGACCCTTCTTATTTAAAAAAAAGCATAGCAAATTTTCAGTATGGCTCTAGTGTGAGCTTAACACTTGTTCTACCTGCTCTGGTTCAAAATAATCCCTCACCTCATACAGGGAGGTTGTGTATAGATGGTGTCAAACTACCCAAGACCAAAAGAGGAAAGGGTTAACACCTCAATGGGGTTCATTTGACTCCTGACTCTTTCTGCACAGTATGACTATATACGTATGCACAGAAAGGAAGTCTGCAGTATTCCATGTATCAGCCAAGTGGTGGAGAAACTGCCCAGGCTTCCAGCAAAAGGTTGTGCTAGAAGAATGGTGACATAAGGTTAAAAAAGAAAACTGGTAAAAGTGGCAGGGTAACCTTGTAACGCAACAGTGACCTTGCATCAGCATGGTTCAGTAGTCCAGCAAGTCTTTTCCAGTCATTTTGTGCCAAAAAGTGGCATCCATCCAAATTCCTTGCATGCTAATGTTGCATTCTGGTAGGTGCAGCTTTCCCACCTGTTGGCTCCCTTTAAAGAACCTTGAATGCTCAATGAGTACTTCTGACCTGGTAAAATGTCACTGGACTTTGTAAGTATAGCCATGCTATCACAGATCTTGGGAAGCAGGTTGAGAGAATGAATCAAATCCATACTCTTGCTGAGTTTGGGGTGTTTTATCATATCTTTAAGACTTTATTATTATTATTATTATTAATAGTAGTAGTACTACTACTATTATTAATTCAGGACCCCACAATGAATTGGAAAAGAGAAGTGGTCTTGAAATTTGAGATATTCTTTTCCCCAGCTACAGTCCCCTTTGTTTCTTTCTTCCCCTCTCACCACATCACCGTCTTCTTTGTTAAACTTCATCTGCGTGCATGAGCTGATGACAGGTAGAAAGAGTGCATGGAGCTACTTAGATTTAAGTACTCACTTCTCTGTCCTTAACATTATTTCCTGATGGGAAAGAAGGGTGCATCCCGCCCTAAATCCTAGGCAGAAATTAGTATTAACCTGAGCTTTCAGGGACTGAATTGTTGATGTTCCTACTAAAAAGAAATATATTTAAAGCCCCTACTCTTTTGTGATTTATCCTATGCTCTGTAAGAGGTATTGTTTGTGCCCTGCTAAATGCATGAACAGTTGCAGACATTAACTCATGTTTGTCAGTGGAAATGTGTTTTACCAGTGTATCACACAGGTTTTCTGCCCTTTCAAGGCTTGGCAAAAAACCTTGGAATATGTGACTGTTGCTTCACCCAGACTGTTGTGGTGAATGGATGTGCTCTAGGGGAGGTGCAGATAGGTCTCTATAGAGATATGGAGCACACACAAGATTTTGAGGGTGTGTTGAGAAGCATAGGGCCATACATATTGGGGGAAGGACTGTGAAGGACAGAATTTAGGAAGGATGTGGAGGAGGATTACAATTAATACATTTAGTCCAGGTCAGAGTGGTATCAGCCTCTGCTGTGTTGGACCCTCAACTTGGTGACTGTTCAGCTGCAGACCAGAGTTCTGGGTAGGAGTCAAGTAATGAAGTCCTTGGTTCTGACAAGGAATGGATGGTCAGTTTGAAGGGGAGAAGTTAGCTGTGGGGTGAGCTATAATTTTGTGTGTGGAGTGACAAGGTTTTTATTGATAATGGGGGAAAGTAGATGAGCAGAAGGATGAAAAATTTCCTAGTGATGCAAAAGAGAAGTTAATTAAATGTAGGGATTGAGGGAACCTTAAAGAATTCTAATGGCTCTGCTAGGGTGATAGTGATTGAAAGTCAGCATTGATGGACACAAAACTACATGAATTATTGACAAATTTCACACTATTTTCATGGTAGAAGCTTACCAAAACCTCTTTTGGTGCTGCAAAATGTCTGACAGTGGCAATATCAGTTGTTCATGGGGTGCAAGTGATGAGGAGCATGTGCTCCACAGTAACTGCTGTTAAGACTTTTGCCAAATGATAGCTATCCCAGTAGTGAACTTCATTACATTCAAATTTTTCCATTCTCTTTCCCGTCCTACAGTATTGGAACAAAGTTCAACTGACAGTCTCCTTCAGAGAGGGACTCACTCACCTGGTACGTGGAATGATCTTGGATGCTTTCTGCATCTTACAATGTGTAAGTGTTCTTGAATTCTTCAGGAAGAAAGACCATCTCCAAAGACAAGGTAAAGGAGTAATGAAAGTAATCCTCCAGACTGTGGCAAAACATCATAATTATGTTTAATAATTCTTTATACTAATATTATAGTTATAATATAGTTATTTTAATTACCAGTCTAAAATCTTAAAAGAGCAGTTGTAGTTTTTATGATTTACCAAGGCCACATATTTCTATTAAAAAAATGTAAAGCTGATTGCTAGTTCCAACAAAACTATTAAAAGCTTCATACTTTTAAGCATGTAGTGAATTACATGGGTGTACAAGAACTGGAGAAATTCTTATTTATTTGGTTTTCACAGTCAATAGTTGACATAGCATTTGTTTTCCCTTTGTCGATTTTTTTTTTTTTAACAACCTAACGCAGAGTGCCTAAATATTGCACTTAATTTATTTTTCTGCTTCAATGGTGAATGTCAATTTGTCTGGAGGCAACAGCTTCGCTTACTATCAGCTAGTATTCCTCTCTCAGCATCGGTGGCAGAATATTTTTGCAAGAAAATAGAGTAACACTAAGAGAAATTACCACCCTTACAAAAGAAGTTTTAGAATAAAACTTGAAAATGTCAAAATTGCTGTAATAGCTTCTCTATCTGAGAAAATGATTGGACCTTCAATTTATGAATAAGATTTTGTTCTCTCAGAATAGAGAGAGCATCCTCTAGAATTGCTTTCATTCTTCATAAATTAAAAGAAAAATTAATACTTCATAAGGATGCTGCTGGTGAGGAATACAGCTCAAGTGTGGAATGGCCGTGCTGGCTGTGCTGCTCAGCCCAATGAACTTCATGTGGTTCAGCAAGTGCAAGAAGCAACATCACTGACTATGTGTCATTGCCACACATCATCTCCATCAAGTCTGCTTGCCTGTGTCTGGGCTGGGAATTCAGGTGCTGTGGGGTTGTGAAACTGCGCTGCATGATCTGAGGGCAGGGCTGGAGCAGAGCAGCTTCAGGTACTGCTGGACTCTAAAAAGGTGTTCAGAATTTGCATCAAATTCCCGTAAGTCTAAGTTACCCAAACCTGCTTCAAAACTAACCATTGCAGAGCTGTCAGGCTTTTGTTCCACTTTATGAATGCCCTTGATAGGAGGGTTAGGCTGTATGACTGGGTTTTGTTTTCCTTTGTTGCCTGTAAAGGTGTCCAACTGATAATCTTAGAGAATAAAATCCTCTTTTCAGTCACAAAGCAGATAATTGCCTGTGATGTGACAGTGCAGGTCTCAGTTCTGACCTGTAAAGAGATGAAGGAATATGAAAGACTGTAACATTTCCAGTTCATACATACAGATCTGACTGGCATCCCAGATATTAAGTGCACCTGGCAACAATGTCATATTACAGACAACCTGCCCTTCCTCAGACAGACTGAAATTTCTCTGTGTGTTTTTCTTGGTGATGGAACATCTCTGGAATATCCTGAAAGTTTTTAATTTGCACTTGTTTTTTATTTGATCATAGGCTTCCCCCGCCCCCCCCCCCCCCCCATGGAAAGAATAATATTTATTTCATAAAAAGTAATATTTTTGAGATATATAATAAATTTTAATAGCTTGAAATGCATCTTTGTTAGGTTGAGTGCTTCAAATTAATAATGTCAGAGTATATAGCTATGGAACTTCCAAAAAACCTGTATTTTCTAAGGAGGAAAATAGAAGTACTTTTGGGTTTTGGGCTATTTTAGTGAAGACTATTTACTTAGGAAACTCCTCAGCAGTTGAGGGTGTTCACAGGATGAGTGTTCTGGTGCTGAGTAGAGAGGCAAGTCCAGACTCATATTAAAGAAGTAACTGTTCCTGGCAATTGCTGATCTGAGATCCAAACTGACAAAATAAAGAGAAAATGCTATGGAATGTGTTGTGTTGTATTGTCCACTGAATTGCAGGCTGGGCAACAGAATACCCATTTTCCTTCCAATTCCTAGTCATTCCTATTTCAATGTTCTGCTTACGATACTTGTTCCTGTAATTTAAGAAGATGCTGATTTCCCTTAAGGGTTTAAAACAGGTTCTGTACTTTTGTAGATAAGTAGTATGGCAAATATTTCCCTATATTTTATGTGGCCCTATGGTTCAGTTTTTCTCAATAAACTTAGATGTTTGATGCAGATTCAACACTTCATTTTCACAGAGCTTGTTACCACAGAAGAGTTTTTTAGGCAAGTCATAAATGCTGTAATCAGGTAGGAATATTGACTGTCTCTGTGGTTGCACCGAAGGACTTAGGTAACAAGGAGCCATGGAACATAAAATCTTCTTAACAATCCTATTAAAAAAAAAAAAACAACCTCTCAGTGAAGGTCTCTGTATCCTAGGGGTATTTGTACCAGTCTAGATACAAGTATTACAGTTTAAAACAGCCCTGAAAACAGTTCATTTACTCTATTCCTAAATACTCTGTCATTTGAAAGCCTTTTCCTTGCTGTAAGTTGATCTTGTCACTTTGCCAATTTCAGGAGTGCTCAAGACAGTATTTTCCTGGATCAGCTTTGACAACATGTCCAAGGAATTTTTCAGAGTAACAATACTAAATAAATAGTGTGGAGATTGGTTGTTCTTTCCCACTCAGCTCTATCTGCATCTCCTTTCTAATCACATCAAAAGATTGTCTAGGTGTCTTGCTTTGTAATATTGCCAGTAGTAAGCTTGGGACTCCAGAGGTGGATATGAAGCTCCCACCAGGATGTGCATGGCATTTCATCTGGCAGAGCTGACTGATGGCAGCGCACAGTGATTCGTGAATAAAGTCACCAGGTTACATGATTTTTGTCCTGCAAGTATTTAACACTCCTCTGATACTCGAGGAGGTGCTCAGAAATCCCTTTCAGTTCAAAAGCAGGAAAGCCATCTTACTTCATTTTCTTTGCCTACATTCTGTCTTTGACCAACCTTACAGTATTGATGTGCTCCTTTCCTTAGTAAGAACAGCTAGGGGATTTGACCTCAATTTCCCAGGATTCTGTGTTTGTCAGCAGGAAGCTACCATCAATATAAGAGGGAAAAGCTATGTTTCTCTATCTGTTTGCTTCAACCTCAGTAGCCAGGCTCCATCACAACAAGGGCACTTGTCTTTGCTGTGTGTTTGTGTATGGGGCAACAGTGGGGTCCCCATCAAGGGCTGGAGCTCTTAGATGTTATTGTAACAGAAATAATGTGATAAAAAATAGCTGTGCTCGAGGGGAGGCAAATCTGAGCTTGGCAGATCCCTCAGCCCAGGTCCCTTTTTGAATGTGCAGGTAAGCTAGCTGTGCAAATTAGCTTATCCAGCTTCTGGTATGCTGGGAGCAAAACAGATTTAGCTAGGTTTTGCCTATGAATGCTACTGTGTGATGAGATGTTTCCTGTGGCCTTCCTGAACACTGACTAAGGCTGCTATGTGTGTGGTATAGTCACATTTGGAAGTGAATTCAGAACAAAGTCGAGCTGTAACGGCTTTACAAATCCGTCCTGATGATGTCAAGAATGCTGGGGTATTGAGAATGCCATCCTAGGTGAATTGTATGCAAAACAGAGAATGCTTCACATTTGAGGAAAAAAGCTTGAATGGAAAAGTATTTGATTTGAAAGAGTAATATGCCAGCAGCAGTCTGTTTAAAGGCAGAGCAAATAGACACCCCAGACCTCATAAATGCTTTGAGATTTTCTGTCCTGGCATAAGGAAAGGGTGCTTAAAGAGCACAGACTCTACTTAGAGACTTCTCAAACAAATGGTCTCCTATTGCATTGTCCTTGCAGAGCAGATAGCCAGAAGATCACCTTTTCATTGCTTCACACTTGTTTATATGATGAAAGATCTTGAAGTGTTGAGATTTCCATGTTCAAAGAGAAAACCAACAATATTTCTGCATCAAAGTGAAACTTAATTTCCTAGAAACAGACATTGTCATCTAGGGGGAGTCGAACAGAAATGTCTAAAGCCAATTGTGCAGCTTCACTTTGCACCTCAGAGTTTTGGCTGTTTTTCTGGTGGGCTAAGAGACTGATTCAGCCACAGCTTCAAAGCTTCTAAGGCCCTGGCACTTCTCAGCCTGTGAGAAGCTGAACTAGCTAGAAATCAAGGTTTGAAAAGTCAACAAAATTACATTACCCCTCAAAAACATTTCAATTTTGACAAACCTCCATTTTTCAAAAGAAGAATGTTCCATCAGAAAACTCACAAGTATGCTTTTGGGGAAGGGGAGTTTACTCTTTTCCTTCTGCCTTCAAAAGCAACAGGCCAGAGAGATGTTCTCATTATGTGAGCAGGGGCTGAGTCATGGGGAATTGGATCAAGAAAGTTAGTTTAAAAGGGAGTGGTGGAGGTTGTCAGTGGGGTGAACTCTACAGATGTGATTTGTCTTTTCCACGTGGCTGCCTGTTTCTGGGTTGAGATGGAAAGGTCTCTGGAGCACAGGGTTCTTTTCACCTGTGAATGTCCAACCTTCAGTAGTACAGAGCCCTGTGTTGACAGTAGGCTCAGGGAAGACTCTGCCAGCATCCGGCTGAACACCTCCAAAAGCCTGGAGGAATCTCAGTGGAAGTGGGCTTGGGAGGAAAACTGCCAATTACAATCCTGGTTGTGGTAACTGATTTATTTGCTGCATGCAAATTTGTTCATTACGTTTGGATACAAGGATTTTTAAAAACTGTGTGGAAATTGTTTTCTTTAATGAACTGAGTGATTTAGAGGCTGAGTGGTTTGCGAGCTACAGTTATAACACGTGCAGTGTAGTGCAAAGGGCTCTAACTAAAGTTCAGCAAGCTAGTGTTGCTGTTGACAAGTTGATACAAATAGGAGAGACATATGGCCATCATCTGCTCCAGCTGCTTGGTGAGAGCAGGCCAGTGTCATCCAAGTCAAAAAGAACCAGCAACTTCACGTGGCAACTCTCTAAACAAGGTACGTATTCAGAATTCCTGACACGTGCTGAAGCTGAAATTGAATATGAAATGTTATCATACTTTGATTTGTGTGATTTAACTTTCTATAATATTAACCACAGAATTTGTGCAAAAAGTACAAAATTATCAATGGAATTCGAGCCAGCAACAGATAGTATGATTCATAGCAAAATACTGTCACTACTAAATGCTTACTTGAAGTTTTGGCAGGGTTTTGTTATACAGGACAAATGCTCTGTCTCTTGCATGATTTTGCAAATCTCACAGTTAGCTTTATTTTTCCCTTTAGCTTAAATTTTTGGGAACTTTAGGTTATTATGGCTGCACTGGAACAAAGCAGATCATAAACTAGGCACGGAACTAAACTTAATCTGCAAAAGCATATGGTTAATATGGGGTTCAGGCAGAGTGGGTGTGAAAGAGAAATGAATTTCAGCCGGCATGTGTTTATCAAGCATTGTCATTGCCAGCTATTTGAAATTCATTTTTTGCCATTTAGAAATGTTAACACTGTAATTCTTATGTTTTTCCAGACACAAAGAGCAAACAGACACTTTCTATGTGAATTAGGTTTCTTTGATTAAGAGAACAACAAACCAAACAAAAAAGTCCCCTTGAAAGAATGCTCTGGTGTGGTTTTCTTCTGACATTCTGCACTGCAGTTTGCTTCACTCCACAAATAAAGGTCATCTAGAAACAGAAAGAAGTGAACAAGAAAATTATTTTTCCCACTGTGTTTGTGCCTGTCATTGTGCCTTGACGAACAGGCAAAATGCAGAGTGGGTAAGCATAGATGGTTGTTTTCCTCACTAGTTCAGAGGATTAAGCCCAGGATATGCTGCCTGCAGTCTGTTTCCCATGAGAGAATTCTGAAAGGACAGCCCTGGGAGTGGATTAGTGGGCAGGGAGTGCCTCAGAGGGGGCCATGCAGTGACTTTGGAGCAGTGAGGTGGCTGATGGAAGGACACTGGTGCTCAGGGGTGATGGCTCCAAGAGGGACAGGGGCTTACCTGGCAGTGGTGGGAGGTTACAGGCAAGCATGTGCCTCTCCCAAGGGAAACTCCTTCTTGTCTGGGAAAAAATACAGTGAGTTTTGTAGCATGTTGTCTCTGTAACACAGACACCGTATCCTTCCATAATAAAAATATATTTGAGTCTTTTCTTTATACCTTATTTGTTGAGATTATTTGCTGCAAAAAACCTCACAGGGGTAGTCTAGCAGAAGTGGAATTCTGAATATTTGCATAACAAAACCCAATAATTTTAATATTTCAACTGAAAACGTGATACACCTAATTCTTCTTACCACATATCAAATTAATACTTTGTTCCTCTAAATATTGTTTATATTGAAGCTTTTTGTGTAAAGAGCATCATATAATTTTAATTATTATGCAAATTATTAGCAAACTGCTGGGCTTTGTGCTTTGTTTTTAAAACACAGTTCCTTAAATTTTAAATTGCAGCTACTAGGGTCCCTTTTGTTTTGTGAAGATGAGCGACAGCATGCAATTTCCAGTGCTAATGGTATTTTTTGGGATATGGGTCAAACCCAAGGGGGAGTTGAGTCAGCTGGGAGAGGACAGAGGCAGGTGAGTGGGTGGGCAGCAGGGTGGGAGGGCAGTGGCCATGGGGATGGAAGTCCCTTGCAGGGTACTGGAGGGTTAAATAAGTCTCTCCTTTGGTTAGGAAGGCAGACTGGAAGGAGCTGCTCCCCAGACTGAACCAGCTGTGCTGTAGTGTTCATCCGTGTCTGAAAAATAAAGATCCACTTACCTTCTTTTCTAATAAAAAGATGAAATTGAGTGTCTGGATAGCAACTTAACCAAAAGCAGAAATGCAAGGTGTATGGAAGTGTCTGACTGCTGTCTGTCCTTTAGTGACACTTACAATATTCCACCTCCCATTTATCAAATTTATCAAATTCCTGTTCCCTTACAAATGAGTTTCTGGCTGCTATGCCTTCCCGTCCCCTCCCCACCCCCCCCCCCCCCAAAAAAAAAAAAAAAAAAGAAAAAATACCTCCCCCCCAAAATAGAAAAAGCAGTGAAGCAAAACAAAGAGGTCTGTGGAAAAAGTTCACTGGCTTATGTCTGCTTGGTTTTATTTTTAGATCTGTAAAGTATTTCTCAACTTTCTGCCTTGTGTCAATGTCAGTGCGCTTCCCTGATGTGCCCCAGCTTTAGTTCTGTTATTAGAATTGAGATAGGAGTATTAGGAAGAATTTGGGTAGCAATGCTGTGTCTGTGATACTGTATTTCAGAAGTCTGAGGGAGTCAGAGATCTTGCAAATACATCTATTAGACTTACAAAGCTATTACTCTGTGCCAGGCAGATTAATGCTAATACTTCTGCAGTGAGAAGAATAAATCTCTGAGACCACACATTCAGCTTCTGTCTGCAGGTTCTTACTATGTCTTTCCTTATTATGTCAACTCCAAGGCTTTCACCAGGGCTGCACTGAAGTAATAAGAAAACTGGAGAGGATCCTGGAGGTGAGGAAGTTATGCTCCCAGTCATTGCGGGCTCCTGCCATTGCTTCCTAGGAGCTCAGCAAGGGAGTGGGTCTGCTGTGCCTGTAGGGAGGCCGTTACTCACAAAAAAGTCATTCCTTTGGTTAAAAACCTTCTGTTGACATCCAATTTTCAGTTTATTCAGGGAAAGCTCACGCTGCTTTATTCTTGTGCCAGCATCTTCTATTTTCACACAAAGAGATCTTTCCTCTTCCTGGCATTTATCCCTGTGATGTATTTATAGACACTAATGGGCTTCTATCCATTCTCTGCTTTCATTTGTTAGCAGAAGCAAATCAGGCTTCACCAGTCCCCTTTATTTGAGCAAAATTATAGCCAATACTGTAGTCAAAGCTGTTTAATATTGTGTATTCTTCCCTCAAGCATTACCTTCTTTTAAAGAAGTGGATGATGTCTGTTACTTTCACAGGTGTCACTGTGGCAGCTTGTTGTCATCTTATATTCAGATAGCATGTCCGTATATTTCTCAGTCACTTTGACACTGAAGGGCTCCTATTTTATATCATTAGTTGTGGGTTTATTGGGTTTTCTTTTTTAATTAGGCCATTAAGACCTGATGTTTTATGATACCAAATTAATTCTGTTTCTATTACTCTGTTTCTGTCTAGCCTTCCAATATTCTGTTGCTGATGCTACATTATCTTCTATTAATCCATTTCTCTTGCTCTCATACAATTAGTTTCTTCAGTCCTCACCTTCTTCATCTCAGCTAATGGATTCCTATGTGCTACTCTCCTGGACTCCAGCTAGTCTAGATCCTTTTGGGTTAGAATTCTAGTTAGCAAATGAACCTAGATGAATCCAAACAAATCTGATGTAGCCTGTCATTTCTTGTCCAAGCCATTCAGAAGTAGGGGCTGGGACTAACTCATTTCTGCCTGTTTCACCCTCTCGGTGCTATATGTTCATTTGGGGTTTGTTTCCACACAACTCCTGGTCATCTCTGTATCCTTCATTTTAGCCAATCTGTTTTGATTCTTTTCTGTCTCTAGTGAGTGATATCTGGGGTATTTTAATTAGCTAAATACCAAACTGTTCTTGTGTTTAATGGAGTGCCTGTACAGTTCAGTTGCTTGCCATGACTTCCAGAACTGTTCTAGAACCTGCAACAACTTTTTTGAGCCTGTTTTTCCATTACCCTTTTAGAAGGAAGACAGAGAGAAGACACTCAGCAGTGTAAAAAGCAAAGTTCAGAGAAAGGCTATGATGTTCTCCATATCCATCTTTGTCATCATGGCCACAGCAAGTTTTACAGCACGACTAAAGCAAGGAAATATCCTAATGAGACCCTCATTAACAGAACTTTGTATGGGATAGCCTTATCATGGGTGATTTGGGAGAAATGTCTTTCACTAGGAATGAATTTGATCCGATGACTTTGAATCTCTAAAATATTAAATGCAAATGTCTATCTATTAGATCTTATCTAAAAGGTTTATTGTAGACCATTTTTGATACATTACTATTGTCTCAGAAAAGATTTCAATAGGTGTTACAGGACAGTCTTTCATATTCTTACCTTAACAATCATTGCAGTTCTTGTTTAAAATTCCTGCTTTCATGAGGATGTCATTTGGCTCTAAAATGTTCCAGACTGAAGCTTGGCATGAAAATGCAGCTACAGATTGCATTTATTCCATTGATCTGGGGTCTGGGTGGGGGATTGGTGGCTTATTTGGTTTTTGGATTTTTTTGGATTTTTGTTTTCTTTTAATTTCAAAATTGCTCTATAATTTTAAAAAGGGGTTTGAGGGTTTTTTGCCTCTAATATTAATTAATGCTACTGAATATTTAAAGTGTCAAAGGCATGTCCAGAGCCAGCAGGCTTGCTGCTTGAAGTGTTACTACATTTTCAAGACATATTGCATGCATTTCTGTCACAAAATATGGGACCAAAATATTCTGGGCCTGCTTCTGTATGATTTTTAGCTAACTTTGCATGGTTTTTGTGACAAAAAGCTGTTGTACAATTGATGGTCACAGGAAGTTGATTCTAACTGCTCAAGGGGACAGCTGGCAGGGACAGTGAGGACACTTGCACACCAACTTCTTAGCTTTAACACTGTAGCTGGAATCAGGGCTTGTATTGCTAAAATTGCATTTCTGTAAACATTTGCAGCCACAAGCCAGTGTCAGCCTCTCAGTCCACTTGCACCACTGCTGATAAGCAATTTAAAATCTGTCAGTGTGCAAAGAAACTATTAAAATGGTTAATTGTTTAACATTTTCTTCTTTCTTTCTTTCTTTCTTCCTTGTTTATATTTCACACTGTGTTTTGTAACAGAATAAGGTTGGGAACAATATCTAGAGTATGGAATATTTTTTGCAGATACAACACATTGGATTATAGATGTGTAAGTTTAAAAACAAAAACAAAAAAAAAGTCACCCGAAACCTTATTCCTGATTCTTAGCAAATACTTTATTCTAGGCATGTTATAAACAAAACATGGCTGTAATGGAAGGCCCCAGCCAGGACCCCCAGCTCAGGAGCTGACAAGGTCTGTTCAGTGTGTGCACAGCTCCTGTGGCATCTGTGATGAGCAGCACTTGAGCTGTTTACAAACCAAGCACAGCACAGGGACAGCTGCTTGTCTCCTCTCTTTTGTCCTTGGGTTAGAGCAGTATTAGAGCAAAGGAGACAGTGTTTTTGTCTGTAACCCTAGAGATAATTACAAATCCAAACTATAAATGTTAATGCTTCACATATTCAAGAAATTATTTATGAATATGGATTAACCCAGCCAGTGAATATTAACAATGATAAATATCTTGTGTTCTTCAGCATTGTTTATCAACAGGTATTCCAAAATTCATTGCAGTTTTAACCTTGATTTATACAAACTCTGCACTAAGCACAGAAGTCACTCTGTAACAAATCACGGGCAAAACAAAGAAGTAAATTAAGTTTAGCAATTAATGTATTCAAGTATAGTAACAAGGTCATCTGAAAGTAATATGCTTTAGCAAGAGTTGCCCAGGTTGGAATTCAGCATCTCTGGACTACCAACTTTTTGTAGCAAGTTAACAATGAGCTGCGTATTCTGAGGTTTTAGTGGCTACAAACTGTCCAGCAGCATTGGTTTCCAGTCCCATGGAAGCACAACTACCTCAGTGCAGCAACAGCCAGCACTCGGGTGGGAGCTTGGCCTGCCCCTCAGTCGGACTCTGCTCAGCTCTGTGCGACTGGTGGGGTTTTGAGGACGTGCTCTGTCTGCTGGTCTGCATGACCAAACCCAACCTACACAATGCAAGTGAGCCTGTGCAGACCCCTGGGAAGAGTCACCCCTTCCTCAGCAGTGTGACTTTTACTTGCACTGCTCTTAGAGCCCTGCCGCTCAAGAACAGACCCGCTTGTCTTACAAGTTCTGGCAAGATCACAGCTGGAGACAGTATGGCTGTAGGCATTATGCATTTTCACGTACTCTAAGTACTCTTTCAGGATGAAAGTGATTAAGAATTTTGACATATTGAGGATGAAAAGGAGGAAGTCGCATGGACTGCAACTTCAAAATACAAAATGAAAACCAAGGAAGTATTGTGGACTAAAATTTGAAAATACAAAATATTGAAAAACAGTGAGTGTAGAACATTTTGCACACCTTGAGCCTCTGAAACAATTGTATTAAGTATGGCTTCTGTTCGAAGTATCACGATGGCTGTATATTTTTGCCAAATTTTTTCCATTTCAGAACCATCAAAAGTGTCTTCTCAGAGTGATTAATACATTGCAAATCAGAAGATACTTAAAGGTGAGGAGATAGACTGTGTTTGTTATAATAATTATTAACTCTATCGTGAGTATTTTATTAAAATAACTTCCAAGTATAAACACATGCCTAAATCAAAATAAAGGGCATGCCAAGATAAAGAGACAAGTAAAAAGGTATCATGCACAACAACAACAGAACAAGTAAATGGAGCTGCAGAATACATTACATTTTCCAGAGTCATGGCTGATTTGTATGGTTATGATGGTAAGAGAGACCACATGCTCATATTGATCTCAAAAGCTGAAATTAAAGGAAAAGGTTAGACAAAGCTATATAAAAGGACCAGATATAAGCCACATTGAGTTTGCATGCCATTTATCATGTTTGCACAGACCTAGTGAGGCATTCCAAGTCATTCTGGACACAAGTAAATAAATTCTTTTAGCACTAAACTGCATAGACTCTGGTCTCATGACTTGGCTCTCGATTTCCAAAAGTACAACCTATTTCTTTTGTGAAGACATGACTTGAAATGATTTCTTGGCTAAGTCTTCCATTATCTGTAAGCAGCAAGGGACTGGGGGAAAGGAGGCTTAGCCGTGTTATATCCCATGGAGCAGGTAGTGGTTACTGTGATATTATATAAAACACAGAAGTTTGGGAGGGTGAGGGTTACAGCTAGAGAAGAAAAAGTAGGTTATTTTGCTTTAAAATCAGAGAAAAAGGAGATTTCTTACCATGTTGATATTTCAAGGTTGAGATGGGAATTGTGTTTACTGCACATTAAGTATAATGTTATGTGTAGGGTTGGGACTAGGAGACTCTCTGAATTGGTATATTAAAAAATTTTGTGTAAGAACAAATGAGGTCATAAATTAGAGACAACTGGCAAAATTCAGCTAATTAGAATTTATGATGGTAGAGAGGATACTTTGTGCTACTAACAAGTATCTGACTACCTCCTGTTAAATACAAGCTGTATATTTAACTGAGGTCCAACATTTTGACCCAATAGTTCCTCCTTGGTGCAGGGTTACAAAGGCTGTGTTATTACAGGTTTCTCTGCATTCCTCTAACTTCAGCTGATTTGTTCTTTTACTGTCTCATGTCCTGCTCAGTATGTTGGTAGCTCAGTAATACTGTTAAAGGGATAAGTGGGCTTACAAGCATTTCTTCTCCAGTTCTGAGCACAACCTGTGATAAGAACAGACAGTCCATGCTTCTCCCCATGATAAATTTTCGTGTGGAGCTGTTATAAATAGGGATATTTCCTAACAGATATTCCAAATGTCTTGACCTCTCTTTTTCTTGCTAGACGATAGTGAAGGTAAAACTCATTCCTTCAGCATAATGCTTTAAAAGATCCAACTCAACAAGAAATTGAAGTTTGAGCCAAATTCAGAATGTCCCCAAATGCTTGGGTACTCCTGCCTCAGCCTGTCCTCTGGTGCCAGCCCAGTGACTCAGTGCTCTTCTGAGAAATTCTTGCCAGTTTCTTACATTCCTTCCATTCAGATCATTGATGTTTGGACTCCCTGGTTTTACATGCAGATACAGCTTTCTTTTCTGCCCTGGGAGGATTGCTGACCAGTATGCAAGGAATACAGCAATGGGGCTGGTGATTTTGTTTTCAGAAGTCTCTTTACTATTGTCACTATTGTCTCTACATTCTCTCTGCTCTGAGGCTGATAGAAAGAACCAGCGATGAAAGCCTAAATACTGGAAAAACACTTGGAATGCTTTAGAGGAAAGCCAAGGCCTTATTTCTGGCATGAAAAATCTAGAAACTCTCTTCTAGTTATTGGCATTAGAGAGCTAATGATAATTTTGTAAGTAGAGAAAAGTCAACAAATCTGGAAAAGTAATCAGCTACAATAATGTATGTGCTCTTTCCAGAAAAATGAATATATGCTAGCTGCAGCCAAGAACTTTAAGGTACCTTGGTGGAAAATAATTTTCTAAAGGCTTATTTTTTTTCTCCTTTATTATACCCCTGTAGCTCTCTATTGAAATCTTAGAGCATTTGCTCTAGCAAGTGCTTTTTTCTTGTATGTGTGCAAAGGCAAGTGAAAATTGTATTAGTGATAGTCAAAATATCTGAATTATAAATAGAAAATACTTGTTACCTGCAACTCTGATGGCAAGAGGATCTTGTTGCATCTAGAGCAAAGGCTGAATGAAATATTCCCTGCTGTGTTTGCAGGTCCAAGTCATTCCTAATGTTTCCTCCACTTAGGTTCCTGATCTACTGGTGTGGGATATGTTGCTGTTAATCCTGACTGGTTTCATGCAAGCTCTGCTCCCCTGCAGTCAGAACATGCATCCACTGGCAGTCCCCTGCCTGGGCAGTAACTGACTTGAGTCAGAACTGACAGAAAAAGCAGCTTTGGTTTAACTTTGTCAAAACTTTGTTGCATTTCCTCCAGATCCATTTTTAAATGGTCTTTAATAATTTCATTAGTAGAGGAAAACTTCATGAAAGTATTTTCCCCAAACTAATTGTCCTGTAAATGACTTCTAGAAAGGTAAGGTGCTTTTTATCTGAAACTGCTTCCATTAACATAAACAAAGTTTATGTCTATCTGTCAAAGGTCACAGAACTTCCAGACTGCACAGGTGGAAGCCTCTGGGAAAATTTCCAGTGGCAAGCTTACTGGATTTGTGCACTGAAGTGGTAGAGACACAAATTTTGATACAGAAGTCATAACACTTCGTATCTGCCTCTCATCCAGCAAGGTTGGCATAAGCAGAGGAAGTTCTTTTTTTTTAAAAGTCCGTGTGTATTATTTGGCAGAGGTTTTGGTACCAAAACTGTTCTGAGTGGAAGTTGATTGAATCCTTCTAAATGACTGAAGAAATGGTAGTGAATTTTTCAATTTTAACATTGATTTTCTTATTTTTACCTATTTTTTCCAACTTTAAAAGGATTGGTGATGTACACTGGTACCTGAAGGGAAGGGAAAATGTGAGAAAAGGAAAACTAAGATATGAATGAATTGGTGTCTGTCCAGAGTAAAACCCATCATAAATTTCAAAATGTACATGGTATTTTTCTTACATTAAAGTTATTTTTCATTATTAAGTTAAACAATTTAGTATCAATATTACTGTCTTCCTAGAAATAAAGCGCTGCTTTTGCTTTGGTGCTGCAGGCTAATCCTCCTGCAGGCAGGGACTATAAAGGAACGGAAATAGTGAAATGTGGTTTTCAAGTGTACTGGCTGCTTTCCAGCTGTATTAAGCTGAAGTGAACACTCTGTAGGACACCACCAAGTCTCTCAACAAGACGATTCTAATGGAGTCTGAGATTGTGAGATTTCTGTTCAGGCAGAGCAGAGCAAGTTTTTAAAGGTTGTTAAAGATGAAACTTAATTGAGTGCTGCAAGAGACCAGGAAATAATCATTCAAACTGCCTGACAACTAAATCCTAGAAATATAAAAGCTTTAAAGGCCAGATGTCATGCATATAATCATAAAGCATTGAGAAAGTTTGTATGGGGTCTAGACCAAGAAGAAGATCTGAACATTGTAACATTTTCTGCCTGCATGGTTGTAGTGATCTTGGATGTGAATGACTCTGGGGTAAAAGCCAGAAAAGTGAAACCAAAAACTTAAGTCCCCAAATGTCACAAGAGAGCTAAAGGACCATGCTTGGACATACAAAAAAGAAAAAAAAAAAGGATAATCTACTGTGAGTTTCCAGAGAGGCTTTTATATCATGGCAGTAAGTATCAGATAAACCAAGTAATTATGATGGTACTGCAAGATTTAATGCACAGAAATACACTGCTACCACTTTTACAGAAGCAGATAAACTTCATCTCTTGTCATTATAAGCATAAGCTAGATTTTTCTTACAAAGAAAGAAAATAATTGAATGAAAAAGCCAAGAACACAGACTTGTTTCCCAATATCAGATGGAATTTTCTCATCTATGAAAAATTCAAGAACCAAATTCTTTTTTCCTCACTTACTGCTCCAGCTGATTTCCTCCTACATGTTATCAAATCTATTTATGGATTTCATTAGCCCAGTGTTTCTTTCTTTAACAATGTCAGACTCTCATCTGAGCTAAATAAAAACAAATGAATATTAATGCTTTCTTCTTTTGTTTGGCTCTTCTAACATAGAGCAACAGCAGATGCAAATTTGTTCACTGTGATTATATTCCTTTGGATGGTAAAAGGCAATGTTTTTTCATAAATTTTAATAATAGTAATTTCAAAACACAGATTAGGTAAGGTGTGTTTCTTGGTGTACATGTGGAACTGTTCTACATCTGCAAATATAAATGATCCTAAACAAAAGCTCTTAACATTATATGCACAAAATCGTGACTCTTCTATACATCAGATATTAAATCTGCAAGGAATCCCATTGATAGATAACTGGATGGCATCCCTAATTCTTTTCCTCTACACGAAACAAAAAGAAATCCTCAGATAACACTATGTCATGCAATTCCTCAAGGCTTTCTTTTTTTTACAAAACAATATGCAAAATATTTCAATGCATCACAGTCATAATTTTGCCTTAGTTAAGGCAGAAAAAAATCCATCAAACAAGTCAATCTTTCCAAGCAGGAAAAGCAGCTTACAATTGTATTTTGTGTTGTTCAGTAATTTTTAATTCATTTTATTTACAAATGAAAGGACCCCCTTGTTAATTTATGTAGCATATTTTGGTATAATATAGTTTCAAATATGAAGATAGGTTTTATCATTTGTCCTTTTGTAACAAGAGAAGTGGAAAAAGTTGCTGTATTCTGAGATATTATTTTACCCAGCCTTTCCAGTAGATCTAAACCTGAGTTAGTAAGTCATTTAAAGCACTGGGGAGACGTGAAAGACAAAGGAGAAAGGAGCATGTTGTAACTCAGCTGTGGAAAAAAGGGATCTGTTAAGCTTTGTGGTTCACTCTTTTTCTTATTTTAATCAAAAGAGAAAAACATTTCCAGACTGAATTGCCCTCCAGCTTTCTCCCCAGCCCCATCCTTGAGGACACATTTGTGTGTTCTATTTTCATCTGCTTTGTGCCACTCCCCTTTGGAGTACTCTGCTTCTGCCATCTCCTTTTCCATTCTGCCTCAGCAATTGCTCTCTGGTGTGACCAGGTATTTCATTCCCACGCTTCCAGTTTAGTATGATGTTCACATGATGATTTATTCTTGAATGCTTATCTACCCCAAAGTACTGTTTCTTTAGGAAATGAACTTGGTGGGAAAATTCTGCCCACAGATGTAGAAAGTTTATGTTAGGACCTGTAGTCAGTTATTAACAGTGGTGTAACTCTGGAAAAGTTATGCTGAAGACTTTTTGTTTCAAGACAATATACACTACACTTAAATTTGGATTTCACTTTGATCAGGCTTAAATTAATTAGGGGCAGCATTAAGCTATAAATATCCATTTACTTGGTAAACAATTAGAGCATTTCAACTTTTTTTTTTCTAATGTTCAATATTTAGTCCACAGAATCAGAGCATGGGAGCATTTATTAATTTGTTCCAGCATGAAGTGCAGAGGTTTAATTCATGGTCTGCACAGATCTACTGCAGGTTTTGGTTTTTGCTGTGGGCTTTTTTTGTCTTGCATTACATAATTGCTGAATTTAGGTTGAATGACAACTTATTCTGTCATCACTAAGTATATGATGATAGCTAAAAAAAGAATTTGATTTGTTTCTTATATTTTTTTCTTGAATTCAGCCTGGAGTTTATACTTCTGGCTCAAAATAAGAGAATTTTTATTTAATAACCACATTTATGGGCTCCACAAAGTTCTTAGTGAGTGACATATTTGGCAGATTTGAGATTAGTTTTTGTTCAGGAAAGCTGAACAAAATTATTTTACACTATTAGATTACTTTAAGAGCATCCTTCCAGGAGAACATGTAACAAGTTCATGCAGTTATCCTGATTAAAAACATTTGCAGAAGTAATTTAAAACTTGTATACAAAAACCATTTCTTTTTACCGTTTCTGTAGCTGAAACTTTTCTTCTCTGTATATGTGCATGCCCACGGGAAACTGCAGCTGGATAACTGTGATTTCCCAGTTGGGCTGGAGTCAGAGCTGGCACCTCACTGCAGGTCAGCAGCCTGTGGAGGTGTGCTGGGCTCAGGGCAGCAGCCTGGGGGTGTCAGATGGTGCCCCAGAGAGCTCACAGCCTCGGCTGCAGTTGCTGCTGCCTGATCTCTGCTGCCTTCTCTGGCTCCTCATGGAGCCTGGGGGTTCTGTCCCGTGGTCACTGTGACCGTGAGCAGTAAGATGTCATGTCCTGTAGCTCCTGCTGAAGCCAGAGCTGATTTCAAAATGATCTGTGTGTAAAAATGACAGTAGCAGACCATATGCTACAGCTACTTCACTGAGAAAACTACAATCAAAAAAGTCATAAATATTTTATTTATTTAAAATAAGAAAACAATTCTTTCCACTACATGAGAAGCAAGTACAATTCTTCATCCTTACTAACATGCATATTAGCAATGGAATCACAGTGAAAATGGCAAACTGGCCCTTACTACAGAATATTTTTTATTTAAAAATAACTTGTCTTTAATCTGACATACAGCAATCTCCACCCAAATGTAGAATCCCTTCCCCTCCATTTAGAGGGAGTTAAGCCTAGCCTTTGATATGTACCACACACAAATTTTATTTTTTATTGACTTAGGATAACAAATGGTTCCAGTGCTTTGTCTCTCATATTCTTCAGCCCTTTCTGTTTCTGCCTGCTCATTTGAAAGTGGCAAGTTCCACCAAAGATATATCACTCTATTCCAGGGATTAATTAAATTTCCTCTCACATAATCTAAAATACAGTAAATCATTCATTTTACACAGAGAGTTTATGCTTGTTTCCTTTAATCAGATTTAAAGACTTGGATCTGAGAAGAAATTTTAAGAACCTTTGTGCAAAAACTAATTAAGAATCCTGGTTATTCAGCTACCAGGGTCTTGCCAGAGCTCTGGTTTGCAGTAAACATGAATCTCAGTGTAAAAATTCTTCTAAAGATGTGAAAATGGTTGATGCTTCTCCAGCATGCCTGACTTCTGGAAGGGTTACAGCACTTCTGCATTTGTAAGTCTAAAATTAGAAACAGTAGATTTCAGGGAGTTATGTGAATTACTGATCCTGGGAGCTTTCCACCTTTTCAGATTACCTGAGTGTTCAAATACAGAATGAATAATCAACTTAGTCACCATTTTTGAAAATTTAGGTTGTGCTGAACATAAGTAGTTGTAATAATTTTTAAATTTTTGTACTTTTACTCCTAGGGCTTGTTAATTGTACTGTCAGATTTCAAAGAGAAATAAATCAGCTTAGCACAAAATAGTAGTCTTTCTCCCTGAAATGTCTCTGAGTGCACTGCTGTCCTGCATTTTAATTCTAAAATGAATTTGTTAAAAAGAGAAAAGAACACTGGGTAGGCACATTTCATTAAATGTCCAATTGTATTCATAGCTGGAGCTGTAGTGATTCTTCCCTGATCTTTTAATACAGACACTGGTCTGTCAATAAATATAATTGCTTGTTAAACTAACCTGGTAGTGCAGTGCTAGCCTACAAAGAGTTGTTTAAACTTGAGATTGAGGTAGCTCTTTTTAATTCTAGGCACCTATTTTGTTAAGGCTAATTGAATTATAGAGGCTATTCCACTTCCTCTAAGAGGAAGAATTTATCATTCACCCAAAATATTGCAAAAAACAATAACGCAGCAACTTCTCTAGCTGAACTAACATTTTGGTAATTTGCAGGATATGTCTTTAAGTTTAATAACTGAAATGATGTGATAAACAACACAAACCCGTTAAAATAGAAGTCTTAAAATTGTTTTGAAATATTCCCTATTATGTCTGTGAATGCTTTTCAAACTATGCAGCCATAAAGTCATTAATTTTATTTCTTAAATGTTTTTAGTATTCCTTCTCCCCATTAATTTCAAAAGAGTTCAACAAATTCAATTTTCCAATCATTTTGGGTGACCTGAATCTCTGTCGTTCAGTAAATTCATCATTTTCTTAAAGAACTTCTTCAACCCACAATTCAAGATGAAGCACTGATTTTCCTGTGCAGGCTAAATGAAGGCTTATAACCATACTTGTACTGAACTATAGTTAAAAGCAAGTTCAAAAATTACTTGTTCAAAAAAGACAGAAAAGTTGCACTGAGTCAAATGAGGGGCAAGCTACTCAGCAGCTCAGTCATTTACCTGGGAAGTTCTACAAAGGCCTTACTTTTGTGTATGAGCAGTTCCCACACCTGGAAAATAAGGGGAAAACAGGAATTTGTTCAGAAGCTGGTGTTGCTGCAGGGAATGGTGAAATGAGCATCCTCTGTTAGGGAGGATGTGGTTTGCAGGTGGCAAAGAGGGGCTGGAGGTCTGCCAGTGTGAGTACCAGCATGGCATTCAAGTTAACTCCATCAGCCTCCCAGCCAACTCAAAGTAGCACATGCTGCATGCTAATAAACATTATATATATATATATATATATATATATATATAGCTTTTCAATCTGTAGTGGGAATGGCCAAACCTGCAATTCTAAAAATTATTTTTTGGTATGGAGATGATTTAATTAACAAGATTCAGTATAAAGGTACAGCATGGCCAAAGAAAAAAAAAAAATTCAGAATCCCAGCAGTGTCAGAAGTTAAAGTTTGGCTTGGATGGGGGTGACGTGTCTCATTAACTTTTGTCAAGAGGAGATTCATGATAATGGAAATGTCAGCAGAGGGCCCTGGAATGTTTAGATGCATCATCTGCCACGTCTTCTGACAGCTGGCAACAGAGTAGTAATGAAATGCAGGAAAAGGTTAAAATAACTTATCAGTAAGATGCTGTCTGTGTAAAGGTGTCTTGGTTTGTGCTGTTTCTTATTATTTCTTATTTCAATGCACAGCAGCCAGCAGATTACGTAGAATTCCTAAAATAAGATTTAAAATTATGTAATTTTGGTGTGCTATTATGTCTGTCAGCTTCACTTGATGATGTCAGTAAAGGAGACATAGAAAGAGATTTATGTCTAGAGAGGTTTGATTGCGTTTGTCAGTGAGTCTTTTCCCTTTTTGGATTATAATTGTCTGATTACAATGTGTTGTCTAGTATAAATATTAACTAGGTACTTGGAAAGGTTTAAATGTTTGCCAGGAGTGTTATCAATGGGGTCTAGTGTCACAAATGAGTGGTTTAGGTCGCTTAAAGCATCATCATCAAAGTTATTAGCAAAAGCAGGTTTAATAGAAATTTGTGAAAATGTAACTTAATGAAGTTTGACACCACAGTTCACTCTATTACTTACTGCATAGATGAAGCATGCAAAGAAAATTCAGATTATAATGTGTTTAGAATTATAAAACACAACAGGGTAAGGATGCAGAGGGCTAGGGACACAAAAGGTTTAGGATGCAGTCAGGTGAGGGAGACCCTCCCATAGGGTCATGAGGTTCAGAATAGTCCCCCTTGCTTTCTGTGTTCCTGATGGAGCCTAAGTGAGGCTGAGCCCAAAGTTAGCCTCCAACTTGGTCAACAGTTTACATCAAAAACATTTAACAGCCCATAATTGACAACTGATCCAACAGGATTTCCTATAAGCACAGTAGCAGCTCTAGATGTGAGATGGCAATATTCATATTGTGTTTGCTATGGAGTATTTCAGTTAATTCACTCCTGCACAGGGATGAATATGTGCATATGTACAGAGGTGCCTGCTAAAATTCCCCTCGCATTCGGTGGAACACTTTGGATGCCTTTGCACTTCTCAGCAGACAAGAGGTGAGCCTCGACCAGACAGCTCAGGCCCTTTGGCTGATTTCGGGGTGGTCCTTGAGTATTGCAACGGTGACAACTGGCAAGCTGAGCTGTCCCACTTGGGGAGAGGCTGCCACAGCTCCCTGTGACCCCAGAGAGCTCCAAGGGCCTCACTTAGCACCACTGCTTATGAGGTTGCAGGATGATTGGCATTAGTCATCAGTCAATGTCCGTCCCAGCTGTAATCCAACACAGCAATTATTGGAACTTTTTGAAAGTCCAGTAACAATAGTAATGTTCTCCTTGGGCTATGATTCAAGCAAGTAATGTTCCAAGGCTGTTCAGGGATGTTTGATTATCTCTTGTCCCCTCCCTTGATTAGGTAACAGAAGTTCCTGCTGCAGTGTTTCTGATAAGCACAAGGGGAGTTTAAGCCATGAAGCCATTAGTCAAGGATTCCTGAGATCATAGAACAGCCTGAGCGAAGAGGATGGGGGTAATGCACCACTACACCCAGTTAGACTAGAAAGGACTCAAAACAAGTATTCAAGACCTAATCACAAGTCTCCTTTACCAATCTCTCTAATTATATATTTTCTAGCTTTCATAGCTGCAATGTATAATACAGGTGTACCAGGCAATGTACAGGAAATTAAAGTAGAATCCTATTGTTGGAAGGGATATGTCAATGTAGATTGTAAATGGCAGATACAAAAAACAGGGGAATGATAGTAGGAACATATCAGTCCTTCTGCAGGACATCATCTGATAGTTATTAATCAGAGAAGGAAACCCTGGTCTGGATTTTTAGGCAGCCTAAATTGAATTGTCTAGACTGGGGTGAACAGAAGGGGTTTATATCGACTGAGATCTTGAGCCACAAGTTTGAAAACTCAGGTTCAATTTTATAACATGTAAGAAAGCCTTAGGTTTTTTTTTTCTGAAATAATATTCTGCTGGCTGCATCTGCAGAAAATTAAGCTTGTCCAAAGTCATCAGCAGCTTGTTAAAAATGTAAAGAACTTACAGTGACTGTACCTTTAGAGGTACACATTTAAGATGCAGCATGACCATCTAGCACCTAGCCATGGTCTGTAGTTGTGGAAATGTATTTTTGTAGAAAATTTTAGCAAAATTCAAGAAACAGAAGCATCTTTGCTTTAGTTAGTGGAGGGAATGTGAATCTTACAGACTGCAAACCATAACGTGTACAGCACAGGAAGAGCACTCAAAATTCAGGCATGCAGCTTATGACAGGGGAATAGAAACTACAGAGTGATGTGATCATATAGCTCAGGACACAGCCAGGTCATCGTTGCAGTACTCCACATTTAAATATCTTTGGGCAAGGTGCTCAGAAATTACCCATTATATGTCATTGAATAAAATATTTTTTTTCCAACTAACAGCAATTCTGTGAAGCTCTCTAGGCCTTTGTCTTCAGGAATTATCCTGGAGAAAGGAGACTATACAGAAGCTAAAACTTTATAGTGGTTATCTTTGGGAGGGTTTAGCATTAAATTCTTATAAGCTTTATTTTCCACAGCCCTCCTAATGGCAGTAAAAGGAATCCAGCAGCTGCAGCAGAACTGGACTGTTCCAGAAGACATGCCCTATGTTTTTCTAGTAACTTTAATGCATTGAGGCATGTCAGTCCAGGTAGAAAACTCACCTTTCTGAAATAAGCCTATTTAGGTCAATGTGTCAAAGAAATTAAATTATTTTCAGTTGCATTTTTTTTGTTGAAGACCTGTTACATATGAAAAAAATCAAATTGTTGAAATGGAAGTGTTTATTTGAATCTGAGGTTCTACAGGAATGGATTTTTTTTACTCATTAAAAAAGCAAAAATATGAATGGTGAAAACTATTTTAATTCCACTGGCTGAGGACAAACACAGCTGTATGGAAATTTAGTGTGGTGGTTCCCACAGCAACTCTAGTCCCACCATAGAACACACAACAATATTCTTAATTTTCTTCTAAAACTGAAAATCTACCAGTATCTGAAAAATAAAAATCTGAGTAATTTCACATGCATAGTGAGAGATATATTTTCAAAGAAACAGCACTATTGAAATTTTAGCTTCAGTAGCCTTTCATTTCTCATCTGTAATTTCCCATTAAGATAGGATTTTGTACCAATGTATTTCTATAGAACATGACAATTCCTTTTCCAGGCACTTATTTTTGTAGTATTTCAAATGTGAAGATCAAAGTGATTGATGGATTCCATTTCACTGTGGAAGTAGTAAGAGAATACTTCCTTCGATGACTTCTGTAATCAAGATTAATTAAAATAATTTTTTGCACTTCAGAAAATGAGATTCAGATATTTATTTGAATGTAACTGTAGTCATTTAATTAAATCATTAGCAATCACAGAGTTGACATTATTAGTTCAAGCTCACTTAGCATGTATTTTAGCTTGAGGCAAAGCCATGGGCTGAAATCAAGACAGGCAAGTAATTTTTTTTCCATTTCATTAGCATAAAACCTTGTGAACGTAGTGTATTATTATTGTAGTCTGAGTTAGAGCAAGCTCTATCAAATTTCACCAAGACTGGAATCCAATGTGCTGGGCCTGAGAGCTTCTTGAGAGAGAGAGCTCCTGACAGGCACAGCTTGTGGTTTAAGTAGACAATAGAAATGACATTTATCAAGGAGAACAGGCTGCAGCTCCCAAACCTGGTCACAGCACAGCTTCAGATGATCAGGTATTATGCAGGAGCTGATGTACCCTCCACCAATTCCATAGGACTTGGGAGCCCTCCCTCTTAATTGCAAATCAACAGCTTTACATCCATTCATTGTTCCTCTGCCTGTATTTTGTTAAACTCGAAGATTTGGCATTATTACTAATGTAAAAAACTTGAGATAGAGCATCTGTTAGTATAAAATTGCTGCTTTGTTATGTTCCCTTTATTCTGTTCCTTATGCCACTGAAATACTCACCGGATTCTTCTGGTGTTTCCCATGGTTGTGTTGCAATGAAACATAAAAAACCTGGAGGTGAATTGGATGCAAATGTTGCTTCTAATGAGTAGAAACCTTATTTCCATTAAATAAGCAAAAGAGAAAAGAAGATCTTTTAGTGAAAGACACTCTGGAGAGAGACAAAATTGTCTCCAGTAGGGATTTCAGGACTATTGTACAGAGGCTGTTGCCTCACAGTGTCTCACTTCAGAGCCCCAGCCCCAACCAAGGCCATGTGTTCCTGCTGGGCAGTCAAAATCTACCAAACAAATGGATATTGGGGTATAGAAGAGCTCCTAAAGAAGATGCAATTTTTGTATTGCCACAGCCCAGTCCTAATTAGTGTTACAGAATATGCTGTCTTTGAGATGGGCAAGTAAACAAAGACATCTGAGAGACAGGGATGGCAGCCAGAAGCCAAATTGCAAAGTATTAGTGGGCTAGTGTGGGAATTACACTAAGAGGGTTTTCCTAAAAGCTGGAAAGACCCATAGGGAGAAGGGGGATACTTGACTGTGGAGGTCTTGGACATGAGTATAATATACTGGCAGTTTCAGTTCTCTCATTTGCAATTTATGAATAGATGAAAAGAGCAACTAAAAACAAAATAAAAGTGTGATTGCCTTTTTCAGTCTTCATTAGCATTCTTTTCTTGAACAGATGGGCCCTCACTAGATATTCTTATGTTAAGTTTTGCTCTGTTCTGGTCAATATTATGTTATTTGTATTATTTAATAAGCTTAAATTTATAGGGACAAAATCTGAATTGTCATGAATGAAAGGCTTAGAGCTTGACATTTTCCTGTCAGCTTGAAAATCACCTGAAATTGATGTAGTTTCTGAAACCAAGGACCACTCTGGAAAAACCCTCACTGTGGTTTACAGACCACATCTCTTTTGAGATCATCACCCCTATTTCCTTATCAGTTTAAAATTCAGGTCATGTTTTCGAGGTCTTTGCTGAGATTTACAAACATAGAACATGTCTGCAAATTCTACACCATCTTTACTGTCTTCAGGTGCATTAATTCTGCTTTTTATATTTTGCTATTTGACTGATCTGTAAGAAGGAAGAAAACTCAAGGATTGAGGTAAATCAGCAGTAAATTTAAACTCTTTTTTCTATCCTGTTTTCTTTTGTTGATCTGATTGTAGCTATTCACGTTTGCATGACATTATGAAAAATTGTTTATTTTGTCATACCAGGCGTAACTTTCAAATAAATAGTTAGAAATCTGAAAAAATCTGGGAAATCAAACCTACATTTGTTAAATTTGGCAAATATTTTCTTTAAGAAAAGGAAATGGGAGTGTTAAAATATTAGCCTAACGTTTCATTCTGGAGCTGAAAAAATATTTTAACATTTGTGATGTCATTTGAAAGTGTGATTTCAGTCATATCAGTAGGTAAATGAGGCTCTAAATTTATAAGTAAAACATCTCATTTTAAGTCAAATTAATAGTTTTAACTTCTTTTTATTGGAATCCAAAAAAATGTTGACATCTAAAATGTTTAACATTTAATCAAAATTCTTTCAGAGGTTTTTTTCTTTCAGCTGTCAAGGCAAAAAATAATTTTCATTCAGAGAGCAGGGAGATGTACTAACCATAGACTTCTTGCTGTTGGGAAGGCAGAATGAGAAATAAAAAAATGTGCCAGTACCTGGGTAGGAAGCTATCTGGGATTGAAAGACTTCAGCATCTTCTTTTGCTTTGTTTTGCTTAAAGGCATTTCTGATTTATTTCAGTGTTCCAGAGTCCAAAGAGTGTAATGTCATATTTAAATCCCTGTTCTACTTCTCTTCAAGCTTGATTTGAATTATGTATTTATATGGAGGCCTTAGGCCTGCAAGAGGAAAATGACAACAGGGAATCCAAGGTGTCCCTTGGCCATCCAAAGATTGGGTCTTTGGGATCTTTGAGCTGTCTGGCTCCTGAGGGAGAATGCCTCGCTCCAGGGGAGCTCAGCGTGTAGTGATTTAGATTACACTGATCCTGCCTGGGACAGAGGAGGGATTTGGTGCCAGACAAAGGAGCATCTGTTGATCTTTTCGAACCTGGAGAGAGCCTACTGCAATAAGTTCTAGTTCAGCACTCTCTAAATCCACACAAAGCTACATATACATGGAGGGAGTGTAGCTTAAGTCATTGCCAATTTTTATTTTTTTCTCTACACACAAAGCAATTCTGCTCACAGGAATGTAGGCAAAGGGAAGAGAGCCCTTGGTTTGGTTCAGGAAAATTGAACTCCAACTGCAGAAATTTGTAAGGCAAGTGTAAGGCAAAGCTCTTCTGTGTCTCAGGCTGTACTTTAGCAGTTCTGAAAGCAGCTACAGTGATATTACTATGCTCTGCAGAGCACTTGGCATGTTTCAACAGTGGGCATCCTAAGGCAGGCAATGCTATTGCTGGGAGCAAAGTGCCAGGGTAAATGGAGTGAACTGCTGGAACTCCAAATGATTCTGGGAGCTAAGAGCAAAATGTGGTTCACTGGTTTTCACTCCCTTCTTCCTACCTGGTGTTTTAGTGCCAAATATCTGGCTTATGTTTCTGGAACCTCCCGTCTGACCTACACTGTTGTGAATCTGACTCTCCTCTTCCTTTTCTGCCTGCCAACATGCAGGATTTCCTCTGGAGCTACTTATCTGTTCTCTCTGAGAGGGCTGTGGCCAGCACGGGCCCCCAGACAGAGCTGTCTTCCTTCTAACATTAATTTCATATGCGCATACACATCAATGAATGCAAGTTGCTCAAGGATTTATGTAGGTACTGATGAGCCTTTGAGGAATTACCGTTGCCTCTACTGGCCACAAATTCATTCTCAGCATGATGCTATGGGAGGGCTGTTTAAATTCTGGATGAGAGGTTTTTTCTACTGGAAATCTGGTATTGGCTGCCAACAACTAAGACAGAAATCAGGAATTCCCAGACTGTTTCTACCATATTACAAATCTGGACAATTCAGCTGTATTCTTGGCATTCTTCCTTACCATAAAAAGTATGTGAACATCTTGTCATACTCACTATACCAGGACTTTGAGAATATACTAGAATATTCATCAAGGGAAACAATGTAATTTGAAAATATGCACATCTTGTACAAAGCATTTATTGTTTTAAAAAGATGGAATAAACTTTTTTCATCTCTTATAGTCAGTTTATTAATATTTTTATTTTTTGCCTTTTGTAATGAAAAGGAGTGGGTTTTCTTAGCTTTTCATTATATCCAAATTACCCTGTGCATTGGGGAAAATTTTATTCTTAGTTTGAAATGTTATGTACAGAGCATTCACAATGAAATCATGTTAATAAGTATAGCTTTGTTAAAGAGTTATATAAAATAAAAGAGAAGCTAGATGATCCTTCTCTGTCTACCTTAAGTCCAGAAAAATAATGCAAACGCTGCTATGGTAACCAGAACTGAGTATTGTACTAAGACTAAATTTATACTGCTCCTCTTGTTTCTTTACCTTTTGTGGCTATTTGTTTTGTGGCTATTGAGTTTCAAGAATGTAAATCTTTCAGATGAGGACCTCAGAGCCAAGTTAACCCTTTGGTTTAAAAAAAAATTAAATACTCTCAAAATTTTTCACGGAAGTGAAACTGACTCCTTTAACATATTTCTTTGAAATGAGTTTTTCTGCCTTGGTTTTCCTGCTCACAACTCTCTCTTTCACTCTTTGGCTCAGTGAATATTTAATTATCTACCCAAAATGGAACAGTTCCAGCAGGAGAGAGGCAGACTCTATAAAGTCTGCTGTTAATATTACAGCTTCCTTTTACAAAAATACAATGAACTTACTCACAAAGGTCTGATATTTCCCTCTTGAATGCATTTTCTGTCCCCGCCACCTTTTGCCACTAAAAGCCCTCCACAAAGGAGAGTAGTTTTTGCTCCTGTTCCTATATGGAAATGACCATTTAATCTGACTTAGAACTTAATCATGTTATGCTGCCAAGTACCACACCACGGATACAAGAGCCTCTATATGGCAGGAGAAATTGTGTGAATTCACGTTCAGGGCACTGACACAAATAGAAAGGTATATGAACCTTTCTTTCCTATGTTCCTCCCCACTAGGATATTATTTCAAGGTGAAAATTCTAGTTTTGGAGAGCTTGCATTTTCCAGGGGAAAAGAAGGTCAATGAGAAACAGAAATTACACGTTAGTTCTTGTAGCAGTAAGCATAGAAGGCCTAATGAAAGTATTTTCTGGGTTTAAAAGAGAGGGGTTAGATATTTGCCTCAAGATATATTTAGTTGTTAGGTTACTTTTGCGGGTGGAAACTTTTCCTTACTGGTTCTTAACAGGCAACCACTATTCAAAACCTCTTTGGACAAGAGTATATACCTTTTATTTAGAAGCTAATGAAGCTTCCAGAGAGGTATGTTATTTCGGAGGGATTTTGTATTGTCTGCTCTGGCTGTCCATGATCTTTTCCAACTCTTGTTATGCACAATTGAAATAACACCAAGTGGAGAAAGAAGTACATCTACTGTCTAAATGTGGCAGCCTTATTTAAAGGGTCTGTTCCTCATGCTCCCCATGTTGCCTCAGTATTTAATAATTTAAGCACAGAGTGTCTCCTAGCCATCGTTGTCCTCTGCCAAATCCATAACTAGAAAACAGAAGGTATTAACTTCAGATTCTCAGCTTCCTGACACAAGGATCCAACATGAGCAACTGAGGCTGGTCTGTGCAAATAGGACAGGGGATGTGCCAAAGTTACTAGAAATTCTGTTAGCCAGAGTCTCCATAGCTTGTACAGAAGCATGAGTCACTATGTCTT
Source organism: Cinclus cinclus (assembly GCF_963662255.1). NCBI lineage: Eukaryota > Metazoa > Chordata > Aves > Passeriformes > Cinclidae > Cinclus > Cinclus cinclus. The sequence goes on from NC_085055.1 coordinate 16,956,120, forward strand.
AAATATTTTCCCTGCAACTGGAATAACTCTCTGCTGGCTCCATTGGTAGCACAACAGGACAGAAATGGTGAGTTTAGTGTGGGACATGATGCAAATAAACAAGAAATTGTGAAAAAGAAGATGATCTTGTTAGTCCCAGCATGATTATGTTTCTTTTTTCAGGTAGCCTAAGGTTAACTAAAAATAGATAAGCAGAAGTTTCATCACCTGAAATTTCTTTGTATAGAGAAGTATCCTTTGACCAGTTGCACAGGACCATTTCTGGCAAAGGCATTGCTTTCAGTTTGCAAGAAATCTCTGTTACTCCTTGAAGGGTGATACTTTGGAAAGGGAATAACTCGATACCTTCAGAGGAAGGGTAACATTCTCCGAGTATCCCTGTTGTGGAATACAAATGAAGGTTTACAGCTGGTCATTCAGTAAAGCTTATTAGAGTGAGCTTCATTAGCTCTTTTGTACGATTTTGCTAAGGGCTAAGCAGCACTCTTTACGTCTTTGTTACTTTTTGCGCATGCTTGTACGAAGGCTAAATATAGGAACCTAGAGAGATGGAATTGGTTACAGAAGACACAGCTGTGGAGTTATTATTTACAATCAAATTAGAAAAAAAAGAACAACTGAAGGGAACAGAGACCCCATTAATAACTGCTGGGAGCCTTGTTTGAAGTACTTTTTTTTCTTATATCCAAATGTATTATCAAGAGACAAACAGTTCTGTATGGTTTTGTTATTGGAGTACTAGATTGTGTTGTTTTTTCTTTGCCAAAATTTACTTTTTGTACAACTACTGTATTATATTAATATGTTGCTTTGATTTTTCTTATTTTCTTTCTCCCATAAATTGCTGGGTTTCACTGTCATATTTTATGGAGAAAAGCATCTAGAGGCAGCATTCCCCTTCCTGAATCCAAACCAAACTGCAGAGCTGGTACCACAGAAATGAAACTTCCCTTTCCCAAGTCAGTGATGTCAATCCATCTCATGTCACTGGCTGATGACAAGGCACCAAGACTAACATTGGCATCCTAAGAAAACACAAGCTCTGGTTGTATGGCAATTTAAAGCCCAGTTTCTTAAGGTTCAAGTCTGTTCAGCAAAATTCTCCCACATGTCTCCCAAGACATCGCTGTGTTGGCTTCAGGCACATTTTGTGACAGCAGTGCCCTGTGGTGCTCCTGCCCTTTTAACACCCTCGTCCCAGGCTGTACTTAACACTCTGCTGCAACCTACTGATGCTCCGAGGAACTACAGATTGGGCAATCCCTCCTCAGCCCCACCCAAGTAGGAGGTTTAAAATACTTTAAACAGTCCATTTTCAGCACTAGTGGCATCATTGTTTGGAGGGGAATGCTCTTCTATTTTGGCATTTCTGTATTGGAATGTTTCCTGTAATGCAAACTTAAAATGAGTTGCTGGTTCTGAAAATGGCTGTCAAGTTTGAGGAACACAGCAGGATGAACAGATTGTAGAGTCACTAACATGAGGAATTGTTTCCTTCTCACTGTTACATTCTTCCCAGAACCTCATTAATTTATCTGAATTTATGCAGAATGATTAATGAAATCGGTTTTGATAACAGTTAGTAAGCACTTGCTGTGCAGGAGCAACTTGCTCTATTAAGCTACTGAGAATGATTATATGTATAGAAGATAGCAGAGTTTTTCTCTAAGGTGCCTCAATATCAAGGTGCTGGGATTTCTCCTTGTTCTATCATGACAATTACTATGTGCCCTGTTAGTGTTTTGTCTTCATAAGACGTGAAGAGATAATCTAGAATTCTCAAAGGCACATAGTAACGGCTAAGTCTTGTCAATTTTCATAGAAGTGGGGAGCACAGCACCAAGCTGCCATGAGAGACAAGAAGATAATTTCTCTGGTTGTACAGCTCAAATGATGGTGTCTTAAGTATACACCGGTGTTAGAATAAGACTAACTAGCCAGATGTCTGGCCAAGATCCACCACAGATACCTCTACAAAGATGATAGGTAGATGAGGAAATATCCAAATTCAACTTTCAGATTATACTATCTGCTCTGATAGGTGCTGATGGGAGATAGAGCTTATAATTATAAGAAAAATGTGTAGAAAGAAGAATGACTAAATAAGTGGAAAAGGCAACTGTGGACACCACGGTAGCTGTCCTTTACGGTGTGCTTTGGAATGACCAGAGCAGCAGTGCCCCGTGTCTTACTCTGCAAACTGTCTGCACATGGCACCTGACTGAGTCCCTCCTGAACCAAGGCTCTCCCAAGCAGAAAGAGAAGCAGCTGATGAGGCAGGCTGGAGCAGTGGTTGTTAACAGGCTGTGGTGTGTGGATCAAGGCTGTGCTCAGAAAGACCTTGGGACCACACCTGGCTCAGTGGGAGAGGCAGGGTCTGGCAGGAAGCAGTGACTCAGGGATGGTGCTTCTGCAAATCTCATGGACTGCCAGTCTGCATCACCAAGCTGGTCACCTCCTTGCTGGTGGAGGGTGAGCACATGTTCTGAGGAACAGCCTAGAACACCGGTTACTGTTCAAAACAAAACCAGTATTAGTCAAAGAACCAGGGGGTGCTCACAGTCTCCCAGAAGCTGTCTTAGTGTATTCTTCAGGATTTTTAGCATTTAAAACAGTTCCCAAATTACACACTATGAAAGTAATTTCAGAGGATGTCATGTTTTCTATTCCAGTATACTTGAAGAGGAGCTGAGGGAACAAAAACTTACATAAAAAACCCCTAGAAAGATAAGTGTTGCTCTCATGTTCTGACTTCACCAGCCTACTGAGCCACCTTCAGGTTCAGGCCTCAGATCTCAAGAGGGAGCTCATAAGTTCTCTACTGGCTTCCTTTGTCCTTCACATTTGAACTAAAAATATTTCTCATTTTAGGATCACACATCACTAATCTTAATTGTAGTTCTTTTCCCCATATCTAATTTTTACATGTTAAATCTGTCACAGTGTTATTGAGTAACACCTGCCATTTGATTAAGAGTTTTGGAATAGCAGAGCCTGATCTGAAGCTGTCTGATGTTCCTACACACTCAGAATTAGTCAGAGAATGAGAACATACTCCTCTGGTTCTTAGAAAACTTTTCTAAGAAAAATTTTCTTAGAAAATAAATAAGGGAGAAGCATTTAGGGGCTTAGTCTGGAAGGACAGTTCAGCAGACAGAGGACTTGGGCACTTCCTTCTGTGATCCTTACCTGCACTTGTTTTCCCTGACTAGAGATGAGGGTATTCAACACTTCATACAGCCCCACCTCACCAGCTCAAGAGCTAGTGCTGGCACCCTGTGACTTCCCAGTCACCTGGCATGGATCAGACCTTGCTGCCAGCCCAGCAGTGATTTCCCAAGGACAGCCTGATGTGATAGATTTGCTATTCATGGGTGTTTGATTCGGCCCACACACTGGCCCCTTCTGAGATACATCACACAACCTTATTCCATTTGTGAAGACTGCTTCAAGGACCCGAAGCCAGCAGGCTGCACTTGTCTGAGGAATTGTATTAAGAAGTCTGTCAGGTATTGTGTTAAGTGTGGAAAGCAGATAAACTGTATAGAAACACAGAGGAAGATTCAGGGACCATGTGCTCCAAGAGGAGAGCTCATGTAACTAGAGCTGCAGAATTGCTGTGGGTCTGGAAGGCAGCCAAGGGGTGGCAGGACACATTTGAATTGTTCTGGTCTTCCCACATTACTTCCATGCCCTGCCACCTGCTTCTGCCTGAACCTGAAGTGTTCTCGGCTACTTTTGGCCCCAATAACCAATCCAGAGCAAATGAGTTATTTCCCTATTTGGACCTCCAGGTGCCTGTTCTGCACAGAATGGTCTGGGGGATGAAAAGTACCTGAAGGAAAACAATTTGGGAGCTGAAGTTCATTAGGCTGTGAAAGGCTTGGGTGAGGACACCTAGGAGAGAGTTATGAAATACTGTATTAGTTCTGGGGAGTGGGAACCTCTCCGTGATATTCCCTAAAGGAAAGATGATGCTTTAATTTAACACTGACAGAAGAAAATGGATTATCTGAATACTTGGAGGAAATTGTGTGAGGAGATGAGTTAAGAGCTATTAATCAACAAGGACTACTAAATTGAAACAAATGCAATCCAATATACTTCAGACTGTCCTGGGCACCAGAACACTTACACAGATTGGGATCACAAGAAAATAATTTATGCTGGAGAAGTTTCAACCCAGGAGGAAATTATAAGCATATGTTTTGGGGCAGCTGTAACCTAGAGCACTGTGGAATATGATTCTTAGTAATTAATATTGCAAAGGCAAGGACACCGGCATCTGAAGTGCTACCTATAGTATATTAGCAAATTACTCTTAGTAATAGGAGTACTCCTAGATAACAGAGGAGTTTCAGCCTTATGCTGGCAAATTAGTTACTGGATTAGAGAGAGTGTCCTGCTGATTAAACAAAATGACTGAATAGAAATAGAATAGACAATGCATTATATAGATGGAAAATACATTAGAAGAATGTTAAACATATGGAAAGCATTTAAGACTCTGAAGGGGGAAAATGGCTGGATCAAATCTGAAGTATGAAATGTACTCTGTGAGACACAGGGGTTTTGAAGCTAAAGAGAAACCTTAAAGATTGTAGTTTATGCTTTTGTTCCTCCTTTCTTCACTTCCTTATAAAATGCCTACTCTTATGGGAACCCCCAGGTCGCAGCCAGGCACAGAGCAGTGCCAGCCCACAGCTGCAGCGTGTCTCCCCATTTCTGAAGCAGTAGGGCTTCTCCTTCCCTCCCTGCACCACCCTGCCCCCAGCTCCACGTCTCCAGTCGTTGTGATTTCCATGTTTTGCTAAGCACTATTATACAGTACTTTGAGCTCTACTGAAGAGCTGACAGAGGGATAGAATTTAAGTTTGGAAGTAAGTAGAACTTTAAGTCTGTGATAGAATGCTTACAAATGGTTCATGGGATGCAAAATGTCCTGAAGTGCAGACCTTGTTGGTAGACTGTTGATAATGGCTTACACCTGTGTTAAGAACATGCAGAAAATCTGGCATAGAAAATGATGAAGGCATTTTTCTAGGCCACTGACTCTAGATGGGTGTTCTGATGTTTAGCTTTCTGAAAAAGCAGTTGTGATACTGGAGACCATTTTTCCCCCCATTTTATCTCTTAAACAAGTAGTTTAAAATCTCTATCTGAGGGCTGCTCTGAGCTGGTGGGCTTTCCTGAAGAGTCTCCTAACCATCAGCTGCATCTGAACACTGCAGCAATTTAAAATTGGATTTGCCACCCAGCATGAAGCCAGGTGGAACTCAGGTGATGCGAATAGGCGCAAAGTTGTGATCCTGCAAACCACACCAAATTACTGCCACAGCATCTGAGCAGCCCAGTTCAGAAATGGTTCTGATAATAAGTTTCTCAGAGCACATGGAGTGCATAGGAGGAGGGTTAGTTGTGGCTGTTTCAATATACATTTGTTAAACCGAAGGTGTTCAGGAATTCTTTGCCCTAAACTACTCTCTTTAAACTATTTTGGTATTTTGAATTAGGATTGGTTGCATAGAAAATAGTGGATTGGAAAAGTTTTCCCCTTTTTTGAGAGATTTCAAACCCATGTTTCCCATTCCTTTGGCTGTACTGTCAGCAGCAGGAGCTGCTCTGTGTCTGGCTGAAGCAATACCTTTGTACAAAACCAATTCAGCTCTTTGGAAATATACAAAGACAACAAAAAGAATGAACATATTCTTGCATTTTGCCATTAGGCAAGAACTCTGAAGTGCTGTATGTCAAATAGTACAGCTACTTTTTAAACTGGATTTCTGATCTAGTCCAAAGTAATTCACTATTGGTTTTCCAATAAAAATCCATGCTGAAGCCCCAAACAAAGATTCCTGCCTTCAAGTCTTCCCTTAGTACCTGAAAGTACTGTATTCTGATATTTACCATTTTGGAAAGTAATTTCCTGCTTCTCTTTTAATATAAATCTATGCTGACAGGAGATGCCCCACTGAAGAATGAGATGCTTTTTTTTTTTTTTTTTTTTTTTACCTTGCTAATGTTATTTTCTCATTTGAATACTGGTATTTCTGTTGAATGAGTGTGCATGTGATATTTGTGTCTATGTAGCTTCATAACTTCAGAGAAAGTTTGAAAACATCAGATGAGAAGCTGAGAAGGTAATTTGTTATATCCATAGGTTGGGCAACAAGTTTAAATATAAAAATAAAAAATATAGAGGATTAAATATAGACTAAATGTAGTCAGTTATAATGGTAAGCAAGCAAAGACTGGGAGGAAGTGGTCTACTGTATTAATATCTGGTATTTCATACAAAACTAGACGTGTCACAGTCTGACCAAGAAGATGATATCAACAGGACTGATTTACCCAATGATATGCTGCATTGAATGAGAAATAGAGAATTGCAGAACATTCCAAATTCTAACCAATCTGACTTTTTCCTTCTGATTTTAAACAGAAAATTTCTAAAATTTAAAATATATGCTACTTCTATTTTAAAAGTTTTCAGTGGGAAAAACTCTTAAACTTTTATTTACTTGTTTATATACTGAATTTATTTTATTTGTGTACTACTTTAATCTCCAGTGTTTGTGTTGCAGGACAGCTCTTGAGTGTTGCTGTCCTATATACCCACAAAGACAACGTGTGTGGGAGGGGGTTATATTTTTACACTGACTTAAAATCCCTGATCTCCCAGAAGTCACGTACAGGAACAACCAAATGTTGCAACACTGGAACATTCTGGATAATTGTTTTAGTGCCATAATACATATATAAACACTGATCTCTACCTCTGCACACTGCGTGCAGCATTCTGACACAGTAGTAGTGCAGGTAAACAGAATCATGTGGTAGGAAATATTTGGGAAACACACCCCATTCCCTTGGTGGGGCAGTGTAGGATCTCATAGCTGCATTTATATTTTGTATTTGATATCATTCCATCATAATTCTGAATCTTACGTTGATCAAAGTTGTCTTACTACAGACCTTTTTGGTGTCCTATTGCACTCATCTCCCAACAGAATCTTTTTTTGTTTTATACATCTTGGAAATATTCAACTGGCATATTAAGTCCCACTGTTTTCCAGACACAGGAATAAAAATCTCTAGAAATCTGAATAACTGTGAACTTAAAGCATTGTTATGATCAATGTTTTAGCTCTTGAGTGACTGGGCTGTGCTATTCCCACTCTTGGACAAATATCTTGCTAGCTACAAACTGGAAAAAAGTGCATGCAGTACTCTTCAGTAGGTGGCATGCTTAATATTCCTAGTAAAATTGAAAGACTTTGACGTTAACAATAAAAAACTTGTGTTGTTTATTTCTTGATTCTATTCCTTAAAAGAGTTTTACAGAAATTATTTTGTATGTTGCTATATCTCCTTATTTAACTACTTGGGATAGACGCATCACTGGTTAGCTGTTTCTGACTGTTTCACTGCTTTGAACCTGTTCCTAACTCTCTTCTCCCCACCAGGCCTCTGCTTCCATTCTGGATCTTTACCCTGTATTTTCACTCAGGAAACAACAAAATGCTTCACAGAATTAAAAAATGTCACTGACCAACTATGGGATTTAATACCATTCAAAGTTGAAATACCTGTCTGCTACTTCATTAAAAATTCAAAATTCAGAAGACACTGAGTCTACTAGTCTCCTGCTTCTGTCTAAACTTGTACCAGTGTCCCAAGTCATCACATTTTGGCTTCTTGAAATCCCCCAGAGTGTCTCACTTTAGTAAGTATTAATTACCAGTGCACAAAAGTAATGCTTAGCCCCTTTTAGGATTCACAGTCTGCATCTTTTTGACTTACTTATCTGCAGAGCACAGTCTGATATTTTCCAGGTCTGCCTGACAGATTGGGGCAGGGGGCTTATGGAGAACATCCCACAGGCAGCAGTGAAAAGAAATAGCATGCATGCCTTATCCAGCAGCCCGATGGCTAGGGCATGTATCTGAAATGCTGGAAATCCCAGATCAGCTTTCTATTTAGGTGAGTTAATCTGAATCCCTCTCTCCCAGGATAAAGCCCTAATCAACATCTATGGAGTTGAGGTATTCAGCCTACAGACCAGAGTGTCTGTACTGCAGAAGGACATCACAGACACTCTACAGAACCTTTCCAGTTTTCCTGAGGATTCTTCAGTCCCTTATTACTGTGTGACCGTGTGTCTGTCTCTTAAAAGCAGCAGGGTACTGGAGTTACACTTGGATATGGTTGCAGGCTGGTCAGAGCACATGAGAAAGCTGGAAGTAAATGGCCTCACATCTCTATATTTCCCTGCTGCAATAAAAAAAAACAGAATACTGTTGCCTTTTAGGTGTGCACAACAATCAAATAAGGATTGAGACAGAGAAGACGTGAAAAACTAGAGGTACTGGCAATTACCTAGAAGAGGAGAGACATAAATCTGTGGTGGGATTTGCATCTTGTTTATTCTCTGTGCGCTGTGTTGCTCAAATTACCTTAAAAATAGATATGTCAAAGCATTTGCAATCAGGCAGTAAAATTTTCTTCTTTGACAGACCAGCTGACCTTCCAGACCAGGGTTGTGCTATATCAGATATGTGGCACACTGAGAGCACATTCTCACATGACATTCTTATAAACAGACTCACGCAGCAGAATCTAAACCATCATTAGCTGAGAACATGACCAGCTGAAAACTGTCCAAAGGTCAGGTGACAATTGGTTTACTAAAACAGAAGGAAATTTCAAGAGAAAGCTGTCCTCAGCTTAACTGTAATATATCTCTACTCACATAAGAGTAGAACAAAGATGGTCTATAAACATTTGAAGATGATGCTGTGCAGGGAAGGGCTGCAGTACTTTGATACAGAAAACCAGAATATTCAGACATTTAATAAATGGTCTGAAATTTACCATTTGATATTCAGTCCAGGCTCAAAACATTGCATTTCAGAGAAACTGGGTACTCAAATATGAAACTGGAGAGTAACTGGCCAAGCAGGAGAAAGATGCAGGAGTGTCTGACATCTCAGTGGGAGCACTGAGATGGTGATGCTATTGTGAAGGAAGATCTCTCAGTGATGAGAAAAACTAGAGAGCTTAGTCCAGGAAGAAAAGAAGGCAAAGGATATGTGGAGGAAAGATATAACACAAGCCTTGGATATGTCCTTGGCCCTGCCTCCAAAAAAAAATGCAAACTCTTATGACCCCTATGATTTTACATGTCTTTTCTACATAAAGGCTTCCTTACCTAAGCTGAGGCAAGTTGAGGTAAAAAGAGAGAATGTATAATGGAATAAATAATGACAAGTGAATTGGGCTTTTAGGATTAATGGATTAATAATGTTCTTTCTTGTTTAATCATCTAATTGTAACTTTCACTATAGGTGGGAAACCATTTACAGGGACAGAGCTTATCTCCCACCTGTGACTAATCAGCTGATAGAAACTCAAGTGTCACCCCCCCAGGTGAAATCTGGATAGGGATAGAGCTTTAAAGAGGAATTTACACTGTGCATCTATGGGGAGGGAACGATTGTAATATCCCCATTTTTGTTTATGGCATGTGTTATGTCTGATTTGCATGCATCATTCCACTAGAAATTTTAAATTGTCAGGGTCCACATAAAACAACATTTAAGGACACAGTCAGGGACTCCCTGCATGTTAAACTGTGAATTCAGGGAACTATAATTATTAATGTGCTATTGGTCATAAATAAATATTAAATAGTCATAAAAACAATTCTGATGTTAGCCCCTGATATTTTTGTTATTATCCCTCAAAAGAGCTATTAAGTATCACAGATCTTCTAGCTGAGCAGGGAAGAAATGTCTTGTTCCAAAGTTGAAGAGATAGCCTTAAGGAAGATGAAACAGCTCAGTAAACAGAGCAGTAGTCTAATTGTGATGGGCCCAGAGCTGCAGCCAAAGTCACCTGGAGAGTTTATCATGTAGGCAGATGCTGATGCTAGAGACTGAATTTTAGGACCTGATATCTGGCTACTGAGCCCCCTGCTCTAGGAGAAATACATATACAGTAAATGCCTTTGTGAATCTGCAGTATCAAATCCCAGGCAGTGCACTAATGCAGCCTTTAATGCTTGTATTTTCTGGCATTTTCAGTTATCTTTTACATGTGACACATTTCAACTTTCATCCTTTTTCAGCTTTCTGAATGTAGTTTCCTTTTAAGAACCACTGCTTATGAAAATGACATCTGCTCTGGAACTCTACCTGCTGCTTGTAGTGCCAAAACATTTTCAGTTTTCCTGTCCCACCAACTCTCCAAATGTGGGTAAAAGAATTTCTGTTTGCTTGTCTCTGATCCATCCATGAATCATTGCCAGTAGTTTGTTACCTTATAAACTAATAAAGACAGTGAGTATGTAGTGGAACCTCATTTGGGCCTGGATGTTATTGGAAACTGTCACATAATGGTAGCAGTCAGTAAGTTTAAAAATGCAGGTGGTTTACTACCATGGCATGTTGAAGGTAAAAGGTGGACCAAGAATATTCTGCATGTCTGTTTCCACTGAAGGATGTAACAGGGAGGGAAGGCCTTCTTTTAAACTTAATTTTCTGCTCCTGGGGAAATGGGTGGCTCTGTGTCCCGTTGCACAGATGGTAAAGTAAAAGGTATCCTATAGAAAAAAAGGAGGGAGTAATGACTGTAAAAATCTTCCCTTGAATGTAATATATGCATTTTTCCCCTATGCCACATTAATTAATCTATGGAAGTTGAATGAGAATATGTGTATACACTTCAGGAGAGAGTTTTTCCCTCATGTTAAAGATTTACTTCAGTACAAAGTTAGTTGGAATCCTCTTGCTTATACAGGGGAGAATGTCAGAGTCAATAAAATTAGTGGATTTAGTCCCATGAACTTTAATGAGATTCGATCAGTCTCAATAGCATGATGTATTGTTACTGTCAAGTAAAAGCCAGAATCTGATAACAGCTTCAGAGTACAGTTGCAGGCCAGTTTTTAACACTATTCTCTAGTTACATTAAGTATATAGTTACCCTAAGCAGAGTAACTTATTATTCCATCTTGTTGAATGTGTTTACTTATGAGTACAGAAAGAGGAGAGATGTCTTGTCATCGTTACACAGAGGGGCAGAATTGCCTTACATTTACTGATGCTGGCAAAATTTCCTGTTCAGATTTTCAGTTGGTCTCCATGGGTAGCTATGGTGCCCATCTGCGCTCTCATTTTACAACAAATCACTTTCTACTATTTTATTAGTATTTTTTTAGTCTGTTACTGTATTAGAACTTCTATTTATAGATTTTGTGGTACACTCTAAAGATTAAAGAAATCCATCAGAAAGAATACATTTGATTTTTCAGTGTGGAATATGCTCACACAACCTGCTGCTTTCATTTACATCATATGAATTACAATCTGATCTTGACCTCAAATTGGCCCTGTTGCTGGATGATGAAAAGGATTTTTGTTTAAAATACAATTATTTTAAATTTCTTAAGTGTCTAAATTTAAATTAAAAGTAAACCCATTGCCATTCTAGTACTGCTGTTTGTAAATATCAAGTGATTGTTTGAGGGCATACAATCATTATGTGGTACAAGCAAATTGGACCCAGCAGCAGCTCTTATAGTCACAGGAACTAGATTAAACTCTGGATTTTCACTTACACAAATTGGTTACAATCAGCTGTTAAGAAAAGAGTTTATACTTCAGGCATGATATTTTCCCCTCTTTTTCCTGCCAATGCATCCGTGTGAGTTGTTGAAGGTTTTTAGTAGTTTACCTATTTGTCACTGAATACGATAGAGGGAAGATAATTTGACTATCTTATTTCTCTTGTTCCACAAGTTCCCTTGTAAGTTAACAAGAAAACAGCAAATTTTAGCAAAACAAAACCTCTAGAGAGTAAATTTCAGAATGTCTGTTTACATTTTTTTTCTGACACATGTTTATGGTGTAGCACTTTGTTCAACCCTTCTGACTCAGAAGCAGGAGTGGGCCCAAGAATCTTCTAACTTGGAAAATTCAGGTCTCTGGATGTTTTATAGAGAGCCAGATTACATCAATCTGAGTGTTTTCCACAACTAAATCAGATCTGGCAATAGTGTTCTTGCAGTGTCCAGACAAGATTTCAGAGGGACTGTGGGACTCATCTTAAATCTTTCTGCATTTTGGTGGCAAAGAGAATGAGAAAATTCAGTCTCACCGTGAACATTTGTGCATGAAGTGAAACCAAAAGTGATTTCAATCACTTTGTGTGAGAGGCAAGAGTAGAAATAGAGAACTAAATTTACCCCAAAGCCACATGATGTGACCATGTTTCCACTTCAAGAAGCAGGCTTTAGGAGCCAGCGTGTGAGTGTTTGCAGTAGGGATAAGATTGCCCAGGGCTGCTGCTGTGACTCCTACTTACATTTCCAGCACAGCAGTAGAACAAGAGTCTGAGACAGAGCAGAGGAAAGGCCTCTGCTTTTCCTGTGACATTTGAGGACAAATGCAGGCAGGGTGGTGGGAGGAAGGCAACGATAAGGGCAGAGGCCACTCACTGATGTTCCTGGCTGTATTTAGGGACATGCAAGCTGGTGGACACATTTCCTGAACAACCTCTTCCACAAGATGAGTGCTCTGACTACAAATTCCATCATCTACTCCTTTTTTTTTTTTTTTTTTTTTTTTTTTTTACTCAAATGGAGCAAGGGAAAAAAAGTTCTTTCCTCCCAAAGGAAAGTATTGAATCATGTCAAGTACATTTATCCTTTTCAGTCCCACTTGGTCATGCAGAATTTCCAGCCTCCAGCAGCAGCTGCTTCCCACCCTGGCAGCAGAACATTGCTGTAGGCATGTTGCTGCATCCCAACCAACCACCAAAAGAAAGGGGCAGCAGTAGGTTCAGCCTTTACTTCCTCCTGCTTTAAAGTGGACCTGTACTCTACCGAAACCTGTGTCTACCTTTATAAAAATATCTGAAATATTTATCGGGCTTTCTGCCTTATTTCTGTTGCTAGCTTTGTTCTTGGTTATGGTTATGTCTTCCTTTTCCAAAGAGTTGACTGTTTGTATATATGCAGTGCCCAAGAGTTTTGGAAGAAGTAAAGTCAGGTTGGCTGGTTTTGCTGTTTATTGTTTCATACCATAAATCTTCTCATCTATGTGTTCTGCATTTTCACAAAGGAAAAAAAAAAAAAACATTTGTGCAACATCTGCTTTTAAAAAAGGAAAATATGCCAAAGCATCCAGATTTCACCCAATAGGATTACCCATTAAATTATGGTTGTATTCAATTCTCACCCCAGATCTTTTCCATTGGGAATTTTTACCTGTGAGGTAGCAGGCCAAATGCATTTTAAAATTAAATTTAGAGGTTGCAAGACCCATCCTATTAATCATTTCAAGCAGGAGAAAAATCAAGCAGACTATGTGTTTAGAAAAGAAAAAAGAGGTTCCTGGAATGCAATCCTCAATGCCAAGTACACTTTGTATAGAGTATCCTGGAAAAACAGCATTTAAAAATGGAAAGGTCAGCATCTTGACCTGGTTGACTTCCACAAATGGTAAAATATGCTTAGTGTAAAAGAAGAGTATGTGTTATGGAGGTATGGGAGATGAAAGTGAGAATTGAAAGCATAAAGACAATTAATCTTGCCTCTAGTATCATCTATAAGTACAGTGAAAAATGTGCAGGTGGAGCACTTACTAGAAGTTTCAAGCTGCTCTGAATATTTCTAAATTAAGACAGTGATCACAGAGAATTACCTTAAGCTTCTGCTATTTTATATTTAAATTCTCTGCCAATTTTTCAAACCAAGGAGGTGATTCTAATGATGCACACTTGTCAAGTGCTACATGGAACAGAAAATTTCTACTTTAAAAGGGAAAAGGCTGCTTGAGATGTAGTTTAATCTGTGTGATTATGTGCCCTTTCACCACTGCAATATGACAGAGATCTGCTTTTTGTGACAATGGACCTCAGTCTATTTACAAGAGGGTTGGTGTCACAATTAAATCATGCGTGATATTGTATCAGTCATAGTAAGTGGTCCTCTTAGCAATGTATGTTTAATGTAATTGATAATGGACTCATATTTTGAAATTGAGAACATATCAATCTTCCAGTGATTAAGATAAACTTGAAATTGATTTGATTTTCCTTGCAGCTTCCATGTCAGAATTTTATGAGAATTTCCAAAATGAATCTGATGACTTGGTAGAGAGGAGATGTGAAGAATGAGTCTTAGAAGGGCTGCAGTGTTCAGTGCTGCCATGCTTGAGAATTCATAACAGATTTTCAGAGAGAAAGGTTTAAACACCAAACTTATTATTTTCTGCACACTTAAAAGAAGCACTCAGTCTTTAGTGGTGTCTGTAGTCCTGTGAGTGCCTGAGCACTTACAGGATGAGAGTCTTGTGAATCACTGAGTAATGCTTCTGTTCCATAGAGTTGCTCGAATCCACGTGTGAATCTTCTTCTAAGAGACTAATACAGCTGTCACAAATTCAAGGGTTTGCATTTGCACAGCTGAAGTGAAAAGAACTCTTTTTTATATTCCAGCTAGGTATTTATAATGCTGATCTGAATGCAGCATTTGAATGCTTTATAAAAAGTATTGCTCATTAATTGATCAATAAAAACAGTTCCACTGTGATCCATCAGTTGTAGCACCTGAATGATGAGCCTATATCATCACAAATCTATCACAAATAGTCAAATTTATATGCATTCACATACTAGGTCATGGCATGAAGCTTGAAATATTTAGAACCACCCCTTATTTGCCTTGTTAAAATAGCTCTACTGATGCCAATGATGCTTCTACTCAGGCAGCTACACCCAGCCTAGTACCTTAGAGAAAGGGTAGAAGAAGGGCTGGAAACTTATTTCTCTTAATCTCCTTTATGCTATAAGCCTGTTTTTACAGAGTGTAACCTTTGCAGCAAAATGGGCCTCTATGTGTAGATGTTATAGGCATGTGCAAGAGTATTACTTTTGCAGTTTTTAATTTGAGCACTGAAGGAGATATTTTATGTTTGCAGGTTTTCATTTCCTTCTGTTGCTATTTTGTGTTATGATACATTAAACTTCAAAGAGATCTATCACCTCGAGTTTGGTGAGTTCATCCACTGTGAGAGGAAGCAATGCAGATGCAATGCAGCTATCAGCTGTGGAGGGAGAAAGCTCTCCTCAGTGCTGTGGGGTGTGCTGTGCCTGGGAGGGCTGGACTGTGTCACAGAACAACCACGGTCATCCTGTGAAGGGCAGGTACCTGTGAGCAGGTTGGATGTCACGTTCTGCAGGTGGCAGAACAATGAAAGATTGTGCACTGCTCATTTGTAACAAATCAGATGGACTGGGAAGTAAATAGTGAAGACTAAAAAGTTTCTGCATTACTGGACGGATGTTAAAGGAGTCAACATTCTTTTGCTATTAGTAGTGATGGGGATTCCAAAATTTCATGCAGCAAACATCTGCATCAGCATTTAGTGACAACTTAAAACCATATTAGGAGCTAAGGAAGATCTCATGGACAGGAAGATTCTTTACACTGCACACAGAAAAAAGTTCAAAGCCCAAGAGAAAATGAAGCTACACTTTACAGTACTGTTTTGGGGGTTTTGCAGCTCAGATGATAAGAACCCACAGCAGTTGATTTCACTTTGCAGTTAGTGTGTGCTGATAATAGGACAGAAATGCATTTGTGGTTGGTGTAGAGGAGGTACGGGTGGGGGAAGGTATTATCTCAATGAAAAAAAAAATTGTCTTGCATTTTTGTGTGCACCAGCTTTATGTTATAAGAAATGCAGTAACTTTTTCACTAATCAAATTAATGACCATTTCAGGGACAAAGAAAACTTAGGTAAAATGTTTAAATACACACACGCCTGAGCAACCTATTGGAATGAACTAGAATCCCCAGATAATGAAGCTGGATATCTGCATTAGAAAAATAAATTGTTGTGCCAGTACAGATGCATAGAATGACAGATTTTGGTGTTTTTCTTCAAAAGGCAGTTCTAGCAATGTTAGATTACCAAACATGCTAAAGAAGCAAACCTAAACAGAGTGTCACTATCTTTTGTTTTGCAGTAAGCCTGGGGGAAATTGCCACTGGGGGAAAGGGAGCTAATTCTTCAGTGCATTTGTGAGAAAGTGGAACTGTTGTCTATTCAAGCTCACACACAGTTGTGAAAGAAAATAGTTTTCATGGTCTTGCTAGACAGAGACAAGACTCACATGGCCTTGCTAAGTAATGCAGCTGCACATTGAAGGTATTTGCTTCTGATTAGCAGTGGTACTGAAACAAAATTTTCCCAAACATTCTTAACATTTGAAAAAAAAAGTGTTCCAAATTCAAAGCCAACTTTGTGTGTGAAACCCAGTCCAAAAAGTTACTGCCAGCCATTTTATGCTGTGCTGAAATTGCTCTCCATCGGTGATGCTCCAATCATCCATCTCTCAAGGGCAGCCTTAAGTAGTTGCAGGAACAGGCTTCAAACTCACGTTTTAAGAATGACTTGTTTCTGTAAATCCAAATCTCTAGTCCAAGAACAATTTAATATCCAAAGTTACAACTCTGCTGTTGCTGCTATTTTGCTAATGCTAAATATGTGTTCATCAAGCAGTTTAAAAAACTTAACTGTTTTTTAAGGTGGAGAATTAACAGCATTTAGCATATATACCTTTATAGCAGAACCACACTATGTGGTACCCAAAATCAAATGGAAGGCCTCTTAGGGAATGCAGTGTCCTTGTGTAACAACTGACTGAAATCTGAAAACCAAAGAACTTCTGAAATACAGAAGAACTGTGAAATAAACCCAAAGAATTACTCTTGCATAATATTTTTTTGGTTAACAGCCACATGCATGTAAAATTCAGGACACTTGTGCTTTGCAGTGTGTGTGACAATTTGAGAGACTCAGCTTGTCTTTGACAGAGGTCTTTTACTAGACTATCACTGAATATTTACTTAGAAAGATGATAATAAGAAATGTGTTATATTTAAACCTACCACCTTTTTTTTTGCTTATTATTTGAGTATTTGTGGATACTTCTTGATTCCCTGCAGGCTTGAAAATGTTTGTGGTGCAGAAACAGCTGGGTCTTTTACTTCTTGATATCTACTGATAGATTTCAGCAGCCACATCCTCACTGATAAGTATCTGCATATTCACCCATCCCCAGCTTGCCCATGTGTGGTTGTGAAGGGAGAAGTATTGTGGAGCACAGGCTGCTATTGCCCGACCACATAGCTGACCACATCTGAGCAGGAGCAACAATATTGTGCCCAAAGACAGGGATGGCTGGACATTTCTGGCCTGTTTTATGGTGATTATTTTCTTAAAACCATTTTCCAGAATGTACACATGTATACTGAATGTTAGAAACCGTCAATTTTCTTTGTCCTTTCTCACATATGCAGCGTGTGTTTTCTTTGCTGTCTGCAATAAATTGCAGTCAAATTTATCCTAAATTACATCCTTGTGTTGAGGCAGAACGAGTCTTCCCTAGTCTTTGAGGCTACTTACTCTTCTTTTTTGTTTCTGTGCAACATCAGGCTGCATTCCTAAAATGAGCCTTATATGGATTGTTTGCAAAATGAATGGAGTCTCCTTTTTCAACTCACAGTAACTTTTTGTGTCAAATTTCTCAAGAAATCTTTTCCATTCCAATAGTATTTTCTTACTGAGTTTTAGCTTCAGCTTCAAACAAATGTCATCTCCAAGATATTACAATGTAGTACCTGTTGCCGGGTAAAAATAGCTAGAGCATTTAATTGTTTTAAGCCAGTTCTGGAGTACAATTCAGATGATTCACTTTATGGAAAATATTTCCTTTGTAAAGCAGTACTTAAACTCTGTTATCATTGTTGCCTTCGGTATCTTCAGTGAGCTTGAAGGAGAGAACTGGGAGCCACAAGGAGGCTTCAGTGAATTTGTACCACACTGCAACCTGCGTGTCTTACAGCAACTACTTCAAAACACACGGTGCTTCTCGGGGTGGACGTAATCCAGGAGGTCTTGGAACACTTAATTCCCTAATACAAAGTGTAATTAATGTTAACTGACTCTGTCGGGTTTTGTGTTTTAGCACCTTTGCAGCTTCAGCCTTCACGCATGTAGAGCAGCTTTGCCATTCATGCTTACACCTGAAGCTCCTCGGGTTTTATTTCAATCTTTTCTTACAGGGATTGTCATGCACTCAGATGTGTTATCTCTCACGGTCCCCTCCTTTCCCACGCCTACCAGTTTAACTGAAGAAAGAAAACTCTGCATTACAGAGGAGAATGAAAGTATTATTGTGCAAAGAAATTAAGATACAGTTCTCACAGCAATTCTTTATTCTCCACACTGAAGCTTTAATGTTAAGGTGTAAAGCAGTATTCCTACTAACAGAAGGTACGATCGTTCCGCTGGGTGCTGCGGCATCTCTGACTATTGTGTAACTTCTGTGGGGTTTAAATGGCTAAACTTGTGGATGGGCTGAGTTTTCCATGGTGAAGAGAGAGGGGTGCCATGCCAGCTGGCAGAAGGACTGGGAGACATCCAGCCTTGATCTGTGCAGGGTGCTTGGAGGACGCTTTCTAAGAGTTCAGTGGTGATGACCAGAGAGTTGATTTCTCGCGAAAACTGGAGACCACTTCGGTTTCATCCCGCTGTTCCCACTTTAGCAAGCGGCTAATACCAAGAGTGGCTCGTCCTGCGCCGAACCCACCCGCAGCCTTGCCGGGAGAGCATCCCTCGGTGACCACACGCACGGAAAGCGGTGCGGCCGCGCCGGCACGGTTCGGGCTCCCTCCCGGAGCCCCCGGGGCTCCGTATCGCCCCCGGTGCGCAGCCGTGCGGCACGGCCGGGGCGCACACGGCCAGCGCGGGCGGCGGGGGCGCGACGCTGCCCCGGGGAGGGTCGGGCGGCCCCCGCCCCGCACGCGTCCCCCGCGCGGGGGGAGCGGGAGGGAAAGCGCCGGTTCCGCTTCCTGACGGCGCCGCGGCCCGGGCGGGGAGCGGCGGCCGGAGCGCGGGGCTGCCGGCGCCCATGGCCGGCGAGCGGACGCGGCGCTTCACGCGGAGCCTCCTGCGGCCGGGGCAGGCGGCGGAGCTGCGGCACAGCGCGGCCGCCGCGGCCGCCGGCGGGCGACCGCAGCTGCGGGTGAGTGCGGCGGGGCAGCGCCCGGAGGGGCTGCGGGCAGCGGCCCAGGTGCGAAGCGCGCTCGGTTCCCGGGGAGGGCGCGGCGGCAGCGCCGGGAGCCCCGGCCCGCCCGGCCCCGAGCGGAGCGGCCACCGGGCAGCCCTGACCCGCTCCGCTGCGCGCCTCCCCGTGCTACGGCCGGCGGCTCCCAGCCCTCGCTGACAGCCCTGGCTGACAGCCTCCGCCGCCGGCCCGGCATCCTCCCGTTGCTTTCGCCGGTTTTCTTCCCCTTCGGCTGAGCTTCGCAGTGGCGAGTGAAGGGAAAGCCGGGGAGCGCCCCGCCAGTGCGGGACAGGCGCGGGCTGCCCGGTGTGTGACAGTCACGGGGGTATTGGTCCTGCACAGCCCGGGTGTCACCGTCGCTACCGAGAGGCGTGTCGCTCCGGTGATTTCCACTGGAAACCCCGCGCAAGAAGCCTAAAATGCCAGGGAAACCCAGACCCTGTTCTTTCTCCTTGCATTCGCTTTTAAAATGCACTGCGTGAGGCTTCGGGCCCCGTGTCTCTCCATCAGTGGAGTTTTCTCCTCCGTTACATAGTTGTACCTAAGTCCTTAGCTGATGGGCATAGATGGCAGATTGTTAGAGCTCCCAGTGAAATATCCATGAGCCTTTTCAAATCTGTAGATATTTGTGAGTAATTTATTAGCCATTTTGATACTAAGATTCCTTTGAACTTCAAGCTATGTGTTGTGAGACATATATGACTCTTTAGATGATTAAGCATATCATTTCTGTGATTCATTTAATTCAGATATATTATCCTTTTCCATTTTTTCAGACAGCACAGCTCATGAAGTAGTGGGAAAGTTTTAAATGAAAGGTCATCACTCATCAAAGTT
Organism: Cinclus cinclus; assembly: GCF_963662255.1. Lineage (NCBI taxonomy): Eukaryota > Metazoa > Chordata > Aves > Passeriformes > Cinclidae > Cinclus > Cinclus cinclus. Next base: position 16,976,097 of record NC_085055.1, read on the forward strand.
TATTCCACAGCAGTGCCTAGCTGTAATACATTCTTTGCATAAAACAGAAAGCAATTATGCAGCTGTGCTCCCATAAAGGTAGTGGACATTTTCCATCTTCTCGGGGGTCTTGCCCAGTACAAATAGGCAGCTGTTCTAAAGTGACTGCTGTGCTTAGGGACAGCAGCCAGTTCACAGTTCCTAGTTACCTGTTACATGTGAGTTGTTTTCTTTGCATCACTAGATTTGAAGTGCTTTTACAGTCAGCTTTGAAGGTCTTCATAAAGCATTCCCAAACCCCTTACTTTTGAAAGCTTTGAAGAAGTTACTTGTCTCTCCTGACTTTCCACAAATGTTGTACATGCTATTAGCTCTTGTTGAATCCCAAAGCATCCCTGTAACTGCTCCACCAATAGATTTACGTGGTCCTGACTGCTGGGCACAGAGATTAGAATTTGGCTTATTATCAAACAGGATGAACTACACTAATGGAGTTTTGGTGGAAACCCTCAAGGAATCATCATGGCTGCTTTGACCTCTGACCAGACACTGTGCTGAGTAGTTGTCCCCTAAGAGGGATGTTTCAGTTCAGATACCAGCTAAACTATTGCATTGTCTCATTGCATCTTGGAGTATCATAAATGAAGTTCTGTTAGCAATATATTTTACTCTGCTGTGTCTTTGCTGCAAGAATGCAGAAACAAAACAGAATGAAATTGATGAAGCAAATCTGAAATTGATGGTCTGTTTCCTTAGAGGAGAGTGGCATTTTTAATGTGTTGCTAACAAATCTTATACTGCTGTCTTAATATAGCATTTAATTACTCCTCATGTATTCACATTATATTCCATGCAATCTGTCTTTAAAATATCGAGACTTCAGTTGTAGGATGACAAAAATCATCTCTCACTTCTGTGAGTCTTCTGTGAGACTTCCTGTTGACTGATGAAATACACTGGTGGTGGATTTCATCAGGGCTTTTGATGCACTATCTGAGGCAAATACAGTCAGATCTGAAAGGATGGTCTTTGAAAGATACTGAAGTTAAGATGTGAAGATGCCAGACCAAATTCTGGTTTCAGTTATACCGCTCAGTGGGATCACTTAGGAACTTCCAGATGTGTTTTATTCACCAGCAGGCACAATGGTTCTGAAGTCTGAGTTGCTTGCTGTGTTGAATATGTATGGGTCTGGGGAACTTAATGAAGTAACTATCTTTTAACCATACTTTTTTGGGTTCCCAGTAATGTCGCCTCTGAAAGGCAAAGTTTTATAAAAATGCCTTTTGCTGAGGTCTCATGACAGAGTACAAAGCTACTCCCTTCAGGTTAAATCTTTTCTGCCTACATCAGCTAGACTGAGCAGAGTTAACCATTGTGTCTTGGCTAACAGGCAGGTCTCTTGGCAGACGTACCAGGGTTGCAGTTTTGGAGCTGCCAGGAGGAACTGTGGTGTTCTGTCCTGAGCACTGATTGCTGCCTCTGGATCTGTAACATAGAATGCCAGGGTGGCAAGTCTGCTGAGGTGTGCTAGGGTTCCCTCTCGCCTCTGTGCCTTGCACTCAGGGATGTTGGGGTGGCACAGATGCTGCAGTAAAGCTGTTGTGTTGCTTTTGTAAAAAACGTCACACAGAAGCTGAAATTTCTGGCTATGTTTCAACTGACATTTTTTACCAGAAGTGAATATTCTCACAGAAGAAAAAAAAAATGGGGTGTATTCAGTGAGGTCTATTGGTTGTCATCACCTCTTGCTCTGGATGTTTCAGCACCTTATATTCCAGTTATACAAAATCTGGCTTGTGTTGGAGTGTCTTGAAAGTTGGCTCAGCTGTCAAGAGTCTGCAAATAACTGGCAGCTACAAAGGAGGGAAAGCATAAATGTGTAATGTGTAAAGAATTATGTTTAATGAGCAAAGAATTAAGCCTTCTGGTACTGCTTTTGTGGATGCCCTGAATGAGTTGCAGCTGGACTCCTGGTTAACGTTTGGACAGCACCTGCTGTAGGTGCAACCCTTCAGTTCAGTAGGAGATAGGGATCAAATGTCTAAGCTGTCTTAGAGAAGAGTGTTCTGTCTTGTGGCTCTTTACTGTCTTCATTTGGATTGCTTCTTCTTTTGTGTCCTTTGCCTTTACTTTTGCTCATTTATTCATTTAATAGTTGCTAGCGTTCAGCACACAGATCTGTTTGTTTAAAAAAGGCACCATTATAATCAGGAAAAATGAGTTGGCAGAAATAAGGATGTTTGTCATTTGGTGTTGTATAAGAGAAGAACTTCTGCAGTGCCCTGAAAGATAAAAAGAGGAAACAGAGCTTGAAGCTGGAATATATGTGTGTATCTCGCTGGTAGGGGGTAGTAACTGCGGTGTTTTGGCAGCAGTAACACATTCTACATTAATTACCCAGCTCTTCAGCAGGTGGGAGGTGTGGTGCTATCAGGTGTTAATGGTGTGTGGATGTACTTCAGGTTGTTTCCATTGCCTCCTTAAGTTTTCAAGTAGTAATGGCAATTCACCAGACTAGCTGGTGAAATGGATCAGCATCATCTAGAAGGTAAATAATTTATTGTATTTTGAAACTTTGATGTGAAATTCTTTGTCTCTTCTAATAGAAAACACTTGTTTGAAAGTTGCTTTATGAACACTTGCTGCCACTGCCCAGGAGAGCTGAATAGCTGTGCACAAGAAAGGGAAATTAATATGTCTGTTGTTTCATTTGTGTCTGTCACTGTAGCAGTATTTTAGTGGAAATTTTTTAAAATGGGGATGGGCTAGTCAGTGCTCCTAGAAATCAACTTGCTAACTCCTTAGCTAGTACTGAGCTTCATGTTATACTATTATTTTCAGATCTCAATTAATTTGTCTAAGTACTTCTGGCTGAAGTCCTCATCCTTTACATAAAGTGTTGTGACATTGCTTTTATAAAAGAGCTGTGGCAGGTCTTGGTCCTCATCTCTCTTCCATCGTTAAACAAGTTAATAGCAGTCTGGAGTTGAGCTGTTGCTCCATGTGTCTTTTTTTGGCAGAGGTTTCTTTCCATCCCGCTGCAGCCAAGCACAGAGTCGTGATGTCCGATCCCTGAGTACGGGCTGTCTCTCACGTGGAAGGCTGGATTACACGGCTCTCTCTTCTGCACAATATGGGTTCCTCTCCTTTTTACCTTAACTGGGGCCGCCATAATTCCTCCCTGAAAGAACAGATCCCCTTAGTTTCTCATGTGTATCTTATGCAGTATGTACTTTACGAACAATAATGTCTCTGTTTATATTTTGGTTGTGTATTTCTGGTTTTGCATGGGTAATGAACAGGTTTTTGACTCCAGTGTTGTGTTGTAGTCTCTCAAGAAAAGTGATGTGTGTGCTTTCCAGCCTCACAAGGAGTACCCACTGCCTTGGGACATGGATAATGGTACCAAAGCTTTGACTGTACCTACTGTGTGTGGCCTTTTCTCATTATGGGATTGGACTTCCATGTTGTGAATGAAATAACACCGAAAACCTCATCTGTTGAGAAGGTACAGTGTTACCTGAGCTACTTCAAAGACAGAAGCTGGACTGTGAAAGACTCCTTTCTCCTGACAATGTTCTGTTAGTCCGGGGTGAACCCAAGGAATGCATTTATAAAGGCAGTGAGCCTATTGTGGTGTTGTACTAAAATAAACTCTGTATGCTTGTACATATGCTTGCACATGCACTGTCTTCATACACCACTGGATTTTTTGTCTATTTCCCTGCGAACAAAACCCAGACTGGTGCAGTAGTCTGAAGTGCATGTGCATACAGAGAGAGCCTCATCCTGTTGTAGTGGTTGAGACAGTTTGTTTGTGACACCAGTGCAAGGGAATATCACCTGCGTGTCTGGAGCTGGTAGTTCTGTCATGGCAGGCCTTGACATTTGCTCAGGGCAGACAACTTGACAGGCATATTTTAGAATGTTAACAACCTGGTGCAGTGTTGAAATATTAAATAACTTTTTCATATTTGTAATTTACTTGTGAACCTTGTTCATGAATCCACACTCAAAACCACACCTTTCCTTTATAGCTTGTGTGACATCCCTTACTTGCTCAAGCACAAGACCTGTATTATTTGCTAGAAGTCTCCTTTATTAGTAATTTTTTGTTGTTTTGGAGTGTCTGATCAGTAATTCTGTAGATGTTTTTCAGCTGGGGTATCCCAAGAACACTTGGTCTGGCCTGGGCAAGGATCTGATTGCTTTCAGCTGGCTGCTGGAGCCTAGACATAAGGGCAAATCAAGCAAAGGGTGCAGGCAAGAATGCACTACTTGCACATTCTCCAGCTGCAAGGCTCCCTCCTCTGCAGGCAGACAAAAGGGGCAAAGTCTGCTTCTGAGCAATTCTAGGAACTTCATCTGGCACTGGGGATGAAATTGGTGCAGAAATGAGGAAAAGGAGATAAGGGAGCAGAGCCTCAGAGAGGGTGGAGACAGAGAAGGGAAGAAAATGGTTTAGAAAGAAGAAAAGCCCTGGAGAAAATGGGGGAGAAAAGAAAAGACTTTGTGGGGAAGGAGAGGCTGAAGAAGATAGTCAAACGAAGGAAAGAAACCAAGAGAACTGCAAGAAAGCTTTGTCAGGTTGGTGAATAACTTGTGCAGATAAGCCATTAATGAGCACCCCTGAGCAGTCATTTAGGAGGTGGGGAGACCCTGGCACTTGGATTTAAAGGCAGGGTTTTTACTGTTGTCTTGCATCTGTCAGTTGACTAACTCTTTTAAATTCATGGAAAGTGAGTCAGCTTGAGTAACTCAAAATGCTCTCAGTTTATAGAAGTTGCATTAACTTTTTTCCTTTTGCCTGCAAGGTTAAATAAGGGGTCTTGACAGAGAGAATGAACATCAGTAGCAAAGAGAAGCTGCCTTGTGTCGGCTTTGGAGGAGGATGGATACACAGAGAGGGAGTTTAATATTGTTGTGGTTTATAACAGGCTGATCTGCAGTGCATATGTCACTTCCAGAAGTCAAAACATGTTTGTAACTTTTATAGCATAAGGTCAAAAGCCTGTGAAGTAGTGACACAGATATGATTATTATACAAAGACTTGCTTGTCATGAGCGTAATGATTCCAGTTTAGAATTCCCTGCATTTCACAGAACTCAACAATAATTTTCTGAATCTAAATTATACTTGTCTGTTTTATAACAACTGTATATTCTCATTTTAGCAAAAGCCAACTTTATCGCTATTTTTGTTGATAAGAAAAACAAAACACCAGGAGCTAACTGCCCAAGTTAATGCAATAAATCTATAGTAAAACCTATGGAATGATTGTCTCCAAGTTTATGCCCTTCACAGGCTGTCCTGCCCCATATGGAGGAAAAATTTACCTGGCTTCATAGTCCCCCCTCCCTACGCCTCTCATTTCTGACATGGGCAATTTTTTCCCTCTCTTGTAGAATGTAAGAAGACTGAAGGCTGCCTGTTCTTTGTGTGCTTGCTTAGTGTAAATGACTTCTGCTCACATTGTCCCTTTCTGGGCAGAGCAGACTCCAAACACCAGTGTAATAGGAGGGTACTGAGCTGCATTAGTGATGTGTGTCAGGGAAGCCTTCCAGAGCTGGGATGGCTTTTTCTAATTCTCTTTTCTTGGTTTTTTTTTTTTGTTTGCTTGTTTGTTTTTTTGTTTTTTGTTGTTTTTTTGGTGTTATTGTTTTTTTTTGTTTTGGTTTGGTTTGGTTTTTTTTTGTTTGTTTTTGTTTTCCCAAGTCTCCTTACCCCTCCTCTGTTTTTTAGTTTGGATGCTCAAGGCAGTTGTCTGTTATTTTTTTCTCTTTCATGTCAGTGATGCATAATCACAGCCTAAGTGCATTGCTTAAATATGTTTTTTGGTAGATTACTTGTCATTTCTGGTACTAGTTTTTTCTTCATAATACAGAGAGGAAGAGGCCAATGTTGCATTATTGTTCTTAAATTTTAGGCAGGAAGAGAGTTTCCCTTGGAGCACTGGGGGTAAGTGGTGCTGCCCAACCTCTCCTTCCCAGCTTTACTCTGGGAGTCAACATACAGCCTCTTTACTTGGGTACTGTAAAGTTACTTTTCAGCTGGAACCCAAATATTGCATGTTTTGGAACACAGTGTAATGTTTTGAGATGACATAATATAGATGTTCTTTGAGCTTGTAGAGAAATACGTAAGATAGGGAAATCTGGATATGTTTGTGACCTGTGTGGGTTCATACTGTGCAGACAGCAGTGTGAACTGCAGCTACTGTCATTGGGATCCCAGGAAAATATGAGGAAAAGGAGATCAATACCTCCCTGCAATGATCGTCTTCTGCTGCCTCTGTGAAACAAGGTTTTATCTCTGCAGATTCAAAGAAAAAAAAAAAGGAAACCTCGAAAATTGAAAGATACGCTGTATGCCATTTTAAATTACTAATTCACTGATTAATAAATAGCCATTAACTTATTGCTAGACTTTCTTCCCCTTATTGCTGTTGTGCAGTTGTATAATTTTCATTGTACAGAAGCTTAGTATGCTGTCAGCATTGCAGTGATTTTTTAAATTACAGTGTAATTCCCTGCTTTTTCCTTCATGGAGTGTGGGAGAAGTGGAGGGCAATTCTGTCACTGAGTCTGAAATGGGTTGTTCAAGTAAGAGAATAATGCTGCCTGACTTAAAGCAAACATGATCCTAGGTTACTTTGACATGTTGACCTAAATTAAATGATGTAGATATAATGAAATTTAATGAAAGCAGTTGAATTGGATATGATAGTGGGAAAAAATGTTTCATTTTTTTTATGTGTTACTGTTTCTAAACAAGAGTAATACAGAGATACTCTCTCTGAAAGTGGACAAAGTAGGCATTTTTAGAATAACAAACAAAAATCTATTATCATTGGATTTTAGTTTTTAAACTGTCATTGTCTAAATGTACTGCTCACCCATGCTAGATGTACCTGCTTTGGTAACCATGTTTAGGTTATTTTGAAGAGTGTACTTCTAATTTATAGGCAAGAATGTAATTCTGGACTCTTTCAGTGTCTTGTAACACATTGCTCTGCTTTTCTAGGGCTAAGTTAAAAGCTCCCCACATGGGCAGCACAATGGCTCTGCAGAAGGCCTAGAAGCATCTTTTATCCAAAAGCTGCCTGGAACACTGCAACTAAGGGTTAATGTGTCAGTCCTTTGATGCAAATTCCTCAGTGATCTTTGTTCTGGATTGGGTCTTTCTCCTGGCTTAGGGGCAGAGGTTGGCATCATTTTAAGAAAATGCATTTTTAAAGCGTGAGAATATTCTCCTGTGATCTGAATTACTTCCAGGCTATGGGACAGAACAAGTGCATGATGGCAGAGGGACGTGAGGACAGGGAGGGGGAAGACTGCTGTGATATCCTCTGGCCACAGTGGTGCATAAAGAAACCTTAAACTACTTTTTTCCATCTCTTTCTTCTTCTTCCTTGCCCACTCTCTAATCCCTGCCTTTCCCTCTTAGTCCTGTGCAAGCTCTGGCAGCCCTGGGGGGAGTCTGAGCCAAAAAATCAACAGAATAGAGGAAGGAAAGGCTGCCTATACCCTGACACTGTGCAAAATGTATGTTCACTTTGAGGGAGGGCAGGATGCCAGTCCTCCACATCCATCCCCTTTCTCTCCCCTTTGGAAGCAAGCACAGCACTCCTTTCCATGGTATGAGTAGGTGCAGGAGAAAAGATTCAGAGCTTGTTGAGCCTTTGAGTGAAAGTGGTGGTCTGAAGTCAGCCTGGGGGCTATTGATTGGACTGTGCTTGTTTAGATAATAAATAATCTTTGGAGCCTGTCCTGTGAAAGAGCTTTCTCCATTGCTGTGCAAGTACCATGGCACAGGCCAGGCTTGATGTCTTTTGTTAGGAATGCCTTTGTTGCATTTCACAAGCCATAAATAACTTGTGGTATTTGTAGCAAACTCAGTCTCTCTTTGAAGATACAAGTGTACAGCTTTTTCCTGGCTTTTTTTTTTTTTTTTTTTTTTTTTTTGTTACTTAGCTTCAAGTGGTCTCAAGTCTCAAAAGTGGTTCAGGGGCCTAAATTCTAAATTTGGCCATCCTTGGGATAGAACTGCTTTGTGACTTTGAACTTTAAGCAATGTGGAACAAAATACATGAAAGTTTGTTTCTACTAACAACGGTGTGTTGACAGGGAGAGATCTTGGGGAAAAAAAAAATCCTGGGTCACACCTCTGATTCTGTGTGCAGAGAGAAAGGGAGTGATGAGTAAGTATTAAAACCAGTGATGAGCAGACTTTGATATTTATTCTAGAATACCATGTGGTGTGTGAATACCTTTTGTATTTGCATATTTGCAATGTAAGATAAAAGATGTGCTGAGCCATCATGTTTCTATTGTCAGTATATAGGCACACGTTTTCCCCTTCAATTCATGGGTGGCAGGTGGACTTCCAGCAGTGGAGAGAGAGCAATTACAGAAGCAATGCAGACGTTAAATATCATGCACAGCTCTCCTCTGAAAGCAAGTTACTGAAAAAGCATCTGCCTGTTCCAAAGCTGCATCTCACTTCAGGCAACAGTTGCCTTTTACATGAGTAACAGTTGTTTTTTTCCTTTGAGCTGTGTGATTGCAGAGCGCCTCTGTTCTGCTGACACCCTTTCATTAAACAGCTAAAATTGCAAACACTGATGGAAATAAAGTCCTACAACATTAAGTAGGGTTGAATTATACTGATCTCTTTAGTGCTGCATGAATTTATCCTCATAGCTTCCCCTGAGTCAATGAGAACTGTTTTGGAGGGTTTGTAAGAGAACCTACGAAACAGAAAACCAGGAGATCCATGAACAGAAATTTGACTTTCCGGGTCAAATAATAACCTGTGATTTAACAGTAATGTTAGGAAATCCCTAATATAAACTTAAAAAAAAAAATTGTGGTCAAAGTAGATGATTACTTTTCTTTTGATATTGTTCAGAAACCTCCTGCTCTTTTTTCTATTTCAAATGCATACCCAGTTGTTCCCATGTTTCTGTATACTTTCTAGAAGAAATGGAGCTCATGTAACACACCAACTCCAAGTGGTTTAGCTCCAATTGGTTTGGAAATGGAAGAAGAGGGAATGGTAGTTTGGGGGGGGGGGGGGGGGGTTATGTAATGATGATAGTTCCAGCTGGCTGGGCATGTTGACAGTGTAATGCTTTATGCTTTCTGTGTGTTCTTTCCTCAGAAGGGGTGAGGAGAAAACTCTTAGCAGAGAGGTTTCAGGTGAATGTTACAAGTCACTTGTGTTGCAATAAGGATGAGCAGTAGTACAGTGGGACCCAATATCTTACATGCCTTAATATGAAGTTTGTTTTTTATTCTTTCCTAGAGCTTTTCTTACAGTGATAACCCTTCAAAACCACTAGCCATGGCCTGTGTGTTGCAGTTAAATATTATCTTTCTCCCATTTCTTCATTCTCACATCTGCCAACTCCCTGCTTTGCTGCCCTCACCCCTTCCAGTCCTGGATCCTTGTTGTGCTTTGTGTCCCTCTCCCACTTGTCTCAGAGCCTCTGTTAATGCCTCTCTGTGCAGGGAACAGTCTGTCAGTTGTGTCAGGCACCCTATCTGTGCCTGCCATCCATGCCACACTAAAACCCACTTCTTCCAAGAATGCTCCTTGCCAGTTCTGTGAATGGATAATGTCTGTGCTCCTCCCCTGGCTGAGCAGCTGCCCTGTGCTGCTCTGCCCAGCCATGCCTCTCTCCCCCCAAACTGACAATGGAAAGCCTTTGCCATTGGTAATAGGCCTCTCCTTTCCTTCAGTGTAAGGTTTTGCATGAAACACATGGGTTTGTATCAATAGTTGCTATTTGAATGACTGTTCACCAAATAATATATATATATATACACATATATAGTTCATATATAAAATATAGTTCAATTAATACTGAGTGACTCTTCTTGAAAGAAGAACTTTTCCTGTGTCTGTTTCCTTAAAGGATGCAGTGGTTCCCTGTTCAGTGTAGTGTGGAAGACAAATCCATGCCACGATGTGTGAATGTATCAATGGATTTATAGATATTTTAAAATCATCTCAAGTAAATAGGGCTAAAATCAGTTCCCTTGGAATAATGTGGCATGCCTGGTTTGGGGGATTTTAAGACAAGAACTTTACATTTAAATTCCATGACGATGGCTACTGAGATGTGCTAGAATAAGGTGCAAGGGCTGCTCTGCTTGGTCTTTGTGCCCAAGGCTTCTGGGCTTCTGTTTTCTGCCACTCTTTCCCAGTGTGTATTTCAGAAGATCCTCATTCCTAATCCTAAAGGATCTGTCAGGGATTCAGATAAGAAATTTGAGTTTCTTGATTTTGGGGGAAGATTTTGTGTGATCAAGAATAGAAGTTGGCAAATGACTTGTAATTAGAGGTTGAAAACTGAGGTGTGAAATCTCTATAATGCACAATGAGGGTTTGCTACTCAGTGTGTAACTGGGTCTCTCATCACCCCAGCAGCACATCCCAAACCCACCTTGCATAGTTTGCAATGCATCTGTCATTGTTAACATCTATGAGGTAAAAAGGATAATGCAAGAGAGTTGTCTGCTGTTTTTTTGTCAGTGTCAGAGCTCCAGACCTGCCCCAGAGCCAGTATGCCAAACACATCCTGCTATCATTAGTTAACAAGGACAATTTAACAGATACTTTTTTCTGTTATGGGGGTGCAAAAAGAAAAAAAATTGAGTCATGACTAAGGAAGTTGCTATTATCACGGGCTCAGTTTGGCAGATTTTTTAGCTTTTTCGTGTCTGCCTGTAAGATAACAGGAATAAAAGGCAACAAAGTGCAGCGCTAACAGTATGACTGCTTTTAGACAGTTGGCAGGAAATGCTGTTTCCTGTTCTGTTTGATGTTCTGTTGACTTTCTCATAAATATTAACCCATCTGGGGTTTCAGCATTTGTTGTTACGGTGGGATAGATAATGTCAGTGACAGCCAAATTTAAATGTAGTTGTTCCTTTTAGTAGATTGAACAGGTTCTGGTAAAAAAAAATACAGAATTATTCTGTAATTCTTTTGACTGCGGTGTAACATTGTCAGATTTCTGTCTGCATAGTCAAGTTGGAAAGTGGGATTAGATTTGCCTTTAAAGACTGGCGTGGCTTGCTCTTCTGGATCAGATTAGATCTTCCACTAGTCCTGCATAGGCAGATGCCAGGTTCCTCAGCACTCCAAAGTCAAGTAATAGTTGTAGTGCCATTTGATGCGCTTCCCAGATCACCTGATAAATTTGTGTTTGGAACAGGATTATAGATCCATCTTCTCCATTACTTTCTTGAGAGGAATTGTGTCATTGTCTCTTGAAACCCCAAGCAAGTGCTGGCCACAGGGGTGTCAAGGTCCCTTCCAACCCAAATTCTTGTGTGGTAGAGGTGAACCTCTCCTAACCTTTTAACCTGCCTGTTCCTCTTGGCAGCTGTGTGAACACTGGTTCAGCAGGGTGTCTTGGTTAGGGTGGTACCTCCTATCAGGGTGCACCAGTCTTTCGGGGCTGGCTTTTAAATTTGTGTATTTTTTCAAATCAGATGCTGATAGATGAGATTTGAAAGCCAGAGAGTGCTGCTTCCTGGACAGCTGAGATCTGCAGACAGGTTTGTGCTGGTGGAGGGCATCTCCAGGTGTCTCCCTGGAAATGCAGTAGCTTCCATTCCTGGTGTTGGTGCATGCCACTGACACTGTGCCCCAGCAGTCTCCTCAGTAAATTGCCAGCCTGATCTTTTGTGAAGAGCAGTCGTGTTGAATTTAGTGTTACTGCACCAGGAGTGAAGCACTGATACTGAGAGTGAATAATTGTAACCAAGTCTGCCCTTATGCCTGACAGTGTGTGTTTGGTATTTAGCTGTATCTGTTCCTAATTTGCTCAACTGCCTGACAAAAGCATAAATGACATCGAGGTGAGAGCTCGTTTATTGGCTGCAACTCTGTGTTACCATTAAATAATTGTAACATTACATGGAAACTGATAAATTATTGTTAACTTTAATTAGAGCACTAATTATATATTGAAGTGAATTTCAGCAGAAATTAACAATTGCTATCTCTGCATTTAAATTTCCATCTGAATTGTAAGAGAAAGTTGAAAATATTTTCCCTGGGTGTGGAAAAGGGGTGTGTTTAAAGGGAATCTGTATATACCATCATATTTTCACTTTGATGTTACATGTTCTAATGAAAGCTTTGGCAGCATAGACAACCAGACTGTTGACTTCTTAAAAAACACCTATAAACAATCTTTTGAGTTAAAGTTCCCATGTGTACTCTGTAACATTTAAATCATTTACTTATGCATTTGCACTTTCTCTACTGGAACTACTGAAGAACATAACACTGTTGAATGTCCAGCTGTCAGCAGAAGAATGAGGGGGTGGTCTAGGAAGTTGGTAATCTATTTAAAGACCTAATTGCACATTGCACACAGGGAACTGATTGATGCCCTAAAGTATATCAATACCTTTGTGAGTGTAACTAATTATGATTTCTTGGAAAACACTATCTAGCTGATTTATATTTCCTGCTTGATTGAGAAGTCCTGAAAGACTAAAAAGAGAAGAGTTCAACATTTGGGTACTCCCTAAAAATTACTAGGATACTTTGGAAGTTAATTTGAGATGGGTCATAATAATCTAGAGAATGACATCACTTCTGTTATATACTAGGTAATTTTTTTATAAGTAATATTCTAAAGTGGTTCTGCAAGAACAGGATATTTTCATAAATATAAGTTAATTTTACAAAAAGTCAATAGCACAGGCTGTTAGGACTTTAATAATAAAAACAAATTACTTGTAACCAGACATTTCAGTCAGTGAGAATGAAATCTCTTTGCACATATGTGTATTTAGCTCATAGTTTCTATTCATATTTTAATCTCCCTTGGAGTTCAGTATTAGTCTTTCAAAACACACATGTTACTAATCAAAATATTATTATTCTAAGGATTTCTTCCTGAAATACCAACCAGAAGACATATGTTTATAGAGACTGTGTTAGAACTTAACAAATGCAGGCCAAACAACTTAATATTGGCCTGGTTTTGCTTATTTTGTGTTTTGTTGAATCATCAGCCTTGTGGATGTGAATGTTAATGGATACCAGAAACCTGAGATTCGTTAGGTTTAGATTTTATATGATTTTATTGTCTTCTGGAGGTCACATAAAAGAAAGGGAGTGAAATCCTGACAAGAGACTTAAAATGAAAACCACATGTTGTACAGAAAAGCTGTCCAGGGGACAGTGTCACTCATTAGCTGCTACAATAGCTGTTACTTGGTTTGATACAGGGAGCACATTGTTGTGCTGTGACAAAAGCCCAGCAATATTATTTCTAAAAGGAGCAGGATGCTTTTTGATTGGGTTGGTGTGTTTTGTTTTGCCTTTTGGGGTGTTTTTTCTTTTCCATGGTGATAAGGGCAAAGCTGTGGGTTTCAGGCACTTCCTTGGGTGTGGTCCTCCTCCTTGGGAGGAGCTGTGTTTGAGTTGCTCCTTTCTGAAAGGATGACACCGTCCCAGTGAGCACTGTGGGTCTGAGGGACCTTGTCTCTTTTCCATGCTCTTGTCTGGGTGGTCTCACTGTTCCATTGTGCAGCTTGGGCTTCCTGGCTGGTGTAAAGCAGGAGGAATGTGAGCCTCCCTGAGCATCTAGATGTGCTAAGAAGGAGAAGGTTTTGGGGCTAATCAGCCCCAACATTGTGATCAAGAAGATAAATTCTCTTACAGTATCTGGCACTATATATACACAGATCCCTTTTGATTATCTAGTGAAGGCTGATGTTTATGCCAGTAGGATTCTCTGTAGGTGGATTTCTCTGCAGAAATTAATAATTTGCCCTGTGTGCTTTAGCCCAAGAAGTGTCATGGTTAGGTGATACCTGACATGATCACACAGGGAAAAGGTTCTTGGCTGGCTGCCCCTGGACCCGTCAGATTTGGGTAGGGTTTTTTTGAGTAATATGTAAACAAACAAAAAAATCAAGACAGCTCTGTAATATTTATACCCTTTAAAACTTTCAGAGTCTTAACTCTTAGCTTCTTTATTTTGAATTCTTGGCACTAATAAGAAAAAAGGAATCTGAAGCCACATTATTATACTGCTAGTGGAAACATTCTTCATGTGGGATCTTTTCTGACAGACACAAGAATACATCTGCAGCTGCTGTATTTGGGGGAGTGGGGTAATGGAAGAGCAGCACCTGAGACAACATAGTTTGTGCTGGTCCCATATATACAGATTTTACTTTGGGTTTTTTTTTTTTTTTTTTTTTTACTTTGTCCACATTTTGTGCCTAATTTTCCCTTTTGCAGCTGTAGAAGCTTATGCTTGGAAATTGAATGAGATGGTTCCTTTTGGTTACTTGCTTCTGGCTGAACTCTTTGCATATGCCTCAAAGTGAAATTGCGCTGAAAAAATAAGCAGGGATTGTACAGCTGACTTAGATTGAAAGAAGCCTGATTGGGAGCCTCTTTTGTTAAGTTTTGGGTTAGGTTAGGAACAGAGCCTTGTGTGAAGAGCAATTGTACAGCCTAAATGGCAAGTTCATTGCCTCTAGCCTTTGGTTTAAGGCTTTGGCTTAGGTGGCTCTTCTTGGGTTGTGTTAGGGGCTGTCCCAAAGAGGGCACAAATTCAGGCTCTGGTTTGTTAGGCTGAATAAGCCATGTTCTTACATGTTCATGGAATAACACTTTGGAAAGAACTTCTGGAGGTTGTCAAGTCCAGCTCCCTGTTGAAAGCAGTTCCAGAGAGATAAGGTTACTCAGGACGCTGTCAGACTCCAAGGATGCTCTGTTCCTGTGTTTGATCAGCCTTCATAGTTAAAAGTTTATTTTACCATATTTAATTGACATGTCCACTATCACATGTGTTCTGTTCATTGTGCCTCATCCCCTGCTGCTGTGTCTCTGTGGAAACCTCTCTCTTCTCTATACCCACTGAGAGTGTAGACTGGCGAGGTTTTTCATCAGCCTTCATTTCTTAAGGATGAACAAAGGTATTTTTCTCAGCATTTCCTCTAGCCTCTGTCTTGGTGATCTTGCAAAGAACTTGGTCCTCTGTGTCAGTGGACTTGTGCTGAGAACAGGACACAGCAACCACATTAATTTCCTGGGCACATTGGCAGGTCTGTTCTGCAGCTGGTTTGTTCTTGAAGGTGGTCAGGCCTGCTCATATACTTTCAGTGAAGTCTCAGCAGGGTATTCATGTCATTACTTTTAAACACAGTAGTGTAAGTACTCCCTTTGCTGGAGGTACCCTGCATGATATCCAGAACTATACTGAACTCTGCTTGTGCTGATAGTGGTAGCTGATGATCATTTTGGTGTTGGCCTCTGCCTCCACCTCTTCCTCCTTTGTTTTCAGCTGCTAATTGCCCAGCTTGCAGTAGAAATTCTTAGCTTCAAGGCATTTGATGTTTTGAATTAAAAATTTATTAAACTAGTTTAGAATGTTTTAGGCAGCTAAACTCCTGGCTCCCTGGGACAGCCCATTATTTTTGTGAGATACTTTGGAAAGAGTCTTGAAAATCCAAAAGCCTTCTGTGAAGAGCATGTGCAGAGCCAGGTGGGATTTGCTGCTGACCTCTGTCACATGCAGAGCCTTGACTCAGAGGCAGCAGGTACTGGATGTCAGTCTGGCATCTGAGAGAGAAGGATATCAAAAGTGGGAGCCAGGAGATATATGATTGTACCTCTCTGGCCTGACTTCGTCTGCAGGGGAAAAAATGGTGGGGTTTGGGTTCTTTTTCATTTTTCATGCAGACAAAGTTACATGCTTAGCTCCCACGGGGTTATTCTAAGTGCTGATACAGTGAAGAATGGGGAGCAGTGCTGGAAGGCTGTGACTGAGGTGAAGATGCCATCCAGGCTGCAACTGAGTTCCACACTACATTTCTCAAAATGTTTTTACCATATGTATGTTTGCAATCAATGCAGTCCTGCTTCTCTAGCTTATTTGGCATGGCCTGAATTTAGACCTGTCCTGTGTAATCTGTGGCATTTTTGTATGAAGCCCGACCTGTTCATTTAATACCTGATTCCACTCTTTCTTGGTTGTAAACCATTCATTTTTCTTTGTTAAACAACATGAAAAATATAAAATTAAAAAAAAATCATGTTATTTAAATTCCTGTCTAAATGTTAAAGCATGTGCTTTTTTTCCTACTCAAGTGAGTTTTTGAAAACAGAAGGAGTGTATGAGTAGATTGGAGGGTACCAATAGATACCTTCCTTTGCAGGCTTTCTTGTGACCTGAAAAAGAGGTGTCTTTTCAAAGAGTTAGAGGCTGAAAGTGCTCTCATTATGGAGCACTTCTGGGTTTTGTTATTCTTGGTAGCTAGCTTGTAAATACAAAGATGTCATTGGCTTGGAGGCAAATTGGAATAAGAAATGCATTTTCTACCAAGATATCACTGTCTAAAATTCTGCTCTAGTCCAGATTTGAGTGGTCTTTTTGAAAGTAATTCTACTTTCTCTTTGTTTCTATTTCTATTTGCTCTATATTTCTGTATTTGAAAAGAAATACTAGTTTTGGGTTATGGCAAGCTGTGGCTGAAATAGAGAATAGGTTGCACATCCTGAGGAAGAGATGATGTAGGTAGAGAAGAGATCACAGGTAATCTTGCCCCAATAAATCACAGTTGTACTCTTTATCAAAGAAGAGGAACAGCCTTATCCTTAATGGGTCACAGCAGTGACTAATAAAGATCAGTGTGATAAAAGGGGTGGGTTGAGTAGTCAGGGAGGCTCCTGGAGGAAGAGGACCTGGTGAAAGAGGGCCTTGAGGAGGTAGAGGAGCCCTGAGAAAGGAGGAACAATCCAAAGAGACACAAGGAAGAGAGGTGAGTTACTGCAATAAAAGACCTGCTATGAGGTCAGTCTGGGTCTGATGGAGTCAGAGCCTGCAGCCGTGGCTGAGCTGGGTGAAAGCTGTGCTCAGACTCTGCACACCAAGACTTGCAGTCACAGTCCAGCAGGAAACATCCAGCAGTCAGAGTCTGTAGCTGGACCCTGCAGTAGCAGCTTGCTGTAGTCAGAGTCAGGATGGCAAAGCTGTGAAGAAGAAGAAACCAGGACCCCTTTTCATGCTGTTGAATGAGAGTCTGTGTATTGGCTGGTTTGTACCCCTAATGAGAAGTCTGCTCTCGTTATGATGTTAGCAGTAAAGGTTTCTGTGGATCTTGCCCTAAGCTTATGGGTATGGGTGAGAGGTTTTGCAGTGGTTATTTTAGGCCTTCGATCATATTTTAGTGAAGAAGTGGTAGTTTATTAAACCATGGTGCTGGTCAGGCCATTCAGCATAGAGAACATTGCTGTACAGCTGGCACCTCATCCAAACCCACATCTTGCTCTTAAAACCTCGTTAGTGGCCGCTGACATCTCTGTCTCTGTGTGCACTGGGAGGGCTGGCTGGGGGATGTTCCTGCCTGGTCTCCCCAGTTGCTTGGTTCTCTTTCTAGTGTTTCCATAAGTGGCAGGGCTGGTGCCAGGGCAGCAAATGGAGAATGCATTTACTGTTTTGTGGGAAGAGTGTCTTCCCACGTAGCTGGGTGTGTTTCATTCTTTAAAACTGATTTGTGAAACATCTAGGCAAAAGGCTTTGGAATTTATGCATGTTGTGGAGGTCTTGGGCTATGACGGGTAACAGATGAGTAGCAGCACACTGTTTGAGCTGTAAGGAATGTCGCAAAACCAACATGTTAGGGTGAAAACAGGCAATGTAGTCTTTTGTTGTTGTTGTTGTTTTCCTCTATTCCAGTTTTGGTTTTTAGACCTTCTCCCATTGGGCTAGTGAAATGGAGGTCCCCTGGAAACAGGATCAGCTGTTGATAATGCCATTTGAGGGGCTGTATGAAAGTTAAATCTATATTATTCTGAAAGAGGATAATTTGTTACAATTTCTTTTTGGGAACCAGTGAGGTAGTGGCTGGGTTGTTTTGTTTGTTTTGTTTTTTTTCTGTTGTGACTTATCTGTAAAATCCTTGCTTTAGAAGCATGAGCTCAGCCAGGGTTATAACTTCTGGTGAAAGCTCTTCATAGAGTTTATCTTAATACATTATGTTTTTATTCAACTGTGTGCCAGAGAAAATATGAGTTTTGGTAGCTCCAACTACTTCCCCACCAGTTTTACGGGATAATAGAAGTTCTTTTTTAAAAACAAACAAACATTTGCTTTGTAGGTTAAGTAGTTATTTTTCCTGGTTTCAAGTCAAAGATTTCTTTTCCTGTTACATGTTTAAGGAAACCACAACAATGCTCTTAGCTGCTTTTTTGGAATATTCTGTGCTACATCCAGAAGCCACAGAAGTGCATTGAAATAAGGTTTTCATCACTGTCTATGGGTTGCAGTTCTCCATGTTACTTTATCTAAGAATAATCTCATTGATCTTACAGAGGCTGTGATTGTGGAAAACTACCTGTCAAAGTGAGACATTTCTTGAAAAACAGTGTGGTGCTTCATCTGACTTGAAAATAAGAATGTAGAAACCACTTGCATGCAAGTTACAGATTTATTTCACTTATTGATTGTATAAAGAGATTCTTCTGAGAAACCTCTTTAGAGGTTGAAGCTGCAGTGATACGGGATTCTACACCAGCTTCTGTCATCAGCCTGTTGGAAATCCTTACACCAGTCTTTTATCACTTTGTTTTCTTATTTGTCAAGAGGTTGCAATTTGTTGATGCCATCTGCTCTAAGATCTAATGGGGGAAACCTGTGTTTTGGCCACATACAGTGGGGTAGTAATCAAGAGTCTTCCACACAGTGTCTGTGTAACACTTTGCACCAGACATCAACATGAAATAACAAAGGAATAGTGAGGAGAGAAAGGCAGCACTAGCACAGGCAGTCGTGGGAAGCTTGTTTCTGTGCTTATCTGGCTCTTTTTCTTCCCTCCCATGTCTGTAGCGATTGTTTCCACTTTGAGCAGGTAAAGTCAGGCAGCAGCATCTGTGTTGGTCTTTCATGTACTACTCCCTAGAGGGTGCCAGACACCCGCATTCTGCAGCCCTGTGTGCTCTGCAGCCAGGTGTCATCGCAGCCTTGAGGAACCGCTGGGTCCTTGTGACTCGCAGCTGTGTGAGCATCACTTGCTGCTGGAAGGCACAATGAGGAGAAATGAGGTGGCTGAATGATTCGAGCACCTCTCACCCGGTTGTAACCATGTACTCTCATTCGTGGGTTTTTGCTTACTGTAGCTTGTATGTTATGAATTGTTTGTGTTGGTCTAGGATAATTGTGTGAGAAGGAAACAATTTCAAGATGGAAAAAGCTGTAAATCGTTCAGGAGTTGTGCTGAGCAGTTACTGCAGTAAATACTTGCTTTCTTAACTTAATATTTGACACCATCATAAAGTTACCCCAAGACATTGGGTCATTGGGGAGCAGCTGGTAGAAACTAAAGAATTACAAAGGCTGTGTATTCTGATTCTTAGTCACCCCCTCTGCTGTTTGAGACCTCAGTATTTCTGGTATTTAACCATTTTTGCAGCAACACTTGAAGATACAGTGCATGAATGTTTTGAAATGAGTGCAGGAGGGTATGTTATGAGTGGAAGGCACAGATGCTATTTATGGCTTGTAGCACCTGTGACTGCATAAGCTTTCTTTGAAGTAAATGTGGGATCCCCGTGTGTCCTTTAAAGCACTTTTTTTTCTCCTCCCTCAAAATGTATGGCTGCAGTGGTTCAACCTAGCCTGAACAGCCTCCTGTTGGCCTCTGGGCTGCATATGAAAGGTTTGGGGGACAACTTTTGGAAAGAGAAGACAGGGCAGCTCCTTGAAGGTGGATCCTTGTAGTCCCCCAGACCTCCCCTGGGAGCAGGCAGAGAACAGCAGGTGTGTTGGAAACACTGCCTCTGTGGCAGTGAGAGATGCCACTCTAACGTGGTGTCCTCCACATTGCTTTAAGGATCTAGTAATAAGAAAATAGTGTGTGGAAAGACCAGAGCTTGTACTCGGGTGTATTTACTCTTAGCTTTTCCTCATGCATAAAATGTGTGAGGAAAAGAGGTCCACTAATGAGGGTTTGTCTGCCATGAAGAGCATCTTTTGGACGGCATGTGTCTGATCTGGGTCTCCATGCTGATTCCTTAGGAGCTGGTTAGGATTCCTCTGTTTGTTTTGAAGTAACGGAGCATAAGAGTCTTTCAGACTTGGGTGAGATTTTTCCCCTTTGCTTTCTTTGCAAGTGCCTCCAAGCCTTTATGAAAACAAATACTGGAGACAAAGACCTTTGCTAAGAAAATGTGTATCAGCTCTTTTTGTTTTGAAAGGGTGTGTGATAAATATTTAAGTTTTGAGAAATGAGAAATTAGCTTACCAAAATGTGAGTGATCCTCATTTGCATCAAGGCAGAGACTGTAATTTTGTTGTCATATCTTGCTTCAAATGTTTATCTGCTACTTGTATGCACTAACTTAAGAGAAGTTTCACTATGAACTGTGGGTCTATGTGTGGAGCTCTGAGTCACAGCCACTGACCACTTACATTGTTTATGTGCTGCTGGGGAGCTGCTCATCATCTGTACCAGGATATGGTGTATGTAGAATGGTAACTTGTAAGGCTCATGCCACCATTACCATGTTAACAGTGAGTTCTTATTGTTTGTACTGCTATGCTATCTTTAGTTCTTGCTAGTAGCTTGAGGCTTCTGTGGGCCAGACTAAACACACTGCTGTAAGCAGTTCCAGGGGTGTTCCTGTTCATTTTGATGGCTCCTGTGCTCACTTGCCACTCTGCTTTAGGATTGGTATGCTATGAGAGCTTCTGTGGAGCTTCTCAGTATATGTCATGTAAAAATACCGTGGAGAGGTAGGCTTGTTTTCCAGGTTAAAAAAATCTCAACCAAACAAAATTGTATATGCCACGCTGGTAGCTGAAAGGTCTTGTGGCAAAGGGGGATTCTAACCTGCAGCCATCCTCCTTGCTTGAGAAGAATGCAGCCTTGTTTGGGGGTGGAAGAAGGATCAGTGTTGAATTTGACAAGTCATCCTCTCACTAAAGGATCTTCTCCAGCACTTGTCTTTCTGCCTTCATCTTTAAAGCCCTCAGTTGAAGACCAAAATACCAATAGGTTATATCCTGTTTATTACAATTACAGAAATTCAAATGCCACAAAGATAAAGGAAAATTAATGGAATAAAGTAAGCTGTGGGAAGGGGAACAGCTTTTAATGTGGTGTGCTAATGAGGTATGAAATAGCTGTGTAAGAAAATGTTTGGTAGCATCTTTAGAAAGCCTTGCAGCCTGCAGAAACAGAAATACAGGAATACTGTGGAAGAGAACACAGTACTTGGAGGAGAAGGAGTTTGCTGTTTGCTGCAGACTTAGTGAGAGAGAGAGAATTTGCCTCTTCAGGCCCTGGATGCCCTTTTGCAGAGCTGACATCCATTTCATGTGGAAGCTGAGGCTGGAATAGCTGCAAGCTCAAGAATACAGGTGCTTTTGAATTCTGTTTTCTTATCATGGACTTTATAAGACATGGCAATTGTGACCCACTTCTGTTCCTGCACAGCTCTGCTGCTACACAGACCTAGCCCTTGGAAATGCTGAGGACTGAAGTATTCTGGGTTAAAACAATTGTCTTGCCTATCTATTTTTTCTGTTCTGTTTCTTCATTGAGTTGCCTTTAGTGGTCTCCTTCCCAGCCTGTCCCCATAAGCCATCATGCTGGTGTTACATGTCTACACAGCACAGCTAAAATGAGTGGTGGATAACAATGGAGTGAGAGTGGTCAGTGGAAGCCTTCCAGTGTGCATATTCCTTAACCTAGCATCACTGCCAAAGTCTTCATAATGGGAATTAAGGAGTTGCTTGTACAAAGAAGTATTTTGCTTCCCAGGGGGTTTCACTGAATTTTGCTTCTGGATTAAAGTGCTAATTAACACAAAATAGTGCTGAATGCTTCACTGTAAGAGTAACTAACACTGTTGATAACTGGTGTGTAAACACAATGTATGCTAATGAGATCCCTACCTTTGTAAAACAAAGCTGTTAATACGCTGTGTGTGTCCAGGCATTTTTAGTGGGCTGGGAGGTTTCCTTTCCAATGATAGCTTATGCTTCTGTGAGATTTCCTTAAAACAGAAGGGATATTTTTTTTTTTTAGCTCCTTAGTTGTTTCTTTTCCCCTGTGCATTAGCTGTTTTTCAGCTCTTGAATTTTGATCAAGAGCTGGAGGCTACTTTCAGCTGGCTTTGGCTTGTTAGTTTACTTGCTTTCAGATGAAGTGTCATTTTTCTCTCCAAAGAGCTGAAAAGCCAAGATTGTGTCATTCCTCCCTGTATCTAATAACAGTTTAATCCACAAATAATTGTAATGAAGTTACTAAGGCCACTGGCAGAGGATAGTGTGGTCCAAAGACCCCTGGAATGAATGGGATTCTTCAGTGCGAACACAGTGAAGCTTTGGGTCGAGCCCTAGGGTGCTGTTCTGTACACATGTGAGTGCACGTGTGTGACAGTGCTGGGCTGCGCTATGGAAACCAAATTCAAAAAAATGCTGCCGACTCTCCCAGCTGAGCACTGGTGAGTGAAGGAGGATGCTGTACAGACAGGCAGGAGATGTGTTAGCAGCCCCCAAGGTGGCAGAGCAGTTGCCATAACAGCCAGCAGCAGATGTTACCCAGGCCCATGTTGCTGCTGCTGGAATTGGAGTAGGAATGGAGGTCTCCCAGCTGCCAAGTGCATCGTTTGTGTGGCCCAGGTGTCAGCTGCAGCTCCAGGGGAGGCAGGGGGCTGATGAAAACATAAACAATAGCAGCGGCAGCAGGATTGCTGATTCGGTGCAGGAATTATTCAACTGTTCCACTGTGCCCTTGTAATCCCATTAGGAAAGTCAGACTAACAAGCATTGCTAGGAGGCCCCCTGTGCAGGGTTTGCTGCTGGAGAGGCAGGGACATCTCACCAGCATGTGAAGGGTGTGCCCAGGAGGGTCTGAGGGGGAAGAGCTAGGTGGGTGCATTGGCAGGGCTGGGCTCAGGCTGTGCAGTGCCTGCCAGTGCTTACTGACTGTTTTCCACACGCACTTAAAGCTGTTTGCTCTAAAGAAATAAAGGCAAGAAATAATAGTTTGTTGTGTTGGTTGAGTTTGTTGCTATTAAGTGACAGATCTAAAGGATTTACCTGTTCTGGTAAATGCTTTAATTAGAATTATGATGTCTTTTGCCAGATTGCTAAGCAATTAAACTCAAACCTAGAAAAAGTACTTCCATAAAAAGTTTTCAGTGCAGTTCCTGGCTGATATTGTGAAGAGGGTATTATTTACAAATATCTCATTTACAGACATTATAAAGTTGATTATGTCCCCTTGGGAATTGATGACAAAACTTTCATGGCCTTCATTAGAAATGAAAACCTTTTGATGCAAGGTAAATACAGTTTTGGTTGCACATATAATAAAGTTATAATACATATTAGCTTAAAAGCAGCTGCTCTGGAAACCTTATTGGAAATTCTTAGTTTTCCTAATGTGTAGGAGAAATCCATTTTCTGTAGGTATTTTTAGTGCTAACTTCCTCTCCTGTGCTATTATCTTACACACTCTCCCATTAGTGCTTGCTGTGTTTCCAGGTCAGCCATGTGATTGCCGAGCATCCCTGCCTGCTTTTTGAATGACTTGCCAGGCAGGAGCCAGAGAGGCAAGTAGTTGGTGCTGGCTGCCAGCAGCAGCTTCTCCCAGCGCAGACCCACTGATAACACAGAAACCTTCCCCTCTCACCCTTCTGGGAAGGTCTTCACTGTGTGGTTCAGAGAGAAACCCTGCTCCTGTGCAGGTGTAAAGGTGTTTGTTCCTCTGCGAAGGCAGAAGGTTCTGTGTAGGAACACAAAACAGCCCCGCTGTTGAGAGGCATTTCAGAGCTGCTGCTTTGCCTTGGGCCACGGTTATTTTAGCATGAGCTGGATGAAGCGCACAGATTTCTGCCTTTTTGCCACTTGTTACATTTACAACTCAAATGAACTTGCTGTGCTTCAGAAAATTGCAAGAAGTAGTAAAGACATTGTAGCCCAAATCCCTCTGTGAGCTTTTTCTTTTGTGTGTGTGTGTGGCAAAAAAAACCCTTAGGCAAAGTGTTTTAAATCCAGCAGTGCTGATAATGAGAGTTAATAACTTTCCAGACATTGGCATTTTTGCTACGTTCAACTTTTTAAAAAAGGTATTTAAACTGATCCAGCCAGTTGCTGTGGATGCCTCTGTGTGTGTTTAATGAACAGCTGGCTCTTTTGAACTGGGAATTTTAATACTTTCAGTTCCATGAAACTGGAATCGGAGGAGGCGGATGGTTGTACAAGAGAGGGAGTACATTTTCTCATGCGAGTTCAGGAGCAGGGAGGGAGAGGAAAGCATCGTAATACTGCGTGTGTTTCTGTTTCAGTGGATCAAATCTTTCCTCTGTCTGCATCCAAGCTATTTGGTTGTGATCAGATGATCAGAGCTCAAGGAAGCGATTGGAGAGCGAGCTGGCTGCAGCTGCACTGTAGGCTGTTTTCAGGGACAAGGAGCCACTGTTTTTCAAACATAGCATAAACATAGAAGTTATTTTGTAGGCTTCAGGATGCAGATATGGGTTGTGCTGCCAGCATTGTTCTGCTTCAAGCCTTTCGTTCTGTGGTACAGAGGAACTGTCCACATATCTGCAGGCGCCGACGACGAGAGGAGTTGTCACATGAATTTCTGCCGCTGGATAGTGATGATGAAATGAGCAGACCCAGGACTCTTATTATAATGGTATGGTATACTTTAATCAAGGGAGAGGTGACAGAATTATTATTACAGATGTTATGTGATTTTTATTTTTTTTTCCTCTGACTATATATTTGTAAAGAGAGGGGACTGACAGGCAGTTTGTCAGTTCGCTTAGTTTGCTGGTAGATTTGCTGTATGTATAATGTTACTTTGTAGGTGAAGCTGTGAGCTGCCCATAAGCTCTGTGCAAAGTAAATGTTATGTTATTTAATTGTTGGTGGGTTTTCTTTGTGAGATAGGAAGCACTGAAGCTGGTAGTGTGGTTATGTTTTATTTCAGACTTGGAATTCCAAACAGCAGACAGTTTAGGAAATGTTTGCTGAGTCTGTTCAGCACAAAAACAAACCGAAAAGACAATCCAACCAAAACAAAAAAATCTTTACTTGCACCTAGGATGTAGTTGGAATTCCTATTAAGTTATATGCAGATAAACTCCCATATATCTTTGCTTCAAACAGTTTGAAGCAGTAAAATGTTTTCTGGATCACTTCTTTCCGGTTTACTGAGTTGCCTCTATTCTTTAATGAAGGAGGGCTTGAAAGGCTCCCAGTCTTCGAGCATCATTTTCTTCCTGAATTAAATTTTTATTTTGTGATGGGAATTTAATAAACACTATAGGTTTATTAGAAATAAGTGACAGGGTTGTTCCTGATTATAAATCACTGTTTCAGATTGAGAAATATACTTACTACTGCCTAGTTACTGCTCTTCTTTGCCAAATACACATATGGTGAGCATTTCCAGAACCCTGGAGTGGTTTTTCCATCTGAGGTGGCAATGATTTATTACTCTGTGGCTCTCACTTGATACAAATATTACCAAGACACTGAAAATAGTATTTTTGTCAGTTTGGCAGGACTCTTGTTTAAGTCATTTAAGTGGTAGAGATTTGATGAAGTTCAAAGTGCATTCCCATGATACTCTGATCCCACACAGGGCTCTTACTTAATGGTGAAGGGTAACATCAGAGAATTTAGTAGTTGTCCTGAGCAGCTGTTTTGAATAGAGCATCGCTGCCCATGGAGAGGTGTGTGGTGCAGTCATGGCAACCACAGTAGCAAAGACCCAATCTCAGCAGTGCTTTATGTATCAGCTGAAGGTATTATCCAGGGCAGGGAGGAGTCGCATGGTCATAAGGAGGAAGGAAATTGATTTCATCATTGTGAATGTGATGTTAAAGCTTCTTTTGCTCTTTTTGCTCTAAAAGTATCTCTGTATATACAACAAACTTTATTTTTTTTTTTTACTTTTTTATTCTTTTTTCACTTAGTGGTTAAAGAAACCTCAACAGCATTTAAATGAATAAATGTCTCCTTCCTGGTAGTAATTTCAAGCATGATGAAGTGAGAAATGTCTGGAAGCACATCCGGGTATGGATCATCTGTGTAACTTGCTGCAGTACTTGGAAGAAAATGGTAGTCTTGGGTGTGCCAGCCTTGCCAAACCCAGAAATACTCATCAGCAGCTTGAGCTGTGTTTCTTTGTGTGGTAAATGCTGAGATCAGGGCTCCAAGAGCAAAGCTCCCTGGGCTCTCAGGGAGGTGAAGCTTTATCCTGCAGCATGGAGGGAGCTGTGGAAGGACAGGTGTCCTGGTCAAGATGGTCTGATAGCTGATGCTGGGTGTGGGCTCTGAGATACCTCAAGTGCACCCCCCCAGTTGTACTAACAGGACCTTAGGTTTTCCTGGTCAGTGGTTAATATAACGGTGTTTGTTCTGCCAGAAGGCTGCCCTTCCCCAGGAGCTTTGTGGGATCATTTTCTGCCTCTCAGTCCCTTTGAGAAGAGGCGGAGGAGTGGTCCAGCCCTGTCCTGAGGCTGGGGTTAGGTGCAGGCAGGCACTTTGGAAGAAAGCTGTAAGGCAGAGGTTAACTTTGGACACATTTCTCTCTTCAGGATGTGTATTATTACCATGCTTTTGTTTTGAAGCAGTTAATTATATAAATATTAAAATGAATTTGCTGTTAAACTTTGCAGTTAGGCTTAGGAATGATATGGAGGACTGGAAAGCTGAGAAAAAGGCGCTGCTTCAGACTACTTTGTGGCGGAATGAATGGTCCTGTTTCCACCTACAATCATGTTACTTTAAAGAGCAGCATGATAAACAGAGCTGGAGGCTACTGGGCCTCAATACAACATGCTCCTAACAAATGAGTTTTTTCCCTGGGTCTGCTGTAGATCATTGAGGATTATGTCTGTATAATACAGTGGAGGCAACTATGTAGATGAGCAAAATAGTGTTTGGTTCCCAGTGTCATTAGGCACATTGTGCTGATGCCAGGAGCTAAACTGATCCAAATGAGATTCCCAAGTGCTCATGTCTGAGGGCAGTGAGTAACTGGAGTGCCCAAGAGAGGTGAGGAAATCTCAAAATGCAGAATACCAGAAGTACACTGATGGGCCTGGGTGTGATCATTTGGCTCCTGTCAGCTGAGGATCTGGCATTTTGTCTCTTTGTGCCTTCAGATGAAAAGATCTTCCTCTCTGTATCTTGTGTGCCGCTGCCTATATGCGCCCTACTGAGACCTTTGATATTGATTTCAGGAGATAAACTATGCCTGCTGTGTGAATAGCTTTTTGAAGTCACCAGGCTCTGCTGTCTGTTCTTGCAAGTTTGCCTGTCCTGTGTGTAGCAAAAGTAACATCTTGGAGTTGTCTTGATTCGGAAAGCAACCCTGAATCAGAGAGAACAACAGTCTACCCTAGAATGCTTCAAGCAAGTAAATAGCTCTAGGGATGTGCCCCATTTTCCTTTGTTAGTCACTGAAGAGGAACATCCTGGTAGGATATTCTTCTGGGAATTATTTTTGCCAGTGGCACTCCAAACAGGAGATTCTGTGGGTGCGCTCTATGAGAAAAGAAAGGAAGAAGTCCCGAGCGCAGACTGTAGCTATTGCTTAATGCCTACCTACTAATCACTGTATGAAGCCTTTAGGCATCACAGCAGGTATTTCTAACATTCTGGTCCTTGCAGAAAGTGAGGATTGATGTCTTTATCCAGAGAGTTATTTTTTTTCTTTGGTTTGTTAGTTTAGAAATCTTGTTTTACCCTTAGGCAAGACGGATAAATCATTAGTTTTAGATCCTGACTGGATCCACAGAGCTGGGAAAGATGTTGGAAAGAAAAAACTGTAAATTCTGTCATTTACTGTTGTGTGTCATCTTCTCTTGGATGAAATCCTGGAATGTGCCAGAGACATTCAAAGTAAGTGTCCAAACAATCTCTAATATGGTGTACAAGTTGAATCACTGTGTTCAGTGACAGTGATTTAATAGACCCTTGTTTTCTGTGCCTTTAAGAGGATGTCTGCAAGAGCTGGCTTTCAAAATAAGTCTGAGATGGTGAGGTTTGAGGTACTAAAAGCCTTTCTAGAGTGAATGCAAATGGCTGTACATGCTGCTTCCACTACAAAAAGGAGAAGAGGAAGATGCCTGAAGGAAGAAAATTAAGTACATGGGTTATGTAGAGCTGTTTGGTGTTTTAAGGAGGGCACTAACATTCAAGATGATGGTTTTTCATTTGGAACTTGTGACTTGAAGTTCAACTTTATCTAGCAGGTCATTCTTTGGGTTTTTTAATGCAATTTATTGCAAACTGTGGCAGCTGAGATTTGTGTGATAAGAGCAAAGCATATTTGAAGATAGGATCCTATGTTCTACCACCCTCCGCTTTCTTGCCCATGGTAACAAACTACATAAAAATGTAAAAATTGTTTTGTATTTTGAATAAAATAATGTTACTTGAGCTAACTTATTAGCTTGAACACAGCAATATTCACTTAATGCTGCCCAAGCTGCTTCTCAGGCCACTTAGTTTGTAAATGGATTGTTACTCTTCTAAAAGCAGTAAAGAGCACTGAAGCATAGCTTTGACAGTTTTCCATCATCTAGTATTGAAGTTTACCCCCAGAACTGTGTTCCTTAAGTTTTGTTACATGGTCTGTGTTAATTTTCTACTTTTAATTGAAGTAATTAATGCATTTAGGAGTGTGTTTCCTTCCTGCAATGTCTTGGAGGAGGGATTGTCTTTGCAAAGCAAGATTACCCAGAGATGCAAAACGAAGAAAAAAAAAAAAGCTCAGAATTTTCATTACTTCTTTGCTCAAGTCAGAAGCTTCAATGTGTAATACATTTTTAAGCAACGATAAGCATATGGAGCTTTGTTTGACCTTAACTTCCACTTCAGCTCTTGACCTCAGCAGGAACAGAAACAGGCCCATGTTTGAATTAATTAATAACATCAGCGTGTAAAGAGGAGAAGTAGTAAATGATGCAAAAAATGCAGTTCTTCTTCAGGGTAATTTTGGCCACTGTTCTTGTTTCCTTTGCAGCCTCTTTGTGTGCTGTGCCCAGTGCCCCTCAATGCAGTGACTGCAGTGACTGCCAGCCCTTCCCCTGGGCACCAGGGACAGTGTTCCTTGCTGCTCCTTAAGAAGGATGTTGGGTTTGTTTTGGTGTTTACCTGTTCAGACAACAGTTGAGGCTCTGGGTAGAGTTTCTTGTATACAGAGGGGAGAAAACGTGGGTTGGTTTTCATTCTTCAGTGTTGCAGTATCATGTAGTGTATGCATATGGTACAGGAAAAGCTGGTGGGTTTTTTTTAAGTGGCTTCTTAAAAGCACTGAGCAAATCTTCTCCATCTGATTTTGGTGCTCTGAGCAATGTTGTATATTGCTTTCACATCTTATTAGTGTTGCAGCAATGTGTATAGTATGACAGTGTGTGAAATGCAATTATTATGAATGTGTTCACTAAATTTTTTATGACAGCTTATGAAGAAAGTGGGTGCAAAGCAATAAAGTGATGAAAACATTTTTCTATATATAAAGAATTTATTCCCACTTTTTCTAGGGAAAAAAATAAGTAAGCTATTTATTTGTAAGAAATGCCGCCTGAAAGAAGAGGAGATAAATTAAAGAGGCACAGAAAATATCTGTAACTCTTAGTCCTTGGAAGTGCTTTGGGAAGGTGATTTACGCATTTGAAAAAAAATCCCAGTTTAGGATGTGTGTTCAAAATACTACTTGAGAGAGAAGGAAATTGACATATGGAGAGGCAGAGGGGCTTGATTAAAGCCAGGAATACAAAGAGAGAAACAAACCCATACAAGAAAAGCAGGATAAAAAGTCAGGTTTTTCAGGCTTTGGCCATCTGCAGCACAGTGCTGTGTCACAGGCACATGTACGGACAGAGCTACGCACACACATGCTTGATTTGTCACAGTTTTGTCTACGATACTCTGCAGTTCTGCTTGGCTCCAGCTCTCATGGGCTTTAGTAAATGCAAGCTTTCCATATTTCCCTTCATCATTTTGCTCTTTGGATTGTCATAGAGAGGAAGGTAGGAGAATTAAGAAGATCCCAGTGATCTGTCTAGTCTGGGATTTTGGAACTGAATGAGCTGTGGCTGTAATAACCTGAAGCTCTGTATGTGATGTGGTGCATTCATACACTGTCAGCTATGGACACAGATTTTGCATTTGTTTGTGTCTGTCCTGTGTTTATCACAATATTAAATATATGAATTAAATACAATGAAAAGATAAACTAAATAATTATGATACTAACATAGATTTAAATGCCAAGTGCTAGACACAGGATGAACCACTTAAAATAACCACAGTAGTATCTTTCAAGTTCTGGAAACTTGATTTGAAATGTGTTTCACACAGAATTTAGTAGAGGTATTTTCTTTCATACTGTCAGTAGACAGTATAGTGTTGGATGGAAATATAAAACATGTACATATGTATTTGGAACCAGCAGCCTTCAGGTATAATTTCAGAGTAATGCTCTGGTTTTTTTTAATACTCATCTTGGGCTGCACAAGGAGTTCTAGACTCATGACTTTGTTCAAATAATTTGGTCTTTTGCTTCCCCCAGTAAGGTTTTGGTACTGCTATGTATGGCTGCTGCTGGCACTGTACTGCCCAGGCTGTGAGAGTGGGTTAGTTTGATAGTTAGCATCTACAGAAATGAAGTGAAAACAGTGATACAACCTGCTGTAATGTCTTGGCTCAGTGTCAGCATACCCTGAGTTTAGCAGCGCTGTCACTGCCCGTGGCTCGCAGGAGGCAGGCTGGGGCAGCACAGGCAGTCTGTGGAGCCCCAGCAGTGCAGAAATCCCCCAATGATGCTCCATTCCCACTCCCAGCACACCGCGGGTGTTTGCAGTGCACCAGCAGCGAGAGCATTCCCCCAGCTGGAGCGCTGACCTGCGATGGGCAGGGCAGCTGGAGAGCCTCTGGCTGGCAGGGACGGTGGCAGCAGCACTTGTATCTGAACGTGTGCTCCCTGTCCCTGGCCAGGCTCTGGCAGACTGGGTCTCTCTGGGTGAAGTAGGGGGAGTTGCAGCTGGTTCCAGAAGAGCACAAAGGAACAGTATATTAAGCTCATGCTTTCAGAAAACGATATTAGTGCCAGCCCTTAGCCCTTGCCTCTCACTGGCCTTAACTCACGGCTGGCTGCGGTCCTGAGAGCTGGGCTGGGCTTTATTTTTCCTTCTGTTGTCAATACCAAATCCTCTGAGTAGCACTGAACTGGATTTAAATGCATATAGCTGAGTCCAGAATCCATTTCAGGCGTTTGGCCGCAACTATGGGGATATTGATTTAGCTTGGAAACAGCTCTGCCCTGTAAGAGGTATGCTGAGTGCAGAAGGGAGCAGTGAAGGCACCGGGGCCCTCAGAGAATGCTGGCCAACCAAAAGTACTGCCAAAGTAAAAGCTGCTGGGAGGCAGAGCTGTCGAGGCAAAGACAGTGGGCAAGAGAGGAAGAGTTAAATGATGAGAGAGAAGCCAAGTGGGAAATGCCATTTCTTCTCATCTGAGATTAAATAGGCATGATGCTGTTAAACTTTGGTGAGATATTTGATTTTTAGAGGGCTACTCACCATTGCTCTGATATATATTCTAATGCTGCTTTTTGCTTTATGCCTTGTTTTTTTCATAAGCTTTGGTTTTACTTCAGAGCATGCCTCTTCCTCATTAATATTAAATTCTCCTCCCTTGCCCTTCTTCCATCTCCTCCCTCCCAAAGTGTGGAAGCCATCTTCTGCTTGACTTCAGCATAAATAGGCTCCATTCCCCTCCCCTGCATGGATTGGAAATCTGAATGGAGCACAACAGAACTGTTCCTAATATTTCTCACTTCCATGAAATTTCTGCTTTGCAACACCGATCTTAATACACTTGTTCTGAACCTAATTTAAATAAACCAGAATGCCAGTTTAGCACATTTCAGACAAAAGCATTATGCAAAGTTTCATTGCTCTTGAGAGACAGAGTTTAACTCTGAACCTGTATCTTCATGCTTTGTACTCTTCCATCCATCAGAGCTATTTGGTTTTGGTGTATGTGGAAAGGTCTCTGTTCTGCAAGCTCTCCAGTAACTCTGGGCAGCAAAGCAAGGTCATGTGGTAACAGGAGTCACTTCTCTTCATAGCAGCTGCTCAACCATTCTGCCATCAGCTGTGGCAGAAAGCTCAATGGATGAGTAGATATCGTGAGTGCACCTGCAGTGTAAAATTGTGTCATCAACTGTGTGCTGCAAAACCTGGTGTGGGTAGCTTTGTTCTTGGGTTTTTCTGTGCGTCTCAGGGGGATTCCCACCTGATTGCAAAAAGCTCTCAACAGGTTCTGACTTCTAGATTGCATTTCATGAATCATACAGGGTTTTGATGAAAGGCAGCAGTGCTTCATGACTATCAGATGACTGCTGTCATTGTGGGGGTGGATACAGACCAGCTCCAGCTTGTGGTATCTCCTGTAGTGGAAGGGGAACTGGACAAACACAGGCAAATGGTTTTGATGTTCCCCTGACCAAAGAGAGGTTTGTAAAGGCAAAAAAAAGGATTTAATTTGTAGTTCTAAGCATCATTTCAGCCTGTTTGAGGCTGGCAGCTCTACCTTCATGAGTAAAACAAAAATTAAATTACCTGCTGAAGTACTCAACTGAACTCTAGTTCCCTGCAGTAATGTTGTTTAGAAATATAGAAACAGGTTTGTTATCTTCAGAATATTTGGAGTTAAGGAAGATGAAGGAAAATGCAATGTCGAGGAAATATGGGAAATGTTCCTGGTCTTTCAGCTTTCAAATCACTTCCTTGAATAATTAAAGCTTCTAGCTTGAATTAGTGATTGGAGTGAGGAATACCACAATAGTGAAAGGATTAGGATTCAGCATCAAAAAGCCAGTCACATGAATACTTCAGGATGTTTTGGGTGGCAAGGGTCTGACATCATCTCAAGGCACTATTCCAAGTCTAGTCCAGCTGAAGATGGCTCAGACCATGGGCCATGATCTCCTGTGCCAAGGTGTGGTAGCTGTACATGTGTGCACACATTTCCATTCAGACAGAAACTGATTACTTTGCTGTTCTGGGGCTCAATTATTTCTCTTATTTTAAACTCTGCAAGCAAATATAGTCTATAAAAGTGTACTTTTATTATCCTGTTAATGTGGTGCCTCTTCAGAACAAAATGTTATTTTCTGTCTCAACAGAAAGAAACTGTGTGCAATATCTTCCTTTACAATTGCTGTCTGTTAATAATTATTGCCAATTTGTGGTTAGCTTAAAAAATAATAGCTTCTCTGTGTGTGGTTTTCGATGAAAAATAGCCATTGTGATGTTTGTTGGACTTTCCTGCTTTAGGACTCACTCTGAGGGCAGTGTATGGAGCCAATTGAATCGAATACTTCATGCCTTTGGTGTTTGTTTTTCCTCACTTCTCATCTGTCAACTGCTGTGCTCATTTTCTTTTCATTAGTATTGATACTTGCATGAAGATGAGTAGGCCAGATTCAGGTGTCAGTTAAAAGTGTGCAAATCCAGCAGAATAAGGTTTCGACTTAAAGCAGTAACACAGATCAGAAGTTAAATTCTGTGCTGCTTGCATGTTTCTCTCCCCAAAAGAAGAAATTATGAAGTTAGAGTGGAAAATGTGTGTGGCCTCCCTGGATCAGCCAGTGGTTGGCTCTGAAATGGGGATGCTGGGAGTTGAGCATCAAGCCACCAATCACTCATGACTTTCTTTGGTGCTTCAAGTAAGGATTTGGTGTAATTACCTTGATTTTTCCACAGGTTGTGACTTGTGTGCTAAAATTAGCTTGTGCAGAGTGCAGGCCTTAGCAGTAAAGAGATTAATTTCTGAAATGTAGATTCCTGGAACCAGATGCTTCCCCCATCGTCTGAGATGTTTCTACCATTAGTAAATTATATGCAAACATTCATTGCAGCCATCACTATAGGAGATCTGATCTTAATGAGATTACAGAGAAGCTCTTGAGAAAAACTGCTCTTGGAATTGGGCCTATTCTTTCTCATTTTTGGATTCTTCTTTTATGGCTTGAAGTTAAAGAATATAAAGTGCTCACACAGCTGATATACTTGTTTCTTTTCAGTGACTTAGCCCTTTCCCTGTCTTTAACCCATTCTCCCATGAGGCTGAGGAGACTTTCCTCATCTTCCCAGAATATGCATCCAGCTGCCTGTTTGGTCTCTTCACCTGCCAGGTGATGCTTGAGCCTGACTTTGCTCATTCTGGCTGTGGCTCTGGTTGGCTTTTGCAGTGCTCGAGTTCCTCCAGCTGTTGACCACTGTCAGCCCTTTGGTTTCAAGCAAGGGCACGGCCCTTAAGAAGGTGCAATGATCTAAGCAGTTACCTAATAGCTTGTTTGTTGCCAAGAATGTCCAGTTCCTTTAGCCTTTCAACCTTGTAATTTGCGCCCTTTTATCTTTTAACTGAGCTGTTAGGGAAAGAAACTTTGCTTGCTGTCTGCTCCCCGGTGTTGGACATGTGCTCTCTGAGACATCCTCCAGATGAATGTGAGCATCAAAGATAAAGGGAAGGCAATCCTAATCTTTAATCTGGTGTATCTGGCAGAAGAAATTCACTAGTGCTTTGCATTTTCCAGTATTTCCAGATACACAATATATTTTGTTGCTCATGATGCATCTGATTCTTCACGATGACCATTTGCCCCTTGTAGCACCTGATTTTGTTTGTGCTGACTGCGCAGCAAAGATGTCACTTGGGGAAGGACTCATGACTGGACTGTTTGTGCATCTGTCACCTGCTTTTGTTCAGAAATCCTCTGACCAAGCAGCTCTGACAAACGCCATGCTCATTCTTCAAACTCATCTGTAAATGCAAAATATTTCAGCAGTTTCTATGGAAGTATACAGAATACTTGTAAACACAGTTTGAACTGAAGAACTATTTGGAAATAATAGAAATGTTTAGTAACACGTGCTTAATTCTGCCTTTTATATAAAGATAAAAGTGAATCCAAGCCTGGAATTATACCAATATGTTTTAGCCTGTCCTCTCTGAATATAAATGAAACTGTAAGTATCAGTTAATAAAATGTAAATCTGAAACGTTTTACAGTATTAAAAAAGCCAGTTCTTGAAGAATGCACTAAAGCAGACCTTCCCAGATGAAATGTTTGAGATGAGTTGACATAAAGGTTTGTACCAGCTCCCACTGAGAAGTTTCTTTACACGGTATTTTTAAGCTGCCAAAAGCTTTTGTACGTGCTAACTGCTTGCCAATTTTTTTCTTTTTAAATGAACTCAAAGTCAATTTTAAGTTACATGAGCCTGCAGAAAGAATCTGAATTGGTGGCTAAACATTGTGTTTTATAAAATGCATTCAAAAGACAGCTGTATTGGAGATATTTTCAAAAAAAGTTTTGTTCCTGCAGCCAGGATATGTCTGCAGTGTTTCAGGCAGAACAAGGAGCTGAGTGAGGAGGAACTGCAGCAAACTCTGCTTTATTTCCCATCCACATCCTTTTCTGGCACTTGTTTATGCCTGGCTGTAATGTGTATTTGTAGGAAATCAGAAGTTAACCTTTTAGTCTCTGATTTTCTGACCAATTCTTTTGTTTCCAGATCAAGTGGTACTTAGCAGAAACAAGAATCATGATGGTCTAGCAATTTCCCAGTAAAAGGGAATTTTTTGGACTTTCCAGAATTTCCATATATTAAAAAACCCCCCAGAATTTCCAAGTTAAAAAAAGACCTCTTGGTATAGAGTCAGTTGTCAGTGACCAGTTTAGGGTTGATGTAAGGTGAGAGTGAAGGTGCAAACAATTGTGTTTGTGTGTTGGATGCCAAGAGCAAGACAGGGGAGGGTGGGGAAACATCAAGGGGAGGAATACTGGTTATCCTCATCCCATTGGAGAAAATCATCCAGAAAGGGTGAAGGCAGAGGAATCACTGTGATTCAGCTTTCTGCCTTGCAGGGGCTGGGACTTGGAAGCTTAGAGCAGCTTTAGTGTATTAAGAATGACATTGTTTTGGTCCTGTTTTCCAGTTCGCTGAGTAATCATAAATGAATTTTGCTTTTTGATCTGTCCTTGGAGAGAAGAGTTCTATAGCAACTTCTTGGGAGGCCTTTGATACCTTACAGAATTCAGATAGACTTACTGGAATTGGAAAATTACAGAGAAGGGTGAGGAGAATCAGCTCAATTAGTCCATGGCTACATTTGTGCATGAAGTCTGGGCCTGAACTGGCCTGAAAGATAACTGTCAGGAGATATGATGGAAGTCATACAAATCAAGAATGGTCATAGGCATGAGGAATTTGCTTGCAGTTTTTTCTCAGAAAAATGAGAGAAGATGAGCTAGGGATCATCAAACTTATGGGTGACAAGTTTTGGGGAAAGAATTAATATTAAAACTGAATTTCCTTGCCACAAAATGTGTAAGTTTGAAAAATTACTGAAAAAATGATTGTGAGAGAAGTCTTTGAGAACTAAGTAAATATGTTGATGCTGTTTCAGGCTGGGAACCTGCATGAGTGCAGATTGAAAGGGTATTCAGGAGAAGTACTGTAACAGTGACCAAGGTCTGTACTTCTACCTGAGCACCTGCAGACACAGGTGCAGAAATGTGGTTTAAATCCTGCATGTTGTGACCATGCTTACAAAAATTGAAATTTGGCATGGGATACCTGAAGGAGTAGAATTTAATGGATTACATTATCTCTTCTTTTGGTCAAGGCTGGGTTACATGTAGTTTTAGTGACTTCACGTGGGCTTACTCAGGGACCCTATAAGCACTGCCACTTGAGTATTTTCCTTGTGTTTTTTGCCTTCTTATTTTGGTAATACTGAAGATTGCATATCTTTTTATATGTCTCAATTAGGATAAGCATTTCTTAATTAATAAATTAAACACAAAGGCCTGGAAAGGTGAAACAATTCTCTGGGTTTACAGAAAATTGTGTCAGAGTGAGAAATACCATATCAGATGTTGGCACAATTTGATGATGCTGTTTTATTTTCTGTGTTCCGGGAGAACAGAAAGAGAAGGGCAATGTCAAAGGGATGTAAATTGTCTTTCTCTCTTTTCTGCACACCAAGTTTAATTAATGTAAATCTGACTTGCAGAGTTTTATACTTCGCACCTTTTTTTTTTTCTAAAATGAGAAAATAATCTTGCTTATTTGCTTTTGAAATGTATGTGCTTTCTGTCTCCTCCAAAATGCCATTATTTAGCTTTCAATTATAGGATTCAGATGATGAATTATTGCATGCAGTTGCTTTCTCAACTGCTTAAGATACCCATAGGCACTAGAAGAGGGTATACAGGAATTTGTGACATTGAATGTAAGTTACAAATATATGATATCAAACATAATAATGATTGTAGAATCAGCTTGCACATGTATAGAGGAGAGAATGTTGTAATGTTTGAAAGACAAAAAGAAGAGGCTTCTGGGATATTTTATGTCAGTATTATAACATTGTAGATATTGATTGTGACCTCGAGTCAATGAGCAAGTTGCCTAGCCTCCTTTTGCTTCAGTTATTCCAGCTGGAAAATTGGGTGAAAATGTAGATTCTCTTTATAAACCAGATGTCTGACCTGAGGTTTTTCTTGGTAAAGAAAAAAATCATTTTTGCAGCATAGCACCGATCTGAATAAAAAGGGTTAAAATTACCGTCAGAAAAGCAGGCAACAGGCGCCAAAGTCACAGCTGCATTTTCATGTCTGGAGATAGTGTAAATTCAGATGATTAAATTATTTAATCACCTTTCATGTCCCTTCATCACTATGTGTGTTGCTATCAAGGGCTGATGCCAGTCCAAGTAGATGGAAACAAAAGGGGTAATGTTTGTTTGAAATTTCCCAATGGACCAAGCTGAAGAAGAAATTGAAGTAATTGAATATTTTGCTTTTGTAAACATCAGCAGTACAACATTGCTAATGGGAAGTTTATTCTTCTTACCTGATTGCTGGTGTAAGAAGCAGCATTTTGTGTTCTTAAAGAGAAAGTGCAGCCCAGTTTCTCCCCAGGCTGGGGCAGCAGCGCCCTGGGGAGCCTGGCACTGGCACAGGGCAGCACAGGCAGCACCATGGCACAGACCCAGTGCCCTGCTCTCTGTGCCCAGAGAGCTGATGGGGTGGCAGAGGAGCAGCAGCGAACACAAGAGCTGAGGTGATGGTGTCTGTAAATGAGATATCACTAGGTTCTCCAAGGCCCTTTTCATTTTCCTTTAGCCTTGTGGCAAAGGAATGTATTATATTTGTGCCAGGTGCAGGTGGGTTTCCAGCTTGGAAAGCTGCTGAAATGATGCTGCTGTTCCATCAGTGTTCTTGTGGTGTGAGCTGATAGAAAGGTTGTGGTGGCAAATTGAGAGCAGGATGGTGTGTACAGGGGGAGCAGCCTTCTCAGGCTGTGGGACAGGGATGGGCTGCCGCTGGCTCAGCCAAGCCTTCCCAAACAGGAGGACAGTAGGATGTTCTTTGGGAGCTGTAAATTCAGCAAATGGTGGGGGTAGCAAGTGGCTTTTGGGGCATGGGTGTTTACTAGCTAGCCCTTGTGTTTACATGGGCAGGTTGAGGTGATGAAATGGCCATCGGGTGCTGTATGGGGGATCAGGCTGGGAGCTGCCAAATTCTCTCCCAGGGCCTTCTCCTCAACTCCATCAGGGACCCCTTTGGCCATGGGTGAATTCTCTGGCAAGGCCCAGACAACCTGTGGATGGCTCCTGTCACCACCAGTTCTGCTGGAGGGGCTGATTTAGCCTTGCATGCAGGGCAAAGAGACACAGCAGCCTGTCCCAAACATGCTGTGTGTGAGTGCACTGATAGCTGGAGCACAAAGAGAAGGTGAAGGCACAGAGGGGGGAATTGCTGAGGTCAGCACACCGCTCTGCCTGGGAAGAACAGAGATGGATTGACACAGGTGAGGTCTCTGACATCAGGGAGTGCTGCCTGGAAAGATCTGTCAGCAGAGCTCT
Organism: Cinclus cinclus; assembly: GCF_963662255.1. Taxonomy (NCBI): domain Eukaryota; kingdom Metazoa; phylum Chordata; class Aves; order Passeriformes; family Cinclidae; genus Cinclus; species Cinclus cinclus. The sequence continues at coordinate 17,015,048 of NC_085055.1, forward strand.
GGCAGATAGAAGGGCTGCTTTTCATGGATATTTATGCAGGGGCACGGTCCCCCTGCCTTGGAGAGCTCACCTTGTGTGCTGATGTCATTCTAACTGTGATGGATTCCCAGCCCTTTGCCTGGTCAGAGCGAGCTCTATGGATGCGTGGGCAAAATGTGAGCACCAGCTGCTCTAGAGGCTTTGTGGAGCTTTTGTGTGCAAGGCTTGATGTATCAGCTTAAGCTGTTAGACCATAGGTGGAGTAACACTTCTAAAAAATAAAATCAACAAAAAAACATTCAATTTCAGTTTGTTCAAAACCAGAATGGCTTTGTAAAAGGTTGCTTTAGATGTAGTTTTCCTAATTCAGTTGTTTTACTTTTCTATTTGCATCATTTTGGTTTCATATTTTTCACCCCCCCCCCTTTTTTTTTTTTTAAAGACAAGTTAAAATGTTCATGGATCAAGAGTGAGCATTTAATTCCAAAATATGACCTCTTGGTTTGATTTGGGAGTTTTTTGACGGAGCGGGGGAGGAGAGAATGTTCAGTCTTTGACAAAGGGATTGGGATGGAGGTCACTAGTGCTTTCTGTTGTCTTTGTTAGGTGCTAGTAAAAAGCCCCTATCTGTCCCTGGCTCCAGTGTAGTGATCTGCTTTACCTGTCCAACATGAAGCTTTTGGCCAGTGCAGTTTTTAGGTGCAGTCACAAACCCCTCCAGAGCACCCACTCTTCCTGATGCAGGTAAGTCCAGTCCCTGTCACCTTAGCTTTAGTCTCTCACTCCCATTAGGAGATTTTTGACACTCATATCTGAAAAAAGGAAATCCAGTGTGTGGCCACTCAGTGCAATCAATGTCCTGGAGACTATTCTGAGCACAGAAAGGACAGAGTGTAATATCTGATCCTGCTGGCTTTGTCCAAACACAAACCTGGCTTCTGGCAGCATTGCCCTGTCCAGGGTGTCACAGACCATGGTGGGGGACTTGCTGGGGGATTAACACTGAGCACATGAGCAGCAGCTTCTGCCTGTATACCTGCACTGCCTGGATGCTGTGGGATATTAACTGTAAATCTCCTCATTATTGGCCTCCGAAGAGCTACACCATCTAGGTCTCCAAATTTTGAAGAAAATTATGTGAAAATATTTAAATTTAAAAAGAAAAATATAAAGAACTCTTCCTGATCCTCTCAAGGAGCCGTGATTTTTGTCCTTCTCCCCAGTACCTGAGCTCATAGCTACCTGTTCCCCATGTGTCCACCTGTAACCGTGGTCTCAGAGTGCAGGGTTGTTTCTGGTTCTACCCCAGGGGCTGGGTGTCAGCCAGGACTGGCATCCTTTGGTTTTTCTTCTATGTCTTAATTTCAGTGGTTCTACAGGAACTCTGAAGGGCTAGAAGTGTCACAAGCCATTCAAGGGAGGCCAGGAGGCTCTTATCTGCATTCTGCAAAGTTGTGAAACATTAAGTGTGCCAGATCTCTCATTACTGGTCTGGGCTGCACAGACTTTCTGAATGGCAGTGTCACTGTCATCACAGGTGTCTTAGTTTATAAATGAAACTAGCTTTTTGGGTTTTTTTATGAGAAGCTTGTGTTTTATTTCGGAATTTAATCTTAGCGTAGGCATTATATGCAGTTGATGCAGCTTGTTCTAGCAGGAGTTTTCTTACTTGGTAATTAAACTTTTTCTCAAACCTGTAACAAAAGGCCTGAGTCAGGATTATGCAATTATTTGTATATACACTGGTATAAGTCAAGACTGTGTTTTTTGACTTGCACTCTGTTTGTTCAGATCAGCATTGCTCCCAGACAGAAGTCCAGAGCTGAAGGGAAGCATTCATTCCCTGAAATTTGCTATGAATTTGATGTTTGCATAGGATTTTTTTTTTCCTTCTCTAAATCTGGGTGGAAAAAATTCCAGTGTGACAAATAAAAGTATCAGTCCTTGATCCTTCTTTGTTGGAGTTGGTAGATTGTATTATTTTAGAAGGACAGTATGGGGAGTTGATTATTTTCTGCGCAGCAGCTGAAATATTCAACCTGTGCCTTTTATGTTAGTTGAAGACACACACTTTAGGAATTGAATTTTTGTATCTTTCATGTTAGTTGAAGACACACACTTTAGGAATTGAATTTTTGTATCTTTCTATGGCTCCTAGCAAAACACTATTGAAATGCATTTTCCAGTGATCACATGATGTACTGCAGCAGTGAATTAGTTTTGTTCAGTGTTTTTTTTTTAACGTGTTGCTGTGTATCACAATTCAAACTGAAGTAAATAAAGCATAACAATGAACAGATTTAAAAGGGAAATGAGAAACTAGAAGAAATGGAGGAAGAGGGAATTAAAGTTACTAAAGAACTTGTGACCCTTGTTGAAAAATTAAATGCTAGTGGTTCTGCAGCAAAAGGAGTGCATAGTTTTTCCTTAACTGGAGCAGAGATATCAAATTTCATTATTCTTCCCATCTGGATTATTTATACCTAATGAAAACTGCTGGGAGCAAATGAGCATGTCCCACAAAGCAGAGCATAAGGCAATTAAACACTTAATTGTCTACTTTATATAATGGATTGTATTTTGAAGGGCTTCAGCATCCTTATTTTGACTCTGTGAATTGGGTACAGCAATTCACAAATGTAAACCCAGGCTTGTGCTTTTCCTGGGGCCAAATAGCTCTCTTCTTGGAATACCTTGAGGTATGGATAATATTTCTCACCTTATACATTATGGTTCTGAATTTTAAAGCAGCACAGGAGCTTTATTCATATTAACATAACCAATTTTATAATCATCTTAAAGTACCTGGTGTCTTTAACTGAAGAGAGAGAGAAGTCTTGAGGTGAAATTAGGAAATCTTTTACAGTCACACTGATGCTAATGAAGTTTGCTTTGCACTTTGTTACAGGACAAAGCATTATTGGACATTTGAATGGTTTTGTTATTCCCCATTACAAGAAGGATTTGCATCCAAAACAGATCTAAGAAAGTGGAGTCTTTATTTGCAGTTGTTTACTATTATTTTGGTTCATATCTGTGTGAATGCTGTAGCTTGTTATTTCAGTGCTTCAACCTTTTGATGCCTTGGTGTTGAGAAAATACAGTGATTTTAGTATTGTTCCTGAAAACCTATCTGCCAGAGATATGGCAATAAATAAGGATTAATAATAATACTAGGAATGAAAATCTTTTGGACAAAAGACACTCAGTGGAGTAAACTGGATGAGGACCAGCTGGAAACTTGAACCTAAGTTCATCTTCTGCATTATTTTTGAGTAATACAAGTTCATTAAAGTTTCAGGAAGTGCTAGTGACCCTTATCTTTGTGGAAAGGCTCCTCTGTGCTGTGGGAGGCAGGAAGCTGAGGAGAGCCTTCCCAGGGAAAGGAAGGATGGAGCTCAGCTTGTTCTGTGTGACAGCTGAGTTAAGGAGTGGATAAGCAAAGGAGCCTCTGAGAGGAACTGATACCTGCCCCAAAGTTAAACCAGCAGAGCTGATGCTTCCATCATTAAATTTAACTTCTGGCAAGGACCTCTGGTCTTTGCAGTCACATTCCCTGTGTTACATGAGAGGCACCAGGGACTCCAGTAGAGATAGCATGGTAGTTTGAGAGAAAGCAAGGATGATTCCAGCTTGGTTAATGCTGTGCTTCTGTATTGGTAGCTGCTTGAAATGTCTGCATACCTTGGCAAAGGTTTTCTGTTGTCTTTTTTGTTTCCTAGTGCCAGAGAGATGTCTTTCATCACTAAGTAGGAGTACAGTGAAATCTGTTTTAAGGCATCACACAGCAGGCTGGTAGCACTCTGTTTAAAGGAGGTGATCTCAAAGGCAAAGCTGATTTACAAAGATAATGAGATGGGAGGGTTAATTCAAGAGTGGCATCATGTTTTAAAAGGAAAAAACCCAAGCACTTTGTAAGAGGAAAGCAACTGATCAGATGGATGTGGCTTTGCAGTGTTCAGGTCAGACAAGCTGGGCTCAGTCTCTCTGCTCTCCTGGAATGGAAACCTAGCACATGGAAGGAACAATCCTTGGAACTCTTGCAGAGGTTTGTTGCTTTGGATCAAATGTTACTAATCTTGAGAAATGTGTGAAAGAGTTCCTAAAGTTTTTTAGAATTCAGAATTATTTGTTGGAAAGAAGAAAAAAAGGCCCTCGGGGTAAAGTTGCAGATCTCAAACAGAGTAATTAATTAATTCAAACAAGTTGTGAGAATGATGCTTATTGTCCAACTGGCAAAAAATACAGAATGAGAAGGCAGAAAAACTATCCCTTTGTCCTAGCTATGCACACAGATATTCAATAAAAATTAAAACCTAGTGCATGCTCATGTGTGCATAGGGGAGTGTAGCATTGCTGCTGCAGCAGGAGGAGTCCTCAGTTGGAACAAAGAAGAAAAGGGTCTGTGTGTGTGCCTGCACACGTGTGGGCACTGACGGGGTTTGTTCAGTTTTAAAAGACCTTTGTGCCCTGCCAGCCTTCAGAGAGTTGAGTCATGGGTGAGTCTCCTACCTTAATTAAGAATAATTTGACTGGCCATGATACTGTTCCTCTTGCCACTGCAGTTCTGAGGCACTGAGTGAGGACTTATGTGTCAAGGTGCTGCTAGGATTGCCCCTCTGTAGGGTAGTGGGCAAAGGGAGCTACTGGCATTTCGCATGTGTGGGGCATTTGGGGAGCAGGCTCAGTCTGGTAACTTTATTCTTCTGATGTGGGAGCACGATGTGAAGTAAGTAGTTCTTAGCTGGCACTAAGCACTTCTAAAACCTGTTTTTTACCAGCCAAAAATGTATTTTGGACATCCACATATGAATTTATCTGTTTTTCACCTTTTTGTAACTGTCTCCAAATTTAGGAATTTGCAGAGTTCTTCCTCTTATTGGCGTTTCATGATACTTTGAAAAGGGAACTGCTACCTTGGTCCAAAAAGCAGAGATGGCCCTGGCAGCACAAACCTGTCACTGCATGCTCTGTGGCCCAAGTTGGCCACCAAGGGGCTCTGTAGGAGATGACTGTTCTGTGAATGACACTTTTTGTCTTGCAGACACACACACACACACCAAGTAAGAGTGCAGCTGTTTTGGCTTTCGAATCAGGAAGGGTGGTGAGAAGAAAGGATGTAATGGTGTTTGACACAAAGATAGATGTTCACTTGCATTTTTTTCTATGACTTCCTATTTTGATTTGCATTAGGGGTGAAGACTGGGTGTATTTATGGTTTAATGAGACGTTCTTGCCTTAGTAGCAGAATGATGTTCACAGGAAGAAATGAGTTATTGCTGGCTTTCTTCTTCTTTCTGTTCAGTTACTGTGGATACAGTGTGTAACTTTTAGACCTACTTCCCCCTTGAACAACATATGCAGCTTCCAGTTGTGCTGAAGCTGCTGAAGGAAGGAGGTTAAAGGAGCACAGTTTTTAAACAGATATTTGTTGGCTGCTTAATTCCTACGGATACAATGAGCTTTTGTGGGAGATTCAGAAGGGAGCCCAGTGAACTGCGGAGGAAGAGAAAGACCATTAGGAGAGTGAATCAAGGAGAAATTCACAGATTAAGCTGTGTGAGTATGCACCCTTCTTCCACCTTTTCTGAGAAATGGCTAAGAAATTGCAGGTCACGCTTAGGACTGCACTTTGGAAAGAGTAGGATTTATTGCTCGTTGTTTATGTAGGATTCACCAAGCCTAATTCGGTCTGTGGTTAGCAACTGAGCTCCGGAGAATGATCCTGAAGCACCGGGAGCTCAGTTTACAAAACTCAGGCACATTAGGGAAACCTTTACAGCCTCACATTGCTGATCAGAAACATACTGAGAGCAGCAGTGTTTGATAGTCTCTCTGGCACCTACAGCTTGTGCCTGGAAGTTCCATGAGAATTCATAGTGCTGCTTCTGGAGTGGGAAATTACTCCGTACTGTTTCAGAGTTTGTGATGGGCACCTCTCAAGGACAGGAAGAGAGAGACAATGCAGGGAGCCACTGGAGAAATCTCTAGAACCTTTGGTGGAAAGCTGGGGTGAGGTTCTGCCCGGTGGGCTATACAGCAGCTTTGCCACTGATGGCTTTGGGACAGGACTGAGCCTCCTGAAACTGCACTGTGGGATCACATTAGGTGTGTCGTGCCTAAACTTTCCTGACTGAAATTGAAACTGCAGACAGTAAGAGGTAAAACACTTGGAGCCTGCTGTTGAGGAGTCTTGGGCAAGTACTGGTTTTCAGTGTATTCTCTTTACTTGAAAGTCTGCTTTAGCTCATAAGACATTTAATGGCTTCCCCAAGAAGAGACAATGAATTATTCTCCCCAAAGCAAGAGGTGTTTGGTTTTCTTCCATAGTTTTGTTCATCCAATTACTCTGTTTGCATGTGCATGCAGAGGGATCTGTTGAGGCTTTTCAACATGTTCAGTGTAACAAAATCAGTGCTAATGCAACCAAGAAGAGTATTCTCATTAACTTTTTTAAATAGGAAGGAAAATAACTTTGCAGTTGTAACACTTGGTCACCAGTTAAGATAATTTGTGATTCATCTAGTATTGTTTGGGTTTTGCTTGTGACTAGCTGCCTTTTTGGATAGGTACTTTACATGGAAGTGGATCTTTTTGACAGGGCTACTTTATTGGTGTAGTTTCTGCTGCCCTGAGCTATTGACATGCATTCAAAGATGGCATGTTTGAATTTTTTTGTAGTCAAGGGTCCAGGAAATCAGCTGCTGGTGCTGCTGAAAGCATCTAACCCTGGCTTTGGTAGGTAGGAGGTAGGCACTGCTTACTTGAGTTATCCTCTCAAATCCTGGTGAGGAGGGATTTTTTTTGGTCATTATTGTACAAATCCCGACTGTACTTTATTAGTGCTCGCCAGAAATGGTTGCAGCCTTACAAGAAAAGGATGGCTGGAAATAAAGTCCAAATGGTAACAATAAGCCAGCAGCGTGCCTGCAGATAAAGAGGAATATATTTGTTCCCTTTTGCATGTATCCTCAGGTAACAGAAACTGAGCATTCAGTTTAGTGGTGCCAAATAGAAATATCAACAATGCATTGTAGTTTGACCTAAAATGTAGAGCACTTGTAGCCCTGTTGCCTGTAACTGGAAATAAGAAACAAGCCTGTTTCATCAGAGGCTTGTGGGTCACGCTGCACTTCCCCTGACATGGATGACTGCTGTATGTCAGCTACATAGCTCAGCTTTGTAGGGGAATCTGTGCTGATTTCTGTTCTTTTCAAACATAAGATAGACTAAGATGGGGTCACTGTGTCATGTATCTCTGTAGATGTATTTCTCAGTAGTTTGTTTAGCCCTTAGGAAATGCAGGCACAGTTGGCTTTACTCTTGTGCCTTGCAATCTGTGTCTTTCTGCCCAATATTTCATAATTGGAGCATGTTAAATCTTTGGCCTACAGGCACTTTTTGCTATCAACCAGCAGCCAATCTCTCCTTCATGCATCAGCCCTCTGTACCTCCACACAGATTTCAAAATTATGTCAGCTCCCACTGCTGCTGCAAAGGCCTTTATGTGTGAGGACCTTACTCAATGAGTGCATTTCTTCATATACTACTCTTAGACCTGTGTTTTCTGTAGATTTGCTTTATTTTCTGGAAGCTCCCTGTTTTTGTAAGACTGACTATTATCTGACTAGTTTTAATTGATAGTAGGTTGATGATTGAGCTCAGTGTGGTTGACCAGATTTTGCTGTCATTTACATCCTGTGTGTCTAGATGTGTTGATAGCCAGATAATTGACTGGGAGGGGAGTTGATATCAAGGAAACAATTACAAGTTTAACGTCATTGTGAGAGCTGAGTTTATAGTGGTCAAGTAGAGATGATGTTAATTTTACAGATACATCCTCTGTGGAAATACTTAAAATCGTTAACTCAGATCTGTAGCATGACTGAAGACATTACTTATAAAGAAATAAGTGACCATAGTGAAGGTAAAGAGGGTCATTCACTGAGTAAAATGAAGCAGAGCACCATACATGAGATTTACCCCATGGGACAGTGACTTAGTAATAAGTACTCTAGAAGTTATGTTTCTGAAAAGTTTGTTTAGAGGTAATGCAAACATTTTTGTTAGTTGTTTTTGCTTCAGGGGCTTCTGAAGTTGTTGAGCCCTTTTCAAAACAGTTGTTTGTTAAGTCGACATGTCTAGGTCTTCATACATCTAAACTAGGTATTAATAGAAAATGAACAATGGATGTTTGCCTTTGCAGTGCACTGCGGTTTCATCAGACATACAGTAGTGATCAAAGTCTTTAGCATCAGAGCATGATCTAATGAACAGACATTAGAGCTTTCCCTTCAGTCCCTGAAAAACAAACTCTTCTATGTACTCTAAAACCAAAGTCTGCTAAAAAGAAATCTTAATTTTCAAAGTAAATAGAACTGTTTTAAAGAAAATCCTGTGCTGCACATGGTGTTATGCAAAATCTACCCCATTTTAGCAGCAGGTTTGTGCTGGATGAGCCTAGTGGATGGCTGGGTGAGGTAGGAGCACCTGATACATCCTTCTTTTTGTACTTCCCCTGTACACAGGGAAACATGGGTAGATCCCTCTGTCTCCCTAATTCATCCAGTTAGCAAAAACGGAGGGGACCAGTTTGCCTGTTGCTCTGTGCACGACTTCTATTATTGCTGTGTAGGTGCTATAGGTTTCAGAGCTTGGCTTCTAAATCTGGTAGGAGTGCTGCTTAAGGGCAAAAATTGGGAGTGTCTTTTCTTTAAATGTAGATTTTCCTGTGCCTACGAAGACTATGTGAAGTTATACATATATATATATGTGTGTGGTGCCCACATGCACCAACAGACTCAGAAGTGCTGTTTACATAAACATTATGCTGGAAGCTGGCAAGCTTTGGTCAAATCCACTGCGTACAGCTTGCAGGCTGGTTTTGTTAACATTTCTGCTTGGGGCCGTGGCTCTGCCCACCTGAGACTGCGCTAGAAGAAGCAGACATGAAGCAAAGCACATTTCCAGAACAGCTGAACTAAGCTCACTTCAGCATCCCCTTTGTGGTGCACAGGGAAGGACAATGCCCCTGTCCTTCCCTGGACTGAAGTAATCACTAACAAGGCAAGTGCCTGTGCAGAACTCTCCAGCTCTGTTGGCATCTCCTGTCTGCTCCCCCACAGTTCCTGTCCCTTCTGCCCAGTCCCCTTCCACCACATCCTACCTGTCTCTTCAGATGTCTGCATGAAGGGGAGTGAGTTGCGTCTTTGGCTTTTGCTTGCTTTCTTCATGAATAGATTCTGTGTGGTAGACTCAAAGAAAGCCTTTTGTTGCTAAAACTGCACTTTTTTTCCCAGGTTTAGGTCAGGTAAGGGGAGAGAAAGTGGCTGAGTGTTGCTAGGTTAGAGGTCTATGTAAATTATTTTTTTAAAAAAACCCTATGATGCCTTACAAAACTTTCTTGTTTTTCCCCTGAGGTGACCTATGGGCAAATATTTAGTCTAGGCTTCAGAAGTCCTCACTATTTAGAAGCTGTTATTCTTGACATTTTGAAAAGCCAACTACTTAAATCCAAATTTAAAACTTAGCACATTCTTGTCAAGTGGCTGATTTTAGTAGTTTTATGATTAAATTACATTTTTAATCTCCTTCCTAAGGAGAGTCAAGATACTGCATAAGCAGAGAGAACAAGTAAACTGTTGCCTTGTTACTCTGAATGTTTTCTGCAGATTGTGCTGGTAATTTTATCAACTGTCTAAAAGGACAAGTGCTAGTCCATGAAGATGGACATGGCCATGGCCATGGCCATGGCCATGCACTGACATTCCAGAGTCAGAAGGCAGTGCACAAGGCTGCAACGTGTTGAACATAGCACAAAGCATCTCCTCCCCCCAGCTGGATGCTTTGCTGAAGCAACACTCCTGTGTGGCTTCCACAGTTTAACCATGAGGGAAGGGGGTTTTATGAAGGCTGGAGTTTTCAAAATTAGTAATGAAAGGAATGACAAATTCTGTTTTGAGAAACAAGAGTTATTAGAAGGAGTGGGTCACACCCAGTTGCCTGGGAACAGATCTCTGTGGTTTGAGCAGCCTTAGCCCTGGCCGCTTGTCGGTCGCGGTGGTGGAGCAGCTCTGGGGGCTCCAGCTGGACCCTCATTTGACATGAAAGTTTTGAGTTAGCTCATCCACATGAGAAATTGTCCTGTGGTGCCCTAAACTAGGACTGAGGCATTTTTATCTTTTGAGACCTGCTGAATTCTCTTACCGTAATTTTTAAAGCTGGAACATAATACAAAGCAGACTTACATAGATTATGATCCACAAAACAATGGTACTCTAAGAAATTAGGAATCATCCTATCCCAGGTGTATTTGTACAAAGTAAGTCTCATTTAGTCAAGCAGGTCACTTATTGGTATCAGTCAGAATTTTCTTCGAATAAAGAATCTTTAAAGAATAAAAATTACTTTAAACTTTTGTTATTCCCAGAAGGGTCTTCAACAGATTTTCTTTCTTTTGCTTTGCTTGAGATGATGGGTACTATAGCATTTTGGCAAGAACTTTCTGTAGCACTAGGAATTGGGGGTTGGAGTCTTCATAATTCTTTGTGATTTTCTCTGTAGCAGAATCGTGTGGGAACTGGCAATCCCCTTAATGAAATTTAGTGGCACATTGGCTTCATTGCTGACACTGAAGAGTATATTAGTTGTGCTGTGCAGCCCTGACTGGATCCTTTCCAAGAGCAATTCGCCAAGGTTTACCAGAAGTCATGACAAATTAAACATTTTGGACCTGACAAGTGAATGTATTTTAAGGTGGAAGGGGGTGTGTCAAAGAAAATTTTCTTTGTACCACTGATTTTAATAAATCTGTTGACTGTGGATCACATCCTGAACCAAAGGAAGCCTTTGTAATGTTGCCAGAGGGTTTGTTGACTGTAAATAGATGCAGAAGAGGCCAAGCAGTCCTAAACAGGAGATCTGAATCAAAAAGAAGGATCATCTGCCGGCTGCTTCTGGCTGTGCTTCCTGATCCATACCCCAGGTACCTTTTGCAGACCTTGAATTGCCTGCCCTGTGCTTGAAATGCAAAACTTATTTTCCTTAAAGGAAATCTATGACATGATGCAGAGTGTGTTAGGAGCAGAAGGAGGTCAGGCCTGTGGGGTGAAGCATTTTGGGTGGGTGATTCCTGTCACTCCCAGCTCAGGTGCATGAGGGTGTTGGGGACACCTTAATCCCAGAGTGGTTGTTCTGTATGTGCTCCCTGGTTACAAATGCTGTCCTGGGACTCTCTGCCAGGAGTACACAGGGTTTTGGGCTGCTCACCCATTATCTGGCGGGGGGAAAGCTGCACCCAATGGGGATAGCCTTCCCATGGAATTCACCCAGGCACCAAACTGCTCTGCTGCCTTGTGAATAGAGACATATGTTGGTCCTACAGAAATGCAAAAGTTCTGGGGACTCCGTGAAACCCAAACTACTTTATAGCTTCAGCTTCTTGAGTGTTCAGAACTGCTGGGAGTGCTGGATCTCTGGCATATCTGAGACAGGGTTAAATTCAGCCTTTATGCTACATTTTCTCCAAAAGTCAAGGAGTCCTGGCTGTTTTTTAGCTTCAGTTTGGACAGACTTGGCAAAGAAATAATTGAAGTTGGCCTGCCCTGGTGGAATATAATTAGCTACATTTATTAACCATGTGAAAACATAGAAAGATGTGTTGTGTCAGAGACATGGTATTTAACTGGGGAGAGGAAAAGAACAAAGGAGTGTGAGGAGCACTTCACTTTGGTGTTATTCTAGAAAGCAGTTTAATTTGCTGTTGTGAGTTTTGGTGGGATTGGATTTGGTTCATGATATTATTAAGAAGTCTAAAAGAAATGAAGAAAGGTGATGCTGTTGTTTTAGTAAGTGGCCCTTTCTCTTTTAAGTGCCCATTTCAGTATTTCAAATGTATACAAGAATGGTTTGTCATTTTTGACAAGCCATAGCTTGGATGAAATATAAAATCTGAGTCTTGCTTGATCTTGACCAATCTGGCCATCACAATAGTTTTGACTCTCTTTATGAACATGGATCCTCCTTTCAGAGATAGGGCTAGGGTAACTGAAGTCCATTAACTTAACTGCTTTCTGTTTATCTGTTTCCCTAATGTTTTTCTTCCTGGTGTGTGTGGAAGAGAAGGAATTAATTTAAACATACCTATTAAATTCAATAAATTTTAGATATTCATGATTTGGTGTCAGAATAATATGACATTAAAACATTAGAAAATCATAGCAGTTAGTCTAGCTTATTTTTAGAATGGGGAAGTTCTTGGGGTGACTGTTCAGAGACTATTGGTCTCTCTTACATAATTTCCTCCTTCAGGGATTGTTCACAGAAGTGCAGCTTTAGGAGGATGAGATATAATTGGGAAGAAAAGATGGGTACTAGCGTCAGTGCATAATGTCTATGCATCTGGAGGCAAGTCAAGTACCATATTTAATCCTGTAATATCACTTATGTGGATATTTTGGGTAATTACTACTGGGAAATATAATCCTTTTTTACCTAGAGCAGAAGATGATGGCAATGAAGCAGTATAACACTGATGGAATCTGGCCCATTCCACCTCTGTGATACTATATTGTCCTCCTATGGTGTTGGCTCTGATTTAACATCTCTTCAGTGCTCCAAAAGTGTGGAAAAGCTGGTTTAACAACATATAAAGCTACTCTACATTGGCAGGGTGTGAAGTAAATGGTACTGCTGAGAATGTTGCAGCAGGTGAGGAGTCAGAGAGTGCCTTTTTACTAGATGTATTCACGACCATTTCAGCACAACTAAATTCATTACTCACTTGAGATGGAGAATATAAAAAGCGTTACAGAAATCCAAGCCAGCATAATTTGATTTTGGCACAGATTGCCAAGTTGGCCTGTTTCCAAAAAGAACAGACAACTTAAATTGAGAAGAGGCAGTACTGTGGTTATTAAATTAGCTTTAAATCAGCCCCACTCATTTTCAGATCTGTGCTAGTGCTTGAAGGGAGAAATTTGCTAATCCCAACATCACTGCTTCTGTCTGCTTGGGAGGAAAAAAACTGAGCAGCCATACCACATCAGGAGAGATAAGCTGCTAACTAACCAGCTGCCACTTCCCATCACAACTGCAACACAAGCATTGCACTGCTGAGCCTTGCCAAGTCTAAAATACTGGCTCTGCAAAGGATGGAGTCAGTGTCCACAGAGTAGAGTCTTATGGTCTGTAAGAACATGCAGAATTGATGAGGAGAGGCATCACATTTATTATACTATCATGCTTGATGCTGGCAGGGAATGGACTAAATTATCTCTGCAGCCAGTCTATTGACAAGGATGGGCTATTACTTGCATCTCTGAATTATGGGAGCTGGCATAACACAGTATCGCATTTTTAAGACAGGATTTTGCTGTACTGACGTGGAAGGGTGAATGTAATTTTTATTGCATCAGTAGGAAAACATCACTATCAATATTGAAGTGCTTCACTGAAAAGTTTTGTAGTAGGTTTGATAATGTCATATCTGCTTGTATTTAGTTCAGACGTGTAATGTTTCTCCAAAGACTTCTCCGTTAACATCTGTTAAAATGCTTCCATCAGATCATGCCCTTTGCAGCACTAAGAGCAGGAGAATTAGTGCTGTGGGAACAGTGATGTTCATACACTTGCTGAGTTCCTCTGCTTCGGGGTTTTCTCAAGTTGTATTTTCGTCTCACGTAAATGACCTTGCAGCTGCCAAGGAGAAGTTTACCCCTGGAGTGTTTCAGCAGCTTTCAGCAGTGGCTTCCTGAGCATTGCCTGTTTCTGAAGAGCAATGTGACATAGCTTACCATGCCTCCAGTTGCACCCCAACATCTGCAGTATATTAGTTTTGAAGGGGATGTAGCTGCATTCACCTCTACATTACTGGGATTTCCAAGGGGAAGAAGGAATGCATCTTCCTTCTGCCAGCCCCAGCAAAAAGGGTGGTTTCCTCAGGCATAGAAACCTGTAAATGCTGCCCATTTTTATGGGATTTCCCCATATTTCAAGAGAAGTCCCAATATTTTCTGGGGTTTCCCAGCTCTTCCCTATTATACAACTTCAGTAGGAAGGTGACAACTTATGTCATTTATTTGCTTAATGTTTTTTTTAGGAGATTTTGAGAACTGACATCCATGATGTTTCCAAGGAGCATCTGACCAAGATTAAGATTGTGTTGACACCTGTCTGGTTTTGAAGAGCAGGCATTTTATGATTTCTGTCTTACTAAGAGTTGAGATTGTTGTAGAATCATTAGCCTGATAGTATCAGCTCTGGCAAGGGTGGGTTATTGGTGTAGTCAATGTCACAAATTTTCTGCAGGAAATGTTCATGTTTTAGTGAAACCTCTACACAGGAAAAATGGCTGTGTGAAGTGCTGGTGCCTCATAAATGTTAGTGCATATATTTCTTTCACTTTGAGTTTTCTGGTAAATGGTTGCTGTAAGGTTTCCTACTGAAGATAACAGTTTCACTACTACAAGTTTGTTTGCTGCTGAACTTGAATTGAGTGAACTTTTTTCAGGCCTAGGTATCGTTACCAAAATCACGGGTACAGCATAGATGGTACACTCAGTGTGCATGGTGTTCTCTCTTCATGGTTTTAACTCCTTGAAATATATGTTTATAAAGTAATATTTAATAAATAGATTCAATGACTGATTTAATGACATAAAGCCTGAAATTTCTGCCAAAAAGATCCTGCGGTGACTTAACACAATTTGGAAGGGAATGAGAGCAAGCTGTGTATAGTGATGTGGCCAAGTGACCCCGTTAAGTTCCTATAGGGAACCTCTGTCAGCAAAAGGCAGAGAGAGACCTCACTAAGAGATATGGCTGATACTCAGCCCAAGAGCTCCTTGAGCAGGACTGGATCATTGTGTGCCGACTGGGGCAGGCCAGGGCTGAGAACTGCCTTGGGATAACTTAAGGTGATGTGGCTGGGTTCATAACAAGTCTTATGGACATAGCAGGGCTCCTTGTCTTAACTGGGCATCACAAAACTAGAATCCAGTCCCATGACAGAATCTAAAACAAACATTAAAGTGGTTTTCTTCTTTTCATTTGTTACTGTTATGTGTTGATCTTGCCTGTCTTTTACAATCCATTAATGTCTCAGCATCGTAGATAGTGCTTGTGCCCTGTGAATGCTAAATAGTAATGATTTTTAGAAGTTTATTTCTCTCAAGTGTGCAAATGAGAGTGTGAGAGTTAATAGATCGAGAAGAGAGGCAATGGATTGAACTGCTGAAGGAGCAGTCCTAACTTTTTTAATTGCTTTGCCAGACTTTGGTAGAGCTTTGATGCTTTAAGCAGGGAGTTGGAGTAGATGGCCTGCAGAGGTTCTGAGTTATTTTGTGATTCTTGCATCAGCTGTTCAGCAATTGAATAACTTTCTAAGAACATGTTTATTCCTATGTTTTAATCTAATTTGTGTGGCTTTGTTACTGATACTTAATTAAACTTTTCATTGATGCATTTGATGCCAAGGGGAGTCATGGACTCACTGTAGAAAGGAAACAATGTTCATAAGAAATCTGGAGATGACTGTGATTACAGAATAAACAAAAACTTTCTAGAGCTACTATTACATCTGAATCATTATATGTATAATGGACCATACATGAATGAGATAGGTAAAATCATATGATGGACATTCTCATTGGAGAAATTTGTTTTATAGAAATGTCAAAGCTTTCTTTTTCAATACATCTTGGTTCTGGTTTAGGGAAGACAGAGGGGAATTTTATATAATTCTGAATAGCCAATGAAAGTACAGTGGATAAAATACTACTTGTCTAATCTCCACTTTTGAATTGGACTAAGAGAATAAATGTTTCTGCATTTGCTTTCCACTAGTGTCCTTTTTCTACCTCATCACTTTCTTTTCCATCCCTTCTGGCAGTTCTCTTGCCCTTTCTCATTCACTCTTCCTGATGCTTATATCTTTGAACTGAGCAAATGTTCTCACTCTAGTACATGACTCTTAATTTGTTTAATCTGTTCTAGCATGTCAGGCAGGCTCCTCTTTTTCTCTTTTTGGGTTGTATTTCAAGACAATGTGACTTTACTTTTTCCTGCAGTGGTTTCTTACTTTACTGCTGTTTCAGGTAATAGTAGTACTGGTGTGATGATACTAGTCCTGCTTTCCGACAAGAGAAGCCATGGAGCTGGATGCCAGATAGTTTATCCCAGGAGAATAGTCTTGGATTATTACCAAGTAAAACAATATGGTGGCTTTCACAAGCTGTCAGCAGTTCCAAAGGTGAATTGTGTAAGACAATTTCTTACATGTAAGACAGTTTCTTATTCTGAAACATATTAGTTCACAGTCCTATGTTCAGTTCAAACTGTGTCCATCAATTTTCTTGCTGTATTTATGGAGAAAGAATTCCTGGGACTTCCAGGTAAATTATTGTGAAGATTTCAGTCTCTGTAATGAGCTGACAGATTGCTCTGAAGTTTTGAGATGGAGAGTGGCTGTTACAGGTGGCCCAGCTTCCTCACTTCAGTCTCATGCATGAGCTCAGATGCAACAAGCTGGGCAGAATGGAATGAAATGAGAAGCATGCTTTGGTGTACAAAAGCAAAAATGCCACAGATCTCACTTTATGAAGGGGGAGGTAAGCAAATTTGTGTGTAGAGAGATCACCTGATCTTTTCTTTTTTTCCACAGCAGGAAAAACCCAAACTCTTGGAGCCTTTGGATTATGAAGCTGTTATCACAGAGATCGAAAAAAATATTGGGGACAGCCAGTTTAAAGATCTGATATTATTCCCTGATGATGACTTTTCAGTAAGTACAAGGAAAATGTGTTATTCCTTTGCTTAGGTTTGTTCTGTTCATTTTTTAATCTCTCCTGCTAGAGGGAGAGCTAGAAGTTGTCCAAGGGCTCTCTAAGATTTTCTTAACTCGTGCATAATGCCGTTCTTCCTTCCCAAATTCGTGGGCTTTTGTTGTTGTTTTTTTGGTTTTTTTCTCTGACATTTATGTATGCATCACTTTACTGCTCAGGATTAGATAAAACTTGAAGCCCTGGTTGTTCCCAGATAGATTTCAGGAACTCATTAAACATGTTATTTTATAGCTTGTATTTGTCTGTTTGCTCAGCACAGTGTTAGTTTGGCCAGTCCTAGAATTTCTCCCTACTATTATAACCTAATTTAATTTGAAACTTCTGTTCCTGTTCTGTTTGATGTGTTTGACCACTAGATAGAGTCTCTGGTGCTGAGGAAGGCTCTCATGGTGGAACACTGAGGAGCAGTGGATCCCTGGCCCCACAGCCATGGAGCTGCCTGACCTCATCCTGGGTACCCCATTGCTCGTCCTGGCCAAGACTGAGAGCCTGGAGGCCCAGGGCAGCTCTCCAGTGGCAGTGCTGGGGTGCTCAGAAGGGTGCCTGGGGAGGTTTGTTGCCAGGCAAGTGCACGGGCAGGTTGCCTGCACTGAACAGCAGCTCCTGCAAAGTCACCTCATCTTTGTATAACATTTAGGTTTTGATGAATAGGCATTCTCTAATGGAAAGACATTTCAATTTGTGACCAACTGTAACTGCTCTGTGAGGGCCCTTCCCATCAGCTCAAGGCACTGATACTGTCCTAGGAGGGCAGCTTAATCTAATTGACTGCTTTGTTTTACTAAATGGCTCTATTTCCTTGGTGGCATTAACTGAGTTAATGTGCTCCTGGGATTGAGAAAAGCTATACAGAATAGATTTCCTCGTTATTGTTAATTCCTTTATCCATTTTGCACATTTGTCAATTTATGAAATTGAAACTTAGCATTACAAAGCTGACTAGACATACTGTGTGCTGTCACAAGGCCCTTGAGCCCTTTGATTTAGAATAACTGAGCCCAAGTCCATGGAGCAAATCTTCTCAGTGAAATAAGAATCTTGTCCTGCTGCTGAAGACCTCTGTCTGTCAAGCATATTTTAATATCTGTATTTTCATTTTATTTCAAGCAGTCGTTGCCTGAATTTTAGTAGCCTGAATAGTTGCCTGAATTTTAGTAGGTAGTTCTATTCTGTTTCCTCTGTTATGCTTTGCAACTGTGTGACATAATCTATTTTAATTCAAAAAATAATAAGAAAAAATAGATTAAAACAGATAAGAGAGGTAGTTGCATGGTAGAGGTGGTCTGTACTCACAGAAGAGCAAAGGCCATGGTAGGTAGGGTCCATATCCTTGCAGTGAACCTCTCTCATCTTTATCATCTCCTGTTGAAGTCAGTGTGAGTGGCAAGAGCCTCTGTCACCAGACAGGACTGCAGGGCTTTTCTCCCAGGCAGGTCTTCCAGTTGCAGAGTATCTATTTACAGTCCTGTTCCCTCCTGCTGAAATATTACCTGAGCACAAAAGTCTGGGTCAGCCATTTGAGTAGAAAGACATCCATGGTCTGACTGAATTAGGAGGTGCCCAGGCTTGCCCAGAGTGGGATTTAATGGGATAATGCCTGAGGAAATGGTGGTCAGCTCTGTTTAACTCCTAATGATTGCACTTGCTGCAGACTTCATGTCTCAGTGTTGATACAGCCCAGGTTTGGGGCTGTGGGTGAGCACATCCTATGGGCAAAAGTCTCTTCAGAGTGAAACTCCAACCAAGGGAGTTGGCTGAAGTAGTGAACATAGGAGAAAATTCTGCTTTTAATGATTTCCTATTTTTGGATCTATTGTGTTCGCCGCATACATCAGTTATGGGTGAATTATTGCAGTTTCTACAGTAATTGTTTCATCTCAGATTTGCTTCTCTTTTTGACTTGCATTCAAAGAGAATGCTGTTATTCTCACAAGACTTCTGTTGATCATTTCCGACCTCTTATGTGAAGTCTGTGGAGCAGCAGAGAATTTTTTATATGAATCTGAGCCTGATAGGCTGTCTTCCTCTATTCCCTGCATCTCCACAGAAGAGTACAAGATGTATGCATTACAGATGCCTTCTCTGGTTTTATTCCAGTTGGGGAAAAGATATTTCACTTCTTTTGTAACCATGCCTAATAATCCCTTTAAAAATAAAAATCATTGATTCATATCAGTTCCACTTCTTGTTTTCCTAGCAGTTCATTCCTTATAACTCCTTTGCCTGCCCATTTTCCATTTCAGAAAAAGCATGTCAGCTCAGCTTCATTTTTCACCAATTCCTGGATCCCATGAACAATTTTCCTTTCTGTTGCTGTGCTGTGAAAAAATGGCCAATGGAAATTTCTGCAGCAATGGATCAGTACAGAGCTTACACTGTACATCTTGGTGGTAGTAAGAGGGAGTTGATGGGCTTCCTGTTGTACTTATAAAAAGCTTGGTGATGATCCTGGTAGTTTTGCACCCTTGCCATTGGGTTGCTGTTCTTCCTTCACCTTCTCTTCCCCAGAACTGGCCACACTGTCCTTGACAGCTGGAGCTGCTGCTGTCTGGGATTCCTATTTATCACTTTTCTGCTGCATGTTTGCCAGAAATGAAATCATGAAGGAAGTGCTACACCTTTTTTCAAGTTGGTCTCACTCCCGCCTTTAACTTTTAACATCTTAGTGTTACCTGGATTTGTTATATATCTGTACTTCTGTTCCTAAGCACTGTCATATATCCAAACAAAATACTTGCTGTATACTTTCATAGGTACTTTTTTATCTTTTCTTCCATCCTTTGGAAATTTACTGAACACCCAGCACCCTCTTTTCAAATCTCTAGGATCTGAAGTCTTGCTTAAAATCACTGCTGCTCCTCCTTAGTGGCAACATGCTCAGCACACCTTTTCCTGCATGGAGGTTTAGTAATTAAATATGTTAATGGTATGTTGGTAAATTGTTTTTTATAATAAGTTAATTGTTTTAAAAAGATAGATTAAAGTATTTAATAGTCACTTAAATTTGTACAGTATAAAAGCATGTTAAACTCTCTGGGTCATGAAAATTTGTTCTTCCTTTTCACTTTCCTAAAGTCAAAGTATGACTTTCCTAAATCTTTTTGAAAAGCAGAACTCAGGCTTTTTTAAACTATTTGTATAAATATGGCAAAATGCCTGGTTTTCAACCTGCAATAGAAACAAGAATTCATTGCCTAAATTTAGGACTGGTGTAAAATGGCAAAACTTGTCTTCATAATGTAAAACCTATGGAAGTTCAGCCTGGTGTGCTCCTGACTCTTTGGGCTTCTGAAAGCCCACCTGGGAGGGGTTTCAAGCATCACAGAGGCCTTAGAAGAAGAGGGGCTGGGTTGTGAAATTGCTCTACTTGCCATCACTGCAGGCGTGATTGCTTCCAGGCTTCATTTTTTTAGCTCTGAACAAAAGCCAAAATCTCCCTATTTTTCAGGTTGTGAAACCGCTGCTTTCTGGATACTGTGCAGGGATAAAAGTTGTTCATTTGCATACAGAAGTTCATACCAGAACCAGATGCATCTGTAAGGGGAGGGATCAAGAGTCATCAAAGACACTGCCTCTTAACATGAAATGTGTGTGCCATAGGGGCAGCTGCAAGTGCAGGCCTTGGAGTCTCCTTGGAAAAACCCCTGGAAACCTGAGTGTTATTTCTAAGATCAGAAGAGTAACAGTGGTGAAACCATGAATTATTTCAAATAGCACATGCTTTAGCTCCCACTTTCCTTGTGAGTATCCACTTATTCTTAGGGGATCAGAAATGGAGTCCATACTCTCATGATTAATGGGGTTATGGGTATCCTTGGCATCCAGTTTGCATCTGGACTCCTGGGGAGGAACTCCAACTGTTTAAAGAGAGCTAATGCTGTGAGCAAAGCATAGCTCCTCACACTGAATTTGATTCAGGGAGTGATGAGGTAAAATCTGTCCTTTAAATGTGCCTTGTTCCAGCTTTCCTTTCTCTTTGCCCCCACAGAGATGGTGAGGTCTGTGCTGGGACTTCAGCCTGTCAGGGAGCCCTGTACCACAACAGCCCCTGCACCGTGGTATTTGATCAGCATACTTGCATCTTAGCCTTCTTTTTTATTTTGATGGACTATATCATTGCATGTTTTGGTGACATTAAGTAAATCTGTTTACTTGGATGAAAGTGGGACTGAGCAGCTGTTTTTTAGAGAGCCTGAACTTAAGTGTTACCAGGGAGGAACATGTCAGCCCGTGTGTGGTTAGGTCTCTTCAAAAGGTAGCCTTTGCAGGAAGTAAATATCATTGTTGTTGATGTGACCCTCTAAAGATTTAACCACTGCAAACATGCTTTCAGACTAAAAGCTGTTTGGAATAGATTTAGACTGAAAATGTATGAAATAGCTAACGGACTTTGAACTCCGTTTTCAAATGCTAAATTCACCATGTCACTGGGAAATAGTCACTGCCTGAAAACATTATTCCTACTCAGTGTTTGAGAAGGAGCAGAATTAACTTCTGTGTTTCAGTGTAGAAGGTGAATGTGGCAAGGGAAGGTTCTTAGTGAAATTACACCTTATAACTCATCCAGTACCTGGGGCCAAGAGCTTAGGCAAATGAGACAGCCTGGCAGTGCCAGACATCATGGTTAGATATAGGATATTTGAATAAAATTAATTAAAAATAATTCAGAAGAATTATAGACTTGAATGCTTTAGGCTGATACCTGCATTATTTGATTACCACAGTTTACGTGCACAAATGAGAGGGTAATTGGTCTCTGGCTTGAACAAACAATTGCCATGATTGGCTAAACATTAGAAAATTAGGCTGAATTCACAGCACATTTATAAATCCTGAATTCTCTAAATAAAATCTCTGCTTTTTGGATGACTGTTTCTGAAGCATATATTCTGTTGTTGAAATTTAGTTCTTTTCTGAATAAAGCAGTTTTGGTGAATAATGCCATGCCTGATCAGCCTTTAAGAGTATTTAACTTTGGAAGTAATTGACTATGAACAGGAAGAGCCTTTGTGGTCAAGTTTTGCAGCTAAGTGGTTAAACATAACTAGTTCTCAGAAGGGAAGTGCTTTGTAGATTTTAAGCACAAGTTTAAATATAACAATACGCAACATTTTCCACGTCTCAATTCTTTGTAAATAAACCTGTGATATTCTTTGTCAAAGTCTACGAAGGCAACAAGCCCATTGTTACCTGATTTCTCAGGTTTGTGGGGCTGTGTTTCTTTATTTCAAGTGCAGTCTCATTGGGAAGGATGATGGGGTAACATACCATGGGCAGAACAGTGGGCTTGGGTTACCTGTCTAGTTCAGCTCCAGTATTTTTAACATGTTGTGCAAGGAAAGGGAGGCACAATGGCCCCACTAAGACAAATATTAGCTCTCTCAGTCACTGTGTTCGTATCAGTTGACAAAAAGTGTTATATTAGGTAAAAAAACTGGCTTGCTCTACGTCTTCCAGTGCCTATAAAAAATGGTACTGGAAACTACTTTCTGTGGAATGCATGGAGCAGGCAGGTTTTGCTGTGGGCAAGAAGAACAGACTGTTGGTTTCTCTTCTATGCCCCATCATGACAGGGTCAGTGGGAGGCACAGGGTGCATTTACATCTCTCTTCCCATGGCCTCCCACTCTGCCTCAGTCTGGGAAAGAGCAGTGGACTTTCAGCAGTGCTGTGTGTGCTGGGATGGTGGTGCTTTGTGGCTGCAGTGCCCGGCCCTGGGAAAAGCTCTGGATCATGGGCCACAGGGGCACTCCAGGCTTTCCAGCTGTGCTCAGGGATTGTGTCTTGTCGTGACTGCTTAAAAAATGTTGCTGCTTAAAATGTCACGTTTGTGTGAAGTAAAAAGGAATAAGGTGCATTTCAGAGACTGTGGGTACTGCTGGGAAGTCCCTAAGCAACCAAGAATTCAGATATCTATTATTAACCATGGCCTGAAAATTCATACTTCTCTATCTGTTGTCTCTTTTACTCATAGACTCAATGATTGTGTAAATCACTTCATGCAGGCATTGGTAACACAGCTGGGTAGAGCCCAGGAACCCACATTAGGAAAATGCGATGGGATTCTTCTCACTTTCTGATGTATTTGAGGCCACCATCACTTTCTGTGAGAGTCATGGTTTAATCCTATTGTATCCTGAGGTCTCTGGGTGAAAAGTTTGGGGAATCCCATGATGTCTCTGCCTGAGTGACACATACCTTTCTTTCATAACTACTTATGTGGAAAGTGATGGGAAATAAGAGTGGTTCATGTAAACTCTAAGGAAAAATGCAGTCAATAATATCCAGGCACTCGTTGTGTAGAGTTTGGGTGCTTCAATTTATAAAGAGAAAACATCACCTTTAGTCTTAGGGTGAGGCTATGGAGGAGAGCCTCCAGGGACACAGTAGGTAATGCAGGCTGCTTCATGGTATTAGTACATCATGACTCTTCACACTAAACCAGTTGTGTGCCACAGGCCTTCCTCTGGGAATTGTGGGTTTTCCTGTAATGGAAGAGAAAATGTGTTTGGGAGGCCAGATTTGTCTGGGTTTCAGTCCTTTGCTCTCTTGAATGACAGAGTTACACCATTGTAACTGAGAGCATAATCTTGGCTGCTGGGCATTGATTTGGGTTGTTTTCTTCTCTTATGGCAGAGAAAATTAGTGGGACAGATCTGTAGGTTAGCTGAAAATAGCCCAGAGCTTCCTCTTGTGAGCCTTGTGCGAAGTGGCAGCCTTGGCCGACCCCAGCACAGCCCTGCTGGTGGCCCTGGCTTGGTGCTGGCCCGCTGGGAGCCAAGAGAAGCGTGGCTCCCTGTGGAGAACTTCAGGAGATCCACTTCTCTCTGTGGTTTCCTGCTCTGCGGCCGGACAAGACAGCTCAGCCAGCAGCTGCTTTCAGAAAAAGGCCTTGATTTGTGCAGGCTGGACGAGGCTGCAGGCAGTGCCAGGAGTCCCTTGTCAGCCCTGTCCTGCTGCCTGTGCCCGCAGGTGAAGCTGCTGCCAGGTTCTCCTTGCTTTCCAGCCACTGAGCTGTCCTGTGGCACTCCTTTTGCAGCTTCCTGGGGCGACTCTGCTCCTCCCTACTTCTTTCAAGAGAATCAAAGCTTTTAGTTGTGTCTCCACATTCCTTGCCAAAAAGGCACGAGGTGGAGAAGGGAAGTGGAGGAAGCAAGTATCACTGTTGAATTTGGCATGTATGCCTGGGAGAGGATGTAAGAAAGACTTGACTTTTTTTTTATCAGAAACCTCAGAGCCTGAAGGAACTTTGCTTGGAACAGTTTCATGCCCAGAAATCTACTTGAACATTGTTCTTGCTTGTAATTAATGCTTTAGCTGATAGTATTGAGTGGTGTGTGTGGGCAGGAGCTGGGTTGCAGTTGTTGGTATGCATGTGTGTTGGCTGCACAACAAATTGAAAAATGCAAGCCATGATAACAAGGTTCTTAACCTCTTCCTGAGACAAAACTGCTGTTCTCTTTGGCTTTGACTAAATCACTTTTTTTTTTGTTTATTGTCAGATAGACACAATTTCACTGGAAATCAGGACACTGTATTCTTCTGTACCTGAAGATGCAGAACAAAAAGCAGAAAATTTATTTGTTAGAGAGGTGAGTATCTAATTTTAAATGAAAACAAGTGTTTGCTATGAGAGACTTGCTATGTTTATAATTAATATCTTTTTTCTTTTAATAGGCTTTAGGTGATTTGAATCAGGTTTGAATTTTGAAGGCCAGTGGGAGGGGGGAGGGTTAATGTCTGCAGTTTGTCTAATGTGAGATGTTTGTATCTAGAAAAATTGTAAATGAACTATTTAGCCTGTCATTGTACTGTTTTCCAGCTGCATTCCCTCTCACCACTAATCCACTGATATTGATGTTGGTGTTTTTACATCACTGGTAATGACTGGTGATGTTCATGTGCTCTGCACTTTGAAAATATTGATTTATTTCCAAAAATAGATAACCAATTGCCACTGTTTTAGACTCTTAGGTGTTATTGCAAGGTATGTATCTTGTTTG
Organism: Cinclus cinclus; assembly: GCF_963662255.1. Classification (NCBI taxonomy): domain Eukaryota; kingdom Metazoa; phylum Chordata; class Aves; order Passeriformes; family Cinclidae; genus Cinclus; species Cinclus cinclus. The sequence continues at coordinate 17,039,870 of NC_085055.1, forward strand.
GAGCTGTACATATGAGGAGTAGGTGCACTGTGTAGGGGTTTGTATTTATTGTCAGTATTTAGAGTTTGTTTCACCTTACCATAATAGAAAGTTCAACAAGTAATTCCCTGACAGGTGGAGGCCCACCAGGTGTGAATAATTGCTCTGCCTTTAAACAACCCCTATGGCCGTATTGTTTCCATACCTGATCTCAGACTGTAGGAGAAGATTTGTCATCCTGCTGCCTCAGGAATATTTCATGTTGTCACTGGTTTTATCATTTTGAAGGACTTTAGAGGAGCTGTTTGCACTGTTCAAAGGAATTCACTTTAGATGGCCCCCTGAACATTGCCATCTTTCATTGTAGACGTGCAATATAGCTCACCATTTGCACTAACAGGTTTATGAAACAAAATTTTCAGCCAGTATCTAGGAGGAGTTTAATTCCAAGCACTTATAATTAATTAGCCCATAATGTGATGGTTCTTGGGTTTTGTTTGTTTTTTATTTTCACATATTGGGACTTTTCACACCTTGCTTCTGGTCTGAAAAAGTAGTTCATATGCACTGTAATTGCAAGAGGAAACTGTGGAGGAAAAGTCAGTTGCAGACAAACACAGGGATTAGAAATCATGAAGTCCAAAATTAGGCAGAAATTTAGCTGTTGAATTGTATGCAATGTGATATTTTACAGACTGGCCCTATTTCTTTTCAGCAGGTCTAAAAAGAGCAACAGTAATTTACTGACAGCTCAGATTGCCTGAACTTTGCCATCTTTGTTAATCTGGCAGCAGTGTTAAAAGATAACACAGCTTGTGGAGTTATCTACCTTCCCAGAGGCCTTTCAGCACTTTGAGGTCTGCTTTTTATTTTAAGGTTCCACAAGTTGCAAGGCCAGCGCTGCACTCATGGTTTACAGAGAGAAGTGGTGGGTCTAAAAATGGAACACAGTGCACAGTGCCTGAATCGTTACAGCTGAGCATGCCAAGGGATGCTAATGGCAACCTGGTAAAACACATATTGAGTACATCTATTAGCTTTTTCTGCAGCACCAGTGAGCCAAGGGGAGGGGGAGAGAAGAGCAAAGCAGTGGAAAAAAACAGTACTACAGAACTCAGCTTGTACAAGGAAGAGTAGCAGGGTAAAGGCCCTGTTTATAATAGTAATGCATATGTTCCAATTTGCCACAAAGCCTATGTGCATATATATATATATGTATATACACACACACAATAAATTAAACTCCATGAAGAGGATGGTTTCCAGTCCAAATTTAGGCAAAAAACTGAACATGGGGTTCTGTGAAGATCTGTGGTTGTAGTCCTCTGCAGCAATTGTAGAGATGCATACTGCCCTAGCAGCAGCCTGTTGTGTTCACTGCAGGAGTTCGGCACTTTGGGAGAGATGTACAGGAGCAGAGTTGGTGGCCTTTACTTCTCTCTTGGAACCGTGGAAAAGCCAGCATTTCACTCTCTGAAGGAGTCTTTCTTCAAATATAGCATGATATAATGAACAGTGAAGGGGTCCACATTGTGCACACTTGACTGACTGTTGGTCACCTGGACTTGTGACAACCCAGGATCAAACACCTAATTCCTGATGAGGGGAATATACAGCTCCATATGCTGAAGCAATTTTGGTATCAGCTATCTCTGACTGCTCACTATCTCAGTACTTCTGCAAGTTGAGACAAAGACATGGAGCAAGTTGGTGAGCTGCAGAAGAAGGGTCTGCTCTTGGAGGGGAAACTAATTCCTCTGTATGGTGCAGTTGAGGGCATGGTACTAAAACCATTTCAAGTCCTCATATCCATGATCTCATCTCATTCTTCTGGATGCTTGTGGTGTTCAGATGGTTTTGTCTATGAGATGAGATCACTTGTAAAAGCTTGTCACAAGTCTGTGATAGTGCCTTAACATCCTGGCTGTGCTTACTACTGGTGACAGTAGGAAAGCTTTTCCTCCCCCTTTAGCCCTTTCATTGCTCTAGCTCTTCAAGAATAAGGGGGTTTTTCCCCAGCCCTTACCAAAATCCATACAAAGGCAACTTGGGGATTGGATCAGATTTCCCTTCCTCAAGCAACCATAAGCAGTACTTAGAGACACACCAGGAGGACTCAATTGCCTGGGCAGTATTGGTTTATGGATCCACAAAAGCTGACAAGACAAATGGAAAAAGATGAGGCTGATATTGCTGAGGAAAGCTTTCAGTATCGATGGCATTTGATGCTTCCACCTTTAGTGGAAAGTTTCTGCCTCTGGTTGTCTATTCACTTCTCTTAGTACCACTTTTGGATTCCTCAGGAACTCACTTTCCCTGATGGTGATATTGAAATATTCTTATAATAGGTGCAGCAGAAGATTTAATCTTTAAATAAGATGTCTGACCATCTTTGTTTTGCTGAAACTGTAAAATGAAAGTCTAAAACAAAGTAAAACTAAGGTGACAAATAATCCCTTAATAAGTATTTTATGCCTGCCAAGAGAATAAATATTTTACATTTTATGATTGATTAAAGTGTGTCCCTTTATTAATTAATACTTGAGCATTAGCTATATTTTAAAGTTAATACTTTAATTATTCCTCCTGCAGTTGTATTATGACATTTTCCTTGTGGATTTTTCCACCTTAACTTTTCTTAGGCAGGACCAGCCTGAGGGACTAAATCAGGTTCCAAGAAAGGAGAAGTTTATGGAAACTTTTAAAGCCAGAATCAAATTGTCTTCAGTGGTTTGTTGTTTTAAGTATTCCTAACTTCCTTTATCATTCTGTTTCCTTCCAAATTCTGAAATTTCTCACTCCTCACAGAGTCTGCTGCACATCTGCTACATTTATGCTAGTCAGCATTGTCCTCACGGTCCATAATTTTGGCAAAAAGAAACATTCACTTTACTAGAAACAAAATAGAATTCTTCCTTTCAGACAATAAAAACATTTCTCATATCACCTTTCCAATGTCTGTATCCTGAATATGCAGCTCAGATGGGAATTGGGATTTCCACATTTCATTTGGAAATATAAGGGGATAGTGCACTTTGCTATTCAAAGTAACGTTTAGTCTGAGGAACTTAAACTTTCTAATTGCAATGTATTTAATGCCATATTGGTTTGGATCAAACCAGTATTTTCAGGAACAATGCAGGCATGGGCATACAAATACATACTGTTTGTGTGTGTATCTACAGGAATAAAATTCTAGGTATTTGTGAAAAAAATGCAGAAAGTAAATAAATATTAGTTGTTGACTCTTCTTTAAGAAATTAGTTTAAGCCAGGTGATCCTTCAAAAACAACAACAACAAAAAAGGTGCTACTTGGGTAAGTTTTTGGGAAACATGTTTGTGGAGGGCTGTCCCCAGGAGTGAGGAGATGTAGGAGCTGTGCCGGGGGCAGGAGGAGTGATCTTTCTGGGTGAAAAACAAATCAAAATGAAGTAGCAGTGTTGGAATATTGCAATTTCATTCAGTGAATAATGTAGTTAATTTTGTCTATGATAATACAGTGTTCACGTGGGTATCTCTGAACTTTCCTCTTGAGGTTTTCTAGATACACAAGAGGGAGTTGTCACTAGCAAAGCACTTGCCATGCATCTGAGGGAGTTTTTGAGATTTTGCAGGTCGGGTCTACAGGATCTGTAAGTAATTATGAAACATGATGTTAATTAATCAGTGTAAAAAAGCCACAGCCACCTGTATAACTTCTGAAAGTGGTGGTGTGCCCATAGTGTTGATTTCTGAGGCTTTTTGATTTGCCAGCTAGTCTGCATTGTTCTTGCCTCTTTCAAAATCAAACTAAAATGAGAACTCCTGTTGACAATGACACAATGACACCCCGAAAATTTTGTTGGTGCTCATCACAGTGTAAATTCCCCCATCTTCAAAAATCTAAGTTTTTTTAGTGCTTGAAAGAGCTGCGGTGTCAGGGCTAGATATAGATTATTAAAGGATAGTGAGTCTTTTGATAGTACAGAAGAGAAATACTTCTTAAAATGTTTGATACTTTAAAATAATAGGTGTGTTTCAATGTTTTGGCTTGTTACTTGCCTGTTTCACTGGGCTTTACTATCCATGTGAACTGTTACTTTGGAAACAGTTTTGAGAGCCCCAAAATGAAGGTCCAGGTTGGCAGCAGCCACTGGTGATGGTGCCATGCTCACTGTGGGTGTGAGGAGTCTGGGGCAGCCTGGCTGGAGGGCTGGGTTTCCAGCCGGGGTGGTCTCAGCCCCTTCCAGCTCCCCACATCCCTGCACGCTCCCTTCCTTTGGTTGTTGCAGCTGAGGTCAGAGGAGAGAGGGAAGGCTCTGTGAGCAGGGCACGTCATGGGCAGAGCTCAGAGCCATTTCTGCAGCTTTCTCTCCTGCGCTGTGGCCACGTCCAGCTCCAGAACGTCTTTGCTTTCTGGTTCCAAGCTCCTGCATGTGCTTGCCCTGCCCTGTTCCACCTCAGGAGCAGCCGCTCTGCCAGGGTGAGGGGCAGAGTTTCTGTGCATGCAGCTCCTCTGCAAGGAGCCCACTTGCTCCACAAATGACTTGTACTGTATGTGCATCTCCGTTTCTGAAGACCACATGCTAGTGCTGCCTGAGAGAGGCTATAACCAGGGAAGTTGTTTGTTTCCTTTGTGTCTCTCTTACTTCCCTCTTTTACTGTTTTGAGGTTTTTTTGTTTATTTGTTTGTTTGTGGGTGTTTTTTTGTTTGGGTTTTTGTGGGTTGGTTGTTTTGGGTTTTGTTTTTTTTCCCTCCGAAAGGTTCCTTTCCATTGCTGGATGAATCTTTAAGTGTCTTTTTCACATTGGTAGCCATCATGCTGTCATCACCTGAACCAGAGATAAGAAGTTACATGGAAAAAGTCTGCAGGACTGTATATCCCTGTAAGGAAAAAATCAGGCCATCTGAACAAAAACAAAATGGGAAAAGGGAAAAAAAACCCCAAAGACCTTAGTTTGATAGGGCCCCTGGGAATAGGCTGTGCTGCCTGTTTAATTAACAGAGCAGTAGAAAGTTCATGCAAACATGTGCCAACCCTCCCACATCCCAAAACTTCAGTTTCTCTGTCTATATTTTTCCTCCCCCACAGTTCATTTGAGCTCAACAGCCCTTGCATTGGTGCCTCTGTTCCTTGCCAGGAATAGTAGTATCCAGCTCTAGCGTTTTCATGAAATCTCTGCCTCTATAAAGGTATTACTTGCTCCTCAAATTTGGTTTGCAGGTATTGTTCCTCATTGCTAAAACTTAATTTCTGAAAATAATTTCCAGATTTAAAAAAAATAATTCTAAGTCAGTATGGTTAGCAGAAGTATTTTATTTTTATTTGGGATATTCTGAAGAGAAAATCTGTCCTCTTTTTTTGTTACTTTTTCAGTTAGCTCTCTTTTCCCCAGAGAAGCTAGATCAAGAATAGTGGTAGCTGTTGCACTGGGTTGGCTTGCCTTTTGTGAATTTACTGAGTGATACTTGAATGTGCTGCTTTGTCCCCTTTAATTTTTATTTTGATTAGCTTTTTCTTGGAGAAGTACAATAAACCTTTATACTTACAAGCTAAAATACTGTGGCCTGCTCTATATGTTATTCACAACTGCTTTTTTTAACATACCAGCCTATAATGTTTGCAATAAAAGCCCGCTTTGAGAGTTCTCTGTGGGCTTTAATTGCCTCTGTTAAATAAAATGCTTAGTAATGAAAGTACCCCAGGGGAAAAGTGGTCCCTTTTGTAGAAGGTTCACTTGGTTTACATTTGCCAAAGAGAAAGGGAGTGATGTGTGAACTGGAGGTTCTGGGCTCACCCTCACAATGCTCTGTAAGCTTTTCATTTGCTTATGTAGAACAGAGAGTGTATGTTACTCTTGTAAGTGTATTCTTATAGCCTAGGTGACTGTCACATGCATTTCACACAAATGCAACAGTGACCAAGTTGTTTTATGAAGAATCATAAAACAGAAAGTTTGGTGTGAAGTGTTTTATTATTATCTCTACATTCAGAGGCCAAGTGCATCAATGTAGGGGTTTTTTGCAGGGCTAGCTTTGAACCTGGCCCTGATGAGCACAGAGAGAGTCAGTTATAATGCTGTAATATTAGTCTTCATTCTTGGAGAATATGTGATTATGTTGTCTAATGCTCACACTTTGTTCTGCATCTGTACAATAATGAGGCCCTGTGTCAGATGAGAAGGTAAATACTGGATCCCCATGGAACGTGTGTACTGCTTTTGGTTGTGCTGAGCTGCCTATAAATGTGCACCCACTTCCTTGCCACCTTTTCCACTCTCTAAACCAAATAAAGCTGTTACAGAATACTCTGAATACAAAGAAGATGACTTCCTAAAATAATTTGTGGGTACATACTCTGCATGAGAATTTAAAAAATTTAAGACAGTCAGTTAAGCCAATGCTGAGTAATTTAGACAGCCCATCTCAGGTTTGCTCCAGCAGCCTGATAATCCCCTCTCTGGGCCTCTGAGGCAGAGACCACCTGTACAAGCAGTGGCTCCCATGGGCACTTCAGAAGATGCTGGGAATGAAGAGAAGGAATACTCCCAGTTGTAGCAGTCAACCTTTTTATACTAATTTATAATTGTCCTTTTACTCTCTTTCCTTCTACTTTCTCTGCACAACTTTTGGTATTTAGACACCTTTGATCTATCTGTTATTCCATTCTGTTTGTCTCCTGGAGTCTCATGCCTTTCTGTGAGTCTGTCTTTACTGTTCCCACCTCAGACTCCTTTCAATCCTTCTGCTTCTTTCTCTACTGTACACATCTTCATCCTTTTCCTTCCTGATGTGCCTCCTTTTCCATATAGTCTTGGGCAACAACTTCTTCTGTTGGGTTCTAGGCTTGATCCCTCTCTTTCTTCCTTTCCATCTCAGGTAGGCTGGTGAAAATTTTCAGGTGGAGTGTGGAGAGAAAATAATACTGGGATAAAATCTTCAGCATACTGTACAAATATCAGTTGTAACTTACACTCTGTATGAAGAATCACTGGAAAGTCTCACATTGTGTCATTTTTCTTATAGATGTGCACCTTAGCAGTAACTGTATGTATTTCATGCATCTTGTTCCCTTTCAAAATGTCATGTTGTGTTTAACTGCATTGATAAAAGTTATGCATTAAATAAATGGCACAGATATTCTGGTCTGTTTGCCAGCACAGCCAAGCCCTTCTCTTATAGTCTAGGCTTGACCTCCTTATTTAAGGGAGATTGATGTACTAATAACAATTTCCAAAGGAAACTGCAATGCCAGCAAGAAAATTTTTAGACTATCAAAACTACATGATGACATGACTGAGCAAATTCAGTGTGGAAGGGAAAATGAGCCTGGTGAAAAATCATAGTCCTATTAATATATTTCTTAATGGTAGGAGGTCAAAAATCAATCCTTAAGGGCAGAACGAGAAGTAGAGATCTTGTGCTGCAACAAGGAGGAGAGTAAAAAGGGTAAGGCAATTGTATTTACATTTGTAAATATGTGGAAGGCTTAGGTAAGGAAACAGGATGCAAACAAAAAATGCATAATCAATGTCCATGGAGGAAGTCAGGCCTAAACTAGATCATGTCTTTTGAGGCAGTAACTATATTGTTTAACCATGCTTCCTAGAAAACAGATGCGAATCAGTAAAACATGTTAAATTGCTATCCACTCCCTCTTCCATCTTGTGTGATTCAGTGCATTTGATGTTAAAGGGAAATGTGCTTCAAAATATGGAAGCATCTGACATTGGCTTTCCTTTAAGAGCTGAGCACCCAGCTTTAAAAGAGAAGAATATGTTCTCTGGCCCATGGGCTGCCTCAGAACTTTATCAGTTCTCTAGCCTTCAGTCTCAACCCTTGTAGTAATTCTATTGTTGTTGTTTGTGTTTCTTCTGTTTAGGCTTGTAAATACTACAGTTCCCACTGGCATGTTGTGAACTACAAATATGAATCCTATTCGGAAGACTTTCGACACTTGCCGCAGTAAGAATCCACATAAGTTCCCTTTTTTAAATTATTTTTTTCCCATTAGACTTGTGTTATTTGCTAAGCTTTGTCCATATTTGCACTTTCCTTTGTCTTCTACGCTGTGCTTGTTTCACTGTATTTTTAGTGCCTTGCATTTTTAAAAAGGGGAAGCAAAGGTCCTTCAGAAAAGTTCAAGACTCTGCAGAATTCACTGGTGTCAACAAACTCCATTAGTGCTGATTCAAATCCTTACAAGTGTATTTGCGTTTTTAAAGCACAGTTGATACAGGAGAGGTGGCTTTTCGTTTTCCTTAATAATGCATAAATGTCACTCACCTTTCACTGGGATTCATTCTCCTTTTAGTTACCCTGTGGGACAGAGAATGGGATTTCAGTGCTTTACAGCTGCATTGTACAGGAAAACTGGGTGCACTGATGGTACAAGGCTGCAGATGTGTGCTGGTGTCAGGGTAAGGGGTATCTCTCCTGTGCTTGGAGGCATGTGAACATGAAAATCACTGTAAAAGTGCTGGGAGGAGCAGGAATAAGTTCCTTGACTTGAGTAAAAGGAAAAGAAGAATCTGGCACTCCTACGTGCATGAGTTTCTACCCATATTCATTTTTCTGGAAGGTTTGTGTCCTGCCCCTGAGGAATGTTTTAAGAGGGTAGTTACCAAAATCATCAGGTGCCAGAACGAGCTGTGTTAATGCCTCCTTTCCTGGAGTTTGAGTCATTAAAATTACAATACTGGATGTGAAAGGTTTTCTACCTGCACATAAATATGGGAATGAATGAGTGCTCCACGCTTGGGTTGGATGGAAACTAGTACTACCTTCATTGCTTCAGGAACTGATAAAACTCATAAAATGGAGTCTTATGGCCCAGTCAGATGCTGTGTTCAGAGGGTTTTGCACTGCAAACCTTCCTTTAGACCTGCATTTGGTCTTGTAGATTGGTATTTTTATGAACAGTATACATGACAGTACAAAAAACCATTAAGAGCAGTTTTGCTAATCAGAGATTGTAGACACACTCTTTCTTAATTACCTAGCCTGCTGATTGGTTTAGAAAATTAATGTATTTAATGCTCAAGAAAAATAGTTGTAGCCCAGCAGTTTTCCATTTAACCTTAAACGTCTTCACTCTTATGAAATATGCATTGGACAGATGTGTGTGCATTACTATGCACAAAAGTATGTTTTAGCTGATTGCATACATCCTCTTCTGTGAAGGATATTTTAGTGTGGGATTTTTTAAATTTTTAATGGGATTTGCTTTCATGGGTTCATGCTCCAGGGGTACCAGAGTGTCTTACATCTTACTTTTTCTCCCCTCCTAATGCATACATTGCACTGAGGTTTATACTGACAGGAAGTCTTGTGTCTCCTAGGGAGGGTTTAGGTGCCACACATTTTAATATTTGAGACACGAAGTTATAGCAGGAGTTGTCTGCAATTGTTTGCTGGAAACTTTTGGCTTTTAAGCTTAACACACTTTTAACAGATCTGGTTTGAGTTCCACCTCATTTCATATTGTTTACAGCCTCTTCTACCTTGTTTTGCATGTATATATTACAAACTTTGGTGCTTTAGACTAAATCTCAAGAAAAGTAGAGAGGCTTGTTATGTCCTGGTCATTATACTGTATCTCACTCTTGATAGGTCTGGATGCCCACTTTCTACCAGTTTTTGTTTGATTTGAAGAAACCTGCTGTCATACTTTGAGAAATCTGAACATATTGTTATATCAATCCCTTTATAGGAAATCACTGTAATAGTGAACACTGTGTGAGTGTAAAATGTTTAGCTTTACATCGTGGGAAAGGAGTATCATTTACAATACCAGCTCTAACTGTGGCTAAAGTAATTCCATTCACTGAGGGTGTGCTGAACTTCCCTGTGGGCTTATCCATGTCAAAACAAGCATGTTGGGACTCAGCAGCTTGCAGCAGCACTGAAGGACTTCAGGCTTGGGTGTGATTGAGGCCATGCTGTGCTGGGTCACACAGTTGTGCAGCACCTCCAGTAACGGCTGCGTGGTGGAGCAGATTTTGGTCAGAGTGACTCCTTCTGAACACTGGCCCTTTCTGACTGGAAAGAAGTTACTGTGTGATGCTGGGCACCCAGGGCAGGCAGTGAGTACTCAACATGTCCACTGCAGTACTGGTGTGGCACCAGCACAGAGCTCAGCGGCATGTGCACGATCAAAATATTTAGCAATTGTTATGGTTTTTCTCTGCGTGTGCTCCTCCTTGGAGGTTTTTCTCAGCTCTTTCTAACCCCTTAGATTCTTCTCTGTAAGCTCTCACTATCTCTTTTACACCATGGTTTAAGCTTTGTGCTGATGTGTCCTTGCTTCTTGAGCAAGGGAAAAGATTAAGGGTTGCTTGGTGTGCCGTCCTGACTGTCTGGGAACAGAAAAAGCCATTAGCAAAATTTTTGCTGCTGTTTGTAGGAAACCTGGAACGCTTGTTAGATATTTCAGGTCTGGTGCCCATTTTTTTTTTTTTTTTTTTTTAGAAGGTGGAATTGGCTTGAGATTTTTTGGTTTGGGGTCCTTTCAGGTGGGAATGTTTGTGTTAGAATTTTTAACAGCTGCCCTTGGTTGCATTGGAAAACCTGCGGTGGTTTTCCATGACAGACATTCTGACTATTAAAGCTTTACAGATGTCAAAAATGCCAGTAGATTGTAAATATTCCTTTCATTAAAAACATTGATCGGTTGTTTGCAGTAAATAAACTGCAAAATTGGAACAAACCAAAGAGGCGATGAACGCTCTTGTGTTCTCTGTGCCCTTATGGTGGCATGGGCACATTATGGGAGCGCTGGTTTTGAAATGAGGAAAATTAAGTGGAGATAGGTATTGCTCATTACTCTGATCTTCCTTACCTGTAATTTATGTATGAATGAATAAAAAAAATAAGAGAGTCAATATTTTGTTCATTTTGGTTTTTGGGTTTTTTTGTGTTTTTGGGTTTTTTTGTTTGTTTTTTTGTTTTGTTTTGGGTTTTTTTTGTGTGGGTTTTTTTTTTTACTTCTGGAAAAGTCAGTCTTTCTAATAAATAATGGCTTTTAGCATGAAAACATTTTTAGGTTTTCGTATCATAACTGAGGGTTTTCAAGATGAGATTTGTAATCTTTAGGAATTTGAAAACAGTACTGGAATTTTTTGGGGCACTGAAAAATCTAATCTTTCCCGTTTAAAAATACCCTTGAATTTTTATTGGGTGTATTTGTCTGTTACTTATTGTTTAGTTCTGCAGCATGAGACGTACTCTAGGCATAAGTACAGTTATTTATGTGCTTAGAATATAAGCAAATGCTTAAGTGCTTTGCTTTTTCATATTCAGTTATGGGTTTGAGTATACAGAATAACAAACTTAGATGGCATCACATCAAAAAGACATCTGTGTATTTTGAAAAATTGCTTGAAGGCTGTGCTCATCATACTGAGTAGAAAAAAAATCTTGAAATCATGAAGTGACGTAGAAGCTTTAAGGTGAAAGTTGTAATGTTCTTGGTTAAGAAATCTATTGAAAAGTTCAGTCTCCTTCCTTTAACAGCCTTGTATGGGATGTCTCTTTAGAAATTTTGGGTTTGTTGACCATTATGGTGGAAGAGCAGCAAAGAGACCAAGAATTGGTATTTTATCATTTGCATAGAACAGTTACAGCTTCAGAGTCTTGGGGGCGGGGGGGGGGAAGAGATACATGTGGCTTAGGAAAAAAGTATTTTGGAAGTGTAGTGATTTTAAAGGAGACAATAGGATCACAGCAAAATGTGTACTGACATTGCCATGGGGTCTCAGTATGGTTACCTCCCTGACATAGCACGCACATTATTTGTTTTTACTAAATAAATAAATGCATTTTTCCCCCTCTCCCAGAAGTGAATGTAGACCAGAGAAACTGCCATCACATTCCTTTGAAATCGATCATGAAGATGTGGATAAGGATGAAGTATGTATTCTGGTTTTGGCATGGTTTTTCCCTACTGGGGAAGTTATTTATTACTTTAATATCAAATAAAGAATTATAATGGAAGGTCATTATCTCCTATAAAACATTTCATATTTTAAATAGCTCTGAAATTAGTGGAACAGCTTTGTCTCATGTCATCCCATGTATGGGAGGGCTATTAATAATATCTTATTCTAGAAGGAATGAAAGAGTGATTATTTGTCATCAAGCAGATACTCAAACATTACAGTTTTTGTCTTGGAATTCAGAAAACAAGTCTATGCAATTTTAACCTTGTCTTCCATATAGGACACAACATCCCACTCATCTTCTAAAGGTGGTGGTGGAGGAGGAGGTGGATTAGCAGCAGGAGTTTACAAGTCTGGATGGCTTTATAAAGGGAATTTCAACAGCACTGTAAACAATAGTATTACTGTTCGGGTAAGGAAACAACATTATTCTTTCTTTACTCCATTGGGATTTATTTTCCACACAGAAGCACACTTTTTGTCATTGTCACTTAGCTGTTTATATCTCAGGTTTGATTACATTGCTTTAAATGATAATGTAGTGATATTTCATTTGTCTGTAAAATAGTGATTGAAATTCAGACAGGAGTTGCCTGTTATTTAAACCCTGTGAATAAAGTATCAGTGAAAATAATTTGCAGTACAACAATTCTTACGTTTCTTCTTTCCCACCACTTCAGTCATTCAAAAAGCGCTACTTCCAGCTGACGCAGTTGTCGGATAACTCGTATATTATGAATTTTTATAAAGATGAAAAAATATCAAAGGAGCCAAAGGGATGTATTTTTCTGGATTCTTGTACAGGAGTCATACAGGTAAGTTCCACTTTATTTCATTATAGTGTTTTAGGTGTAGGATATGTTTAAAAAGGCAAGTGGAAGAACACGTTCATTAACAGAATAATGGTCTCATTAGCAGTTTCAGTAGGTGAAAGCACCACTGGTTTTGCTCTTTAATGTGGTGCAGATGCTTAGAATGACAAGTGACAAAAAAACACAGCTGAATTATGGTAGCAGACCATGCACACACTCTTTGTCCATGACAAACATGATAAAAAAATACTGTGAAATGTTTGGGAGGGGTTTCACTGAAATTATTTTCTGAGATGTCAGATTTTACCTCATGCTTACCAAGAGCATGCTTGCTTGTGGGGCAAAGAGATTCGGGTTACAAAACATTGCCTTTGGGCAAGTGTGAAATTAATCTTGTATCCTGAACCTACTTGAAGGTCATCACTTTTGGAGGTGATGGAGATTCTTAATGGCATGATAGGACAAGACTTTGTTTATTTGCCAGAAGTGTCTAAAACAACCTTTTTTTTTCCTGTTTTTACCCTTAGACTGTGTTTTTAGCTTTTATCTCCCATCTTGTTCTTCTTTTCCTCTCATTCTAATAAGATATTTCTCTTTTTTCTTTTGTTTCATTCTAAACAAGATGTTTCCTTGCTTGGTATGTGACTATTGACTGATGTAGCCCAATGTGTCACTGAATAAGGAAATGCCTTTTATTTAATCCATGATTTACTATTTAACCAGTAAATATTGGTAATAGTATTAGGCAGGCTGATTTGAGGATTGCTTTGAAAGAAACCTTTCGGGTAATGCAAGGGAAGAACTGCTGATAAATAAAAGGTTTTCTTGGTTACAATGCCTCTTGTTCACTTCTAAACCCTTTTGGAGCAAGAAAAATGATCAGTTCCCAGTGACTGACCCTGGGAACAAGGAATTGCTGGCAGTCCCCAGCTCTGTGGCAGTGGCCATTATCCCAGTGCTGTTTCAGAAGGGTGTTTCTTTTGCCAAACGGGGGTAGAAGAGGATGGAGATCTGCATGTAGGACAGGGATGTTTGCCAGTGTCATTCCATTGGCTTGAGAGACCCTCACAGGTGGTTTGGAAGTGTAGCAGAAGCCATGGAGGAGATTCTTATAGAAAAATCCTGCTCAGAAATTCCTGCTGGCACAAGGGCTTTCTTGTAAGCTGTGTCTCAGCCCGAGCTCCAGTCCAGCCCTGTGGGGTGTGTGTATGTACATATTTAATGCTACCCCAGAGGGTGCCCTTTCTGCTGTGTTGTTTCTCATGACACTGCAGGATAGCAGAAATGTCTTGACTGCAAGATTTATGCTGTTTTTTACTAACTTCTGACAAAAAACTTCAAGAAACCTTTGAAATCCTCCTCCCCCTGAACCTTTCACAGCTGTGTTCTAAATCTACAGTGTTCCTCCAGATTGTCCCACACTGCTTGCATGGTGGCTTCTCCTCTTGCCTGCCCCCACATGCAAGTTTCTGTGATAGTTTTTGATTGACATTTAGTATGGGACTCACAAATCTGTGCTATCTTCACTAGCAAGAAGTTAAATCCTAGCCAAGGATGTCCTAGGGAGAATAGCATCAGCTGTCAAAGTCTGTGATGGACTTGGAATCATAGGGCTGAAAAACAAAACCTGGTTTAGAGTTGCCATAAAGAAGGAGACCAGAGAATGTGGAGAAAGAGTTGGTTAAAACTGAATTTTTAGTGAAAAAATGTGATAGGTACAGTGTGATCTCATGAGTTTTAATACTACTATAATTTTTTGAAGTATCTATGAATGACTTTGAGCTCCTGTTTGATTGAGATACAGTACCAAAATTGTAGTAAATATCCCAGAGAAATAATCTCCAGATAAAATACAAATGCTTCCAAAACAATTCTATTAGTTTAGAAGAATGACCCTGCAGGCATTAGACTTAGCCTGATGTTTCATTTATAGCTCATTCATAGTCTCTTTTATGAATCTTGTATTGTTTATTTTTGGAAGAAATTTTTGAACTTGAAATTAAGTGTTGAAGATTAGAAATCAAGGTCCACTGTATAGAAGGAGTTTTGTAGAGGTGCAAACTGAGAAATGGTACCTTGGCTTTTTTTTTTTCCTGTTAACTGATCAGGAAGGTAAAATAGTTGGCCTTAGATTTGAAACAAAGACTTTGCTGTAGATCTCATCTGCTTGCCAGAAGTCTGAAGTGCAGATGGAAAAGTGGATATTGAAGTTTTCCTGCCCTGCTGATGTTTTTAAGATTCAGCATGCAAGATACATTGCTGTATTAGATAATGTCTGATAGTCTTTCAGTACCTGTTTTAAAGATCTTGGCCATGTCTATAAGAGGAAGTACATAATATAGGCAATAAATGCATTCCTTCTTGTGTTTCAGTACCTGTTTTAAAGATCTTGGCCATTTCATAAGGGGAAATATATAAAATAGAAAATAAATCCATTAATTTTAAATGTTTTTTGTCTTATCTGAAATAAAATTGAAACATAGCATTCTTCTTCATAGATTGTGCATGAACTGGTGTACACAATCCACTTTACAAATAATCTGTCTTTAAAAGTTTTAAATGACCACTACCTAAGTTTCTTGGACTAGCTTTTTTTCAACTTCTAGCTCTTAGTTAAGCCCTTATATGATTTTATATATATGCAACAGGTTTTAGTGATGTTTTACTCCTTGTTTTGCATTAGTTTGAATATATGATTGGAGGAAAGGAGTGATTTCAGGATCAGGGTAAATACTGAACACCCAAGAACCAATGCTACAAAAACCAAGCCTGTTTCTTACTCTGCATTTGATGAACTAAAATTTATAACCCTGAAAGAATATTTTCTGCCATAAAGTACTTGAAAGGAAAATTATTTCCTATCAAGAGAATTTCCAGTAGGAGAACTAAAACATAGCACACGTGCATACATACACCCTCAGAGAATCCCAAGTCAGTTTGAAAAGCCAAGATTTGTTTGAACCCATTGACCCAAGTAGCTCCACAAGAAGTAGTTCAGTCTTAAGTGATTCCTGGTCTGGGTCATGACATGTAATATAAGAACTGGAGCAAGTGATTAGCAACAGATTGGGTAGGAATCTTCTAAATCATCTCTGCTGCTGGAAAAAATTGTTCATGGAACTTGCTTCTCAATGTCCTGAGTTTGCATCCTCCTCTGCTAATCAGTATCAGATTTTTGCCTCTGTTCTTGTTAAATAAAAGTATCACTATCATCTCACCATCTAACTTAGAAACCTCTTAATAACTTGTTCATATAGAACTATGCAGAAAAATACTTACAATATGCAGAACTACAGGAGATCACTGTGATGTTATTTGAGACAGTTAAGGCAGAAAAATGGAGTGAAATGACCAGTTATGGGGGAGATGATTTTTTTTTTCATTTGTCAGCATCACTTCAAGGTTAAATCTGTCAACTGAGCGATGGCAATCTTCTGGAATATTGAAATCAAAATGGTGGCACTGGTGTCCATCATCAGTCAGCTTTAAAAGTTCAGTGAAACAGTAGGGGATAGAATGCATTACTGTTCTCTCAGAAATAAGGAGGAGAGAAAATTGAAGCAACCAACTGCTTCCTTAAGGCTAAGGGATATGTGCCTCACTAATTGGGTAAAATTGAGAAATTAAGCACATTATGTTAGACCCCATCATTTTAATTTTATTGAGCAGTTTCAGTAGCTCAGTACCTGTTAATTCTTATAACAGAAATTGATTGACATTGTCTCCTGCAGGTAAAATCTGGTGACAGAGAACAGCTCTCAGAACTCAATCTATTCCCACTATACTGGGCATTTGTTCTTATTTTGTGCTTGAAAATTATAGCATTGTAATGAATGACCAGCACTGTACCTCACCTTTGCCTTTTGTGAAAAATTGTTGAAATCCCCTAAGCTGTTTTTAAATCCTCCTAAGACAAAAGTAGATGTGGGAAGTACCCATTGTAATAGTTACTGTGCCAGAATTTGTCCTGTTGCAGTCTTCTGGAAAGTCCTGTTCCCACTCTCCCCCAAATATTTATGTGACTTAGCAATACTTTGATTTATCTTTTTGAGTGTCTGGTGTGCTGGTGAAGTGTAAGAGGCTTGTTTTTCGAGCTGTTCTCTCCAGACCACTCCAACTCATGTAGCAGTGCTGCACTTTGTGACCAGAGGTCTTTTATTGTTCCTCATGGGAGGTATTCCCTTCTGAACTATTGTCCATCTTAGATTTCTGTGGCTAAATATAGCACATATGTTTGTCCACAGAAGATCTTTAATGCACAAATTGACAGAAATTTGTTATTTGAATTTTCTTTAAAGCCCCTGAAGTTTGCTTAAGTGTCATTTTTAAGGAGTAGCCATATAGAAGTCCATCTTATGGATGCCTTTTATAGTACTTTGTTGTATTAGTTCTAGTGTTTATTTTTATTTTCCTTTTGTTCCAACAGAATAACAGGCTTAGGAAACATGCCTTTGAGTTGAAAATGAATGACCTCACATACTTTGTGCTGGCAGCTGAGAATGAGCAGGATATGGATGACTGGATTTTTACTCTCAACAAAATCCTGCAAATAAATCCAGAGGGAACTATTCAGGAGAGGAAGAGTGCAGATCTCACTGATCTGAGACTTGGTAAGAGTGAAAAATCTCTTATATTGCTGGGGTTTTTTTAAACAAGTGAAAAAAGTGGAACCTTCAATCAGTATTTAATCATTTTAACTGCCTGAGTTTGTAATAGATTCTGTACCTATTGATTTCTGAGGAAGCAGCACCAGTCTTGGCAATCCCTGAACAATGTCAGCTAACTCCCTTCAGATCATTTTCAAACTCTGTAGGGGAGGTAAAGCTGTTCCCACAAAGTCAGCAGGAGCAACATGGCTCTACTTTGCATATGCAGCTCTTTTTTAAATTTAGTCCTCTCTGTCAGTGATCTTGCTGGTACTTTGTGTTTTACTGTCCTGGAACTCTGAAGGTTTAAAAAAGTTTTGTTCTGGAGAGTGGTTTGGTCAGTTCTTTCCCCAACATTTTGCTTTCTTTAAAAATCTAGAGCTAATAATGGGAAAGAAAAAACAGAAAAAAAAAACACGCAAAAAAAACCCTGTGATATGTGGGTCTTTCTCTGAAAGCTTATTGACTTTTACTTTTTACTCTTTTGAGCTTGTATATTATCCTCTCAGTGTGGAAGAAAGAATTGGATGCTCTCTTATACTGCAGTCTTCATGTGGCAGTAACTCATTCCTCCACATAATAAATCCACATAGAGTTTGGATGAACTCCAACTGAAATTCTAAGGCTGAAAACACTTGAAACCTTAATACAGCTGTAAAATGCATGGGCTCTGAGCTGAGTCAAAGTTTTGAATCCACTTGCATCTGAATCTTAGGGATGTTCAGAGCTCATTGAACTCTTTAGCCTGATGTTTATAAGTTCTAATTTTGGAAGGACAGGATGCTCTTCCTATAGAAAAAGATGTTTTTAGAACTTGGAGACACAAGAGACTTGCACTTCAGAGGAGTACTTTTGAAAATCCCACCCATAAGGGGTATTAATGAAACAGGAAGAAATATGTGCATAAAAGGTCAAAAACACAGGCTAACAGAAAACAGAAGTCTCTACTGGTATAAAAGCTGATAACAAGCAACAGGAATGTGCTATAGAGTTAACTTGTCAAAAGACATGAGGCCTTCTTGGCAAGAAGAGCCCTAAGTGACTGTAATGACTTCTTTGACATGGGGCTGAGAACAGAGCATTCCCTGGTGAGCTGAGTGAAGCACAGGGCTTGTGTTCAGTGCTGTTCTCTGGATCCATAGGTTTGCAGCTCGTGGAGTCCAGACTGCATCCCTGCCTTTCCCAAAGAGTGGGTAAGGTCCTGCCTGCCTCACTTTACTGGGAATCCAAAATCTTTTAACATAAACCCTTGGTGTTGCATCAGAAGGGACTGAGCTGACAGTGTGACTTTGTTGTGGGTGTGAACATTTGTCATGGCTGAATGTGTTGGGTGTTTAACTGAGTAGTCAGGCCACTTGTTTGGGAGCTTAAATATAGACTAAGATGCAGTGAGCAGCAGTGAGAGGTGAGGTTGAGGAGGACAGAGGTTTACATGAGCATCTCTTCCATTTGGAGAGATTGAGTCTGAAGGGAATAGAAAGAAATAACATGGAATATAGGGGGTTTTCTCTTTTAAACCCTATGGTAATAGCAAGAATAATAAGACCATTTTGTGGGTTTTTTTTTCCTTCTCTTCAAGACCCTGCAGAAGTTTCAGTGAATTATGATTGCTCTCAAGAAGAGGCAGATTCTTCAGAGAACAACTTGCACCTAGACTTCACAAAAGTAATGGATATTACATTTTTCTTTACAATTCTAGTGGAAAGAATTTCCAAGGTGAAAAATGCCTGACAATAGCTGATCATTAGTATTTTGAACGGTTGAAAAATATAGCAGTCTGTTACAATTGTTGGAGACACAAGTGACAGGAATAATCTTCTTTCTGAGCAACTCATCCATTTGTTTAAGTGCAAAAATCTCCACGACATGCCAAGAGAGTAGATGCTCTGCAGACTACTTTGATTTAGACCTGTGAACTGAGTAAGGGTGTGGTCCCCTCAGTTGCGTGTGAAATATTTGCTCATCTGAACTGCATTTCAGTAGAATTTGGCCCTGGGAGAGGCAAGATTTCCTGTGTGACTGGCTAGGAAGTGAGCTCTGAATATCTCACACGTGCTACCAGGGGAAGCATTTTGTCCTCTGGAGCTCATAAACTGCTTCATGTGGATGAGATAATTGTATATGCTGCTAATAAGCTCTTTAATGAAAAGCTAGATTGGAAATGCTTCACTGCTTTCTCTTAAATGAACTTAATCTGTTTGTAGCCTTCTGCCAGTGAGCTGCTGTAGATGCTGTCTATCTACAGAGCCAAATGTTTTTGAGGATGTTACACAGATTTGAACTGAAAGCTATCTATGCAATTGAGGACAGAATTTTACTGTAGGTCATATTCATATATGTGAAGTGGTCACCTAGAATGCAAAAAAGCAGAAAAAAGCAAATCACGGAACAAAATAAAAACAGCCAACTGAATAACTTGTATCTGAGTTTATGTATTAAGGGCAGCAGTGTCTGATCATCTTGTCTGTGGATAGGTTTAGTTGATGCAGATATCTCAGAGGTATCTTGCAGTTCTCTCAAAGACCACTGGTGCCTGCAAAGCTATAGGAGAGGGTCAACTTGTTTTGTGATGCTCTTTTTGCCCTTTATATGGATAATTCCTGTTCCCCCACCCTGGCTCTACAGGTCTGGCTGCAGCAGTGTTCTGTGGCCTTTCCCTAGTCCATGGCAGATAAACATCCTGATCCCATCTCTATCTAAACCAGTCTGCCAGAGCCACATCTGCTTCTGCAGGTCAGGCCATGGGCAGTGTGTGTTAGGAAATGAACACAGAGCTCTCGGTCTGGCTGGGCTGCTGCTGCTGCTTGTTATTTTATGTGTATTGGCAATATCATGATGTGGGAGACATGAAGCACTGAATGGGACCTGAACAAGAGAATATCCTGTGCCATCTCATCTAAGGGTTTTGTTCAGTCCTAGGCAACCAGAAAAGATGGACACTCTCTTAATATTTCAGAGATTAAAACAAAAAAAAAAATAAAAGTTAGATAAAATCAAAGTGCAGGGAAAGACTGAAGGAATTGAGCAGTTGGAATATCCCAAGGGACCTTTAAGGGGAAGGGAATGTATAGGACTTACTTTACCTGTTGGATAAATGAGCTTAACCAGCAAGGAAAAAGCTTTTTTATGCTATTAGGCATAAGGATAAACTTTTAGAAAGCAGGGTAGGAAAGCACCAGGTGGCTTCAGAAGGTGAAGTTGTTTTTGTCAGAGAGCTTGCTATTAACTTAAGCATTTGCCTGTCAGAAAGGAAAAGGATGTGTCTGATCATCCCTGTGGCCAAGGGTGGGAAGGAGAGGATTCCCAGCCTTCCCTTTGGGTGACACTGCAGTCTGTGTCTGCTCTGCCTGTGAGGCTGAGTGCCATATGCTGCTCCCCTTTCTGCCCTCCCCTGGCACAGGTGTTTTTCTGTGGGGCTGGTTTGCTAGGGGTTTATTTCCCTCAGCTTGGGAATCTCTAAACTGATTTTGGTGCAGGGATCTGACGTCTTCCTCAATGGATAGCATATGTGAACATACCAAAGCTTGATTTCCTTAATTGATCTATGTTTTGATTCCTTAGAAGTATGTCATGGCCTGAAAATCCCTGCTTCACAAAGAAAGAGTGCTTGGGGATAACTGCTGCAGAAGTGGGAAATGTTATGAGTGCAGCATTGATCGCTCATTTAGAAGTCTAATAACTCTATGGATTTCTGTTCTTGTACAGAAAGCTAATTTATTATCTGTCACCACAGTACATCACAGAAACAGAAGAAACAGTGAAAGCCTCTCGAAATGCAGAGCGACTAAACCTGTTCTCTTTGGATCCTGATATAGCAGTAAGCAATTTTTTTTGAAAATTCTTAGGAATTTTATAATACAGGTGACACAAGCTAACTGGGTTAGCTCAGCCAGCAGAGTGGGTTGTACTTCTGCAAGCAAGTGGGTATACTCAAGGCTTCAGCAGTGAAGAGGGAGGAGAGCTATGTGTAGTGCACAGAGATTTCTGTGCAGGCTCCACACTTTGGCTGCAGAACGACTGAGGATGGCAGTGACCTCTGGAGGTCATCCAGTCCAGCTGAGCTAAGATCTGAATTAGTTCAAAACAAGCGTTAAAGCAAAGTTTAACATTTAATGTCAGGATTCAAAGGAAGTTATTTCTTGCACTGACTGTGATTTAAATGGAAATTTTATTTTCGTTAAAGAGAATGCTTAAATAACATTAGGATCTGTGTATATTTAAACTGGAGCCTGATGTCAATCAACTATAAGACCTTTATTCAAAATATTAAGCAAATTGAAATAGTGATGTGGTATCTAAGTGCTGGGAATAAAGGGAAGTGCCTGGGATCTCATTCTCAAATGTGCTGTTAATCTGAAAATGTGAGGGTTTTTAATCTATATGAGGAAATTAAAAGCTGACATTTAGAGTAAGTAAACAATAAAAAAAGTTTGTTCTAAAATTATAGGAAACCTAATTTAGATACCGAATTGTGCCTCTCACATTATATATGTCCTCAGGCGTTCTTTTTGATTTGCTTCCTATTCTACAAATTAGGAATAACACTCATTAACTATAGTAATATGAAGATACCAGCATTGACTTTTGGGGTTTTTCAGTTGTTTTAGGGGTTGCAAAGACCTTTAAAAAGTTTACTTAGTTTTGGAATATGATGCATTTTCCTATGTATGACAAATTGCCCTACTTATTTCAGGCATTGAGTCCTCAGAAAAAGGAGTTTCCAGGGATGAACTCAGTGATAAAGCCATTTGAAGAAAAGCCTGCAAAGAGGATCCTGATTACCTGCAAATCCCTCAGTTTGAATCTCCAGGCCTGTGTTACTGAAAATGAAAATGATCCCTTAACCAACGTAAGCTTTTCTTATTTCTCTGTGATTTTTTGGTTTTGTTCTTTTTTGTTTGTTTGTTTGTTTCGGTTGTCGTTTTTTTTTTTTTCTTTTTGTACATGTGTTTGGAAAAACAAGTGAAAGGAAAGCTGTATTACACATGCAAACTGCTCCCTCTAGTCTGAATAACAAAACTGATTAACTTTTCTATAGATATTCTGGAAGTGATTTACATTGCAGACTTTTAGCTACAGTTCAGTGAAGGATTAAAAATGTTTCAAACCTTGAGAAATCTTAACAATTGCTATAAGAAGAACAAGTTTAAACTGCCAAGATCTATGTAAGCAGGCAACTGAATATCAGTTGCTGGTGAACTTGGGGTTTTTTGTTGTTTTTCAGGGAGAGACAAGGAACCCAGCAGATAAAGTTACAGGAGAGAAGGCAAAATTGAAAGGACAGCATGTTTTATCTAGTGGAAAAATCCACCTAAACCAGGACAAAACAGAAAATTTTGCTTATTCTTACTGTAAAAAGAAGAGGACCAGGAAAACTGAGATGTAGATATCAGTCTATAGCTTTTTGTTATTTTTGCTCTGAAGCAGGAAAGTTATGAGACATCAGTGTCCCAGAAATTCCACTTTCATATATTACATATGAGGCATTGATTTTTTTGTTGATTTGTTTGTTTTTCATTTGAAGATGACCTCTACAGTGAGTGCAAATTTAGCATGATGTAATCAATATCTTTTTTTGGCAGACTGGAATAACTGTTTAAATAAAGTCATGATAACTGCATCAAGGGCATGCAATATTCACTGCGGAGGCTGAAAAAAAAAAGCAAAGGACATTGTACCTGCTATGCACTGCTCTTTATCTCCACAGTTTTAATGTTCTGATTTCTGGACAGTTCAGGTGGTGTTATGCTGAGGCTGATTTATTCTGTCAGAACTATGGATGATTTTTAGAGGTTACTTTGAGTCACAGGACTGAATTCCCTGGTACTCTGCCATAGGATAAGTGGGCACTGTAAGAGTGGTTTGAATGCTCTTGGTTTCCCAGCAAAATGGAACATGTGTTTCTCACAGAATAATACACCCACGCTTTTGTGTTTGTACCAGTAAACATTTTCTGTCCCCTTACATTTGTCATCTTTGTGTTGCGTTTCTGACGATCCCTGGAAAGCCCACACTCACTCTTCCCTCTTCTATAATGACTCTCAATTTACATTTTAAAAATCCTGCCGTGTGTTTTCTGGGGCTCTATTCATTTACTCTAATAATTAGTTATCTATTTGGTTTTGATTCTGTGAGTTTCTAAGCTGTCAGTTCCTCTTCTGGCACCCACTGTTAACAAGCTTTCTTTGAAAGCCCCTAAATTCACATGGTTGGAAGCTAATCTGGGGTGTGTGCAAACATGTGTTTTCAATGTATCACATAACTTGTAAATAATATTTGTTTACTTTCCTTTTTTCTAGTTGTATAAACCCATTAAAATATAGACTTTACTCCTCTCAGATATCACTGTATTATGTTTCTGGTATTTTCTCCAGGTAGAGCCTTTCTTTGTGAGCGTGGCACTGTATGACATCAGGGATGGCAGGAAGATCTCTGCTGATTTTCATGTGGATTTGAACCACCTTCTGGTTAGACAGATGATTTCAGGTTTCTCGAGTCCATTAGAAAATGGTACAGTTGAAAATATTGACTCAAATGAAATGGAAGAACCACAGGTCAAAGGGTTCCCAGAAGAGTGGCTGAAGTACCCCAAACAGGTATTCCACATGTGACTTGCATGGCTTAGTGACTTGTGTCACTATTTTAGTTCCCTGGTATTCTTTTTCATTGGAGAACTTTTGTGTGCTATGTTGTTGTTCTCAAGAAAATTCTCTTTTGTGTGTCAGTTGTATAGAGCCACTTGCTCTCTAAGCTCCCCGTATAGACCATTCGCAATCAAAACTAATAAAAGTTAGTGTCTCTTATTTAGAGAAAGCACCCGTATTTCCTGTGCTCTTTGGGTCCATTTGCGGACTTCTTCCAACCAGCCAGAGAAAATCATAACTCAAAGCAACAGCTAGATGCTGCAATAATCTCAAAGTGATTCCACATTCTTGCTCTTGCCCTAAGATGTGGGCTGAAACAGCATGTGTTATCTTCTGTCCTCCTTTCAATCCCCTGAGGAATGAGTGACTCTGGGCAGCTTTTAGGTGCTGCCCGAGAGGAGCAGTTAGGTTAGGCCATGCTAACATGGTCATACTGCTTTTTTACTTGAGTCGGTCTCTTTGCAAGGTGTGCAATGCACAAGCTGACTTCAGCACTAGCACAAAGATTTTCTTTTCCATCTGGCTGTGTTGAATAAGTATCAATAATGATCCTTAATAATCCTTTCTGGATTTGGTTTGTTACTGTTTCCATCAACAGAGAGCACTGGCAGTATTTCCTTTCTCCATTATTGCTGTATACTTTTGAGCTGTTCTCCCTTTTATCCACAGGCTCTTTTCTCCATAAGTAATCCTCACTCTGAGATTGTACTAGTGGCAAAAATAGAAAAGGTGCTCACGGGAAACATTGCCAGCAGTGCCGAACCTTACATTAAGAATCCTGATTCTTTTAAGGTAATGTAACTGGAACATCATTTCCTACTCTGTAAGCTTCAGCCTGCTGGAAGCTGAAGGCATTGCATATCGTGCTGACAAATCTCAGCAGTCTGTGGTTGCTGAACAGGACAAGCTCCTGGGAACCCCATGCTTCAGAAAGCAAATGTGCAAGTTCCACTGGTTGGATGAATGAACCTCTCTTTTGTCTGCAATTTGCAAATCCATCCGTGGTGCATTCCTGTGCTGGTTATGCCTTAGTACAGGGATGTTATCTTTCAGCAATGTTTTAGAAATTATGAGCTACAGAACTTTGTACAGGAGCAAAGTTGGGATAGGCACCTCTGTCTCTGAGAGCAGCACTGCACCTGCATTGGGTAATTACAGAAAACTGGAATAACAACTTTAATGCAGTTCTGAGTAAATGAGTGGTGGCAGGGTTTAATTTGTCAGCAACATCGTATTCATCTTATGATGTCTCTGCTGTCCACCCCAGAACCTTTTGTTATGAACAGTATCAGGCCAAGTTATTCAAATTATTGTAGGAACACTGTAGCCTCTTCAGCTTGGATGTACTTTGTACAACATTTAAGATGTTAGAATGATACTGATGAAATAATTCACATTTCCTTTTTTGCAGTGTGCACAGAAAGTGTTAAAATCCAATAAACAGTTCTGCAGCAAGCTGGGGAAATACCGTATGCCATTTGCTTGGTCAGTGAGGTATGTATTCATTCTTTTAATGATTTTATAAGCAACTTATAGCTTATTCCCTTAGACATATTTTTCATTGTATTGTTTTCTACTTTTTCTGCCTGAAGCTAAGCAAAGCTTTCACTCTGGTCCAGGACCCCAGAATATCTTGCAGGCTTTTTGTTTCATAGCCCTATTTTTCTCACAGCTAAATGTCAGTTACTTGCTGATCAGATGTTACTGTGGTGGGGTCTTCTCTTCAGGTGTGTAGTGAAGTTGCCAGGAAGCAGCAGAGGTAGCTGACAGAATATCAATTTATTGTGAGCTCTACCATTCATTTGGTGCTAAAAATTATCAAAGAGATTTCAAAGTCACACTTCTCATAAGAATTTCCTGCAAAGGTAATTGTGGTTTGAAATAGAGTTGCAGTGGCCACCTAAAAAGTAGGTGCACAGATACCTGTTCTTGAGGCTCTGTTCCTGTTTTGATGCCTGACAAGTATTAAGAAAAGTCTAACCAAGGACTTGAAATGCTTTGGGGGTCATATTGAGGGATTATGGTTCAGGTACTCTTGCATTTTTCAAGGTTAGTAGGTGATGGAGAACTTCTATTTTCTCATTTGGCAGGTCAGCTGGCTTTTATTACAGGTCAGTGCAGTGGCAGTAATGAAGTTTTATTCTTTCTCCTCCTGTATAATGTTTTGCTGGTCTTGCCTCAAGACTGAGGCACCCTGTGCCTTTTGATCCTCTTTTACCAAATAGGGCTTTTTTTCCATTTGTTCTCCCTTCAAGTTTTGATATAATTCCTTTCTCTGTCCTCTCCCTTTTTTCTTTCTCAGTCTTGTGTAGTTTCTTTAACTTTCTACTGCCCTGGCATGAGAGACCTCCCTGACAGAGACCCTCATGTGTGTCCGTGTGGCAGCTCCCTTCTTTCTCCCATGCATAGAACAGGGAATATAAATTATCATATTCCTTATAAAAAGGAAAGCTGTCAATTGCCAAGTGGAAACATTTCTCCTCATCTGTGGCTTCTGTTCTCACAGTAGCAGGCCAGGTGGAGAGCTGCCTGAAGCTCTCAGCAGGGACAAAGGAAGAGCAAGTGCTGAGTGAAAAAGTTGTGTTGTGGCATTGCCCATGGTATGAGAGAGAGCTTCATGTGTGTGCTTCTGGTGTGGGACATGGAGCAGCAGGATAGCACAGTATCCCATGGCATGTGCAGGGGAAAAATTTCTCATTTTAGAATATGGCACTTAGATGGTGAAGAAGAAAACATGCAGTGAGATATGGCCTTTTGAAGGGTTCATTTATATTTTATTTACATTCTTTTTTTTTGTCAATATCCAGTAAGAACAGGAGAGGTGAGCCCTCAAGAGAAGGGCAGATAATGTGTTTTGATCTGTCATCACAAACTCAAGGATACTCATAAATATTTGCTACTTCTGTGTAGCCAGAGGACCATTCATCAAAATCATATTGAAGGGTTGATAAAAGTTGTTTACTTTTACCATGTAACAGACTGTGCAATGGCAGGTGGTGCAGGCTTAGCACCAGACTGACCTGAAGCTTCCTATTAGCTTCCTATTAGCTTCCTGTTAGCTTCCTGTTAGCTTCCTATTAGCTTCCTATTAGCTTCCTATTAGCTTCCTATTAGCTTCCTATTAACTCAGGCCTTGCCTGCCTGTGCTCTGTGGCAATGCCACAGTGATACATCCTGCAACTCAGCCCTTGCTGGAGTAGCTATCTTTAGGTGGCCTGATGATTTTAACTAGTTCAAGGTCTGGCAAGGCACTGATGGGTATAAGGAAGGCTATAGCATTCTTCCACAGCTTCAGCAAATCCTGCCAGAAATAAAATACAGAAAGGTTTTCTTCTCATTTTGAAAGAAGTGTATTTTCTTCTCATAGGATTCTCCAAGTGTCAATCCCTTGTTGCCTCGTGATGAGGAGTGGGCAGGAGCAGGATTTGGGCTGTGGTCCTCTCCTCTGGCTCTCAGCTGCTGGGCTGTGTGTGCCACAGCTGTGCTGCCCAAGTGCATCCCGCAGTGTGTGCCTCAGCCCAGACCTGTGGCTGCAGCTCTGCACTTGCTCTGCCTGAGGAGAATCTTAACAGGGATGAGGGATGTTTTGCTGCTATCCCTGTGAGACAGACAGCCCCCTAAATACCTGTCAAGCTAGGGTACATTGAGAAAATTCAAATTCCACAGTCATTTACATCTGCTTGTGTATTGATATTGCTCAGGTCTGACTTCGGTGAAAGCAAAATATAAAATCTATTTCTGTTTTCGCAGCTTGAAAATAGAAGTTTCCACATGAGGCTATTGCACTACAGAGAGAAAGAAATTATTTGGCTACGATAAATAGCAAAGCCCTGGGTTTGGAAATGTGTTTTCCAGTTAGTTCACTCTGGCATTAACCACACTCCTGTTTTTGTGTGGAAATTTTCCCTCCTTAAAGCAGTTACAGATGGTCACAGTGCGATTTTTACGTATGCATTCAGCAAGCCAAACTCTTGACAGTTGAGTATTGCACATGTGACTGAAACTCTTAATTAGCTCCTGTGGCACCAGTTTGTTAGCATTGCTCAAAAGCATGACTCAGGGTTCTTCCCTGAGTTCCTGCTGGGAAATCTGGTGTCTGTGTGATCTCACAGGTATAATTAAGGGATGTGTTAGAATTACAATGTGTCAGAGTCTCACTTTCCTGCCCTAACTGCCAAAGTTTGCAAATATCTGCCTCAGCTACATATTGTAGATGTAGGGATAAACTTCATTCACAGAGATTAGTTTTTACACTCTTACTCCTTCAGACCTTCTCCACCCTCATAAACATCATGTTTTAAAGTCTAATATTTGAATCCTTCAGTACTAGTGCAGCTGCTGATTCAGTTCAGCTGCCGTAGGTTGAGGGAGCTGAAGGCAGTGAGACTGTGCTGATTTCCAGTAGCTTCACATCCTCCACTGAGTGTCTAACCCTGGAGGTGAGCAATTTTCCCACAGATCACGAACCACTATTCAAAAGTAACCTTTTCCAGACTTGAATGATGAGCAATGTGTAGCTTTTCTGTGCTTGACGAGTTTTTAGGATTGTGGACAATCAGCTAACAATGTCAGAAGAGCAGAATCATATCAACACTAAAGTACTGAGATGATGTTTCAGTTTTTTAAGTGTAATCTATTAACTTGCTTTCCCCTAAATGATTACTTTTATAATCTCTTCAGGAGTTTAGTTCAGTGAAATTACTCTTATTTTAGTATCTCAGTAAATAGGTACCCAGCATTAAGGTTCATTGTTAATGTGTTAGACAAATATTGAACTCCTGGACTGAAGTTTTTAAAGCATCTCCTTGTTTTGATGTGACAGTTGTCATTCTCAAGTGCCTTCAGTATGTTCTCTGTGACAAGAAGCATTCTTGTTCCACCTGCAAGGATACAGCAAAACATGGGGTTGCAGTTACTTAACTGCAGCTGTGCTGCATTCAGTACTTGCTGCATTGACAATTCTCCAGCTTCATGAACCTGGAGAATGGACACGCCAGTACAATTTGACCAGTGCATAAAACATACCTTTTTAAGAAGGATTATCTCGTTTTCAATGGACATCTAAATTACCCATGTGGTTGAAAGAACTTTATGTACATGGAGTACTGTGTGTAAGTTGGAGAGATAAAAATGCTTCCCTGTTTGGTGGTGGTTTCATGCCTTTAATTTTGTCCTGGATGCATTATTTAGGCAGGGATATGCTGCTGAACCAGTCCTAGGAGGCAGAGAATGGGATAGCCAGGGAGCACTGATGCTCTGGAGCAGTGGTTGTAGGCAGGATAACTTTGTAAAGCCCTTCTGACTCCAAACTAGAGGGGAAGAGTGGGAAAATTGTGGAATTTGGGTTTGAAGATACCTTGAGGATCACGATGCTGTGTCCCTGAGCCTTCTGGAAGGCAGTGCTCAATACAACTACACAGAGTGAGCTACTTCCAGCTTCATTTCCTTTTTCACTTGCATCCACAGCTCTTCTTGATGAGTGCCCCTATACCCTGCTGCACTGAGCAGGGGTTTGCTCAGTGTCAGAGCCTGCTCTGGAATCAGTTAATAGTTTCCAGCAGGGCTAGGTTTGCTCAGCAGCACATTGCAGAGCCCAGTGGCACAGCGGATATCACTCACCCAACGTTTTGGTCCTCTCTTAGTCTGGAGGAGGAAGCAGTGCTGAGTCCAAGAAATATCATAATGTCACCAATACTGTAATAATTATTAAATCTTTTTTCTTTCCTTTTTCTTTTTTCTGACAGCAGTTTAATAGCATTTGTAAAGTAAGTGGTGGCTGCCAGAAAGGAGGTCTGGTTTCTCCCTAGTAAGCTTTTTGACATGGTGTGTTGGTGTAGACCTTATTCCCTCCAACAGCGGGAGGTGAAAATCTGATAGAAGAAAGTTGATATTTCTCAACAGTTGCAAAGAAATGAGATAGGGATGCTTCTCTCAATTAATTAAGATACGGTGCATTTATAATTATTCTTGGGATCCTCTTCCAAAGGTTTGCTCCATTATTTTGCATCTGGCAACAATTTGACCTGGCATCAATTCTTCTACTCGCTGGCAGTGGAGCAGAGAAGTAAATTAAGGAAACAAGATTGGCCAAATGATTCACAGAACAGCACTTAGTGTCAAGAGCATTTTACTTTTGTTAAGCAATGTTTTTTCATACTACAGTTGAATCCAGGGTTCATTAATTTGGATAGCTGTTACATTATCCTGTCCAGCCAGCCTATATGACCCTTGAGGATATACAAAGGGCACTGCAATGTCTTAATTAAATCCTGCAAGTGTCAATGAACAGGAATGGAAATGTCTGGAAATGTTTTCCTGTGCACACAACGGCTGATATTTATTGTTCTCAGTTATAGATGGTTATCCTTCTTTTCCAGTTCATCGGGAACTTTGTAGGTGGCTCATCAAAAATTTAGTTGGTGTTCCACAAATTTGTTTTGTGAAGGAATGCTAAGCCACAGTGAGTGGGTGTTGTGCTCCTGGAGGGCACAGGACAGACTTAACGCACAGGAACATTCATTGAGGTCTCTAACCTGTTTCTGTAAAAGCATGTCCTTATGTGGTGGTTGACATTTGACAGCTAGCTATGATTTCCATTATTTAAAATTATAATGCTTTCCTTGGATAATAACTTCTTGGATGAAATTACCTACTGATGCATTGAATTCTTCTAATGAATTCCTTGAAATAAGGAATCAGTCTCATTGTTGAAGTGAGGAGTCATGTCCATGATGGGTGAGAGGCTCTTGCTCATTCCAGGTCTGAGGTCTTTGCAGGGCTGGGATACACATGGAATAAATTGGAGTTGCCTTTGTCCTGCAAGCATAAAGCTTGACAGGGCTCTCTTGGGTAAAAATCTGTGGAGAGGCCATGAATTTGTGTAAGAATTCATATCACAACCTTGTTAAAAGATTACACGACAGTTTCAAATGCTCAGATATATATGTACATTCATGAATATATGTGGATGAGTGTTTATAAGCATGTTATTTTTCTTTCTTTATAGGCCAGTGTTTAAAGATAATCAGGGAAATGTTGACAGAGACTCCCGATTCTCACCCTTATTCAGGCAAGAAAGTAATAAGATTTCCATGGAAGATTTGATTAAACTAATAGCAGAATACAGAAGGTAAAGAAAAATTTCTAATTTGCTTTCAAGCTTTATAAAGCTGTGCAGAATAATTGTAGCTGGGTTCTTTCCTTCTTTTTACACAGTGTGCCAAAGTGGCCATGTTAAATTATATTACATTAGTGTTTTACACATTAGCTTATTACCTGCCAAAGAGTGCTTGAGGTTGGACTTTCCAGGAAAATTGAAATGTCGTTTGGCACGTTAAAATAAATGTTATTACAACTAAAAATAGTGATTGCTTAAATCAGCTTTTATCAGGGGAGATGCAGGTGAAGTACCCAACATTATCTCAGGGGAAAATAAAAACAGAAAAGGAGAAAAGCAACAGAGAAACAAAATCATTCTTTGTGGGTTTCCCAATTCTTGCTTTTCTTTGTTTGAGTCTCCGTGGCAAACTCAAGAATGGACATCAAAAGTAAAAACCTCCTCCAAGTGTTTTACAGCCTGCAAATTTCTGAACAGAGGTTTGGCTGGGTAGTTTCCATACAGGTATAAATCAGGTTAATCCTAGAGCAGGGTCTGTGTTTATATTGGATAAGTGACATGAGAATTGAACCATGTATTTCTCCTTGTCTCTTCTACTCTAAATGGGCCTGAAAATGAATTAATCTAAAAAACTTCTGTTCCATTTAAATAAAAAAAGATCATAGAAAGATTGAATATCAGCTGTGATTATGCCCTCGTGCCACCTTACTGTTACTGGTCAGGACATTCTACTGACTTCATTAGTGTCACCACTGCTGTGTTTGTGTCCCTAAAACATCTCCTAGACAAAAGAGATCGTGGTTTTGGCAATGCTCGGACACAAGGAATGTGTCTTGGTCACTTTTCAGCATGGCACTTACAGAAGCCACAATGCTGTGAACTCCTCTCATCCCAGTGCTCATTGAATTCCTTTTAGGGAATATTTCATTCAGATTTTAGAAAGTAAAAGTAGATAAGCTAATGCCCATAAATCTTGCTTCATCACTTCCTTCCTTTTCTACAAAATAAGAGAAAGGCAGGAGTGAGATTAAGAAGCAAAAAAAAAAGAAACCACAAACCAAATCATATTTTATTTCTGCTTTTACATTTGATTAGAGTTTAATAGCCAGTAGGTATATATTAAATGTGTTTAATTTATCTTAAAGTATCTTAAATAAGGTTCTTCTTTTCATTTTTTATTAATTCCTGTGATGTTTTGATCTGTTGTTCTAATTTTCTAAAATGTTTTCATTTATCTCATTGCAGAGCAGAGAAGATTAGCAAAATACAGACTATACCTGGCTGTTTGGACATTGCAGTTGATTGTGTTCCTTTGGAACATCCAAGTATGATTCCACTTTAAAATTAATTACGTGAATTAGATAGGACATTGTCATAGGCTTTCCATCTATACTTGTGCCTTGAGACAGCTCTGACAGAAGCATCCATTGTGTCAGAAAATGTATGCTGGGAGTGGTTTTGAGTTGTTGTCATTTAATTACACCACTCTTTGTTTCATCCTGTACCTGGCCAGATGCAGCCCAGTTTTCAGTGTCTGTGAAAGAAAGGAAACCACAGTGCTGCAGGCTGGCTTAGAGCCACTTCTCCCCAGCCTGCCTGGGCTGCAGAGCACCTGCATTGTTCTGAAACTGGCAATTTCCTCTTGAACTAGGTTAGAAAAAAGTAAAATTTGTGTGGGGGGGATCACAAGCTTCTTTCAGATTCCTCACACCATATCGGTAGACTTTTCCTGGGGATTATTCTATGATTTGGGGAAGGAGTTTGTAGGCAAGGTCTGTCCAATGGCTTTTCCCAGAAATAGTTCTGGTTGCTCTGGAGATCCTTAGGCTGGTAGCCCTTCTCAGCTTCAGTTCCCCATGAAGTAAATGCCTCACTACTTTAATGGTATAGGAAGAGAAATTGCTCTCTGTCCAGTTTTAATCTCAGTGACAGAGGGCTTATTTTCATTTTCTGTTTCTTGATCTGATTTCACTTATCCCAATTGCTTAATATATTTGATCTAGTGCTGCACTGTCAGTTTCTTCATTTTATTTATTATGTTATTAGGTAATAGAGAAACTTAAATGAGCTGTAAAATTGATTAGAAGCAGCATCACTCAGTACATTCTTTAGAAATTGTCCATATACCAGTGGGGCTGTTACACTGTCAAATGTCACCAAATACTGTGGGTGTCAAAAGAGGTTACCAGTGCTGTCCAGTTTAATTCAAGTGAGAGAAATCATTTAAGGATAATTAATGTCACTGTTCTGAGGTAATGTGTAAATTTAAGGCATCTCAGCATTAGTAATTTTTTGTAAGTCAAGACAGGATTTTGTATGTTCCATCTCAAATTACTTATTCTTAGTAGTAAGACAGTAAAAACAAACACAATATGTGATGGTTCTCTTTTCTTTTCTTTTGAAGACTGTGTAACTTCATCCTTTATTCCAATCAAGCCATTCCATAATGTAAAGGAACATCAACCTACAGTGGAAGTTGAGGAGTTTGTGCAGGAATCAACAAAATATTCTCGACCTTACAGGGTGTACAAGAATCAAATATACATCTATCCAAAACACCTCAAGTATGACAGCCAAAAACACTTCAACAAGGTATAGTATGTGACTGATTCAGGCTAACATGGGGTATTAGTGGCCTGCATGAGCTCTTTTTAGGAATCCAGGAGAACTTACAAAGAAGAGAATGTCACTGAGCTGGCTCTCCATCTTTTTCACCTTTTGAAATCATAGAATGCTGGTACAATTTTAATGAATCTATGGGTTAATTTTAAGTTGTAACAGTGATTCAAAGAGAGATAATGTGGTAATATCTTCTTCACAATTTTCAGGAGGGCGTTATATTAATGACATAACATGTGCAGATAAAATTAATGTAGATAATGTTTGTAATTCTTAAATGAAACCTGATATACCACTTGTGTTTATATGGTGTTTGAAAACCAATTAAGAACAAGATAAAGGTAAGTCCTGGTCACTTTATAGTCTGCTTCTAAACAGTCATTTTGAGGCCTGGCTTGCATTTTGCATTTTTCTTGGAAATTTTATTTCTAGTGATATCACTGAGACTTAGAAGCATTTTTAAATATTGATACACCATCTGCATGTTTCTCTTGGATTCTGAAAAGGCCTTATTCCAGCTCTGTAGTTTACCTGAGTTTTTATGGGTACCCCATTTCTGATCTCAGCTTTAACATGCTCCTGTCTCTCTAGGCACGGAATATAACAGTGTGCATTGAGTTCAAAAGTTCTGATGAAGAAGGAGCAAAGCCACTCAAGGTGAGCTGCAAGAGGAGTTTATTCAGAGGGTGCTGTTTCTGAGGACATTACTTATAAAATCCAGGAATAACGGTGATACTGAACCAGAACAATTCAAGAGTGGATGTTGTCATACATCCCTCTGATCTTGCACTGTGGTTCTTTTAGATCCCAGCTGGTCATAGTGATTCCATTTTACAGTGCTACCATTCTGACTGGTGGAAGGGAAGGGAGATAATATTAGTAAACTGAACCATTTTTACAGTGCAGCTTGCTTTTTCTAGAATTTATCACTTATCCTACACTTCTCATTGAGCTCAGGAGACTTGATTGAGAAGAGTGAGGCACAAAATTAGATGGACCTGAGACTTAATTCTTAACTTTGCTATTGCCCAGGGGCTGTTACATAATCCAGTTGTGGTATACTTTTCCAAGCAAGAAATAAAACTGCCATTACTCAGTAATCAGGAGCACCTAGACAGACTCCTGCCAGAAAAGAGATTGTTAACAGGGATAGCTTTTGTAACACTGGAAAGTCAGTAAAAACACTGTATTGTGTATTGAACTGCATAAAAGTGAAATAGATTTTGTAAAACTTTTTGCAGAAAACTCTGAAATTGATAAAAGCAAGGAAGATTTCTAGGGAGTCTGCTTTGCTTAATTGAGCAGAGGGTAATTTTCACAGAATCAATGGACTTTTACTGGAAGTGTGTATAAAAAAATCCAGGTTTGAGCACTTAAAACATTTCTTTTAATATTTGATAAAGTAATGATCAATCTTTCATGATAATTGTTTTAAATGTACATGCACATTAGATATACCAATAATAGTATCTTCAGCAGAATTTCACAATGTAATGAAAGCATGTTACTTTTATCAGTGTATTTATGGGAAGCCAGGTGGACCCTTATTTACAACCTCAGCCTACACTGCTGTGCTACATCATTCCCAGAATCCTGATTTCTATGATGAGGTCAGTCTGCTTTTTCTTTCATTAAAGTCTGCCAATCTCACATATTTGCCAATGAGACAGAAAAATATCTGTATAGAATGCTTCTGTTGCCATTGCTTGTGTATCTGGAAGGGCTGTGCTATGTAGATTGACATTCAGTCACACTTTTTGTTTTCTCTTCTTCTATCAATTCAGTGGATTGTTCCTTTTGTAAGATGCTCTGAGTACAGTTAAGATGCTGTAGAATTAATTAGGAACAGTCCAGGTCTCTAAAATGCATGTCTGTGTTGCATTAAGTGTGCAGCTGCATCTCTGAATTTTATGGAAACAGTAAGCATTATAATGAAGTGTGGAGCCAAGTGTCAGAACAAATCCCTCCCTGACATAAGATCTGCATCAGGGCATTTTGTTAATCCAGTGATTTGAACAAAATGTGCAGTGATGTGTGGTGGCTGCAGCAAGTCTTTTAGCTGTGGTGCTTTTGAGGATGCAGCTATAGAGTAATTCATATGGTGGCCTTTGCCAAATGTTACTCACATGTGCATCTGTTTCACCACAAGTTTGATTCCCCAGGCTTCCTGCAGGTGAACCTCATTTCACCCTATCAGTGACTGGTGTGTTTGATGGCTTGTGAATGTCAAGTGTCTGTTCTGGATTTTCCATTACTGCTTTATGTGTAGTGATGAGACTGGCAAACAGCATAGAGTTTATAGCTAGTGTTTTCCAAACTGTTCTGCTAGTCAGTAAAATTTCCTTTTTCAGTAAAAATTTACTTTGATAAAATTGCTGAGGCAAGATCAGCAGATAATGTACAACTACATAAGAAGTATCAATTTTAAGATTTCTGTTTAGGAACTGAGGTGAAACTTAAAGCACTACATTTTCAGATATTTTGAACTCCTTGGTAATCCTTGTAAAGGATTAGCAACCCCTTGTTTTGGGGTTTAATACATCTGAAAGTGTCCTTCGTGTGATGCTACTGAGCCAGTTGGTTTGGGGAGATTACTTTCAACCTGAATGAGGAACTGAATTCAGATGTGAATAACCAATTGGGCTGGAAGAGGTGTGCACCTGTCCTGAATGTTACTAACAAAGCAGGTGCAGAATTTAAAAGAATGTAAGATGTTAAGAAGCAAGTTGTCTTAATCTCTTTCTCTGAGTGCCCATTTTATATCTGTGTTTATGGTATTAGGCTCTTACCCTTAAGCTGATTTACCACTGGAAGCATTTACCCACTATTTCTAACCCTTACTTTAGCATAGGATTAGCTTGCATAAATTTCATCACAGCTCATAGGAGGAAAGGGTCATTTTTATTAGTACTTATGGTAACATGTTCTGATTAGTTTGTATTTTTATCCCAATAGTTAATAATACCTGAAAACCAGTGTGTAGAATTTCATGGATGGCATGCTAAGGGATTTAAGACTGAGCAGAAATTATAAATAAAAGTTTATTTTCATGTCAGCCTTTATTACTTGGTCTTTGCCATGAAATGATGATGAAGCAGTAGCTGAGATGTCATTTTAGTTTTAGTTTGGTCATCCTGAATATATGAGCATGGGGCTGGCTATTTATGGCTGCTAAAGTGCAGGTGATCACTTCTAAGCAGAGTCCACCACTCTTTACTTCTGTCCTCCTTCATTTTATGCTCTTCCATCATTAATGAAAATATTCCTCCACAAGACAAAGTGGATAAAAGCTGTTTTAAGTAAAAGTGATAGATGATCATCATAAACAATTTCCTTAAGAAAGCATTTCTAATTATGGAGCAAACATTGCCCAGTAAAGACAGGCTATACTTAGACCTCTTTGTAGAGAGATGTCACTCATTTAGCTCATCTCTGATGCCTGATTTAATTGATTTTTAAACTAAAGTGAGGTGTAACATTTTACATTTCAGGTGAAAATTGAACTTCCCACTCAACTTCATAAGAAACACCACATTCTGTTTTCATTTTATCATGTCACCTGTGACATAAATGCAAAAGCTAATGCCAAAAAGAAAGAGGCTCTGGAAACACCAGGTACCTGTAGTAGAATTACTTTCAATTATAAATATACATTATGTACATTCAAATAAGGATTTCAAAGATTTTTGGCTGGATGTTATTGTCTTCCTTTAAACTTTAGAAGCTTGTTTTTCCAAAGAGTCCCATTTATTTGTTCTTGTACCCAGTGGGGTTTGCCTGGCTTCCTTTGTTGAAAGATGCCCAGCTGGCTTCCCAGGACCACCACGTTCCAGTGGCCAGCAGCCTTCCCCCCAACTACCTGAGCCTTCAGGAGCCACCAAGCACCAAGGTATTCATTCACACCTCCATGTGACTCAAATGGCACAGAGCATTCATTGGTAGGGGTTTTTCATGAGGTCACACTGCCATTTGCATTTGCTGGGGAGAGTAAGTGGTAAATAGGGTTTATGGTTTAGAATATTCATTTGCATATCACTGGATACAGGAACTAATGCATGCAGCACTGATCTGAGTGTCCTACACTGCTGATTCACATGTGTAAATGTGTTTTATGTGTTCTACAGTGTTATAGCTCCTCAAAATGTGAATCAGAGTGGTCAAAAAGAACTCTTCACAAACTCAGGCCATATGACATTCATTCTCCAGCTGATGTGATCCCCAGTCATGATTCATTCTCCAGTTTTGTCATGTGATATCATATTTTCCTGCTGATCCAGTCCAGCTTGGATTATTTCTGCCTCCTTGTGTTTGTTTTGCTATTGTCAT
Source organism: Cinclus cinclus (assembly GCF_963662255.1). Lineage (NCBI taxonomy): Eukaryota > Metazoa > Chordata > Aves > Passeriformes > Cinclidae > Cinclus > Cinclus cinclus. The sequence continues at coordinate 17,077,933 of NC_085055.1, forward strand.
GAGGACAGGGTGGGGCAGGATCTGGTCCCTTGAATGGTAGCATTGGTCTTGTGCTGAAAAGTGGGTTTGCATTGCAGTGATGGTGTTTGTGGAAGCACAGCAGTCAGTGCAGTTCATGCACACTCGTGCAAAGCTGTGTAGAAAATTTCATGCAAACTTGAATAAGTAGGAAATAGGTGGAAAATTTTGTTGCTGTTGTTTTTGTTTGAACAGCAGATCGGCAGTGATATAAAATGGGTAGACAGTGGGAAACCACTTTTCAAAGTCTCTACTTTCGTTGTATCAACAGTAAATACTCAGGTAAGCCAACATTCCTCTTAGCTCTGTGATCTGCTTACACACACCAAGTGTCAGGGAATGTCTGAAAGGGGTTTTAAAATCAAGCATGAATTTGTTTCTATAACATTGAAAGATTATTTCAGTGTAGAAGGCAAGATGGAATTCCAAGTAATGGAATACATACTTTAAGGAATTGCTGAAGATTATAACAATAGAAAAATTGTGGAACATCAGTTTAAACAGTAAGAAAATAAATTATAAACACCAGGAAGAAAAAAAAAGTCTGGCCTTTGAAACCCCTTAGGTTGTGAGGAAAAAATTAATCACTTACAACAGTGAAAAAGGATTAGTCAAAGCACCTGGAATTTAGCAAACTGTGCTGGCCAGTGGTTTGGACTCAGTAAATTGATTTTCTTTCTGTGACTCCAGTATAAGATGGTGGGGACCAGGTGTGTTCATGGGTGTCATGGGCGATTGCTGCAACCAATTTCTGGCACTAAATTATAATCATCTACAATATGCATTAATGTGAATGTTTCCTGGTTTTAGGATCCATACCTGAATAAATTTTTCCATCAGTGCCAGGAAAGGGAAAAGGATCTGTCTCAGCCTCCTACCTCAAACTTTATCAGTTCGTGTAAGGTAAAGTAACCGGCAATGCAAATTGTACTATACAACTGTATTTAGGGCTTTCTCTCAGCTGATTCCCCCACTGCAGAGTTCTGACCATGGCACAGGTTTACCAGGAGGCAAGAGGGTCTGTGACAGCCCCAGTGAGATGGACTTGATGTAGCAAATGCACTGCTGGTCACCAGATCCCCTTATGGGATAAGGGAATGTTGCTCCAGTAATGTCTGGGGAAGGGAGCTGTAGCCTGTAGAGCTGCAGTATTCCTGATAATCCTCTCTTAAATAACTTCTATCCTTACCTTCTCTAAAGCCTGGATGCTATTCAGAGGGCTTCTCAGGGTATTTGGTGTGTATAAATCAAGGGTGCTTGTTGCCTGTCAAGTTCTGAAAACAGAAAGAACATCTGCAAAGATTAAGCAAGAGCTGCTTTAAATATGCCTGTATTCAGTAGAGGACAAAACCTATGAGAAGGGAGGAGTATGACAAGCAAATTAGAAAAGCAGCAGGTAAATGTAAGGCCCTAATTCTTTATCTGTTCACAAGTGCTGAAATCCAGAGTTCTACCTGTGCACCGTGCTTGTGGAACATTAAAGACAGATAAGCAAGAAAACTGAAGGCAGATGTGACTCTGTTCCATCTCTGAACTGACTGAACCATTGTACATATGACATTTATTGCATTTCCTTTTAGCACTCTGTAAAATCCAGCAGGTATTTGAGGGTTTAGATGTTAGCACCAGGTAGGTGCTTTCCCCCTTTCCTTCACTTGTGATGTTTTCCTGTATGAGTGTATACCTTGATCAGATACAAGCTTCTTGGGAAGAGATATTTTTCTTTAAGAAGAAACTAATGGGTTCTTATAAATCATGGTAGTTCTCTGGACAAATCCATAAGGATGGCCACTACTTTTGTTTGTAGATGCAGGTCGGCCTGCAGACCTGAAAAGAGTGGCTTTGTTTTCAAATACTGTCTTGATTTAAAGAAATTATTAAGGTGTGTTTTCACAAATCAAAGCATCAGTGTTATTTAGAGGTTATACTGCTACAGAATTAAGTCTTAAATAATTTTTGGAAAGCCGTTGAGCATAATGGGCAAAGTTTAGGAATCCGTAAAAGCTTTACAGCTTTCTAGACCATAGGCTAGTTGACTAAACCACCAGAATGGCACCATTCTTTATCTGCTGAGTTTTGTATTTTACCTTTTAAAAATATTCCAGTGAATTTATTAGAAAACAGAGACGATGTTGTATGCAACAAGGAATCAACTATGCAATATGACCAGAGACTAAGTAATCTTCCCCAGGGTATTTTGCTTTTATTTATAAATTGCTAGTACCTTTGTTAGAAGTTTTGGAATGACTTGGAAATACCTGAAATAAAAACCTAGGCTAAGTTCAAAGGAGTTTGTTAGTTTTTTATAAAAATCTCAATACCTTCCTTTATTAGAGAAGATAATAAAATGCCAGGTTGGGGTGTTAGTACTAATTTTACCACTGTTCTTATAACAAAAGTATTTTAGACACAAGTTGAGTTTATCAGATCTGTGCAAAAAAAAAAAAAAAAGTAAAAAAAGAGTTTCCCTAAAAATACTAGAAAATGCGTATTTTGAAAATAGTTGACTTCTTTTATTGTCCCTAGTTAGTATCCTTAGCAAAATATAAAAACTGGATTGGGTTTCTCTCCTAATTTTTTTTTTTTTTTTGGCCCTTAAGTCAGTTTGCCACAAAATACTGGAACTCTGAAATTTCGACAATACCTACAGTTGTGTTGATGATCATATTTAAAACAAGCTTCATGGAGAACCAGTCCTCTACTTAGTTGACCTGTTTTCCTCCTGCTGTTACATCAGTGGCTGCACTTCATCTTACCTGCTGAAGCAGCAAAGCTACATGGCACCTATGAACTTTACTTGCTTATATTGGAAGTCTCTCACTTTCTTTCTTACCTCCCCTACAGAATTTGTTGAGGATTGAGAAGATACATGTGATTATGAATTTTCTTCCTGTAGTCCTGAACCAGCTCTTCTGGGTTTTGGTGCAAAACAGTGATGATGAAGTTACAACAGCTGTGACCAGGTATCTGGCTAACTCCTGTGTGTTGCACAGAATTCACTCAAATGTTACAGATGTTAGTCCAGTTATAGCTGCTCTATGACATTTAGACTTCAGTAGGTGAGAATGCTGCTTCCACTTAGCACTGGGCTCTGCAAATAACACTTAGAAGTTTTGGTATCATGGCTGAAAATCACTGACCATGGTAGACATGTCTGTCTGCCCTGAGACAGTCCCAGGGAAAAGTCTCATTCCTGAGCAGCTAAGAGCTTCCAGACAAAATGGGTTTCAGCTTTGGTTTATGTTTGGTTCTGAGGATGTGGTGTTCAGCACAGGAAGAGCTCAGCATCCTGCTGCATCCAGTGCAGAGTCAAACAACTAGGTCACACCGTTCAGGGGCATTTTTTAATTAGAATATATCAGCATTAACTGAAAAGCTATAGAAGCATTTTCCAGAGAGCAGGAAAACAACTGCAATGATTTGCTGAGTCTCTCACCCCTTGCATAATTAAATTTTCTTTATTGATGCTGTTAATCAGGGCAGCAGGGAAAAAGTACTGGAGGGATTATTATTATTATTGGTCTCTGCAGGAGGGCAGAAAGTTGTGTTGCATTTACTTGTAGCCATAGTGGTGTTTTTGTTGTACTTCCTCCAGCAGCTAAACGTAGGGACTACAATACTACTAGTAGGAAAAAATTGCAGCTGTCCTCTACAGCCCTGTTAGACTGATCTGCTGTCAGTATTCTTTCTTTCCTTCCAGAGATTGTGCTTAATAATTAGTTACTGAAGGACAATTAGTTAGGGAAACTTAACAGAACAAGGAAGCAGTTCCCCATCTTAGCCTTGGAAAGCAAAGTTTCAATATGCTTTATGAAAGGATCATGGCATTTTTCAGGGCAAAGTCCAGTTTTACCACAGCTAGGTACTAGGATTGAAAGAGCCTTTCCTCATAAGTATGTGTGATTTCATCACTGCAGACTATTTTTAAAGGGGAAGAGGCCAGCAGACCTTTGCTGGGGACACCTTTGTGTCTAACTGATGTTAAGTCTAGAGAAAATGATAGATTGTGTGCCAGGGTAGAATTTCAGTATCAGTTAACTGACTGGAAAAATGCTATAGAGGAAGCAGCTGTTTAAAATACAGTTTTAATGATTAGATGGAAGAATGGAAGGGATGTTATTTTTTTTCCCTGCTTCAAATTTTGACTATACACGCACCTGGCCCAAAAAAAAAGGAAAAAGCAGGATTCTCAGTGTTTTTCTTGCATGCATGGTGTCTTGTCTTTTGTGCTGGCAGAGCTGATGGCAATGGGAATATGCATGTCTGCTGTGTGTGTGTGTCATTCATTGACATGTCCTATATATACACTCTGTGTTTTGTTCTGAATAGCTTGAAGCAGCTTGTGTTGAACTTACTAAAAGCAACAACAGAATGAGAGCATGGATTGGCTTATGTGTTGTGGAGAAAATATTATTCCTTTTATACTCATGGTTATTTACTTGTCTGGGGGCCCAGTTGTGTCATCATTTCCCTGTCACATTTTTGCCAGAACTCATTTCAGTTTTAAATCAGAATGAAGGTTAAAAGATCAGAATGGGCACAATTAATTCTGTCATGGCTTTTGTGTTTTGCTACAAGTTGCACTTCTCCTACTAACAGCAAGAAATGAGATAAATTAAGGGTCTTTTAAAGTTTTGGATCCCATAATTGCCAGAAGTCACTCAAATCACCAAGCTAGTCAAAGGGAGTACTTGTATGTGTGCCACAGTCAGGCATATTATTAATCTATTTTAGTCATGTTGTTACTATGCCTATCCCTAAATTCTTTAACATAAAAATAAGGTTATAAAATTGCAGTCTTTTCTGTATTAAGTATCCTGGAAAAATGAAGTCCCAATAATCAAAAGGAAAGGATATGGTCAAGTTGAGGACTACTTGCCTAGATTTCTGTTTTCTGGAACAGGATGATGTCAAAGATGGTCCTCATACAAATTGAAGAGAAAACTTGGCTGCAGTTCTCATTTTCCTGCTGTTTGTAGGAGCTCAGGTTTTGAGAATGAGTGCTGGTGTGATCCAAGCAGTTTTCTTCCCTGTTGCTGATCCCCAATCTTGTCTGTGGTGTCTCAGTGTCCAGCCTCTCCCTCCTGTGCAGTACTGGGGGTGCTGTGCTCAGCCTGAGTGCTGGGGCTGAGTCCAAGGATATGAGAAGAGAGTGCTGCAGTCCAGGCTTGTGCTTGTCTTTGAACTGTGCCTGCCTAAGCAAAGTATCAGGGGATTTGCACAATTGCAAAGACCTGAGAGAACTTAGCTGGTAGCATTCCTGGAGAAAGGTGCTCTTGCCTCTCTGTTTCATTGAAGTATTTTAGTTTTTGTTTTCCCAAAGTATCCAAGGCCTGCATAAAGTTCAGTTAGTTAGTATTTTCTCTTGTTGTGGTGACAGTACAGTTATTATCCTTAACACTGGGTGCAATTTTAAGCAAATGGATGTATAAGAGCACAATCCAAGTGAGTGGGAAGCCCAAGAAATGACTGGCTTTTCCCAGTGGACAGATTTTGCACATGATATTCATCATTTGGATCACATCCCTCATGCACTGTTTTACAGGAGCTTACAAGAACAGGACAATGTGAGTATCAGGTAGACTTTCTCTGCCATATGACACAAAAATAGCTCAGTTTTTGTTCTTCTTTTATCTTGCAGAGTTCTTACCAACATTGTTGCCAAGTGCCATGAAGAACAACTAGACAACTGCATCAATTCTTACGTGATGGTATGGCTGGTGTTGGAATGTTAATATTTTGTGGAGTGATGAGTTGGATTTGGTGGTTTTGTGGGGTTTTTTCCTGTTTACTCTTAGTTGTACTTGTTTGTAGCTTTTTCTGCATTTGCTTCATGGCTTTCTGCCACTGTGGTTAAGAAACTTTAAAGCTCTTCTGTTGAGGACCAGCAGCTGCTCAGATCTCTGCTGCTGCAGCAGCTTTTTTTTTCCATAGAACACCAAGTTGAGCAAGCACAGGAGAGAGAAGCTGCAGTGCATTCAGCTGATAACTAGAACTTATATCTTAGAACCAAAACCTCATGCAAATGTACTACCACTGAGCTTTTAGGAGTGTAGGGTTAGGGCCAGTCTTTGTGAAATTGTGCTAAATGGAGAATTTCCCCCTGTGCAGGGTTTGAGAGAAGGGAAGGGGGAGATAACATGAAAGATCATGAAACTTCAACTAGATAGATCATGAAACTTCAACTAGATAGATAGTGAGAGACATTTGATGCTACTTGCAGTCCTCTTGATGGTGATGAGATTTATCACTATAAAATATCTGGCCATCTATGTTATACAGGTACAAGTTGCCCTTGTAGGGTGATCCCTTTACTTTCAGTCCCTTGAAAAGGATCCACAAGTAGCCATTTTTTATGAACAAGGTGGCTCTTCGTGGTTGCCAGATGGCTTCATGTCTCCTAGGAAGCTACAGCTTTGTAACTAAACTTTAGGCTATAAAATCATTATTTTAGTCTCAAGATCCCTTGTTTTTGCATGTGCGATTGTACATAAATTCTTTTCTCATCTGTGCAATTCAGATTCTATGTCTTTTCCCTATTTCTTCAGCATTTCTTAATCCTTTATTGTTTTGAAGACTAGGATATATATGGGCAGGTGTATGGAGTTTGCTTCAGGACAATCTGTAGTATTACTTAAAAAAACAAAGGAGTGGCCTCTTTAAAGAAGATCTCCTTGTCCTCTGTATCATTTGGACATCCATTAAATGAGTATGAACAATGCTGTTGACCAGCAACTATCTCATCATCAATACACTTGGGTAACAGCTTTATAAGCTGAGAGTTTTATGAACCAGTGTTTTTAAGCAGAAGTACAAATTAACTGCAGCTACTGTCATAGACAGAAAAATCCATAGACCAGTGAACCCCATTAAAGGTATTATACTTATTATTCCCTTCCCTTGCCTTTGTTGTTTTCCCTCTTGTTTAATTGCAGTGGAGAGGGATGGTAAATTTTGTTCTAGTCACACTTGATGAATCAGTAGCGAGAAAGTTGTAATATCTTTGAGTGTTATGTTTGCTGACTTATCTGTGTATTTCAAAAAGCAGAATAGAGGAGAATTGAAGGGTATTCAAAGAGCTGAAGTAGATATTGCCATTGCTTTCTCTCTTGTCTTGCTTTGGTCAGTGGTGATAGAACTAATGGAGATCATGATAGCAATGAGAGATCCCCCACAGTTGTGGAAAGAAACTGAGAGACAAACAATTGTGGGGAGTGCTGTCTGTAATGACATCCTGCTTCACTGTGCAACAAGTACCTCTTAGAAAGTACATTTCATTTGTGGATGATGAGTAGTATTTGAGACATAAGCTTGGAGGGAGGTGTTTCACTTTAGGAATAAGGTGAAAGCAAATAGAGTCCTGATAAACTGGAGACTTTAGCATGTTCATGGGTAGAAATATGAAAATATGATAGGAGTTAGGCTGCTAAATGGGAAAATGTTTTAATTTCAGTGTTGACAACTGTTGATTGATATTTGCATGGCATGGATCTACTGTCCTACTTTATGAATGTATGTGTTTACAGGTCATGCACCTCAGCCTCTGAGTAGTTCAATTTAAGTCCCAAGTACCCCAATTTAAGCGCAGAAGAATTCTGCTGAGATCCAGCAGAGCTCTTCAGGCTCCAAAAAAATAATCAATGTAACATGTAAATTAATGTAGTTAATTAAACAGGTATTAAAACCTCTTCTACTCAATAACTCTTCAAAATTGCAGTAGATAACTACTACATGACCAGCTTATAGTCTTTGAAACTTCAGGTGATCATTAAGTCACACCATAAATCCATTTGGTCTGTTTTGTCAGTTCCAGCAGCAGTCAAAACCCAGTAACTGGTAATCTCTCTGTTTTCCATCCATGAGGAAACAAATACCTACTTTACAAATGCTGTTTTGGAAATAAGTAAGTCGAGAATTGTGACTCACAAAGCAGCAATAATGTGAGATTACACTGACTTAAATAACTGGACCCAGAAGTGCCAAACTGCACAGGGAGAAGCTTATGGCATCTGCTGTAGAAACAAAGCTGAATATTAATAACTTGTTTTCTAGAGATGTTTGTTTCTTTTGCCAACCTGGTTATATTGAAATGATTTTTGATCCCAACTGATGCCCTGTCAGAGCTCTTGCTTTAGGGTAGGTGCAGTGGTACCAAATTATTATCTTAAATTGTTGAATACTCATAGTAGGTTTATGATTTCCTAGCAACTTGGTAGGTAGATTCCTCTCTTGAGGGCTCAGTTTCTACAGGGGGTACTGTTTTGCCCATCAGTCAGCTGCAGTGCTGCTCTACACCTTTCAGGATGAAGAGTTGTTACCAGCTCTGAGTAGCTGTTGCCACCGGAAGGAAGGAGCAGGTTAAAGGTGACCTGGACTAAGTGGGTGGAAAACCCTCCACATTTCCTCTGCTTGCTTTTTCTTTCCTTTTCAGGTGCAATGGCTTGAAAGGCAGTTTGGAGGTGTCAGGATCCTATCATCTATTGAAAGGTCAATCATAGTGCTGATTTTAAGCACAATTTCCTCTTGATTCACAGTAAGCTGAAATCAACAGGAAGCTGTGTTTAAAACTGAGGTTTTGTAGGGGAGCTGTGGTTTGCCATTACTGCCAAGGAAATTAAACTTCATGTGAATGGATTGTTCAGTCAAGATCTTTTGTCAGCAAAGTTTGTCAGCTGTTAGCAACGCAGAAATAATTTATCATCTCCTACTGAGGCTTTTTTGTATTTGTTTTAGTGCACATTTTGAAAGTTTTCCTTTTTTTTCTTTATTCCTCAGTACGTGTTCAGGACCAAATCATTTGATGAAAGAACTGTCCATGAGGAGCTGTCCAAGAATGTGACTGGTCTGCTGAAGTCAAATGAACAAGTAACTGTGAAACAGGTTTTAAAGGTGAATGATAGCTTGGATTAGCACATTTGTAGTTTTACTATTGGTTTTCTGCCTGAAACTCACTTATCTCTTTCTCTTATTTCTTTTCCCTGTGTGACCTTTGTGCAAATTATGTCCTGCAGTGATTCAACAGACTTAGCAGAGCTACTGCAGGTTCTCAGCATAACATGTATCTCAGGATGCTGTGGTTTGCATAATAAAATTCCTCCTGTCTATTTCTGCTCAGTCAGAGCCTGAGACCTAGTTCTTACACAGTATGGTATAAATTTTAAGATACTCTGTTTTAATTTTTAACTTGGAGGATGCAGGGGGAATATTGATCTTTATGAAATTCATACATCTGTTAGGTCTGTCCCTGAGCCTCTGGGTTATGGTACAACAGCTACCCAGTCCAGCCCAGGACTTCCCAGAGGCAAAACTGTGTTCACCTGTTTAAAATGAACTATTTCTGATTTTCTTTATTGAGTCATTAGCAAAAAAATAGTCTGAAAAAAGCAGAAAACCTGCAGAAATCTTGGGCTACAAGTGCTTGTGTTTGGGTTTGTTGTGGGGTGGTTTGGGGTTTTTTTTTTGCAGTGTATAAGCTTTTGGAGTGTATTTGTTTCATGTATATCCTGAGATATTAATCTGTATTGTACCTATTCAGTATTTCAAATGGTATTTGTAGAGCCACCCTGTTCAAGCGGTGAACATCTTTTTCTGTGCCAATTACCCATCTGATTGAACTCACAAGGCAGGCTATTCTCCACAGTTCTCTGCATCACACCTTTCTGCCAGCTCCCTGCAAGCAAACCATGAAGACAATGCTCAGAAGGAATGGGAAGTTTGTAGGAGTGGTGCTTGGAGGCTCCTTATTGCAAAAAGCCACAGTGACAAAATGCCTGAGATGGCTTCACCTCTCTTTAAGGACATGACCCAGTGTAACTCAAATGCATGGCACTTAGATTTTTAAATTTATTTGTCACATAGTGTTTAACACTGTGCATTACTGAGACATGCAATCCATCTGTAAGAAATGGTAATGCATCATAAGGTGTTTATCAGGTAATCATTATTCATTCACTCTTTTCCTTCTTTTGAACAGCATTCCTGGTTCTTCTTTGCAGTCATCTTAAAATCAATGGCACAGCATTTGGTTGATACAAACAAAACAAAGGTAAGTTTATATACAAAATCTCTTGGGGAAAATACAAGTTGCAGAATCCTGGCAAATACACCTGTATTTACTTGAACTTAACTGTTTGACTGGCTGATAAAATAAATCCTGTGATAGTTGGTGAAATATTTGGTTGACCTACAAGAACATTATATTACATGCTGGCTCCAACCTGTTCCTGATTGTGCAGAGAGAGATTGAGGATCAGTTGAGGACATATTTTCCACTTTCCTAAGGACCAGATTCTTCTGTTTGGAGTTTGTGTTTAGGATGGATCCATGGAATTCTAGGAATATTTTTATTCTGTGTTGAATGGCCTGTGGTTTACTGACTTTATTCTTGGCCTGAATGTTTGATGTGCAACATCCTACACCCTTAAGTTGATGATCTGTTCCCTGATTAGGTTTCTCGAACTCGGAGGTTTCCAGAATCATTTCAAACTGAGCTGGACACACTTGTGAGTATTTTAGCAGACCATGTGGTTTGGAAGTACAAAGATGCTCTTGAGGAAACCAGGAATGCAAACTACAGCACTGCCAAATTTCTCAAGGTGAGGTGTTCTGTTATTACAGCACATGCACTTATTTCCCCATATGTAATACAAACTCCAGGCTAGTCTAGTCTAATCAAATGGAGTAAAGCCAGTTCTATGTGGATGATGGCTCAATTTCCAAGTTCAGTGGTGAATGATTATTCAGTTAGTCTTTGAGGATGCACAAGCTTCATATAAATCTGCTCTAAAGCAATTGCAATTAATTTCTGTCTGTGCTCTTAAAGAATCCATTTTCAAGTTTTGCAGATTCTTATATTATATTCAAATGGGTAAAATATTTGGTAAGGAATGTGACTTTAGACTTGAGCTGATACTTTCTTTTTTTAAATGCTGGAATTCTGGATGACTGTGGGTGGATTAATTGTTCCTAATCAAGGAATCATGTTTGAATGTGTGTAGAAGGCGGCTTTGGTAGTTTTGCAGTAATCAGGAACTGCAGAGAAGGAGGGAATTCAAGGTTGTATTGTCTGCCCTGTAGGCTGACTCTGCAAGGAAAACATGTCAGTAACTGCAGAACCAAGGCTCTCAAAACCTTCACACCTTCTGTCAGTATTTAGCCCCACCAGTGAGGAAGAGCTTTCTTCTCATCATGAGGCAATGGTGTCACATTTTGTCCCAGAGAGAGAACACAGCTCAGACAATGAGCATTGTGGCTGCACTGATTCCTCAGCAGTCCCTGCCCTGTCACTGAGGCAGATGCTCAGCTCAGCTCCCATCACCTGCCACCTCCAGTGATGGATGCAGTGCTGCAATACAGGAGTGACTGCCACTAGACAAGCCTTCTCGAGTGCACTGTACACTGTAGTGGTTACTTTAGGCTGCAGACATAGTGAAAATGAAAAGTTTGATTAATTCATTATTACTTAAAAATAAATGTAAAAATTAAGGGGGTTCACCAGGTCCCTGATGTTCCTTGACCTGCTTAAGACTTACCTCGCCTATGCACATGATTCCAGTGTACAGGTGACACAAAGTGATCAGCCAGGTAACTGAGGCCATGTATTGGATTTCTTCCTATAAAACAGTAATTCATTTTCCCCCTTTCTTAGCGCTGTTTTACATTTATGGATCGTGGATTTGTGTTCAGGATGGTCAACAACTATATAAGTATGTTTGGAGCTGGAGACAGCAAGGTATGGTTCTGATTTATTTGTTTGTGTCTGTTTTTTCTAAAGCGACTGACTAGCAGAGTATTTTTTTATATTGAAGCTATTTATGAATCCATGATTTCAGCAGGCTCGGAACTCAAGTCAGTGAATATATTTAGAGTAAATATGGATTAAATCCTCCTGGGTTTAATCCATGTGTCCCCTTCTCTGGAAGTAAATAGCTCTGTTCAAACAGCTATTCAGTGAGATCTGTAAGACCAGACTCTGCACTGCTCAGACCTAAGAATCCAAAGGACTGATTTTAAGCTTTAGTTCTTTGAAGGTACACTTGTTTATAAGTATCAGAAATTGGCAGTAATTTTCTTTGAGGAGAACAAAGTAAGAGCATATGAAAAAGTTGTCATTGTGTAAACTCAAGTGAAACTGTAACGTCTTTACTTTGTGTGAATGCCATGCTCTTACCTCATTGATGATGCAAGAAGGCAAATCTGCTCCAAATTAGTTTGTGCTATGAGGAAAATTCCCTGGAGCCTGAATTTCTTCTATAATACCTGCAATAGTCACTAATATATTTTGAACAATAAATTTCAAACAGCAAGAGGTCCCTGAATTATTCAGCATGGCTCCTTTGCTCTTCATCCACCAGGATGAGTCACAGGCTTTTTCTCTTCCATGCCAGAGTTTATGAACATATATATAGTAACACAATGTAGTCAAGATATACACTTTGAATGATTCATCTTTCCCCAAAAAGCTCACAAAGCTTTTGTCCATTAACTTTTTTTAATTCATTCTTTACTGGGGCAATATGTGCATTTGTAGCTAAAGAATGAGATTACTCCAGGCCTGCTTTGCTTTTTACTAAAACCAACTTCATTCTGAACTCAGGTGTTTCACTTCATCTCTGGAACAGCTGTAAAATGGAGTCTCTCAGTTATTAATGTCATAGACTGAAGCCTGTAATTCTGTAAATAATATTATGCAATCTGAAAACTGTTTCCACTTTTTGAACTTCCTTAAATACATTCAACCAGAGAAACAGATGTTTAATTAAAAAACCCCATCAATGGTCAGTGGAATAGCCTGAGATTAATCAGTGTGCAGAGCAGTATTCAGCACCTTCTTGGCAGGAAGTGTGTGAACATTGCCAGCATCCCTTCAGATCTATCTGCCAGTGTGTGTGGGAGCAGATTCACCATGGAGTTGTGACAGATGTGCAGCTGGAGCAGGCTTTGTGGTTCTTGGAAACAATAGTCACAAAATAAAATCAGAGATTTTTGACCTCAAGGAGAGGGAGGCCTTGCATCATTTTCGTTTCAGTCCAATCCTAAGCAAGAGTCAGTCTTCTAAATGTGCTGCAAGATTTCTTTTTGTGTGTTTTTTGCCTCTTTAACTGAATTATTTATGTATCAGAAGAAAAGATGTTGCAGTCTGACCTGTCTTTTCAGAAAATTTAGCAGTGTATATTGTTGCCTGAATATCTTGTGGGTCTACCAGTCTGTAGCAGTGCAGTTTTGAATTTATTGCAATTCTGGATGAAGCACCATAATTTCTGTTCCACAGAAATATACCTTATGGTATTCCATATTTTGACATTTAAATATTGTTTTGAGAAACATTTATTCAAAAGTTTGAACACCTCATTAGAAATCAATCAGTACATTGCTGTGTTCCCTCAAAATGTCATAGTTCCTCCTGGGAAACACATTTGAGATGTTTCACTTCTTTATTTGCTATTAGCATGTCTGGCTAATATGCTGTATTTCTGAAGAGGTACTACAGTGCAATAAAAAATTTCAGGGGAAAATTCCCTACCATTCCCTACTTGCTAGACTCAGAAGAGTACATGTTCTGGTGTCCCAGCCTGATGGTGGCAGCAGAAATGCTACAATTCAATTTTAATGCAAATTGGAAGACTTTGACAAGTGTTTTCTAGTGTTAGGGCATTCAGAGTAACCCTGCTGCTGAATGACTGAGAATGACTGCTTGGCCACTGAGGACAATGAGATGAGATGATGGAAATAAAAATGTGTTGCTGGAAATGGTGTATTATCTTTATATCTCAATGTCACATCATTACAGAGGGAATGATGAATTCTCGAGGTAGGTGCAAGGCTCCAAAAATGATCTGGTTGGCTTATTTGAAGGGAGATGTTAAAGAAATAATACTAAACTATATATTACCCAAATCCCTTGGAGGTGGAACTCATTGGCATCAACAAAGGAAGCTTTTACTACTGTAAGCTCTAGGTGTGACCTGTGTGGCTTAAACTTTGTTTAAAAGGAAAAAAAAAAAAAAAAGTCATAATAACTACGATAGTTCAAAACTTCTGTAGACTGGAGAAGATACTTCACTATGGTTCAATGCTATAGTATATGTCATCAAAAGACCCAGTGTAGCTTTAAGGATACCTTAAGTGTTTAGTTTGGATCAAATTTAGATTTATCAGTACATCTTCAATGAAAAATGATAGTTTAAAAATCCAAAAAGCTTGTTTGTCTGTGACAAATTCTTTTGATAACAGGGATGCAGGGATGAAAACCACAGGTTTGTTTGTGCAGCTTGGCATAAGAAGCTCTAAGGTTTCATTGTTGGGTATGAGTGTGAAGTTTGAGATAGAGGTAAGTACTAGTATAGCTATCTCTCACCATTTTCTATGTTTTAATGTGAACTGAACCGTTGCCTGTTGTGATTTCCAGACTTTACACCAGTTCAAATTTGGCTTTCTCCAAGAAGTCTGTCACCATGAGCACTTTATCCCTCTGTGCCTGCCCATACGGTCTTCAAACATTCCTGGTAAGGCCCCCCTCAGGAGGATTTCTGTACAACAGTGACTTGATGGGAGGTCAAAGAGCAGATAATAAATAACTCTCTCCAGAGCAGTGCCTGTAGGTCAGGCTTAGAAGCCCCAAGCAGCTTTTCAGGTGTGGTACTTAAGCAGTGTGATTAACATCATTTCATATAAATAAATACAACCTCTGGCAGCTCAGGGGAGGTGGAAGCTTCTCACTGGAAGTTGTAACTGGAATTTTTGTGATGACTGATCTACTAAATCAATAAGGGTACTGCAGTAGCCTTGGGAGGTGGTGAACTAGGAAAGGATTTCAACAGGTACAGTTCAAACAATGGGCTCCTGTCTTCTTTTTACTTCAGCATCAAAAAAATAGTTCAGTTTTGACACTCAGGGCTTTTTTTAACACTAGAAGCTGTTTAGTTCAATTTTGAGTCAAATCTTTTAAAAAGCAAGCAAATATTTTTTTTACAAATAATTTAAAAGTACATTGTTTTTCCCCATTTTCTTCTGTTTATGAAAAATGAAGACACTGTGACACCTTCAGAGTCAACACAGGAATATCGAACATCAGGTATGAGCAATATGATTGCATAAAAGTGAGCAGAATTACTTTGACCACTGCCACTGCATTGTGGCAAATATTAGAAAAAGTTATTTATCATTTTCCAAAGTGAAATTGCTCTCAACCTCCGTGTTTTAGAACTCTTCTAGCTTGAGATATGGGAACAACAATTTGGACTTTGTGCCTCCAGGAAGTCAATAGTCTAATGAGCAAGCAGTTGAGATTCTCATGTGGGAACATGTATATAAATCACCTCTTATTATTATTATTATTAAATAGTAAAAAATGCGTGATTTCAAGAGATAATAATATTAGATTAGTTCATTCTGAGAATTGAAGGAGCAGAATGAGGCAGTCAGACCAAGAAATCAAGGTTTAAGAATGGATTGAACATTTGACAAATGAAGTGGGGGGGAGGATGTATGTAACCTAAACATTAATTTAAACATTCTTGTCTGTTCTATTCCAAGACATTCCAGAGTACACACTGACTAATGAGTTTTGCCGTAAGCATTTCCTAATTGGAGTCCTGCTGCGGGAGGTTGGCTTTGCCTTGCAAGAGGACCAGGATATCAGGCACTTGGCTTTGGCTGTGCTTAAAAACTTGATGGCCAAGCATTCGTTTGATGATCGATATGCAGAGCCGGTAAAGAAACTGTTCTTTTCCATTTGCATATTCATACAGTACTGAAACGTACATTAAACTTCCTCAGCTACTGGTATATATTTATTAGTTTCTTGAGGATTATGTTGTATCTTTTATTTTTAGGCCAAACAAGCACAAATTGCAAACCTGTATATGCCACTCTATGGGATGCTTTTGGACAATATGCCAAGGATTTATATGAAAGATATGTTCCTCTTCAATATCAATACTTCTGATCAGGTAATTCATGTGAGGGTTTTTGGTTTTTTTTTTTTGGAAGAGGTCCGAGTTTATGCTGGTCACCAATTAGGTAGCAGAATACAGTTCTGAACTTACTGATATATTTGAATGTGCAAAGTTTAGTTTGGA
Source organism: Cinclus cinclus (assembly GCF_963662255.1). Classification (NCBI taxonomy): domain Eukaryota; kingdom Metazoa; phylum Chordata; class Aves; order Passeriformes; family Cinclidae; genus Cinclus; species Cinclus cinclus. The sequence goes on from NC_085055.1 coordinate 17,094,030, forward strand.
ACATCTCAATATACAGAGCACCTGCAGAGTTCTGGGGGTCTGTACTGTCAAGGAACAGAATGGGGGTCTGGAAAAGGACACTGCTGTCCCAGGGCTGGAAATTCAGAATTAGAGATTTGGAGCCCCAGACAGTGTGTCCAGTACCTCTGCCACAGGCTGGGGTCTGAGGACGTGTCCTCAGGACAGGGGGCTGGGACACAGTGGTGTAAAGAAAACCTCCCATTGCCCACAGAGTCTTTGCAGGATCACTTGGTGTACCCGAAGGTGGTACAGCTGAGGGACCAGAAGCTAAAGCAGGAGGCAGAGGGAATGCATACAAATAACTGAAGGAGGGAAGGGGCACAGAAACATTGTAAAACAACTTTACTGCCACAGAAAATGTCTGTATAAACTGCACATCTGGAGGAATATGTTTGTTTCATAGAAGGTATGTTACAACCATGCTGCTTTAAAAACTAGAAGCAGCAAATTTCTACGGGGAGGTTGTCTTTGTCCTTCCAGCAAATGAACCAATTTCATTTGAGCATTGATAATGGCAATTAATGTTCCTTCCCCAGTGCTGTGTTAATGTTTCAGAACAAACACTAGTTAGACTTGACTAGTCCTTTACAGCTTCCACAGTGAGAGTCTCATATTGCAGGTAACTTTTCAGCATATTATGGCAAGCCTTCATCCTTTAAGGCTGTCCTGTCAAAACAATTGAAAGTAGGTTCTCAAACTTGAGGTCAGAAAAGCCTCCTGGGTGTGCTGCCATTATCCAAGTTATGAGTGATATCATCTACTGGAGCTGGTTCTGTTTCTTTCAAATGCAGGGATCCAGGGATGACCTGAGCACGGCTGGAGGGTTTCAGAGCCAGACAGCAATGAAACACGCAAACTCTGTGGACACCTCCTTTTCCAAAGATGTTCTGAACTCTATTGCAGGTACAAATGACACACTGAACACACATAGGCAGATCTGTGTGTATCTCAATCCATTGTGCTTTCTGCTTAGAATTCATGGAGATCATTAACTTTTTCTATACCATATCCAGGGAAACATGGTATTCGATGTTTCTCTTCCCTTTGGGTGTCTTTGAATTGACTCTCTCTTGTGAAGCTGTTCTACTTCCACTGCTTCACTTACTCTCCTGCTTTGGGATGATGCCAGTATTCAGGCTCTTAAGAAATCCCTTTGCCTGAGTTCATTCTTGTAGTCTCTTCCTGACTCAAAAATAGTTCCACGGTTTCTCCTGAAAACCCCTGATGTCTTGTGGAGGCAAATATTCAGAGTTTTTCCAGACTTAACGGAAGAAACACAACTTTGTTCACTACCTCCAAACCCCATTTCAAAATTCAGGGAAATGAATTCAGGCATCTTTCCGCTGATTTTTGTGTCTTTAGGTCGGTTCTCACAGAATGCAACAGGTCAATGCCATGAAAAATGGCAAACTGAATCCTTGTACTTCGACTTGTTGCATGTTTTCAGTACTAAACATACCACCAATAGCTTTGCTATTGGAAGTTCAAAGCACTTGTCTCAATCCAGCATGTGACACATTTTAAGTTCTCCATTTTGTTAGTTTTTGTATCCATAAATGTTTTAGTTTAGCATGTTTGCTATGACTTTCATTTACAGCCTTTTCATCAATAGCTATCTCTGCAGCAAACCATGCTGACTCCAGAGCTTCCTTAGCAAGTCTTGAATCTAACCCAAGTACCAATGAAAAAAACAGTGAGAGAACTGACACGTGTGAAAAGGTACATGTGCAAATGTTGAAAGCGTTTGCTAGAGGTGGGAGTCCATCACTGTATTTAATGAAGTCCTTTGCTGTCACCTCAACAGATCATGAGACCTTTGTCTTTGATTGGGTCAACTCTTCGTTTTGACAAGTTGGATCAAGCTGAAACTAGAAGCCTTCTTATGTGCTTCCTTCACATTATGAAAACCATTTCGGAAGGTAAAAACTGCACTCACTACTTAATTTATGTTGCTGTAAAATACTGTGAATGCTGAATCCATGTGAACATTAAATTAGAATAATCATCAGTGTATTTTATAGGCTTTGGGCTAAGTTTAAGTCCCTGTAACAGACACATAATATATTTTAATATCTCTCCTTAGATGCACTGATTTCCTACTGGCTGCGGGCACCCTTCTCAGAAATAACAGACTTTTTCAGCATTTTAGAGTAAGTTTACTTTGTGATTGTTTGATTTTTGTGTTGAATATTCTAAAGTGCTGGGTGCAAACAATTCCTCTTTGGATTTATCCACCTGTTGGAATAGTCTGAGATAGCTCTTGTATCTTAAATTATTTTGCTATAGTCTTCCAAAATCATATTGAGACATTATTAATAAGATACATATGCTCCAATATGTTGTGATTTCCATGAACAAGGGTCATAATGCTTTGGGTCTTCCTCCTAAAAGAGATTTTTATAATGGTTTCACATTTGGTGTTGAGATTCTGTTCTTTCCTTGAGAAAAATATTTAGCTCCTCAAAACTTGCCAGCCATAAGAAGAGTCACATAATGTAGGATGACCTGCTTTTCACATCCCCAGGGTGGTTTGCTCAATCCAATTTATGCATGACTGCAGAATCCAGCAGGGAGCTGGTTTTGGCATTTCCTCGCCATCTCATAGTTGAAATGCGAGTTATTTACCTTTAGCTGATGAAGAAGCAATGGTTTTGGAGACAGATTTTTGCCTTTGCCATCTCACCAGGCAGCAATCTTCCGTTGTGGAGAAAGAGAACATGGGTGTGTCCCTAGGCTGGGAACTGCTGCATTCTATTCTTTTTGCTTACTAGCAGGTGCATATGCCATGGGTCTCATTGAGGCATTTTTTTATAAGTACAGAGTCATTAATAGCCATAAAATGTATTGTTTTATTTTTCAGGGTTTGTCTGCAAAATTTCAGATATCTAGGAAAACGCAATATTGTCAGGTAATTCTGTAGTTACTGACTCTATGTTGCAGTATTTAAATATTACAGCATTTATTAGACTTGAATGAGATTAACAGTGTATCCATCAATTTTTCTCTTGAAAGAATCTCTTTGTGGAACTGAAGCCAGTGTATGCTTCATGTTTTCTTTCATGCAAATGATGTTATTGTGATGTTCTGCATATCTGAGTACATACCTTCTATAAGGGATGAATTGCATGATGTGATAACCATTATTTCATTCACAGCCCAAAATATCAGGGCCGTTCTTGACCATATTTCTGTGCATATGCCAAACGAGGAACTTTTGAACATGGTATTTTCATCCATGTCATGGAAAGAACAGTTTTAATGGGCATAAGTAATTGTTTCACAGCAATAAAATAAAAAATCTCCTACCTCCCTGAAAAAATGTGGAATGCACACTTTGTTCAGCTGATGTTTGATTTTTAATTTTATGTCACTGGAGTGAACTTGTCTATATGTCATGAAGTGTCAAAATTAAGGGTCACAAGATGAACCAGTTCTCACTCCACAACAGGTTTTGTCAGGTCTGCATTTGCCCTTCAGAGACATGGCAAAATTGATGTCACATTTCGTAACAGATCAACACTTATTTTCTCTCTCTTAACAGGAAAATTGCAGCTGCTTTTAAATTTGTCCAGGCCACCCAGAATAATGGAACCCTTAAAGGTTCAAACTCATCTGGCCAGGCATCGGGGCTGCTCTCACAATGGTAATGGCACATGGAATTCCCAACTCTATAAACCCTCAGCCTGGGCTATCATCCTCCAGCCCTCTACCTCTGTCACAGCATTAACTGAAAAGAGGTTGACAAAATATGTAACAAATTTCAGAGGCCCCAGAGCTTGAAGCTGTAAAAAAGTTCAGTCTCTTTGGCTTGACTTAAAAACTGTTGGTTAGAGTAGTTCAGGGAGTAATTCTATCCTAGAATGATTTTAATCATGTAAATTTATGAAGCTACATTTTTAAAAGAAATAAACAGGAAGTATATTTCTTAAAGTTACCTGTATTTTGAGCGTTAAATCTTCCTGAATTCTCACTAGTTGTAAATATAAAATCTTTTCAAAAGTTATAAGAATCATTGGTATTTTTGTTGTAAGCATCTCATTATAAATTGATGATGTATTTGTCAGCATCAAAGAGGATTAAAAGAACATTAATATGTATACATGTATTTTTACTGTCATTGTCAGTTTGTCATCATTTCTTTCACCTCATAGAAACTGTATTATTTCTTTCTTGAACAGGATATATTTGTCTTATATTCTGAGCTAACCAAACTTACCTCACTTTTTCTTCACCCAAAGAGTTTTCTAAACATCAGCCAGTTATTTAAACTGATGTTTTTTGGTTTTTTTAGTGCTTAATGGAAGTTTTGTCCCCTGTGATTTCAAGAAATCACAGCACACACTTGTTTTGTCCACTTCACTGACTTCCTTCATCTTTGTTTCTCTGAAGAATTTTGCATCATTTTGTTTAGTTCAGCCATTGAGAAGCACTGCAGTAACTGACATGGAAAATTCTGAATTGACACAGTAGTTTATTCTTTTTTTCCTTTCACTTACAGGATGCATTCTGCTTCAAGTCACGATGGCCACAAGCACCACAGATCTCAAACATTACCAATAATTCGAGGCAAAAATGCACTTTCTAACCCCAAACTCTTGCAGATGATAGACAGTAACACTGCAAGTAAGTACAGAAAATACTTAATTCCTTCTGGAATTCTGTGGTATTTAGATTAGGCTCTATACAGACTTTTTCTTGGCAGGAGAATCTTAAAATCATGAGATTGGAGTCATCTATCCCACTTCCCAATTAGGTTTCTTTCTTCCTTTGAGGGTGAACAGAGACAGTGAAAGGATGTATTCGCATCACTTGTGCAGTTGGTGAGAGTTGACTCAAATTTCCTCCCCTTTCATCTCCTATGAGCAGTTTTCTTCAAAATACCACTTTGATTAGAAGTGCAGTTAGGACCCATCTCTGCTGTGAAGAGACTTAAGGACCAGATTGCAGAATTAAATCGTCTTTAAGGACACTCAAGAAATTGTTTTTCATCTTTCTATGTTTATGCTGCAGGCACCTCCAATGAAACAGACATTGTGCAGTATGTAGACACAGAGGCAAACATTGCTACAGAAGTTTCCCTCACAATCCTTGATCTGTTGTGTCTTTACACTCTGAATCACCAGGTATGTTTTGCTGGTTTTCTTTTCTGCTTGGACTGGTGGGATAGGGGGTGAAAGGAAGGCCTGGGGGAGGAGGCACACAGAAAAACTTGGAATGTCTGAGACAGCAGGATAGGGAAATATGACATGCCAGTCCTCAGTGAAGGTCTTTTAGAAGGGAATTGGTTTATAGTACCCAAACCGAATAGAAGGAGGTGGAAGAAGAGCATCCTACATCATATCCAGGGCTATGTACAACCCTGCTCTGCTTGGAAGTGTCTTGTGTCTAGTATGACATCACCCTTTCTCAATCATGCTTATCCCACTAGATTTCAGAGATTTTCAACAACAGATTTCCCAGCTGCTTATTATCTATCTCTGCAAGTTAGGTGAATCCTCTGCCTGGTTAAAAGTTGCTCAGATTGCTTCAGCAAGCCCAGATGACTTGCTGAAGGTCTCGCAGCCACAATACACCAAGCAACTCCTTTTACATTTTAGTGCTGCCTCTCACCCTAACCCTTAAATATCGTGTATGCAATCCATGAGTAGTGCAGGCATAGCAAAATGCTTTTCTTGAAAAACTGCAAGAGTCTGCAGCAAGCTGGGAAAGCATCATCTCCAGAAATTTTATACTGAAAAAAGCACTTCTCTAAGTGCTATTACTCCGAGGTAATATCCAGCAGATCCTTCTCCGGTTTATTCACTTCAGTAACCACCATGTCCTTGTCTGTGAACTTTTCAGAGGCAGCTCCAACAATCTGACTGCCAGAACGTGTTGATGAAGAAAGTCTTTGACACGCACATGCTCTTTTTGCAAATCAACCAGTCAGCAGCAGCTCTCAAACACGTCTTTGCTGCTCTACGGCTGTTTGTAGGCAAGGTAACTGGGTTTATTCTGTTAGTCATGCCTATCAATATGTTACAGCAAGTACAGCTTGGGGACAATTGGACACTTGGCAAGAGTTCTGAACTTACTCTATTAATACTTATTCGTGACAAAGATGGTCTGATTTATTGCTGATTAGAAGTAAGAAGTTCACGATGTCTGAAAAATACAGTTCTGTTTTGAAATGGAAAAATTGACTAAGGGGAAAGTTTTAATGTAAGTAGACAAGTGATGTCCAGCTCTGTGGTGTATCCTTGACTTTCCTGCTTTTACCACCTATGGTAGAAAGCTTGAAACCCTAGAGGTCCATGGCCTTTGTGGCAGATAGCTGGCTTGCAGAATCCAGAAGTGAGTAAGTACTGCTGTTCCCAGAGGAACTAGTGGGAGAGTATTCCATACACTTCACCAGGACCTCATCCACAGTAATACAGTTTCACAAATTCCTGATTTTAAACGTAGGAAACAATATGGTTGTGTCAAACTGTTTCTTTGCTTGCATTGCACTTGTGTAAATTGTCACAGGCAATTAGGCACTTCGTGCCCACTGCAAAGGCTGCACAATTTCCAAGCCCCAGGCTTAAATGAGATCTTCTGAAAACCAACCAGAATGTAGCACTCACATAACAATTGCTGTGGAGAAGTGAGAATAAGCAAAGCTGGCCTTGGTTCCTAAATGTTTCTATGAAACACAAGAGCGTAGCTGAGTTTACGGCATGTGGCCTCCCTCTGGTTGTCTCAGGAGAAAGGAGGAGGAAATCATGTTTCTCCCAGTAGTGCAGATGGAGGACGTGGGGGAGATATGAAGTAAATCATCCACAGACAGCTTTAAATGACATACCAGATAGCTGGGAATGGAAGAACTCCATGCAATGGGGAGAATGAATAAATATCCAGAATTGCCCTTCTCATTTATACTGTAGCTTTTGGAATTGAATTCTCCCTTCATGGTTCTGTGGGAGCAGAGGTTTGTTGTGCTTCCTGCAGGACAGCCCCTCAGGCAGTAATTAAGATCTATACATTTCCACCTCTCCTCCCTCAGTCTTCTATTACATTACATTCATCCTGCTGGTAACAGTGGGTATGGTTTGGAGAGCCTTTCTCTGTTGTCTCCTGCTCTTCAAACCCTTGACCTCTCTGGAAGTTCACTGACCTTGCTACTCAAAGTATTTTCCTTCTGCTGAACAGCTTCTATAACCATGCAGAACTCCCCCAGCTTTTCCTGGTTAGCTGTCATGCATACTTTGCAGATTCATTGCTGTGTGCCAGCTGCTGTCTGGGATTTCTAGAAGCCAGTTTGATGGCATAGACTGTTTGTACAAGTATCCGAATACAGTTCTTAATTAATATTAATTTGCTTGTGGGATTATGTTTAGTTTAAGCCCTGGTGTGAATAACTGTGGGAGAGTTACTGAAAGGTTAAGAAAAAATTGTTAACTCAGAATAACTACACCAAGACCTGAGAGTTGTACTGAACATATTCACACATTTTTTTCCATAGTTCCCATCAGCATTCTTCCAAGGACAAGCAGATCTCTGTGGTTCCCTCTGCTATGAAATCCTGAAGTGCTGTAACCATAGGTCACGTTCAACTCAGACAGAAGCATCTGCTCTTCTTTATTTTTTCATGAGGAAGAACTTTGAATTTAACAAGCAGAAGTCAATAGTCAGATCCCATCTACAGGTAAGTGAAGTGTGAGATCATCAATATTTAACTGATGTGCATTAGTTTTTATCATTATTATTTTTATGCATTGAAGCAAGGCAATCCTTTTGCAGTCCTTGGACAGGCAATTCTCTGTGGCAGCTTGATTTTCCTGCCAAGTCTGAAGTTGGATTGGATTTTCTGCTGTTCTTGGGCTGCTCATCTGTGTTCCAGGGAGAGACAATAGCTGTGAACGTGTCTGCATTGTCAGATTAATGACTATTCTTGACTCACATGTTGCTTACAGCAGTTGGAGCACAGCTGATGAAGGGATTAACAGAGTCTGACAGTACAGGAACAGACATGTAAAGTCCAGTAATAACATATTTGCACTGCAAAATGTAAATAGCTACAAAAATTTGAAATATTACCTTTGTACATGTTACCTTCATAAGACAGGTATGAAATTACACTAGCCTGGTACATCAAGTACTAAAATAGGGGTTAAAAACTCTTCTTAAACTCTGATTTCTTTGCTAATTGCATCCTATGCTTGCTCTCCCTGTGCAGCTCATCAAGGCAGTGAGCCAGCTGATAGCGGATGCGGGGATTGGCGGATCTCGATTTCAACATTCACTTGCAATTATAAATAATTTTGCTAATGGAGACAAGCAGATGAAAGTAAGAAGCATTTTTTGTCAATCACTACCTCTTGCAAAAGGTCAACAATTTCACAGGAGCACATGTTTCAGTAAATAAAATTGCTGGCTCTATTAGCCAGTGATTTATGCATTCATAGTGTGCCTTTCTCAGGCAATCTGAAGTTCACGACGGTGTTTGTGACTCAGAAGCTTAATAACTGAAAATAACTTTAAAACAAAAATATTTTTATTTGAAAATTGTAGTTATTTATTGCTTATTTTGTTCATTTGCCTCATGTCAGAGGTCATGCCTTGGGACTAATGGAACACAATTGCGCAAACCATTTTTAGTCTACAATTGCTCCCTTTCCTCTGTTTAGTAAATGATGCCTGCAAACACAGGTACAACAGTTGGGTTTTGTAAGACCTTGCTAAGTCACTGAAGGTATACTCTTAGGTGAGTTGCCACTGCTATTATAGTCATTGTCTATACTAAAATGGTTGAAAAAATATTCTGGTCTTTAGTTTTTACAATTCTTGTCCAAACATGTGTCAATGCGCATTTTCAGTTTTATACTTTGGACATTTTGTCCTTTTTTGAAGGTGACTTTAGGGTATCTTCACTGAAATTAATAACAAGACTAGCATAAGCTAGTTAACTATCTATCTACAAATTGGTAGATAGTTAGCAGAAGTAATTTGATGTGTTGTCTAATAAGATGTCATTACAATTCTACTTGTTTTTGAATTCCAGCTTTGATTTCAGTCCAGCACTGCAGTCAATCACACTGCTACTGTGACTTGCTCATCTCTATGTGACATAGAGCAGGGAGAGTTTAATTTCATTTACTTACTCTGTGTTTTGCTTTTAAACAAAGCAAAGGATGGAAATAAGTCTGAAAACAAATGTATTTCACTGCTTATCTGAAAAAAAAAAAAAAAGCTGGAGAGCTGAGCTAAATATGTTGAGAACAGCTGGTGTGAGTAATATAAGGACTCTGTTTTAATCTAGCACAGTGTGAGAAGGTCAGGAGCCAGACTTGTGCTTTATTCCCATGGTGAGACATGCTGGGAGTGTAGTTAAGCAAGACTATCTATAGCACACGGTGCTTCTGCTCAGAGGAAAGTGTGCAAGGATCCAGTTCTGGACCCAGTAAGCAATTGAGAAACATCTGTTCCAGTTCCCTGACTTCAGCAGACCTGTTGCACATGGGCAGTGGAGCAAGTGACTGACTTGGGCCACCTGGTAGTGCTGTGACACATCAGGGAAAATCTGCCAGGGTTTGTGAGCAATGTGTGCATGCTCTGGCTCTGTACTGCTCCAGAGCCTGCCCAGCTAGGGAAGGGGATGGAGGTCCTCTGTAAACAGAACTTCAGCTTGTTCAGGGGTGCAGCATGTGGCTCTTTGGATGGTGTCAGTGATGCATTGCTTATCTTTCCCAAAGAACGTTAATTTCCCAGCAGAGGTGAAGGATCTGACCAAGCGCATCAGGACGGTTTTGATGGCCACAGCTCAGATGAAGGAGCATGAGAAGGACCCCGAGATGCTGGTGGATCTGCAGTACAGCCTAGCAAATTCCTATGCCAGCACACCTGAGTTACGTAGGACATGGCTCGAAAGCATGGCCAAGATTCACGCAAGAAATGGAGATTTATCAGAGGTAATGTAAATCAGTGAGCAGGAAATCCATTTGTCTTTAGGCTGAGCTGTTCTGTTGAAAAGGGCTTTGGAAGACCAACAACAGTAGTTTGTTAAGAGAATCATACAGTCTCTCTCATATATTTGAAATCAGAGTAGAGGTTTGAAAACACCTGGAGATGTGATATGCTCACCTGAGTTTGCCTGATCATGAGTACCTGGTACATGTTGGAGCAAGACTTAACCTGTCTGACAGGGAAGCTGAGGACAGTGTCACTTTGGCACCTCTGCTGCCTACCCCTAACAGGCACAGCTGATGTGGTGTAAAGGAGGTTATGAGCAGTGAGTAACTCACGTAAAAGATTTTCTTCTCCCCACTGTGGCCTGGAGAGGAGCTCTGCTTATAATGTGTTGTCATTTTCATCAAAAACTAAATGGGTGATGCAAAATTCCACCGCATAACCCAGGAATACCTTATTTATTAAGTTATCTGAATGGTTTTCTTGAGAAAATCTATGTGTTCATGTAAGACACCTCATTAAATTTACACTTGAGGAGGATTTCACCATTTAATCCTTTATTTTCTTAGTTTGCTTTTGTCTCCCCTTTTCTGCCACGTGATTTGGCAGTGCTGAAAGTATATGCTCCCTATCACATGTATTCTGTAATTCAGGGTATTTTAACATATCCATGTGTGCTGGTCTCTCGTTACAGGCTGCTATGTGCTATATTCATATTGCTGCTCTCATTGCAGAGTACCTGAAGAGAAAAGGTAAGATCGACATATTCAAAACCAGCTGTGTAGCTATAAATGTTATTGTTCAAAATAATTTTTGGCTATCCTGCTTTCCTTCATTATATGTAACATATTCTTAAAGCGGCTTGAATTCTTCCCAAATGTTTTATTTTTAAAATATACCACAAATGCTAGTCTTAGACTGGAACAGTGAAAGTGTGTTTTGTGCAGAGGTTTAATTAAATGTTTAGCAAGCTAGTGCTAATGGAGAATGCTTCACTTGTTAGTCTGTTGTTATTAAATATGCATGTTTTAACACATACCAGTAGCAGTGTACTAATTCCATCTTACAATATCATAGGTTACTGGAAAATGGAAAAGATTTGTACCTCCCGTATGCTCCTGGAAGATGCTCAAGTCTCTGATAGTAATGTGTTACTAACAACTCACAATGGAGGAAGTGAGTGATCTAACCGTGCCTGTTTGTGGGTCAAATAACCTGATTAGGAGATCAAGCTACTGTTTTCCAACTGATCTGGAAAAATACCAACCAAATCAAAACTGTTTCTAGTGCATGTTGAAGGCTGTTATAGAAAGCTATGTCAGAAACATCATGAGTTCCTTTCCTGATGCTCTGTGGCTGCTCTGATGGATTGCTCAGAATGTCTCTGGTTATGGGCTTTTGCAGCAGGAAGACCCCTCCTGGGTCAATTGGTGTTTAGCATGCAAATCCATGTCCAATTCCTTGGCTATCCAAAGGTGGGAGGGCAGGGGGATGGCATTAATATCTGGTTATCCATATGTAACTTAGTATAGATAAAGGAGTTTTTTTTAATCTATGATAGTTATTTTAAAAATAAAGTGCAGGCTTGTATTTTTTTAGAGCTTCTATGCCAGTGGTTATTTAGTTTATGAAACCTATATTTCATTGTAATTCTCAGGATGATATATGTTATCAGTTTCCACAAAGAGCAATTTCCAGGGTCAAGGGCAAATATCTGGAGAGAAGGAAACAGTTTTGGAAAGACTGTAGTCCTTCAATACATTTGGAAGCATCTGTGGACAAGATGAAAAAATTTTCATCCTTTTAGATGGAAGCTTTCTGGAAAGAGCAATAGTTGTGAGACAGTTCAGTGGTAAATGACTTTGCCTGAATAAAGATTATAGTGGCTAGAGTGAGGAAATTGGGTGATTTTAAACCTGAACTTAAACAGTGTTCAAAACTTGAGAGAGAATGAAGGCTCCCATCTCAATGTGTATGCCTTAGCTTTTTTAATTGAGCCATAGTAGCACTTTCCTACCTTTAACTTTCCTACTTTTTTGACTGTGCCCCTGGGACACCTGACAGGTGGGACACATGCAGATTCCCCAAGTGTGAATTGTGTCACCTCAGCCTGTGAGGGTCATTCCTGTGCACAAAGGAGTGTTGAACTTGAAACTTTGCAAGGACTTACAGCTCAGGAACCAAAATGCCAAAGAGAGGAATAACACTGCATCAGGAAAATGCTATCGTTCCTCTTTGCCTGGAGAACTGAATTTATATAATTGGGGAAAATGTGGAATAGTCTCATAAATTCAATCAGCTACATTTGTGCTTTTCATTACTTGGACTGTGAAAGAAATTAGCTCATCAGCTCTATTTTAATGGCATCCAGTAATTTCTTGAAGTATCTGGTCATTCAGTCATTAATAGACTTTCTTATGACTTGCACTTCAAGGCTTGTTTTCCATGGGATGGCCTGCTTTTCTGAGCATCACCCCCAACATTAAAGAAGAAGGTGCTATGAAGGAAGACTCTGGGATGCAAGATACTCCTTATAATGAGGTCAGCAGCATTAACATTTATATACCTGTTCTGTGTTAGCAGTGTGTTCCTTCTAGTGGAAACCTGTGTATGTTGCAACAAATTACAGTGAGTGTAGTCAGGCAATGTTAAAAGGCATGCAGCTTTTGAGTGAAATGTCACAGCTGTTGCAGTGCTGAAGCTAAGGAGAACATGAGGTACCAGAGATGAAAGTCAGGGCATGGGGAAGCCCATGAAGCAAAGCCAGTCTTCTGCATGAGATGTCAACTATTCAAGTATTTTCACGTTACTGTTATTTCAGGATTGTTGTCTAAAGAAGAGCTAGGTCGCCAATACCTGATTAAACATTGTGTAATTGCAATAAACCTTAATATAGAAGTTCCAGAATAAAAATGAAGTAGTGGGTATGTGCTATTAATTAAATGCCACCAGCTGTCAAGTCACTGAACTATTTGCATTTGTGAAATTGCAGAATATTCTCGTGGAACAGCTGGAGTTGTGTGTTGAGTACCTCTGGAAGTCTGAGAGATACGAGCTTATTGCTGAGGTTAACAAGCCTATCATTGCTGTTTTTGAAAAGCAGAGGGACTTTAAAGTAAGTGGGTGTTTGGTTTGGGTCTTTTTAATTATCCTAAGGCAAGAGTAAAGATCAAAACTTTTAGGGAGAAAAATGTGCTTTCTTTAAAAGTAATGTTTTCCTTCTTCCAGTCTGTAATTTCTCCTTTTAATGTTTTGTGCTGTGAGAAAATAAAAAACTTTGGTGTCTTCTGTGCCTCTTTTCAGCATCAATGCAACAGTAAATGTAAAAGAATTTCAAACAAACCTCTTGTCTTTAGCCAGTGGATGTGATTTTTTACATGGGTTTTACACCAAGAGCGCATTTGCATTGTATTTAAGTTTAGAAAATGCTGATAAATTATGCGATTTCTTCACAATTTCAGGGTTTCGTAGTTTCTTATTTACTTGGCGATTTCAATACATAATGGATAGACAGATGATAACCTCATTTACTGATTTTTCTGGGTTTAAATTGAAAGAAACACAAAGTGGTAGGTGGTAATGACCTGAAATTTTGGTTCTCTATCCTGAGAAAGTGCTGTTAAGTGGTAGCCAAGGAAAGCACATCTTTGTGGAGTTGGGAGCCATGGGAGTTGTTGGCACCTTGTTCTCACCTGCACAAACAACACTTGGGTTCTCTGACCCCTTACTTGGTCAGCAGCACTGTCTGGTGGTGGGATGATGCTCTGTGACCCTGTACACAAAGGCTCCACTGCCACAAAACTCCTCAGAAGACAGAAACCTGGCAATGAACCTTTAGTGACTGCTAACAAAGTTAAATTATTCCCTTAGCGCGTATAGCCCTCTTTGCTAAGGTTTGGGAACCCAAGGCAAGCCACAGTTGTGCAGAGCTGTGGTGACATTTCCCAAGGTGCTGGCGTGCCCTCACCTCCCCTCCCCTCCCCTCCCTCTGCCTGTCTGTCTGTGCAGAGACTGTCTGACCTGTACTACGACATCCACCGCTCCTACCTGAAGGTTGCAGAAGTTGTGAACTCTGAGAAACGTCTCTTTGGGCGATATTACCGGGTGGCGTTTTACGGGCAGGTAAGTGAACTTGGGTTCTTTCATCTCCACAGTCAGATTTCATGATACAGTTCAGGGAAGCACTTGGTAGTAATCGCAGGGTAAAAGCTGCCTCATGGGTCAGACTCCCAGCAGGATTTTGGTCAGGAGAGAGCACTCAGTTTCCTGTGTGTTAAACCACTGTTGTGGTTTAGTGGTGCATTGGAGAACAGACTTCTGTGACAGCTTTAGTTCTTGACTTCATAAAGCAAAGCTGAGACTGAGGCAGGGCAGGATTTTTCTAACTACAACATAAATAGAGCCAGATAAGGCATCTTTGATATATGGACTCTCCCTCCAATAGATCTTAAAGCAGAGCAGTATGTAGTAGTTGTTTTGTTGTGTTTTTCACTGACTCTGCCTTCTGCTTCTAGGGCCACTTCTGATTCTGTGCAATGTACTGTAGAATAGCATTACTCCCTCTGCTGTGCTTCAGCACCCTTTTGAAGCATTATTTTGTGTTTTCTTCTACCACAAACCAGTGTAGCAATCCAGCATGTTCCTTTTAGTCCTTGTTTTGGCAAGCATAAAATTTCCTGTGCTCTAAAATATAAAGTGTGTAAACAACAGATTGATGTGAATCATTCTGTTTGCTAATTAGATTTTTAATGCAGAAATTTGCTCTTTTCTCCTTTTGATCTTATTCAAGGCTGTGGTAAGTCTAGTTCTGTTGCATGTTTTGTTTAATTCTCCTTACACATCCTTCATCCTTCCCTCTACTGTTACTTAACATTAATTTTCCTGTGCTCTTGATTCTTTGGTTTGTGGCAGATGAAGTAACATTGCTGCATTCACTGTTGCATCCTACAAACTAACTTTTGTTTGTTCAGTTTCCTGAATTACCGAGCTCTATCTGTCATCATGTTGTGTGTGCACTGTGGGGTCCAATGCTGCTTCATCTCATCTCAGTGGAAGTTTCTCCCAGCTTCACTGGGTGTGGGATTGGACCCCCTCTTCCCCTGTTGAAAGTCTTGGGGTAGCATTAATGCTGTTTGAATGCAAGCCTGCTTTCCTGGCCTGTCCAGCAGCTCCCAAGTGAAGGGCTGTTGTGTCAGTCTGAGGTCCATGGCAGTGGTCACTGGAGCACCCTGGGCAAGCTGTTCCCATGGCCATGGTCTTGGCAGTCCCTTGTAGGAACAAGCAACTGAGAATTCAAAGAGGAATGGCCAGTCCTGGCTCTCTGGACAGATTAGCGAAGCTGAACTTGCCAAATTCAAGGAAGCAGGGCAGAGTTTCCTTTATGCCTGGCCTTCCTCAAACTGGGAGCAGCACAGGGCAAAACAGGGCTTTCCTACTTGCAGCCTCTGGCCAGCATTCTCCCAGAGCCAGTTGCTCTCCCACTGGGTAATTTAGCTGCAGCACTTCTGCTGAACTGGGTTAGCATCTCTGTAACAGTGCAATGACTTTCCAGCTGCCAGTGCCACAATGAAAGTTTAAACTTCATTTAAACAGCTTTAGTGCTCTAAAGGATGTGACTTTGTCATAGCTGTGTCTTCCTCTCTTCCCCCCAGTCACTGGGCTCTAACGGAAACAAGCTGTTTCTCCTTGCCCTTCACAGGAGAGATGTGATGTGGCTGCTGCTCCTTAACTGATACAAAAGCTGCAGAGAAAGCAGATTAAAGAACAAAAGAATAATGTTAATACTGGGAGGGAGAATTTTGGGGGTTCTTAGTGGATGGAGAAAGTTGATGATCAGCAGCTGCACCTGAAAACTGTCCTTCATGCAAAACCAGAGACAGTATTTGGTAACTGCATTGCTGCAGGGACCCTGTGCAAGGATGGTCTGAATTAATGTGATCCTCAGGGAGGACACAGTCATCTGTTTTCACCAGCAAGATTTATTTGCCAGCTCAGGGAGACAGATCTCATGGCAGCTGCTGTTTTAGACTGCATATTCTGTTAAAGACCTTTAGTGACAATATCTCATTGCACCCCCAAGTGACCACACTAGCCAGTGCACGTGAGTTTACTCAGAGGTGAGTGTTGGAGAAGTAGTCAGTATCTTTCTTGAATTAAGAGCCAAAAAAAAAAGAAAAAGTCCTATTAAATATGTTGAATAGCTAGGAACTCATATCGTGCTGGTAAGCAAAGACATTCAAGACCTGTTTTTCAGAGCACTGTCAGGTTAAAGTAGAGCTGAAGATTTGTTCTCCTGTGTGTACGAGAAGCTGGAGAAGTTGGAGGGCAGAGTTTCATAGTGATCACAGTCATTGTGGGATGAGACAGGGAAAGCCATTAGATGACAGTTCCTGGCAGGTCAAGCAGAAGGCTTTAGCTCAACACCTTTCAACAAAGGGCAGAGAAGGGTCTGATGTACTGTGAGCTCCAAGGCTGTGTCTGGAGGTGTGTGAGGATGAGGAAGGGCCTTACCACTTACCAGAACTCTCACAGTGATAAGCCTTGCTTTCTCAGAACATCAGAGCTCAGTATTCAGGTCATCTGCCTTCCATCACCATCAGCTGCTCCCTGTAATAATTTTTGTCTGAGAGGCTGTGTTGTCCTTGCAGGACCAAACCAGCCAGGATGAAAATAATCCAGGGATATGCATCGATAATGTAACCTTGGCTGCTTAATATTTTAAAATCCTGAAATTGGAGGATATTTGGCTTCTGAAAAGTATTTAATCTTACTTTTAATAGTCTTTGCCAGACATATAGCATATGGCAGACATGATTATTTATAACTCACACTTAACTTCTGCTTGTCACTTGTCAGCTGAAATACTGTAAGGGAATATGTACTTAAATTATGTCTCTTGCATTAGAGATAAGACTAAATCTGTTAGTGGTTTGTTTTCAGGTATTTTTTTTTAAGCAAAACGATTAACAGAGATATCATTTCAGTGTGCCATGCAGCATCAGCAGAGATTTGGCACTTCCATATAAACACTATGTTGCAACATGCAAACATACACAGAATCAGGGTTTAAGAGCATAAACTATATTCTGTCTTGCTATGTGGTTAATTTGGAAAACATGAGGGGTTTTGTTGAAAACACTGAATAGTAACAGAAAGCAGATCCCTTTTGACAGAAACAGTTCAGAGTAGTATGTTTAAGTATGATTGCATGAAACTAATGAAGTTTTCCACATAACACAGTTTTGCTTCAGTGGAAATGAGATCTGAAACCAGATTATGATCCTGTAGCTGTTTTCTATGTAATCAATAGGAAGTCAGTTGCCTGCCCAGCTCAACAGATATTTATTTATAGGATGTCAAACTCAGAGCTCTAGGTTTTTTCTCTAATTACCTGTGAAATTCTTCATATGCCTATGGAATTTAATTGATAATGTTGTTAAAAATCATGCAATGTTAGAAGGCCACTGTGAGACTGAAGGAGATGCAGTCAGATGAGCAGATGTTGCAGCTATTAGTTATTGGTTTCCAGTAATGCCCACAGTATTCCTGACACTTGCCAAATTAAAAGACAATTTGATTGCCCCTTGTCCTCACTGAAGGAGAAGCCAGAGATGCAAATATTAATCCCCATTGAAATAAGCTTGGGGGTGGTTCCTTAAAAAGTAATGAAATTAATAGCTTATTTTATCTCAATTCTGTTTTGGGTTTTTTGGTGAAGATTTGCCTAATCAATAATTTTAGAGGGTAAAGTTGAAACACACTTCCAGATAAAAAGGCTGGATTTTGCATGAGTGCATTCTGAAGAGATTTTGGAGATACCTCTTGCCTTCATTAATTTCTGCTTCTCTATTTTTCTACAGATGGCAGTTTGCTTAGGCATATTGTAGAATTAGCTGTCCCAGCCACATCATGTGAAGTTCAAAGGGCCTTGGGTGTGACATCATTAATGCTGTTTGCCTTTTCCCCTGTTCCTGCAGCTTCAGATGTTTTCTTCTGGGTCACTTTGCTTTAGGCAAAAGCAAGAGGCTTTGAGTGTAGCTGCAGTAGTGCCCCATCACCAAAATGCATATGAAATCCTAGGAGGGGGGCTGGTGCTGCTCATGGCATTGGGATGGATCCAGTCCTTGTTAATGGGGCACCTGCTGCTTTCTGCCCAGCTTAGAGAGCTTCTCCTGGAGCACAGATATAGATGTTCTTGTAGCCATTGTGTCTCACCTGCAGGTGATGCAATTCTCTGTTAATTTTCAGAGGTTGGCATTTCTTCTGAAGCCTGGCAGACTTGTGTTCAGCTCTTCAGTGGACCCTTTAATTAAAGCTCTGCCAAGTCCATCCAGTGTATTAAATACGGACCTTAACAAGAATGTACCTTTTTTGTGAAGGAACGCATTCTGTGTCTTTTTTTGGTTTTCTTTTTCTTCTCAAAAGTGAATAATTTGCTGATTGGAAGTACTGCAATTCTATATGGCCTTTCAAGGTGCCCACGAAAGTTTCTCTCCAGCTGCCCTGAGGAGATGCAGACTGGTTCCCAGGTGCTCCCCATGCCATGGCTGTAGGCAGCAGTGCCCAGCCTGTGCCTGCACACATAGCTCCCAGAGGATGCACTGGAGGTGACATGCTGCACAAAATCCAGCTGGGCTCAGTGTCCAGTAAATAGTTGTTAATTGAACCAAATTATTAAGATTTAAAGAATTTTTGTTGTCTGGTTTTTAGTCCGTGAAGGTTTTTTCATCATACACACATCAGTATTTTCAAGAAAGCCCTTTAACTCTTTAAGCAGCTCAGTCTCTTAAGTGAATGAATGTGTAGGGACCTTTTCCTGGGTAACTTTGGAGATTGCAGACCAGTGCAAACACTGGCCTCTAGGCACATATCTGCTAGGAGTGGACAGAGGTAAGCTTTTAACTTAGGTGCTGGAAGTGGCCTAATGGATGTTCTGGTGGGTATATAGGCAACCTTGATTCCTGATGTAAGCACCTCATTTAGGTTTTGCCCTGCCTGTCATGCTCACTGTATCTGTTTCTTTCCAAACAGGGCTTTTTTGAAGAAGAAGAAGGTAAAGAGTATATTTATAAAGAGCCCAAATTAACTGGCTTGTCTGAGATCTCTCAAAGGCTGATGAAACTTTATGCAGACAAGTTTGGAATAGATAATGTGAAGATCATCCAGGATTCCAACAAGGTATGAAAGATATGTGGTTTTGCACAAGGGAGAGAACTGAGTGCATGGTGCAGGAGGAGCAGGCAGATGTTTGCTGCAGTGCAGAAGCAGGTTGTTTTGTCTCATTTAGCTTTCATCTGTTTTTGCCAATGGCTATAGTCAAAGGTCCCACTGTTCTTAGTAGCCCTTGGTAAAATACCTTTCTATCCATCCATGATCTGAGTATTATATTTGGAAGTCTCAGTTTTCATCAACATGGCTATAAATAAATCAATACATCAAAAATGTAATGGATGCCTTGGGAGCTCATCACGCTAAACATAATTCTATTCTGTTTGCTGCTGTACCACAGGTGAACCCCAAAGACCTGGATCCCAAATATGCCTACATCCAAGTGACCTATGTGACACCTTTCTTTGAGGAGAAGGAGGCCGAGGATCGAAAGACTGACTTTGAAATGCACCACAACATCAACCGCTTCGTGTTCGAGACGCCGTTCACGCTCTCGGGGAAGAAGCACGGCGGCGTGGAGGAGCAGTGCAAGAGGCGCACGATCCTGACCAGTACGTCTGCCTGCCTGCTCCCCTGCTCCCACCCTGCCTTGCCCAGCTCAGCCCAGAAGGGCAGGTCAAGTGCCAGGTGTCCATCAGTCAGTCGTGCAGGATAATAACTCGTTTTTCCACTGTGTGTGTTGGCCATGTGCTTCCTCACATGCCTGCTGACCATCTTAGGGATAGTTATTTCCATTCATTCGGCTGCTTTATTTTTCCTTATAATGGATATCTTGACTGTTCTTGCAGTGATGTAACTCGGGAGTGGTTCTGCTGGAGGCAGCTTAGCACTCAGAGCCATTTTCTTTTAATAATAAACAATTCAAAGAAAAAGCCAAATAGGATGTCTGTTCTGCTACGAGTAAAACTTGCAGATAGAAAATTTTGTTCAAAATGGAAGATACATTATATAGAATTTTTTTAAGCTGGAGGTAAGATATCAATCAGTGTTTTAAGGCAGGAATGTCAGGAACACTAGATATATCTTCTCTTAATGAGTCAAACTGAAGTTTTTAGCTCCTTATTATGATTGAAATCTCTCTTTTTAAAAGCCTCCTTTGTGAGACTACTGCTGAAACTTGACGTGTCTGAACTTTGATGTATGAGGAACTGTCTGAGATGGAGGCATTGCTCTTATGGGCAGAGAGGCTGATCTTCACAGCAAAGGCTCCCAAGTGACAGAAAATCCAGTTCCCCACCAACTTCAGTGCCTCTGCTTCCCCCAAAGGACAAAGTGAAGAAAACTGCTTACAGTGCAAGCATAGTCACCTAAAAGTTTTCTTCTGGCAAGTCAGGAAGGAGGCACTGATGTCTGAAGGTGTCTTGTTACATGACACAGCTTTGATTGTAATAAGAAGAAAGGAGGAATAGCTTGTGTGTGTTTTTTTTAAGTGCATCTGCAGCAGTAGGTGTTTTGAGATCTGTATTGAAGCAGGTAGTTTCACTGACTTTAAAGTGCAGCTGT
This sequence comes from Cinclus cinclus, assembly GCF_963662255.1. Taxonomy (NCBI): domain Eukaryota; kingdom Metazoa; phylum Chordata; class Aves; order Passeriformes; family Cinclidae; genus Cinclus; species Cinclus cinclus. Next base: position 17,114,649 of record NC_085055.1, read on the forward strand.
TATGGTCTGTCTGGCAAAAACAGAGAGGACTGTTCTTCTGGCAAAATATTTTCCCTGGGTTATTACATGCTGTCATCAGCTCCCACTGCTCTCAGCCCTGCTCCATCTTTGGCATTCGGTGGGAATTTGATGACCTCCTCTTCTCCCCTGCTTTTCCCTTTGGTACATAGCTCACCTCAGTGATTTTCACTAAAGAAAAAATATTTTCCTCTTCTTTTTTTTCACTCCTGTTTGATAAAGTCATGTGTTTTCATTTGTTTCCTGTGTAAACTTAATCACTTTTAGTTTGAGAAGAAAGCAAGGTTTGTGCTGTGACTGGAGGAGTGGTGAAGTCAATAGTGCCTGGGTGGCTGGAGTGACACCTGTACTGCATCTCTGCTCCAGAGCTTGCTGGGCAGAGGGCGAGTGCAGTCTGGCTGCAGTCCTTGGTTCAGTGAGTGGCTCTCTGCCATGCCTGGCTCGTGCTTCCAGCTCTGGAAGTCCTCGTTTTCCTGCTCTCCAATGAGACAGACACGCTGTAAACTGGAGCTTGTTTATGCCTGAGCTGACTTGAAGCAGATGCTTAGTGGAGAAGGACATGCATGGAGTTTGGGAGACCTTCCAAAGCACGTAGGGTAATCAGAAAAGTGTTAGCTCAGAGCAGATTTAATGCACCATAACCATACCTTTCCCAAACTCCCTGAGATCCATGAAAGGCCTTGACTGAAAGTGAAGGGTTTTAAAGGTGAATAATTCCTCTGTCAGCTCCCATAGCAGTGTTTAGGTTGAATGTTGAAAGTACCTCTTCACTTCTTTAAGGATGATGTTTTAATAGTAGGTTCATCTGCAGGTGAGTGTCCTGGTTTAACCTCAGCTGGCAGCTAAGCTCCATGCAGCCACTCATTCACTGAGTGTCCTCTGGTGGGATGGGAAAATCAGAATACACTTCTGATTGTGTATGTGAAAAAACTCACAGGCTGAGATAAAGACAGTTTAATAGGTAAAGCAAAAGCTGCACCAACAAGCAAAGAAAAAACAGGGGTTCATTCACTGCTTCCCTGGGAAGGCAGGTAGAAAAAGCAGGGCTACATCACATGTAACAGTGTCTTGGGAAAACAAACACCACACTCTGTATGTCCCTCCCCTTTCCTTCTCCTTCCCCCCCAGCTTTATATGCTGAACATGACACCATATGGTCTGGAAAATCCTTTGGGTCATTTGGGGTCAGCTGTCCTGGCTGTGTCCCCTCTCAAGTCCTTGTGCACCCTCAGCCTCCTCTGTGGTGTGTGGGGTGAGGAGTAGAAAAGGCCTTGATGCTGTGTAAGCCCTGCCCAGCAAGTACCAAGACATCTCTGTGCTATCAGCCCTGTTTCCAGCACAAATCCAGAGCACAGCCCTGTACCAGCTACTGTGAAGGAAGTGAACTCTATGCCAGCCAACACCAGCACAGTGAATGATTCCCAGCTCAGCTAAGATAGAGGTTCCTGCTTCTAACATGAATAGGTTTGAGCTGTCTGAAGTTCATTGTGGACTTACAATTTGATGCCTTAACTCAGAAGAAATTTGTGGATTCTAAATTCTGAGCACTGAGAGCTTTTTGCCACCCGCATGGGGCAGAGCTTACTATCAAACACTGATGAGTTCAAAAGGAAATGCTCCTCCAGTGCCAGGTACATGAGAATTCAGTTTGGACCAGCTGTGTCACGTCTACTCATTCAGTGATTAAACTTAATTTTTATGAATTAATAAAGAGATTGAAAAAGTCAAAAGTTAACGCTTTTACTTAATTGTTTTGCTTTCCTAAATAATCTCTTGCTGGGTGAGTTCTCTAATCCATTTCTCTCTCTTGAGTAGCCAGTCATTTGTTTCCCTATGTGAAGAAGAGGATTCAGGTCATAAGCCAAACCAGCACAGAACTGAACCCCATTGAAGTGGCCATTGATGAGATGTCCAAAAAGGTCTCAGAGCTCAATCAGCTTTGCACAATGGAAGAAGTGGACATGATCCGACTGCAGCTCAAGCTCCAAGGAAGTGTCAGTGTCAAGGTAATGACAGTTTTCTGCCTTTATTCTCTTTTTTTTCAATGCATCTACCTAAATTTTTGTTCTGATTTTCATCATTCCTGGTATTTTTTTGTCTTTGGCATATCTTGTATTGCAGTGCTGTTAGATCCCACTGTAAACACACCAAATAATGGGAAGGTTTCCACTGGTATTCATCACTGCTGGTTTTATATGCTAATTACTTCATTCAAGTCTACTCTAAGTAGCAGTTAGGACCTTTCCAACAAGACTGTCACCTATCACTTGAGAATATCCCCATCACAGGTGGATTCTTTAAAGGGAGTTTTGCTAGGACTGGCTTTGTCATTTCCTGTTTAGGAAAGCTGGGATTGTGACAGGCGTGTGTATTCCTGGTGCTGTCATGGAAATGTCTTCTAACAAACATGTAACTGTCTGGGTGGTCAGCTAGCTGGGGACTTGGGAAGGCCAGCACAGATCTGTAGCTTGTATGAGATTGAGCAGCTCCTGTTTCCTCAGTAGAACACCTGGGCTTCCATCCTGGTGACAAAAGGAGTGAGGGGATGTTCTCACAGCCTAGGTTGCCTGAGGCCAGTCTCCAAGCCTTGGAGCACAAGAGAAACAACAATGAATGGCTTGTTCTCTGTACCTAATCTGTGTATTTTTCTCACAGGTAAATGCTGGACCAATGGCCTATGCTCGAGCTTTTCTTGAAGAGACAAATGCCAAGAGATATCCTGATAATCAAGTTAAGCTTCTGAAGGAAATCTTCAGGTGAACATCAGTTTTAGGCTTTTCACCCCCCACATAGCATATAGGACACTCTACATTGCACAGGCAGGCGAGACACAAAATCAGGGTGATTTGAACCAGCCTAATTTACATCTGTATTTCCCCTATCTTACAAGTCGTTCCTAAGAAACATTTACTGGAGTTCTGGGCTACCCTAGTAAAATACATTCCTTTTGATCTGAGAATGAGTTCTGAAATTCCCTTCTAACAAGGTGCAATTGGCAAGGAGGAGCAGACAGGCAGCATTATGTGTGTATATGTACACAGACAGGTTTTTTCATTACTACAAAACTTGTGTCATTGTGTTTTCTGTTTTTGGTGCTTGCAGGCAATTTGCTGAAGCCTGTGGACATGCCCTCGATGTCAATGAACGCCTTATTAAGGAGGACCAATTTGAGTATCAGGGAGAAATGAAGTCTCATTACAAGGATATGCTCAGCGAGCTCTCTGTAGTTATGAATGAACAGGTCAGATCATCTGTTTTGGTGCTGATTGGGCTCAGTGAGGGTGGCTAATTGGGTCTTGTAGTGACAAATGAAGCTGTAGAGCAAAATACTAGAAGTAAAACCTTGCAGTGCAATAGTGACCAAGAAAAGAGGGTTTTTTTGTTTTGCAGATTTGGGTTTTGTTTCTTCCCCTCCTTTTTTTTTTTTAATAGAAGTATATTCTGTATAGCAAATCTGGTCCAACAAAGATCTGTTTTCTGGTTGCCTTGCTACATATTGAAAAGCTGAATGTTTGTGAGGCTAAATGCTGACTGGGGTATAGAAGCATAGAAAGATAGTCTAAACTAGTGCTTTATGCTTTGCTTGCTTTGTCCTATAGCTGTGATGTATTTAATGAAAACAGTAAATTGCTATTAAGATGCAGCTTATAACCACAGGAGGTATCTTTATTGTTTCTTTTTATATTCAGCTTTCAGAGAAAGTTATTTTTCAAGGTTTTTTTGTACTTGAGTACTCTGTCGAAATAGATGCTGTGTATTTTAGCAGCTTCAGAAGGATGAGCATGCATGGATACGTTATATGAACTGCATCCCAAAATTCTGAATTGGACTCCAATTCACACCTGCAGCTATTCTATTGCAGATTTCTTTTTTTCATATTTTCTGTTTCAATTAAATATTGAGCAATTTATATGGTGAAGTGCTAATTAAACCATGTTTAATTATCTCTCTGCATGCTTATGGGCAGCATATGCATCTGATGAATAGCTCCTCTCTAGCAGTTGTGCTGCATTTCCAGGTGCCTGTAGCATCTGAAAGCACTGTTGGAGTAGAGTTACTTGCTTTAACCACTGGTGTCAGTGGTGGCATCTCACAGAATTGCCTAATTGGCTGTCCATTACCCCATGCTCTATTATTCATCTTCACATATGAGGAGAATACGGACTGACCTGAACTTTTTTCCCATTGTTGTACTTACACATTGTAGAATTAAGTGAGTTTTTCCTTAGGTGTAAAGCTCCCTCCTAATTGCTTGAAGGCCTGGTGCCTGCCTGGGGGGGGCTTGAGCTCAGGGGTGCCTGCATTTGTGGGAGTTGTGCTCCTCTCCTGTTCAGGTGTATAAAGATTTGTGAACCTCAAGCATTCCAGTGATTTTATCAAAACTAGTATTTATCAATGTTTTGTTAAGCATGTAAGTGTTATGGGTGTTATTTGTTAATCAGTATTCATGCATCTCACATGGAAGTTATTTTGGCCATCTAGTCCATGTGCGTAGGCAGCACCATGTGTCTTGTGTGAACCACTGTTTCCCACAAGAATGGAAAATGTATGGTCAACTCAAACAAGGCATGAGCAGCCCATGAGCTTCAGCATTCATAAAACATTTGGAGAGTTCTGGGAAATGCTCATATCCGTATTTATATCCGTGAGCTCTGAGTTTTCTTCCTACTAAATAATACAAAATTGCTTGTACAAAGCAATGCTCATGTGTAAAGAGTTCATCCACTGAAAGTCAAAATTGTCATTTCTTTTACCAGAATAGTCTGAATTTTAAAGTCCACCCTGCAAACAGTCTCCCACTCGCAATCCATTGGGGAAGCTCCATGTTCCAGGCAGTGTGGGGTTTTGAGAAAACTCTGGTCCTCTTGCAATGAACTCATGAACTCATGAACTCCCTGCTTCTGAGTATTTCTGAGAGTATTTTCTCAGAGAAATCACATGCCATAAACTGTGGCTGAAATATTTATCTCACAGTTGGAAAGCTTGGGGCTCTCTTGCATCTGTGCCATGTGCTCTACACCAGTACGATTTGACATCTTTCCTATTGCTGTATCCAAGAGAGTTTTGTTTCTCACCTACTGACAGTGACTTTTTCATCACCATATGTTTTTCTCTTTTTTGTTTTTCTCTTTTTTGTTTTTCTTTTCTGACAGCTCTGTCATGGTCCTTGCTTATACAGCTTCTCTTCTTCCTTGTCTAACATTTCCCTCAATACTATAGCCAAAAGTGGTATGTTCATTTTTTCTTACATCTATTTTTTTTCTTTTAATGTCATATACTTCCTTCACTTGCTGGTTTTTCTGATGGGTATGTTTGTTTAGTTTCACCTCTAATGACTCCCTTCTCAGGGAGTTTAAAGAAAGATCAAAGGTATATGTGTGATGTGCTGTCCATAAGCAGTCTTGAGTGGCCTGTTCTTTAGGGTCCCAATTGTGAATTTTGGGGAAGCCAGTGAGGCAGCTTGACAAGAGCCCCCTAATGAAAAAGCAAGTGCCAATAGAAGCAAAAGTGGCTGCCAGGGTGTGCCCAAGTCCCAGTGCTCTTCCCGCAGCCCATGATGTGAGAGCAGCTCCTTCCCAGAGCTGCTGGCTCAGGTGCTGAAGCTGTCTGTGCTCGTGTCTGCCCAAATGACAACTGAGGAGTGGCTGACCTGCAGCCCTGGCCAAGGATAGCTGGGGGTTGATGGTGTAGGGTTCCACCTGGAGTTTTGTCAAGGGGAGAGGTTTCTCTCCCATTGCTGGTGCTGTGTGGCCAGTGGGGATGGCCCTGTCTCTGCTGTGAATGCTTCCACGAAGCACCCATGGAGGAAGGCAGGCTTTCAGTCTGCTTTTATAGAAGTAAGTAGGGAAAAAAAGAGCTATTACCAAGGCTAGAAGAGCTTCCTCAGGAAAACAATCTTCCTTCTTGCTAAAGCCTACCCACAGGACAGGGCAGAGCTTTTGCCACCGTGCTCGACTGCAGCTCTGCCCCCAGGCTCAGCCTGGCACTTGGTCCCAGCCCTGCTGCCCAGGGTGTGCAGTGTGGGGCTGCTGCATCCCCAGATGACAGCCTGGGCAGAGCTGGGCCTGTCTGTGCCACGGTCGGGAGGTGCTGATGTGGGTGTCCATGAGTTTGCTAAGTGTAGGGGTCTTCTATGAGAATGGTGCAGTTCAGGGAACCCCACAGAGCTTGGGGGAAGCCAGCCCAGCCCCATTTTACCCCTGACTCAGAGGATGTCATCCTTGTCCCTGCAGCCTCCATTTACCAGGGAAAGGTCCTTTTCCTCTATCAGATCCTTGGCATCATTTTGTAACAATTAAAAAATGGGAAATCCTTGGTTAGACAACAGGCACATCAGACACCGAATTATTCATATCTCTCTCACTGTTGCTTTTTCTTTTCTTTCCTGAAAAGATTGCATACAAGGAGGACTCAGCAAAACATCCAGGGATGGAGCGCACGTATTCACGAGTCATCCATAGAGCCAGCTCCTCTGTGCCAGCAGCAAACACTCCAGCAAATCCTGATGTCTGACTGCAGTGTGGGGAACATATGGCCTCAGGAAGATCTGGTGTCTGGGGTGGGGTTTGTTCTTTGTTGTTTAGAGTATTTTTTCCTTTCAGATTAATAGTACTGAAAATTAAGTTGATGGACAATACCAGGAAAAGGATTTGAGGGTTAAGATTTTAATTTATTGGAAGTCTTCATGGGTGTTATTTTTAAAAATGTAAGCTTGAGAATTTTTTTTTGCCTGCCCCAATATTTGCACATTCCTTCTTTTTTCTTTTTTTGTTGTCAGTTTTTGGTTTTGAGCAGCCTTTATTAAGCCAGGCTGATTACAAATTCCCATTGAACAGATAGATACACAGCAAACCCTAAGTTTGCTATAAATTATAATATATCTAATACTAAGTCCTAGTATACATATATTTTAAAGGTCAGAGTGGATGTTTTATAACATTTAAGCATATTGCAATTGTAAATAGAAGATGTGTAAAATATGTCATTTTTACAAAATTTTAAAAAATATCTTTTTAGTTAATTATGACAGTACTAAGAATATGGATAACATCTCAGTTACCATTATATTAAAATATTTGTGTATGTGTATAAAAACATCCATAAAATTTTCTCTTTGAAGGTCTGTGCATTGGTTCATTCCTATGACAGCAGTCTCTGGAGTGGTGGTGATCAGGATGCCTCCTGCATCCTGACTGTAGTTGTGCTGTGGATGATGGAGACACTTATGACATCTGCAGAATGTGGTTTTGGGTTCTCTCCATGGCCCCAGACTGAAGTCACCCTGGGAAGCAGGCTTGGTGTAGTTCTCCTGCTTGAGGCCAAGAAAACTCAGATTTTCCTTTGAAGTTCATAGTCATAGATTTTGCCCAGGGCACGTTGGGAAACCACGTGCCTTGAGTGAGATGTTTGTTTCAGTTTCTGCATCATGTGGGGGATAAGGTGGAGTGGTTGTGCCAGTTCTTAGAAGTTCCCTTTAACCTCAGGAGTTTCCACACCCTTTCATGTTCACTCACAGAAAATCCCTGCTTGCAGCAGTCCCTGCTCATAGTACCCTGTGTATTAGAATTCTACTTTCCTGTGCACATTCCCCACAGTTCTGCTGGGTTTTTTTTCTGTTTAGCTTATTGTCCCTGGAGAGCCTCTGGTGATTCCCCTGAGGCCTCCACAGGTTTGTTCAGTGAAGAGGCCAGCACTATATTTTTCTACCTGAGGGTACCAGGAGGGATTTTCCAGTGTTTTTTGCCTCGTTCTGCCCTCTCTCTCTTCTCATAACACCCCAAGTTCACAAATGGTGCATCTGAGCTGGAGCTGGAGCCTGGCACTGCAGACCAGAGTCAAGGGTGGGCTCTGAATCCACCCCTTCTCTGTGTGCAAGGTAGAGATGCCATGGCCCAGCCTCTACCTGCTTGTAGGTGCTGCCAGCCCCTCCTGCTGTCTCGCTCAGCACATCAGAAGTTTCCCAGAATTCTTGGCTAAGGTTTGGAAACCCTCCCAGTGTCCTTGCCTGGTGGGGGAAGGAGGGGAGTGTTTGGGACAGGCACACCATGGTTTGGGATTGCACTCCTCCAGCATCAGTGCAGCAACAGCTGACCCTCACCTGGGCTTGGAAAGAGCCCAAGTTCTCACCTGGGCCCTGCATAGCAGCATCAACCACACAGCTTGGCAGGAGCTGAGCCCTCCTCATCCTCACCTCGACAGGCCTGGCTCTGTGCTCTGATAACCAGTAGTCTGCTGAAAGGAGTGATGTCTGACCCAAATTTTAACTTGCTTTATGCTGTACATATAGTGGTAGGTGAAGTTACATGTGCTGTTTATACATATATATATGTATGGGAGGAACCCATATCTAATGTATATGTGTGTATATGTGTATATATATATATATATATATATCATCAGTGGTGGCAGCAGGACTGTGCCATACAGAGAGGTAAGTGAGCACCGAGTCCTCTTATCCCTTGGTTTGTTGATCTCACTTGGCTCATTTTTTGTTTATGATGATTTGTGGATGGGTACTTCAGAAGCCATCAAGGTGATTTGGAGACAGACTGTTTCTAATTAATGTTCACAAGAAATTAGCAACTACATCTGTTGATGGCCATTTTTGGGAATAACTTGATTGCAAAAGCATGGTTTGCACTGAGGGAATGTTGCAGGCTGGGCTGAAGGCAAGCTGTGGTCTGTAAAGCAGAGTTAAGGAAATCCCTGGATTGTTTTCTCAATAGCTTGCACACAAGATGTGTTTCATGAGTAAGTCCAACAGCTGTGGGATTTGGTTTATTTTAAGCAGCCAGCTCTGCAGCCTCCTCTGGGGCTTGAGAACCAGCCCATATTCTGGGGTTGCCTTGTTACTGGTGATAGAGATGCTCAGGCTTGAGTGTAGCTGGGTCCTTGCTCCAGATGGCTCTTCCCTTCCTGCTGCGTTCACACACTTTAAACTTTGTGGATGAAAGCAATTAGCACAAACATTAGCTTTGAACCAAGGTTGCAGCAGGGAGTGAAAACAAAACATTAAACCATGGATGGTCCCAGCATTTGAGGGGAGAGAATGAAGAAAATGCAGGAGGCATGTGAGGATGATTACAAGGATGGGGTTTGGCCCTTTCCCATGATAAAATTCAGCAACCCAGACAGCAGAAGTCAGACGTGTAGCACTTAATCCCACACACACACACCCTGTCCATGATGCTGTAGGGAAAGGCTCTTCACACAATTGCTGCTTTTTGAACTCACAGGTTTACATGAGGTCTGCACCACCTTTTTTTCCTACCAAAATCTCCCCTTTGAGACTCCTTTTGTCTAGGGCAGCCATAAGATCTTGATTGGCAGTTCTTGGAGCTGAGGGTTTCTCCAGTAAATTCTTCCACAATTTACTCTTACACCTTTTCCTCCAGCTGGAGGAGGCTCATCCCCCTGGTGGTGTAGGCGAAGCTGGTGAAAGATTCCCTTTCATCTGAGGAAGGAGATCTGTGCAAGCCAGACTCAGATCGAGCTTCTTTAAAAACTTTACAGAGTGCAAAAGAAATTATTCATGTTTGTTACTTAGTGGAAGCTATCTCAACACCCCAAAAGGAGTTAAGTGTTATACATATTTTATGTTTAATCACATCTTTAGTGACACCCAAGCACAACCAAAGGCTTAAATTTCAATTAGAGGGAGGTGTATTAAATGTTTAATAGGAATTATTCCTTACAGGGTAATTATATCTTAGCATTCACTGGAGAGATGTTATCTTGGCAATGTAATATTGATCTGAAGAGGAATATTTTTTAAATTTTATTTTTTGGGTAATATCCAAATGAGAAATGGAAGGGTATGATCTATACCATTCATACTCCAGACACACTGCCCCTCTGCTGGCCGTTCATGGATCTGGATTGGGGAAGAAGTGAAATTGCATCCATACATAAGTTTAAATATGGCTTTTTTGACCTCAGCATGAAAACTATTGTCCCACATGTGCTGAGAAGCTCCAGGCTGCAGGTACTTTTCACATCAGTTTGAATGTTTTTTGAACTGGTAACTGTCTACTCAGTATTTCAGCTGTAAGTAACATGGGACAATGAATCTTCAAGACAGAAAATCTGTCAAGGATATCTGCTATGGACTTGAATGTGTTTAGCAATTTTAACAAGTTTGGTATGCATGCATAAGATTTTTCTCTTAATATTTTGATTGTCACAAAAACAATAAGTGGCCACAGTCACTACAAATTATAACCATGAAGTGAGCTCTGAAGTTAAGCAGTTAAAATCAAAGGATGTTTAAATCAAGTATCAAATGAGAACAAAGAAATGGCATTTGGAGGAAAATACTCAAACCTGTAGAAAAAGAAAGAAAATTTTAAAAACCAAACAAACTAAAAAGCATTTTTCATTTAAGAGAATTGCTTTGAAATAAATAAAAACTAATCCAAAAGGCAAAGAACAGCCAAATCCATGTAGAACTACAACCATGACCAGGAAGGACCTTCAGCTTCACCACTGCTGCATCCCCTCTGCTTTCACACGAGCTGCTTGGACAGGAACCACTTGGCACAAACCACCCAGCCCCACACTGGTCTCCTGCTCCTTCTGCCATTGCTTTGCTGTCTGGAAGTCACAGCATGGAGTAGGAAGGGGTTTTGTGTTATTTTGTTTTAGGTTCTTCTGCTTTTGCAGTGGCCCCAGGTACACATATTCTAACAAGGAAGAGCAGGGTCCCATTCTGGTGAGCACACGTTGTGCAACAGTGGAGAGAAAACCTCTTGATTGTCTTTTGGGCTGCCAAGGTGCCATGGGCCAGCTCCCTGCAGGAGAGCACCTGCTTGGCTTCAGCTGCCAGGTGAGCCTGTGCTCAGAAGAGCCACTGCCTGCTCAGGTGAGCCTGTGCTGGGATGCTGCACCACAGCAGAACACAGCTCCTGGGAGATGGAAGTGTGAACACAGAGCTGGGGATAGTGGGTCAGGAGTTTCCCAAGATCAGAGGTGCTGCAGCAGCGCAGTGTCCAAACTGCCAAGGCTGGGACACTGGGGTCACAGGGCATCAGGGTCGTAATCCCCTGCCTCGTTTCAAACCTTGTGTAGTGCCCATTCACACAGCTCTGCTCCAGCCTCCTCCAGGGCTGATCACTCCTGCACTTCAAACACAGAACCCTTCTTACTGAGAAACACAAGTGAAATTATTTACTAATTAAAACTGAACAAAATAACCAATTTTAGTTGGGAAAAGCAGGAGAAAATTTGGGAAATACTAAATTGATGGTTTTGTTTCAAAATTACTTAAATCAGGGACGTGCAGAGTTTGTTCCAAACGAGGCTGGTCCCTCTGGCTGTGCTTTCCACACCAGCTCCCACTGGGGCTGAGCCAGCTCCTGACAGCCCAGGGTGGGCTCGTGGCCAGTGGCAGAGCCTGCAGAGCCTAGCTTGGGTGCCCACAGCTCTCCCTGCACGGGCCCTTCCAGCCTGTTTTTGTTTGCAGTCCACAGAGAGCAGCTCTGGGCAGCTGTCAGCTTGCTGGGCAGCTGGGGGAGGAAATGAGAACATTATTATTCTTTTCAAGAAATGTCCAGCACAGTTCCTTGGTGAAATATTAGCTATGGAAAATATCAAGTAACTTTCCTACCTTCCAGGCATGTGTTGGAACATTTGGAGATGGGGAAAAGTAAAAGTACCGTGAAACCAGCAGTGTTAGGGGAAAGCTGCCACAGCATGTAGATTATGAGGCCAAGAGAGTATTGAGTGGTTTTAAGGCAGAATGGTAAAGAGCTCATCTGGGAGAGCCTCCGATTCAGTAAGAGGTGTGTGTATTTCACACTATAGTCTCAAGATGCAAAAACACCAGCAGCCAAGCAGTTCTGGCTCATGGCACTGTAGGAGGAGGTGCTGCTGCTCCCCAGGGAAGCTGTACCCAACAGAGGTTTGGGATCTGCCCCAGACATGTCCTGTGCCTTCAAGAGCATCACTGAGGCACAGTCAGGTGGGAGTCAGAGTAATGAGTGCCCTTAAAGCTGGGAGGCAAAGCCTACACGAGGTATGTGCGTGGTTTGTAATGTTTTGTTGAGTTGACAATGTACAAGAATTTTTAGAAAGTTCTTAGTAACGCCAAAGTGCAATCATAATTACTGACATCTCTGTCCAGGTTGAGGTTTTTCATAACTCACTAGAGTATCTTGAAGTTATCAGTATAAACATCTCATCATGAACAGCAGCATGTTTCCTTTCTTTGTATTAACTACGCCCCATCTTACAGAAGCTGCATTTTAGGTGTGCTTTTTAAACTATGCTCCCATGGGCTGTTCTAGTTAGCTAGTCACTCAGTGTTTGTTAGGGACAGCTGTGAGGGTATTGCTCACTCTGTGATACATTCTGTGACCTGCAAAGGCTATGTGATGTTCCCTGTAGTTCTGAGTCATGGTTTAGATGTCATTGTACAGATGTGCCTATGGTGAGATAACTTATAGCTACAGGGTTTCAAATATACTCACATTTTATAAGTGTTTTGCTTGAGAAAAGAAAGCAGAGTAAGAAATTATTATTATTGTTGTTGTTATTACTATTATTAATTATAATAATTTTAAGATGTATGTTGTGCTTGAGGCTGCTCTGTAATTGTGATACTCTCTCCCATGAATGAAGGCTTATTTTAATTTGAAAGATATCACAAGTTCTGTGCAGGTAACTTTGGGCCCAGTTGTGAGCTCCTCATTATGAAAATCTCCAGCTGAGCATAAAGATTCTCTTGCATGAGGCATGGGTTTGCACTCCATACCATATGTTGTGCTTGCAGGGGGCTGGCATAAAAGAGATTAATTCTGGTTATTCCACACTAACTTGAGGATCCATTTAAAGAGACAGAGACCCAGAGCTTTGGAAAATCAACATGGAGACCTAAAGGGTCCTCTTAGAAGTTTCTGTAGCCAAACTTCATGCCAGCCCAATCCAAAACCATAGCCAACGTTTTCAGATGTGACTCATGTATCTTGGTGTTTCTATTTCACGTATTCAGGTTAAGCCTTGTTTTTCAAAAGTATTGAGCATCCCCTGCTGGAATTCAGACCCCTTTCAGAGACCTTGAATGCTCAAAATCAAAGCTTCTTTTAATATGGGTCACGTGGGATTTTCTGCGTACATGTGGGAATTAAGGCACAGTCAGGCAAATGGTCCTTGCAAAAGGAAAAGGATGCTTAACAGCTAAGTTAAACAATGTCCTTTTAACAGACTAATCAGATAAATTCGTGCCATCATGACCCAATGAGATGTTGAAACCTGAGAATGCCTTACACATACAATTGATTTTTGCCATCTTGCTTTGTTTCTGGGAGGCTGTGGAGCTCACCCCACACATCTGCCTCGCTGGACCCACTGTGAGCAAGTCCCCACTCAGCCGTGGTTAAAAGGGAGCTTTAACCAGTCATGAGAGAAGGGCGAGGTCTCATTCAAGCAGAGAGCAGCCCGGCTGGGGGCGATTCCAGGGGCTCTGCCCTCCCCGCTGCTGCGTCCCCTCTGAGGAGACAGCCCTGTCCCCCTGTCCTCATGCTCCCCTGTCCCCCTGTCCCCATCCCAGTCAGCTGGAGCAATTCCAACTTCCGTGCCGAGGACAGAGCATCCCTGCAGACTCCGGCTCTTTTGCACCACAGTGAAGCATACAACATGTCCAAGTCAAAAATCAAGCAAGGACTCGGGGCACAGCGATGTTCAGTGAGAATTGGAGGGGTTTGGCACTGACCCTGACCAGAGCTGCTGTTGCACTTCTGCTTGGTAATTTTTTATAGGATGCATAAATCCATTGTTGTTGACATTAAAGGATGATTAACAGCAAACCTTCCCTGCAGACTCCAGCCCTGACAGATCTGGGCTTGCTGCTGGGCTGAGGGACCTGTGAGCTGTTCTATTCCCCAAGATCTCCTGTTGGGGCTGGTGGGCTGCTGTGCTTCTTCCCCATCCTGTCCCAGCGAGGCTGGAGATGCAATGCATCTTACCTGTGCTCTGCTGGATAGGTTTAGCCCAGAAAAGGGAGGCTCTGTCTTTGCACAGCGGCTCCCTTGCCACTGGGAGGCAGGACACACCTCCAGCTGCAGACGGCACAAAAAACATCCACACACCTGCTGCTAATGGATTTTCCAGGACAAAATGTTGTTGTTTAAAAAGACAATCACCGTACTAGAGTAACAATTAGTCTTTTTTGATTATTTTTCTCTCTCTTGACCCCTGAGGTTAGAGAGAGAAAAATAATCAAAACAGGGGTCAAGAGGGATTTGTCAAGTGAGACAGCTACAAAAGCTATTCAGCAGTGGTGGTGGCTTTGCAGGTGCTGTTTTCTGCTGGGGGCAGTTTTCACACTGTCCCTTCCCAGCTCTTAGTGCACCCCTTTCCCAGCCATGCACACACAGCTGCTGCCTGTCACCAAGCTGGGCAGGGGCAGAATAATGAGTTGAGCTTTCTTGGTTTGGATGAAGATGCTCCGCAAGGTTTCTGTGTTTTGTTTGCAGATTTTTTGCTGCAGTACTATGTGGTAAGCCATTTGTACAGTCCACTGAGACTGAGCACATCCACCAGCAGCCACACAGAGATATCGCTATGGGGCTCCTTGCAGAGAGCTTCAGCTATGACTGAGGTGAGAACAATTCCACCTGGGTCCATATCCTACCAAGGACAGCTTGCCAAAGCATGTCAGCTGTGAGAAACTGCCCTTTCTGTTAAAAGACTTAAAGTGTTTTTAGCAAAACCCCCAGCATTACGGGTGACTGCAATATGCTTAGGAAGGCACACTGAAGATACATCCACCAAAATCTGCAGCCTGCAAATGTGTCATGGCTAAGAGGCACCCAGCATGTTTCCCACCCATGGCACACAGAGCAGTAGCATCCAGGAGCTGGCAGGGTAAGCATATGTCTTGGAGCCTGCTGGCTTTACAAGAAAACAAGATTGGGTGCACGGAGTTCTTTCTGCTTTCAGGGAACAGACTGGTCAGCCCCAGGGGCAAAGGCAGCTTTGACAGGTTTTCATTGTCCAAAACTCCTGAGTCATCTGGCCCTTTCAGCAGGGGCAACTGTACAAGGTTACAAGACAAAAGTCGTTTCCTCAGACCTTTCTGGTGCATCAAAAGGTCTATGCCTGCTCCAATCTGGTTCCAGAGGAGCAGCGGGCATGGGATGTCAGGAGCAGATGTCTTCAGCTACAGCTGGGGTAAGCTAATTGCTGAGATGGTAAGTGTCCCCTGCCCAGCCAAACCTGCCAGTTGCAGGATCAGCAGCAATATTTAATTACACATGGGTGCTGTCATTGCTCCAGTGCCTTATCTGCTTGCTGGAGAAATAGACTCATAATGCTCCCTACAGGTTATCCCCAGCACAGGGACACCTACACTGTTATTTAATCCTGGGTCCAAGCCCAAGAGAAATGCATGGGTGCAGTGGGCTTCATCTGTAGCCTGAGGATTCGCATTCGTTTCACAACTCTGCCTGCAGCCCAAACCATGCAGAGCCCTCTAGAGAGGCTTCCAGGATGTGACAGCAGGGCTGATGCTGGCAGCGCCACCTCCCCATAGACCCGGTGGCTTCCTCACCACAGCCCTTCTGACACCTCTGGAAAAACAGAGACTGAGTCATCTCGTGTTTGAAGCATCTCACAACAGTTTTCCTTTCTTCCCTCAGCCTCCAGCAGCAGAGTGGCAAAATGCACACAGATTAAATGCCTTTTTTTTTTTTCCCTTTCTGTTATTCCTGAGTCACTGTTGAGTTACTAGGAAGTGAGGGGCCTCAAAGCAAAACGTGTGTTAAATTCTTTCCCTGTTGACACTCTGGCATTCTCAGTTCTGTATTTTGAAGTAGGTTTTGGGGAGCAGGAAGACTGTTCCACAGGCTTTTGCATCTTACTGCCAGAAGAAAGATGGCTTTAGGGACTAGGTGATGAGAGAAATGTGGGGGATTGTGTTTCTCTTACTAATGCAAGAATCATGCCTGGTGTGTCTCTCGTTACACTCCTGGGTGCTGGTGCCAGCACTCCACTCCAGCGAGCCCCCGTGGGCACCCAGAGAGGGCCCAGGCTGTGCTGCAGCCTTCCAGGTGAGCTTTGGTGTACCTGCTCGTCCACCACAGCTGCTGCCACGTGTTGTTTAATAGCAAGGTTCTTGCACTGTATCGACTTTCATTTAGAAATTTAATTTTCCTGAGAGAAATTACTAATTCTGGAATTGAAATTCCAGATACACAGAGCAAAAAAGTGTAAATCACCTCATGTTAGGGAAGACACAAATTGCTGCCCAGCAAAGGATGAGCCTGTCTCTGTGCCATGGGGATGTGCCTTTTTGGGCAAACCAGAGGAAGTGGGCTCTGTCCTCCTCAGCCGTGCGGAGAAAAGCAGGAGGCAGGGGAGGGGCGGGCGGGCTTGTGCTGGGGCAGCGGTGCCGCGTTGACAGTGATTTGTGCACAGGGGAGAGCCCAGCTCTGCTCTGAAACGCGAGCCCCCGAATGAATAAATCATGGCCCTGTCTTGGCAGCTCGGCCCAGCCCTCCCAGGGCCGGGATCTGGCCTGTGCAGGGAGGGACTCCCATTGTCCATCGGCTTTTAAGGGCAGGGTGTGCCGAGGAGCCGCTCGGCAGGGCAGGGGCCATGGAGGGGAACGCGCACCTGCTGCAGGTCATCCGCAAGATGCGCTCCCAAATCAACAAGCTGGAGAGGGAGAACAGGGCCCTGAAGGGAGAGCTGCAGGGCTGCGGGCAGAGAGAGGTGCCGGCACCAGGAGATGGGCACGGCGGTGCGAGGAACCTGGGCTGTGATGGGGAGGGACCGCCCGCATCTCCCGCATCCCTGCAGGGACGCGCCGCGGCAGCGCCGAGGGAGCCGACAGGTACCGAGCACGGGGGCTGGCCGGGGCACACCTCTGGTGCTGCCCGTGCAGGATGGGCCAGCCCGCGGGCAATGGGGATCAGCTGCTGGCTGCTCTGGTCGGCTCCACGGGAGTGTGCTGGCTTCGTTCTGCGCTCACACCCGACCCGCCAGCGCTGCGTGTCTTGCTCTGGGGGCTTTGCAGGGTGCATCCACCCAGCTCAGCTTAGTGGAGTAGTTTGCTGCTGCTCAAACAAATGATTCAATTCTAAAGGTTCCGTTTGCTTGAGCAGAATTTGACTTTGTGTCTTTTTGGGTTTTCACAGGCATGGGCTCTCCTCCACGTGCCTGTCCCCTCTCTGTTCCAGGCAGAAAAGGGCCAACACTCTTAACCATGCCATAACCTATCCTGCCTTAGACAAAGATGAGAAAAATGCTACGAATGATAATGAAGAATAACGGGTTGGCTGCATGCATCATGCCAGATGTGCGGTTTATTTTTCTAGATAACACAGTTTGTTATTGCTGAGGCAGAGAGAGGTCAATATATAGGAATGCATTCTCTTCACAGTTTTATCGGACGAGCAAAATGGAAATATTTCTCAGTTAGAGAGGTCTGGCTGGGACTTCTGGAGGAATTAATGAAGGAGAAATCAGAGCAAAATGTTGTTTGGTGAGAAGTTTTGGAGAAATGGCCCCACAAGTTTTCATGGAGACAAATCTGTGTGAAGTAATAAGATGAGATGCTGACCAGCATAAGTGGATTTTCGTGCAGCCAGAGGGGTGCTGTGATGGAATAGTGGTTGTTGCCAATCCCACTGACCCTGTGGCCAGGCTACCAGCCTGAAGGCCTCAGGTAGGGCTGCTTACGGCTAGGGTTGTCATCAGTTTGGGAACAGCTCTGTGGTCTTTTGGCAAGTGGGAAAGCTGTGGAAAGTGCTTTCTGTACCTGTGGCTCTTTTTCTCCAGCTGTCTAGGGCAAAAGGTGGAACCTAAAGGCCTCCTCTGCCTCTCAGCCTCACTACATACAAAACGTTTTTGAGCCCCAAAAAAGTGATTAAAAATAGAATGGTAGATCATTTGGGGTTGGAAGGGACTTTAAACATCCTCTAGTTTGAATACCCTTGCTATTGGCAGGGACGCTTTCCATAGACCAGATTGCTCAAAGACTCATCCATCCTGGCCTTGAACACTTCCAAGGATGGGGCACCCACAACTTCCTTGGGTAACCTGTGCCAGTGTCTCACATCCTAAAATCTCATGTCCCATCTTTTAGCTTAAAACTGTTCTACCTTGTTCTATCACTGTCTGCCCATGTAAAAAGTCGCTCTCCAAAAATACACTGAGGATATCTGAATTGTCATTATTATTAATATTCATTATTAATTAATACTTAGTGTTAGTATTGTTTTTATTTCTGCTTTTTTTCTCTTCTCCTCAGATACTGCCATGACTGTGAGGCGCTACCCCACCATCTCCCCAGCTCCTGCTCCTTCCAGCAGCAGGTCCCACTGGGCTGGTAGGAAGCCTCCAAGCAGTGGGCTCCTGGAGGTGCCAGGCAGTGCCCAGCCACCAGCCCTTCCTGCTGCAGCACAGCTCAGCAGGGAAGAGGAGAAAGGGCTTGAAAAATCAGCACCCAGCTGTCTCTCCTACAGCCACTCCAGCAACATGAAGCTGTTTGAGGAGCACGTTTATAAGTGCCCGTAGGTTTGGTTTGCCTTCAAAGTACCACCTGCCTGGGCTGGTCACAGGTTTCATCTAATCAGATATGTGAGCTTTGCTCTGGGCTTTAGTACGTTATCAGCAAAATGGTTGTTTGAATGTACGTGGGCCCTGAGCAGACTGGAGACCTCTCCTGAGGAAGTGGTGCTTCTCCTCCCTGCACTTCATGAGGTTTGGTAGTGGTAGCATGTTACATTTGTTATAGAAAGGAGAAGCTGAGAGAGAGAGAAGGGGGTTGAAATCTTTGCTCTGTTAAAGGCAAGAAGAGTTTTGCAGATTGATGTGACGTTCTGACGAACTAAGCTTGAAAGGGATTTTTAAACTTTGAAGAAAAAGCATGGGAATACGAAGGAACTCTGCACTATGCCTTTAGAGGTGTGAATACTGTGGCTCGTGGATTTAGATGTACTGTATCATGTTTCCCCTGTAACTGAAGCATAGCAAGTTAATGCTTTCAGCCTTGAAAAAAGTAGACTCAGGACTTCTAAATTAAGCTTCTAAATTAAGTGAGATGGCTGCTGGACCAGCCCTGAGTGTCTCTACTCATTGATGAGAAGCTTTCCTGCACAGGACAACCACCACAGGTAGAACCAGCAGTCATGAGACTGTGATATATGATAGCCCAGCCACATCCTGTTGCTGATACATTCACCTTGGGTATTCATGCTGATTCCTGGGTTTAGCCCAATTATGCTGTGCTCAAAAAGAAAATAATCCAAATGGCCTCAAAGCATGTGTTTGAGCAGGGAAAGTCGAAGGCTCTGCCTGCCTGCCCGTGCATGTCCTGGGACAGGACTCCAGTGGCCACCCCAGGGGCTGACACCTGCTATGGGTTGTGTCACCTGTGTGGAGGTACCTGTGCATGGCACATCACTACAGACTTTATTGACCCCCTAAATCCTCAGAGCAATGTCCAGGCCCTTGCACTCCCTATGCAAAGCTGATTTGGGGCCCAGCTCCTCTCTGAGAGGCTGCAGGGGACAACAGGGTTAAGCTTTCAAAGGCACCTGGGTTTTCTTGTAAGGACATTTCAGGGTCAGAGGTTTTACAGCAGTTAGACACCTAAATTTAGTCCCTGGCAGGGAACTCGTATGGTTTTCCAAAGCAGCCTGACCCTGCAACTCTGGATTTCTGCACACGCTCCACTGGCTGCAGGGATGTTCCAGACTCTGGGTGCACACGAACACCTCGGGGGCTTTGCCCTGGATCCAGCTCACGTGGAAGGTGTGCATGGTGGGGAACACCAGCGCGCAGGCGTGGGATGGCAATGGCAAATACTGCTGCTGGCTCATGAGGGGAAAGAGCTTCCAGGGCAATCAAAATAGCAGCACGGATCTGTTACATCGAATGCCTGGGGACCTGCCGGGTGCCCCGTGGCCGAACGAGAGCGCTGATGATTTTATCGCTGTCCTTAGAGCTGCCTTGCCAAGCTCAGCAGTGGCCCATGGGCACTCACTGCCGGCTGCTGTAGGAGAAGTGGCTGTGGAATTGCTTTTCACCTAACCCCCTCGGTAGGCTGGTTGATATCCTGAAGCACAAAGCTTTGTGTTTCTCACACCAAAAAACATTTAGTATCTTTTACGGTCCTAAGGGTGGGTGCTTCCATTATGTACTCAAATGTCTTGACACAAACACGAAACTTAGTTAGCTTTTCACTAGTAAGGTAAATTCTAGCAATTAGTTCGGCAAGCTTATTAAGCTTAATTTTTTACAAGGATGGCATTTTTACTTTCCAGCATGCTGCTTCATGTCAGGTTTTCCTATTGTTTGTTTATTGTAGCTTACTCACATTTTGCTCCAAAGCTATAATCCTGTATGTGATATGGATACTTTTGCTTTAAAATTAACTCTGTAGAAGCATCACCTTGAATTGATATAGAGTGCAGTTGCATCCACACCACTCCTAACAAATCATCTCTAATTTGCATGTCTAAAATATTTTAATTCATATATGCTAAAGTATTATTTCTACCAAGGGATGCCACTGTGTTTGGTAAATGAAAAAAAAAATCTATTAAATATTTAAATATAAGATAAGAGAGGCTGAGAACTCTTTTTGGGGCTATTATACTAAAATTACTGAAGGGTCTCTGTGAAACCACAGGATTCTGTGCACACACAGCTTTGTACACACGAGTCAGGCACTGATAGAGAGCTGTGAGACACAATGGAAACAAGGCAGATGATTCCAGCAGAGAGGATCATGCTTGGTCCTTTGGGATGACCACAAATGGCATGAAATCCTGCCTCCAGTAGTGTGCAAGGGTTGAAAGAACTTAGTTTTTTCTTGCTGGGTTGGGTTGGTGTTTTGGTGGTTTTACTTTCTCTGCATGTTTTGTACATTTGCAATCCTCATAATGATTTCTCTTTTTTTTTTTTTTCCAGGGGTAAAGCAAAGGCTGTGAGTTTCCTCTTACCAATGGATATGTCATCATTTGCTGAAAAGCAAGGTTCTCTCAAAAGCCCACAAAATTAGAGCATGAAACATCTAATGACCATCACTGAAAAGGATATGTGAGCTGGTGAATTTTTAAAGGCCCATTGACTCCCGAGATAAATTGGTCTTAAATGATAGCTGTGTGTCAGGTTCCTCTCCTGCAAAACGTTTTGGCAGGATGCCCACAGTGCATCACCCAGCCGTGTTTGGGTCACTGGCCTGATGTTCAGCATGGAAATGGAAGCCACAACAAAGCCAGCTGGAAGCCCAGACACTGTGATGAAACTGCACAAAGCAAAGGTGCCTCTGCAAAGTGCTTCTGTGCAATGTGTCTCAAGGATCCCTTACCTCAGGACTGATGTGAACAGGGTGCTGAAGCTGGGTTTGGTGTGTTTGTCACAAAAAGCAGAAACCCTGTCACCACTTGTGTTTGCTGATTCCCTTGGCAGAATGGTGTCTGATGTAAATGACAAAATAAGAATTACCAAAGAGCCTGTGAGGTTTTCTCTGTAGGTAAAACTTTCAAACCTCACTAATACAGCAAAGTTAAGGAGATATTACAGATTCAGTTAATGTTGCCCTGCATTTCTGCAAAGCTTGGCAATGAGTTTATGCCCATTTGGGGTTCACTTCTAACAGAGCACAGGGGAGAGTAAGTACTTATTGGTATGAAAATGTGACTACAAATCTGCTTCTCACTTGGTATGCTTATCCAGCTGGAGACTAAAGGCCAGACACCAAGTCAAAATAGGAAGAATTGTGACTATCATAATTTTTTAGGAATGGCTTCTCAGCACAACTTAGACCAAAAATCATTAGCAGAAATTCAGCAAGCAAGTACAACATCACTGTGAGACAGAACTACAGACAGCTTGCAAAAAATGAGCAGTGCTTGTTAGTCTAATCATATAAGTGAAGATAATGTTCCATGTGTTTATTTTGATTAGAACTATTTATGGAATCAAAATACTGCACACTGCTATTTTTCTGTAAAGGAAGCACAGATGATTGAAAATTGTAGAGAGAATACATGAATAGTAGATGTTTTAAGGAAGATTTTAATCTCATTGTCTGCTCTTAAAGTCTTGAGTTTTCTAGGGTGGAAGCAAAGACTTAGTAGAAAAAAAATCCCCTCTGGATTTTCCATGTTGTTGTATACTTCTATGGAATTGTGTGTTTCTTTTTTCATTCTTAATTCCACCATAGTTTTTTTATATTCAAGTGTAGTTTTAATATATTCCCACCATTGAAGTAATAATTTCAATTTCACTGTTATTTTATTTATGCCTTTTTATCTTCAGCTTGGATCCATACAGAGTTGCATTGTAATGTCAAATGTAATGAATTAATGCAAACGAGGTTCCAGTTTGGAACATTTACTAGCAGCCCATTTTAGAAGGCTTTACAGGGAAGTGCTTTATAAATGTTTTAAGGAAAGCATAATTTGTGGGAATTAAACACTGCATATGTGTTCAATTAAGCACTTAAATCCAGTTGTTTTCACTTAAGCAAGCAACAAGTCTGAAAGATCTGACCCCTGAACCTTTAAGGTACCCAAACTTTTACAGTTCAGGTTTTAATACCAGATTTAATGGAATTTGAGAATCAATATGCTTTAGAAAGCTTTCAAAAGTCTCAACTTTTAATTTTTCTAAGCCTCAGCTTCCATGAAGCAGTGGTGGGAATTCTCTTCTCCCAATTCACTATAGATACATGACTGACACAAAGACTGAGTAATTTCGTAGGCAGAGGAAAAGAGAATAGAAAAGGTAGAAAGGAAAACAGGAATCAAAGTAGTCATTGACAAATGGCAGTCAGTATATTAATGAAAATATTTATTTTTAATTATATTTCTGCAGTTTTTTTAAGTGCCTACAGATTTAAAAACACAGGATGATGCACAGGCACATTTATTTTTAGAAGCAGTTGTGCAGATTTGACCCAGCTCTGCACCTCCAGAAGAACCAGATTGTAGCAGATGCCACAGAGAAACCACTGAGCACATCATTTTTACCATACTACAGCATGAAGTAACTTACCATGGAGCACTTACTGGCAATTAAAACATTCCAATATTAAACACCCATAGATTGTTCAGTGCAAGAAGGGCAGATTTAAGCAAAGCAAGTGTTAAAGGACAGAGAGATGCTGGCAGCAGTTAAGCCACGGTTCTTTTCTTTCTTCTTCCCATGATGATCCATACAAGTTCAGGAGAGTTCTGGGTTTCTGCCTAAAACTCTGTAGCATATCTATATTAAACCTCAGAATATATACCAGACCCTATTCACTGTTGGCCAGACTGGTTGGACCATTTCCAACTGGAAATTCTTTTTTTCCAGAGAAGTGGTTGGTGATGTTCAGCCACACAGGTGTGGGACTGCAGGAACACCAGAGACAGCAAGAGCTCCCCTGCTGCCTTCACACTGGCCACTGAGAGATGTGAACCCCCGTGTCACACTTGTGCTTGGGACTAAAGTGGCTTCAGATCTCCACAGCAAATGCCAGTAATGACAGAGTCCTCCAGTGCCATTTGTTAAACGACGTGTTCTCCGTTCCATCAGCAGGATTAGTCAAGAGTACTGAACCACATCTCTAGGCTGGAGACACAAAAGTCTTTTCAGAGCTCCTTCTTGATTTCAGTCACTGGGATAGTGCTGATTTAACTGTTACTTCACTTTTACATCACTGTGAGTGAGAGGAATTGGGTATCCTCATCAGCAAAGTCTTTTTAAAGCTATGGCTGTACTACAGAAGCACAATGCCAAGAGCACTGGCATGATGGGGAGGACTCACCAAGAGTGAAGGTGATATTTAGATTGTGTCTGAGGGTAGCAGAGAGTCCAGTGTTTGAAATCTTGATACCCAGCTTAACAATTAACAACCCTTAGACACAGCATCAACATACTGTAGATCTCTCCCTTGCCAAAATAATGAACAATACTTCAATAACAAAATCAAAATAAATAAGTAAAGCTTCCCATTCATAAAATTGGACTCCCTGAATGGTGCTGCTCAGCTGTATGGTGGAAGGTTCTCCTGTTACAGGGTGTGCCTGCAACAGCATTTCACTCAGCCAAGAGTACACTCCTGAGAGAATTTCCTCAAAACCCACCTACTATGCTTTGTTTCTCACTGTAGAGTGGTCTCACAGCACACAAATGGATCTTTTCTGGACGAAGCTAAGTCAGAGGATGTGCCTATGAGGTGTTCCAAAAGCTAACAGGTATTCATTGCATGGAATCACACCCTGCAAGCCCCCGGAGCACTTCTTGCATGGAGAACAGCACCCATGGTTTCACTCTGTGCATCCTCCTCTGCTGGTCTAATTGCACTAATTGTTGCTGTAGACAGGGCTGCCGAGCTCCTGGACTATGGAGCTCCTGTCTCAGAGATTTGGAAAAAAAAAAAAAATAACCAGGTGAAATTTCATCTGGCTATACTATAAAGAGGAGGAGATGCCTTTCATCAGTCTTAGCTCTCTGTCTGGAGTTTAAAGAGGCTTGCTCTTGCTGCAGACACAGAGGTGGAAATGTGATGCTCCAGACTGTTAAGGAGGAGTAACATTATCACCTCTTCCAGTGAGTTCTTGCCCAGAGTTCACATTGGTCTCATGCCTGAACCCTTAGTTGATGAATCCACACCCAGAGGTAATAAATCACTGTGCAGGGCACATCTTCTGTCAAAGTCACCCACCTATTCCAAGCTCCATTTATAGGAGTGATAGCACAATTTATGATGTCGTCTACCACCTTTATATCCATTGTATTTTTGCTCCTCTCTCTGAAATCCCTGACAAATGAGCTTCAATTTTTCTCTCCCATTTCTGATCAGGCATAATCTAAGCACATGTCAGCACGGAAGTATTTCAGTTGAGCAGCCTCTGATACCAGGTAATATTCTCTCATGCTGCTGTTTTCAGTGATACTAGCAACATTAATTCCAGCACTGACAGTCTCCTTCTGCAGTCCTGATGTTTTTTCTTGTTTAGCTGGGGTGACAAAATAAACTTGAAACTCATTTGAAGGTCTCAAATCAGTTGTAGGCCTTGAACAGTCTTTCAGTGTTGTGACAAATCTGATGCTCTGTAACTCCACTACGTTCTTCTATGGCTGGTTCAAAGATCAAAAATGCTCTCACTGTTGGCTGCTATCAAGCATGCATTATTGTCTCTTCAGGACGCAACAATACAGGTTATTTTAGATCTATTCTGCACTTCCATTTCATAATGCCTTTACCCAACAAAAGATCCATTAGGAAATTAAGCTGTTTTTGCAGTTAAAGCATAGGTGGAACGCTGCTAACCTTACATGGGGAAGTTTTTGGCTGTGCTGGAGTCAAGACAGATGGTCACTTCAGGGAATGTTTCTTTTATGGCAAGTGCTCATTTGAGTAGGAATATTTCTAGCTGGATGAGTCACCTCTTTCTTGATCACTGCATCAGATACCAACACATGATTTTTACACAAGGATATTCAAAGATGTGGCACAGGCTGAAAATGCATCTTCAAAGCATCCTGCAAGGGTTTCTTTCTCCACTGGGAGTATTATATGGCCCATGTAGATGGAATAAAAAAATTTCATCCACTGTTTTATTTTTACTGAAAACTGTGATGAAATGTCTTTTTTCTTTTTTTTTTTTTTTTACAAAATCATGTGGTACTCATATACAAAATCAGTCCCATAACAGGAAAATGCACAAAATCATAATAAAATGTCTCTGTTTAATGTAAAAGTAAGAAACTTAGAGTAAAGTGCAAAAATTAGAGCGAACATTTCTATTCTGTGGCTCTTCAGCAGCAGGTTTGACTCTTCCCTGGTTTGGAGGACGAGGACCATCATCTGCATGCTGGTTGCCATGGAGACTCCCATCGCTTTTGGAATCACAAGTTTTGCCTGAAAGGAAACGCTCCTGCAGTGTGAGTTTTTAAGGACCAGAAAGGTTTCTGTTTGTCAGCACACCACATACCAGATTAACCAGCACATCTAAGCAGGTGGGAGGGAAGGCAGTCAAATATTTTCTAGTAATTAGCAACAACATATTCAGTCTGTATAAAATCCACAAAACACATAAATAGAACTGCAAGCCTAGCTGCATTAGATTTGGTTGTTATGGCATCAAACCTGTTATCTTTCCATATCAGCTACTTAAAGGAGAATGAACTTTGGCCCCAGAACATGAGCATGGCAATAAATCCTTCTGAGTCCTGCAGAAGACAGGATTGAGGTTTCTCTTGAGTTGGTAAGGCTCCCCCATAACTACATCTTTTCTAGGAAAAGATGTGTGCATGAACAGTTGTGTGCATGGGTCTGTCCCTGTGAAGAGCTGCCTAACTTTTATCCATTCTATTTGCACTCCCAAAAGGGCTCTGGGCTTTGACAGCTCTGTCAGCTTCTTTCTCACTAGTGCACAATCAACACCTGGGACTTCTGCAAAGGTGAAATGTCTGGACCTAAGGATTGTGCAGAAGGATAATGTGTGTATGTTGGCCTTAATTTATGGCTTGAATAAAACTGTGGTTATTCAGAAGATGAATATAAAGAACTTGCAAGATTTAGCCTCAGTTATTTCCTAGTTCTGTGGTTTTTGTGAGATGGTAAGTAAATACCTGCTAAATCTCCAACTTTCATTTGATTTCTTCTTTTGAGGCTGTTTTGTGTATCTGTGGGGGCATCAACATACTTCATTGCAACAGTTGGGGTCTGGTCCTTCTTTTGCTGAGTCTGAGTAGCTGAAAGAAAAACACAAAAGGACATTTAACTGGATTGTATTAACGTTCATTTGTTCAAGGAGGTAAATGTGTTGAGTTGACTCTACCTTGGTGATGAGAACTTGGTGTAGTTTCAGTCTTGCCTTCTGGAATGGACTGAACAGATTCATGTCCAGTATCTAAATCTTTCACTGGCCTTCCCATAATCTCATTCTCAGTTGCAGATTTATTTCTAATGAGAAAGTATGTGTGCATTTTCCCTTTGCCTTTTACTTCTATTTCTCCTCTTTCAGTAATTTCAAAATTCTTGTGTTTTAGGCACCTAAAGTATCAGAAGCAAAATGACACATGAAAATTCAAGACAAGTAAAAACGACACTGATGTTTTAAAAGAGCTGAGTGATCAAATCACAACAGTCTGGGAAAAAGAGTCTCGATTTGTGAACAACTGAGGATTTGTTTCAGCTGTTTATTCAAGCCTGCTTTACATGTACAGCTTGATCACAAATTAATGGCTCACATAGAAAAATACTTCAGTAGGTTGGAGGGTTCCTGTTTACCAGTAAATATAAATTAAGAACTGAGGCAGCCAGACAGAATTATCCCCAGTCATTTCATCAGAGAAGACAATCAAGTCAGTCAAGCATGATTGACTAATTTCTTTTACATCCAGACTTGCTATCCCCAATTGCCTTTTTCGTGTGTCCAAAAATGGCCATTTGATTTTCACTGGGACTGACATGAGGCTGATAAGCCTACAGTTTCACGTTCCCATTTTTCCATGCAGCTGTAGTTTTCTTCAGCTGCTATGGTGCTGACAGTCATGCCTTCCAGAGCTGACAGCCAGCAGCTCTGCAGTGCCATCACCCAGCTCTCATTTCCTCAGGTCCCTTCTGCTCCCAAGCATTTCTGTAGACTGAGCTCTCTCAGAAGACCCCTGCTCTGATCCTCTTCCAGCACACATAGTTCACCTCCTCCTTGAACCCTGACTCTTGGTGCAGGGACCTTGAAGATCTCATCAGTGAAGACCAAAGCAAGAGAGGCCCTGAGTACCTCAGCGTTTCTTCAGGGCACTGTCACTAAATCACCTGCCACAGCAGGTCTATGTTTCTATTTATATTCTAACATTGCAGAAGCTCCTCTGACTGCCTTTGAACTTTGTTGCCCATTTAGAAGCCAGCTGAGTTCTCCTTTTCCCACCATCATTCCTATGTGCCCAGACAATGTTGTTGTACTCCTTCCTTTGTAGTTAGTCTTTGCTTCCACTCTTGCATATAGATTTTATGCATACATAAAGTTCACAAAAATGTGGTATTAATTTTTTACACACATGAGTTTCTGGAAAGTGAATTACTGAATGAAGAGGATAGCATTTATGCAGTTAATACTTAGTAAGTGTAAATAAAATTTTCACTACAAATTATGGAGATCGGAGAGATTTAAAACCTTTTGTTATTAAATGTTCTAATTGTTCTGTCTTTCTATCACCTACATCAATTTATCAGTATTTCCAAGTAAGCTATCACAATTTTTTTAAAATATTTTGCTTTCTAGGATGGAAACTCTCAAACATCTGCTTCTATATATTTAAGTACATTTGGAATAATTAGAAAAAAAAAATATAAGTCATTACAAGAAATGACTTTCTTTTACAAGCTGCTTAAATGAATGACTAAGCACCATCTACACTGAAAGGTGCAGCTGCCAAGGCAGTGGATTTTAGCACGGATTTGGGCAGGTAAAGTTTCCATCACGGTTACTCACTGGTAGGCACTGGAGCTGAGGTGGATTTTGCTGGGGACGCCGTGGCTCTCCATCCGGGAGGCGATGTTCACCGTGTCCCCAAACAAGCAGTAACGAGGCATCTTTTCTCCAACCACCCCCGCCAAGACAGGACCTGTATGGATCCCAACTCGAATCTTTATGAAGACATAAAACACCCCCCAGAAATGTCACTCGTTATTTGACATCTTTCTTAATGCTACCAGCCACTGAAAAATTCATCTCAACACAACACTGGACATCGGCATGGTATCAAATATCCACAAGGAGAAGCTCCTCATGAAAAAGTGCCCACGTGAGCCTTGCCCAAAGCCAAAGAGGAGTCAGAAGCAGATCTTTGAGGTGCTGCTGCAATACATTAACCAGAAGCTCAGCACAAGAAGCACACAGACACACATGCACCTTTGTGTTGACTTACTTGGATAGGATTTCCAGAAACTGGGTTCTGTACTCCTTTGGCTGCCATTATCATGCCCAAGGCAAAATTAGCAACTCGCTCTGCGTGAGTGGGTACAGGCACAGGGACCCCACCTACCACCATGTAGGCATCTCCAATTGTCTCCACCTTCAATTGAGAGGGACAAGTACATGAACATGCCAGATGCATCTCACTCAGGTGAGTGTTTTGCTATTCAGGGCTCTTCTTATCTGCACCAACTGCCCCTTTCTCTTAAAAGATGCTCCACTTACTGAAAAGCTTTAGCACATGTGAGTTTCCTTGAGATGGAGATCCTTTCCTTCACTCCACACTAAAAGTTTCATAGTGTTCTATCCCTGCTCACTTGACCCACTTTAGATATCAGTGTGAGACACCCTAAGGAGTGAGGGCTGCTGTGCAAGTGTCAGACTGTTTGCCTTCCTCTTACCCAGGGCAGAGCTGTATGCAAAGAGCTAGCCTGAGGCACAGACTCCTGAGCCAGGAGGTGACCTGATAGATGAGTGCTATTAATTAGCTCTAATTCACAAATGGTGCTCACATGAAATCACAAGGTTGGAAGAGACCTCCAAAACACTAAAAGCATATTTCTTATTTGAGAGAGATTCATTTTTTAAAAAGTCACAATAAAGCAAGGGAGCCCATTCACTGCTGATTATGATTAAGGGGTTCACACAAAGTTAAGGAACCTCCAGGATGTCACAGAACACAGTATGAGCTAAACAGTTTGGGAGCATCCTTCCCTATGACCAGCTGTTTTCCCACAGCAGCTGCAGCCTATGAGACAAATGCTGAAGGGTTCCTTCAGCATCCAGTGTCCTTGAACTAGCTGTTAAAGTACCTGAAAAATGCTTTGGATTTTGTTCCTATACCAGAAACTTTGCTGGGAATAGAACAGACCTGTTTGAAACAGAGAAGTCTTAAATGTTTAAAATCCATTGTAAAAACCTGTTACACGTTAATGAAATTTTCTAAACTGCTCTTGTGAGGCTTCACTGACCCATTTATCATTAGTAAACAAGAGATTTTTTAAATTAGATTAATTGGCTTTCTTAAAAATTAACACCAATAGGAGAATGGAAACGTAATTTAATATTTGGATTTGTTCATTAACACAATGACTTAAAACAGTTCAGCACATCAATTTCAGAGAAGGTGTTCCTGTCCATGCCTTCTATCAGACAGCCAAACCCACAGTGATGCCAGTAATTCTCTGTAACAAATTTAAAATAACTGTAAAAAGCTACTAATGCAAATAGATACCCTAATTCTTTTTCAGCCATAGTAGAAGATTTAGTTTAAAAAGTTTTATTTATAACCTCAGATGTTTATAAGCTTGGGCAAAGTTTCTTTGATCAATGTCACTACTTCATTTCTTTCCCAATTCCCTACAATAGTAATCTCATCCTTGCTCTCTGTACCCCAGTAACTTCCTTCAACATTAATAGGAGTTATATACAAGCTTCAAAAGGAGATTATTATAGTGACAGATCATTTACTTATGATGGATGATTTAGATAGAATATTATGCTAATTTATCCTGAAATCTGTGGGCCATATCCTGGATGCTTCAATTATTGAATACAGATTCCCTGCCAAGGAAGAAATGCTTCTGATTTCCCAGCCCAATTTATTGTGGGATGAACTGCAAGCCTTGCCTGAGCAAGGAATGAATAAGATTTGGATTTTACCCTTTACTATTTCTGCTTTCCTAAATATTTAATGGGCTGGGGACAGACAGAAACTTAGGAGCTGCTCTTCAGCACATCAAACCTGGTACCTCTGGAAGTGTTAATAATGCTATTATTATAGGCCAGCCAGGGCTCTGATCTTTCCAGCACAGTTTGCAGAGTCTAGACATGTACAGTCTAGGTCTAATTGATGCTCTGGGGGGGGGTTAGCAGGAGATGATCTCTATGAAACAAAAGTCTAGCTATTGTCTGGGTATTGCTTATAATGCTATTTCCTACTAAAAGAGACAATGACATAGTGAACTATTTAGAAGAGCTTCAAATAAAAGAACCAGGCAAGTTATGCATTTTGGACAGGCACTTGAGAAAGAAGGAAGAGAGATATGAAAGAAGAGCCATTCTGGTATTAGCCTTGTGGAAAGAGACTTTGGCGTATGACAGAAGTTGATTTCCTGTCCAGTAATTTTCCACTTCTTCCTTTTTTTTTCAGTTTGTGTGGCCACTAAAAATAGGTAATATTTTATGGTTTAATTAACAATCATGCTGTGTTGAAGAGGATTTAAGTACATTTAAAAACAAAACAAACAAAAACAAATCAACCAAACAAACAACAACCAAAAAAACCAGAAAAAAATTCTGCAGCCTTTTTTGATCAGTACCTACCTTGTACACATCATGCACTGTGGTCAGTCTGTCAAATCTCAGGTACATTGAATTTAACATGAGAACTATCTGAATAGGCTCACACTGGGCACAAATGTTGGTAAAGGTGACCACATCACTGAACAGTATAGTGCACTCCTTGAACTCTCCTGTGGGCACAAAGAGCTGTGGTATTTGTCATGGCTGGACAATCACAGAACCTCTTTGAGACTTGCTTGAAAAGATCATTCTATGGCCCCTCAGTTGCAAAATTCATACTGAGATGGAGAAGTGTCAATGTAAGAGTGTATCAAATATAAGAATAATTGCACATCTCAAGCAACCCAAACATCTGAATACACCATATACAGGATACGCTTAGCTCGTTATCCCTAATTTCATATATGTGCTTACTAAAGGGAATTCAAGCATATTATTGCTACCCTTAATAACAATGGAAATCATCATCATCCTATGTCTATAGGTGGCATAGAGGTAGTAAGAGAATTTTCTAGCAAAGACCACTTTCTTTATTCCCTTCACTTCTGAGCCCTTGTTTTCCTGTATACCAATGTTAAAACCAAAATCTTAGATTCTGAGACATTGCTGAAACACTGAATTTTGTTCACTGAATGGGCAGCTACTACCACCTTTCACCACCTAAGGAAAAATTTTGGCAAAGAGCTCCCAAAGCTTTTTTTGATAGTATAGCCTAATTCTTATTATCAGTGAAATTAATGGTCCATCATCTATCATCCTCCTACGCATGGGTGTCTCCAAGCAGAGAATGGACTCCAGGGCAGTGGCAAAGGGGCTGTGTCAGCACCCCAATCTCTCTATCCCCATCTCCTGATGCACAAATCACACACACACCCCAAATGCATCCTGTTCATTCACCTGCCTCAACTCGCTTTCCCTCTTTCAGCTGGTTGGCCACGTGCTGGGGAAGCATGGCATAGAGCAGAGCTTCAGTCTTCTTCTTCTCTTCCTCCAGGTGCTTCGACAGGATCCGCAGCTCCTCCTTCTTCCTCTCCAGCTGGTTGGAGAGCTCCATCTCTGCCAGCCTCTGCTGATTGAGCAGAATCAAGTCCCTGGTGACATCGTGAGGGGCGATGTCTGCGATGTGCATCTGCCGCTCCTCCAGCTCGTGCAAAGTGCGAAGCAGAGGGGAGCAGAGGTAGAGCATGCACTGCAGGGACTCCATCCACATCATCTGCCCTGTGTGCAACAAGTGTTGGCAAGGGTTGTCAGCAGTGTGCCCCTTCGCAGGGTGCTCAGCATTACTGGTGTTCATTTTAGGGGATGAGTTCTAAGGACAGTGGGTTTCTGTAGGATAATGGATAATCACAGGGATTTATTTCCTAGGAATTCTAGGTGAATTTGTTCACAGGAGCCACACTAGGCAAATAACAAAATTTTAGAACCCAGGAAGCAGTCACTCCCTCATTGTAGGTGCTGGGCAGAGCCCAACTATGACTCAAGTCCCTCCTCCTTGTGAGGAACCCCAGTGCTCACAACACCTCTGCTCTCCTTTCTGCTCCTCTCTTCATTTTCCCCTTCTCTCCTCCTAGTTCTTGAGCTGTTCCCAAAGCCAGGCTGTCAGAATCATGCACAGGGGAACTGACACTTACAGTGATTAAGCAAAACATTTAAAGTTTAATTTCACAGTGCACAGTTTGTGTCCCAGTAAAGTCAGTGGCACTTTCCCCCCTGGAAGGTGGAGCTTTCAGTTACCATCATAAGCTAAACAAGCAGCTACAAAAATGCCTGAAAGGTAAAAGGGATTTTTTGGTGGGGGATCCAGTGTTTTAGGTTTTTGTGGAGGTGTTGTAGTTTTACTATTATTATTACTATTACTATTACTATTATTATTATTATTATTATTATTATTATTAATGTTAATATTAATATTATCTTGCTTTGTAAGCATTATTGCTGTCTAAACAGCAATCTAGGAATGCTTCTTCCTTTTTATCTCTCTCCCTCACCTCATCCCCAGGGCTACTGAATGACCAGCTTTAAGAGGATTGAAACATCAGTAATACGTGTGAATTAACCCCTAGAGCATAAGAGAAAGTACAGTTGTACCCATGACTAGTCAAAGTTCCTTGTTTTGGTAGCATTAGGTTTTCAAGGTATCCCTAAACCCTTAATTTTTTTCTGAATCTCAGGAAAACGAGATTAGGCAATCATTACATAAAGGTGAAAGGAGACAAGAGAAAATTAGGTCACATTACATAGTTCAGAAAAGAAAAATTGAAGTTACAGAACAATTCAACTAATATAGTTAATTACACCAAGCAGATGATCATCCCATATTCAGTCCTCTCAGTAAAAACAAAAAGCAGACACAGTATATTTTTTGCTGAGATAATTTTAACTGGTAAACCCTTACATGGCTTTCGGGGGGGGGGGGTGGGGGGGGGGCGGAGGTGAAGACAGAAATTAGAACCTGAAAATGTGCTACAAAAAATAAAAGCACAGTGAACTAATCTATTTTTATCACATTTGAAACCCAGTCAGTATCAAATAACTCCCCTCAAAGGCATAAATTAAGAACAAATCATATATTCACATGTGGGTTTTGCAGCATCAGAAAACCATCATATTTCTAAGCCTTTCAAAGAGGAGCAGAGCTGTTTCTGACTGAAAGCCTTCAAAATCTGGTGAGGTGATAGCAGAATTTGTGTTCAAGCACCTACCGTTTCTCTAAACAGAGCCATCTAATCTCCTCACTGCCCAAAGGTTATTTATAGGACTTGAGCGAGGTCAGAAGTGCACCTCAGTGTAATTCCTGATTTCCTACGAGCACTGATGCTACTGAAAACAGTGAAGTACCTCTTAGCTCTAGCATTGGCCGCTCTTTCCATGACTCAGGCATCATCTCTCTTCTAGTCTGGAAAACAAATTGGCTGTTGATGAATTTCTGAATGCTGGAGATGGTGAAGGGTACTTCTGGGTGAATGATCCTGAAGTACTCATCCAAGCAGATGCCCATGGTCTGAAGGCCAGGTACAATCTTCTGAATGCTCACCCCAGCTTGCTTCACTTTTAGCTTAAAAAGAAAATACGGACCAATGTTACAATTCATGTCCCCTTGGGTTCAGACCAAGCAACAGCTGAACAGTGTTTATACATTTCCACACACTTAGCCTTTCTAGAGCACATGGCTTATTTCTGAGCAAGGTTTCTCCCTTGTCAGTGTAGTACTACACAGTTCTGAATGCATGCCCTTCATAGCAAGACAAAGCCCCAAGAAAGGAATGTCGTTATTAAAATGTTCCTTCTCGTCAGTTGTGAAAAACCCCAAAACTACCTGCTATTATCTCTGCTTGCTTTTGTGTAGACCTCACAAACAGCCTTACAGGTAGCTGCAGGAGAAAATTTGAGATGCCAGTGTGTCTTGTATTCCAAAACAAAAATAAATGTGGCATAAAACACCTTAGCAAATATTAATTTTCTAATAGATGCCATGGGTTACTTTCTCTTAACAAAGTGTAAAGGTTTAGTCATTTTCCTTTATTCTGCTGACCATACATGAGCTCTTAAATTCTGCAGAAATGTTCTTCTCTGCTTGTCATCAGTTATTGAAGCTCTGACCTGGCTACCAGTAATGGATGTGGGACTTTTCTTCTTTGCACACTAGTAAGTTAATTAAATTATGTAGACTGGCCTTCTTGAGAGGTTTAAAACTCTGTATTTTGGCTGATGTGGGCAGTGGCATGAAGCAGATTCTATGCTCAGTTTCAATCAGCACGATGCCAAAACACAATCCCCGAGGGGAATGTATTCAGCATTCTTCCACTGTCCCATCCTCAGCTTCTCCTTTCTTTGCTCCTGTCTTAAGCCAATATTCTCTCCGCAGGGTTTGGAGCAAGAGGATCTGTAGCTTGGTGGGAACCCAGGTGAGTTGGGAACCAACCAAGGGGCAGCCCTGCCAAGGGGCTGCAGAGTATGTGTGCACAGGAGAGGAGACTCAGTGGTGCCCACAAGGTAAAGAGATGTTTGGGTCCCAGGGGGGTTGCATGCTGCCTGATGCAGTAGGTAGCTGGGCTTTCCCAGCAGAAGCACGCAGCAGCAGACTCAGAAAGCACCAAGAGCCTCAGCTGCCAGCACAGCCCTCAAAGCCTTGGGATAGATTGGTGACTGCAAGGAGAGGGGGAAACTCTAAGTGCAAAGCCAGTTTAAAGGATGGGACACATCTCTGGTATATCCGGGGACAGAAAGGTGACCAGAAACCTCGAAAAATTCTGCTCACTATTTGGTAACAGATAGACTGCTGCAATAAACCTTGCTGGCATATCTGCAGCTGTTTCAGGCAGGGTAAACTCAATAAATTCAAAGGAGATTCCTATCTGCAGTGCTACAGAGCGTGTCTCTGTACAGAGTATTTCTGCAAATCCTGTAAGTGAGTGTACACTGCAGCAGGGAGCAGTAGGACAGTCAAAACACAGGAAAATTACTACAAGGTTTATGCAAATTAAGGGCCATGACCACAGGCTTGTCCTACCTCTTTGTCAAAAACCATATGAAAAGGAAGTCCATTGCAAAATGTTTTTGTGTCAATCCAGAGGCTCTTGGGATAAACAGGATCAAATCCTCTCAGGATCTTACCTGTGGGGAGATAAATGTGTAGTTTTTAAATCAGGCTGCACTTCATAAAACCAATCAGCATTATCTTTTATCATTCAGTGAGACAGGACTCTATATCATAGTGAGTGAAGACAAAGCAGTCTAATCCACAGCTGATTAGCAACTAATCTGAGTTGGCTGAGTGTTTAAAACCTTAGCACACAGAAAACACAGAGCATGAGATTCATTAAATTATGCCAAAAAAATAACAATAGATGAACACCTGTAGATATTACTTCTCCATGAATCTGCAGATGCCATAGCAAAATAATACAGGTTCATCCCACAAAAATGTGCACAGAAGTGGATTTAATACATTTTGCCAGCTGCTAAGGACCACTCAGAGGAAAAGGAACAGTGTGATCTGGGTTTTAGTCTCCTATATAATAAACCGTATATACAATGTCCATAGAACAGAGACAGAATTACTGTTTGGTTTCTATCTTACTTACCCTGAGATTTTTTACAAAATGGTCACAAATCTGCAGAGTGCTTCGTGCTTACTAGCAGATACTTTTGTAAAAGGAATACAATTGGTAAAATATCAGAAGAGCTCATCTTTTGAAAGAACCACCCAAAACCTTTGATCCTCATGGTATAAACTTGGATTCCCAGTAACCCACCAGAATCAAAAGGATGATTACTTCCATTGACCTCTTTCCCCCCAAAGGTGGCTATGGCAGTTACTCTCCAGTAAATTATGCTTAGAACAAGCATTCATGTCACTCAGGAGATTGGTGCAAAATATAACAAACTTAGAACCTATCTTTTAGACCTTTTACTGCTTCAGAGGAAGTCAGTGTGGGTTTTTAATTTATTAAAATCTGGCTCTTGAAAACTCACACTTTTAGCTAAAGATTTTTTTTTTAGTAATAATGCTAGTCTTAATTTTTATTTTAAATATATATTAATTTCCTACTTAGTATATCTGCCCTTGTAATGCACGTGACACTGCACCAGGTGATACCAGGTTCAATTTTTCACTCATCCCAGAATGCAGACACCTTGGCAATGTGAGCTAGATTCCCATTCCTTTTGGGGAATCAAAAAATCCTAACTGAAAATTTTCTTCTATTTTACAAACATATAAACATCTAATACATATAGGTAAAAACAGATTACTAGATTAGCAGTAGTGGAGGATGGTATTCTTTTGGTAGTGGAGGATGTAATTTGGCATTCAAAATTTACTACAGCTGATAAATTTGGAAAGGAGTAGTATCTACCAAGTTAAAAAGCACACTTTTAAATCCAGCATCTTAAAACAAGTGACATGACAATGAAGAATCAAATTCACCACACAATGGCATTTTTTAGAAGAACACTTTTCAGATGAAAGCCCTGTTTAAGAGACAAAAGTGACAAGTCATATTCCATTTAAGTATCTGTCATTACTAAGCATGCTTATTATCTGCAATTTTTCTTTGATCATCAGTGTCAAACCGAATGAAACTTAACCAGAAACATTTTGAAAAGTTGCAGAGGAAATATAAATGGAAATTTCAAAATGGTTGGGTGGGTGGGGATAGGGAGGCTTACTGACTTTCTAACTGAAGAGACTGAGAAATGGTGACAAGCTCCCTCTGAGTGATCTCTCACCTTTTCCTAATGTGATTATTCCTCTTAATGTTTTCCAGTGACTTTTCTTAACAGGACAAACGGAGTTTCCTGCATCTCCATTTGCATTCTTGGCTTTTTCAAGGTCCTGTTGAAATATATCCAAAGGGAAATTCAAGGGTGTTTTTATTTTAAATATATTTTGGTAATATGGTGATAATGAATATAAAACTACCTCTTTATTCAGTTGATTCTCAATTTGTTTTTCAGAGTCAACAAGACATTGAGATGAGGAAGAAAATTCTTTTCTTTCCTTGCATGGAAATAGAGGGTTTTGAGTGACGAGAAATACAATATGTTCTTTTTTCCCAGTTCTTTCTTCTTCTTCTGTTTGATTGACTATTTTCATTGAAATCTCAATGTTAAAAAAATCCAGGGCTGCTGCACCGATGATTCCTGAAGGGGAAACAAAAGACAAGGTACTGCCAAGAACAAAACCTTTTCAATTCCTCTTTTAGAGGGCCCACAGTGGAATTCCACTGTTTCAGAAATCACTTTTCCAAAGAACTCTGGAAGAAGAAAGCAATGCATGTCATTCTTGCTGCCATTGCCATGATAAGAATATGCACATAGGAGGTCAGCTTTAAAGTTGTTGCTGCTTTTGCCTTGGCTGAGGACAAATGCTGATTTTCACTAGGAGCAGCTCAGCAGGATATCTGAAGAATGTGTTCAAGTAGCCATAGAGTAATAATATGAATTCTCATCAACCCAAAGAGGGCAGGGAGTCTAAAGAGATTCTGCTACACAATCTATTTCAGCCATTGAAGAATA
The DNA here is from genome assembly GCF_963662255.1 of Cinclus cinclus. Taxonomy (NCBI): domain Eukaryota; kingdom Metazoa; phylum Chordata; class Aves; order Passeriformes; family Cinclidae; genus Cinclus; species Cinclus cinclus. The sequence goes on from NC_085055.1 coordinate 17,152,913, forward strand.
TTATATTTTGAAAGGAAGGAAACATCTTTCATGCAGATGCACAATCAGTTCTCTCATTTATGGTTAGGTATTAGGTAAAATACTGGACATCAAAATTACATCAAAAGCTATGTTTGAAACTCCAAATAATTCTGTGCTTTCAATATCAAATAAGTCTTGACATAGGGGGAAGTTTTGATGAACCTCTAAATTCAGCATCATTTATGAAAGAAAGGAATATGGTCATCTCTTACAGACCTAAAGCTCTCTAATGCTTGCACAAATACAGCTCTGGAGATTCTGGTCAATGCTGGTAAGAGATTCAGTTTGGAGCAGGCTTCAGTAGGAGTTTTAGAGATTGGATGTACTACAGGGTGGATGAATGTCCTCAACTCAAGTAGAGTTTTACTTCACTGTAATTTTAAAAGCAGGAGTAACTGAGAATTAATAAACAGACACAATACACACCATGAACTTTAATTTTTCTTCCAGGGAAGAAATGTTAGAGTTCCAGAGGGAACTCTATAGCAAGAATGGACATTTATGGCCTGGGTTGTCATACAATAAATTTTTATGAATGTTACTGGGAGCTAGGAGTGATCAGGCAGTAAGTAGGGAAATACTGAATTCAGGTGTCTGGACACTGAACTCTACCAGGCTTCAATTCCATGGCCTGGCCTCATCTGAAAAAAAGATACTGAACTCTGAGTGCATCTGCAAATACATGATTACTCTGTACATATATTGCATTGATCTGTGCTCTTCATTTAGTCTCATTACCTGGCACAATATGGCACAGACCTCTTCTGTCTGAATAGTAATGTAAATGCATTGACCCATCTTCATTCTTTTCTACTCTAAAAGATGGTGCATTCATCTCCTGAGGAAAAAAACAGACAAAACCAAAACCTCAGTATCTTCTTTTCTGAAAAAGTCTACTGATGAATTCCACTTGTGCAAAAGCCTCTCATGCCTTAAAAATACAAACTGTAATATAAATAACCTGAAAAACAGAAAACTAAATATTCTCACCTGTGAAGAAAAATCTGCTATGCATTAGATCCACTGTATTAAATAATACCTAATGTTGAAGAATAGTCAAAACCAAACATTTTTAGAAACTGTCCTAACATTTAGAGTAATCTGTTTCAAAGCACAGCAGAAGAGAACATGCTTTGGTGATTTTTTTTTTTCCCATTATTTATTCACACCTGTGAGATGCTGTTCCTTGTGTTATGAACTCTGGCAGAGTCCATCCATACCTGCTCAGCAGTTACTACTCAGACTTGCCTGGTAAGAAAGGGACAGGTAGCTGTGCAATGCATCCAGGTTCTCTATGAACTCATAGAGATTTCCACCCAGTGTCCTCAGCATGTGGTCATAGCCTGAGCGCTTACAGAATTCAAAGAAATACTTTCCAAACTCCCTCAGAACAAGGTCAGCAGGAACACCTGGCAAAATAAAGATACCTTAAGGAGTAAGAAAGGTTTGGAAGTTCTTGCAATGCTGTCAGGTGGATTAAGATTGAAGGCAGGAAACTTGCAACCTAGGGAAGGCATTCCCAAGAGCACAGGAGACAAAACCTGGGCTGCAGTCTCAGGCTCAACCCAGGATGATCCATTTTTGAGGCATGCTAACACATACCTAATACTTTGCAGGCTTTGTCAACAAGCTGCATTGTGATCTCATCTTTGTAAACTTCAAAAGTCAAGAAAGAATCCTGGACTCCAGCCTGCAGCCTACAACACAGAAGACAATATTCTTGTCTCAGCAGTGCTGTAAATACAACATGCTTGGGTGACCCAACTGGCATTTCTTAAGTACTGTTGGCTGTGAATGCACTACTTAACCTCCCTCAAGGGTTATATTGGAACACACTACTTCACCTAATGATGTAAGTTTAATATTAAATTGATTTAAATTAATTAAATTGCTTTAACATGGCTGAATGGTGGTGTCCACCTCCCTATTTCTGCTATTTCACATTATGGTATTACAGTAAACTCTTTCAAGGATTAGGACATCATAGTGTGGGGTGCTAGAGCAAGTGGAGTCTTAGTTTGTTTTGTAGTCTACTGGTTTGCTGTTCAATGTGGCCACAATATCAAGCTCTTGGGGCTCCCCAAACCTGCTGATTTTTTTTTTATATTGGCTTCAATGGATGACAAAATGTGGTGGATGGATTATATGACATCTAAGTATAATTTATGTATCCTGGAAATACCATATAGCTCATAAAAACAAGACAAAAGCAGAGATGATACAACGCCAGACTGAATGGGATTTTGAGCAACCTGGTCTAGTGGAAGGTTCCCTGCTCATGGCAGGGAGATTGGAACCAGATGATCTATGATTCTGATTTAGCTGCTGTTTTGAGTACTGGAATTAAAGTGACTTTATATTAAGGATGACATCTTTTCAATGTAATTACTTCTTGATATTGTCACAGTGAGCCAGCAAGTCTATTGCAAAGTTGTGTATAAGACTAAATGTCATCTTTAATTATCTGGTATGACAAATTAATTGGGACAAATTAGTATCAGAGGATAAAGTGTTACAAGGCAAGAAACTCTTACATTTGCCCTGTTAGCTACTCCTAATAATTACTTGAGATCACATCAGCTACCATTTACCAATAAGAAATTATATTCCCTGCTGCTGAATCCCTGAGCACTTTCTTTCTACACACTACATTTATTTGGAACACGTTACCTTAATTTTTCCCATGTTTCTTCACCATACTTTTCAACCACCAAAGACTTCAGGCACGCGTTTATAAATCCATACTGCAAAAGCAAACATACAAACATGGAAAAGATGTACTCATTTTCAAAAACTGCCCCAACACCTTTTTGTATTTAAAATTCCCCTGCTAATTTTATACTGCAAAAGAAAAAATAATAATGCTTGATGGCCTAAAGAGAAAGTGATAATGTTGGACAGCCATTACATCTTTCAGTAAACAGCGCAGCATTTCACCAGCATTCAGCAAGAGAGAGCGAGCAGGCAGGGGCGTTTTGCGGAGCAGGAGCCGAGGAACAGCAGGGCTGTGCCCTGTGCGGGCGGAGCTGGGGCTGCAGAGAGGGAACAGCTGAGCAGAGAGGGCACAGCAGAGCAGAGAGGGCACAGCAGAGCAGAAAGGGCACAGCAGAGCAGAAAGGGCACAGCAGAGCAGAGAGGGCACAGCAGAGCAGAGAGGACACAGCAGAGCAGAGAGGGCACAGCAGAACAGAGGGCACAGCAGAGCAGAGAGGGAACAGCAGAGCAGAGGGCACAGCAGAGCAGAGAGGGAACAGCAGAGCAGAGAGGGCACAGCAGAGCAGAGAGGGAACAGCAGAGCAGAGAAGGCACAGCAGAGCAGAGGGCACAGCAGAGCATCCCCGCACCCTGCCGCAGCCGCAGGGGCCCGGCCGCGCCCCGGCACGGGCGCTCCTGCCGTGGGGCTCGGGCAGCGCTCCCAGAGCGGCACCAGCCCAAGGATGGCGCGGTCCGAATGGCGCAAAGCCCGCGGGTCAGCATCATGTCCCGGCACGGCGCTCGGCCCCCTGCTCTCGGGCTGGGAGCCAGCGGCAGGGGCTGCCCGTCTGTCTGTCTGTCTGTCCGTCCCCGCCAGGGGCTGCTCGTCTGTCTGTCTGTGCGTCCGCATCAGAGGCTGCCCGTCCGTCCCCGGCCGCAGCTGTTTGTCCACGACAGGAGCTACGTGTCTGCCTATCTGTCCCCAACAGGAGCTTCCTGTCTATGTGTCGGTCTCCGGCCGGAGCTGTCTGTCTGTCTGTCTGTCTGTCTGTCTGTCCCGGCCCGCCCCCCGCCGCCCTGCTCACCATCCTGCCGCTGCCACCGGTCCCGCCGCGCCGCCCGCTGCCGGCCCGGCCAGGCCCGGCCCCGCGGCGGTGACACCCGGTGACACCCCGTAGCACCGGGTGACACCCGGTGACACCCCGTAGCACCCGGTGTCCGCGGGCACGGGCGCGCCGCCGGCGCTCGGAGCGGTGCCGGTCCCTCCGCGCCCCCCACGGGCTCGGCTGTTTTCCGCAGGAGAGGCGCGTTCCCCGCAGCTGCGGCTGTGTCGGGAATTCCGAGCGCTGCCGAGGAGCATCCCGGGCATCACGGCATCGCCGGCACGACGGCAGCTCTCGGCAGGTTCCCCCCCCCCCCCCCCCCGTCCCGGTTGCTGCTGCTGGAGCCCGGACAGGACGTGGTGCGGTCACCCCGGTCGGACACTGCCTGGCACGGCCGGGATCATCGGGTCCCACCCTCCGCAGGGCAAGGAGCCGGGACAGAGTCAAGGGCAGAGGACGTTTCTTGCCAAGGGTTTCTTAGAACTGCCCTTAGCAGAGCAGGAGTAGAAATGGAGTCAATAGCCACCAGGACAGGAGGTTTGTAGGGAGAAGCAGCACTTTCCCTTTGACTGCTACTGAGCCGGGAGTTGCTGCCAGAGGCCGGACAAGAAGCAGGAGGTGAAGCTCCCTGCATGTGGCTGCCATCACCCAGGCTGTGTCTGCAGCCACCCAGCTGTCCGAGAGGAAAGGACAGCAGCAGGGATGTTAACAGGAACACAGTGATTGGTGTTAGGTGCAATGGATTCATGGGGTTTGGCGTTTGGAAGAGTTATCTCATTTCCTAGGTTTATTTTTTAAATAATTATTTGTAGAGTGGGAGATTTGAGTGATTTGAGAGTCCTGAGGGAACACAATGAAGAACTACTTGGAGAAAACCCCTCTCCCCTTGATAAAGATGAGTTCGTGCCCTCCATCAGCCGAAGTGGCAGAGGCAGTCCTGTGGATGCTGAAAGCCCTGTGCCAGCACCTCATTGCTGCTGTTTGGGGCAGGGGTTGTGGGATGCTTTAGGGGACTGTGTACTGAGCCAGGACTCTGTGCCTGTCTGGCAGGGAGGGTTTTGCTCTTGGTCTGGTGACTCTAAGGCACTGTGCTCGTGGCTCTCTCTGATCCTCAACCCTCCAGTGCTGTGTGTGTTCAGTAAGTACATCAAAATCTGGGCCAAGGCCCTACGGCAGGCTACAGAAGTGCTGATTTTTGGCAATCACAGCACTCCCACGAGCCCTGTGCTGTCTCTGCCCGCCCCCAGCCTCCTCTAAACTCCCCACAGCTTTTCTGTCCCACACCACCAGTGATTCCCCTGTGACCTCACAGATAACAAGCCAGATCCTTTTTCAAAAGCTGCCTCGTGAGGCAAAGCCTGGTCAGAGCCCAGGGGAAGAGAATTAACAAAATTCTGTGCCCTGCTCTATCCCCACTGCTGTGTGTAGAGGACTCTTTTAGCACAGAAACATGTACACAAACCCCTCTGTATTTCCTGGACGATATCAAATATTTGTTCAAACATGCACCTGTTGGAGCTAGCATTGGCCAGCAGAACAGATAGCCTGTCTCCTGGTTTTCTCTCCATGCTGTGATTCCAAGGAGCACCCATGCCTGCTGCAGGGCAAGAGGCGGCCCTGGACCCACAGATTCATGCCCACAGCTCAGTCAGCCAGCAGTACCTGAGGGGAATAAACACCATATCATCTAAGAATTGTATAGGTATGCTTACTGCCTTCCATTTATAAATTAATTTCTATTATACAGAAATGAAACTCATTTTAAGGCTTATAAAACCTGAGTCACTGGTGGGATTTCTAATTACAGTAAGAACTTTAGTTACCCTCTCTTCTAGTATTTTAGTACATTTTCTTCTTCTCATTGTATGACACCTAAATAAGCAATACAGTGATTTTAGTAGCAAAGATTAGCAACTATCAAAAAGATTTGGAGATGCAATTCTGGTAAGTTATCCAAAACTCACATTAGTACCTATATACTACATCTATATAGTAAATCATAGTGGAATTGAATTTATTGTTGCTTTAGCCCTTCTTTGATTAGTGAATTGATTCTATTGGATTTTTCTGGTAATTTGTGATTGTGAGAGAAATTTGGATAAAGAATCTTCAAGTCAGGATTGGTTTTTGTGAGTCATTAGGCTGCTCATCCACCACAGCCCCAGGCCCATAATGTGGCCTCTGTCACCTCTGTCATCTCAAGCTGGATAACAGAAACCTTCCAAGTAAAAGAACAGAAATCAAGAGGTAAAAAAATTATGATACACTTCTAGTGTGAATAGGGATTCTTTATTCCTTTGGCACAATGCAATCAATGCTTCCTAGAATTTTGAAATCAGCAGTTATTTCAGTGTATAACCACCAGTCTTTAATTGAAGACAACATCCAACATGTTTCTGTATCTCAGCCCACTCTGTGTAAAATGAAGAAAATAATACTCCCCTTTCCAATCTGTTGCTGTGCTCTGGTGGTGGTGATTGTGGTTTCTCTTGGCACAGCACATCCAGGTCTCCCATACTGGACCTCACTGCAGAGATCTGGCATTGGCCCAACCTGCCACTTGCTGCAGCAGAGCAGGTATATTTGGGTAAGTAGAGGGGAGGCTGGAACAGGTTGACTTTGGTTTCAGAGGGTTTCTTGCTTCCCAGAACACATGGGGTATATAGGTTTAGGCTCAGACAGAACTGCACACTGGAATTCTCCTGAGAGGCTGAGCCTCTTGCCGAGGGCACAGGATACCTTCAGGGGAAATGTGTCTGAAAAGTCCCTCATGGGGGGCACCTGCACACAGCCTTTCCTTCCTCCTGTAGCCCACTCAGCATCCAGTGCTGATATCCAAACACCAGCCTGAGGACTGTGCTGCTGTAAAATTCTGCAACATTTCTGGCTGGTTTTGGGTAAGCGTGCCTTATATTTTTTCTGCCTTTGTGGCTAAAGGTTCATTGATTCAGAAGGGAGGTGCTGTGACCTTGTGAAAAAGATAATCATCCATACCTGACAATTGATTTTATCAAGAGCCAATTTCCCCTGGCCTTTGCTGTGTTTGTACCCAGTTAGTTCTAAACAGCATCCTTGAGCCCTAAGTAGTTCAGCAAAATAAATGGGCCATCTGCAAAGATGTATACACTGTTTCTTCAATTAGATGAGAGGTGAAAATATGCAATATAGCAATTTATAACTCTTGGTTACAGCCTTGGAGAATGCAGTCATAGACCGTCATGGTCTGTGTATGCAAGGCCATCCTCCTTTTTCTTCTTTTTCTCTCTGTTGTGTGATCATTACCAACAGTGCAAAGTCATATAAGAGTTTCCAGGATGGAGGGGCTCCTCCCATGACTGTCTGAGCAGAGCACATTCTAAACGTTGCACCCTGGAGCCCAAAATACCACAGCAGTAACAGAATCCTTTCTCCAAGTGGTTGCCAGCACTGTCTCCTACCAAAGACCCCCAAGGATGCAGGCCTTTTCAGCAAACTTCCTCCTAACACAGCCTCGCATCCATTGTTCAGATATCATGTGTTCACATTTGTCTTAAATTAGCCTGCACAGTGACTTTTAAGAGACTCAAAGAGAAAAAGAATCTGTCCTTCTACTGATGCAAACCAAAAAGGAAGTTTTATATATATATATATATATATATATATATATATATATATATATATGCATTGGTAGGCTTCCAGTACTTCACACTACCAAACCATGAAGACAGCTGATGCAGAGTCTAGATCAGGAATAAAAATAAACGCAGGAGATGTGCTGTCCTGCATAGTTTGGATGGCTCCAGTTTTCAAAACACATATTTTAAACCCCCAGCAGTTATATTTGAATTCCTATTAAAACTCTGGGCAAAAGTTAAATGACATTAATGTAGACTAGCTCAAGAGCAGAGAAACTGCATGAGTGCAGGCTTTATACCCAAGAAAGCTTTCAAAACCCCAGCTCCTCTGGTTATGTGTTAAGCTAAACTGGAGATAGGAGGTCACAAACAATATTTTAAATGGGAATTTAGTTGGAAAAAGTCACCAGCTTAGGTTCAAAACTTATTCACAGGTGCCATACACTGTGGGGAGGGAACTTAGGAAATTAATGATTGCTCCAGAAACTACACTGTGGGGAGGGAACTTAGGAAATTAATGATTGCTCCAGAAGCTGAATGGTCATTGGCATCTCTCCCTCTCCCCTGGCTTTCTATATCTGCTGCCATGGAGCTCTGCTCTCCCTGTGCTTGATCCCCCTGACACTTCCCTTCCTCAGCACTGCGAGTGCTGACTATGGGAGTCAGGGCTGCATCCCTGGAAATGTCTCATGTAAAGGAGGAAAAGGCCCTGGAGGTACATTTGCATAAAACTTCCTGGTTAAAGTCTTTGTTCATGTTCCTCTGGGTATTTTCTTTATCTTGCTTCTTGTATGGCTACTTATATTCAAGAGCTAGCATCCAGTATCTTTATAGCTTCTTGCTTGTATTTTTCCCCTCTGATTTCTGGTTAATGAAATTGGTTCCAGCTGTAACATAACTGCAATGAGCTACAAAGAATCACTTGTCTCAACTGCCTGGGCCAGGCTCATTTCAGCTACAGCTCACAGATGGCACAGTTATCCAGGAGACTGGAAGAATGCAGTCAAGAATAATGCAGAAATGGGTAAAAGCTGGGGCTCATCAATCTTTGGTGCTTTGCCATTGTGTCTGTATTGTACTCCAGCCTCATAGCTCCAACATACGAGCCTATGGAGCTGCTTGGTCACTTTCTGGCATCTTGTTCCTTTGGAAATGTAACTCCAAATGACAAGGGGCTTGTGCCAAATGAAGAAACAGTATAGTACCAGCCTGTGCAGAGGTGCTGCTAAAGGAGTACCCGAGGGACCTGTGGTATATTTCCCTTCCATCTCGCCAGTGATTTCCCCACTGTGATCTGAAGAGAGGGCCTTTCCTGGAATATTCACTTCACCTATCATCTGCCATGTAACTCAAAATCCCCAAAGGCCCAGTTCAAGAACCCAAAGCAGTTTAGCAGCACATCCCCAATAAAGTCAAACCAACAAATGGTAAATGCTGGCTGTAGCTTTATTTGTCTTTCATATTGTGAGAGATTGCTCCTTTGCTTTTGGAAATGATAATCGAGATATCCTCCATTGTGGCACAATAAATATCTTTGTGCATAAGAAGTGTGCCCAGGTTCCCTGTGACTGTGGGTATTAAGACCTCTAACTGTTAAATTGCAAATCTTACTGAATATGTTGGTGGTCCAGTGAGCTTTCTCCTTGGCTACCATTTCCCACTGAAGCACCAACCATTTGCTTCAGAGGTAACAATCAGCTCCTTTGTTGCTTGTACTCCTCCAAGTAACATTTTGCAATAATATTAATTATACAGCATGCTTAGATTTCTCATACTATTATTAGCAAATGCATGTTTACTCTAGCTTTCCTTGTTTGAACTGAATCTGTGAACTATATCCCATATGGTATCTTTGAAAAATACTGTGATCCATTCCGTACAAAGGTGAAGTTTAATATCCTTTTTTGTTACTAGGGACAAACTTTTCTACAGCTTTAGGCCTGAGTTTCCAGAGGACGACAGCTCCCATGATCCCCAAGAAGAATTAGACCTGAGCTTTGACCAGAAAAGCCTTTCATGAAAAGGAGGAAGTATACAAAAACCAATTCCCTTATTTAAGCAAGAGAAGCAAAATTTGTGATTTAGTAGGGAACGTTAAATAGGGAATAGTAAACTCAGCTGGAAAATCCAAGTGGAGATCTGTGAGAGTAATACAAGAGAGACCCAAAGGCTGAAGCTCTAAGGAAACCCTGTTGGTTTGTCAAGTAGAAGGGCTCTCAGCCAGGAGTTGAAAAATATTAAAGCCATAATGGTTATTGACTTTTGAAAATGCAAATTCTTAGGAAGAAATGTAAATTCTAGTGAAGTGAAAGGAAAGGAAGACTGAAAGCATGAAGTGCTTGCCTCTGTGCCCAGTGTGTGGTCTTTAAAGGAGCAAAGGGATGACGGTTCTTATACCTCCTGCACAGGGAGAAATGCTGTGAACAGGAGTGAGGAAGATGACAGGTGCTTGCTGGATGTTAGAGCAGCCTTATTTTTTGCCATGGGCTCTACAAGGGGAAAGGACTTAGCTGGAGAATTAAAGTGACACACCTGTCTCTGGTAGGGTGAGCTAAGGGGATGAGAAACACACAGACTAGCTGAGAGCAACAGGTAAGAAGCATTTGGAGGTAGCCCTGTGTTTCCTGTGTCTCTGCCTACAACAGCAATCTCTTTTTTTGATCTCTTCTTTCTAAACTGGAGGTGTTGGTGGTGATCTAACCAGCACCTGACTAGCCAGACATTTGTACTTGGAGGGCAGCTGCATCATGTGATGGGGGTGTGGCTGTCACCCTGGCAAATCCCTTCAGAGGATTACCCCAAAATCTCTGTAATTTTCCTTTCAGCCTTAAACCACCCACTTCCATCCAATCAACAATGAAAAAACTTGAAAGGCCCAGTGTGTTGAGCTGCTGGGCAGAGAGGACAAGAGCTAAAATCTATACTACCAAGAAAACTTGAGAAATGATCCCTTTAGTGCTTGCTGATGATTGCTCTGTCTTCTGAGTTCCCTGTGTATTTGTATAGACTGAATTTACATTGTAATGCAGGAAGGTTCTTCCCTCCCTCTCCAATCAAAACAATAGAGCCCAAACAGCCAGCATTAGATGTTTAAAAAGATTCACCACACAGTTTCAATTATTGCTCTGACTTCTGCTGCAGCTGGTTGTACTCATCCTCAGGAACAGAAAATACCTTTCTGTAAACTAGCAGTTATAAAAAAAGTCTTTCTGGCTTAGTCTAGCTACCAAAAATACACTGCACCTTTCTGACCTCTGCTGTAGCCATCTAATAGCTCTTGCAGATTAATTTGGGGACAATAGTGGCCTTTATTCTGGTTTTGGTGTTGTGCTTGACTTCGCACTGATATGAACACTATATATACCAAAATTGAGATTTTTAGAGTTTTAGTGTAAATGTGGAGCTACAACTATTTGAGATCTCCAGCATTTCTCTTGAGATTGATTTTTCCTCTGATAATTTGTATTGCCAAAACCAGTGTTTTCCTTTCTTGACTTGAACCGTCTCGATTGCATCAAAACTGGTTTTATATAGTGTGTGTCTGAGGCTAGGGAGTAGCTGTGTTGAAAGGCTTTTTTTTTTTTTTAGAATAAGAACCTATATCTGCATCCCTGTCTAGTCTGCTTGAACTAGTTCTGCCCCCGATGGATTAAGCAGTTTAGTTGTAGCTACAAAGAACTTGACAAAGAGTGCAAGCAGCAAAGCTGTCCAAGAAGCAAGATAAATTGCTTGTGCTCATCTCTGGGCCACCAGTGGGATCAGAAGGAGATAATTAATGTATGTGTGTTTAATGTATTAATGTATGTTTCAGTGTAGATGTGTCACACTCTAGAAAACTGGCACTGACCTCACAATGGGTGTAGCAGAAAGCTGCCCAAATCTGGACATCACTGGCCTTTACAAAAATGGTTTGCCAGTACAGCTAACTTCTTATTGCTGTGTGAATGCCAGCTTTGCTCCATTTTTTGTTGTGACCAGGACTGATGCTCCATTTCCCTGCTGCAAGAAGGGAAATCTAAATCCTGGTTTTTCACAGAGGTGGAGGGACACGAGTTAGTGTAGGAGTTGGCTGTGGAATTAGTGCAGTGAGGTGATGTGTACATGCACATGTAAAACAGGAGCTCTACTGCAGCACGGAGGTGCAATGCTATCTTTGGCTGTGTGGAATTACATGGTTCAGCAAAGCCTCTGCATTTGTCTGTGGCCAGTGAGCATGCTGCAGTTTGTTTGTGTGCATGGAACCAATTCAAAGCATGCAGGATCACATTGCTGCTGGAGCAATTTGTCTTCCCTGCTGCATGCACAGCAGCACCTGCAGCCCCTCACAGACCATGCTGGGGCTTTGCTCCCCTCCTTTCTTGCTGCTTGGCTAGTTTCCCCTTTCTTTTCTCCTTTCTTTTCATACTCTGACAGAGTAGCCTTGTGCGGAAGGCAAAGCAGGGTGTTTCTGGAGCACTGCAGTGTGAACAAACCAGCTCAAATTGACCCTTGACTGGGAATATCTGTGCTGCACAGTGTGGCCATCACAGTATGTGCGAGCTGCAAGGAAAGACTGCCAGGCAGGTGAAGAGCCTGAAGGACCAGAAGGACCTCAGTTCTTTGTCAGTGACAGTGTTTGGGAGAAATAGATTAAAACTAATTTGTGAATTAGCTCTAAAATGTTAATTTTATCCATGTTTGATGGGCATGAGTACTGTATAAAGTCACCATCAGATACCAGAATATGTTGTGTCTCTCTTCAAAGCCTTGCATAAGTGGTGCTTGTAATGCAGGTGAATGGTGATGTCCACATTTTCCCAAGGGGAAAACAGAAGAGCAGTGCAACGTGCAATGGGACACAGGGGTGATGATCCAGCATGTAAATCCAGAGCTGCTGGCCATCAGACCTGTACTCTAGACCCATTTTTATTAGCTGAAATAAGCAAGTACTAATGAGAAGCAGAATCACCAAGCAGTTAATTGGGAAAAGGCTAGCTCCAACTTGTACAGCTGTTCTGTCCCAACAGCTTGTCTGATGGGGTAATACATGAAAAACAACAATAATCCTGCTGTCCAGTAACATGTACAGGCTAGTTACTAGAATTTTAACTGCAGCTGGATGCAAAAAAGCAGGAATGAATGTCACAGGTAAAGCTGACCCAAGTCTGTAGTGACAAGTCTTTTCAAGGATTGGCCATTAGGATGACAGTCTAAATTACGTGGCCTTCCACTGCTCCCAGACTTCCATTTGCTGCCTATGAACCAACAGTTTAATTCCTCATTTTGCCCTATGGCAACATCCAGCTACCAAAATTTCTAATGCTGTTTTATGTATAAAACTTGCTGGGGTTCTAGGCAACACTTCTTTTCTCACATGGAAGACTGATCTCTTTAATGGGATTAAAGAGAATATATAATTTCCTGCTTCCATGCCTAAAAGAACTGAATTAGGTAAGAAATATTAGAGTACCTTTTGAGGCTGTTTTTTTAGCATAGGCTGACATACTCAGCTATATGCCTTGATTCCATGCTTTGGGGAAAAGAAATGGGAATAGTAATGGAATATTTTGATGCCACAACAGTGACTTGCCACAAGCAGCAAGGTCACTGCTGTCATGGAAACTGCCAGGTTTTGGGCTCTTCTGACAAGTAATGCCTATGTCATGATGGTCTGAAAATCCATGCTACCTTCAGGATTGTTCCTGTGATTCCTGTGTCTTCTGTGTATTGCAAATACTTCCTTAGGCAGTTTTTAAAAGAAGGGAAGACAAGGCAGAGCTATTCAACAGCCATCCAATACCAAAGCACTCGGTGCATAAAGTAATCCTGAAGAATCTTGTGAATCCATGCATGTCATCAAAATTGTATGCAGGATTACCCAACAGAGCTCTTGATTCATAGGACTTGGACTAATGAACACCAGGAAAATAATAGATTGTATTGGGTAATCTGGACACCCAATCCTTCAAGCCAAGTCATTCTTGCAGGCCTGGAAAATCATTGAATGAAAAAATCTGCCATCGCTACACATCTTCATTAAAACACAGAGCAAAGTCCTCTGCATTCCACCCACTGTGTAATACTGAGAAGAAAACACTGTGAGTAAAATGCCAAGCAAAAGTAGATACCTTTTTCCTTATGTCTGCAAAAACTAGACCTTGGATGAATTTCCTGTCAGCAGTGAGTCTGATCAAGCACTGTGCATCTGACAGCCAGCCTGACACTGCCTTGTCACACACAGCAACTGGGCTCCAATGGATCTCACGTGCAAGGAAGCCTGAAAGGCATATTAATTTTTAATTAAATGTTTGACTTTCAGGTTTAGAAGGCCTCCTCAAGATACGTGTCAGTAGTATTTATAATGCTATGAATAAGTAGGTAGGTCCTTCCCCACTGAGAATAAATATACATATGTGTGTATGTATACATGTGTGTATATGTATATAAATGTTTTTAAAGCAAGACATCTGGCCCAGTAACACCTCTGCAGCAATGAATGCAAGCCTCCTGCCTTGCTTTGGTTGCTTTCAGTGCTGCAGCAGATTCACAATGAAGCTTGCTCAGGAGGAGGAGTCCTAGATGCTGGTGCAGAGTTTCAGTCAGAAAGAAAAATCCTAAAAATAATGTCATAAGCTAGTGCTGACATGTGTGGAAAGAGCTTGGCAGAGTTATGTAGAGGACTGACTGGTGTGGTGTAGATTTCTATGTAGGGAAGGCTGGCTTAGCTGGTTTTTTGGCTTAGGGTTTTTTTGGTGGGGAATATCTAGGAAAGAGACAAGAAATGGAAAAGGACATGAAGAGGGAGACAGAGTGTAAATGGTTTGTGCTCTGAAAACTAGAAAATTTATGTTCCCTGTGGAAGGAATTGCACCTGTTTCACCACGTTTTTTTAGCTATTTAGCCCTCTTCAGATCATATGAGTATTTTTGAAGTTTGGCAGAAAGTACACACAGTCAGATATTGAAGCCACTCTCTTCCTTCCAGATGCTTCCCTACAACTGGGAAGTTGTAGGAAAAAAAAGCAACTCTAGAATATCATAGCATCTCTTCTGATAGGCAACAGTACATGTTTTCTTGTTAGTAAGCACTGTATGTCACTCTTTCCACAGCCCAGCACTACATTTACTAGAACCCACATGTGTGTGCTAAATAACACCACTGCTCCTGTATATGATGTACCAGCTATATCTTAAACAAAACTCCAGTAAATGAGTCATTTCTCCCCCTTTTTGAAATGTATTTATATATGTGTTCTCCTACTCATGGTGAAGACGTGTTTGGAATATATCATTAAGGTTAACATTTGTATTTGAATAAGGGATGTCCATTCATTGGGATAAATCCTTTAAGTCAGGGTAGTTCTGAAATGTGAAAGCAGCATTAAATTTAAAAATCTAAAATTAAAAAACAAAACAACCAAGAGAAAACACATAAAAAGCCAAACACATGCCACTCTCCCAGGGTAAAAATTTACAATTAAATGAATCACCCTTCCCTTTTAACTAATCAAAAAATTATTTAGACATGTTTCTGCTATGGCAACTGGCCCAGCATTAAACTGATTGATGGAGCTTTGAAATGACCTTAGGACTTTCCAATCTGGTCAAAAAATCTTCCCAACTCCAAATAGTCCAGCTGGCCCAGAGATGGAGCGGGGGATGTCTTCCTAGATCCTGCATTCAGAAATCCTGCAGTCTTCCTTTTGGCAATGTAAGCATATAAAAGTCTTTGGTACTTTTCCAGACACTCACTTAATAAGACCATGTACTGAGCACTAAGTGTGAAAGAAATACGCATGCCTTTAAAAGTCAACAAGAAAAGTAATTTTGTTTGTTTAATTTGAAAGCTGGCATTATGCCTCATGCTCTTTACAGCTACTAATAGCTGACAGCTTCGACCTCTGCCAGGCCCTGAAGGGGGCTAGAGATGCTGGGTGCACAAGAGGACAGGATTCACACCTTTCCATTTGGCTGACTTGGTCTAATTTGGCAGAAGAAAACTCTTTGTTGTTCCTGGTTTTAAGAAATCTGCAAACTAAGCTAGGTTTGCTGAGCTGTTGCCTGATGTCTGGGAGTTGCTAAACTGTGATAGCCTTTCAACAACACAATGGCTAAAATAGCACAAGTGTTGCTCCTCTTACTTCTAAAACACCTCAGGACCACCCTCAAATTTATTTACTTCTATTTTACTGAAAAATCTGGTACTTGTGACAAGGTTTGCAGTTAATATTCATCCTACATTCATTTGATTAATACACACATTTGTTAAATTTATGTTCTGCTAAGATGTTTGCTTCACTTCAAAAATAAAACAAAATTGGAAATCTTTGAGGAGAAGAATTTCTGAGGGTCTTTAGCTAAAGTGAACGCAAACCCTTGCAAGTTAATTAAGAGCCTTTTTAAAGACAGGTGGATTGATGGGGTTTCCAATAAATCTGCATACATAGAGTTGTCCTGCATACTGAAGACACCAGAAATATCCCTTACAATGGCCTTTAAAGCAAAACAGAGGAAATTTGTAGTAATGTGGACCAAAAACAGAAATTGTAGCATTTTGAAAATGCCAGAATATTGGTTTTGTTTTGTGTCTTCATGTCCTTTTTGTTGTTTTTATACTACACTCTTTAAACCAATAGAAAGTACGCATATAACTGGATCCATGTTAGCAGTTGCAAAAGGTTTCTGATAATAGCATGTGCCTATCCCTAGCTGTTATAATTTCTCAGTTAGAAGAACCTGAAAAGTTGGTGAGGGAGATTATGGTTAAGCAATATGTAGAATTTTTTTTTTATTCCTCCACTCCCAGTTAGATATTGGAAGGATCCCATTAAACAGAGGAGAAGAAAATTATCTCACAAAAATAATTCTTATTGTCTGTCTTAACATTACTAGTGGTATTCTCTCTCCATGCTAAACCAGAAGTGTTTTACAGAGTAATATTTTTACAGTGGTATTGAACTTGCTGTTTGCTCAAATTAAGAAATATCAATGGTATGTGCAATAAAAATTGATTTTCAAGAGTGCTATGTGCAACACAGCTCATTTGAGGAATATTGCTTGGCTTATCCTCTATGGGCAGAATCTGCAGACTGTCTGACAGCATTTTAAATTGAAGTAGTGATTTTAGTAATTACATGAATAAAACATCCCCTAGCCATGAAGCTGGAGCCAAATAAGCCTTGAGACCTGGCCACAGCTGATTTAAATCCCTAGAAAGAATTTGGGTCAGAGGGAGACACTAAGAAATGTGATTGCCAACCTGAGTATCACCTTGAAAAGGTGTCACTGTTTGATCAAATATTTATTTTATTTTTATCAGAACAGGCGGTTTGAGGAAAGTACATCGGTAACAATGAACTTTTCTTGATACATTGTATTTATATTAGGAGAATTTTGCCATGCCTCTGATACATCCCTCCTAGGAAGATGGTCTTGCACAGATATTTTTATTCAAGTGGACATAGCTCTTCATTGTTTTTTCTGCACTTTGTCTTTTAATGTCTTGAGAAACTGTAGCCATTTCATGGGAATGGGTCTGGGCTACCAACACACCATGCTCTCTCATGAGGACATTATTTATTTGCTCTCTCATGAGGACATTATTTATTTAGGTACTTCTCTAACACCAGGCAAATAACTCATTGGCATCCAAAGTGTTTTCTTTACCTTGCATCCATGTCATGACTGTTCCAAAAGCCAGGCTCAGCACACATGAGCTTTGCTTTGCCAAACCCACCGGACACTGCACAAAGACACAGATGCATACCAAGGTGATCTCATACATGTTTACATCAGGTTTAATATATCTACTATGTGCTCTTTTTCTCACTTGCTTTAGGTCTCCTTTCAGACTGTAAGGACCATAATCCCATTCCTGAAAATACATCTTCCTTCCCGCCACACCTTTCCCATAACCTGCCTTATCTGCATCATTTGCAAACCTTTTTGCAGAATATTGTCTATTTTTTTGTGCTTGTCTAATGCAGGTAAAAGTAATGTTTGTTGGCTCTCAGATGACAGTGTAGTAAAGCTAGTAGCAATAATCTTGTGGTTTAAAGAAGCATCTTGTCTGAATTTATTGTCATGGAAGAGAAGCTGTTAAAAGATAATTTCTTGCATTGAACTCAAGCTTGTTATTTGAGAGCTGTTTAAGGGTTGAAAGACAGTTGTGTTTTTCTTTTGTATTTTTTAAGAAGAACTAGAAAAAAGTGGACAGTTGTACTATGCAACTTTGCTTGGCCTCCTGATGGTCATGTGCCATTACCATTTTGCAAACCCCTTTGACTGCTGAAAGTCTTGCTCTCTCTGGCTCCAGTTTTGCATTTTCATGACAACTAGGAGTTACCAACAGCAAAATTCTGCCAAAAAGGTGTATCCAGGGCGATTAATGCTCACTACTCTGTTTCAAGCAAGTTCTGCTGGGTTAGATCAAACAGCTGCCTCGACTAACCAGCACGCTTTGTGTCAGGCAGATCAGGAAAACAGTAGCACAATTCCAGTTCGTTCCAGGGAGAGCCCTGGTTTCTGGGAATGCCCATTCCAGATGCCTGGCATCTTTAGCCTGCAGAACCAGGTCTGGAAGAGGATGTTTACCAGCTGTCTGTAAAATAATGACTGTTTTCTAAGGCTTCAGTCACATGTCATTGTAGAAATGGCTTTGTGGCACTTGAAGGTGTCCATCCCCAGCCATAAGCTGAAAATTGCCTTCTTCCTGGTACAGCTTAGATGTCAGAATAAATCATCTGGGCATTCATCATGGGTTTTAGTGCAAAGACAGCAGGTTAGTAAGTGCTGGTAGGAGTGATGTGAATTCACCCACCTGACTTTTTCTCTGGAATTTAAACACTGATTTTTTTTTTTTTTTATACAGCCTTTTATGCACTGGGCTGACTGTACAATTGCTGCAGAGTGATGACAAACACCTGGACTTTGGTCACATCTTAAACTGGCAGAGCTGCTTGGCCACTTAATACCTGAGGTGAGACTGAACATTAGTCACTTTGCAGCACAAGGCTTGCTGTGGCAGTGTAAAGGACCTGGAAAGGATGCAAACTTCACCTGGGTAAAGCCTTCTCCCATGCAGAAGTAACTTTTGGAACAATGTTTACATTTTAGAAGAAGAAAATTCCCATGTGGGGAAACCTAGAGTTTTACCTAGGTTTAGAGAATGTGAAAAAGCCACAAATGTATAGGCATTTTAAGTATGCAAGGCAAGCAATTCTCTGTCACTTAGCAAACAGGAAACGTCAGAATAGTTGAGGCGTGAAAGTCAGTAACAGCCACAAATAATCTCTGGTGAGTGTAACCATGAAAAATGTGAAATGTGTTTTTCCCTCAAGCTTCAAAGTAACTTCCTCTAGGCCCACAGAAACTGAACTGGTACTAAGGTATTAGATCTCACAAGAAGATTTGTCAGCTATCTCAGACATTTTCCATCAGACCTGTCTGTGCCACAAAAAGCAGTGGCTAAATGCTCCCAAAAGTCTACTTTACACACCTGCATCTGCAGGAAATGCCAAGAGCTCTTGCTGCTATTACTACTAAAGTGAATAAATCCAGAGGTTCTGGAAGAATGTGGCATTCATTTGGACTCCAACTTCATATTTAGCAGGTTACTAAGCTTCATTTGACAGGCTGAATAATGAGAGATCTGTCACATGTGTGAGTAAATAGTTGTAAGGAATAATTGTCTTTGGTGTTGCATTGTTTTTGATCTTGCTTCAGTTTTACAACCAATTTGTCAGGCTCTCTTTTTCTACTAGATTTAAATGGCAGTACTCTCAGAAAGCTCTTTCCCAGGTGGGTGCTTTTTACTTTATACACCAACAAGTTACCCCTAACCCTTTGGTGGGCGCTTGTGTAGTATGATAGTACTTGTGCAGCTTTTTAAATTTTACTTGGGTTGGTGCACAATATTTTCTCCCGTGGTTTGTACCAGCATTTTTTTTTTCCTGAAAGGTTGCCTTGGTTGTTTTGAAGCATCTGGCTCTTTGAGGCTATCGTCTGATACAATATATTCACATCTGTTCACCTCTTTAGAGCAGATTGTTGTGATGGGATAGGGTCTGCACCTGAACCATTTGTCTGACTGCACCACTGCAGCTTTCACTCTTGGTTGGAACTCCCTAACACGATTATTTTTTTTATAATGTGGGCCTTGCACAAACGATTTGCTCCAACTAAATGCCCTGTCACTACAGAAAGCCTGTTTGCACACTGCACTTGATAGTGAAGCACTGGTTTCACAGCCCAAGAACAGGGCAGTAAGCCAGGAGCCTGCCTGTTCCCGATGGGACACCCTCCCCTGCAGCAGCGGTCGCAGCACCGAGGACAGACACTCACCCACGGTGCTGCTGCAGTCCCTGTTAGACAGAGACCAGGCAGGCTGTGAACGGCGCAGTCCTAAGAGATTGCTGCCATCAGAGAAGCTGGGGAATTACAGGCCATCGGTTTGCTCGTGTCTTTTGCGGTCACATTGTGCAAAATCACCGTCAAAGACCTGCATCAGAGATGGGAGTTTGCACTGGAACTGGCACTTGACTCAGTCTGTTAAGGACTGCAGTACTATTCCAACGATCTTGAAGTGGGTCAGGTACTGAAAGGGAAGCCAGTGGTGTGCGGACAGCATTAATTCTGGTTATTATGTGCATCGTCTGGTTAGACCTGTTTTTGAAATGTGCCACTACATGATGTGCTCATTACAGCAACCTCATCATCTGCTCCTGCCCGTGCTCAGCACCCTGCTGTAAACAGTCCACTGCGAGCCGGCCGGCACCGCAGGCAGCTCTTGTGCAAGCAGCGCTCCCGGAGCCCGCGATGCACACAGCTCCGAGGGACAGCCTGGCTTCAGCTCTGCCCATCAGCAAGGGTTTTGTCTGTAAGTCAGGTCCGTAACAGAGAAAATGGGGTTGAGACAGTACCACAACATCTCTTTCTCTTCCTACTTGCAAAAATATTTGAAAGTCATTTAGTCTGATTTAATTTTGAAACTGTTGAACTATTTAGACTGTAGTATTTTAGTATTTACTGTGTTTGTGGTGGCATTTAAATGCAACAGGAATTAAATTTAAACACATCCTAGCCAAATGTTCCAAGCAACAAGTTTCCATGAGTGAGCAAGCAAATGACTTTATGCTGCTTGTTTTCCTTCTTGTCTTGCCACTCCACAGCCCTACACCCCCAGGCATCTCAACCACCCCTACTATGTCAAAAAAGACCCCAAACAAAACAAAAAAATAACGCCCAACTGTGCTCCTTGTTAAAGCAAACAAAATGTTTTGTATCTTATTCCAGAGAAAGAAGAAATAAGGAAAACAAAAATAACTCCAAACTTACAGATCTACCTGAAATGCAAGTAGCTTTATTATACTTCTGCCTAAATTCCTCTGAAGTAGTGATTGAGGAAGATTAAAACAAGCCTTTTCTTCATCCAGGACATACACAAAAGGGAAAAAAAAGTCTATAAATGGATAGAAATAATGTGAAACATTATGCCTTGAAATGGTTCTATTTCTTCAAAGAGAAGTGGTAAATAGGTAAATCAGATTTCTGAATATTGATCCTGTTTCTACGGGAAGCTTGTTGTCCCTGTACCTCCTGAAATCTAGGAACCCTACACACAAATTACTCAGTTGCTTGTGATTTGCAAGGAAGGAATTAAGGCATTACAAGTATACATTTATCTGGTTGTCCTGAGCTTTTTTGTTCTTTCAGTGATTTAGAATAAGACTCTGCTTTTGGCAGAATCCTCGATATGATCAATTAAAAGACAATCTGTGTTTCATTCATCGGATGCTTGAACTTTCTTATATATGGTTACTGTGTCACATATCAGTTTTGCAAATCTGAAAGCAAACATCACCTGCAAAGTGATGCAAGCACTTACAGAAAAAAAAAGTGGGAAAAAAAAAGAAAAAGAACGACAGTGGGGAAAGTCCTGTTCTGAGTCTGGGCTTTACAGGGAGGGATCTTACTGTTTTTCCCACCACATAAGGAACTTTTTTTTTCTACCTTACAGTGACTTCAAGCCCTGAAATGCTTATCCCTACATTTGCAGTCAAGCATTTGGGTGCTCTTCAGACGAGGATGTGGTCATTCTGCATCCTTCTGTGATAGAAATACTTTTATTCTTTATGCTTTTGTATTTCAGTCTCTCACCCCTGCGTAAGGAAGACCGGAGAATACGCATGCATGATTCCTTGGAAAGAATGGTTACTTAAAAAAATAAAAAAAATCACAGTTCCTGACTTTGGTGAAGCACAATTAAGCCTTACCGAGCAGAAAGTCACCATTTGAAATAAAAAAAATCATATTTGCACAGGTATGTAGTGAATATTTTCCTGGAAGTTAACACAAGCTATGTTCTGCCTGAAGGCCTAATTATAAAAATGTAAATTTAGATTGATTGCAATGTAATCTCTACATACTTTCTAAAACTTCTGATGCCTTTCACATGATTAATATTATATGTTAAGATATAAATCAGATTATAAACCCAGTATTTAAAAATTAAAGATTTGCCACGACCTTCAAGACATACAGGTCAATGCAAAGGGCCATCCTTCTGGTGCTAACAGCAAGGTGGTGATGTGTTATTCAGGTGGAGATATTCTGTGTGGACTGGCAGGCACCTAAGAAATGTCCCCTGCCATTTAGTGATACCATCAGTATCTAAAATCAGAGGACTGATAGGACTTCAGGAAAAAATAAAACCCAAACTGTAAATGACTTCTTAGGATAATGCTGAGCTCTTCTCTGCACTAAGGTAAATTATTCCAGGGGTGTTCATAGCTCTGCCTGTTGTTGTGGTTTCTGTGAGCTGGGTTTAAGGCTGCTCAATGCTCAGATGTGAACTTCCCTACAGGGGTGACCCTCCTGTGCACAAGAACCACTCCCTCGTGGCCGGACCACAGAAGGACATGAGATGTTTGGGGCACAGCTGGGGTGACCCAGGTAAACCACAGGGTGCATCACACTTCCTGTGCTAATTTGTCCTCCTCCAGCTGCCTGTCTTCCTTCTGGCTTTGACCCACCTGGAATTAGCATTATAAGCACTTAACAAACATCTCAATTAGTTCTCTGTGTAAGCTCAAAAGGTAACTTTCAGTGAAACCTCATTTTGTACATTATGTATGGAAATAGAAAATTTGCACTAAAAAATGGTAATTGTCTCTACCTTGGACAGTCACAGAACAGACCTCAGATGTTAAAGGAGGAGCTATAGAGGAATCTGTCTTAGCAGATATGACACACTGGGTCATAAATCTGCACCAAAAGAAGGCTCAAGCTCCAAATTCAGCTTTTAGTAATAAAATTAGAACTATCATTACACTTGTGCTAGTACGTGGTAACTATAAAGTCATGCGTAAAAGAAAGCTATTTGACATAAGAATTGAGATCACTTAGTAGGAGCATAACTCCATTTTTTGTTGGGTATAATGTGCCAGCCTGAACTGTGTCTGAGGGTGAGTCAGCACTCTTCCACTTTTAGATAAAAACATGTGCATTAAGAGTAACTTAGATTGAGAAGGCAAAGAGGCTGGTTGTCCAGGACTGCCCTAAACATAAGGCAAGTGTCAGGAAGCACAGAAGCTATCATTAGAGAAGTTAATCCAGAGCCATCTGCAGTAATGGGGAGAGTAAAAGTTGTTTATTTCTTCTTTCTTGAAAGAAGAAATGCCAGTTCTTCAAAAATGGTTTATGGGGAAAGTTTTGGGTTTTGAAAAGTGCACTAAATTTATAGAAAAATCTGTTTTAGTGTAAATTTACTTTTACTTTAGTTCTGCAAACTGTTTTTATGAGGGTCAAACATTTTCAAATTCTTTTATCCTAATTGTTATGGAAAAAGAAAAAACCCATATTAACATTAGAGGTTGTCCTCATTTGGCAAAGGAAGTACTTAGGAGGAGAAATGACATTGAAATTATATTGAAACAATATGTAAGCCATATTCTTCATATTAACAACTGGTAATCTTTCCCTTCTCATCTCATCTTTGTTTGATCTGCATTTTGACTATACTGTAATTTTGAAAAGGACTGGTTCCTGTTGCATAGCCATGTTGCAATCATTGTTTATTGTGCTGCTCTTATATAACACCTACTCTAGGCGTATATACTTAATTCTGATCAGGAGATTAAAAAAAATATGTCGTATATGAACATGCATAGTCCCAATAGGAAGTTTGTAACCATCTCCAAGAGACAAAACTGGTGAAATCACTGTTTCAGAAGGTAAACTAGCTCAGAGAAGGAATGCTGCTTCTGTGTCCTATGAACATGTGCAGTGTACAGGCTCCTCTAGGAAAACACAGATGACGGAGGTACATGGAGCAGGATGCAAAATGTGCATCATACAATGCCCTGATATTCAGAGTCCAGTTCAAGAGTCACCCGAAAGAAATTCTCTTCCCGGCTATGCCACCTCCTTCCTTTGGGGGATCTTGAGCAAGACATGTTTTGACACATATTTCAACTTCAAAACCCACTGACTTTTGAGTCAGTCCCCTGGCATCTGGGACTTCGATTCTTTCTGCCTGACCAGCCTAACTTCGAGAGGAGCCCCTCATTAACTTACAGAATCTGACATTTTCTAACCATTCTACCACAACTGCCCTTTGCTGAATGACCTATATTTAACTCCGGGCACATGTGTAAGCATTGCCTCAGGTGGCACCCTCATTTCCCAAACATGCACTGCAATGCAGACATAGAGCATCAGTGAATACACCTGCCTGGCATCATGGCACTGTGCAGCCACAGAGCATCTCTGAACACACCTGGCACTGTGCAGCCAGAGCATCGCTGAACACACCTGACACAGTGCAGCCACAGAGCATCGGTGAACACACCTGGCACTGTGCAGCCACAGAGCATCGGTGAACACACCTGGCACTGTGCAGCCAGAGCATCGCTGAACACACCTGACACAGTGCAGCCACAGAGCATCGGTGAACACACCTGCCTTGCACCACGGCACTCTGCGGCGGGATCCGCCCGCCGCTGACACGATTCAGAGGGGCAGCACCGGCAGCCGGGAGGTTTCCAAGGGCAAGGGAACAGGGAAAGGGACGCAGTGCCAGGCTGATACCAGGTACCAGGCACGGGGCAGGTGCTGCCGGGCCGGGGCCGTGCCCCGTTTGCCCGCGGGGCTGCAGCAGCTGCGAGGCCCACCGTCGCTTCCCTGTAGTGGCACCAAAACCTGCACTTTAAACCTAATGAAACAACTGCCAAAAGCCCGACAAGTGCAGCAGGTGGTGTAGTCGCCATTCCTGGAGGTGTTTAAGAGGGGTCTGGGTCTGGCGCTAGGTGATGTGGTTCAGTGGCTTAGGAGTCACAGGGGCAGGGCTGAGCGGACGGTTGGACTGCATGATCTTAAAGCTCTCTTCCAACCGCGATGACGCCGTGAGTCCCCGACCCCGGGGCACGGCGGCGCTGGAAACTCTCCGGGTCACCCGCGGCCCCTCACGGGACGCGCCGCCCGCCCCCCTCGGCCCCGCCCCCCTCACGCGGCGCTGCTCTCCGCCAATCAGCGGCGCTGCTTTCCGCCAATCAGCGGCGCCATCCCCGCCCCCGCGCCTTCCCCGCCCTCCACTCCTCGCCCGCCGCGGCCGCGCCGGCCCGCCGGGGACAGGACGTCTCGCGAGAGCGGCGGAAACCTCGCGAGAGCGGCGAGGCCCCCCTCCGCCCCCGCCCCCGGCCCTCCCGCCGCCCCCGCCCCACCGCGGCCGGATCCGAGTGTGCCGGGCGGTGGGAGGGGAGGGAAGGAAGGGAAGGAGAGCAAGGGAAGGAAGAGAAGGGAAGGAAGGGAAGGGGGGGCGCCCGGCCCTGCGCAGTGAGCGATGTTTGTCCGCCATCGCGGCGGAGGCTGAAGGAAGCGCCGCCAGCGGAGCGAGGGGCCCGTGCCGCCGCCTCTCCCGCCCGGCCCGGCCCGGTCGGCCCGGCCTCCGCGCCCCCCGGGAGCCGCACTCTCAGCGAAGGTCGCCGGCGGCCTCCCTAGGCCCTGTTCCCGGGTCCACCGCCCCGCCGCGCGTCCCCCGGCTCTGCCGCCCCGCGCCGGAGGCGCCGCCGGACCCGAAGATGTCGAACCTGAGCAAGGGGACGGGCAGCCGGAAGGACACCAAGATGCGGATCCGCGCCTTCCCCGTGAGTACCGGGCCTGGGCCGGGCCGAGCGGCCTCCGCAGGCCCCGGCGCCCTGTGGGCCGCGCTGTGCGCTGTGGCGGCCGCGGGTGCGAGCGGGGCGGGGGGAGCTGTCAGCCGGCCTCGGGCACCGCCGAGGGCCGTGCGGGGCGGGGGGAGCGTGCGAAAGCCGCTCCTCAGGGAAGCGGGGCTGCACGGCGAGTGGGAGGCGGAGGAACTGGTCCCTGCGATTATCGCCTCCCTCATCAAACAAATCAATTATGAAAATCCACGTACGGCGGTGGGGAGGGGGGCAGTGGGGACTGATTTCTTTGTTTTCAAGGAAAAGGCCTCAAAGAGGGAGCCGAAGGTTATGCGCTTTTATCAACAAAATTAGTTAGCCCCGGAAGGTGTGTGGGGGGAATATTTGTTTATGTCTTCTGCAAAGTTTCCTCTTGCTGAATTTCTTTCTCCGCTCCGTAGAAGAGGCTCTGAGTCGTATGATCATAAAATGTTGGTGGCACAATGCCAGCTGTTCAGAAGGTGCTACTATAAACATGTAGACGTAGGTAACTTGCTTCAGGTTCGGTAGAGTCGTGAGCGTGCCTTCACTTTGAGTTACGGAGTGGAAGGAGCCAGATTATTAATTTGAAGTGCCGTAACGCTGCTGTGTTTTGACAGTCGGTTCAATTAGAGCTTACAACAGAATAACAACTACAGCACGAGTAATGGCGTTGGGGAACGAGAGGAGTAGGAAAGGTTCAGTCTGCAGGAGGATGACCAAGAGGAAGCTTGTATGTATGTTCAGCGGCGTGTTTGTTAAAAAAAAGATACTTACTTGGGTCTCTGGGTTTTAAGGCTTAGCGTTGGCTTTTAAGGTTTAGTGTGAACTTTCCAATGCTGTGTCTGATTCCAGTAGGCAGTGGTGTAGAACTAATGTGCTGTGCCTTTATAGAGAAACTGGACATACCTGTTTATCTCATTTCACTGGCAAGGCATATATCAATATATTTGCTTCATCCAAACTCTTGCTGATGAAATTGGAAGATTCTTTATAGTCTCAGCAGCCAACTTTACAGCAATCTGAGTTATACTGTTTTACTCTTTCCTCTACTTTTAATTGCATTTAGTGGTAAAAGTGAAAAGCAAAAAGTGGCTATGAGATTAGGAATTTTAGCTGATGATAGGTTTTTCATCTCCATATTTCATTTATTTCTTTAAAAAGCCTTTTCCAAGAACATCAGTTTTGGATTATAGAAATAAAGGAGAAGACTTGCTGCCGTGTGGCCCATGGTTTTACTAACAAGTAGTAGGAAAACCTGTACAAAAATAAACCACGACAAAAATAAATGTGTGTATTTTGTAACAAACTGCACCAAAGATAGCAGTCTTTTAATTTGATAAACAGATTCATGTATTCCAACTGTGAATATGTAGCTATGGGTCAGACAACAAAGGCAGACTTAACAATGGGATAAACTTAAGTTTGTGTTTTTCAACTCTTCTATATTTGAAATCTCTTCTGCAGGGGTGAGACATGCTCTGCTGGAGCCCCGTTCTTACATAAAGTTTAACATTGTCAAGTTTTTTAAAACCGTTTTTACTAGCATGGTCTTTCTTTTCAGTTGCTTAAAGAATATCTAGGTTAAAGTGTGAAAAACAAAGTGTCTTCTCTCTAAAATAATATGTCACAAGTCATTAAGGCCTGCAACTGTTTGGGGACATCTCTTGATAGCCACTTTCCAGGTGTCCCCTCATATATTTTTTTTTTACCTAAGACATTTTGTTGACAATCCAGTTGATAAAGTGTTTATAGAAAAGAGGCATGCACTTTGTTAAGAGGCTTGGGGGGGTTTCCCCTTCTTAACTGCAGAAGTGAGCAACTGTAGTTGATGTGAAAATCTTAACATCTTAACACGCATTTTGTGTTGGCTTAAGTGGTTGTAAAGCTTGGTCCAGGAAATTACTTTGTGCTAGTGACTGCAGTAGGATTATTTGTGTCAATGAGGTACGTTTTTGTGGGGGGTAGAGTCTATGTTTAGAAAATGTAGTACTCATGCAGCAGCTATGGATCCTCGCTCTTTTGTCCCAAATGTGGTGATTCTGCTCTTCAGCTCTCAATTAAGAGTGCTTCCAGAGGTGGTTTTGTAGGCTGCTTCAATTCATCTTCTTATTGATCATCTTTCCTCAGGAGGTCTTCCTGGTTTAGATTAGTTTGTTTCTTGTATGGAGGTAGCTCTTTACCATTACATTAGGCTAGAAATAGCCAAATTGGAATGGTGGTGTTCTGAGCATAGCAATATTACCATAACTTCCTCTGTGTAGTTTCTGGTTTTTTAATATTTTACATTTTTATAACGTATTTCCTACTTCTGTTAATATGTTTTATAATAGCTAAAGGAAAGGAAAAATAGTAATTTGCTGAACATGGGCAAATTTTCTAACTTAAGAAAAATTTAGTCAAAGTAGATCAAAACATTGGAAAAGCACCAGTCTTCTACCTGAAGATCTTAGGAATTAGTTTCATTCTAGATTTTTAAATTTTCTTCCTTCTACTTGGTGCCAGTTTCTCTGTCATCCCAAGTATCCATTAAGATTTGCTAGTTCCTGGTGTGTGCTGTGATGTGCTTTTTTCTACCTCAAGTGCAGTGGCATGGGGTACACGGTTTGTTGAAGTGAGTTGTACAGTAATCAAAAGTAACCAAGAAAAACAGTTTTCTGTATGTTTAACCTGTGTTTCTTTTCA
Source organism: Cinclus cinclus (assembly GCF_963662255.1). Taxonomy (NCBI): domain Eukaryota; kingdom Metazoa; phylum Chordata; class Aves; order Passeriformes; family Cinclidae; genus Cinclus; species Cinclus cinclus. Next base: position 17,181,187 of record NC_085055.1, read on the forward strand.
GAATTTACAAACTATCTTACCAAAAAAGAAATTTGCCTTCTCTTGTCCATTGTGACTTAAAGATGGTGATGATGTTTGCATCAGATGAGGATGTCTTCTCTTGAGACTTCAGATCTGGGCATATTTCAAACCTGGGAAGAATAACAGAAATAAATTTCTAAGAGAGTTTGTTGTATATTCAGGAAAGCAAACTCATGAGGTTAAGCTTGTGCAGTTATCCTTGTGTATCACCACAGAAGACTTCCAGTGTGCTACTTTCAGTATCCACTTCTGGTACTTTTAACACATCCATAAAATATAGCTGTTCCATATTTATATAAGGTCTATCCAGAGAGCATTCGGGGTGATGTTAAAGCCAGAGATGGAGCAGTAGAAGAGGGCTTTTGAGAGACAGGAGGTTCCTTTTTCTTAAGCAGTCTTCAAACTTTGTTGTTTCAAATTCATATACACAGATATGAATATGGATGCTAAAAATAACAGAATTTCCGAAATGTCTCATAATGGTCCATGATGTACGTGGTCTACTGATAACACGTGCATTATATGGAAATGCAGGTTTGATACAAGTACAGCACGTGAATTGCACCTGTTTTGAAGAAGTGTTGGGGGTTGTTTTCTTCCAGTTTTAAAGGTGCTCTCAGGGTCTCAAATTGGCTCTCAGTCCTTAACTCTCAGTGAGCCCATTACTGCTGGCTACAGGAATACTTTGAAAGCTCTCAAATTTGCAACAAATCTGATTTTAAGACGATTTAATTAACTGTGAAAAGATGTGCCAAAAATGGTAGATTTGCACTTAAAACTTTTGGAGAGATGTGATTTCTGTAAGGAAGATCTAGAATGCATAAATTATGTTTCCTGCAAGTGTATATGAGCTGTTTTGTTGTGACTGGTTAGCTAGTGGAAAACTGTAGCTCTAAGTGTGTTTTGATGGAAAAGCTGTACATAGTAAAAAAAAAAAATGCACATTTCTTATAGAAATAATCAGAATGTGGGAATTCAGAAAAACGTTTGGGGAATTAATTTTCAAAATTTAAACATGCAACATTAAGCTGTTTTGAATGAACTTTTTTGCAAGAGCTCATTCTTCTCTCAGTGCAGGTGTCACCATAAAATTGGTTGGATGGATCTTTCTGAAAGCCAGCATGACCCAGTGTAGGTTGTTGGGTTTGATCGTTACAGTTGGAGGGGTTTTTTTGAATGCTTTCAGTGATTTTCCTTTCCTGCTGAGTTGTCTTTCTTCTCTAGAGCAGTGCTACAAAGTAGTGCTATGCCAGTTCTTGGAACTATTTTGGTGGATCAGTGTTACATTATGAATTCTGCACAGCATTCAGAGAGATTCTACACCTGCTCTTGCAATAGAACAAGTCTTTTTAAAAGTACCTGTAAGCTTCTGACTGGTTTCATTTGGAATACTTGTGCCCAAGAAAAGTCTCATTTGTTCAATCTTGTGCAGAAAGATAACTTTCATCTCCTTCAACTGTTTATTGATTGATGTCACTCCTTCCTTAAATAAAGTTACATAAACTTAGAAGTAAATAACTCCAGCTCTTCCATGAGAAAGTATTAAGACTCATTTTCATTGCCAGCACTCCTTTCTCTGTGATCTAACAGCCACTTGTTCTAGGCTTTGTGTAGGCAGAAGGCTTTTTTTTTTAAGGGAGCACCAACTGCTTCTGTGGTTTGTTTTGAGTCTTGGGGAATTGATGATGCAAGTTGAGATGAGATTTGTTAAATTTAATGCTTCAACCTACAATGTGTAGATCCATCAGTTCCAGAAGTTGGTGTAAATTTGGTCCATCTTGAGCATCGTAGAGCAGATAGCCCCTAGAAAAAGCACTGAAGTGTGGTTAAATTTTGAAGCATTCAGGTTATGTAAGCAGTATGTGAGGATCTGCTTTGGCTTATAACCCTCAGAGCCTGCATGAGGTGTTGGGGAGAGCGTGGAGAGGCATGGAAGGTGGGACAAGAGTGGAACAGGGAGGTGGTCTACTGCAGGCTTTTTCAGCTCTGAAAAAAGTAACATGAACATACCAAGTGCTGCAAGATCACCTTGGTTAACTCCACGTTTTACATGCTTAGCTTGTGAATCTTGATTACTTTATATTCTCACATATTTGAGAACTTCTTAGCTAAACCCATGTAGCGTTCACAGTCATAAGTTCACATTCACAACTGAAATTTTGGTCGGCTTAAAAAACTAGGAATAAAACAGACCAAAAACACTAAAATACTGTTTCTTATTCAAAGGAAGGGTTTTTTGTGCGAATTAAGAAAAAACATGGAAATACTTGCTATTTACTGGACAGTTAATCCTATGATGTCCTTCCAGTTTTCATAATTTTCTTTAATGAAATGCTGTGAGCAAACTGAATGTCCTAATAATACATTTAGAATTTTTAAGAGGTGAGAGCACTAATTCCAGGCCAGTCTGAGTAGTTAGTTATAGATGGGTTTTTATTTGGTTGGGTTTTTTTGTAACACACTGTGCATATTATCTTTTAGTATTTGCCTCACCTGATCTTGTTAGCATTCCACAGTTCTGTAGATGTTCGGGTTTCAGTTACGAATTTTCTTGTTTTCCTTGTTAACTTAAGTTAACTCTGACTTAAGTTCAGAGCAATCATCATTTGCCTTGGTATGGTGTTGAGCCAGTGTCTACATGACTCAAGAAGGAGCAGTGCCATTTATGAATCTTGCTGTATTTGAAATTTGCTTGATTTTTGCACAGGACTACAAGGTTAAAGCTAAAGAGTTCTGTTAGGATTTTTATACTGGCTAATTCAATCTGAGCTTTTTCAAGTGGCCTCATTAAGTTTCTCCATCCCTTCATTGGGGTTGTATAGTAATGCATTATTAAACAGGAATTAATGTTTTTCCCTGGTAGTGGTAGGTAAAATAACTCTATGAGAGTAGCTAAACTGATGAAGAATTTCTGATATTCTACATGAATAATTGTGATAGTAGTATGTAACATAAAATTAGGCTTTTTTTTCTGTAAAAGATAGTAAAATCTCTGTTTTACTTTTACTGTGTTCTGGACAGATACACACAGCACAAGTGACCCCATTTTGCAGAATTTCAAGCAGGTATTCTGAAGTCTTAGGCTTTGATCTGTAGTGCAGGTAGTCCGAGTGCAGATGCTTCTAAATTTTCATTATCACGACTGATGTGCAGTGTCAGTGTCTCTGTATGTGGTGAAAACATTTTGTGATAGACTGAGACAGATTTTTCTTAAGATAGTTTGAGTCCATTCATAAAACAGAGTGATTGTGTTACAGTCTAAAATAGGTTCTTGACCTTGTACATATGCTCACTGGATCTTATCTTGATTTCTAGTAGCTGTACAAGTGGAAAAGCAGCTCTTGAGAAGTAAGGTCATGCTTTTCATTCTGAGTCAGGTTTTGTGGAAGCAGAGCAGGAAAGTAGCGTTGTAGAAAACTCCAGCACAGCCAAGCATACTTTTAATATCATGATTATTTTATTTTTCTGAAGGTCAAAAATGAGTTCTGGAGTTAAAGCCAGTAGAATTTTTAAATGACTGATGTTTCTTGTCTGAAGGTGTAAGCACTGGCAGCTCAGCATAAGTAAATACTGTTAGATGGCTTAAGAAAATAAGTTCCATATTGATTTTAACATTTTAGGAAAGGTAAAAAGTGCACTTAATACCTGACTACTGCAAGGAGGACAAAACTGTAATAAACATTTATGTGTGGATGGTGTTTGCAGTGGAGTGGCCTCAATTCTTTAGTTAGCTGTGTATAAAATTAGTGTTTGAGGGCTGACACTGTCTTGCTTGTAGTTTAAATAAGGTATAATACTGTGCAAAATGTGAGCAGATAGCTTGCTTTATTGGTTTATGATTATGAATGAGGCGCATTTGTGGAAAAGCCAACTTTTGTTTAATGCTAATGAGAATAAACATAAATTAAGGCAATAAATTATACATGTGAATGATATAAAATTGGACAAGCTTATATAATAAATTCATAACATTAATTTCTTAGCCTGCATGTGGTCTGAGCATAGGCTGTGCATGTCTTTTTCTTACATGATGTATGTGAAGAATCTTTGTTGAAATAAGTATTTTACTTCCACACTAGTTTTGTTTTTAAAGCATTAATAACATCTGAGTGGACGTGGATTTTTTTATATTCCATACCTGAATTTAATTTTCTGTATACCTGTGAATTTTTTTCTATTGCAGTCATTTCAGTGTTAGTCTTAAGTCTTCCAGGCACTGCTGATCTGTGCATCTGATCATGGTGTTTGTGCCATGTGGTATAAAGATTCCCAGAGAGAGGTTGTTGTCAGGACACAGGGGTATTGATTATCTGTAAATTTGTAAGAGATTTATTAATTGTATCTTCTTCTACCTGAAGTAAGCTGAGGGGGAGAAAAGAATCATCCTGTGTTGGCCTCTGTGTTGTTTACCATAAAATTTTATCTTTCTATTCCTCTGCAAGTTCTCTAATTGTTCTGCTGCTATTACTATGGTGGAGGAGTTGTCATCAAGCCCCCAAAATCTCTCAAGGCCCTTCAGCCCCACCATCTCCCTTTATTCCTTCATCCCCCTCATCATTCATTGTGTTACTTGTTTTGAAATGACTACAGGAAAAGTGTCTGCAGTCTGTATAAGCTGGTGTGTATTTCACAGATTTCCTCTTTACATAGTGTTGATTTTTGGACAATTGTAAAATACTGTGCTACTTGTAGGTTAATTGAAAAAAATCCAGAAATTATTCCTGTGGGATTTGCCTTCAGTGTTGAGTAGGCAAGGAATGGGCTATTTGTGGTTCAGGGAAGCTTTCTGAATTCAGGTCATCAAAGCTGGAAAGTTAATGAACTAATAGACTTTTTTCACTTGGTGATACGATACCCCTGAGGAGGCTCGGTGCCTTCCACAGAACGTATGGATGTGCAGAACAGCATTTCTCTTCCCTTTGACACTCCTTAACTGGGACTGAGGCATGCAGCATCTGCTATTTTTGAAGGTTGTTATAATACCAATATTATAGAAGTCACCAATACAAAAGAGTTGCCAAAAACACCTAAAGTTTAATCCCTTATTAAATTAAGACTTTTTATTTCTGTTTTGTAGTGTTTGTTGGGTGATGGTCTTAAAACTAAATCAATATATGATCTTGTACTGAATCAAAGTTTTAGTCTGTTCTGACTAGGTTAGAAACAATATTTTTATTAGTTTAGAGTTATGAATGATCTGAGTAGTCTGGGCTATAGTGGTGCTGCTTCTGCTGACAGTGACCTGTTGTCAGGTATGGTACTCTCAGGATGGCCTGCTGCTCATCACCTGCAATGCTGAGCTCCCACTTTTGTAAAAGGAAATGAAGAGAGTCAGGGGCTTAAATCCCATTGAAATTTGAGGTTTCCAACTATCTTCAGTCTTTGCTGGTAAATCTTGTTAGGTTATACATAAGCAAACAACTTCTCTTTCTGCCTTCAAGTCTTTAGGAAGTTGAAAGTAACTCCAGTGGAAGAGGAATGAGCCACTTTCCTTTTCCTGCAGTGTAAGAGCCTGAACATGGGCCCTTATCCCAAGTAAGCAGCTTTGAGGAAATTTGCAAGCGACTGTAATTTATGTAGTTTGCTCAGTCACACAGTCCTCAGGTTTTGAAAAGCTTGTCCTTGCCTCTTAGAAGCTTTTATTGCAGCAGAATGCTAAATGTCTTGAATGAAATTTTAAGATTTGGCCCTGTTTGTAAATGGGAAAAGGCATGCCCAGTAATTTATAAAATTTTGTGCCACTGTTGGCACTGTCTTGTCATTTCATCTTTGCCAAGAGCCTGTTTGACAGCTGCAGACACACAACTGAGCTGAACCTGTCCCTCCCCACACCTTATAGACCTCTAGGATCCTACTGACATGTGAGAGGGGATGATTCACTCCCAGAAATCCAGGTTTTCTTTGTTCCATATTCTGCTGTTCTAGTTAGGTTCAAATATTTTCTTTTGACACCAACTTTGTTTAGCATAGAAACAAAGCTATGTATTTCTTTCAGGAACATATTATCTCCCGTTACACAAGCCTTTTAATTTTTTTTCCATAGCTTTAGTTTGAGGAAGGTTTTTTGGGATTACTACCTCTGAAGTGAGTCAAGAGGACTCTGAACTTTTTGTTAGTCTTCAAAAACATTGATAACAATTTTTATTCTTTTGGGTAGGACAGAGGAAGTAGATCTTTGGTGTCAAATCCTTATATTTCTTCCTCTGTTTCATTCAGAATGGGTTTTTCTTGAGTTACACAATCTTGATACAATGCATTCTTCTTTTCCCCCACATGTTATTTGCACCATAGGAGAAAGTACATCTGCTAAAATGAGTCAAAACTTACTTCAGGTCTGAAAATGCTTCTGTTAATTTGCAGAGCTAAAAGTGAAAGATCAGACATTCTGAAATGTGACTTGGATCTGGACTTCAGCTCTGAGTTTGCAGAGAAGTAAAAGTATAGACAGCGTATAGCAGTATATAGTATATATGGAGAGTATATAGAGAGCAGTATAGACATCTCTTCTTTACCCTTGTTAGTTTGAAGTGCTCTAGGGAAATCAGGAGTTTCATTGCAGGTGTTTTATAGTCCTCCTCTATTTTCAGGTGCTGTAGTAATGAGCACTGTAGAAATGTCACTGCATTTGTTTGGAGAGGGCCTTGGTAAATAATATCACTCTTTTGGCTGTTTAAGCATTTCCATTCTGTATCAGTGACAACAATCTTTTGAGCTAGAACTTCCTAGATTTAGCCTCTTAGCAATTCAGTTCTTCTAGAAGCTTGGACAAAACCAGTTAATTGTTTTCTTTTAAATACAGCTTTTTAAAAAAGAAGTTTTATAATGTCATGTCAGGTGGGCAGAAGCTTGCATCATGGCAGGGGAGATTTACTCATTCACAGCTATGCCTTTTGTTGTTTGCAAGGCATTTATATTTGCACATGCTGGGGAAAAAAAAAGATGCTTTGTAAAAACTTGGATTTCTGTATTTTAATTAAGTACCATTCTGGTGTCATCTTTGGGCAAAGCATGCAGCTGTAGAATAAAGTCTTTAGTGTAAATAGTGGCACCTTAGAAAGCTTATGTTGAAAAGAAGTTAATTTTGGTGTGTTTTCTTTGCTTTTCCTTAGTATCCAGCTGTTTTGGAGAACAACATCCATTAATCCTTGCTGAATAAAGCACATGTTTATTTCAAGCATTTTGGGTCTTGTGGGAAATAAGTAGCAAGGCAGATGAGTGAGGAAGAGACAGAGTTAAGCTTTGTATAAATGATCAGAGATGCAGGTGTTACCAACTTTGATTATCCCCTGTTATTACTTAACTAACTGGTAGGGTTTTTAGAGAGAACCTTGAAGACTGATCTGTGAATCCACATATATATACCAATAAGTGGATGAAAAATGAGACTGGTGAGTCAGCATTCATTTTTCATTGGCCCACTCAGACAAGCAATATTCTGCTTTTGTCTGTATTCATAAGAGTTCTGTATTAATCTGTATTAATAGAGTGACTGAAGGTGCATTTTGTAAGTTGAACATCACAAATTGCAAAGTGAACCCATAAGTTGATTTTTGGAGAGTATAACAGTTTGTAGTTGCTTATACTAGTATGGGATAGTGTTGGGAAAGTGTGCAAAGGTATGTAAGAAGAAAGTTGTCTGTGTTCACCGAATCACCACTGTGTAACTTTGTGTTTCAGTTTGTTTGCCTCTTCAAAGTGTCTCTGTTTTTTTCATTTTTTAAAAGAAATTAAACAAAAATGTTATGGTTATATTTTACCTTGTGTTTATCTGGTAAGTGATGGCTGTTCAAAATTACATAGTTCATAGTCTTAGTTCAGATGAAGCAGGTGTTCGGGAGGAGTTGGTTTTCTCAGCTTTTTTCCCCTTCAGCATTTTATGTTCCATAGATTTGAATACAAAAGATGAGGTGGGGCATTTGGGAAAAACAAAGAAACTGTATTAAATGAAAATTGAAATCTAGAGTAAGAGAGGGATGTTGGTATTTCAAGATTAGGCTCATTCTTCTGAATTGGTTCCTAAAATATGACGGATAAATGAGTATCTGATCCTTAATTTTGTTCAGTTCCCTAAACATGTCAAAACTGTTGCTGCAGTATTACATGGTCTAATAAAGACTTGCTTTAAACTTTTCATACAAGCTGTTAAATTTTGCTGTTGTGTAGTTAAAATCCTGTCAGGCCTAGCTACGATGCAGGCAAGTGTTACATTTTGAGAGAAGAAACAAATCCTTTTTCCTGGGATTTGCTAGAAAAGGAAGTTCTTGGAGCATATTGCATTATGCTGTAAAGCTCAGGACCAACCAGCTAATCCCCTTCCTCTTCAAGCTCCTACCCCAAAGCAGCGCTTGTTTTGTGAGGAGACCAGCATTGCTCTGAGACAATACCTTGGAGGTAAACCAAATCTGCCAACCGTGATGCAGGAGGTGACTCCTCCTTTTAAGGAGCAATCACTTTTTAGGCTACTTAACCCATCTGCTCCATACTGGCAGAACAGCTTTTCAGTGCTGCAGAGCCCATTCAAGCAAAGTGGAGGAGGAGAGGATTTTGCCTAAAATACTGCAGCTCTTGGATGTTTCAGTTGAGAAGCAGGACTCGTCTTTGACTTAACTGCATGTTCTGCTGTGTAAAGCCTGGGAAGGAGAGGTGGATATTGCAATTCTGTATTTCTGTTACTGATTGAGTACTGTCATGGAGTCCTGCTTGCAGAAGCTCAAGCCTTTCTGAGGATGAGACTAGAATTGATTCTTCCCTTGGCCTTTAGAGGATTTCTCTCAGCGGTGGTTATTCAGCTTGTCTGCTGAGCCTGGAATGGGACATGGTGCAGGCTGTGAATATTCCTTGCAGGAGGAATCTGGAGAAGTTATTGTAGGGTTTGTCCACCCAAACAAAGTCAGTGCTTGAATATCAAGGGAAGAGTGGCGAACAAAACACAAGTGTTAAAAATAGTGTCAGTATTTAATCTTGTAAATGACAACTGGCAGATGTCATAAGCAAGTTATAGGCATTGATTCTCCCCACCACACACACTCTCTGAGGCAATATAATAGTGTAACAGGCATTTCCTGACACTCCTTAGGAGTTGTGGATGATACTGTATTGTCATCTGCAATTGTTGCTGAAGGTCACCTAGGAGCAGAAGGTGTTCTACTTATTAGGACAGTTCTTGTAGAACATTTCTGTGACTTCCCTGTGACTCTTGACTCATGTTCTAAGATTAATAGCCCAGATTCAGGAGAAGAGCAGTGACACAGGGTGCTCCTTAGTTTCTTCATGCTCCTTCTCTTAGCCTCTAGTCAGGTTTTGGGTGTGTCACAGTCAACCTGTTCAGATAACATGATTGAGGAACTTTGTGGAACTTTGTGTGTGGTGGTTTTGGTTGTTCAGAGATTAGCTATTTTTATTTGTGGGAGAATGTGTGTAGCCCATGCATCCTCTTCCAGATATACTCATTGTTATATAGTGAGGAAAATTTAAGAATTCAGAAAAGTGTGGAAATTGGGCTCTCCATTTGGTATTAATAGGAGTACATTTTATCTGCTCTGTAGCTGAAAAAAAAAGTAGTTCCATATCTTAATATGTCATTTTTCAGAGATATTCTTGGAGCAAATGCTAGACAATATATCTCTGTCATTGTAAATTCTGGTCTTTTAAATTAACAATATTCAAAGGGTTTATAAAAATTCAAATAGTGATTAGGTTCTGAGGCTGGAAATGTGCTGCTCTTGCCCTTTTCTGGATAACCTCATCCAAACTTCATCCAGAGAATGGAGGATGCAGGCTCAAGATGCTGAGTTATTGTGTAACAGACTATTTAATATCATCTTGATGGATGCCATATCTTGCAGTGGAAAGGAACACTGTTGGTAAGAGTCTCCGTTGCCTCAAGGACTGTGACTCTGTGGTGGCAGTTTTAGATGACAGCAGTCGGACCCTTCTCATTTTTTTCTGCTGAGGGATAGGAAATGGGGGAGTGAGAATAGGTGGCAATTATTAGGTGCAAATGTTACTCCCAGCACTGCTAACTAACTTTAATTGTTGGCATCCACTCAGGGTAGAGAGCATAAACACCTGTATTCTGTAATTTCAGTTGGTTCTGGTTCCAGTGCTCTGTGGTATTAGACCTGTGAAGGATGTCATGGAAAGGAATGAGGCAAATGGCTGCTTTTTTGAAATCGTTGAGAAGCCTTGTTCTGCAGTAATCACTTCCAGACTGCCGTGTTTCACCTGCTAATGTATAGAATCATGGTAAACACACTCCAGCTATGCTGTAGAAAAACTAAGTAGTAGTGTTTGTAACATTTTTGAGAGTAAAAGTGTCCTGTAAATGTGTTGACAGTCTATTAAAACTTCTGAGATTCAACAAGTTGGGTCTGAGATCTTTGTGTGAACTTTCTAGAATTTGTATAGAAATTTCTTCTGCAAGAAGGGTAAGAAACTGTGTCTGGTCACTAATCTTGAGAGTACTGGTTCGTGTATGTCCTGTTGCTGCTGGTGGACTTCTGTGGATACTCCTGCTGACACTGTAGGACATCTGTTTACCTTTTCCTCACTTCTTTCTTAACCACCTCTTGTTAAGAGGACTAAATAGCTACTTAAAGTTGGTATAAACTATCCAGATGTCAGCAGGCTCTTAGCAGTTTGGTTCTGTAATTTTTCTTTGCAATTCACAGCATTTCAAGCATGGTTATACTAGAGGAGCTAGCTCTATAGCCTTAAGGGCAAAATGGTGAGAAGGAAAAAAACAAATATGGAATGAAGTTGTGTTCAGGGGAAGCCGTTGTAAAAGTTAAAGTAAATAAAATGGAAATTATACCCCAAAACATTTATTTCTCTGCAAAGTAATGTGGATTTCCAACAGCAGATATGTTGGATGTTCCTGGATCTGGGAGTTTTATTGTTGTTTTTTGACTGTAGTTTGTAGAAGCTAGGGAGCAAACAACAGGTTCCCCTGGTGACCACGAGTCACATATACACAGGGAGCCCTGATTTTCCAGCTTCCTCAGCCTGCAGCTGTAATGTGTATCATCAGATCACCCAGTGGTTAAAGTTGGAAGGCACTTCTGGAAGTCATCTTGTTCTGCCCCACTGCTCAAGCAGGGTGACCTAGAGCTGGTTGCTCAGGACTGTATCCAGATGGCTTCTGAATGTCTCTAAGCGTGAAGACTCTGCAGCCTCTCTGGGCAACCTGTGCCAGTACTTGGCCACCCACACAACAAAAAAGATTTCATGACAATCATGAGGAATCTCCTGTGTTTGTGCCCACTGTATCTGCTCCTGTCACTGGGAGCCACTGCAGAGGCTGGTTCCCTCTTGAGTACACCCTCCCTTTGGATTTTACATATACTGATTTGGTCTCTGCAGGGTTTCTCTAGGCTGACTCTGTCCATCCTATTAAAGATGCTCCAGAGGGTTGTTAGCAGCCCTTCACTGGACTCTCTCCAGTGTTTGTGTCTCTTACACTGGGGAACCCAGTACTGGACACAGTGCTCTACACGTGGCTTTCCAGTGCTGAGTAGAGCCCTTGGCCTGCTGGCAACTCTTCCATCTGCAGCCTAGGATACCCTTAATCTTCCTTGCTTCAAGGGCCCAGTGGTTTCTCATCAACTTGATGTCTGCCAAGAGCCTTGAGTTCTTTTCTGCCAAATGTGCTTTCCAGCCATTTGCTGCAGCAGGCATTAATGCAGGGGATTTTTCCTTCCCCCTAGGGATGGGATGCTGCACTTCCCTTTGAAGTATGTGACTAGAAGGGGGCCAGTGACATTTTGTATGAAGTTACACGTTGATCAGAAAACAATGAGAATTGAGCTGTTTGCTCATTCTGATTGAATACTGGTAGTTACTTGGAAGTGGTGGTGCCTGTAAGCTTGTAGGAAGGAGAGACTGAGAAGTCTCTTCAGACCTGTTGCCAGCTTTAGCTGCTTTGCAGGTGATAATGGCAATTAGATTGCTGACAGTGATTGTTTATTTGACTTGATTTTAGTAGGGTAGACAAACACTGTTAAAGGAAGAGGCTTGAGTGTGTCTGATCCTGCACTGTGGAATAAAGGACCTTTTGAGTCCTTTGCAATTTCTTTTTTGTGAAATGATTGTACTTTCACGTACACTGACATTTTAGTCTAATTTCCTCAAGATGTACTTGTGCTACACTCTGAGTTCAGATGTTTGTGCTCGAGTTGCATCTTTGAATCATTAGCATTTGGGCAGCAGTGTGTGGAAGTTTTCCAACCAGCAGCTTCTTATAAACAGCTCTCTCTCCTGCCAATAACAGACTTGGTCGCTTTCCCATTCCCCAAGAAAGGTAATGTTCAGATAAGCGCGAGTACATTAACACGTTTCCTCTGCTTGGACACTGGCTTCTTACTATCTTGGTGAATCTGGGTGTAGACACTACTGAAATTACTGGGATTTCACTTCTGAGAGCCCTTCCAAACCTGGGTAGGTTTTTCTTGAAGCAGCAGTCTGGGTTCTGCTTTAGTCTGCAAGAATACAAAGACACAAGCAACTGTATTCTAACCGTGGATTTCAGTTCTAAGATACAACCATTAGAAGAAATCTGGGAATGAACACAGAAAAATATTTGGGCTCTGATCCTGCATTTGTGGAAGTGGATCACTTACAGTCTTTGTTGCTAGAGATCTAGAGACTTGCATAAGTCTTCATTGTTGGGTCAGACTGGGGGATTAGGATTGCAGTTCATTTGTCAGAGACGCTTTTGTAGAGAATTCTGAAAAATGCCAGTGTTCTAGTAGTGTCAACAACTGACCTATTGGTTATTTGTTTGGATTTTAAATCTGCCTACAAGCCTGACTTAAGGAATGGGATGAAAAGAGATGAAGCTATGAGTTAAATAATCCAAGAATAGATTTAGTCATTGCAATTCTTACTTACCTTGAGAATGCAGGAGGACCTCTTCTGCTCAAATACTAAACAACTTTTCAGCAGCAGGGAGGAAATAATACATTTTTACTCGAACTTTACTGCAGTGACTTACTGCCAAATAGAATGGAATTATTTAAAGTATTAGGAGTCTTTGCTTTGCTAGAAAACACTGCTGCAAACAAGTTAGCTATGGTAGATCTTTTTGGAGGACACTGCTCTTCTAACATGATATTCTTGAACTTGAGCTGTTCCCATAAATCCTCACAGATAATAATCTGAGTCAGAAGCAAAATAAGAAGCTGCATTGAAAAGCAGAGTTTTTAATGCTTAATCCTAAAAGGTAAAAAGATAATTTTAAAGTTCTTTTTCAGATATTTCTGTATATTTATCTCATGGAGAAGTGTACTTCTTAAAACTACCTTTTATGGGCCTTTCTTGTGCTTTCAGAGTTAGCTCATGGTGTGTCAGTTGTTAAGTGGCACAAAGCTCTGTGTTCTTGTTTGTATTCAGGGACTTTGGAGCAAATAATGTCACAATCATTCCTTCTTTTTTAATAGCATTTGGATTTAAAGTACAAGAATTAAACAGTTTGCTTTTTGCTTTTTGCTGACTGGATCTGAATTACTGGATGTGCTGCTTTATCCCTGTATGTAACCTACAGAGATGTTCCCTGGGACCAGCCCAGAAACAGGAACACTGTAATACTTTGCAGACTGGTGCCCAGTGATTTGCCTGGTTTATACAGCTCATACCTTTGCTTAGAATACAGTGTGCAATTAAATTGCAGTTGAGATAAAAAGGTTGTGTTGGCTGAGAGTTTTTTTAATTAGCAAGGGGAGCCTCTGCTTTGTTTGAAAACAAAACCTCAGATTTTTGAAAGGAAAGCTGACAAGCTCTTACTTGGATTGCTGTCTGCAAATCTAAATGGTTGCTTTCTTTATCAGAACTTGTAAATTGGTGGTTCAGGAAAGCTGTAGAAAATGACTTCCCCGAAGGAGCACCAATGTAGCAAATGCAAATTAAAAACGAAATTACTGTCCTTTCAATGCTGTAGCAGAATAAGGAAGAAGTGTGAAGGGACCTGTGGCATTCCATCCACCATTCCTCTGTTGTTCTGAGGCTTTGCATTTAGGAGATAGGGATCTAAATTTTTTTCACTCTGTTTTTCATTTTATTTTGGTTTTGCATTTTTAAATATGTAATGGCCTATGTTAAGTTTGGGGTACATGAAGTTTAGTAGTCAAGTGCTTCTGGTATCAGAGGCATGGGAAAAGTAGCAATAAGACTATTTTTATAATAAAATTTCTTGTATTGAAGCAAAGCTCCAAAAGATGAGCAGGATAGACAATTGTGTCTTGTTTTCATTTTATTCAGCAGCTCATTCCTTCCAAGGCAATGAATGGCTTATCTTTATTGTGAACTCTATTGTTATTTATCATGTCCAGGAAACTTGATATGATATTTTGAAAATACATGTAAAAAAATCTACTTGGAATAAGAAAAGTCTGCTAAATAATTACCTTTGATTATGAATGGAGTCAAATCTAGTCTTCGTATCTTTCCTCTACTCACTTAGTGGGTTTTGTTGGAAGGAGAGGTAGATTAGGGCTGCTCATGATTTTTCTCTATAATGTCACATCATTCTTCTTTACTCTTTTAATACTTTCAGTTCCTATTTTCAGGCCTGCTTAGTATTGATAGACTCTGGGATATTTTCACTTCCCATAGTAATTCTGGGAATAGCAGCTTTTTCCCCTTCTTTCTTCAGTCCTTTTCTTTAGCTATAAAATGCTAAATCTGTTCCTGATTATGTATAAACTAAACTGAACTTAACTTCAAACACTGCTTTTTAAATTGGTTTTAAAAGTGTTTGGGTTTGGTTTTTTTCACTTGGGTGATGAAACTTGGCTGGATCACAGACTTTAAGCAATACTGGCATCTGATTTATTTTTTTTTTTTTTTTTTGCTATACTAATTTGCAATCCCAGATGCTGCTTTACCTATAAAACATCATATATTGAAGCACCTTTGCATTGGCAAAGCACAAGTGTGAAATGATTCACACTAAGTACTACATGGAAGTTTGCTGCTGTATTGAGTCTATTTCCTGTAAGAGTTTTTCTCTGAACCTGTTTCCTTTCTATCTGTGTATTTACTGAAGTGTACAGATCTGAATAACGGGTCAAGCAGATGCTGAGTGCTTGGTACGTGTCCTTTGGAAAGGTATTTAATCATATTTGTGTGAGGAGAATATGGTCTGCAGGTGTTAATATTGGGCATTTGTGGAGGTTTTCAGTGGTACCTGTAATTATTTAAATTGCAGGTGCAGTGTTGTAGGTGTATAATTCTTTGGCTGTTAGTATCTCAGCTAGTCTGTAGTTAGCTTGAGCAAAAGATCTGGTTTGCTAAATCTGTGTCAGACATTATTTTTTGTTGTACAGGTTGATTTGGGGTCTGGTGAAGCAGATCAGTATGCAATGCAATTTATGAGCTGTTAAATAAGGTGTTAATATGGAATGAGAGTTAATTATCTCTTATTGATAACCTGTGGAGGAAGAGTGGGGAAGAGACTTTTGTCCCCAGTTATCCACCTTTTCACCTCCAAAGGCTCTGGAGTTGGATTTTGGGGATTTGCAGTTCTGAAACAAAAAAGCATTAAACTTTTGCGAATTACAATTTTCATAAATATTTCTTGAAATCTGTATTAGTCTTATTAATACTGTTTTTCTTTTAACAAAGTTTGAGAAATCTTGCAATAATGGAATCAACAAGATGGGGCAGAACAATTACCTCGTATTATGTATATTCTTTTTTTATTCAAAACAATAACGTTATGTTTTATTTTTGCAGATGACTATGGATGAGAAATATGTGAACAGCATTTGGGATCTTCTGAAAAACGCAATCCAAGAGATTCAGCGTAAGAACAATAGTGGTCTCAGTTTTGAGGAGCTGTATAGAAATGCTTATACAATGGTGTTGCATAAACATGGTGAAAAACTCTACACTGGACTAAGAGAAGTGGTCACTGAGCATCTAATAAACAAGGTTTGTTCATTTGTGAATTAAAGTAGAAGTGTAGTATGGAAGAATTTTGAGCAGTTATTTAAATGACAAAAAAATCTGTTAAGTTACCTTGTGTTGCGGTGTAGCTTCTCTGAAAAATGTTAGCATAGAGCTAACATCAAGCTCAAATGATTTCATGTTCCAGGTACTGTTTGTTCTAAGTAACTGATGGAAGACAGACCATAGGAAGCACTTTTGTGTTAACAGGAAACAATTTTTTTTAAGAATAACTGTTAAGAGCTGATTTTTTTTTTTAAAGTTTCGTGTCATTTTTGGTGGCACTTTGTGGCTTTCTTAGGCCAAACTTCTCTTGTTTGCCAGTCAGCTTTATCATCTGTGGTACAAATAAATACCGATGTAATGTGGTACAATAAGTACCAGTTGTTTTCTCTAGGCTAATGAACTAATTCACAAGTTAATGAGACAGTTGTGCTGGGGTTATGCTCTGTAAAGAGGCAGTAGGCACTGTTCAAAACCAGCAGCTCAGCAATAGCAAAAGTCATGAGTAGCTCACACTCTGCCATGTCAGCCTTTGGAAAACAATGTAAGTCAGTCAAAATGACATGGAGAAACTTTCTGAAGATGTAGCATGTGAGAAAAGGAATCTTCAGGTTGTGTTAAACCATGGAACCACTTCTTTAGAGAAGTTTGGAATTGACTGATAAATATGTAAGTGGAAAAAGTTAGAGGTCACTTTTTAGGACTCCAGATAATATTTTGTGGCAATAGGATTCTAAGCCTATGGGTGATGCTGCATTACTCATGGTAACATCCATAGCAGAGAGGTATGTGTCCACTTTCATCCCATATTTGATCCCATGTTCTGGCTGTGGGCTCAGATGGAGTATCAGATTTTTTGTCCTGTTTTTACAAGATCTGAAAAGGGAAGTCAGAGACCATCATGTATCTTGGATGATTACTTCTGGCTGAATTACAGAGAATGAATGGGAGATTTATGGCTAAATAATGGAGGATGCTTGGGGACTTTTTTTGTGCATTCCAACTGGAGTTACTGCTGTGGCAGAGAAATGTTTTTACTTTTCTAAAATCTTAGTTTTCAAAGGTGTGGTCCAGATAAGTATAGTCTAAAACTGCTTTGAATGTGGGGCTTTTTTACTGTTTGCACCAGACACATCCTCTATGAAGTGACTAAAGCATTTGCAGTTCTTTTCTATAATTGTAGCACATCTGTGTCTCAAAAACTTCTGGTTTCATTATGTGTGCATTCATAATCTGTACTATTCATATAAAATGTGGCAAATGACTGAAGCTTTTTTTGCCTTGTTTTTGTGTCTTGTTCCTAGGCTTTAGTTTATCCTGGTTTAATTTGATGGGTGTTTTTTATCTTTGTTCATAGGTATTCTGCCACTTATCTTAATTCCTAGCTATTCTGCATACTAAAAATTATGTGTTTGCAGAATTAATTATTCTGAAGTGCTGATTGTGGCAGGCTGACAGAAGAGCAGAAGATTCTAAGTTTGTGCTTTCAGTGCAGAGGCTGAGAGGACTGCACAGATAGTAGCAGTGCAGAGAAATGCCTTTTTGACACAATACTCCTGTATCTGGTGCTTAAAAAAAAAAATCTTCTCTGACGACAAAATATTCTGATCTTTAATGTGATTAATCAAATTTTATCCATATGTATGGGTGATAAATAGATGACCAAAACTTTTTCAAATAAAAAGGTTAACTGACTTTCAGTAGTTAATTGCTGTGGTGTTAAAAAGGCTAAATTATTCTGATCATGCCAGCCTGTAAATTAAATAATCCAAGGAAAAGATGAAAAATATGTCACTTATGCCAAAAATTTCTGAACAATAACAGAAACTTAGAGAGACTAAAAGCTACTGTTTGTCCCTTTTGAATGTTTGCTTAGACACATTATGTTGAGGCATGTATAGATGGAAGTATGGAAAATAGTGCATTGTTTATGAAGAACAGGATCAGTTTTATAATGACATCTTATCTTTGTGCCATTAGTCTTGTTGTAAGATAGATTTAAAAAAATAAGTTTTATTTAACCTCACATTTTGTCATAGAAATTTTAGCAAGATCTTTTGTTTGCTGTCTCTTTCCAAGAGCAATTATGTGGTAAATTTTAAGTAGCTAATGAACAATAAATGCTGTCATCACAAGTCTTTGTAAAATTTCTATTCAGAGAATCCATGGTGGATTCTAGAATTTGGAAGAGGGGGATTTTGCCAACTGAAGTACTGTTCATTAAGTTTTGTGACTTTTGTAAAAATGGAAATGTTCACAGATGAATAGATTTTACTGAAGAACTATACTCACTTCAGGAAGCACTGCTGAGGAGCCTACCCCAAATTTGCAATAATCATTAAGCTGTAACTGTCATTTGTTGCCCACATCTCCAGGTTATCTTTTTAGAAAAAAGCTGCATTCTTGTGATATTCCAGTCATGCTGATTAATTAAGAATAGCTGAAGAGACTAGGTAGAGGCAGTGTATATGTTCAGCTGTTTTTACAAATACTTTTAAAGCTTGGAAAGCAGAAGCCTTCATTTTTGGTGAGGCATGGTTAAGAGCTGTATTTGATTTTCACCTGGCAATTAAATTAGCATAAGTTGTGCTTATACAGCATTTTCATTAGCAATCAAACACTAATGACAGAAGTATTTAACTTCTCAACAAGAAAACAGTACAGTGCACTGTCTTGACAGCTGAATTGTAAATAAAATAATAGGTGCAAATATGATCAATACGAGGTGCATTGCAAGCAAGTTATTATCAAGACTGCTTGATTTGAGACTGGCAGACCACAGTGGTTTGCAGTTCTGTTCTGGCTGTGGGAGCCAGGTATTCTGCATCACTGAGACGAGTCAGCTCTCTTGAACTACCTTGTTTTTTACTACAGGATAAGAACATGCTAAAACTTGTCTTTACCTGTGTATTGACATCATTATTTAAGTATGGTACATGTAGAGCTATTCAAAAACTGTTGAATTTTGAAAGTACTGAAACATTTCATCTTAATTCAAGTATTTAATTCCTGTGCATCTGATACTTTGCTGATTTCTCCCTTTCTTGCCCACTGACAGTCTTGTAGCTTGATGTGGACAGTCTTTCTTCATACTTCTCAAGCCTAGTCTGTTATTACTTCACACAAATGTTAAGTGCTTTTAAAACACACAGAGCTTAATTTACAGCTCTCGAAACCATTTGATGATAAGCAATGTCCTTTGTGTTACAGTAAATAGTTGAAGTTTACAGGATAATATTTCTAATGTTCCCTTTATGCACAAATCAGTGGGGCCCATTGAAGTGCATCCCAGAGTCCTGAGGGGAATTGGTTGATGTAATTGACAGGCCTCTCTCCATGATATTTGAGAAGTCATGGCAATCAGGTGAAGTTCCAGGTGCCTGGAAAAGGGGAAACATGTACCATCTTCCAGAAGCCTAGAAAGGAGGACCCTGGGAAATACAACCTGTCAGCCTCACATCTGTGTCTGGGAGGATCATGGAACACATCCTCCTAGGAGCTATGCTGAGGTACATGGATGACAGGGAGATGATTTGGGACAGCCAGCACAGTTTCACCAAGGGCGAGTCTTGCCTGGCCAACCCAGTGGCCTTCTGTGAAGGAGTGACCACATCAGTGAACAAGGGAAGAGCTAGAGATGTCATTGCTCTGGACATCTGTAAAGGTTTCGACATGGTTCCCCCATAACCTTCTGTCTAAACTGGAAAGAGGTGGATTCAGTGAGTTCAGTGAGTGGAGTTAAATGAATTAGAAATTGATGGGGTGGTCACACCCACTGGTTGTGGTCAGTGGCTCAGAGTGTCAATGGCCCTCAGGACAAGTGGTGCCCCTCAGGGGTCTGTCCAGTACCTGCTATTTCAGAGTAACAGTACAGGCAGGCATGTGAGAATACCTTTGGTCAGGAGGTCACAGAGCTGCTCGTGTTGGCAGTGTTCAGTGCAGAAGGAATTCCGTGGGGTGCTGGTGCAGGTATAGGCTGGAAGAAGTGTGTCTACTCTGGGTCTTAGCAAGTTATGTCTGGGATCCTTTGCAACCTTTAAAATTTGCTATCTAGTGTTGCAGAGAAAAGGGAGAGGTGAGAGTCATCTCCATCAGGGAGTTTGAAATTATTTCCATAACATCAATGAAATAGGGAGGAATGACATGAGAAGTTGTGTAGGAGGCAAATTACCTACTGAGCATTAGAGTGAGCCTGACTGGCAGTATATGAAGTGTTATCTGCCTTTGTGTTTTCTTAATGAGGTTTTCAGACGATCTTGAGCAAGTCTGTTATTATATGGAGAGCAAAAGGATGTGAGGGAATTGCTTGAAAGTACATAACTGTTCTGAATCCCCAGTATTCTTCAGTGTTTGTTTTTTCCTTTTAGCAGTAGGATAGCAGCTGCAGGGATGAACAGACATTTCTGCTAGTGAATCCATTAACCTACTTAAGACTCCTAAGATTTTAGAATAGTATCTTGGATTTTTCTAAAAGAAATTCTATAATAAAAGTTCTGAGAGCTTGAGGCCTTGGTTCAGAAAGTGCTGTTCTGTACTGCTGCTCCCCTCAGGAGGTTCTGGCTGTCCTTACAGTAGTGGAAATTACATAATTGAACTATTTGTGCTGCTGCATCAGGCCAGGCACTGTAAGATAGAAATAGTAGGCCATAAGTCTTCCTTGTGTACACTTACTTAATCAAGAGTTATTTAAAGGTATTGAAATCCTATGCCAACAAACTACTCATACTGGGGGGAGGGTTCTGTATTTCCTGAAGACTTGTATCCAGTAGAAAATATAGTTGGGCCTGAAGTTATGCTCAAAATTTCATCCTTCTAACTATAAAACCTTTCATATATTATGAAGTTGCTAATTTATTTTCAAGTACTTCTGTATATGGACAGTCCTATTTAAGCTGGCTTTCCCTGCAATTTACTTCATAACTGCAAATACTGTCACAGAAATCACCACAAGCTCAGCTAATTTAAAGTAACATTATGCTGATAAAAATCTTTGAGACTTGTAATTTTCTAGGGCTTTGGCAGAGTAGCAAAAGTAGTGTCTGTCTGAAGAGTGAGAGTATGCACATTTTTTTACTTTGGATCATTTATTCTACCAAAGTGGTGTGACTCTGCACCTTTGCATGGCTCAGATGTTTTGTGCATTATAGCAGTTTCCCTGTAGTATTGATGAATTAATGGCCCATACAAGGAATGTGTTGAACACTTGTTAACTATAAAGTTGCTGTAAGCGATAATTTGCTTGGAAATAGTTTGGTTGGCTTTCCAAACCTCCCTGCAGTTTCGAATAAACCTAGAAGAATGTCATGGAGAAGATTCACAGGGTAACTCTGAAGGTAGCTGTGTTGTGCAGCACCCTGAAATTCCTGAATTTCAAGCCCATTTCCAGAAATCCAGGTGGGGTGGCACACCATATGGACCAGAGGTGCCACTGTTGCAGAGTGTGCCAGTGTCTGCATGGGAGCATGTTGTCACTGCTACCTTGTGGCAAGTATCCACCCCTTTTTGTGAGACTTGGCACTGGCTGGCCCAGCACCATCAGTGTGATGGATGTGGGATGGGTGCTATTATAAGGGCACACGGTGTTGTTGAAGTAAAGGCTATCATAAAATTGGTCAATAACTAGCCTTGGTTATCTGTGCTTATCTGATCATGCTTTGGTAAATTTTATTAGTGTGGATAAGCTACCAAGTAATGTTTATATATGTTTTTCCATATGACTAAAGAAGTGAAAACTACTATGTCATGTTTTTCTCTTATTCTGGGAGATTTTGCATATTCTTCACAAGTGTATGCAACTGTCTGTGAAGTTTTTAATGCATATTTATGTTTTTGCTAAAAAACTAGCTGGATTGGGTGACACCAGAGCACGCCATTTGGGAGACCAAAGGGTAAATGATGATCACGATCAGAAAGAATGAGGCAGCTAAGCAGTGCTTATAACTGTATATTATGTTTTCCAAAAGCAAGTTCTCTTTGATATTAATTTGAAGTTTGAGCACTGCAGTATATGCCTACTGGAAAAAAACAAATTATGAAACTGGATGGGGTTTTTTTCCAATAGGGAGAGTAGTGGCAAAGAGGTGTACAGTCTGAAGTTGATGGGACAGATGAACTTGCAAATTGCAAATACATTCATGAAAAACAAAGATTACTTTCTTTTTTCTGTGAAGTCTTGTTGTTGGTATTAATGTAAGTCTCTGATCTTTACCAAGCAAATGGTTCCTTTCAGATCTGTTGCTTGCTTTATGCTGTCTCAGCTTGTCTCTCTAAATGTCATCATGGCTAGTTTTCCACCTGTACTTGTTCCTGTTTGTAGTAGTAGTTTGTAGTACTCAATGTTCTGAAATTACTTGTGATAGCAAAATTACTAGCAACTGAAACACTATAACAGAGGAAATGAAAGCTTTGAGAAGTTGTCAAAGACTATTTTTAACATTTGAGATTTTAGGAATTCCTTTGAAAATTTAAACCCCATATTTATGTTGTTTTCTCTTGTTTCTAGCATAATTTTTCTTACTTAATTTTCTACAGAAGGGGAATACGAGGTAGGGATAGTCAGCACCCAGGAAAAGCGAGAACCTCTTCGCAAAATTCAGGTCCACAGAGGAGCAAAAATTCTTGTGCTGAAGCTAAGTTTAGTATTTAAATGCTGCTAGAGAAACTGATCTGAGTTTGTCAATATTTTTTTTTTTCCAGGTGCGAGAAGATGTGTTAAACTCCCTGAACAATAATTTTCTACAAACACTAAACCAAGCGTGGAATGATCATCAAACAGCAATGGTGATGATTAGAGACATTCTGATGTATATGGTGGGTATTCTATTTCACACATTTAACACTGTAGTAAATTGTTCTCTTACCAGTCTTTTCCCAAAAACTGCTCCCTGTCCCTTGTTTTGAATTTTCGATGTGCATGCAAGACTGCTACAGGTGTTTGGCAAATTGTAATTGGTTTGTGTTTTAGGTTATCTCGTTATCACTTGAAAAATGGATCTAAAAATAGTTGAACTTTGTAGCTCTTAAAAATAAACTAGTCAGACCCATTCAGACCCAGATTTTGGATGTTAGTTCAGCTAGTGCTTACTGTGGAAAGCACTATGGTGTAAAGCCTCCTGAAACTTCCAGTGTAGTTGTTCTTAAAGCTTTATGATTTAAAGAGGATAACTTTGCTTAGGTACAGTGTCTGTTCTTGAATGCTAAATTCTAGTTGGATCCTTTGCTGTTCATGAAGAACTTGGTAGAAGATTAAGCAGTGTACATAGAATGGGATTTTTGGTTGCATGCTTGCCATTTCTAACCTCTATCCAACATAAAAGAATTTTTTAAGAGAAGAGGGTCTGATTTTTTTTGTCTGGATTCTTATGCTTTAGGTAGCTGGTAAGTATTAAATTTCCCATAATATTGGGGGGGAGGGGTGGGCGTGCTAGGATGCAGGAGAGTATTTTTGCTTAGCTTCTAGACAGAGGTTTTGACTTCAGAAGGAAGTATTGACATACTGTGTTTTTTGTGTAAACGTTTTTTTTCCTCCAGAGTATCCTGAATATAATCATTGATGCAGTACTTGACAGTGGAGGATAGACAGTAATGGACTTTTTTGGTCCAAAAAGCAGATTTAACTGGAATTGTATTCTATTTGCTAAACAGCAGGAGTTAAGATCTTGTCTTGTAGCTGTTAAAGATCTCCTACTGTGACATTGACTGTGTTCATATGAACTGCAAAGTCCTCTTTGGTCAATAAGCTACTACAAGTTAAAGAATCTGGAGTAATTACAGAATCACAAGCAGTTCTTTTTAATGGATTTACTGGCCTTCATGTTGGAGGAGTTGGTTTATTTCAGTAGGGAAAAGACCACATATCAAAAAAATAGAGTGCTGGATAAAATGCCATCAGTGACACTGTATGATTTGTGTATCTTACCATGCCAAAAGGAAGATGGACAGATTGTTTTGAAGCTGTACTGTCTTTGTTGTGAGAGATCCTGGACCTCCCTAATCTGTTTGTGAAGGACAAGTACAAAGCAATTGTTACTAGCTGCATCTAGGCATATTCAAGAATAGTTATTGATTAGATTAATCTACCAAAGGTAGTGGTGAACTTTCAGAAAGGTTAGAAGATGGAATCCAGAGTTTTCTAGGGGAGCAGCTGTTGTGCTTTAGCCAAATAGATATTAATTCAGCACAGGAGGTGCTGGACGGTCCAAAGTAATGGATAATGCAATGTTCTCTGCTGCTCCTGAAATCAATAAATTTCTGATCTTTCAAACAGTGGCAGAGAAAACTGGCTTATAAGCTTTCCTTGTTGTAATGGCTTGACCAGTATATTAAAGGTCAGAACCTTTCCTCTTTGTGGAAGGGTTGCCTGCTTCAGTTACCACTCCTGGAGGAGCAGGAGAGCTGTTTCCTGAGTATTTTTTGCACTCAGAAGAGCAATGCCTTGACTTTGTTTTGAAGCTTGAGAGTGCTGTTCAGACATCCAGCCAGCCTTCTCATTTCCACCAAGATTCCAGGAGAAGGAAATCCACAGCATTCCTTCCAAGTGTAAATTGAATTTGGTTGGCTGTCTTTTAGATTCAGAACAGAATAAGTAAGCTTGAATGCCTCTGGACTACATAGCCTTCTGTGTGCTGTTTGACAGTTCCTAATTATTTCAGGTAGGTGTTCAGTTGAGCCCTCTTCTTGACTAATTATTTGATTCACACAGATTTTTTTTCCCTTGTACCACAGAAACAGAAAAAACCCATCCACAATAAAAATATTTATAGTATAATAGTAAAAGCAAACAAACAAAAAAAACAGCAAAAAAATTTCTTTCAAAATGCTTATATAAACTTTGGGGCCCTGATGCTTGTTTGTTGAACCTCTGTAATGTAATACGGGGTTTATAGTTATAATATAAATTTTTATTAGTTTGAACTGTCTAGTGTGAAGATCTAATACAATGGGCAGGCTCCCTCCTTTGACTTGGAGGGACATAAGACAAATTGTCAGTAATGCATGTTTGGATTACAAATTAAAGAATAAGCAGTGATTTAAAATAGGACTACTTTGAAAGATTTGCAGTTTCACCTTTGTCACTGGGATGTCCTCTTGAGTCAGACATAATTTTCTTCATTCATAGAAGACTAAGAGTAAAAAACTTCCAGTCTTAAACATGTGTTCCTTCAAAAAGTTTGGAAAAGCTGCCAGTACCACAGAATTATAAAGCACCTGTGAAAAATCAGACCTGACTGCTTTACAAAGAAACTGTTTTCAAGAGTTTTATAAAATAAGGAATGATTTGTCCTTACTTTCTGATGTCGAGTCTGAATGACATGTAAGTTTACAATGATATGCTTATGTCAGAAAGAATTTTTACATTTTTATTGAAGCAAATCTAATATAGCTGACATTAAAAATACGTTATCGTAAAAAAAGCACCAAACATTGTATAACCTGAGTCACCAGGCATTGTAAATTAATATGATTGTGTTCTACCAGGAGAAGTATCTGTAATTATCATATGTTTGTAAGTAAAGCATGACCCAATCCTTCTCTTGTTTCGTAGGCCATCTCAATTACTCATCAGTTTTAGGAAATTTACCTATTGCCCAACAGACCACACTGTCACATCAGTGAAAGTACCCTCTTGAATTCCTGCTTCAGCCTAGTGATTTTAAATCTTAAACATCTTAAACTAAATTGTATCTGTTTTAATGCCATGTTTGTTTCCCAGCTTTGTTTGACCCATTGGCTGCCATAAGACTTAAATCAAAGCAAACACCTTTTCAAACCGCCTTAATTTCTTTCCTGTTTAATTTAATTTTATTTTAAAAATAAAAATCAATACAAATATATCTTTTTTAAAAAGGCATATGTTTTGTACAGTGGAGTTTATGCACTGTGGTGCTTAGTGACGAGAACACTTGCTGTTGGAGGTTATGGCAGGATTTCATTGTTCATGCAGCACATCCTCCACAAGACACTCTCAAGTTTGCCTTACAGTTATGTTTTTTAAAACGTGTGTTACCTTGTCTCTTGTGGTTACTCTGGTAAAAGTCTGTTGCTTTCATTTCTGTTGCAGGTGAAGTATGAGGTTTTTTTAGCCCTTTGCACTTACTGTGCAAGATTTGTCTTGATTGTTTTGAAGTATTCCAGGTTCCCTGACTGAATTTCAAGTTTACGTAGTTCCACTGGATTTTGTAGGATATAGCACGAGCTCTCTTCCTTTTTACATGTTCAGGTTGCAGTAATTGGTGCCAGAGTAAATGTACACTCCATAAATTCTGGCACTGTCTGCGACGAGCGGTGAGGCACTGAAGCAGTAAAGTCATGTGCTAAGCAGCAGCATCTTTACTGACTCGAGTACTAAGGCAGGTTGTAGTAGTGAAGTACATTTGGGCATATCTGAAATTCAGCCTCACAGTGGCAGTGCAGGTAAACATACCTGCAGTGGGCTTTATTTAGCTGCTGTATGGAATGGGAGCAATGGGAGGTGGAGTTGTTTGGGCTTTTCATCAAGTAATGTCAGTGTGTGTATTCTTAGAATGTCAAATGGGAACTGGGTTAAACTGGATTCTGTGGTGTCTCTACTACTTGTGCTTGCTAAATTTAAAGCAATTTCAGGTATGTGAGTGCAGCAGTCACACCCCTGGCTGCATTACAGGCCCATGAGTAGTGCCAGTTGCTGTCAGAAGTGAACAGTTGCTCCTGTAAATACAGATGTGGACTTTTCAGAGGGCAGAGCATTCCCTTTTCATCTGTGCTGTGCACAAAGCTGGTGTCTTTTGTTTAGGCCAGCACTGACATATTGGATACATGAGTTTTGACAAATGACTCTCATTGTCCATGGCTTAGACACAAGGTAATAGGAAGAAGTGTTTTTATTTCCAGAGCTAGGATCAAAGACACTTGCTGTATACACAAGGGTGTCCGAAGGCTGCTGCATCATCCAGGTAGTGCATCCATGCAGAGGTGGGTAAAATGTGGCTACTGTTACCTTACAGTAGGTGACTTCAGTTCAGAATTAGTCTGCAGTGTAAGCAGGATTGTAATTCATTAATAATTGCTGTGTGAAACTCCATCCTTGTCTCCTGAAAGTTACTCTTACCTTTAAGCACCTACTGCTTCTCCCTGTGGGAAGTGTTTTCTGTTCAGTTCTTGTCAGTCAAACCTGTTCCCAAACAGGGCTCTATGTGATTTTCATTTTTAGATTGGGGGAGCTTCCAGAAAATGTGATCTGTTACCAAGGGTGAGCAGGTCAGCAGGATCAGAAATGTTAATGTTGCTGCTCTGGTTTGGGTATTGTAGAGAGGTCTGACTTACTACAGGGGCTGCTGATAAACTGAGAGGAGTTACTCTTTCACAATGGCTGTGTTCAGCACTGCCACAGCAGAAGCTATGCAAATGAGTCATGGCCATGGCTTTCATCCTTTCAGATACCCTGCTGCCTGTGCTTCAGATGCCTGAATATTTTTGAAATAATAACTATTATTTTCTCTTCAAGTTATATAGTATTGGACCCTGTTTTAATTTGCTCTTTCATCTCTCTGAAAATGTATTTTAAACTTGTCTTACTTGATAATCACATTTAGTTCTGTTCTTGATGCAAGCATGTAAATAAGGAAGTGAAATAAACAACCCTGTTTCTAAAAACCAGAAAAACAAAAGTAACCTATTCCAAAGACCTAGCCCACCACACGTCACTGGTCTGACTTCGTGAGAGCAATTAGTAAATGTTGTGCTTTGAGACAGCTGAGCTTGCTTTGGGAGCTACAGAGTAGGCATATCTGATATGTTCCCATCTTGTTTTTTCATTTAAATTAAGGGCTGCCTGTCTGAAGGCAGAGAGTGGGAAATCACACATTAACTGCTGCTAAGTGATGGGCTGTCTGTTCCTTCTTGTTTTTAGAAATTGCAGAGTTCATGTAAACTTGTAATTTTGGAATATTTTTTCCATAGTCTGAAACATAATATTTGTTCTTTTAATAAAGGTTTATAATTTTCCAGGTGTTTGAGTAGCTTTACTCTTTAATTCTGCATGTGATAAAGCACTTGAGGTAGTGATGGAACCAGTGGAGAAGCTAATCTTTATACTCAATTTCATAAATTTTTTTATATTCAATTTCATAAATCATCATCCTTTGCAAAATTTGATTATTTTTAGGATTATTTTTTTATACCTTTGTACATTCTTAGAAAACTTCATCCGAGCCAGATTTATAAATGGGTGCAAAACTCGTAGCTTTTTCTGATGTCATTGTCCTGATGCTTAAATGGTAGCAAAGCAGTATTTTTAGTAATTGCCCAAAGTATGATATTAAAGGAATGGATTATGCCCTGACAGAAATTAACAAAAATAATGGTTGCTCATCTCAGATGAATAAACGTTGTTAAAACTGTTTTTCCATTGTTAATATTGTTCTAAGTGGTGTGACCCAGTATTGGCTATTAATCAAATACACGCAGTTTCTGTCCACTAGTGACTTCATTAATAGCCTTCCTTTTCTCAGAATTAAGTTGGGATGGAGGAATAGGAAAGTCGAGACAAATTTTTGGAGCACTTCTTTGGGTAGCAGTAGGAGACTTGGGGTCTGCTTATCGTTTTAGTCAGTCAATTCTGTATGATGGATTTTGAGCTATGCAATCTTTAAATGCTGATCTGAGGTCCAGCATTGATTTTTTTTAAAGGTAGGTGATAAAAAAAAGGTGGTTGAGGAGCTTGATCCTTCCCATAGGCAGTGAGTATATAGGGAGATAGAATTTAAACATACATGGAAATGTAAAAAAATACTTTCTTCTCTCCCTCTTCTTTTTTTGGGGGCAGGTGTTGTATGGGTGAGATTATAATGAAGCATAACAAGGGTTTGAAATACTGCTCAAGTTGAATGTTAGTGAATTTGGAGAGGGTGGAGGAATATCTGCAAAAGTACAAATTTGCAGTACTAATCCATAAAGGTTTTGATTGTAACTGTTCTTGTTTTGGTTCTATACTTGCTGCTCTTTATCTAATAATGCTGTTTCAGGAAATTTCACTGAATATTGAATATTTTTTGCCTAAAAGGAGTGGTAGGAAGATGCATGGAGGGGAGGGGGAAGTTAAATCATTTTTCTTAAAGATTGGAAAGAGAAGGAAGGGTTTGAGTAGGTAAGTAAAACCTCTTGCTGTGGATTTAGTCAGTAGTTGGAGACTCCTTTGCACTCAGACTAAAAAGTGGGAAGGCTGTAGATCTGCTCTGGCATGCTTTAGTCATAAATGCTGTGCTTATACTCCTAAGCCAAATGGAACTTCCAGTGAAAATGAAGTTTTTGAAAACGGGACTGATTTTGAATTTTGAAGGACATACATAATTTCTTTCTATTGAAAGAAAAGATACGTTTGGTCATATTTGCACTGTAAAGACGCAATCAATCTCTTGTATTTTTGAATATCATTGATGCAGTGAACTCTCAATTTTATTGCTGTTTATGCCCTTGTTGTAGGACCGAGTGTATGTGCAACAAAACAATGTGGAGAATGTCTACAACTTGGGCCTGATAATTTTTCGAGATCAAGTTGTACGTTATGGCTGCATCAGGGATCACCTGAGGCAAACTCTGCTGGATATGATTGCAAGAGAGAGGAAAGGAGAAGTTGTAGACAGGTAAGATGTTTGTAAGTGAAGTCTTTTGTTGTAAATAATAGCTGTCAGATTTTAAAGAGTGACTCAAGAACATACAGAAATCATTTGTTAAGACCACATTTGTGATTGCATCTTAAATTTCTTCATATGCTGGAGTAATATACTTCTTTGTGTATTATGTTTTAGCATAATGGTAAACAGAGAAGCTTAAATATTTTTAAATATTTATCTTGCTCTTCTGGCTTCATTTTCATGACTAAGGTTGCCTAACATGCAATTCAAGAACAAAAAGGCTCCCCATACTACAGCTGTGTATTGTCCCCTACTGCCAGAAAGTGGAATCTTTTTCTAGATGCAGTTCTTTTGTTTTCATTAACTTGCTGATATATTTGAATTTTGGTGGTGCTTATTTTGTGTTCGGTTGGGGTTTTTTTTCAGTTTTTTAGATTTTTATGTAGTTGGTTTTTTTAAACAGCTGGCCATCCAAAAACCTCAAACTTTGTGTGGCTACTTCCACATGTGCAGTTGTTTTAAAGTTGCAATTGCTCAGTTGTGAATTGTGTGTGCAGTTTTCTTTGAAGAAGTACTTAGGGTTAATTTCTTATATATTAATATATATTCTTCATCACTTTATGACTTAATAGAACTTGAGATGTGTGTCCCTGTCATTGCACTTAAAATACTTAATAAACATTATCAGCTCTTTAGTTTTGAGCAAAACCAAACAGTTACCTTGCTCATGTAGTGTTCTTGAAGATGTTATGTACAGATTAGAATGGACTTTCTATTACTACATTTAATTAAAATTAATTAAAGTTATGAGTTGTTATTCTGCTCTGTCTTACAAGCACATAGATTTCTCAAGTTGTTAACAACTTACTTTTTGGCAGAGGCGCAATAAGAAATGCTTGCCAGATGTTAATGATTCTAGGTCTTGAAGGAAGGTCAGTCTATGAAGAAGACTTCGAGGCTCCGTTTTTGGAGATGTCTGCAGAATTTTTTCAGGTACAGCAATATTCTAATACTGTATTTGGAATGTTGTTATAACTCTCAGGAACTGTCAGATTTGGTGGTACTTTACATACTTGTTACTTTTTTGATGAGTATGTCCATCTCCATTAAACGAAATGAGAAAAATAGTCACTAACTTTGAAGGACAAAGTAACACAGGTTTTACAGAATTGGCGTAATTTGAATGTAGTTTTGAGCTATGGATGCCATTGGCATGTATAGTAATAGTCATGCTAATCTGTGCCTGCTTTAGGTTATTTTGTGTAAGTTAGTCTACATCTGCTTTGCCCCCACAGTCTTTTTGAAATGCCAGTAGCTTGAAAGGTTCAAACTGTTTCAGACGTGGAAACCTGTCAAACTGCCTTTGAGGAAACTTTTTGTTTCCTTCACAGCTTCCACATTTGTGAGTTATTTTTTGCAATAAAAAAAATCAAGTTAAGGAACTAAGTGTATCTCTAGTTGTTGATCAGCCACTAAATAATACATTCCAAATATTTTCTGAGGGGATTCTTTTTGTAAGATACTTGGAGGAGGAAAGCCAGTTAAGCGGTTGTTGAGTGTAATCATGATCGTCTGTTGCTGGAAATTGATAGAAATTTTAAAATCATGTTTAAAAATGCCTAGATAAGGTAATTTATGAGTCTTCCATTTCTTAATACAGGATCCACTGTCATATGCTCTGATCTCCTAACTTCCTTGAAAAGCAGAAGCATATGTTGCACAGCCATTTAAATGTCACTGTGTTCTGTTTTTCATTGGTGCTTATTTAAAATTAAGAAAAATAATTACTTCCATTTAAGTTCTGTTACTTAGCTGTGCGTAAAAAATAAGACATCTTTTTCCCAAAGACTCTGCTAACCAGTATGAATAAGAACAGTTTGACATGAAGTAATATGCTCAGCATTGTCACTGATGAGAATGAGAACTACCACAAACTGGTATTTGGAAGGAATTTTTGATCCTTCTCTTTCCCCATTTTTTTCTTTGAACCTGTGGCTAAAACTCTAGTTGGTTACTGAAAACTAAGTTGGCTTGGGTTGGTTTAGTATGAAAAATACCTTGTTTATATTGCATGTACCCCCATATATAACACATTTAGTATAACAGAACCTTTATTTTGTGTTAAATGTGTCTGTGAATCTTGGATGTCTTGGACATGCTGTATTTGATTTGAACTTGCATATAAATGTTTATCTGACATGTTTTCTCTTTACCCTTTACAAAAAAGGCTAAAGTATTAATTTATGTTCATCACAGATGGAAAGTCAGAAATTTTTAGCTGAAAACAGTGCTTCTGTATATATAAAGAAAGTAGAAGCTAGAATTAATGAAGAAATAGAGCGGGTGATGCATTGTTTGGATAAATCAACAGAAGAACCCATTGTGAAAGTTGTTGAGAGGGAGCTTATTTCCAAGCATATGAAAACTATAGTGGAAATGGAGAACTCTGGGCTAGTTCAT
Source organism: Cinclus cinclus (assembly GCF_963662255.1). Taxonomy (NCBI): domain Eukaryota; kingdom Metazoa; phylum Chordata; class Aves; order Passeriformes; family Cinclidae; genus Cinclus; species Cinclus cinclus. The sequence continues at coordinate 17,213,223 of NC_085055.1, forward strand.
ATGCTGAAAAATGGGAAGACAGAAGGTAAGACTGCATCGTTTGTGAGACACAAATGCTTCTGATACTGCTTAGTGTTTTTTTTAAATCATTACCATTTGTGTTCCTACATAATTGTGGAAACATTTAGTAATTGTTTCACAAACATCTGAGAATACTCAGGAACTATTAGCTGGCTCTTAAAACAGAGCCCATGCACTTCATTTGTTTCTGTTTAGTACCAGATACAGGTAGTTTTGTGGTAAACCAAGCATCTCATAAGAAAAGTACAAATCTATTGTAGTGTTTTTTGTCACCAGTTGACCATGAGCCATTTTATTACTTTCATTCCTCTAATATGTATTTGTAAAAATGCATCACATTTTTTGGCCAACAGGAAGTTATTAAAAAGCATTTGCGTAAAAGACTTAAACAGAAGCATTGCAAGATCAATTCTTGGGGAGGGAGCAGAAAGGAGTTGTCTGTTTCTAAAGGATAAGAAGCAGCTTATTGAAGTGGTTGAAACAGAAGGGTTTGGCTTGATTTGCTTTTCCCTAATAGAGGTTAATGTGGGATAGAGTAACTGAATGAAAGTTATTATGGAAATAGAACCTAAGTTTCAAAAGCAGCATAAGGAAGAGAGAGATTGTAGTATCTATATTTAGAAATCTGTGCTCACTCTAAAGCCACGAGAATGGAGAACAGCCTTGCTGCTTAGATTAATGGCCTTTGTTCATTAAAGCAGCTTCACAATTACTAGGTGATAGTCAGAGCACTAAGTGGGTACAATTTCCTCATTGTAAAAAGAATAACTACGTTGAAAATTCAAGTGATGATACTATACTTAACACTTTCTTCTTTAATACCCAGTTTAGATAACCTTCAGACTGAGTGTGCAAGGTATTGAAGGGCATTCATAAAATACAGCAATCTATTCAACTTTATAGGCCTTGGTTTAGTTCAATTAACTAGTACAGTGTTTCCATTGCTGCTTTGTAAAGATGAGATTTTTCATAAAGATACAAGGATGGATCGTTCTTTTGGAGAGCAGTGTTTAGCCTAAGCCACTTCTCATTATTTTAGGTGGATGAAACATAGTACTGTAAAAGTGTATGACTGGCTTTAAGACAAATATAAATTAAATTCTGAATTTTTACCAGTTTTTGCTTTTAATACAGAAACAAGCATATCATTAGTGCTGCCCTATTTGGTTTAACTTACTTTCAAAAAAGCAAACAAACAAATAAAAAGTTTGATAACGTGCTTGATTTTGGGAATGATGATCTTGGACGCTACCTTCTTAAATACCCCTAGAAAGCATAATCTTCCTGAAGGTCTAATAGGTTCCCTATCCTGTAGCATTAGCATCATCTTCTGCTGGCCTGGAGGTCAGCAATGACAGGTTCCCTTGCTGCACACAACCTAGGATAATTGAATACAGTCTGCTCTTCATTTTTATGCTGCTGCAGTCAGCATCTTGTCAGGGCTAAAGGAAAGAGGAGATCAGACGAATCTGGTGCCTGAGCTGTTACAGGATGTTTTCTGTGGCTCAAATTCAACTGTCAGCTTTAGCTCTGAGATGAATGAGTTACAGGAGTGTAACACACACAGGTGTCCTGCATAATCTCTCGTTCTTGCTTGCAGACCTTGCTTGCATGTACAAGTTGTTCAGCCGTGTGCCAAATGGTCTGAAGACGATGTGTGAGTGCATGAGCTCATACCTGAGGGAGCAAGGCAAAGCACTGGTTTCTGAAGAGGGAGAAGGAAAGAATCCAGTTGACTACATTCAGGTAGTTAAATACTTCAACCTCCTTTTTTTCCCCACATTCCCCACATTAGCAGTTCACTACATAGACAATTTATAAGGTAAACCTTAGTATTGATTCAAACGGGGTTGTTATTAATAAGCTAAGTTTATAAATGTCTTTCAGTGTACATTCTCTGAATATCCAGACATGTTTTGAACTCTTCCTTAAGTTGGTTGGAAAGTACATATTATGTTTCTGTGCTTTTAGTAGTTGCTTTTAATAAACAACTTACTCGGCCCAATTATCTAACTGCTGGGAACTTCTTGGATTTCCCTAAATGCTGTGTCTCCAGAGTGACTTGTATGTCTGCTGACAAATAGCTTTATAGTGTCCACTTTGTTTAATTTTATGTAACATTAGCTATCAGTGTTTATTGAGGCAAAAATCACATGGCCATATTTCACTGCAAACTTAGCTGTGACTGAGAGGTGAATGTGTTTATCAGTCATAACAAATTACTCATTCCATTCTCTGTCTCCCTAAGAAACAGAACAGTTCTTCATATTAAAAGATATGAGTGTTCTTTCTTGTCCTCTCTCTCACTAAGTGATGTGTACCATTAATTTATCAAGATCACAAAATATGCTTCAGAACTTGAAGCTTATTTGTCATTTTTCTCTTCCATTGTCTGTGAGAAGATGGTTTGAAATTTGCATATAAACCTTTATAGTTCATTGAACCTTAAAGCTGTGTTTCTGTAGCTGGAAGATGTTTTATATTTAATGTGAAAGTGTGTATTCATTAAACATTGAGGTTTTTTAAAATGTGTGGTTCAAGTCATTGTGTCTGTTCTTCATGAGAAGCATTTAATGTATGTCTTTCAGTCTCTGCTGTTTTGTTTGAAAACAGTAGCTGTGCTACAACTGGTTACTATTTGAAGAAGCCATTTGAGTATAAAAACATTTTTGATTGGATTATTAATTTTCTGGCAATGCTGAAGCAAACTTCTTACCAGGCTTGAACAAGAATCACCTCTTCAAGGGCTGGTAAGAAGAGAGAATGCCCTTGAAAAAATATAAGAGTCCTTAATCATTAAACCTAATATTTGTGGTAGTGTGATTTAGGAAAAAAAAAGGGGGGGGGGGAGGGGGGTGCAAATTATGTGGAAAATAAGTGTCTGGATTACTTTGAAGTAATTTTCACTCCTGATGGGCCTAAAGAGGTATCATAAAAAATTTGACTGAGAAAGATAGATCTAAAAACTTAAATATAAAGATAGTATCAAGGTTTCCTGTCACAAAGGTGGAAAGCAAAATGAGGCTGAGGAAGACTTGTCTATGTGCTTTGGCAGAGCTCAGCCTCTCAGTATGGACCCCAGCCTGTCATGAAGATGTCCTAGGACAGGGACTGACATTTGATTACTGAAAATCCCCCAGAAGGGTTTATCCACCACTTCCACTGAGGGGATGAAGCAGAGAGGAATATCTGTGAATTGAGAAACCACCTTGCTCTTTCCATCTCAGCTGTGTTCATGTGAATCTGTCAAGGATAACAGCACTAAGTAGACAGACATGGAAGCTGCATTAAACCATCAATAAAAAGACTCCATCATAGCTCAGCACTGCTTCCACAACATGACATCATCCTGAACATAATTGGTGAGATGATTGCAAAAGCATTGCCAGGGGATTAGATTTAAAACTTTGTATAATAGTTTGAAGGGATGTTGAAATGCTTTTGTCATTCAAGGTACTAACAGTTTCTCCTGTTTAACACCAGGTTGTTCAGGTGGTGTACTCCTGGAGAGGAGACATGAGCTAACCTTGGTAAACAGAGAGATAGTGGGATTTACTTTGAATTTAAAATTTCTAATACGCATTAATTAGCCTGTCTAAAGATCATTCCTTTAAGTGAGATGGTGAGTTCCTAAGAAACATTACTACTTCTTTGAGTAATTCTTGAATGGCTTCTTTAAGTAACCACATATGAATAATTTCTTAAGAACCTGAAGACATAAATATCATTTAACTTGTAGAGTTTTTGCAGGCAGTGGTTGTCCATGACAAATCTAACTCTCAAGTGAAATTGTTTCCCCCTGCCTACCAAATGCTGTCTCAGTTAAAACCTGTATGTATCATATATATTTTAGCAAAGTGCTCAGGTGATTATAAGATGCTTCCCCCTTCTCTATCAGTTGCTTTAACCTTGGGTGAAGATGGTGCAAACTCTAAAAATGATGCTGAGAGTCCACTGGCTTAGTTCAGAGGAAGTGGTTCAGTTCACTGAATGCTTGTATCTAACTTTCACATGCTCCCAGTGACTACTAATGATCAGCAACAAACACACGACTGAATAATGCAGAACATGTCCCTGGATTGGTATAGAGGGAAACACAAATGCTGACAAGTTTAGGCCTGTTGTTGCAGTGTGTTTTCTCCTCAAACTTGTTCAGTAGCTCTAGGGATGTACTATGGGTGCTTAGCCTCAGGTTTCCCATATGCTTTGTTTATGATACTGACTTTGTCCATGTTGTTTGAAATAGAAAAGGCTCAATAAGTGCAACAAATACCTATCTCCTTTAAGTTGCTGATTCAAAAATATAGGAAATCAATGTTTGACAGGCTGTTTTAAAAGCTTTCTTAGTCTGAGAAGTGTATTACAACAAACTGCACTAGTGTTTGACACCAATATTTTAGCCAGTTTATGTGAAAATTGCTTCTATAAGAGTTTCATGGCAGCAATAGAAATTTTAAAATGGAAATGAAATTTCAGATACTTTCTAAAAACTCTGAACAGAGAGTGTTGCAGAACCTGTAGATCTGGTCTTCTCAATGGCCCCATCTATTATTATTGTTTCCCAGCTTACAACTTCACATCAGTGAAAATGGTTTTGCTTTCTTTTCGTTTTTGAAAGGGTTTACTGGACTTGAAGAGTAGGTTTGATCGCTTCCTTCAAGAATCTTTCAATAACGATCGGCTCTTCAAGCAGACGATTGCGGGTGACTTTGAGTACTTCCTCAACCTCAACTCCAGGTCTCCAGAGTACCTCTCATTATTTATTGATGATAAGCTGAAAAAGGGAGTCAAGGGAGTAAGTATGAATCACCTAAAAATATCATGCTTTTTGCTCTGTAAACTTGGATGGAATTAAACTAAGCTACTTTTCTAAGATTTTTTTATATGTTAAAGAAATTACAAGTTTACCTTCAAAAAGGTGTATGTAACACATCTGGGGTCATAACACTTTAGATCTAAACTTTCAGAGAAAGCAGGTGACAGGAGATCTGTGTGGCTTGTAACCTACCTCTGAAGCAGCTTACCTGAACTACTTACAGCAGATACTGCCTCAAAAAAGAATTAGGTTGTGGTAGATTCTGTAGCTCCCTTCTTTTGAAACCTTACATGTGATTTCCTTAAGTATGTTTATAGTTTGGCAGCTATTCTGATTATCTAATAATTCCTTTTGAAAATTAATTTGGTTAGAGAAAGGGGTTTGTCTTTGCTGCTTTTTACATACCAGAGGACTACTACCATATCTGTCTTCTAGTTCTAAGTACATCTGTTGCCTTCAGTCTTAGCTTCTTTCCTGAAATTTTCTGAGGTACAGAACCCAGAACTGGACAGGATGGTTCAGCTGAGGCTTCAGTTACTCTAAATAAAACTTAGTGTTAGTATGTACAACTTATGCTTTGGGAATCAAAGAGTAAATTCTGGTTTGTTATAAAACAACTAATCATTTTATTTGTGTGGCACTAGACAGGCTTAGCAAAGCATATCTTAAGAGTTAAAAGCTTTCATTCCAAACTAACTTTCCTACTCTTAACACTGATTTCCCTCATGCTTTTTTAAACTTACCCAGGAACTTTTACTGTATTTATCAAGGCATTCTACTCATTCTTTGTTTCCTTTCTTCCTTGCTCTTGCCTATCCCTTCATTTTAGATCTATATCTTAGTCCACTTTATTGAGTTAGTGCACTGTTCTTTCAGCTGTCAGTGATATGTTGGACCAGTTTTGTTGGCTACTGTTAGACCATCTGCTGCTGTGAATTACTGTAAGTACTTAGGTTGTGTAAGACACTTGTGCTGGAAAATTAAAACCAGCAAATTTTCTCTTTTACAGCTAACAGAACAAGAAGTAGAAACTATTTTGGATAAGGCAATGGTTTTATTCAGGTTTATGCAAGAGAAAGATGTTTTTGAACGCTATTACAAGCAGCACTTGGCAAGAAGACTTCTCACAAACAAGAGTGTTTCAGATGACTCTGAGAAAAATATGATCTCCAAATTAAAGGTAAGACAGTACTTGCATACTTTTTAGGGGTTTTTTCTGGCTTTTTTGTTTTTCATAAATATGGTTTCTCCTGTTTTTATGTGAGATGCATAGGTAATATTAATCTTGATCATTGCTAAATACAAAGTTGATTTTGAAAGCCCCAAATGCAAAAGGCTTTTCGAATATTTTCATGGAAATAAAAGGAAAGTAGTACTGGAAAGCCCCTGGGATGAGAGTGCAGTCTAGAAAACTTTTTTTTCTAAATTTTTAAATAATAGGACAACTGCAGTGACTGAATTTGAAGACTGTGTTTTTTCCTAGATTTTCCATTACTCTTGGTACAATTTTGTTATTGCTTGTGCTGTTGATTTTTAATTGCCTCCATCAGCAGACTGGTGATAATGCTCAATTCCTTTTTGATTAAGTGGTTTGGGGAAAAAAAAAATTATATCAGTCTCTAGAAACACATTTTCCTTAGCTGGTTAAATACTGATTAAATAGACCAAGAGCTGGAGAAGAAGGTAAAGCCTAAAGCTGAACAAACCTCAAACGAAGTTCTATTGCAGCTTCTTCTCAAGTGGCATGATAAATGATGAGAGCACTTCTGAAGCGGAGGGGTCCTAAAATGAAACTGCACTGATCCTTATTTTTGACCTTTGTATTCTGTCAGTGAGCAAAGCCTGATTGTATCAGATTTCTCCAAATTTCTCAGTATTAATTCCTTCTCAGTTACCTCCACCACTTTCAGCTGGTGATTCAGAAGGCAACAGGGCACACACACATTTGCAAGATGAATCAGTGCACATGAAGTGTCCTCTCTTCTCGTGGAACTGCAGAGTGGTCAGGATGCTGAAGATAACACGCTTCCTTTCCCCTCTGTTCACAGTATGTGTCTGAAATGGGGACACAGTCCTGTGTGTGCACATCTGTGTGTGTGCAGATGTTCCTGATGCTCACAAGGCCTAGAATCTTGCTGGGTAATCTGCAGTCAGCCTTCAAAATAAAGCACTCCTAGGACAACAGGAGTTTGCTTGTGATATAAATAGGGTGCATTTCCCTTTACAGAGTTGTGCTAAAAGCAAGTGGAAGTGTATGGTTTGATTTAATAAGCTGTCACAGTTTTTTTAATATGATACAGAAATCTAACACAAAAATACAGTAATGGAGAAGAGGGAAGGCAAGCAATTTAAGATCTCTGTAGGGTTAGGTGTTTATATAAGATGGGAAGCTTTTCTGAGTGTAATGCAAATGGAAATTCCAGTAACCAGAAGTATAGAAATGTAATTTTGGGGATTTATAAACTAACTTTAGTCTTGCAGTTTGCCTGTCAGAAGCTTTGTCTTCATAGTGCTGGTACAGCAAATTATTTTGTGTTTCTAGACTGAATGCGGATGTCAATTCACGTCGAAACTGGAAGGAATGTTCAGGGACATGAGCATCTCAAACACAACGATGGATGAGTTCAGGCAACATCTTCAGGCAACAGGGGTAAGTGCTGGGGTCTGTGTGCTTGTCCTTCTGCTTCAGTACGAACTCTGCAAGTAGGTCCAAGCTTGTGGTTCTTCAGTTGTCGGTAAATGCGCGTCCTGAGAAGGACTCGCGCAGATTGTTCCTTTTGCGGTGTGTCTCGTCTTCCAAACTGTCTTAGCGTTTCCTGAAATGCCCGAGTCGGTCCGGAGCTCGATCCGCGCGGCTCGAGAGTAGCGCCGGCTTCGTTGCTCAGAATCCGTGCCGCCCGCAGGGCTGAGCCGTGGGTGCGCGGTGCAGCGGCACCGCCAGGGGGAGCGCCGTGCCCGCCCCTCCCGGGCCCGGCTGGCCCAGCCCCGCGGGCCGGCTGCCGGCTCCCGCGCGTTTCCTTCCCGCGCGCGTTTCCTTCCCGCGCGCGTTTCCTTCCCGCGCGCGTTTCCTTCCCGCGCGCGTTCCCCAGCGAAGCAGCCCCGTTCTTCAGAGTTCGTCACCGGCTGTGATGTGTATTTCTTTGCTAAGAGCAAGAAAAATACTGCACGCTGCGGGTTTTTGCCAAGCGCGGCATCCCGTGTTGAGCTTTCCTGACACAATTAATGCCTTTTCTGAAAGCAGACCTGCCGTTTTTATTGCAAGTTTCAAAATTTAGCTTTTCAAGTTTTCTTGAAAATTGTCAAATATGGATTTAGTTGTTTAATTAGAAAAACTGCACCTTTTTCTAAGAGTAGGCCCCTGGAATATTTTAGGGAGACATCATTGTTTTTGAGATACCAGTTTACTTGCTCTAAAACATTGTTTTTCTGTACTGATACTCAGTAGCACTTAATGGTGTTTCATAAACAGCCGAGTAGTTCTCTGTGTGCTGCTGAATAGGGTCTGTACAACATACCTGTTTGAATCGGTTTCAGAAGTCTGAATGCCAGGAGTATTTTCATGGATGTTCTCTGCCCAGTGTTCCTGGTTGTGCAAGGTGATATGAAATCTTTGTTGTCTTGAAGCAGTTGGCTGAAATCTTCCTCCTCAGCATTCTGTGACTCATGAGTAGGAGAACAGCATGTTCTCTAAGTGAAGTCAGAAAATGATGGAGAGCAAGTGGATAAAGGTGTTTGTGGACAGGCAGCTCTATTACTGGTTTGTTTGGTTACTCCGCTTTAGAGGCTAGTTATGCTTCAATTCTGTAATGCTTGAAATATAAATTTCAGTAAAAACTTGTTGGAGCATTTCCATTTTTTAAGCAGCATGGTGGGCTTGGACATGTAGGGGAAGTGGGGGTTGTGCTTAAAGGTTCATGTACTTTATATGACAGTCTTAAAATGAATGAGTTAATAAATTACATCTCTACCTTCTTTTTAGCTATGTACAGCTAAGAAGAAGAATTTAAAATGCTAACAGATGTTTAGTTAGGCTTTTTTTTTTCATCTTTCATCTTTTTAAACTTCATCTTTCTCTTGGTAAGACACCAGCAGTTCATGTCATGGTTTTCTTTTGGTCAACCTAACACTGGCCTTTTAATGAAATTTCCAGAAATACTATTTAGGAAATACAGGAAGATTTGGGGGATTTTGTTACTGTTAAAATGCTAGCGACATTGTGTTTTATATGAAATAGTTTGTTCTACTCCTTTTTAAACAGTTTGTGTACCTAGAATGTGTACAATGCCTCCTAGAGGAGGCAGGTGTCTGCATTTCTCTAAATAATCCTACCAGCAAAGTTTCCTTCTGCATCCTCTATCCTGAGAAGTAGGCAGTGCCAAGGTCTGTGTAGATCATTGGTTGGCTCTCAGAAAGTGGAAAGCTCAGCACCAGGGAAAGTCCAGGCTGATAGATTGAGAAATTTCTGTAGCTGTGATCCTGGAACATTTATTGGAGTTGTGTAAAGACCGGATCACTTCTGGGCACTTTCCACTAGTTTCTACCATTTTCATGCTGAAAAGATACCTTGTAAAATAAAGTGCTTCCCAAACTGTTTCGTGTTACCAACTTCCTAATGCTCTTTATAATGTATGATGGGAGGCATTCTGAATTAGTGCTGTGTTCTGGTCTGGCAAAGACCAAAAAAATTTGGGAAACTGTTGCCATCTCAGCTCAAATGCTTCAGTGCCAGATAAATATATTTCCTGTATGCTTCTGTCTGCACTGATGGCCTTTTCCCACTTGGCTGGAGGATGAAAACTGTTGAAGCTTGTTTAGGTTTTCAGAAGTTTCCTGGTCACAAGCTGGTGGTGCACACAGGCATTCAATATTCACAATACAAAAACTGTTCTCTAGTGCATGGGAATGCTACTCTGCTACTGAATAGTGAAAGTTTGAGTCAGGTGGCAGTTTTTGACCTTCTAAAACATAATGTGCTCTGTCTCTGTGTAGTGGACTTACAGAAGTTGAATACTGTATGCTTTGGATTTTTTGTCCATAGTGTGTATTCTTTGAAGGTATTGCTTCTGCCTCCTAAAGCTGAAAGTAATCAGTTTTAAGCTTAATAATGCTCAGCTTAGTTGGGATACCTAGTGGGGATTATGCATCACTGGTAGCCAGGCCTCTATCATTTGTCAACACATCTTTATAGATCAGCACTTGAGCTGGGGAATGTTTCCTCACCAGTGCTGAATGGCTGTCCTTAGGGAAAGAGGATAGGTGGGCTGTGTAAAAGTGAGTATCATTGCAGTCCATAGATAAGTTCCCTGTGGTTCAACATCAGATAGTATCTCCTCTCTACTTCCAGACAGTACATTTAGAAAGAGTTATTTTGAAATTCACATATTTCATGCAACCCAGCTTTATTGTGTGTCATCAAAAAACGAATTTACAGAGACTTGTTGCACGTATTGTAGGTTCTGTTTATGATCACAGACATTTACTTCTTAGTTAAGAATTCCTTTTGTTCAATTCTGCATGCTCTTAAATGCCAGAGGGGAATAATGTTGAGGATTTTTGCTGTACCATCTACTCTGATACTGATGAATCAATGTATTTGTCTGGTTTTGTAAAAAATAATGTTTACAGATATGTCTGTTTCTTTTGT